>NC_064638.1:370920321-372170321 GCF_023864345.2 Schistocerca serialis cubense
TCGGTGCCTCACAACATTTCACAGCACTAATCAGAAGTCTACACAATAATCACCTCGCAACTGTGAAGACAAGTGCTGGCACGTTTGATTTCTTGAGTGTATCAAATGGTGTCAGACTGTGCTCCACTCCATCCCCTCAACTCTACAACATCTATGTGGAACATTTCATTAGGAACGCTCTTGATGACTGGACTGTAGGCATCTCGATTAGAGTTAACCATCTGTGACACGGCAAGCTGTGAAGATGAACTGAGAAGACGGATCATGTTAGCGTGACTTGCTATGAAGAAACTCGCCAAGATCTGGGAGAACACAACTATAACGAACTCCACTGAGGTCTGGCGTATTGAAACACTCGTTTCTTCTGTCTTCTTTTATCATTGCGAGATAAAGACCCGTAAAGCCAGAGACAAAACGCGCATCGATGCATTTGCGTTTCGGTGCTGGCGCAGGACGTTGCGCATAAAATGGACTGAAAGGAGGAGAAATGTGTCTGTTATTGAGCCACTCAGTATCTCCAAACGCCTTTCTTCGCGTTTCAACCAAAAAATTCTCCAGTTGTCATATTGTGAGAAGAGATGGAGAAAACCTATAGAAAATAATCATGGAAGGAAAGATCGAGGGCTAGAGACTCAGAGGAAGACGATCGAACGGGTGGATTGAGCAAATCAAGATGATCTCTGGGCTACCTCTTCGTCAGGATCTAAGAGAAGCTGGGAACCGTCCAGAATGGAGCTGCTTCGTTAATAGGGTCATGACGCTCAGCAATGAGCACGACGGCTTGTGATGATGAAAGTTTATTTTAGAGTACCATAAGAAGTCTGATAGGACAGTCAGTGCATATAATACATATAAATAACCTAATGGATAACAGCCGAAACTCTATGAGGCTCTTCGCAGACGGTGCATTAGGGTATAGGAAGGTAGCGACGCCAGAAGACTGTAACGAATTGCAGGAAGACCTACAGAGCATCAGTGATTGGTGCGGGGACTGGCAGTTGAGCAGGTACGAAAATAAATGTGAGCACATAAATAAGCGACGAAATACACTAGATTTCGGTTTCACTGTTGTTGTTGTTGTTGTTGTGGTCTTCAGTCCTGAGACTGGTTTGATGCAGCTCTCCATGCTACTCTATCCTGTGCAAGCTTCTTCATCTCCCAGTACCTACTGCAACCTACATCCTTCTGAATCTGCTTAGTGTATTCATGTCTTGGTCTCCCCCTACGATTTTTACCCTCCACGCTGCCCTCCAATACTAAATTGGTGATCCCTTGATGCCTCAGAACATGTCCTACCAACCGATCCCTTCTTCTAGTCAAGTTGTGCCACAAACCCCTCTTCTCCCCAATCCTATTTAATACCTCCTCATTAGTTATGTGATCTACCCACTTTATCTTCAGCATTCTTCTGTAGCACCACATTTCGAAAGCTTCTATTCTCTTCTTGTCCAAACTGGTTATCGTCCATGTTTCACTTCCATACATGGCTACACTCCATACAAATACTTTCAGAAACGACTTCCTGACACTTAAACCTATACTCGATGTTAACAAATTTCTCTTCTTCAGAAATGCTTTCCTTGCCATTGCCAGTCTACATTTTATATCCTCTCTACTTCGACCATCATCACTTATTTTGCTCCCCAAATAGCAGAACTTCTTTACTACTTTAAGTGTCTCATTTCCTAATCTAATTCCCTCAGCATCACCCGACTTAATTTGACTACATTCCATTATTCTCGTTTTGCTTTTGTTGATGTTCATCTTATATCCTCCTATCAAGACACTGTCCATTCCGTTCAGCTGCTCTTCCAAGTCCTTTGCTGTCTCTGACAGAATTACAATGTCATCGGCGAACCTCAAAGTTTTTACTTCTTCTCCATGGATTTTAATTCCTACTCCGAATTTTTCTTTTGTTTCCTTTTCTGCTTGCTCAATATACAGATTGAACAACATCGGGGAGAGGCTACAACCCTGTCTCACTCCCTTCCCAACCACTGCTTCCCTTTGATGTCCCTCGACTCTTATAACTGCCATCTGGTTTCTGTACAAATTGTAAATAGCTTTTCGCTCCCTGTATTTTACCCCTGCCACCTCCAGAATTTGAAAGAGAGTATTCCAGTCAACATTGTCAAAAGCTTTCTCTAAGTCTACAAATGCTAGAAACGTAGATTTGCCTTTCCTTAATCTATTTTCCAAGATAAGTCGTAGGGTCAGTATTGCCTCACGTGTTCCAATATTTCTACGGAATCCAAACTGATCTTCCCCGAGGTCGCCTTCTACTAGTTTTTCCATTCGTCTGTAAAGAATTCGTGTTAGTATTTTGCAGCCGTGGCTTATTAACCTGATAGTTCGGTAATTTTCACATCTGTCAACACCTGCTTTCTTTGGGATTGGAATTATTATATTCTTCTTGAAGTCTGAGGGTATTTCGCCTGTCTCATACATCTTGCTCACCAGATGGTAGAGTTTTGTCATGACTGGCTCTCCCAAGGTCGTCAGTAGTTCTAATGGAAGGTTGTCTACTCCCGGAGCTTTGTAGCGACTCAGGTCTTTCAGTGCTCTGTCAAACTCTTCACGCAGTATCGTATCTCCAAATTTCATCTTCATCTACATCCTCTTCCATTTCCATAATATTGTCCTCAAGAACATCGCCCTTGTATAGACCCTCTATATACTCCTTCCACCTTTCTGCTTTCCCTTCTTTGCTTAGAACTGGGTTTCCATCTGAGCTCTTGATATTCATACAAGTCGTTCTCTTTTCTCCAAAGGTCTCTTTGATTTTCCTGTAGTCAGTATCTATCTTACCCCTAGTGAGATAAGCCTCTACATCCTTACATTTGTCCTCTAGCCATCCCTGCTTAGCCATTTTGCACTTCCTGTCGATCTCATTTTTGAGACGTTTGTATTCCTTTTTGCCTGCTTCATTTACGGCATTTTTATATTTTCTCCTTTCATCAATTAAATTCAATATTTCTTCTGTTACCCAAGGATTTCTACTAGCCCTCGTCTTTTTACCTACTTGATCCTCTGCTGCCTTCACCACTTCATCCCTCAAAGCTACTCATTCTTCTTTTACTGTATTTCTTTCCCCCATTCTTGTCAATTGTTCCCTTATGCTCTTCCTGAAACTCTGTACAACCTCTGGTTTAGTCAGTTTATCCAGGTCCCATCTCCTTAAATTCCCACCTTTTTGCAGTTTCTTCAGTTTTAATCTACAGTTCATAACCAATAGATTGTGGTGGTCAGAGTCCACATCTGCCCCTGGAAATGTCTTGCAATTTAAAACCTGGTTCCTAAATCTCTGTCTTACCATTATTTAATCTATCTGAAACCTGTCAGTATCTCCAGGCTTCTTCCATGTACTCAACCTTCTTTTATGATTCTTGAACCAAGTGTTAGCTATGATTAGGTTGTGCTCTGTGCAAAATTCTACCAGGCGGCTTCCTCTTTCGTTTCTTACCCCCAATCCATATTCACCTACTACGTTTCCTTCTCTCCCTTTTCCTACTGACGAATTCCAGTCACCCATGACTATTAAATTTTCATCTCCCTTCACTATCTGAATAATTTCTTTTATTTCATCATACATTTCTTCAATTTCTTCGTCATCTGCAGAGCTAGTTGGTATATAAACTTGTACTACTGTGGTAGGCGTGGGCTTCGTATCTATCTTGGCCACAATATTGCGTTCACTATGATGTTTGTAGTAGCTTACCCGCATTCCTATTTTCCTATTCATTGTTAAACCTACTCCTGCATTACCCCTATTTGATTTCAGTGTTTATAATCCTGTAGTCACCTGATCAAAAGTCTTGTTCCTCCTGCCACCGAACTTCACTAATTCCCACTATATCTAGCTTTAACCTATCCATTTCCCTTTTTAAATTTTCTAATCTACCTGCCCGATTAAGGGATCTGACATTCCACGCTCCGATCCGTAGAACGCCAGTTTTCTTTCTCCTCTGGAGTAGTCCCCGCCCGGAGATCCGAATGGGGGACTATTTTACCTCCGGAATGTTTTACCCAAGAGGACGCCATCATCATTTAACCATACGGTAAAGCTGCATGTCCTCGGGAAAAATTACGGCCGTAGTTTCCTCTTGCTTTCAGCCGTTCGCAGTGCCAGCACAGCAAGGCCGTTTTGGTTAGTGTTACAAGGCCAGATCAGTCAATCATCCAGACTGTTCCCCCTGCAACTAGTGAAAAGGCTGCTGCCCCTCTTCAGGAACCACACGTTTGTCTGGGCTCTCAACAGATACCCCTCCGTTGTGGTTGCACCTACGGTACGGGTATCTGTATCGCTGAGGCACGCAAGCCTCCCCACCAACGGCAAGGTCCATGGTTAATGGGGGTAGTCGTTTTCACTATTTGCAACAAATCACTGCAAACGGTAAACAATGTAAAATGCCTGAGAGTAACCATTCGGGGGAACGTAAAGTGGAATGATCACATCAAACAAACTGAAGCAAAAGCAAATGAAAAGCGAAAAACCAGTGGCAGAATATTAAGAAACTGTCACTCGCATACGAAAGAAGTGGCTTACAAAATAATTATTCGACCTATTATTGTGTACTGTTAATCAGTCTAGAACCCTTTACGAGATTGGATTAAAAGAAGAGACAGACAAGATCCAGCCAAGAGCGTCGCATTCCGTCACGGGATCGTTTGGTCGGCACGAGGGCGTTATCCAGATGCTCAACAAACTCCAGTGTCAGACGCTACAGGAGTGGCAATGTGCATCACGCAAAGGTTTACTACCAAAATTCCGAGAGAGTACGTCGTGAGAAGAGACGAGCAACCTCTTACTTCCTCCTAGATACCTTCGCGAAAGAGAGTCAAATAAATAAGAGTTAATACAGAAGTTTACTGGTAATCCTTCTTCCCACGTGTCAGCCGCAAATGATCTAGTGAAGACGGGAGTACAATGCATCAAACACCGTACATGGTTTGCAGATTGTAGATGTAGATGCGGAAAATGAGTCTACATGTGTCTAGTAGTTCAAAATGGTTCAAATGGTTCTGAGCACTATGGGACTCAACTTCTGAGATCATCAGTCCCCTAGAAGTTAGAACTACTTAAACCTAACTAACCTAAGGACATCACACACATCCATGCCCGCGGCAGGAGTCGAACCTGCGACCGTAGCGGCCGCTCGGTTCCAGATTGTAGCGCCCAGAACCGCACGGCCACTCCGGCCGGCCTGTCTAGTAGTTGTATCAGTAAATAAAATTTCAAATCAATACGATGAAACCTTTGTGTCATAACCGATGTACAGTATAAAGCTGCTTGCACTGGAAGAACACGTTCTTCATCTCAAGCGTCTAATCAGACAGGTGTCCGCAATGTCTCTGAGGTACTACCAGGCAGTCTGCTTAGCTCTAAGTCTGCAACCGCTAGGAGCTCAATGCCACACATGTTCTGTTACAACCTTGTTCGACCATGTTTTATCTTGGAGTGAAGTACTGAGAGAATGCTGACAGAAGGCGGCCTCTTTCGCCGCCTCAACTTTCCTGAGGCGGCGCCTGATGATCAGAGTACCCGCAGTTCAAAGTCGTTGCGATCTTCGAAGAACGTACAGCGCATCGTGCCTCTTATACCGCCAAAGCACCCAAAGCTCGTAGCTTGCATGTCGGGAATAAGTAACGTCAAACGATGAGGATGATTTGAGGTGATGGGCGCTCAACATCATGGTTATCGGCGCCCTGACGGAAATTCAGCATACGAGTCTCATGGATGTGAACGAAGGCTGTCCCCACATGCTGGGCAGTTGATGATACATTAAAGCAATTTGGGGATAAGGCCTGACAGTTCATCAAAATTTCACCACTCTTGTAACATTGGAATCAGTGTAGGCGAGGACGGCGGGCAGATTTCCATCCAGACTGAGGGCTGCCCTAATATCAGTACATAGGACACATGTTGCCAAAATATGCTGAACTGAAAGCGGCGCACCACAAGCCTCACAGAGTGGGTGGATCCTCCCGCCGGAGAAGGAAGCCATGTCTTAAAGGACTATGTCCAATGCGCAGCCTGTTAAGCAGAACTTCCTTCCAGTGGCGAGACTGACGTAAAGTCCTCCATACCTCTGTGGTCGTCTTGAGCGACCGCAGTTTGTTTTCTGTCACTTTCAACCATTCAGTCTCCCACTGACGCATGATGCGTCTGCCAGAAAATGAGATGATGGCCTGAAACGGGATGGGACATTGACGGACAACACCATTCCGACATGCTTCCTTGGCCGCTTTGCCGGCCATGTAGTTTCCCTGTATCCCGATGAGGCCAGATACCCAGCAAAAGATCACCTCCTTGCCATGGTGTTAGAGCCGCTGTAGGGAGTCATCGATGAGCTGAATCAACTGGCCTCCTAACGAGCTCGCTTGATCTTCGAACGCATGATAGCCATGCGGGCATTAACTGACTTATTTCTGCATACATATACTTAATACACTGTGAAGAAGGAAAAGTTAAATTCGACGACGTCACTGGAGACAGACCACTAGGATGGCTCAAATGGCTCTGAGCACTATGGGATTCAACTGCTGAGGTCATAAGTCCCCTAGAACTTAGAACTAGTTAAACCTAACTAACCTAAGGACAACACACACATCCATGCCCAAGGCAGGATTCGAACCTGCGACCGTAGCGGTCGCGCGGTTCCAGACTGTAGCGCCAGAACCGCTCGGCCACCAGCGGCCGGCACCACTAGGATGATGGGAGAGATAGCCTGTGGTCTAGTTGAAAACTTCGAGCACTTTGAAGTAAGCCAGGCAAACCAAGCAATTGCTAAAGCAAGGTGACTGGGTGGTATCTTGAACTGAAGGGGAGAGTGTAATGTCGCTGTGTGTACACTTTGAAGAACCATGCTAGGTGAAAACGTGGAAGGATGAGAATCGAAGCTTCTGAATGGTGTTCCAGAAGGTTGCTGACAATTAAGTAGGCTGATGGGGTGAGAAATGAGGTTCTCAACAGAACTCACGAGAAAAGAAATACGTGGTATGACGCTTGGGAGTAACTTCTACGGTCGTAGAGGGAGCTGCAGAGGGCAAATATTTTGAAGAAATAATTGAGGACGTCAGATGTGTGTCACTCAGAGTTTAAGAAGAGAGGATGTCGCGGCGGGCCAAATGAAACCAGTTAGAACACTCATGATGTAGGGGAAATAAAAAAGAAAACCAGAAGCTGAATGAAAAGCGCGATGCCAGATGTCTTTTGAATATCATCAGCAGTTTCGACTGGTATGAACTGCAAGTGTTATCACGTCCGGGCAGTTGTAGAGAGAAAATTCATGTCCCTCTTCGAGCACATGCCTAAGCGAATTTTTCAACACAGATCATGAATTCAACGCCTAGATCAAGTCTCTGTTTTTCTAACGTCGTCCTTTGCCACACAGAACATTTAAGCCTGAAAGACTAGCAGAGGTTAGCACACCCTCGACTGGTTTTCGAAGCTAGTGTCTTGTCAATTGCGAATCTCACTGTCTATGATGGATATCATCGTGTTGATTCAATAATGCGACACTTCCATCCTTCGGATGTTTTATTTAAGTAAAGTTTATGAAGCCAACCGTTTCCATTTGTGTTGTCTCCCTTCTTTTATGTATCGCACGGTAGTAAAATTGATGAAGACGACAGATCTAGCATGTTATCTATGCGAGAGATGTCCTCCACTCTCTGGAGAGTTATCCTTCCGTAGCGGAGAAGTCAGAAAGACGCGTAAGGTGAGCGTTGGAGGCTGCTGGGCGTTTGGCCAAAGAGAACAGCGCGAGTTTGTTTTGCTGCGCCAGTGACAAATACTGCGCATGCGCGGGCCGTGCCACGCGCCTGTGTTTACGCGCCGGCCGCCCACCTGGAACAGCCTCAGCGCACCCTTGTCCCCATTTCCCTGCCGCTCATCCAAGAGTTCCGGTGCGAAACACTCACTGTTCTCAGCTCACGCTGTTACTTGCAATTCGCTCAATATCACAGTTCCAGCGCTGACAGTCGGTTAATTCTTCTTTCGTCAAACTAGCGAAAGGGGATCCACCGGAAACAGCCATTTGTAATACAACAATAGTCCTAAAACAAAGTCTACTTGCTTCTGAAAATAAATCGAGGTCCCAGACATCATGGGAACGGTTGTGCCATTTGGCGTCCGAATGTTGTGGCGCGATAAGTCATATGGTGCGACTGTAGACATGATAACAGAGCAGCCTGTTACAGACAGATGTGTAGTCGACATGCAGCACGTCGCGAGTTAACCGGCACTGAAGTGAGATGATAATCAGCGCCAGACACATGGGTCATAACATCTACATCTACGTTATTACTCTGCAGTTCACAATAAAGTACCAGGCAGGGGGTTCATCGAACCCCTTCAAGCTACGAGGGTTGCCCAGAAAGTAATGCATCGCATTTTTTTCTTCATTAACCCTTAACTACTATCGACTGTCTCTCAGACCGCAACAAATTTATGTGTCGAGACATTTCTCACACCCCTGCAAAGCCAAATGGTCTCTTCCGTATACCTTCCTATTGTCTGACAAGCTACACATGCCAGCATTCTTGCACTGTTGGTGCTCTTTATTTCGTAATTATTAGCCTTGAGAGGTCTAACAGACATACTATAGTGTTTGCGTGCCATGTTTTTTTTTTTAATGCTACTGTTTCTCCTTGGCAGGGAAAGCTGGACCTTCTATGCAATGTGTGTAATGTGAGACAGATGTGGATGTTCAAGATCGCCCCATTGAATCTTCGGATGAAGACTTTGATGACAGCGATTATGATCCTGATTTTGAGATATTTAGTGATCACAACACTAATTCAGAGCAGGAAACTGATAGTGATGAAGATGTGACAGCTGTTGACGATGGAGCTTACTTCTTCAGTAAGGAGAAAAAAAGCAGCCATGAGCGAATGTAAGAACAAGGCAACACAACATCGTCTTGCAGCTTCCTGGACTGCGACAGATGGCGAAAAGTCTTGGAGAAAACCCTGCTGTTTTGGAGGTATGGAAACTGTTCTTTACACCAGGCATTCTAGACGAAATCATTGGATGGACAAATCTGAAAATATCTAAGCTTAGAGCACAGTATGCTAATGTTAGCTTATCCTGAATGAGATTTTCACTCTGCAGCGGAGTGTGCGCTGATATGAAACTTTCCTGGAAGATTAAAACTGTGTGCCGGACCGAGACTCGAAGTCGGGACCTTTGCCTTTTGCGGGAAAGTGCTCTACCAACTGAGCTACCCAAGCATGACTCATACCCCGTCCTCACAGCTTTACTTCTGCCAGGACTTGCTTGGGTAGCTCAGTTGGTAGTGCACTTGCCTGCGAAAGGCAATGGTCCCGAGTTCGAGTCTCGGTCCGTCACACAGTATTAAACTGCCATAAAAGTTTGATAGCTTATCCTATCTACAAGATGTTGATGTCACTGAATTGAAGGCTCTAATTGGTCTATTAGCGTATTCTGCCATTTTCATGTTGGGGAACGAGTCTGTTTACAGCTTGTTTGCAACCAATGGAACAGGCAGAGATGTTTTCAGATGCACTGTCAGCAAAGAAAGAGTTCTGTTTTTATTGTCTGCATTACGATTTCACAATCCAAATGATCAGGAGGAAAGAAAGAAAATAGACAAATCAGCAGCAATTTTACAAATCTTTCTGTGTTTCATTGAAAACAGTTAACTTTGCTACTCTGTAGGTGCAACAGTGTGTGTCGATGAAATCTTTGTACCTTTTCTTGGAAGGTGTGGGTTTAGAATGTACATACCAAACAAACCAGCAAAGTATGGCCTGAAAGTTCAGTGTTTGACTGACACTCGTACAAATTACTTGTACAATGCATACATTTATTCTGGGAAAGGCAGCGACGGTCACACCCTTCCCAGCCATGAGAAAGGTCACAGTGTTCCCACACAGGCCGTTCTTCAATTGGTGAAATCCATTGAAAACACAAGGAGAAATGTTACAGGTGACAACTGGTACTCATCAGTAGAACTAGTCAATTAACTTTCAAAAAAAGGTCACATACGTTGGTACACTGAAAACGAACAAAAAGAAGGTCCCACAGAACTTCATACTTAATAAGAAACGTGGTGTGAAGACATCAGTTTACAGTTTTACAGAAGACATGACTCTGGTTTGCTTTGTGCCCAAGAAGTCCAAAGCTGCAATACTGATCTCTTCTGTGCACCATTCAGTAAACAATGATCCTGACTCAGGAAAACCTGATATCATCCTGTTTTATAACACAAAAAAAGGTGGTGCGAACTGTCTCGACCAAAGCTTATACGTCAAGTCGCCGGACAAGAAGATGGCCTTCGGC
Source organism: Schistocerca serialis cubense (assembly GCF_023864345.2). Taxonomy (NCBI): domain Eukaryota; kingdom Metazoa; phylum Arthropoda; class Insecta; order Orthoptera; family Acrididae; genus Schistocerca; species Schistocerca serialis. Next base: position 370,930,628 of record NC_064638.1, read on the forward strand.
CATTTTCTTCACATTAGTGGGTGTTGCTTGTGGTGTAAATTGTTATATGGTACATCCAGCTTATCCAAAGGCAGAAGTAATGATGAGATTGGGCTTCATGAAGACTCTAGCAAGAGACCTAGTTGAACCTAATATGAAGCGTAGAATTTCTATTGGATGTTTGCCACGAGAGTTGAGTGACACCATCAGAGGAATACTGCACTTACAAGATGAGCCTCAGACACTGAAAGAAGAATTTAAAAATCGAAAAATGTGTGCCTTTTGACCTCCTCGTCCGAAGAGGAAAACAAGATATCCGTGTCAACAGTGTGGTGCTCCGATTTGTTTGAAGTGTTCCAGGAAAGTCTATGCGAAGTGTTTTCAGGTGGAAATTGACTAAAGTATAATTCAGTGGCTCATGAGAACACATACTTAGTTTTTACTTGTAATTTTAGATGTAAAATGTGGCAAAGTTTCTCCATTCTTAAACTTATGGACTGAAATATTTGTTCTACATTGCAAAGATTAGTTGTAAACTGAAAGTTGACTTCATACACAATTTATTGTAAGTAAAATTGGATTTTTCCACCTTGTCATATTGCCAATTTGTAATATAATCTCTCTGGTGCTAATCTGTGTGTGAGTAGAGAGCTAACTATTTGCTGCTATTTTCATAACTCATAAAATAAAAATATACTCCAAATTTTGCTTTGTTTTAGTTGTTGAAGTGTTTAAAATACTGCATTGTTTTAAAAAAAATCAAATTTCTACAAAGTCCACCTCTAAGAAGTGCAGTGCATGATAGGAAATCAAGAAAGTATATATATTCAGCAAAATTCTGGTTTGTTATATAAAATATAAAAATGCGGTCTGTGAGACCCCTCCATAGTAATTGTGTTCCTGTGATTGATCATAGTAGTTAAGGGTTAATTCTTTATTGAACATAATTAGAATTACACACACGAAAGAATGGTGTTTTATCTACACACTATTTTTCTACGTAATCTTTATCCCATTCTATGGTTTCCTCCAGTGCGAAACGAGGGCGTGTATGCTCTGTCGGTACCAATCCTTGCCCTGGTAGCGGAGCCAGTGCTTCACTGTGTGAATCACCTCCTCATCGTCCTCAAAATGTCTTCCACCAATGGCATCCGTTAATGGCCCAAACAGGTGGAAGTCAGAGGGAGCTAGGTCAGATACGTTAGGTGTGGCAACCGTGTATGGTCTCCCCGACCGCTGCAAATCGTTGGACTCCGCCGATCCGCCTTCTGATGACTGATGACCTCACCCTCCGTGCCCAGTGATTAACTGTATTTCTGTTGACAACAGATGCTCCATCGACTTTTCACAAGCGTTTGTGAATATTCCCCACAGTTTCTTTCTCTGCAATGAGAAATTCATTGACAGCAGGCTGTTTGTAACGGTCATCACCTACAGACGCCATTTTGAGACTGTCCTGCAGCTACGCTATCTGTTGAAAATGACGGAAACTTGGCGCGCTCACTCAGGGGACTTCATATAATACACACGTAACGTTTCGCATTCGTAACATTGTTTCCGGTTGAGGAAAAATATGCTGTGCATTACTTTCTGGGCAACACTCGTAATTCTCTACCATTCCACTCTCGAAGTGTATGCAAGGAAAACGCACACCTCAATCTTTCCATGCGAATTCTTATTGCTCTTATTTTATTCAGACGATAATTTCTTCCTGTGTAGGTGGACGCCAAAAAAAAAAAAAAAAAATTCTCGTTCGGAGGATAAAGTTGGTCACTGAAATTTCATGAGAAAGTCCTGTCGCTAAACGCCATTGTTTTAACGATTGCCACCCCAATCCGTGTATCGTATCCGAGACACACTCTCCACTATTTCGCGAAAATACAAAAGGAGCTGCCTGCCCTTCTTTAAGTTTTTTCCATGTCCTCCGTCAATCCTATCTAATGCGGATCGCACGCCGCGCAGCAATACGGACAAGCGTAAAGTAGACCTGTTGCATTTTGGTGTTCCGCCAGGAAATCGGTCTTTGATTTGCTTTCCCCACTACTATGCGATCGTTTCATTTTAAGTTATTCGTAATTGTATTCCCTTAGTTGAATTCACAGCCTTTAGATTGTGATTTATCGTGTAACCTAAATTTAGTGGACGCCTTTTAGTACTCATGCGGATGACGTCACACCTTTCATTATTTACAGTCAATTGTCACGTTTCGCGCTATAAGGGAATGTTGTGTAAATCATTTTGCAATTTGCTTTGAACATCTGATAACTTTACGAGATGGTAAATAAGTTTCATCTGGAAACGGCTTCTCAGATTGTCTAATAAATCTGTTATGCAGATCAGGACAGCAGATGACCTATAGCACATCCTTCGGGAACGCACCACGAAAGCAACGATATGTGGACGTGCATTGTCCTGCTGAAAAAGCCCATAACTTTCCTGTCGAAGAAATGGCGATAGGACGGGGATAATAGCCCGTTCAGTGTAGCGGGCACTGGTTTCTTTACCTGCGAAACACAAAATGTAACCGCGAGCTATAATGATGCCCCCCACTCCACCCCACCACCACCACCATTGCTATGAAGATGGGATGGAACCTGTGTGTCGTGGGCGAATGCACTTTGGAACGGACAGCTCACCAGGTCACCACCACACACACATACGTCCATCACTCACGTACATACACAATCTATGCTCATTAATTAAGCCAACAGAGCGCCATTCTTCCTCAAGAGCCGAAACCAGAGGGGATAGTGGTGCTGGATGCTGGGGTCTGGAACGAAGTCGACGTTCTGACTCGTACTAAAAGCGCTTCATTGGGTTCAGGTCGGCACTCTGCGCAGGCGAGTCCGTTTCAGGAATGTTTTTGTCCACAGACCAACGCCTCTTAAATGCTGCTTTAAGATAGGATGCATCTTCATGGGGAGGACTTTAAAAAAAAATAATAATGGTGGCCCTCAACTACGTACCCTCAGACTCAGAGTTGAAATATTAAAAGGTTTGGCTGGTTTCGTTGTCTAGGGGCTGGGATATGTAGTTGCCGCATTACAAGCCAAATACTGCTGAGTCTACAGTATACAATATGAATATGCACATGAATCGAATGCTCGAAGGTTCTTATCACTCGGCAACTGCGAATTTTGAATGTAACATAGAAATTTATAGATGAAAGATTGCAATTAAATAAAATCTGCAGGTACTATTTTTAACGACTTTAAATGATGAGTACGATAGCAGAAGTACCTTTAAGAATGCCGTCTATTACTGCAAAACACTTGTTGGTGTCGAGGGTCCAGCAATTAAATAAAATATAAGTTGAATAACAAAAAATGGTTCAAATGGCTCTGAGCACTATGGGACTCAACTGCTGTGGTCATTATTCCCCTAGAACTTAGAACTACTTAAACCTAACTAACCTAAGGACATCACACACACCCATGCCCGAGGCAGGATTCAAACCTGCGACCGTAGCAGCAGCGCGGCTCCGGACTGGAGCGCCTAGAACCGCACGGCCACCGCGGCCGGCGGACCATTTAGATTTTGGAAATTCGTCGCTGGGTGTTACTTGTATAATTTACGGTCAGATAGTAAACTTTAAACTAATAAAGATATTGAAAATCTGATTACACCATCAGAATCGTCGTGCAAATAATGGTAATGAACATGTTTCTTTTTGAGGTATCATGATTCCTCTGGCTACTATTAATTTCTACATGAACTGTGAAATGTCTGCCATTATGGTTTCACAAAGTCCGCCATCTTTGGTGCTCCCGGCACACAAATCTCCTTCATAGACACAAAGCACAGTCCTCGACACAGCGTCAACATGTAATTCCCAGCCATGCGGTCGGCCTGGACCACGTGCTGGGGCTGCCCCTCTTGCTCCGGCTAATGTACGGCACCACGCGGTCGCTGACGAGCCCCGGCTTGCCGAGCGGCCCGTGCGGCCACGCCAACTCCGAATATTTTCAGGGCGCCATAGCTCGCCCGTTACCTCACAATGCTGATACAAATAATCATCGCCTCTACACTGTTCCTGTGGTGTATGCAGTAGACAACGCTGTAAAATGTGTTTATAATCTTCCGCATGCATTTAGCATTTTCTTAAGCGTAATGAGAGGAACCCATCCTGAGCACTAAAAAGAACGTCACACTATAACAATACCACCACCTCATCCGTACCTCGCTGCTGGCGTTACACACATTGGCAGGTAATATTCTCCAGGCGTTCGCCAAATCCAAAACATTCCGTCGCATTGTACAACGTGATTCATCATTCCAAATTACTCGTTTCCAGTCATCCACTGTCCAGTGGCGTCGTTCTTTAAACCGTCTCAAGCATCGCTTAGCACCGACTACACTAACGTGTAGTTTCTGAGGAGCTGCTCGACTATTGTACCCCATTGTTTTTAACTCCCTACGTACGGTCATTCTAGGACATCTGCTGGTGGCACTGAATGATTCCTTTCACTGATTTCATGTCATTTTTTAGAAGGGTAATCCTCGATGGTCCCTGTCCGTCAGCACATGAGGTCTGCCTGGTCTTGGTGCTATCTGTGGCTGTTCCATCCCTCTGTATTGGCGGGTCCGCCTCTCGAGACCTCTTGCGGCCAACTCCGCACTACATGGGAGTGTCCGGATGCTGTTGATCAGGTAGCGTAATTCTGATGGCGTTATTTTCTGACAGATTTCCGTACGTGACTCATTCCGAACTATTTTTGAGTTTTAAAAATAGTGACGACAGAAAAACATTTTTTCGCACAAATTGTTTTATTTTTTCTCAAATTATTGCATGTAAAATTTAAATGTTTCTGCATACGTTCGAAGAAATTCTGGAAACATATTTTTCATTTTGATATCCGTACGTCAAAAAACGTGGGCTTTGGACGGATTGAACAGCTTACTGAGCTGACGATCTTCACTGTGCACGCATTATCTGTTCGACATAAAGGAACAATCAAAATCCGGAGAATAAATGAAGGGAGACTTTAATTCGATGTTTTTTCCATCAAATAATCAACAGTTTGACATACTACTGGACCCACTTCATGACGACTTTATTTTTTCTACTTCTTGTGGCAAACAAATTGATGTCTGGCATTCAGGGTTAACTGTTCTTCAATCATCTTGAGCAGCAGTCAGTCACAAGACACCCACTGTAACCGAAGAAAGAAGCGCTCATTTTTCTTGGAAGTCCTTCGCAAACGAGGAACTTTGGTTGATTTCCGTTCATCTTGCAACACCCAATGGGTTGACAGTTGCTTCGTCAACGGCTAGTAAATACACTGGTCAAAACAATTACAGGAGCTGATGAGATAGCTAGGTTCTGAAGTATTGTCATCGGCAGAATGAACTAAAATGGTTCGACGTCTTTCTATCGGTTCTACGGAGTGGAGACAACAACATTACGGTCAACGAGATAGTGGCAATAGCGGAAAGTTGGTGCAGAGGGGGTTGGTGTTGACTTGTCTTTACTATACCAAACGAATTACACAAGCAGTTGGGTTCAAATAGTGTAGTGAGCAGGTAGTGCAATACAACAACAACAACAACAATGTGGCTTAGCCGAAGCTAAGGCATGGAGAGCCATAGGACAGTTGGAAGCGGGACAGACACAGAGGGAGGTGGCTGCGGCTATTGGAGTGTCCCAAACTGTAATTTCCAGGACCTGGACGCGATTTGAGACAACAAGAACCGTGAAAAGAAGCAAGACCAAGATCGTCCTCTGGTAACATCAGCAAGAGGTGATCGTTATCTGCGGCTAACAGCCCGTCCAGACAGGAGGCTGAATGCAACTCAGCTGCAAACGCACCCTACAGGCAGCATCAGGACGCGCAATATCAACACAAACAGTCCGAAATCGCCTTCGGGAATGTGGCCTCTACACACGGAGGCCTATGGTGTGTGTCCCATTATAACCACGACGCCGTTTAACCTGCAGAAACTGGGCGGAGGAACATCAGGATTGGTCTTAACGAATGGCGCCGGGTGCTGTTCACAGATGAGTCAAGATTTTGAGTTCAGTCGGACAATCGTCGTTCCCTCATCTGGAGAGAACGTGCAACTCGGAACAGTCCTGCCTATGTACAGGAAACATCACCATATCATGGTGGTGGACAAATGGTGTGGGCAGGCTTCAGTATTGGCGGACGTCCACGGACCTCTATGCCGTTCAGAATGGCGCTTTGACTGCTCAGAGATATAGAGACGAGATCCTTCGACCTTTTGGTGTCCCCTACGCTAGTGCCATAGGAGATGGGTTCCTTCTGGCTGACGATAACGCTCGTCCCCACAGAAATGTACTGGCGGACAACATGCTTCTATCTGAGGGAATTGAACGAATGGAGTGGCCAGCTTGTTCACCGGACTTAGATCCGACTGAGCGTGTCTGGGATGCACTTGGCAGACGCAATGCAGCCAGACCAGCACCTTCCACAACTGTTGGGGAGCCGGATATTGCACTAAAGGCCAACTATTCCTCAAGAGTTGATTGATAACCTCATACTGGCCATGTCACGCAGGTGTGCAACTGTACTGGCCTTCCGAGGTTAGGGCGGAGTGGCCGTGCGGTTCTGGGCGCTACAGTCTGGAGCCGAGCGATCGCTACGGTCGCAGGTTCGAATCCTGCCTCGGGCATGGATGTATGTGATGTCCTTAGGTTAGTTAGGTTTAATTAGTTCTAAGAGCTAGGCGACTGATGACCTGTGCAGTTGAGTCGCATAGTGCTCAGAGCCATTTGAACCAGCCTTCCGAGGTTATCTTTTTTTTTTTTTTTTTTTCATCAGTCTACTGACTGGTTTGATGCGACCCGCCACGAATTCATTTCCTGTGCTAACCTCTTCATGTCAGAGTAGCACTTGCAACATACGTCCTCAATTATTTGCTTGACGTACTCCAATCTCTGTCTTCCTCTACAGTTTTTGCCCTCTACAGCTCCCTCTAGTACCATGGAAGTCATTCCCTCATGTCTTAGCAGATGTCCTATCATCCTGTCCATTCTCCTTATCAATGTTTTCCACATATTCCTTTCCTCTCCGATTCTGCGTAGAACCTCCTCATTCCTTACCTTATCAGTCCACCTAATTTTCAACATTCGTCTATAGCACCACATCTCAAATGCTTCGATTCTCTTCTGTTCCGGTTTTCCCACAGTCCATGTTTCACTACCATACAATGCTGTACTCCAGACGTACATCCTCAGAAATTTCTTCCTCAAATTAAGGCCGGTATTTGATATTAGTAGACTTCTCTTGGCCGGCAATGCTTTTTTTTTGCCATAGCGATTCTGCTTTTGATGTCCTCCTTGCTCCGTCCGTCATTGGTTATTTTACTGCCTAGGTAGCAGAATTCCTTAACTTCATTGACTTCGTGACCATCAATCCTGATGTTAAGTTTCTCGCTGTTCTCATTTCTACTACTTCTCATTACCTTCGTCTTTCCCCGATTTACTCTCAAACCATACTGTGTACTCATTAGACTGTTCATTCCGTTCAGCAGATCATTTAATTCTTCTTCACTTTCACTCAGGATAGCAATGTCATCAGCGAATCGTATCATTGATATCCTTTCACCTTGTATTTTAATTCCACTCCTGAACCTTTCTTTTATTTCCATCATACACCATATTAAAAGGCAACGAGAATGACTGTTTCACTATTATGGTAGCCTCATGGTGCCTCACTCTACGTAAACGCCATGCAAACCTCAACTAAAGAGTCGAGACAGCAAAATATCGTACTGTATCACACACAAATTACAACTGTAACCGATACTAAATAAAATACGTTACCATATATCTATTGCGTATGATATCTCAGTTGATCTCCTAATTGTTTTGAGCAGTGTACATCAATGTTTCATCTCCTGTGCCGTCTTATGTTGTATACGCATCATACATTTCCTCGGTCTATTTCTTCGAGTATTTCCTTTACACCAATTGCCGTGAGCAGGTTCTTGAGCTCAGCAAATTGTGCTGAATCCACCGGGAACACTTGTTTTGCACAGTTAAGTGTTTGTGCAAAACCGAATGTACTCCACTCTTCGATACGCCTAAGAATGCCTCTGTGTCACGATAGATCACATGATGGTGCTCTTCGATCACTTTCGGCGCAGCAACGGTGCTTTTTGGGACATATTTGCGTCGACCAACACGATATCCATCGTTGACAGAAGCGCTACCTCCACGAAATTCTGCAAGTATGTTGTATATAGTTTTCTGAAGGTGTTCTATCTAATCGTAAAATGGGGTGAATGGAAACAGTGCGGTGAATAGAAGCGAAACTTCCAAAAGTATTCTATGTTATCGTGTCGCAAGACAAACGAGAATATCGTTGAAAGCTTTGTTTGTCAAGGTTAGTAGTGAATCAGTCTAACAGGGAAATTGTGAATTACAAAGTTAACGACATGTCAGTTGATGTTTTGTTCACTGTACAACAGACATCGGGCCGCGCGGAGTGACCGCGAACTCTGAGGCACCATGTCTCGGACTGCGCGGTCCATCGCGCCGGAGGTTCGAGTCCTCCGTCGGGCATGGGTGTGTGTGTTGTACTTAGCATAAGTTAGTTTAAGATGTGTGTAAGTCTAGGGACCGATGACCTCAGCAGTTTGGTTCCTTAGGAATTCACACACGTTTAAACATTTTTGAACAGATATCGGATGTGGGGCTGAAATTTCTTACTTCGAACTTCATTTATAAGTACTAGTCTGAATTGCGTTATTTTAAGTACATAGTTAGAAAATTTTCCGTTGCGTTTCATCAACCAAAAGTTCAGTTTCAAGTATACTTTAATCTGAGATGTGTTTCTGCTAATTGGAAACGTAGGGTTGTGTTTTCGGAATTTTTGGGGTGAATAGAAACAGTAATCGTGTTTCTTGGAAGACAAATAAATTGACGGAAATGAAGCACAGCCTGGCACTGTTCTCAACACAGAAGATTATACAGTTATTCGAGAATGAATATTACATTGTATACATGTAAAATTTGTTATTTAGAATCCAGTGGTTACTTTGATGTTTCTTCGAGAAAACAAGACAGTAACTTCATGTATTGCCAAGGAAACCAAGTTCAGCAATTTAATGTTATAATAAAGTTACTAGAGATATAACAATTAAAAAAAGGTATCGATGTCGGTCGGTGAGGCCTGGCACGAAGCCGGCGTTCCAAAACATGTCAAAGGTGTTCTATACGATTCAGATCAGGACTCGGTACAGGCCAGTCCATTACAGGGATGTTATTGTCGTGTAATCACTCCGCCACAGGCCGTATTTTATGAACAGGTGCTCGATCGTGTTGAAAGATGTAATCGCCATTCCCGAATTGCTTTTCAACAATGGGAAGCAAGAAGGTGTAGGTGTAGGTCTGTGCTGCGATGGTGCCGGGCATAACAACAAGGGGTGCAAGCCCCCTCCATGAAAAACACGACCACACCATTACACCATTGCCTCCGAATTTTACTGTTGGCACTACACACGCTGGCTGATGACATTCACGGGGCATTTGCCATACCCAGACGCTGCCATCGGATCGCCACATTGTATACCATGATTCGTCACTCCACACAATGTTTTTCCACTGTTCAATCGTCCAATGTTTACGCTCCTTACACCAAGGGAGGAGTCGTTTGGCATTTACCGGCGTGATGTGTGGCTTATGAGCAGCTGCTCGGCTATGAAATCCCAAGTTTTCTCACCTCTCGCCTAACTGTCATAGTACTGATACAGTTTGGAATCCCTGTGTGATGGTCTGGATAGATGTCTGCCTATTACAAATTACGACCCTCTTCAACTGTCGGCGGTCTCTGTCAGTCAACAGACTAGGTCGGCCTGTACGCTTTTGTGCTGTACGTGTCCCTTCGCGTTTCCACTTCACTATCGCATCGGAAACAGTGGACCTAGGTACGTCTAGAAGTGTGGAAATCTCGCGTACAGACGTATGACACAAGTGACTCCCAATCCCCTGACCACGTTCGAAGTCCGTGAGTTCCGTGGATCGCCTCATTCTGCTCTCTCACGAAGTCTAATGACTACTGAGGTCGCTGATATGGAGTACCTGGCAGTAGGTGGCAGCACAATGCACCTAATATGAAAAATGTGTGTTTTCGGGGCGCCCGGATACTTCTGATCAGGTAGTGAATGATGCATCAGGCATTACTTTACGATTCACTACTTCTTTATTACTAACTCTATTTACAACATATGTTGGAGACAGATATTTAGATATATATCACTGCATATACCTGCAAAATTGTGTCTTCGTACGACGCATAGTTAGGAGGTATGACGGAATAGATGTTGAGATGGGTAAAAAACTAGCTGTGGCTTAAAACTGAGCGCAAATTACAAAGACCGTACACATTCAGCGTTTGATGATGAAAGCATTAGTGACTTCCAACAAACTTAATACATAATTTCAAATCTTTTCTGAACGTTTTCTCGCTCACATGTTACTCGTCAAATATTAACTCTTTTGTAGAGTAGCAAGGCTTTTGAAGCTGTTTTATACATGGGAGTTTGCTTCGTTAAAGAATCGGCGGTGGGTGGTTACTAGTTCAATACTAAAGCAGAACGAAGCAAATCAAGGCACTGTTGTTAAGTGTAGCAGCAAGTATAATCCTAAAAAGAACGAAAACCTTTACGTGAACTTCCTGAGCTACCTTTGTTTTAACAACACGAATGACAAATTTTAAAGCAACACTAAATTCACATCTCAATAGCATCACTTAGTCCCGGATTGTAAAATCTTGAAAGACGACCCCATTGTCGAAACGTGTTAAGGCAGAACAGCTTCAAAAAATGTGGGAACTAGGCGAGGCATCGAGTAATTTGTCCACGAAACCACGTCGCTGGAGAGTCCCTCAACAGTTGCGTAAACAGAGTCGGCTATTCGCGCACCGTGAGGTCAGCAAGTGATTGTTGTGCTGAGGGGAGCCGGCCCCGGCCAGGCCCAGAATAGCCCAGCGGCGCGGCGCAGCTGGGGCAGGCACGGCGTCACGGCGCTCATAGCGATTGGCCAAAGTCGCGGAATAACTGGCTGAGACTCATCTCCCGTACATTGTGCTCGATAGCTGTCACATGAAACAGAAAATTTCTGTATTTTCCTCTGTCGTTAGTTACTAACATCACAATCATTTTGGGTCAATACCAATATTTGTCACTGTATTCATTGTAGTTATGACGGTAGAATAGTCATACTTCCGCATTCTGTCGGTTGTTCAGTTACCACCTCCTACAATTACACTAGTGGCCACTAAAATTGCTACACCACGAAGATGATGTGCTACAGAGGCGAAATTTAACCGACAGGAAGAAGATGCTGTGATATGCAAATGATTAGCTTTACAGAGCATTCACACAAGGTTGGCGCCGGTAGCGACACCTACAACGTGCTGCCATGAGGAAAGTTTCCAACCGATTTCTCATACAGAAACAGCAGTTCACCGGCGTTGCCTGGTGAAACGTTGTTGTGATGCCTCGAGTAAGGAGGAGAAATGTGTACCATCACTTTTCCGGCTTTGATAAAGGTCGGATTGTAGCCTATCGCGATTGCGGTGTATCGAGTCGCGACATTGCTGCTCGCGTTGGTCGAGATCCAATGACTGTTAGCAGAATATGGAATCGGTGGGTTCAGGAGGGTAATACGGAACGCAGTGCTGGATCCCAACGGCCTCGCATCACTAGCAGTCGAGAGGAAAGACATCTTACCGCATGGCTGTAACGGATCGTGCAGCCACGTCTCGGTCCCTGATTCAACAGATGGGGACGTTTGCAAGACAACAACCATCTGCACGAACAGTTCGACGACGTTTTCAGCATCATGGACTATCAGCTCGGAGACCATAGCTGCGGTTACCCTAGACGCTGCACCACAGACAGGAGCGCCTGCGATGGTGTACTCAACGACGAACCTGGGTGCACGAATGGCAAAACGTCATTTTTTCGGATGAATCCAGGTTCTGTTTACAGCATCATGATGGTCGCATCCGTGTTTGGCGACATCGCGGTGAACGCACATTGGAAGCGTGTATTCGTCATCGCCATATTGGCGTATCACCCGGCGTGATGGTATGGGGTGCCACTGGTTACACGTCTCGGTCACCTCTTGTTCGCATTGACGGCACTTTGAACAGTGGACGTTACATTTCAGATGTGTTACGACCTGTGGCTCTACCCTTCATTCGATCCCTGCGAAACCCTACATTTCAGCAGGATAATGCACGACCGCATGTTGCAGGTCCTGTACGGGCCTTTCTGGATACAGAAAATGTTTGACTGCTGCCCTGGCCAGCACATTCTCCAGATCTTTCACCAACTGAAAACGTCTGGTCAGTGGTGGCCGAGCAACTGGCTCGTCACAATACGCCTGTCACTACTCTTGATGAACTGTGTTAATGTGTTGAAGCCGCATGGGCAGCTGTACCTGTACACGCCATCCAGGCTCTGTTTGACTCAATGCCCAGGCGTATCTAGCCATTTATTACAGCCAGAGGTGGTTGTTCTGAGTATTGATTTCTCAGGATCTATGCACCCGAATTGCGTGAAAATGTAATCACATGTCAGTTCTAGTATACGATATTTGTCCAATGAATACCCGTTTATCATCTGCATTTCTTCGTGGTGTAGCAATTTTAATGGCCAGTAGTGTATTTATCGTTTAAAATGTACAGGGTGCTTCAGCTGCTTCAGCTCTCCCTACCATTTGGTTTTATGCAACCCGCAATGCCTTCGAATATCACATGTAAGATTTCCATATTCTCATCGCTCTCTACGTGCAAACTGTTTGTCCACACGAAAAATTTTGTACTGTGATATGTTTTCGCTGGAGGCCACGGTTTACGAGTAATTCAAGAAAAACGCGTTTGAAGCTCATTTTTGAACGCTTTTCTTCGATAACTATGGTCTCTAGCGAAAAGGCATCCTAGTACAAAATTTAACTGCATTAAATTTCCTACAGTAAGGTCCTGTTCATTTTTTCTGTAGGACTAATAGTTCGTGTGTAGCGAGCAAGGAAATGTAAAAATCTTGTGCATGGCACTTGAAGGTGTTGTGGGTTGCAAAAACTCAGAAGGAGGAGCAGCTCAGCCACAAAGTATAGCTCCTGGAAGGTTCTGGGCCTATTTATGGAATATTGGAATTTACTAGAACGTTCTACGTAAGTACAAATACGTTCACTGGACGAAGCAGCACACTGATCGCCTCGGAGCACTGTAGATGCTGTAGTACTGGTGCCAGACCATCATGGTCGCAGTGATAATGTCGGAAGGAAGCTATCGTGTTTTGACATGCCCAAGACCACACTGTGAATGAAGTTGCCCGATATGTTGGTTATAAAAGAGAACGGTTCAGTGGGCCTGTATGGGATGGTGTGCCACTCACAGCCATGTAACAGGGCGTAAGAACAGTGATCGTAAAAATATCGTAACCCCAGAGAGTGGAGACCAGTGAGCAATGTCAGTCGGTTTTTCAAACCTGACAGGAATTACTATTGCAGGCCAATCTAGACCGAGAGAACACTGAGAGGGGAACTGCTTGCAGTGAAGATGTAAGTCGGGTACCTCTCAAAGGCCAATGATCGCAGCGGCATAAAAACTGCGCTTCTTCAATTGGCCAAAAAACACAGAAACTGGTCAGTACCGGACTGGAGGCGTATACAGTGGCCCGATGTGTCGCGCTTTTGTTTCTTTTCAAATGATGCTAGACGCCGAGTGTTCAAACGGCCTAACGAGGCGTTTCCCCGCAGTGTGCTAAGGGTGTATTTCATGATGGAGGTGGTTCTGTGGTGTTCCGGTGGTCTTTTGCTACCACGACTTGGGTCATCTCTTTCAGATTACCGTCAAAATCAACCAGGGCACTTACTTCAGCATTCTCGGCGGCCAAGTATTGCCCTTTCTTATATATCTTCGTGACGAGTACGTTGTGGACACTACCGTTTTTCTAGACGACAACACTCGTATTCACAGGGCTGCACGCACACGTTTCTTATTTAACCAACACTCTTTGTAGACACCCGTGCACCCGTCGCACCTTTACTGCCGAAAACTCAGCGCCTCTTAATCCCAGAGAAAAAATGTCTGGGACTATTTACAACAGCGGCTAAAATGCAGCAGTCAACACCTCTGCGATTTGGCAGGTCTACGGGATCTGATTGTCACTGAGTGGATTTAGCGTGCCTTGGGACTCTCTGGACTCTCTTCTTCGTTATACTGATGCCATATTAAGGCTAGAGGCGCCGTTACATGGCGTCGGCGTGGTGTCTCTTCAGGGGAGACTGATTTTTTTCGGCGTGATTACTTGCTGACATCTATCAACACTTGGTATTCAGTTCTAGAGCGTTTAGCTACTGTGGTTGTTAATAGCAGTTGGGTATAATACTGAGATTGAACAGCATGGAAACTGTTCGGACTCGATCGCTGGGCAGAAGCCGCTACAAGATAAACGCAGCATTACTATTTCCGTTGGGTGTACGCTGTGCAACATATGGAGTGTCCTGATGGAAATGTCAGGCATCGCCCTAACGGCACATTCTTCCACTATCAGGGCTTTCATCCTGCCAGTCGACCATTTCCATAGCATTCTGAACCAGGTCGCTGTTGCAATGGAGGATTTTGAATGAAACTGATCCTCCGATTTCATGTCAGTTCTTATACACTACCGAAACAGTTATAAGCTGTACACTCCGCATCTATTTTTCCACTGCTAGTCCGTATCCTGTTCCAATTCCACGATAAAAAAGGTCTGCACGGCAAGCCCGTGAACGGGCCATTGGTCTGGCTGCAGGTAGAGTGCAGACTTCCTTTGCCGTGTGGTAGGAGGGGGAGCTGGCGGGCACATCGCCCCGACCATCTTTTACCTCCGGGAGAGACCCTGAAACTCATTTGATAGCAGGCTTAGAGAACCTGGGACCGTCATGCCGTCATGGAAGGGGGCACGAAGAAAAAATACCGCTCCTTTCTGGGACTGAAGCCGGACTTGTAAGGCCGGAGTTGGTTGGTTGGTAGATTCGGGGAAGAGGATCAAACAGCGAAATCATCTGTTCCATCGGATGAGAGAAGGTTAGGGAAGGAAGTCGGCCGTTCCCTTTTAAAGGAACCATCCCGGCATTTGCCTGAAGCGATTTAGGGAAATCGCGGAAAACCTAAATCAGGACGGCCGGACGCGGGTTTGAACTGTCATTGTGCTAACCACTGCGCCGCCTCGCTCGGTAGGGACGGAGTCTAGTGCTCTATGCACTATATCACCACAACCAATACTTCTACGTACTATAACAATATGAAAACACAAAGTTTACTTTAGCCAATGCTCACTTTTCATGGATATACAGTCAACTGAGTAGCTGTAACCAACAGCCCATAAACACCATTTAAGACCCTGGGAAACGATCAAACTTGTTCGTCAAATTTGCTCTTACGTAGTCATGGATTTATCAAACAAGTTCGTACAAGTCACAATGAAGTTTGTTAATTTTAACACACTTTTGAAGTAGATACTGTTCGGGTATGCTGTATTTTGACACTAGTAGGAATGTCTACAAATGCAGATAAAGAATTCCTAAAACTGACTCTGGCACCGTGTTTAATGAAGAAAAGAAAAAAATAAGACGCTGATCAAGGGAATGGTTTAAGTGAGAGCGAAATATGCGCATGAAAATCTGTTAAAGAAAATGTTACACTCGGAAACTGTGAATACATCAACTTTCTGCAATTGGACGATGAAACTTTTAATAACTTTTAGAGTAACTTTGCCCTCGCACTGAAAAAGAAGGCACAAGTATGCGAAAATTTATTCGCTTCTGCTTGGTCCTCTAATGACAGTTCATCAAGATGCGCAACGGGGTACGATATAGCCTACATCTTTTGTGGAAGAATGGGAGAGCTTCGATTTTTTGTGTTTTTTTTTCATTGCGCTCCAGCTTGTGATTGCGCGTAGCATATTGCTTACCTTATTTACCTCTTCCTGTGTAATATATGTGTGGGAAAAATGTCACACCTCTACCATTTTGATAATGCCAGTGCTTTCTTGTTCTTTTTTTTTATCCTTGATCGAAGCTTCCATAGATGTGGAAATTTACGATAAGGTGAGATAAGTTGTACTAAAACCATTTTTCACTAAACGTATGCCGCGAAACATCAACACAAACTGTGTTCGCCATCTTGACAAATGTTCCGTCAATCATAATTTCTGATAAACATGTCAGACACGCTTTAAGTTTGACAGACACGTTAAATAGTTCCGTTCACGGTCAAATATGTGGCAAACATAGTAAAATTTGATATTTTTTGTATCGTTTACGCGGGCCCTTAGTCGTCGGCGCGTCAAAGTATGCTAGGAGTCAACACTACTGGAGTAGTAGGAGCCTTGTGGAAGTGTTGACTCCTAGCGTATTTTGACGCAGCCGTCGGATGAGGAGTGTTTATGGGTTCAAAAATGGTTCAAATGGCTCCAAGCACTATTGGACTTAACATCTGAGGTCATCAGTCCCCTAGAACTTAGAACTACTTAAACCTAACTAACCTAAGGACATCACACACATCCATGCCCGAGGCAGGATTCGAACCTGTGACCGTAGCAGCAGCGCGGTTCCGGACTGAAGCGACTAGAAACGCTCGGCCACAATGGCCGGCCGTATTTATGGGCTATTGATTATAGCTACTCAGTTGAAACCTACATAGCCATTAATCAATTTATATGTGCATTGATTGCAATAAACCGCATTGTTAAAAATAATGTGCTTGCTGATCCTCATTGCCAAAAACATTGCAAATGTGAAGTATCTACAATAGCGGGTAACGCTGAGCATTGGAACCACATTAATTAAGTTGGTTGCTAACCTAGGAATTTCCAGAGTCACAGTCAATTGCTACAGCTCCTTCGTCCAACAGACACGAAAGAGAGGAACACATTGTTTCATTTGTTTATTCCTGTAGCTTGGAAACGGCTCCTCTCGGGACATACTTTCCTATTACAGCCATTATTCTCAGTACCTTGTACAAATTCTTGGAGTTGGTGAGAGAAATTTATAAATACACGTATTACTTTCTTGCTATTTATGATCGGAGACATTTTTTCGTGGCACAAAGTTCAGTCACCAGCTTGACGAGTTCGCCAATTTCGCACATCCTTGTCTTGCTCGTTGGAGTTTCGCAGTGAAGTCACTCCTGAGACGTGACGCAACGCGCCTCCACGTCCTCATTTAAGATGCGCGGACGCAGACGCGCCTATTAACCTTGGTGTCTTGCATTCAGAGGTTGCTCTGTCTCCCTGACGAGATCTCGTCTGGTGCCGCTTCCACTGCCCGCTCCCCAACGAGTACAGCTGTACTCATTCTAGCACAGCTTCTGTGGGGAACCTCTCGCCTCTAGCGAGTTCAGTCACAGGGTATCTATGTCGTATTGTAGGCGACCACTTTCATTTAGTTCTTAATCACACCTTTTTTATGTGCAACGAGAGGTCAGTGGCAATGTCTGATTTCTTTGCCGACGATGCATGCCTTTTTTTTCTTTTTTTTTATTATTTAATTTTTCACCCAGTGAAGAGGATGGGCCGTTGTAAAAAGCTGATCTCACTATTGCCATTCTCGCGCGGTCACGCGTATGCAACCCTATGGATATCAGTGATAGATCTCTGAAATTGCGGAGACATGGCTTAGCCACAGCCTGGGGGATGTTTCCAGAATGAGATTTTCACTCTGCAGTGGAGTTTGCGTTGATATGAGACTTCCTGGCAGATTAAAACTGTGTGCCGGACCGAGACTCGAAGTCGAGATGCTGTACAGCTTCAGATTTGCACCTAGTGGCCAAAATTGGAACTAATTTTTTCCCAACGTAAATTGGTTTCACATTAACACACCAGCATATGTATCCATTTTCGCTGTCGTGCGATAATTACAGCCAACACTGGACCTCCGTGAATAGATGTGTTTTAATTGTAACTACCTGATATGTAAACGAGCTAACACATAACTTTGGAAGCTCCGTTAGGCTGTTCACGGATCATGCTGTTGTACAGGGTAATTATAATTAAAGTTAAACTTTCAAAACGCTGTAGTAATAAAATAGCACCACTGGCCAGATAGACGTCAAATTACAACGGAATATTATCGGAGAAGGGGGAAAACATATGACAGAAGAAAAAAAGCAGTGTAAAAATTGATCAATAGATAGCGCTGTATGTGTAAGAATACGTAAATGAATACCCCTGTCCTGCGCACGACCCATTGTAGTTGGTATAAACACGCCGGGTACACGGCTTGTCCTCCTTTCGCGTCTGCCACGTTCGCCATGATTGTCTCAATGCAGGATCGAGCTCTGCTTGTAAAGCTGTGTTACAAGAATGATGACTGTGGACACGTCGCTCTGCAGAAGTTCCGGACACTGGAGGGTTTGAAAAAAGGCGTTGGTCCAATGATTGCCGTGGGTCTGGACAAAATGATTCGGAAATTCGAAAAGACGGATTCTTTTGGTGTGCAATCTGGTAGAGGGAGGAAACGATTCGACGTCAGAGGAAGCAGTGGCCACAGCAATGCACGAGTGGTGGTGTGCAAACGTCTAGTGCACGGAGAATTGCCCGAACATACCCATGAGCACGGTGCGTAAAATCCTACGAAACATCCTTCTTTGCTATCTGTTCAAAATTACCCATGTGCACGAGTTGCTTCCTGTTGACCTGCCAGCGAGAGAGACCTTTGCTCTAGAATTTCTTGCTCGCATCGAGGTGGACAATGGTTGGCGGTAGAAGATTTTGTGGACAGATGAAACCCACTTAAATGTGACAGGATGTGTCAATACACAGAATTGTCGAATGTGAGCAACGGAAAATCCACATGCAATCAACCAATACCACTTCATCCTGAAAAGGTCGCTGTGTGGTGCGGGTTTATGGCACCATTTATCACAGGGCTGAATTTTTTCGAAGAGACAGGTGCTTCCTGTCCTGTTACCTGTACCGTCACTGGTAAGCGCTATGAGTCTTTTGCGCAACCACATCATTCCAGCTCTCCAAAGCGTGGATGTATGGATGGGATCATTTTTATGCGAGATGGCGCACCTCCGCATATTGCAAATTCAGTTAAGCAGCTGCTGAAGCGCCATTTCGGAAATGCTAGAATTATCAGCCGCCATTTCAACAGTCTGTCCGTCCCGATCACCTGATCTTAATCTGTGTGACTTCTGGCTGTGGCGCTATCTGAAAGATGTTGTGTTCAGTGTTGCGACAGCACACTTTGCTGCACTGGAGGCACGCTTTGCGCAACACATTCTGGAGTGACGCCGAAAACACTTCCATCAGTTGTGAAACATGTTGTTTCCCGATTTCAACTTGTTGCAGGAAACGGTGGACAGCATATTGAACATGTTTTTTGCGCCAGTCAGACGGAAATTAATAATCCGATTTCATTTTGAGTGATGCTTTTTATGTGGTTTTTGGCCTCAGGACGATTAAAAACCGATCTGATTGACGCTTTTTATGCGGTTTTTGGTCTCAGGACAATTGAAAACCGATTTTTCCCGTCCGATGTGATTTGACCTTGCCGTGGTGGATGGGCTCACGTAACTGGCAGTATCACACCTGTACAACGATGCACACTGAGCAGCACAGTTTGTTTAACGTCAGACGTACACCTTAGGCGTTGTTGTATGATTCATTTGTGATTTGTAGTCGACCACTATTAAATTATGATGCTTACAGCGCCGTCTATTGCTATATTTGTAACTATTTATTTTTCTTCTGCCAATCGTTTGCCCCTTTCTCCGATAATATTCCGTTGGAATCTGACGTCATTCTGACGAGTGTTGTTGTTTCTACAGCATTTTGAAAGTTTAGCTTTAATTATAATCAGCCTGTATAGTGATAAATCACAGGGCTAAAAAATTGTAGAGAAATGGATAAATATCTGTAAGGGATAGATGCTCGATGCGGGGGCTGACAGCTGACCTTTAACGTAAAGAAATGTAACGTATTTCACATAAATAGGCGGGAAGGCCCATTATTATTTGACTACACGACGACTGTCAAACGATCACTGGAAACAATATAATCCATTAAACCTCCGTGAGTATGTGTACGAGGAGGTTAAAGTGAAACGACCACGTAAAACCAGCAATAGGAAAGGCAATTGGCAAAGAGATTTATTGGAGGAATCCTGAGGAAGTGTAGAATGTGACTTACAAAACATTCGTTCGACCGAAAGTAAAATACTGCTCCTCAGCCAGGCACCACTGTCATGTAGGGTTGATGGAGAAGGTCCAAAGAAGAGCAGATTCGTTTACTAAACGTGCAAGCGTTACGAAGAAGCTCAGCCAACTCCAGTGGCACACAGTACAAGAGAGGCTTTTTGTAGCACCTGTGATTTACTGTAAAATTTTCGAGAACGTACGTTTTTAGAAGAGTCAGTCAACATATTTCTTCCTCCTACACATATCTCGCGAAAACTTCACGAAAGTCAAATTAGAGAGATTCGATTTCGTACAGAGGATTACCAATCGCTCTTCCCGCATACTTTTCTCCGCTGGAACAGTGATTATAGAGGCGCTATACCATATAACTGCCTGCTGCAGAGTGCAGATATAGATTTAGTTTTACGTGAATTAGCTATAGAGATCGTAAGCATGCAAAAGAAAAAAAAAGAAAAAAAGAGAAAGAGAAAGAACATTTGAGCTCAAGCTCAGATAGGACAAGCATCGGAAAGAAGTAAGACGAGCCCTCATTAGAGGAACCAGCCCGTAATTCACCTAAACGTGTACGTCGGAGCGGACATTTGAACCCCGATCCAATGTTTAGATCATTGTTGATTTCATTTCCGCTTATAATTGGGATAGAATATCAGCTTTCGACATAATCCTTCTTCATGTTCATCAGCAACAACTGCCAGTACTGCTGTTTACAGTCCACATACTGTTACGATTGGCTAGCGTACGTCATGCTCCCACAGACTGTGTCCATGTCTCCACTGGCGGTGACACCCTATCGCAGGAACGTGAACAGTTAAGCGCACTTCTCTGCGTATTCTAGCCGTTGAGACCTCGCCATTCTAAGACTTTAATTGGTGTTCTGGTTGAAGCTGTTCTTGCACATTATAATTTCTACTGCTTCTTAATTAACAGAATCTCAGTATGCAGAAGCGTGGAACAAGATTTTAGTTTCATCAAACGTAATTCTGTGTTTATTAGTGAGAATGTGCTTAGCAACTGCAGATTTCCCAAATTCTCGTTTTTTAATGTATCTTTGGGTTTCCGCCAAGCGGTCGGTAACGAAAGGGATGGATTGGTTTATTTAGTTGCTGTTGTACTGACAAGGAATCGTACAAATTCCAGAGACTCGGAGACCGAGACTGTTGTTAACTGGGCGCAGCATCTCGTTTATGTATTTTTCGACATCGAGAAGGCCTACGATACCACTTGGAGGCGTCTCATCCTGGAGCAGCTTCACGAATGGGGTTTTCGTGGTTGTCTTCCTCTTTTTATTCAGTCTTTCCTCTCGCCACGATATTTTAGATACCGAATTGGTGACGTCCTGTCTGATCGCTTTGAGCAGGAGAACGGTGTACCTCAGGGTAGCGTTTTAAGTGTGACTCTCTGCCATCGCTATTAATAGCATTACGTCCATAGTGAAAAGTCCTGTCCAGTGTTCTTTGTTTGTGGATGAGTTCTATTTGTTCTGCTCTTCTTCAATCTTTGCAACGACAACTCGTCAGTTGCAACTTACGATTAGGCGTTTGGATGACTGGGCGAAGAAGAGTGGTTTTAAGTTTTCCATCGAAAAGTCTGTATGTGTTCTTTTTAACCGTTCTCGTTCGATTTTAACCTTTCCTGAGTTGCGGTTGAGGGACACTATTCTTACTTTTAAAGACACGGTGAGATTTCTGGGGCTCATTTTTGACTCGAAGCTCACGTGGTTACCTCATCTTAAAGACCTGAAACGGCAGTCGCTTCAGGCTTTAAGTATTTTAAAATGTCTTAGCCACAGTACATGGGAAGCTGACAGGACTTGTCTGCTCCAGTTTTACAGGGCGTTTGTGCGATCTCGGCTCGATTATGGGTGCACGGTGTATGGGTCCGCGAGGCCTTCTTACTTAAAGATTTTGGACGTTGTCCACCATGAAGGGCTTCGGTTGGCCACTGGGGCATTCCGAACTAGCCCCATACCAAGCCTCTGTGCAGAGGCAGGTGAACCGCCACTTCATATACGGCGACGGCTACTTACGGTACGCCAGGCGTATAAAACTTTGTCCACACCACACACACCTGCATACCATACCGTTGCTCAGCTTCCTCTGGCACGGTTATTTCATAACCGGCAACGTGCGACGCAGCCCTATGGGATTCGCGCACAGGATTGCCTCGCTGTGATGTCTATGGCTGGTCTTCGTGTTTTACGTCGCGGTTGGAGCAGATCTCCAACTTGGCTCCTCCGGAGACCCAAACTTATTTTAGATTTGACTCGTTTTAAGAAGGATGGCACGCCAGATTTTACATTCCAGTCACTGTTTTTTAACATTTTAGATGTGCATCACGGTTTCACTGTCGTTTACACTGATGGCTCCAAACAGGAGAATTTCCTTGGCTGTTCTGTGGTGTTCCCTGATCATGTTACCCGGATTCGCCTCCCTGCTGAATATACCGTTTTCGCAGCGGAGCTCCACGCGATCCTGAGGGCACTGGAGCTGATGCATCGTGTTCGGGGCGATCGATTTCTTCTCTGCTCCGATTCTCTTAGTGCCTTACAATCACTGCAGAGCCTATACCCGACTGAGGAGATGGTCCAGTTGATACATGACCAACTGTACTTGCTCCAACAGCGGGGTAAAGAGGTATCCTTCTGCTGGGTGCCTGGTCATGTCGGCATATAGGGCAATGAACAGGCCGATCGGGCTGCCAAGGAGGCCTGCAGAGAGCAGGATGTGGTCCAGTGTCCTATCCCCTTGCAGTCGGTCATTGTTGCACTCCACAGGAAGTGCATGGAGTTGTGGGAGGACGAATGGCTGGCGGTGACGGCCAATAAACTGCGGTTGGTAAAGTCAACCACTCGGCCGTGGCGTTCCTCCTGCCGGTTGCTCAGGCGGGAAGAGGTGGCCCTCACACGTCTTCGGATCGGGCACTGTCCTCTCACACATAGCTTTTTATTACGGCGGGAGGATCCTCCGTTTTGTGATGCTTGTGGTGTGCACATCTCTGTCCGGCACATTTTAACAGACTGCATTTTATACCGTGATGCACGGGCAGAAGCACAAGTTGATGGGGATCTGCCTTCTGTTTTAGCTAATGATGAGTCGTGTGTGTCTAGGGTTTTTAAGTTTTGTGACGTGTCTGGACTCTGGCCTCAACTTTTAGGCTAGAGGTTTTAGTGTATTGCAGAGTGGCTGCTCCTCCCCTTTTTTCTTTGTGGTCAGCCAGCCACTTCCATCTGCTACATTGTTTTAGCTCCCTCTATCATTTTCTTCCTGTGTTGTCCATGTTTTACTGTTGACACCCTGCTTCATCCCACGCTTCGGTGTGGATGAGCACATATTTTTCAACGATTGTTACCCGTGTTTTATGTTCCGTTTCATATTCCTGTTCTGGGATTTTTCTTGACACCCGTCTCCCTATGTTACTGAACGGGCGCTGAAGACCTTGCTGTCGTGCGCCCAAAAACCCCTCTACTACTACTCTACTACTACTCCTTTATGTTCTTAGGTCGTCAGAAAATAGGCCTTCCACCTCATCCTCCCAGGATCCCGTCTATTTTGCTAGATACCACGACAGTGACTTTTTTCTGGCTGACACTATATACGATTTCGTCGAAAGTTCCGGATATTATCCAGCTCTGACATGGCAAGCGAACCGAAAATGTTTTACACAAGGATACCGCCGCAGTAAACTTCAATCCCGGTCCAGGGTGGTAACCATATCGCCACATAAGAGTGCTACGTCAGTCTGAGAAGGCTGAGGGAGGGAATCCGTCAGTTGAAGGACCTTCCCAGCAATTGAGTCAAGTGATTCAGAAATACCACGAGAAAACTTAATTTGAATCGCAAGACAGAATTTTGAACCCAAACCTTCCCGTATAGCCCCGCGCGTTAGTACGCCGCTTCTGCAAAACGGTTTATAAAAAAAAAATACTGAATGGTGCGAAAAGTGACAGTTGACCCTAAATAACGAAAAGTGTAAGGTCATCCACATGAGTGCTAAAAGGAACTCGTTGAACTTCGGTTACACGATAAGTCAGTCTAATCTAAAAGCGGTAAATTCAACTAAATACCTAGGTATTACAATTGCGAAAAACTTAAATTGGAAGGAACACATAGAAAATGTTGTGGGGAAGGCTAACCAAAGGATGCGTTTTATTGGCAGGACACTTAGAAAATGTAACATATCTACTAAGGAGACTGCCTACACTACGCTTGTCCGTACTCTTTTAGAATACTGCTGCGCGGTGTGGGTCCTTACCAGATAGGACTGACGGAGTACATCGAAAAAGTTCAAAGAAAGGTTTCACGAAATATGGGAGAGAGTGTCACAGAAATGATACAGGATTTGGGCTGGAAATCATTAAAAGAAGGGCGTTTTTCGTTGCGACGGAATCTTCTCACGAAATTCCAATCACCAACTTTCTCCTCCGAATGCGAAAATATTTTGTAGACACCGACCTACATAGGGAGGAACGATCACCACGATAAAATAAGGGAAATCAGAGCTCGTACCGGAAGACATAGGTGTTCATTCTTTCCGCGCGCTATACGAGATTGGAATAGTAGAGAACTGTGAAGGTGGTTCGATGAACCCTGTGCCAGGCACTTAAATGTGATTTGCAGAGTATTTATGTAAATGTAGATGGGTCTCGGGGAGGTGCGCCGGCTCCGGATCGAATCCGCTCAGTGGATTAACGACGAGAACTGTCCAGCCTGCATGTGGTTTTTAGGTGGTTTCCCACATCTGACTATGTGAATACCGGGTCCCTCCTCAGTTACACGATTCGCAAACGTTTGGAAAACTCTCTCACAGTTTCCCATGGCACAGCAGTAGACGCTTACGGATGGGGTACACAAATTCTGCCCCAGTGGGGAAGCGGTGGCGACAGGAAGGGCATCCTGCCATCCTCTACCACTGCCATTCCCAAATCCGGAACAAACACACCGATCCCGTGACGACACTAGATAAGGCCATGAAATAAAAGAAGAAGACAGAAATTTGAGCCTAGATTCTCCTGACTTCAGCGCAGAATCACTTGACCCGCTGTGCCTCATTGGATTATTATATTTTACGTCTGTTGTCTGATTATCAGAACTCCGAAGCATAAAGCGGAGAAGAGTTTTCTTGCCAGATGTTATCCCGCCGTCGATGATTACAAGAGCGTGAAACTGCCGCGGGTATTTGACTTCTGAAACCAGACCTCAGTCGCGTTCTCCGTTTGTTGTGGCGAGGCGGTGTAAGGCGAGACGCGTGTTTTCGGGACAATGCGGCGCCGGCAGCTCGCGTCCGCGACGCCCTGGCCACGAGCGTCGCGGCGGCGCCTCGCTTCTGGTGCAGCTATTTCCAGAGTTCCCGGACGTCATAACTACGATTGCCGACAGCCAGCACGTGCTTTGCATAACAACAAGCCGATCCGGCAGCTGACGCGCCCCGCAGTCGCCACGGCGCTCCAGCCGGGCTGGTCCGAGGAATCTCCGCAGTCCAGGTCGCCACAACAAGCCGCAGCTATGGTATGCTCGACACTGAGGAGCCCGCTGCCTGAGACCGAGGTGGCCGCTGCCAACAATGTCCGTTGAGGAGATTTCCCGAACAGCCGGTGGTCGCCAGTCTCCCGATTACAATCCCAATACTCTCCGAAGTGTTCCCTGAAACGAGAACGTGTGGTAATGTTGATGACCGTCGTCCGTGGGCGGAAACTACAGATCAGAAACGGAACGAGTACGAGTGCAATGTTGAGGGCTGCCTACATTAGAAATCAAGGCGCTGCTGTTATATCAGAGCTACACTGGCTCCGTTCCTTTCCGTTGTAGTTCGGCGAGAACGGTGATGCTGCGGTTGCTTTCTACTCATCTGCTGTTGCAGTGTAACACTGACATAGCAAGAACGACCGACTCTGGAGATCAGATGGTGTCTAACAAAACAGTATCTTGCACGACTGTGAAGGGTGTAGGACAAAAATTAAGCGGTAGATCGTATAGAGTTGCAAATTTGCTCCATAAGAGAAAGAATAATGTCTAGAAAATGTTCCATGCTGTGGTCTACTGTTCAGATGAATTATACACACATCAAAAAAAAGTTTTGCATCACCCCAGTTCCCAGAACTCCTGAAGATAGACGTTGACTGTGGATATTGTATCACAGACGCAGACCCTTCGACTGTTCAGAGATGTCACTAAACCCGCCCTAAGATGTAAACAATCATGCATGAGCAGCGCCTACTAGACGGAGGGGGTCCGACAGCCGATCAGTTCAAGTCATTCCACCAGGAAGGAGGTACGCAGCTTATGTTGACTGTAGTTCAACCATGCCTAGATGGTCAATACCGCGGTTCGATCGCGTCCGCATTGTTACTTTGTGCCAGGGAGGGCTCTCAACAAGGGAAGTGTCCAGGCGTCTCGGAGTGAACCAAAGCGATGTTGTTCGGACATGGAGGAGATACAGAAAGACAGGAACTGTTGATGACATGCCTCGCTCAGGCCGCCCAAGGGCTACTGCTGCAGTGGATGACCGCTACCTGCGGATATGGCTCGGAGGAACCCTGACAGCTACGCCGCTATGTTGAATAATGCTTTTCGTGCAGTCACAGGACGTCGTGTCACGACTCAAACTGTGTCCAATAGGCTGCATGATGCGCAACTTCACTCCCAACGTCCATGGCGAGGTCCATCTTTGCAACCACGACACCATGCAGCGCGGGAAAGATGGTCCCAACAACACGCCAAATGGATCGCTCAGGATTGGCATCACGTTCTCGTCACCGATGAGTGTCACATATGCCTTCAACCAGCCAACCGTCGCAGACGTGTTTGGAGGCAACCTTTTCAGGCTGAACGCCTTAGACAAACTGTCCATCCACTGCAGCAAGGTGGAGGTTCCTTGCTGTTTTGGGGTGGCATAATGTGGGGCTGACGTACGGCGCTGGTGGTCATGGAAGGCGCCGTAAGGGCTGTACGATACTCCGACCGATAGTGTAGCCATATCGGCAACATATTGGCGACGCATTCGCCTTCATGGACGACAATTCCCGCCCCCATCGTGCACATCTTATGAATGACTTCCTTCGGGATAACGACATTGCTCGACTAGAGTGGCCAGCATGTTCTCCAGACATGAACCCTATCGAACATGCCTGGTATAGATCGAAAAGGGCTGTTTATGGACGACGTGGTCCACCAATCTCTCTGAGGGATCTACGCCGAATCGCCGTTGCGGAGTGGGACAATCTGGACCAACAGTGCCTTGACGAACTTGTGGATAGTATGCCACGACGAATACAGGCATGCATCAATGCAAGAGGACGTGCTACTGGGTATTAGAGATACCGGTGTGTTCTGCAATCGGGACCACCACCTCTGAAGGTCTCGCTGTATGGTGGTACAACATGCAATGTGTGGTTTTCATGAGCAATAAAAAGAGCGGAAATGATGTTTATGTTGATCTCTGTTCCAATTTTCTATATAGGTTTCGGAACTCTCGGAACCGAGGCATCTGTGTGTATAAAGAGTTCGTCCAACACAAATAAAATAGTAGATTCGTGTTTAATAAATAATAATTTTACAGCAGTCCTCTACTGTTTGTCCCAGAAATATTGCAGCAAATTTCTAGGGGAGGTGGGGTACATCATAAGGACTGAGAATTGCATAGAAACCCATCGCTGCAAATATTGTCGTACGCCGCTAGGTGATGTACACGAGAGTACTGGAGGGGAGGCCTCCATGTGGTGCTGTACGTGAGAGTATTCGAGGGAAATGCGAGGGTTTCTTCATCCGAGTGCTAGCCAGCATACGAGGAACGTGGAATGGTGTACGAACGGTGAGCTTGCAGACATGTACTTAATGTATGGAATGGCTGAGCGCAATGAGCGAGCCACTGGACGCATTTATCAAGAACGCTTCCCAGACATCAACCTCACCAGAGTTTCCTTGCACGTCGGCATCGAAATTTATGCAATTACGGGTCATTAAGAAGCGGAAGGGCTAGTGACAGCAGGCCACGATCGGAACGTTCTGTCGTTAGGGAAGAAAGTACGCTGAACTCGGTGGAGACTGATCTAAGCACCAACACATGTGCCACTGTTTCAGACTGAAGAGTATCTCGTAGTATTAAGCAGCGTGTTTTGTACGCCAGGTTCTTATACGCCTTTCACCTTCAAAGAGTGCGGGTATTGCACATTAGTGACCATCCTGCACGTGTGGCTTTCTGCAGCAAGACGGCCGAGGTGCGAGTCTCCCAGCGTATGTGTTGTTCACTGATGAGACCACATACACTAGGGATGGCTTATTCGATCACCACAGTGAGTATTTGTGGGCACCGGAAAACACCCACGGTGTGTGGCACCACGGGGCACAATATCGCTTCACAGCTAATTTGTGGGTGGGTTTGGTCCCAACTGCCCACTCGGACAGTAACTTTTACCATCCCGCTTGAACATCGCGAATTATCAGAGCTTTCTGGAATAGGGTTTTTCCCGGCTTGCTTGAAGATAGGAGGCACTGCATCTGATTCCAACAAGATGAGGCATCTGCTCATTTTGGAATGGCTGTTTGTATGCATTTGAAGAGTTTATTTCCGCATAGATGGCTTGGGTGTGGTGGATCGGACCCCTTGTCCCCACGCTCAACGGATTTATGGAACCTTGATTTCTTTCTGTGGGGAGCCATGAAATCTCTCATGTATGGCGATCCTGTTGAGTCTGAAATACTGAAATGCATCTCGTCGTACGAATCTGTGCAGCTGCTACAATCAAAGTCCGGTGGTCAACGCTCCGTCAGTGTCAAGCGTGGGTGGCGTCTTATGGTGCAAGCTGCCAGCATCTGTTGTAATATTAGAGTTGTATTAATGTCGTGCGTCATGTGTACACATTATGTCCAACAAGTGTAAATAATAATCGTCTGCTCAACAGTTGTGCGCTTGCGAACTTCTGTACTCGCTCCCCTTTCTATGCTGGCGTAGTTCACTTGTATCCGACAACAGACTCAAATGACGAGTTTTTAGCTAAAAGGCAGCGGCGGCGAAGACGGCGAGACGAGTTTCCAAGCGTACGGAGACGGCCAGATAGGAGATGGCGTCATCGGGTCCGCTGCTGAATTTAAAACGAGTATACAGACCTCGTTTCAGATCTCTGCTCATTACATCAAGTTCGCCACCCCATTTGCAGTCTTCGGGAGAATAAACTACAATGTACCCATGCAGAGTTTTACCGCGCCCTCGTCACTATTAACAACTCAAAACTCACAGTCCGCAGCTCGTCGTCTATTGTCTAGCGCTGCTGCCTCTGGATCACGGGGTCCCGGGTTCGATGGCAGGCCGGGTTGGGGATTTTCTCCGCCCGGAGACTGGGTGTTTGTGTTGTCCTCATCATTTCATCATCATCATCATTCGTGACAGTGGCTAGATTGGACTGTGAGAGAAATTGGACAGTGTAAACATTGTGACTTTGTCTGGACGCTGATGACCGCACAGTTGAGCGCCCCACGAACCAAACATCATCATCATCAAACTCACAGTCCACACCTTCACGGAGACATCCCTGTCTCATAACGTACGCCGCCGTTTCGAGTGCCACTACGAGCATGGGCGTCGGTTTTAAATGTGCCTTTACAAATTTTAAATGATAAATAAGAAAATCAGTTTTAGTTGTTATTTGAATAACAAAGAAAGCAGACCCATAAAACTCGACATTCAAAGCAGAATACATGATAAATATCGCAGGTATCCCGAAATTACTGAAAACAGATATTGAAAAAAATTAACAAAGTTCAAAAATTTATTTAAGTACTTGGTACTTGGCAGAAGTCATTTAAAGCAGTGGGCTGACCAAATAAAAAAAAAAAACCAGAACCTAGAAGATGTTGCAGGCGTATCAACGTACAGTAAAAGACTAACCTCAGCTAATGCAAAGAAGAGACACTATGGAACAGTTACTTAACCACAAGCGCTCTGCATGCAGCAGAGTATATTGACACACTTAAAGTAGGAGAATTAGAAAAAAAATGATGAAAAGGAGAAGAGAATTCTTCGAAAAATTTTGGGACGGACAGTGGACGAAAGTGGAACTGCAAGTTAAGAAACAACAAAGAAATCTGTCCAAAAATTCCGAAAATCTCAGACAGTCCAGAGGCAGCGGATAAGTTTCTTTGGACATATAAAAAAATGGAGTAAAAGAATCTTCCAATATTTTTATAACAAAAAGGAACAAAAATCAGTGGATCAAAGATAGACTAAAAGAAGACATAAACACAACTGAAGGAGACATTAAAAATTCAGGATCTGCATAAAATAGTTGAAGTGTTTTCGAGAAATAGAGAGGAAATATAGTAGGATCTTCACATAGGTACAAAACAACAGCAGAGCGAGAGAATGAAAATGTACTGGGAAGGTAGGAAGAAGAACCTCATCCGAGAGGAGAATTCCTCTAATTTTACGTGGTCCACATTCGGCCAGATGCGACGCAAGAAGTAGTAGTTACCATATTATAATAATGACCTACTGACTGTAACGCCTAAGTCATTACAAAAAAGAATGTGGCGAGGGAGAGAAGGAGAGGAGGTAGAAGTTCGTTCCTCATCGTAGTTATCTGCGCTCAACGTATGCTATCCAACACAACATACACATCAGTCACCAAAGCCGGCCGAAGTGCCCGTGCGGTTAAAGGCGCTGCAGTCTGGAACCGCAAGACCGCTACGGTCGCAGGTTCGAATCCTGCCTCGGGCATGGATGTTTGTGATGTCGTTAGGTTAGTTAGGTTTAACTAGTTCTAAGTTCTAGGGGACTAATGACCTCAGCAGTTGAGTCCCATAGTGCTCAGAGCCATTTGAACCATCAGTCATCAAATTGATATTGAACGAATCCACCATACGAAAGCTTGGAACAGCCCGAAAGAGCTGTCGAAAGGTCCGCGATAAGCATTAAACAAAATCAGAAAGGGGCAAGGTCAATGGTATCCTGGAATTGTCACCTTTGCTTAAAAAACAAAAAAAAAAGGGCAGTGAATTGACTTCAGAGTCAACTATTGAATACGGATCTCGATGTGTCGCTTGAAGAGACCTCAACATTTTGCAATACTAATGGGCGATGATAATGATGATGATTTTCTGTGTGTTCACGTATGCGATGTAGGAGGGTTGGAACTTAAATAGCGGCAGCTATTTATTCACAACCGGTACAAAAGAGGTACTTTGAAGGACAGTAACAGGTGCAAACAGGTAACTCTTTTGTATCGGTTGTGAATATTGCGGCTATTTAAGTTACAACCCTCGTATTAATTTTAAAAAATCAATATATCCCGGGGAGATTTGAGAACGACCGCCGTGGTGAACTGCGCTTACATCACAGTTCCACCGCGCAGCAACCGTACTTACTCGTCGCTAAAAATACTGATTATTCTTGCTGTCATTGCCAATAGATGTCTTTAGTTAAATCTATCCCCCACTCAGTTCTGTGACCTCACGGGATCGACGTGTTATCATGGATAAGACAGTGTTAGTGGTAGAGGGTGGCTTGATGGCGTTCCTGTCGACATCCCATTAGCTGAGGGGTTGTAGTGCCAATGACTCACTTATCACGGTCATTGGCGATCAGATGGCGCTTGGGAGGCCTCTCGGTGCATCCTCTGTTTTGACTCTGCTGGCAGTGACTGTGCTGAGTTTAGAGGTGAACAGTGTTTGCAACATCTAGGTTCAAACAATGTCCCACCCACGAGTGGAACACTCAGCCATTCGAATGGGTTCACATTGTGGGCCTGCAGGAACCTGGATGAGGACATCGGCGAATTGCTTCACATGTTGGACGCAATGTATCGGCGGTGTGTCGCTGCTTTCAGCAGTGGTCTGTGGAACATTTCCACACTTGTAGACCGCGTTCTGGACGTCCGCGTAGGGCGGGCACAGGTCAAGAACGATGCACTGTGCAACCAGTGGTGACCGACCGAGGATCATCCAGGGACGAAAATCGGGCACCTGCTGTGTCACCGGGGATCGCTAAGAAATATGTGCTTGCAGCAATACATGCATGACG
Organism: Schistocerca serialis cubense; assembly: GCF_023864345.2. Lineage (NCBI taxonomy): Eukaryota > Metazoa > Arthropoda > Insecta > Orthoptera > Acrididae > Schistocerca > Schistocerca serialis. Next base: position 370,962,778 of record NC_064638.1, read on the forward strand.
TATACCTCTGAGCAGGCTACCACTGATACCACAACACCGCCAAGCGTGGCTACTCCGACGTGAAAGACTCGACTGCAGTGTGGAATGGCGCTCTGCTGTCGTCTGTGTTTCTGCGAGTGATGGAGCGCCCTATTCAGGAGTGCATGAGGCCATCCCAGGCTCCATGATGTAAGGTGGGGGGATGAGGCACAACTTGCGGTCATATTTAGTGTTTCTGCAGGGTAAAGTAAACAGTGTCCATTACAATGCACAGGTCGTTATCACCCTGCTACTACCATTTCTTCGACAGGAAGTTGATGATTCAGCAGGACATTGCACGTCCACATACGATGGTTGTGACGCAACGTGCTCTTCGTGGTGTAAAAGAACTATCCTGGCCAGCTGTATCACCAGATCTATCGTCAACTAAACACGTGTGGGACATGACGAAGCGGAAAGCCACGCGGTGTAGCCGCCTGGTCTAAGGCGCTTTGTCACGGTCCGTGCGGCTCCACCCGTCGGTGGTTCGAGTCCTTCCTCGGGTATGGGTGTGTGTGTTGTCCACAGCGTAAGTTAGTGTAAGTTAGATTAAGCAGTGTGTAGGCTCGGGGACCAGTGACCTCAGCAGTTTGATCCCATAAGAGCTTACCACAAATTTCCAAGAACGGAGCGGAAACTTCCTAGTTCACAATGTCTACAAGAACCGTTGCCGATATCCAACGAGAGGCGCAAAATACTTGGGACAGTCTATCGCAGGATGCCATTCAGCACCTGTATGATTGTTTTCATGCGAGAATACACACCCGCGTTCCCGCCAGAGGGGAGAATGCTGTGTATTGGTGCGACTGTTTGTATACGCCTTGGGGTGACATTTGTGTTTCATTTGCTCCGAATTTGTTATCATATACCTTTTGCAATGATGAACTGTCTTCCACATCACTCGTCAGTAAAATGAACTTGTCCTTGACAGTACTGCATTTTTTTCTAACTGTCTGTAATGTTGCATTTATTCCGTAAACTTCCACCAACTCGGCATCTGTTGTTGCAGCGAAGCTCACTTCAAATGCAGAGAACAAATTGCTACACAATACTCCACCTAAGTAAAGGGGTGCGGCCTTGTGTTTTGGATTTTCTAGCGGCGTGCTGCTGTACGGTGGTGTTTGGATTTACGAGGGGCGTTTGAAAAGTCCGTGCAAAGTCCGAGGGATTGCACCACCGGCGCGTATCGAGGTCATGTTTAGTTAGTAGCATCTTTGGAAAGAACTTACACCAAGTTTCAGCCATATTGGTCTATTTCTTTGTGTTTGGCATTCGTGTGAATCAAGGAAGTCGAGTGATTGTCAAAAAATGGACCAAGAAGAATTTCGTGTTGCGAGTAAACATTACGTTATGAAAGGCAAAACGCCTCAAGAGACTAAAGAGAAGCTTGATAAATATTACGATGACTCTGCACCTTCAATTAGAACAGTTTGTAAGTGGTTTCAAAATTTTCGGAGTGGTCATATGGGCACAAGTGATGCTGAACGTTCTGGACGCCCTGTGGAGGTTACGTCTCGAGAAATCATTGATAAAATCCATGATATGGTGATGGATGACAGAAGAGTTAAGGTGCGTGGGATTGCTAGTGCTGTGGGCATCTCGAATGAACGGATACATAATATTTTGCATGACATGAGAAAGCTATCCGCAAAATGGGTTCCGCGATTGCTGTCGCTTGACCAAAAACGGAATCGTGTGAAGTGTTGCAAGGATGGTTTGCAGCTGTTCAGAAAGAATCCCCAGGACTTTAAGCGTCATTTCGTCACTGTGGATGAAAAATGGATACATCACTCTACTCCTGAGACCAAACAACAATCTAAATAATGGGTTACCAAGGGAGAATCTGCACCAAATAAGACGAAGACCTGTCCTTCGGCCAGAAAGGTTATGGCGACTGTCTTTTGGGATTCGCAAGGGATAATCCTCATCCGCTATCTGGAAAAGGGTAAAGCTATTACAGGTACATATTATTCATCGTTACTGGACCGTTTGAAAACCGAGCTGCAAAAGAAAACGCCGGCAATTGGACCGCAACAAAGTCCTTTTTCATCACGACAATGCACCAGCACACACCTCAGCAGTTGTGGTCGCAAAATTGATGTAAATAGGATTCCAACCCGTTTCACATCCCCCCCTATTCTCCAGACTTGGCTTCCTTGGACTACCATTTGTTCCTCAATTTGAAGAAATGGCTGGCGGGGCAAAGATTTTATTCAAATGAGGAGGTGATTGCAGCAACTAATAGCTATTTTGCAGACTTGGACAATTCCTATTATTCGGAAGGGATCAACAAATTAGAACAACGTTGGACTAAGTGTATAAGTCTAAAAGGAGACTATGTCGAAAAATGAGAAAGGTTCACCCCAAACACGTAAGTGTTTTTTATTTTTGCACGGACTTTACAAACGCCCCTCCTAAATGGTTACCAGGAGTGCGCACAAGTATCTGCCAACAAACAAAAAGTTTATTTAAAAAGCTTATACGTATTTTTGTGGTGATTACTACAGTACTTTATGAGTACCCACCGTAAACCTAGTAGGTAACAGAACCGCAGGATACTCACTCTGCCATAGTGTTCGGCGGCACGGTGAATTTCCCTGGAACGCTGAAGCAGTCGATGAGCAGACGCCCTTGTTGGCCCTTCCTGGTAGCAGAGTGGTGTGAGGCCAGGAGGAGCTCGACGGCGGCAACTCGAGTAGGCGGGCGCTGACCGCGGCGGCTGTCCTCTGCATTCCAGGCGCCGCGATGGCGATAGCGGTGGCCGCGATGCGGGGGCGGCGGGGCTCTCCGGCGAGGACCCGCCTTCCTGGAACCGTCCCTCTGCCGTGGTGCGCAAGAGCTTGCGTGTCAGGCGGCGCCTCTCTTGCTCGGAAATTATGCTGGCCCTACCATTATGGTCCCTACACAGTTACCAGCTTATCGTCCGGCCAACCACCCACCCATTTTTGTGGCAGTCTACACACGTCCCGACCAACTGCTCTTAGCGATTGCAACACTGCTCTGTTCCTGTTGCTGGTTGCGAATAGTTCATCGGTAAGCATGCGACAGCATGCTCCACCAATATGTTCCACAACGCCGCACATAAAACCAACTCTATGTGGTTCATACTCAGGCTCTGTTGCTGATATAAGGGTAGAGTCGTAGAGTCAAGTGTTTTGGATAACACTTCGGCTAAGAACCATTTCTATACCTAACAGAAAGATCGTCTACTGTAACTGTCTTATAGTACAGGGCCAAAGTTTCAATATTTCACACTCCAACTCAGGCAAATGGATTAAATCGGTCGTTTCTTTTTGCATTAGATGAGGTCTAGGGTGCACCTTAAGGGACTTATGCAGACAGTATAGAGTTCGTGGGCGATTCCTGACAAAACCCGTAAAAAGCATTTTCACCACTTTGTTGCCGTCAGCAGCAGATTTCTAAATAACTAATTGCAGAAAATTGTTCATATTTTAACGGCACATTCTCTAACCATTTATCTATAAGATCCATCTTCTAGTTTTCAAAAGTCTTATCCGGTATAAGGAAACACACCAAAAACATGGTTTTTGGGAACCAAAACCGAACCATGGATTCCAAGATGGCAATACACATGAAACGGCTGTAACATTTACAATATATTTCCAAGATACCTATCTCGAACAATTTTGAAAATTTTCTTGATATCTTTATCCGGTTCTGAGGTACGGAGACTCAAAGTTATCCTACTTGTCAACGCAAAACACGCACGTAAAATTCGGTAAGTGGCGAAAACATAGTGTATAAAGTGAGGCGGCACAGAGAAATACGCTTTAAGGCGTCTTGTCATCAGAAATATTCTGGGAACCCTATGTTGTAGAATTGAAGCACATACGAAATTTTTGTCTGAGATGTAAAATTAGTTTTGCATTATTTCTATTTCACATAAGTGTCAAAACTTCACTGATTCATCAAGTTCTTTCCATATCAGTGATATGCCCCACTGTGGCAGGGAAAGGAAAGGAACCAGCGGAAAAATGCTTCTATTGGAGCACAAAAAAGGCGAATATGCTTCTATTTATTAAAAGACTGACTGAACACTGGAGTGCCAGCTGCTTCATTCTCCCTTCCTTTAAAAATTTTCACCCAAATATTGGCACGCGAACACAATCCGGCGTTTTTATGCTGAGAAAGATAGAGACAGTGACAGTAGGAAAGAGACGGAGAAGTAACATATACTGGACGATAGTAGACTGGTTGTGATATAGAAAGAGCGAATGAGTCAATCGCAGAGTGAGAGAAAGAGAGGGACATAGTGACAGTGGAACAAAGTTGACGGTGACAGAAGACAGCTAGCAAAAGCGTGAAGGCTACAGTGCCGATGGGAGCGGCACAAGGAGAAAGTGGAAGTGGGTGAGAGCGAGTGATAATCCTTGGGCTAAGAACGATTTGTATACCTAACAGAAAGATCGTCTTACTGTAACTATCTTATAGTACAGGGCCAAAGTTTCAATATTACACACTCCAGCTCAGGCAATAATGAACCGCCTTCCACATCAGTGGAAGTGGGTGAGAGCGATTGATGAGAGGCAGAGTCTCTGAAAACGACAATGGGGAAGAGGAGACAGTGACAGAGAGAAGAGACAGCAGCAGAGGAAAGGAATGAATGAGCTAGTATCAGAGTCAAAGAACAAGACGGAGACAATGACAGTGATAAAAAAGAATGGCTCTGAGCACTATGGGACAACTTCTGAGGTCATGAGTCTCCTAGAACTTAGACCTACTTAAACCTAACTAACCTAGGGACATCACACACATCCATGCCTGAGGCAGAATGTGACAGTGACAGTGAGAGGTGACTGTGGTAGTAGGACAGAACGAAGGAGACGCAGTGACAGTTAGAGAGGCACCAACGGGTAATGACAACAAGTTGGGCTGAATGAGTGAGTGAGAATGGGCAGGTGGGAGTGGATGCGTATGACAAGCCTATAGCGATGGACATATGGATGTAAGCGAGTTACGGTTAGGGGAAATTATGGGTGTGAGAGGAGAGATGCATGTTAAGAACAGCGCGAATATGTTCGCATGCCAAAATTCATGCGAAATTTTCTGAAGGTGCTGAGGAAGTTAGAATGAGGCAGCTGGTGCCCCACTTTTCAATCAGAGTCATTTAAACATGACCATATTCGCCTTTTTTGTGCCCCGATAAGAGGATTTTCCCACTGGTAGTAAACTCATTGAGGTTATATTGATTAGATTCCGCTTTTTGACGTAGAAATAAAAACTGTAATATACCTTGGCTGTTCTAGAGGTAGCGAGGCCAAAAAATGACGAGAGAAAGCTATGGGCGAAGAAGTGGCTGGTGCGAAGAAACAAAGTCATCCACACTATATTACTTAAGGAGCTGGGACCCAATGATTTTCGTAATTAACTGAGAATGGATGGAATATTATTTTTAGAGCTGCCGAACATCATGAAAGCATTCGTAACGAAAAAGAATACAATCACGAGATAGGCTGTAAGCTGCGAGGAGATGCCGTTAGCCACATTACGGTTTCTAGCCATTGGAAGAAGTTACGAGCGTCTCAAATTCAGAGCTATTGTATCTCCACAATTATTGTCCGAAATGATTCCTTAAAACTGCAGCATATTACTTAAGGGAATATATCAGGTAATGCAAAACAAATAAAAAAAAACAAATGGCATTTAAGTAAATTTTATTATCGTACGTTTGTGACGTAAATAGTCGTAATAAATGATAGTAACGAAAAAAACAGAAGATCGTTCTCTGGAAACTCTCACGTCACACCTCTGTCCGCCTCGCTGTCTGCCACATGAGCCATTTTTATGTTTCCGCGCGCGCAAACTGCAGACGATCGTCAATCAGGAAGTTGGTCCGACAGCGCTGCACACATCACGGTTTATTGGGTGAAGTATTGGGGAGGAGGCGAGGGTTGGGCTGTGAGGTAATCAGAGCCAGCCGTCGCCCGAGGAGAGAAACTGGTCGTGAAGCCTTTACACACGTCCAGTTTATCGGACGACCGATAAATTGGACCCCATTATTTGGTACGTTTGTAGGGCACTTTAGACGGCAGCTCACACTTTTTGCAGACGCTGCAGTTATCTACACAACCTTATCAAAAGTACATCTACATCTACATCGATACTCTGCAAATCACACTTAAGTGCCTGGCAGAGGGTTCATCGAGCCACCTTCACAATTGTCTATTATTCTAATCTAGTATAGCGCGCGGAAAGAATGAACACCTATATCTTTCCGTACGAGCTCTGATTTCCCTTATTTCATCGTGGTGATCGTTCTGCCCTATGTAGGCCGGTGTCAACAAAATATTTGCGCATTCGGAGGAGAAAGTTGGTGACTGGAATTTCGTGAGAAGATTCCGTCGCAACGAAAAACGGCTTTTTTTTAATGATTTCCAGCCCAAATCCTGTATCATTTCTGTGACACTCTCTCCCATATTTCGCGATAATACAAAACGTCCTGCCTTTCTTTGAACTTTTTCGACGTATTCCGTCAGTCCTACCTGGTAAGGATCCGACACCGCGCAGCAGTATTCTAAAAGAGGACGGACAAGCGTAGTGTAGGCAGTCTCCTTAGTAGGTCTATTACATTTTCTAGGTGTCCTGCCAATAAAACGCAGCCTTTGGTTAGCCTTCTCCACAACATTTTCTATGTGTTCCTTCCAATTTAAGTTGTTCGTAATTGTAATACCTAGGTATTTAGTTGAATTGACGGGTTTTAGATTAGACTGATTTATCGCGTGACCGAAGTATCTAGACCTTTACTATTATGTATTTACATATGCTGTGTCCACCCTTTATCTTTATGACAGCTTGAACTCTGCTGGGGACACTTTCTGTGAGGTGTCTAATGAGTGTGTGTGAACGAATGGCAACCAATTTTTCCTCAAGAGCCGAAACCAGAGAAGTCAGTGATCCTGGACGCAGGGATCTGAAGCGAAGTCAGTGTTCTAAAGCACCCGAATGGCGTACCATTGTGTTCAGGTCGTGCCTCTGGGCAGGCCAGCCCATTTCAGGAACGTTATTGTCCAAAACCCATTGCCTCATATATGGTACTTTGCGACAGGCTGTATTGTCATGCTAATACAATCATAGCCTCCACATTGTGCCTTTACTATATATAGTATACAGTGCTGTAAAATACCTTCATATTCTCTCGCACTTAGCGTTTTCATAAGCGCAATACGGGCACCTCAACTTAACCGTGGAAAACACCATCTTACCACGACAACAGTTTCTCCCTACTTCACTGATGCAGGTAACGTTCCCCAGGCATTTGCCCAACCCAGACCCTTCAGTTGGAGTGCCACAGGGCATAGCGTTATTGATCACATCACTTGTTTCCAGTCATCCAGGCTATTGATAAGGGATTTCAGATCGATTCCGTATTTCTGGATTTCCGGAAGGCTTTTGACACTGTACCACACAAGCGGCTCGTAGTGAAATTGCGTGCTTATGGAATATCGTCTCAGTTATGTGACTGGATCTGTAATTTCCTGTCAGAGAGGTCACAGTTCGTTGTAATTGACGTAAATTCATGGAGTAAAATAGAAGTGTGTGTTATAGACCCTTTGCTGTTCCTTATCTATATACACGATTTGGGAGACAATTTAAGCAGCCGTCTTCGGTTGTTTGCAGATGACGCTGTCGTTTATCGACTAATAAAGCCATCAGAAGATCAAAACAACTGCAAAACGATTTAGAAGAAACATCGGAATGGTGCGAAAAGTGGCAGTTGATCTTAAATAACGAAAAGTGTGAGGTCATCCACGTGAGTGCTAAAAGGAACACGTTAAACTTTGGTTAAACGATAAATCAGTCTAATCTAAAACCCGTAAATTCAACTAAATACCTAGGTATTACAATTACGAACAATTTAAATTGGAAGGAACATATAGAAAATGTTGTGCGGAAGGCTAACTGCGTTTTATTGGCAAGACACTTAGAAAATGTAACAGACCTTCTAAGGAGAGTGCCTACACTACGCTTGTCCGCCCTCTTTTAGAATACTGTTGCGCTGTGTGGAATCCTTACCAGATAGGACTGACCGAGTACAACGAAAAAGTTCAAAGAAGGGCAGCACGTTTTGCATTATCGAGAAATGTGGGAGAGAGTGTCACTGAAATGATACAGGATTTGGGCTGGAAATCATTAAAAGAAAGACGTTTTTCGTTGCGACGGAATCTTCTCACGAAATTCCAATCACCATCTTTCTCCTCCGAATGCGAAAGTATTTTGTTAACACCGACTTACATAGGGAGGAACGATCACAATGATAAAATAAGGAAAATCAGAGCTCGTACGGAAAGATATAGGTGTTCATTCTTCCTGCGCGCTATACGAGATTGGAATAATAGAGAATTGTGAAGGTGGTTCGATGAACCCTCTGCCAGGCACTTAAATGTGATTTGCAGAGTATCCGTGTAGATGTAGATGTAGATGTATGGTGTAGTGACCACCTCAAGCGGCACTTAGCACTGCCCACAGAAATACGTGGCTTACGAAGAGCTGTTCGACCATTGTACCCTAGTCTTTTTTAACTGCCTACATGCAGAGATTGTGCTAGCTGGGCTTCTGGCAGCACTTTGGAACTCACTAGTGATACCTTCCGCTGATTTCATGCGATTTCTTACACCCACAATAAGCAGTGATCGACGCTCCCTGTCGGTTGATACCTGAGGTCTGCCTGATCATGGTTTACCTCTGATTGCTCCTTCGCGTTTCCACTCCGCAGTCGCGTTGCCAACAGTCGACTCTGGCAGCTTTAGAATGGTTGAAATGTCCGTGATCAATTAGTTACTCAGGTGACATCCTATGACTAGTCCACGTTCAAAGTCCTGGACCCTTCCTGACCGACCCATGTCCGCCCCCGGTAGCTGAGTGACGCAGGCACAGTAGCTCAGCGTGTTCGGTCAGAGGGGTAGCTGCCCTCTGTAATAAAAAAAAAAACTGAGTTAATGGATCAACGACGAACTGAAACGAAAACGAACAAAATGAGATAAAAAAAAGAAAAAAGAAAAAAGTGGTCAGTGCGACAGACTGTCAATCCTAAGGGCCCGGGTTCGATTCCCGGGTGGGTCGGAGATTTTCTCTGCTCAGGGACTGGGTGTTGTGTTGTCCTACTCATCATCATTTCATCCCCATCGACGCGCGAGTCGCCGAAGTGGCGTCAAATCGAAAGGCTTGCACCAGGCGAGCGGTCTACCCGACGGGAGGCCCTCGTCACGACATTATTATTTATAACGACCCATTCTTCTGTTACTGCTTCTCCACTGACAACACAACTTTTTTTTCACTTTACATTCCTTCCTCGTAGGGAGGAAGGCGATCTGTTAGCGAGCGGCAGTGATGATACTATTTGCAGCAATGAGTTAGAGTAGCGTGTACTGTTTTTGCTTCTTTATTAGTATTTCAGTCATTTGACGCCTGGCTATGGGGGTGACGTAACATCTCCCAATTGTTAATGTATTTCGAGGGGATTGTGGGAGACCCGGTAACGTCCAAAAACTCTTGCTGGAACTGTGCTGTTGCCACCTGTACCACTGCACGTGTTTAGACAGCAACGTTCGTCTGCTGTCTGTCACCTCGGTGGCTTGTATCGCTGCCCCAGCTTTCACTGCACAGGGCGTCGTCTCTGGTAGTTGCCGCTCGGCCATGTCGTTCCTCGGTCTCCTCGTGAGGCGTTGGCGTCTGGGAATCTTTCTGCTCCGTCCACTTCCGCCATCTGGACTGCACGATTGACTACCATCTTCGGCGGAGCTCGGGCTCTTACGTCTGGGTCGTCTGGGTCCGCTGTTGCCGTCTCGGGTGGTCGTAGGTTTGTGAGGACGTCGTTGCGCTCGTGTGCGCTTTGCTCTGCGCCTCTCGTGACTCCATGTGTTGGTGACAGGAGGCAGACAGCTTCCAGCTCGCCACGGGGCGACGTCCTCAATCTAGTCTCAGCCCCTTCACTGGCGGGGTCGACCGTAGTGGGGCGGCCATCTTCCACGCCGACACTGCACTGTCTTGTTCTTCGCGGCGCGCTGGCGCTGACTGCCGCCGCTCTGTCACAACACAACACTCCCTGCCTCCATTCATACTAGCGGTTCGGCCTCTAGTGACATCTGTTGGTCAGCTCCGCATTGTATATGTGTGTGGCCGGATACTTTTGATCAGGCAGTGCGTATGGAGTACTCTCTGAAAAAAGCTGCACAAATTTCCTGTCAAATCTTAATAATTGATAGTAAAATCAGATTAGACCTCACAGATTCCTCTTCAAACTTCCTCCGTGCTTGACGTTTAGATCCCTCTGCAGTGATCATCTTCAGAACTCCAGTGGTGTCCATCTATTATTGTTGTTGTGCCGCCTAGGTTGATTACTGCTACGACGGTAATCCCAAAAGCAAGGTCTCCTATTTTTTTTATAAGTACACTACTGGCCATTAAAATTGCTACATCACGAAGATGACGTGCTACAGACGCGAAATTTGACCAACAGGAAGAAGATGCTGTGATAGGCAAATGATTAGCTTTTCAGAGCATTCATACAAGGTTGGCACCGGTGGCGACACCTACAACGTGTTGACATGGGGAAAGTTTCCAACCGATTTCTCATACACAAACAGCAGTTAACCGGCGTTGCCTGGTGAAACGTTGTTGTGATGCCTCGTGTAAGGAGGAGAAATGCGTACCATCACGTTTCCGACTTTGATAAAGATCGGATTGTAGCCCATAGCGATTGCGGTTTATCGTATCGCGACATTGCTGCTTGCGTTGGTCGAGATCCAATGAGTGTTAGCGGAACATGGAATCGGTGGGTTCAGGAAGATAATACGGAACGCAGTGCTGGACCCCAACGGCCTCGTACCACTAGCAGTCGAGATGACAGGCATCTTATCCGCATGGCTGTAACAGATCGTGCAGCCACGTCTCGATCCCTGAGTCAACAGATGGTGACGTTTGCAAGACAACATCCATCTGCACGAACAGTTCGACGACGTCTGCAGCAGAACAAACTATGAGCTCGGAGACCATGGCCGCGGTTACCCTTGACGCTGCATCACAGATAGGAGCGCCTGCGATGGTGTACTCAACGATGAACCTGGGTGCACGAATGGCAAAACGTCATTTTTTCGGATGAATCCAGGTTCTGTTTACAGCATCATGATGGTTGCATCCGTATTCGGCGACATCGCGGTGAACGCACATTCGAAGCGTGTATTCGTCATCGCCATACTGGCGTATCACCCGGCGTGATGGTGAGGGGTGCCACTGGTTACACGTCTCGGTCACCTCTTGTTCGCATTGACGGCACTTTGAACAGTGGACTTTACATTTCAGATGTGTTACGTCCCGTGGCTCTACCCTTCATTCGATCACTGCGAAACCCTAGATTTCAGCAGGATAATGCACGACCGCATGTTGCATGTCCTGTACGGACCTTTCTGGGTACAGAAAATGTTCGACTGCTGCCCTGGCCAGCGCATTCTCCAGATGTCTCACCAACTGAAAACGTCTCGTGAATGGTGGCCGAGCAACTAGTTCGTCACAATACGCCAGTCACTACTCTTGATGAACCGTGGTATCGCGTAGAAGCTGCATGGGCAGCTGTACCTGTACACGCCATCCAACTCTATTTGACTCAATGCCCAGGCGTATCAAGGCCGTTATTACGGCCACAGGTGGTTGTTCTGGGTACTGATTTCTCAGGATCTATGCACCCAAATTGCGTGAAAGTGTAATTACATGCCGGCCGCGGTGGTCTCGCGGTTCTCGGCGCTCAGTCCGGAGTCGCGCGACTGCTACGGTCGCAGGTTCGAATCCTGCCTCGGGCATGGCTGTGTGTGATGTCCTTAGGTTAGTTAGGTTTAAGTAGTTCTAAGTTCTAGGGGACTGATGACCATAGATGTTAAGTCCCATCGTGCTCAGAGCCATTTGAACCATTTTGTAATTACATGTCAGTTCTAGTATAATATATTTGTCCAATGAATACCCGTTTATCGTCTACTTTTCTTCTTGGTGTAGCAATTTTAACGGCCAGTAGTGTACATAGACCTGTTTATTTCTACAATGGTTTACATCAGTTTACAGCTTGAGCCTTTAGCTATTTTTCGACATAATCACCATTTCTGTCGATGCATCATTTTTGTAGACGCTGTGGCACTTTTTGTGTGCCCATGTCACACCAGCTCGCCTCCATGCTGTTCAGAAAGTTATGAACCTCTTATTTCACCTCGTCGTCGGAGCTGAATCGCTCTCCGGCCTAATGTTTTTTTAACCTAGAGAACCGGTGATAGTCACTGGGCGCCAAGTCAGGACTGTAGGGTGTGTGGGTGATTATGTTCCACTGAAACTGTTGCAGGAGAGCAACGGTTTGCCGAGCGATGTGTGGGCAAGCGTTGTCACGGAGAATGAGTACGCCGTTGCTCAACATTACTCTTGCCCGTTTGAGTTTTTTCAGAGTCTCACAGTACCTGTCAGCGTTAATTGTGGTCCCAGCGATTCAGCTCCGACGACGAGGTGAAAGAAGAGGTTCATAACTTACTGAACAGCATGGCGGCGAGCTGGTATGACATTGGCATACAAAAACTGCCACAGCGTCTACAAAAATTTATCTACAGAAATGGTGATTATGTCGAAAAACAGCTAAAGGTTCAAGCTCTAAACTGATGTAAACAATTGTAGAAATAAACAGGTCTATGTACTTATAAAAAATAGGAGACCTTACTTTTGGGATTACTCTCGTAGTTGTTTATGCTCCTTTCTCGCCGTGACTGGATGTTTCCCTCCATGACAGTGGGTAGCTACGTATACGGAAGCCTATACCCGTCATCTCTATTGAAATTGTACTCATACTTCGATATTTTAACTTCTTTCCTTTTATAAACATTACTTAAAGAACAGTATGTGTGCTAGCCGAAGGAAGGATATTGCCTACATTATCATTCTTAAATATGGGAACTCAAGTCTGCTTTTGGAACCGCCCAATCAATATGCGTAAGAAATGGTTCAAATGGCTCTGAGCACTATGGGACTTAACTTATGAGGTCATCATTTCCCTAGATCTTAGAACTACTTAAAGATAACTATCCTAAGGACATCACACACATCCATGCCCGAGGCAAGATTCGAACCTGCGACCGTAGCGGTCGCGCGTCCAGACTGAAGCGCCTAGAACCGCTCGGCCACATCAGCCAGCGACCGTGAGACTTATTGAACGTTTAGAGCTTTATGCTGGACAGATAAGCGAAATGAAATTTTTGATTTCTATCGACAATGCTTTAAGACGAAGGCATTCCATCTATTCCATTTTACTGCACTGCCCGTGAGAGGTGATGGCTTGGAATGAATCCCATTCGCTAATTTGTTTATTCCTGTTACCAAAAGTGAATGCGCTGATTTTCTGCCAATGACAAACAACTCCCACATTGGAATAGCCTATTTCAATCACAGCTTCTTGTATATACAAATTAAATATCTGTGGAGTTACAGAGGAACTTTGTCTTATGCCATTCATTATTTTGGTATGTTATACCGTTTCGCCGGTGTTATGTACTACTGTCCGCATCAGAGAAAGAGAATGGATTACCCTTTTATCCCTGTAGTTGATACGACGCTGCCTAAGTATGCGAAACACTTTATTCCAAATCACATTATTAAAAGACTTATCCAAATATACGAAAATTCCTGAACCTGTCCTCTGTTTTTATCCACAGCGCTGTAATTGCTTTCGGGGTGTCAAATGGTTCAAATGGCTCTGAGCACTATGCGACTTAACTTCTGAGGTCATCAGTCGCCGAGAACTTAGAACTAATTAAACCTAACTAACCTAAGGACATCACACACATCCATGCCCGAGGCAGGATTCGAACCTGTGACCATAGCGGGCGCTCGGTTCCAGACTGTAGCGCCTAGGAACCGCGCGGCCACTTCGGCCGGCTTCGGGGTGTCCCTTCTTCTCCTAAACACAAAACGATCCTTTCCTAAACTACTTTGCTTTCCCTTTCATGCTTCTATTCTTCAAATGATACCTTCCTCCTGCCAAGAATGGGGTGCTACTAGCAGACGATAAGTATCTGGGCTTGTGTCATGATCTGGCAAACAGTTGTAATCTATCAGGAAAGCTTATTTGAGAGAATACGAGGCTGCTATCACGATTTTCATGCCGAAAATTTTGACCCCGCAGTACCGACTAAATTGGCAGAGGGTCGTACTTCTAATTCTGTTGGAGTAGAAGTGCAAATGAATTTCCGTATTTCAGAACAAGACCTCAACGCGTGCCTTTACCACGCTGTCTCTCGCCGCTGCGAAAGGTTACTAAAGATAAATGGCAAGTGTCGAGGGCAGACTTCATAAATTAATGACGCGGGTTTAGAGTCAGACGCCGTATTTGTGCACTGGCGTCACACAGCACGTCGGACTGGTTTTACTGTGGCTGTCCTGCAACGGCGCAGTCGTGCGCATGTTATGCACGCCAGAGGGAGTAAATGGATTCCGGGAATTGGCGATTTGCAATGCTGTCCCGTAATGAGTTTCGTTTCAAACCAAACAAGTAGGTACGTTGTTAGAGGAGGTCTATCATTGTCGTTCCGGTCCTTTAGTGAAGGCAACTAGCGTTACTTTCATTACTGTACTGCGTCGTCGAAGGTCGTTCACGCAAATATAGGTCAAAAAATGGCCTTCAGCGCTTGAAACTCATTTAAGGACCTTTCTCACGGAGCACAAAAGAGCGGAAGGTGTAGTTCACAGCTTTACGCGCCAGTGTAAAGTGTACTCGTATTTTGTTATTGCGGAGGATTAGGGGGTAGCTGTTTCGAATCCTCGTGGTAAAAACAAGAAGACCAAGTGTGGAGGAGTACCGTTTCACGTCACCAGAATCTTGTACAAAATCCTGATTGAAATTCCGAACCTCGTCGCAGTTTATCATGGAGCGAGGGCATGTGACACTGTTGGTGGTGATAAGGAAAAACAATACGGCGTGGTCCATAAATTACGACGGCCAAGCCATAATCTGAATCAAGCGCTGACCTCACTTACTCACTGCGTCCTACTTTCAAACCTAGGTTACAGAAATCGAGTTATAATTGGGAGGCATAGTAAAAAAGATGCTTACGGGCGCTCAACACCTAGGTTATCAGCGGTGGACTAGACAGATTTTGTACTGAAACCCATGCCTATGATACCGAAACCAGTATGTAAAACAATGGGTTCCACTCTCTCACATCTCCCGGATATAGAGCGAGAGTAGTTTGCTCGCCCACATACAGCTGTTGAAACCCAACATAATTAAAGACTGTCGACATGTTGCCTTGGCCTGCTCGATCACCAGATTTGTCTTCACTCGAGCGCATCTGGGACATTATCGACGACAACTCCATCGTCATCCACATACAGCATTATCCGGCCCTGTATTGACCGACCAAACGCAACAGGCATGGTACTCCATCCCATAAATTGAATTCCAGCGCCTCTACAATGTATGCATGTTTGCATGCAACATTCTGGTGTTTACACCGGTTTTTCACATTAACCTTTGATCTTGCAATGTTAATCACTTAAATATGTCTCCTAGACAACTGTATTGCCGAAATTTGATTACTCTACATTAATTTTTTTTCGTGTTGCAATTTTTTCCGTCAGTGTACTTCAGTGCATTGAACGGGAGGTATCTATGCAACACTGCAGATGTCAACGGTATGCGCCGTGGCTTGTTTGGTAACAAACGGCTTTCACTTACGGTACACGCTTTAAACAGTAGTAATGCCCACTTTACTCTTTGAATTCAGTATCGCTCGATATAGTCTCGTGTTTGTGTTCCCGACGCTGTCAGTTGTACGTTGACAGTGATACATAGCAGTGTGGATAGATTTATTGACGATATGCAACTGGTTTATGGGAACACGGAATGCAACGGAAGAGAGGCACAGCGATTCTATGCTGAGCAGTACTCGTGCATCTGTCTGAGGATTGTTGCATTACTCCGCGGTATGTGTTGTACGGTTTGGCTAGTGCATATTACAGGTTTCTTCATTGTTACGGAACTATTTTGACAGAAACTTAATTGTGACAGCAAAACGTATCAATCATCTGTTATTATCAATCAGTTAACGAACCATCAGTTAACGAACCATCGCAGACCATGGCTGCCATATATCAATATACTAAGGAAATACCCCCGAATAACCTCCAAAATTTTTTCGATGGTGTCCGAGCTCAACCTGTACAAGTATCCGATATTTCATGCATTACAGCCTTCAGTCGCTACTGCATGTTATATAATTCATCCTACCCACCATCCATTAGGCCATCGTGTCGGTCTTTCCTTATCTCTTACAATCATGCAGATATCTTCCTTGGTCCATTTGCCGTCCGTTATTATTATTATTATTATTATTAGTAGTAGTAGTAGTACTAGTAGTATTTACTGCTTTCGTGGAAGGTGGTCCATAGGTGTGGAATCAACTTTCTAAAACAAAAATAGATGGATGAACAGAAATGTCAGTTCCAGCCATATGAGACGGGAGAGGGGGAAAGACCTCTCAGGCTACGACACTAACAGGTCGGACTGGAAGTCGCCATCTTGGATGCAACTCGTGATTTGCAAATGGAACGGGAGTCATGCGACTTATTATACAGATAGGGAATGGTGTCTTTCATTTGACCATAGTTACTTATTGTTGTACAGAATAAGACAAATGCTGTGGATAACATAAAAAGAAAGAGAATGGAATAGAAATCTAATGGAATTAAGTCCGGGAAACGTGGCGACCACCGCCCCCAGTACCGGACCTCTGTCATGCACCTATCTCTGGGAAAACTGAATAGCCAGGTACGCCCATAATAATAATAATAATGTCGTGTGGCACTAAGGCCTGGTGCAAGTATTTCAACAGGACACCAATTCTGCGACTTGTGCAGTCACCCAACAGCATCGTATTTCCACGGACGGTCACCTAGCCAAGTACTAACCACGCCCATTGTTGCTTAACTTCGGTGATCAGCCGGAACCGGTATTACCAACGTGGCTAGGCCGTTGACCAGGTACGCCCAGACAACTAGCCTGTAACGAGGTGGGGCACCATGGTGCTGAAATAGAGTTTAAAATGTTCCGTCTTCAGACAACAGCGACGGCAGCACAGCTTCGTAAAACAAACTGCAGTCAACAGGCTGCTAGTAGTGTACCCTGAATGATGAAGGGCCCAAAAATGGGAGAACCCCATATCCCACACGAAATCATCACTTCCGATTCGTCAACTACTTCCGATGAATCCATCCAGTGAGGTTTCACGTCTGACTATTGTCACTCTTTTTATTCAGAAATTAGCTCAATCTGTAAACATCTCGCCGGCCGTGTGACCGAGCGGTTCTAGGCGCTAGCCTGGCATGGATGTGTGTGATGTCCTTAGGTTAGTTAGGTTTACGTAGTTCTAAGTTCTAGGGGAGTAATGACCTCAGCTGTTAAGTCCCATAGTGCTCAGAGCCATTTGAACCATTTGTAAACAGCTCGTTATAGGGCAACCGACGATTTTCGTCCAGCTTGCTTGTCAGCCATACTTCATGCTGAACGCGACGACCTGTGTTGTCTTCGGTGAGATGTAACATTTTTATTTTGTAACCGTGCTATTTTTTATATGGCCAAAATCCTCACTGTTGAGGTACGGGTGGCACCTGTATTCTGCGAGATGCGGTAAGTGCTGCGTTTAGGTCTCGCACTGAAGGATTACGGTTGATGTTGCTTCATTCTTAGCCGTTTTCTATCTTCCAGCTTTCGACTTGTGTACGACAGAGCCAGTGTCATGGAATTACGCAGGAAGTTCTTCTACAGCACTGTGTGTAAAGCGTGGTCATGCTGATTGGCGTCGGCAGAAATCCTCTGCCAGAACACGGGTGCTCCTCTCTCTCGATATCAAGGCTGTGTGAATGCGTTTGGCTTGTGTTAACGCCATGGGCTTTCACATCATCTGTAAGGAAGAAGCATCAGTCTTAACTTGAGAAGGAATGAATATATGCTCAAATAAAAGGTACCACTGGTTTTTTCGTATAATTCTCTACCTGTTGCATATGTCACATGACAACCTTTCCGTTTGAAACTTACGAGTTGCATCCAAGATGACGGCTTCCAAAATAACCACAATGCTGTTTTTCCTTTCCGCCCTCCATACCCCCCCTGTCTCTCTCCCATTCCATACCACTTTGCTTTAAATTTATATTTATCCACCAGTTTTTTGTTTTTTTTGTTTTTGTTTTGGAGGGTTGGTTTCACACTTACATACTATCGTGTGTTATGTGTATTACACTGAAGCGCCAAAGAAACTGGTATAGGCATGCGTATTCAAACACAGAGGTACGTAAACGGGCAAAATACGGCTCTGCGGTCGGCAACGCCTATATAAGACAACAAATGTCTGGCGCAGTTGTTAGATCGGTTACTGCTGCTACAAAAGCAGGTAATCAAGATTTAAATGAGTTTGAAGGCGGTATTGTAGTCGGCGCACGAGCGATGGGACACAGCATCTCCGAGGTAGCGATGAAGTGGGGATTTTCTCATACGACTATTTCACGAGTGGACCGTGAATATCAGAGATCTGGTAAAATATTAAATCTCCGACATAGCTGCGGCCGGAAAAAGATCCAGTATGAACGTGACCAACGACGATTGAAGAGAATCATTCAATGTGACAGAAGTGCAACCCTCCGCAAATTGCTGCAGATTCCAATGCTCGCCATAGACAAGTATCAGCGTGCGAACCATTCAACGAAACATCATCGATTTGGGCTTTCGGAGCCGAATCCCCACTCGTGCATCCTGATAACTGCACGACACAAAGCTTTACACCCCGCCTCGGCCCATCAACACCGACACTGGACTGTTGATGACTGGAAACATGTTGCCTGGTTGGAAGAGTCTCGATTCAAATTTTACCGAGCGGATGGACGTGTACGGGTATGGAGACAACCTCATGAATCCATAGACCTTGCAAGTGAGCAGGGGACTGTTCAAGCTGGTGGAGGCTCTATAACGGTGTGAGGCGTGTGCAGTTGGAGTGCTATGGGACCCCTGATACGTCTAGATACGACTCCGACAGGTGACACGTACGTAAGCACCCTGTCTGATCACCTGCATCCATTCATGTCCATTGTGCATTCCGACGGACTTGGGCAATTGCAGCAGAACAATGCGACCTCCCCCCCCCCCCCCTTGCGTCCAGAATTTCTACGAAGTGGCTCCAGGAACACTGTTCTGAGTGTAATCACTTCCGCTGGCCACCAAACTCTCCAGACACGAACATTATTGAGCTTATCTGGGATGCCTTGCAACGCGCTGTTCAGAAGAGATCTTCACCCCCTCGTACACTTACGGATTTATGGACAGCCTGCAGGATTCATGGTGTCAGGTCCCTCCAGCACTACTTCAGACATTAGTCGAGTCCATGCCACGTCGTGTTGTGGCACTTCTGCGCGATCGCGGGTCTTATACGATATTAGACAAGTGTAACAGTTCCTTTGGCTCTTCAGTGTATGACGTTAACTAAGTAACCAGTCAGTAGGCAAAGCGCGTTGAAGGCCGGTGAAGCAGATGAAAAGATTTATCGTTGTTTTATAAAGAACTGGGATGGACGTTTAGAGTAATGGTGCTGCGACAATGCAAACAGTTGTGATCCTCTTTGTAAGGGTTTGAAGCGAGTGTTGAGAATTTCATGATCATTAGCTTCCCGCCCGGAACGTTGTTCTCCATCAGACTTTGGGAGCAAGCTGTTTGCCGTGCCGTGGTCAGCTCGTGCCTTGCGATGACAGCGGCTGCAGGTATTGGCGGTGGCGCCTGCCTTTGGCTGTCGCGCGGCGATGTGTGCACAGTTTTCGCGACGTAAACAGGAGGGGTGGGAGGAGGGAGGGGGAGTGGCAAGCACCTGCGTGCGTCACTGACGCATTTAGACGCAGCTACTGCCACACACCGCCGACCGCTGCGTCGTCGTCTCACGCACGGTGCCTGCATACCCGCGGTGCGGTCGGGGCCGTGTCTAGGATCTGGCTGAACCATGGGTGCGGGCACTGCCAGGGGAAATTTTGTGACAAATCACCCAAAAGAAAAAAGATTTTAGGAGAAATTTCCAATTAAAAGCCTTTAATTCAGCATTAAAGCCTTATTATTAAACTAGCTGCACCCAGCCAGCGTTGCCGTGGCTCATGAAAGCCCTCATGCCGCTCTCTTTTTCCTCCTCTCCTCCTTCTCTCTTCCTCTGTTCATCATCTCCTCCACTCTCTCTTTCCATCTTCTCGTCTCCCCCCTCTTTCCATCTCCTCCTGCCCCTCTTTCTATCCGTCTCCTCCTTTAAGCTCTCTGTTTCCATTCACTCCTAGCCCTTTGTCAGTCTCCTCTTTCCCCCTCTGCCTCTGACCTTGAGTCTTGTCTATTGTTATTGCAAATTCAGATTCTATAGTAGTATTCTAATTATAAACCGATAAACCATAAACTCTGAGGTTCGCCGATGACATTGTAATGCTGTCACAGACAGCAAAGCACCTCGAAGAGCAGCTGAACGGAATATACAGTGTCGTGAAAGGAGGATATAAGATGAACATCAACAAAAGCAAAACCAGGATAATGGAATGTAGACGAATTAATTCGGGTGATGCTGCGAAAATTAGATTAGGAAGTGAGACGCTTAAAGTAGTAAAGGAGTTCTGCTATTTGGGGAGCAAAATAACTGATGATGGTCGAAGTAGAGAGGATATAAAATGTAGACTGGCAATTGCATGGAAAGCGTTTCTGAAGAAGAGAAATTTGTTAACATCGAGTATAGATTTAAGTGTCAGGAAGTCGTTTTTGAAAGTATATGTATGGAGTGTAGCCTTGTATGGAAGTGAAACGTGGACGATAAATAGTTTAGACAAGAAGAGAATAGAAGTTTCGAAATGTGGTGCTACAGAAGAATGCTGAAGATTAGATGGGTAGATCACATAACTAATGAGGAGGTATTGAATAGAATTGGAGAGAGGAGAAATTTGTGGCACAACTTGACTAGAAAAAGGGATCGGTTGGTAGGGCATATTCTGAGGCATCAAGGGATCACCAATTTAGTATTGGAAGGCAGTGTGGAGGGTAAAAATCGTAGAGGGAGACCAAGAGATGAATACACTAAACAAATTCAGAAGGATGTAGACTGCAGTACGTACTGGGAGATGAAGCAGCTTGCACAGGATAGAGTAGCATGGAGAGCTGCATCAAACCAGTCTCGACTGAAGACCACAACAACAACAAACCATAAATACAACTTTGCTGTCTTCTGCGAAAACCATCTGCGAAGAAGAAAAGAAAATAGCAATTTATGTATGAAAATATATGTAATA
The DNA here is from genome assembly GCF_023864345.2 of Schistocerca serialis cubense. Taxonomy (NCBI): domain Eukaryota; kingdom Metazoa; phylum Arthropoda; class Insecta; order Orthoptera; family Acrididae; genus Schistocerca; species Schistocerca serialis. The sequence continues at coordinate 370,984,123 of NC_064638.1, forward strand.
AGGAAGAATATATGTGGTAGAAACAATTTGGTTTAAATGCACCGCTAGTAAAACTGGCTGCAACAAGGAAACAAAACTGTACATTTTTACAGCAGAGCATTTACTATCTCGCAGTCGGTGTTAACAGAATATTTGTCCGTTGCTGTGTAAAGAAAGTATAGTCGAAGTTCATCTGAATGTTTAAAATTTGAAGTAAATCTGCCAAGAACTTTTCGAGGTTTTTAGTAACAACGCTTTCCCTTCATATATTACTTTTTTACGTACAGGGTGAGTCACTAACTATTGCCACCAAGAAAAACTCCTTATGTGTGATAGGAGCTGAAACGTTTGTGGGACAAAAGTTGCATGGGACAACGGGGGCCATAATATGGCGTTGGTTTTTTATTGCTAGGTGCTGTCGCTTCAGAAATATGATGGTCTACTTTGTTTTTTTAAATGGGATGCTATAGCTTGGTACTTATTTTCTGATAGCGGCTATCGAGACTAATCCAGTGATGTGTAACAGTAAGGTCTTTCAAGGTCAACGAAGGTCACAAAGGTGGCATGAACGTCCATTTACAGCCGGTGTTCGAACGATGACCATTGGTATCATTGCAGTGCTTCAATCTTCTTATCATGGATTGAGTGGTATTCCTTATCACATCGGCACTTATCGAAGCACTGAACTCATTTCGTACTGACAAAACTCGTCAACCATTCTTTTAGAGGTCTTGGCAGTTGTCACGTTGTTGTCCTGTCGCTACTCGATACTTGGCACAAGGGAGCGCGAGATTTGAGACGTGAATGCTGATTCAATTCATATCAGCTGTCTACTGAAAATTTCAGCCGAATGAGACCACACAAACTGATTCCGTCTACGTCTTTTAAGTTTATTAGATGAACCTCACCACGGCATGAAAACTAAGACTTGCTTTTCATTTAAAAAGTCTTGGTGCGCGGTCCGTCACCCTGCAGTCTAGATACCATGCAGGTAAATGCAGCCCTGTCGGCGATGTGACTTGTAGAAACACTGGAACCACATTTCTGTAGACAGTGCTCAACATTTTCAACGTATCTGAAGAACGGTATCATGAAACCACCGAAAGCTGTTTTAACGAATAATTTATTCATAATTTCGCCCAAGCGACAGACTTGAAGGCACGGTTTTCGCTGTCAAATAGTTCATTGTTTTTAGTTGTATAACGTGTAATGTGATAGCTTTTTCCAACTGAAATCAACTATGTATGTGACGCCAAGGAGCGTTTTTTAAGATCCATGCATTCAATCAACCTTCTTTGTCAAATTCGCTGTTTGCTATAGACGTGTTTGTCATACAATCGATCAGACATAGCAACAAAGCTTGTCAAACTGAATCTCACTTTTGAAGCAGCTGTCACGCTTTGCGTAAATTGTCACGAAGTATTCTGGCACTAATGGGCAGTGTACGAGATGCGATTCAGGGTATAACTTTAAATCTTCGATTCTTCTCCAGTTGCAAAGCAAGATATCTCAGTGTTAAATATAAATAAATGTAAATGTCGTGTGACTAGGGCCTCCCGTCGGGTACAGACCAGGAAGAATGGCTATCGTTTGATAAACGCATGCATAAACGGTCTGAGTCAAATCGACTATCAATAAAAACATCTCTTAAACACGTCAGACACACTCGTTTATGACAAACAAGTCGAAGCAGCATACTGCCCAATAATATGACAAATACGTGAAGTCTGACAAACTGATTGTCTACCCTTTTTTTTTGTGGTCCCGTGAGGGCGTTCTTAAAAATATTGTAATCAACAGTCTCATGCAGTGGCCTAACTGATACCCAGAGCAAACTCCGACGTTAACCGCCTCACCACTCTCTCTGCGGCCGTATCACCGTTTCAGTTTTCTTCCATTTTGTTCAGCTATGGAGCACGTGGCAGTTTCAGTTGCTTCCCATTTGATCTTTTTTTTTACTTCAATATTTTTTAACCATTTCATTATGTTTCTTCCTTTTATTTTTTCGGACCAATTCACACCTTATCTCTTACTCATTTCGCCTTGGAATCCCAAGTTTAAGACTTTCCTGCTGAAAATATCCCTGCCTGCTGATTCTTCTGTTATTATGTTGTCCGTTTCAGAATCTTTTCAAGCTTCTTCGATCCAGCTTGTTGTTTATTTCTTTTATCAGAGATGGGTATATATCTGTCTTATGTCAGCCTATTATCATTCAACGTATAACAATCCAAAAAATATCAGTCTTCCTTTCCTTATTGTTTATGTTATTTTTTCTGTATTTTGATGTGTTTCGTCACAGGTTCCTAATTTCCAGGATACATTGCGTCACCACATTTTGTTTAATCCTCATAGGTGGTTAGCCGGTTCTTTCGTGTATTGAAATCAGCACAGTTTTAAATTTAAGTGTCGACCGGTGTGGCCGTGCGGATCTAGGCGCTTCAGTCTGGAACCGCGTGACCACTACGGTCGCAGGTTCGAATCCTGCCTCGGGCATGGATGTGTGTGATGTCCTTAGGTTAGTTAGGTTTAAGTAGTTCTAAGATCTAGCGGACTGATGACCACGGATGTTAAGTCCCATAGTGCTCAGAGCCATTTGAACCATTTGAACCAAATTTAAGTAAAAGGTACAACTTGCAGTAATTCTACTGTGCACGATACAATTAAAAATATGGAACAAAACACCTTCCAAAGTCCCATTTCTTGCAATAATATTGCGATTCTCTTTCCATTGTTTCATTGCCAATCAGTGTAAAGCCGTTGTTTCTTTGCCGATCATTGCAAAGTCGTAATGAAGGAGACAATGAACGCGAAATATTCACTTTGCAGATTCGTTGTGTTAGCTCAGTTGGCATATCACGATTGGCTCCATTTAGTAGGTGAAAACAAGAAATAATTGTCTCAGTACCAGGAACTACTACTGAAAACTGTCGAATCCGTGTCTCCTCATGATTCCCTTTCGTACATTTCTTCTGCTTCTTCTTCTTCCTCCTCCCACTTCGCTCTCCCTCTTCCCCTCTCCTCCTGCTCTTCCTCAGCATTTCTCGAAGGAAGAATAATTAAAGGCTTACTAAAAAGTCAGCCAGTTTACCCAATTGCTTGGCGGCTCCAGACAGTAAAAATATGCGTGTTAATAAGCCGTGGGTCGTTTTATTGCAACAACAAAAACTTTTTCCCGATATTGCTGTTGGCTATGTGTGATTCCCACCATAGACTCATATTCATTCACGTTGGAGCAAATAGAAGATGGCCAGATTGATCCATGTTCAAGAATTCATTACTTCATAAGAAGATAATTGACAATGAAATTAAATTTCCTCAAAACAGGCAGTGGTATGGAGGCTGTGATTACTTTCATCTTGTAACCGGTGGTGATTAAGGTTTGTGTGTGTCATCTCTCTTACTGCGTTAATACGGAGACAATTTCTTTTCAAAGGGTTTTCGATTAATGTCTCTGTAGATCTAGAAGATATGTTAAATGTACTTGCTGAAAAGTGCATAATTTTTTATAGGCCTTTGAATGTATCTCCAGAATTTGCTGAAGTTATAAAAACTTGCTGTGTGTTGTATTATTTTGTTCCTGATCGAGACACTGACTCAACACAAGCGAGAAGGAATGTGAGTGACGCTCACCAATCGTCGTCTTCTGTGAAGAACGTTTGCCTCCAACGTCCGTTGAAAACTGTAATTTTGTGCAGTTTATCTGAATATTCCTCACAAGCCACATTACATATCTATGGATTTTTACAGCTTCACACATGAAATCTTCTGCACTGACTTCTATCTCTAGCTAACGGTATGACCTACGCGACGACACCACTAAGTAATCGTGAGCAGCAATCCCAATATGTCACTAGGCGACTGTTCAGTTGGGGCTTTACCCGCTGCTTGGGGGGCGGTTAGTAGGGGCCACGAGGTGGCGTCGTGTGAAGGCTGCTGAAGGAAGCAATGTTCCGCCAAGCGGTGGCCCACTGGCGCTTCTAGACCGCCACTGAGCGCTACATTTAAACCAATGGTTTGCCACAAGAAGCGCCAATGAGGAGGCTTCTCAGTGGCTCCGTGTGAAGGGGACGTTGCTGTCTCATTCTTCTTAAACGCGGCAGGTTTCGAGTGTGAGTGTATTGGTTGTGTCATGCCCCCAATATGTTTGGTCGTATTCGAACGTGCAGATCTATATGTTCAGATCACTTGTTGGAAGATCTAAGACATCCTGCTGAGAAGCTAGCCTAGAGTTGTCACCTGCGATGCCATTACGACCTTGTTCTTGCTAGAACCATTAGGGTTACTGGAAAATATACAGTAAACATTTTCCTCGCTATTTCGAACAAGTCAATGACTCATCCATGTCTGGTCTCTTCTATTAATTCTGTGATTATATGCCCCTCCTGTTGTCACAATGTTTCACGTATCTCAAGAGAGGCATGCAGAGTGAGCCAACTGCCAATGAATTGTGTGAGCCTTGTTTCTGAGCCGCATGCGAGAAATTACCCCGGCAGCAGCTTACTTGATTCTGAGAAACTGAGTAAAACTACATTGGTGACCAAAATTAAAGTAACAAACCGCTATTTCTCCATCCTGTGTCTAATTCACGATATAACCATACAGACTGTCAACAGATGTCCGTACATCGTGTTCCGCACGGAAGAAGGCATTCCGGTCAACGGTCAACCACGCCAACGATGACGTCAGGTGTAGTGTTTGACGGTTAGTCCCACATCGACATTCGTTGTGTACACAGTCACAGACGGTGCAGTATGGCACAGAGAAGAAACCTACCAGACTGTCTGCGGTGAGGGCCACAGGAAGAATGGAAGCACGACAGTCGCAAAACGATATGGCCCTATGGCATAATGTGAATCGTTCTGTTGTTTCTCGGATGTGGCGATAGTTTATAGAAATGGAAATAGTATCCCAAATACCAGGGCTGGATCGACCACGTCTGACATCCGAAAGAAAGGACAGTTATTTGACTGTAAGGGCACGACGGTAGCGACATAGTACTGCACAACTGACATCTGACCTCGCAGCACCCGCTAGACATGTTGTATCAAGGCAAATGGTGTACAGAAGGCTTTGGCAGAGTCGCTCTTATTGTCGGAGACCTGCTGTATGTGTACCTCCGACGTGTCTTCACAGATGTTTCCCGATTTGGTCTGGAGTGTGATTCTCGACGGATCACATCTAAAGGGAATGTGGAACACAATTTCTGGACCGAAACACTGTGGAAAGAGACCAATATGGAGAAGAATCCCTAATGGTGTAGGCAGGGATTACGTTGAGCACTCGAACACCACTTCATGAAATTGTACGGGTGAATCGGCAAGGTTTAACCGTTGTCTGGTATCGTGTCGAGATCTGGGGACCTCATCTGCGGTTTTTGCGTGCTGCTTTGGGCCCAGACTTCAATTGACGCACGATAATGCTCGACCTCATAGAGCGTAAGTGGTTGACATTTTCTTGGAAACGGAAGATATTGCGCCGGCCGCGGTGGTCTCGCGGTTCTAGGCGCGCAGTCCGGAACCGCGCGACTGCTACGGTCGCAGGTTCGAATCCTGCCTCGGGCATGGATGTGTGTGATGTCCTTAGGTTAGTTAGGTTTAAGTAGTTCTAAGTTCTAGGGGACTGATGACCACAGCTGTTAAGTCCCATAGTGCTCAGAGCCATTTTTGAACGGAAGATATTCCACGCATGGCGTGGCCTGCTCGCTCTCCTGATTTCAGTCTCGTAGAGAGCGTCAGGGATGCACTAGGGAGATACGTTATATCACTTCAGCATCAACCAACCACTCTCCAAGACTTGCGAGCGGCTCTGCAGGAATAATAGTTGCTATTGCCTCGACATGGAGTTGATGGCACATTTACAGCATGCCCCGTCGTCTTCATGCTTGTATTGCTGCCACAGATGGTTACACTCTTTACTGAGCACAGTAATCAGTTGTCGGAATGTGTGTGCAAATCCGATAAGTTGGAAAAAAAAACGGAGAACACTATTGTCTACCTTTGAAATTGTTTACGTTCTGTATTCTTTACATTGTTTCTCCATTACTATCACCTGTTTATACTGCTTTGCGGTAAAATAAAGGCAACCCTGGAAAATTTTCGTTTCTTGCTGTAATTTTGGACACCATTGTATTTTCCGGTTGGTCAGTACCCTGACTGTTGTTCCTGTGTTTCCAGTCCCAAGAGTGGATTGATGAGGCTCTCGACACTTTTCTGTTCCGTGCACGACTCTTCATCTGTGCGTAGCAACTGCAGCCTGCATCCATTGGTACCTGCCTTCTGTAGTCACGTCTTAGTCTCCCTCTAAGGCTTACTCCCCCTCCCCCTCCCCCTCACACACACTTCCCTCCATTACCAAACTGACAATTCTTTGATGGCTGACGGCGTGTCCCATCAACTGATCCCTTCTTTTAGTCAAGTTGCGTTTTTTTCCGGAACGACTTAGTTGCTCACCATTAATCTGATCTATCCATCTAACCTACACCATTCTTCTGTAGCACTACAATCCAAAAGGTTCTATTCCTCTCTCGCCTGTGCTCTTACGCAGTAACATTCCTTAACTCGGCGAGCGGTTTCGATCCGGGTGTGGCTAACACGCCTGTCTCGCAAGCTAAGGCAGTGCGCCCTGGCCTAAGCCATACGAGCAGATCGCTGTTCAGTAATTCACTATAATAGTTCAATATGTCGATGAGTCCGGATTGCAAAGATGAAAATCTTACTGGAAATTCAAAATCACTAATTTCTGTAGATGTGGGGAAGTGGTTGTAGCTACCGTAGGAAGCGATCACAGCCATTGGAAGCAATTACCTCCAGTCTCTCCAATTTGACGTCTCCTTGTCACACGCTAGTTATTTATCAGTCAGAGTAAGCTTTTCCGTGAAACAGTGACTTCGGTTGGAATACTCTACAGCTGAAAAACTCGATACTACGCTGTCTACCGGCTTTTATTCACTTCCAGTTTCAGCACCGCCATGATAGTGTGGCGTTGTAAAGAGGCTTCGTCGAGCCATCCGTAAGTAAGACGGCTTATGCTTTCAAATAATATACGAAACTGCGACTCTTTTTGAATATCTGGCTTCAGTGCTTTCTCTTGACTTACCAGAGTGAACAAAGTTCTTATCTTGATATAGACACCAAACAAATCGATATCTCATGCAGGACCCATCATATGCCCACACAAATAATTTTGTTTCTTTTTTAATGCAACCCTTTCGGCATATGTGACTGCCCATCACGTTGTTTATAAAATAGACGTTTGGATCACTGATGGAAGTGACATTCCCCGGTGCGATATATTTACTCGAATGGGATATCGAAGTGTCTGCCTGGAAAATGCCATGACGACATGAAGAAGAGTATATCGTTACCGCTCAGGCGAACGTAATGATTTTGACCAGTGATGGTTAAATTTTCCTAGAGAATCTCGAACTTCGAATAAATATTCCCTACGACATCAAGGAGCCACTGTTTTGTTTGCACGATGCCCTGTATAACCGGGGTGCGAAACGTTGTGCCGTCTGTGCTACGCACGAAACCTGTGGACAGTTCGTATGAAGTGAAACATTCCAACTTTTCCTAGAGGTTAACGAACGCAGTCGAATGCTACTGCCGTAGGCTGGGCCGCTCCCCTACCTAACTCCGTGACTTCACGTGGCCTTCCGTGTGTGACGTATTCGCGAGGAACTGCTGTCTGCCATGCGCGTGCTTTAAATGACGTCATTTGCGTTACGTCGAACTGTCTTTCAGTACCACCAACTAGAAAGCATTAGACCATCCAGATGTGAAAGTGGCGACGGCGAAGTCATTTTACTGCGTACGCCGCAAGAAAGAAAAGCTCATACTCTGCCGAAGAAAAATAACTTGCTTATCGGTACGCTATTACGTGGGCTATTCAGGAACTCCCCCCCATGAACCATGGACCTTGCCGTTGGTGGGGAGGCTTGCGTGCCTCAGCGATACAGATAGCCGTACCATAGGTGCAACCACAACGGAGGGGTATCTGTTGAGAGGCCAGACAAACGTGTGGTTCCTGAAGAGGGGCAGCAGCCTTTTCAGTAGTTGCAAGGGCAACAGTCTGGATGATTGACTGATCTGGCCTTGTAACAATAACCAAAACGGCCTTGCTGTGCTGGTACTGCGAACGGCTGAAAGCAAGGGGAAACTACAGCCGTAATTTTTCCCGAGGGCATGCAGCTTTACTGTATGATTACATGATGATGGCGTCCTCTTGGGTAAAATATTCCGGAGGTAAAATAGTCCCCCATTCGGATCTCCGGGCGGGGACTACTCAAGAGGATGTCGTTATCAGGAGAAAGAAAACTGGCGTTCTACGGATCGGAGCGTGGAATGTCAGATCCCTTAATCGGGCAGGTAGGTTAGAAAATTTAAAAAGGGAAATGGATAGGTTGAAGTTAGATATAGTGGGAATTAGTGAAGTTCGGTGGCAGGAGGAACAAGACTTCTGGTCAGGTGACTACAGGGTTATAAACACAAAATCAAATAGGGGTAATGCAGGAGTAGGTTTAATAATGAATAGGAAAATAGGAATGCGGGTAAGCTACTACAAACAGCATAGTGAACGCATTATTGTGGCGAAGATAGATACGAAGCCCATGCCTACTACAGTAGTACAAGTTTATATGCCAACTAGCTCTGCAGATGACGAAGAAATTGAAGAAATGTATGATGAAATAAAAGAAATTATTCAGATTGTGAAGGGAGACGAAAATTTAATAGTCATGGGTGACTGGAATTCGAGTGTAGGAAAAGGGAGAGAAGGAAACATAGTAGGTGAATATGGATTGGGGGACAGAAATGAAAGAGGAAGCCGCCTGGTCGAATTTTGCACAGAGCACAACATAATCATAACTAACACTTGGTTTAAGAATCATGAAAGAAGGTTGTATACATGGAAGAACCCTGGAGATACTAAAAGGTATCAGATAGATTATATAATGGTAAGACAGAGATTTAGGAACCAGGTTTTAAATTGTAAGACATTTCCAGGGGCAGATGTGGACTCTGACCACAATCTATTGGTTATGACCTGTAGATTAAAACTGAAGAAACTGCAAAAAGGTGGGAATTTAAGGAGATGGGACCTGGATAAACTAAAAGAACCAGAGGTTGTACAGAGATTCAGGGAGAGCATAAGGGAGCAATTGACAGGAATGGGGGAAATAAATACAGTAGAAGAAGAATGGGTAGCTTTGAGGGATGAAGTAGTGAAGGCAGCAGAGGATCAAGTAGGTAAAAAGACGAGGGCTGGTAGAAATCCTTGGGTAACAGAAGAAATATTGAATTTAATTGATGAAAGGAGAAAATATAAAAATGCAGTAAGTGAAACAGGCAAAAAGGAATACAAACGTCTCAAAAATGAGATCGACAGAAAGTGCAAAATGGCTAAGCAGGGATGGCTAGAGGACAAATGTAAGGATGTAGAGGCCTATCTCACTAGGGGTAAGATAGATACCGCCTACAGGAAAATTAGAGAGACCTTTGGAGATAAGAGAACGACTTGTATGAATATCAAGAGCTCAGATGGAAACCCAGTTCTAAGCAAAGAAGGGAAAGCAGAAAGGTGGAAGGAGTATATAGAGGGTCTATACAAGGGCGATGTACTTGAGGACAATATTATGGAAATGGAAGAGGATGTAGATGAAGATGAAATGGGAGATATGATACTGCGTGAAGAGTTTGACAGAGCACTGAAAGACCTGAGTCGAAACAAAGCCCCCGGAGTAGACAATATTCCATTGGAACTACTGACGGCCGTGGGAGAGCCAGTCCTGACAAAACTCTACCATCTGGTGAGGAAGATGTATGAGACAAGCGAAATACCCTCAGACTTCAAGAAGAATATAATAATTCCAATCCCAAAGAAAGCAGGTGTTGACAGATGTGAAAATTACCGAACTATCAGCTTAATAAGTCACAGCTGCAAAATACTAACACGAATTCTTTACAGACGAATGGAAAAACTAGTAGAAGCCAACCTTGGGGAAGATCAGTTTGGATTCCGTAGAAACACTGGAACACGTGAGGCAATACTGACCTTACGACTTATCTTAGAAGAAAGATTAAGGAAAGGCAAACCTACGTTTCTAGCATTTGTAGACTTAGAGAAAGCTTTTGACAATGTTGACTGGAATACTCTCTTTCAAATTCTAAAGGTGGCAGGGGTAAAATACAGGGAGCGAAAGGCTATTTACAATTTGTACAGAAACCAGATGGCAGTTATAAGAGTCGAGGGACATGAAAGGGAAGCAGTGGTTGGGAAGGGAGTAAGACAGGGTTGTAGCCTCTCCCCGATGTTGTTCAATCTGTATATTGAGCAAGCAGTAATGGAAACAAAAGAAAAATTCGGAGTAGGTATTAAAATCCATGGAGAAGAAATAAAAACTTTGACGTTCGCCGATGACATTGTAATTCTGTCAGAGACAGCAAAGGACTTGGAAGAGCAGTTGAATGGACTGGACAGTGTCTTGAAAGGAGGATATAAGATGAACATCAACAAAAGCAAAACAAGGATAATGGAATGTAGTCTAATTAAGTCGGGTGATGCTGAGGGAATTAGATTAGGGAATGAGGCACTTAAAGTAGTGAAGGAGTTTTGCTATTTGGGGAGCAAAATAACTGATGATGGTCGAAGTAGAGAGGATATAAAAGGTAGGCTGGCAATGGCAAGGAAAGCGTTTCTGAAGAAGAGAAATTTGTTAACATCCAGTATTGATTTAAGTGTCAGGAAGTCATTTCTGAAAGTATTCGTATGGAGTGTAGCCATGTATGGAAGTGAAACATGGACGATAAATAGTTTGGATAAGAAGAGAATAGAGGCTTTCGAAATGTGGTGCTACAGAAGAATGCTGAAGATTAGATGGGTAGATCACATAACTAATGAGGAAGTATTGAATAGGATTGGGGAGAAGAGAAGTTTGTGGCACAACTTGACCAGAAGAAGGGATCGGTTTGTAGGACATGTTCTGAGGCATCAAGGGATCACCAATTTAGTATTGGAGGGCAGCGTGGAGGGTAAAAATCGTAGAGGGAGACCAAGAGATGAATACACTAAGCAGATTCAGAAGGATGTAGGTTGCAGTAGGTACTGGGAGATGAAAAAGCTTGCACAGGATAGAGTAGCATGGAGAGCTGCATCAAACCAGTCTCAGGACTGAAGACCACAACAACAATTCAGGAACTAAGTTCCGATCGAACGCGAAATGGAAACCACAGCGAACATCCGATGAAGCTTTGCACAGACGTGTTGAGCAGTATATCTACATCTACATCTAGATGATTACTCGGCTATTCACAATAAAGTGCCTGGCAGAGGGTTCAGTGAACTACCTTCATGTTGTCTCTCTACCGTTCCACTCTCGAATGGCACGCGGGAAAAACGAGCACTTAAATTTTTCTGTGCGAGCCCTGATTGCTCATATTTTATTGTGATGATCATTTCTCCCTATGTAGGTGGGAGCCAACAGAATGTTTTCGCAATCTGAGGGAAAAAACTGGTGATTGAAATTTCATGAGAAGATCCCGTCGCAACGAAAAACGCCTTTGTATTAATGATTGCCACTCCAATTCACGTATCATGTCTGTGACTCTATCTCGTCTATTTCGCGATAATACAAAACGAGCTGCCCTTCTTTGTACTTTTTCGATGTCATCCGTCAGTCCCACCTGATACGGATCCCACACCGGGGGCGGTCGGAGTGGCCGAGCAGTTCTAGGCGCTACAGTCTGGAACCGCGCGACCGCTATGGTCGCAGGTTCTAATCCTGCCTCGGGCATGGATGTGTGTGATGTCCTTAGGTTAGTTAGGTTTAAGTAGTTCTAAGTTCTAGGGGAGTGATAACCTTAGAAGTTAAGTCCCATAGTGCTCAGAGCCATTTGAGCCATTTGGTCATCCACTTCCTTCTTCGCGACGAATCTCGGCCGCACTCAGCAGTGGCAATGAAGATGCTCCAGCAGCGTTTTTGAAGAGAAGTGTTTGATCATCCACAATACAGCCCGTAATTGGCTCCCCCTGAGTTCCATCTCTACTCACGTGAACCACTGGCTATGAAGACAACATTTTAACAACGTCAATAAGGTCTAGACCAGAGTACAGAAGTGGCGGAAAGCACAGGCGGCTGCCTTATATGACGAGCGTACTGGAAAGTTGATACAATACTACGACAAATGTTTTAGTCGGAGGGACAACTATCATTTTTGATTTTCACAGTGATTCCAATTTCGCGCCCGATCGGACCTTAGTCTCCGAACAGCCCTCGTACTTTGAGAGTGAGTAGTTTCTAGACTGCTTGCAGTCAGCTGTAGATGCCCCGGACGGTCCCCAGATTAGCGCCCAGACGAGCGAGTCACCGCCATCGGCTGAGGCGCCGCCTTCGTGACAGCTGACAACTCGTCGCTGCTATCCACGACCTTCGCGCCCCTTATCGTACTGCGCGAGGCATGCAGCGGCAGCGCGTGCCGATATGTCCCCGACTTGCTCTAACGCGCGCTAAGCCACTAGAAGACGACATCTTACTGGACACCTTGCTGTTTGCAGTACGATCCCTGACTCTTTTCGTAACGACTGCTCACCATCAGCAGATCAAATGATAATTAAATCAAGACCCTAAGCTGTCGACAGGCGTTGATATACATCAACGGGGACAGTTGAAAATGTGTGGCCCGGCCGAGACTCGAATCCGGGATCTCCTGCTTACATGGCAGACGCTCTGACTCACCGAGGGCACAGACGATAGTGCGACTGCAGGGATTTATCCCTTGCACGCTCCCCGTGAGTCCCACATTCCCAACTTAATGTCCTCACACTACATTCGTAGTGCACCTGCCCACTACACCCATTACTTGCAGCAGACAAAAAAAAAAAAAAAAAAAAAATATAGGTTCAAATGGCTGTGAGTACTATGGGACTTATCTTCTAAGGTCATCAGTCCCCTAGAACTTAAGAACTACTTAAACCTAACTAACTTAAGGACAAATACACACAACCATGCCCGAGGGAGGACTCGAACCTTCGCCGGGATCAGCCGCACAACCCATGATTGCAGCGCTTCAGACGGCTCGGCTAATCCCTCGCGGCGTATCTGTTCTTTCGGACATGTTGGTTTAATTATCATTTCATTCTAAGAGAGCTGCATGATCACCGATGGTATCTGTTCTTTCTCTCTGTGCCCTCGGTGTCTCAGATGGATAGAGCGTCTGCCATGTTAACAGGTGATCTCGGGTTCGAGTTCCAGTCGGGGCATACATTTTCAACCGTCCCCGTTGATGCATATCAACGCCTGTCGACAGCTTAGGGTCTTGATTTAATTATCATTTCATTTTAAGAGAGCTGCATGGTCACCGATGGTATCTGTTCCTTCGAACGTGTCCGAAAGAACAGATACCATCTTCAAATCAGCAGATCAGGTGTAATTTCGTCAGCTGTATTTCAAACGGTGACATTCTGTATTGTGCAAATGCAACCCACTTGCTGTATAAAACCGGTAAAGTCTGTTGGCAGAAGGTATTACTACTCCTCGTTCTCCCATATCTCCTTCCCCCATCCCCTAAAAGACTAGTTTACAGACTAGACACACGGTAGACGGCACCTTGACGTCCATCATAAGGACCACGGCAGTTCCGCAGCCATCCCTACACGATAGGTGCCACGATAGGTGACACTTCATGGCAAGTAAAAACTATGTGCCGCAACGGCACTCGAGCTTGGGGCCTTCGTCTTTCGCGGGAAACTGCTCTCCCAGTACACATCACTGCAGAGTGAAAATTCATTCTGGAAACTCGTCAGCTTGTTCGTGCGGATAAAAATCTAGAATAGGGCCAGTGGCGTACGTAAGCCTTTCTTGCAGGAATGTTGTCAGCTCTTGCCGTGAGGTATGATGGGAACAAAAGAAGGTATGTCAGCTGTTTGTGTTACACGTCCAATGAGAGATCAGCAGGCGGACGACGGGTTTCGAAGTAATACAGTCGGAAGAAAGGGTAAAACAATGCTGTAAACAAGGATTGTTTGAGTCACAGCTATTTAAATTGTGCTGGCATCTGCAAACCCGGACAACGTCGCAGTCCAGTATATACTCGAAAAAGCAGTGAAGTATTTCTCTGTTGCTCCCCAACGATCTGCGCGAGCACACTGAGAAAGTGGATCAATGTTATTCAATTAAATCTTGGGAGAAGGTAGGTGGATCATTATTTTTTAAATAAACCATGGGAATAGACAGGTGATCAATGTTTCTTAATTAAATCATGGGAGAAGATAGGCGGATCAACGTTTTTTAATTAAATCGTGGAAGACGGTAAGTGTATCAGTGTTTATAAACATATCGAACGTGCGACAGCTTTACGAATAAGCGTCGAACCACCTATCTCCTCCCATGATTTAATTAAAAAAAAAAGAACATTGATCCACTTACTCAGTGTGCTTGCGTAGATCTATTGCGTAGTCATTTCACCTCCACATTTGAACATTTTCGTGTCTCTGCAGTCAATCCATGACACATGCACCAACAGACGAAGACTCCCTGCAGAAGTAAATCACTTAAATGAGTCCACTTTGTAGCACTCTCTGTCCTAATCACAAAATATTTCTTTCGAAACTCATTAATACACCGAAAGACAGCAAACAAGACAGTGGTTTCAATTTCGGCGCTAGAAATACGTTGCCCATTGGCTACTCGAAACTGACGCGTTGCCAACCTATGAGAAGTAGATAGCACCGCCGTGACTGCCACTGTCCCCGATCTAGACTTTTTCCGTTTGTGCGGCTCAACTAGCGAAGGGATTTGAAACGCGTGTTCCGTTCATCTGAGAAGTATCGCAAGCGGGAAGTGAACATGTGTAGGCAACAGAGTGGGATGAGAACCGCCGGGCCGGCTGGTGGTGTACTAGCGGTAAAGCGCGTGACTCGGAAGCGAAGAGTGGCGGCGTCGAAAACTGTTTCGACAACAGATTTTTGCATTCTGCGTCTTAACCCACACTTCGTCTCTCTTTCCCCAGTTGGATAACTGGGGCAGGTTAGAGGCACGCAGGTCGCCGACGGGGCGTCCAGTTGATGAAAGACTTTCACCAGGCCATTGAGCCGCAACAAACAATAATAATTATTAGTTGAAAACCTATTTCTAATTAATGGCAAACCTTTTACTATATTTATGGCGGTTTTTGTGATAATATAGAGCTTTTTTCTTACCCAATACCAAATACTAACCTATTTCTTACGTAGAAATATTTGTTCCATGTTAGCTTCAACACCACATTCGCATAAGGCTGAGGCGGTAAATCTGGTTTTATATTTCTTATTGTTGGGAAGAGTTGGGTAGGTTTCGGTGATGACGTGTAGACTTGCAACACCACGGTGACGACATATAAGAGACGTCTGCATGTCAAAAGTGGGCGTACGCCTACTTCGACGTGTGTTATATTTTTTTCGTGCAATTCTTGTGATACAGCAAATCGACGCCGATCAACTGGGTGTATTGCTGTCAAGCTCTGTTCGTCGGTTGTTGCACCCACGCCGAGACGACAAAAGTCATGGGATAGCGATATGGACATGTACAGATGGCTGTAGTATCGCGTACACAAGGTATAAGAGGGCAGTGCATTGGCGGAGCTGTCATTTCTACTTTGAACGCGGGGCTGACGCAAGGGACATTCCATTTCGGAAATCGTCAGGGAGTTCAATATTCAGAGATCCATATTGTCAAAAGTGTGCAGAGAATGCCAAATTTCAGGCGTTACCTCTCACCACGGACGACACAGTGGCCGACGGCCTTCACTTAACGATCGAGAGCACCAGTGTTTGCGTAGAATTTTCAGCGCTGACAGGCAAGCAACATTGTGTGAAATAACCGCAGAAATCCAGGTGGGAGTATGAGGAACGAACTCGTTAGGCCAGTGCTGCGAAATCTGGCGTTAAAGGGTATGGCAGCAGATGACGACGCGGGGGCTTTTGCTAACAGCACGACGTCGCCTTCAGTGTCTCTCCTGGGCTCGTGACCATATCGGTTCGATCCTTGACGACTGGAAAACAGTAGCCTCGTCAGATGAGTCTCGATTTCAATTGGGAAGAGCTGCAGGTGGAGCCCGAGTACGGCGCGGACCTCACGAAGCCATGGATCCAAGTTGTGAAGAAGACACTTTGCAGGCTGGTCGTGGGCCCATAATGGTGTGGGTTATGTTTACATGGAATAGACTGAGTCTTCTGGTGCAAGTGAACCGATAATTGAGTACAAATTATAATGTTATGTAAGCCTCACTGCCTTTTTAAAAAAACTAATTTGTGCCTGATTTTATTCTGAGAAGCTCAGTAATGTATGTAAATACCGTAAATGTAAATGTGATTCAAAGAGTACTTGAAGTGAAGTGCAGCTGGACATCAAGAAACTCTTTAGCGCAATTCCCGCAACGATAGTAGTTGTGAATCTTTGAGTATGGACTCTAGAATTTAAAGACAATTGATTTATTAAAAGAAAAGAGGACTGTTAACCTGTATCTTGTGGGAAAAGAACGTGTTGCTAGGGCGTCGCTCAGAACGTACTGTTACATTTAATGAAAATTGATATTTTAGTGATGAAACCGAGTAAAATATGTGTACGAGTTGCCAAACATTTACGTATACATTTCTGGAAGAGAAGAATGGAAATATCTTGTTTTTGGAAAAGGAGGTGAACTTCATTGTCGTCTATCAATCGACAGAATTGTAAGTGTACAAAGTTCACTAAAATACAGGAAAAGAAATGCATTCTCTATAGTATTCATTCAATACGTAACATCCTCTCATAATTACTAACTGTATTATGTTCTTGTACAATAGTATCGTGCTGAACTCCACTGACCAATTTTGATGTAGCAGGACGTGTGGTTTGAAAGAAGTTTGTGTGCCAAGCAGTCTCCTTTTCTCACGAAAAGCAGATTGTTGTTTGATCTTATTTACTTACAACAGTGGTCCTTTAGGTATGATACGCTACGAAAACTTGGTCTCAAAGCTATCCGCAATACGGCCAAGTCTTACTTTAAATCTTAAAAAACAATAACTTCCTCCAAATTACAATACGTCACCAACTGGTGCAGAAGATGATCGTTTAAAGAAGGCAGCATCCATAATTCAGTGAAGACTTAAAGTAAAGTCAAATCAATCTCTCTGTCTCCAAACACACATATGAATATTCATATTACTAAGACAAAAGTCATTTTATAAAATATTTATGTTGTTTAGAGACCATTTGTAGCCATTCATGGGCTTCATGTTCTCAAACAACTATGGAATTTTGATAGATGATTATGCGCCATGTCAACAGTTTGAAGAGCGTTCTGGACGATTTGAACGAATGATTTGGCCATCCAGATCGTCCGACATGAATCCATATGATACACAGTCGAGAGGTCAGCTGGTGCACCGGCAACACTTTCGCAATTATGGACGGCTACAGAGGCAGAATGGCTCAGTATATCTGCAGGGGACTCCCAACAGCTTGTTGAGTCCACGCCACGTCGATCTGCTACACCACGCCGAGCAAAAGTATGTCCGACGCGATGTTAGGAGATATCCCATGACTTTTCTCACCTCAACGTATTTTGCGCATTGCGAGTGGTGTTCGCTTTCCGAGACGATTCTGTGGCGAGCGCGGCGCGCGCCGCCCAGCGGCAGCTCGCGCAACTATCGGCCGCGGCGCCTCGCGTGCGCCGCCCACGCAGTCGGCCGCCGACGCGCGGCTGCGGCAGGGCGTGTGCCGTGGCGCGTTCACTTGGGCGCGGCGCGCTGCTCTGCTGGCGCAGTTCCGGGAAAACTTCTCTCTCTCCCTCTCTTCACTGCCGCAGTGTTACAGTCGTTAAAGCGCTGGCCACACGCACGTGCTTACAAATTCTAAGGTTTCTCGTGTTCTTTTTCACAGAAATTGAAACTCACGCCGCTTCTCAACGTAACCATCTCGGAGACGAAAACACTTTTGACAACGTAGGCGCTATAATTCGGTGTCCGCTGCGAACTCTTCCTTAAGTCGTCCTCACACTGGACGAGGCAGCTAACGTTGACGTGGGCGCAGACGGGACATCCGACGTCGCGAGATGCAGGTCGGCGGCACACGGAACGACCTAGTTAAAGTGATTTGCCATCTCAGCGCTCTCAGCGGCCGTTATCGAATTTATTTGGCTCGCAAAACACAGAATTTCTTAACGAAAATGGACGCGCATGAAATAGCTACGTTAATTCTGTTAGAATTAGTCGAAGAAATGCGGAGAAAATCGCGAAGAATATTTTGGACTCGCCGATGACTTGAACAGCGAATTGCTCCTAGAAGAGAACACTACGTAATGCTCTACAACCATCTGAGATATATTCTAGAAGTAGTTATTCGTTGATTCAATTGAATTTTCATCGCATTTTTGGTTTTAAATTGCATATAGTTAAGGAGCGATGCCTAAAGTCAGTTTGTGAATGCATAATATCTATATTCTCGATGTTGCATTGCCTACCAGTATTCTTTTTTTCGAAGTTGCTCACCATCATTGAAGAAAATATTTACCGGCAAGCTACAAACATGAGCCAGTCCATATACACAGAGATGGGGATATGTGTATGTTTACAAGAAGTTTTATAATAGTAAAAATTTCCAGTATTTAACTTGTGTTTACCTTCCGATGTAGACTGGCAGTCGTGTCAAGATTTCTGGCCACTGGGGAAGCATTCTGGTTGTTGGCCTTTGCAACAAGAATTCCAGCAAATACGTTATTTGCGAGGGTGATCCCAAAAGTAAGGGCTCCTATTTTTTTATAAGTACAGAATTCTGTTTGTGTGGCAGTTGGTCACACTGTTATGAAGGCGCTCAGTCTTGGCTTGGCACCCGTTGATAATGGAGCTTCCGTTGGATGATACCGCCAGGTGCGAATTGCAAGCAGTTATTCAGTTTTTGAACGCAAAGCGTATGCGCCGATTGAAATCCATCGCCAATTGACGGAAGTGTATGGTGAGTCGTGCATGGATGTCAAAAATGTTCGTAAGTAGTGTAGAGAGTTTGCAGCTGGTCGGACCGAAATTCACGACGAACAAAGGAGCAGGAGACCGTCAATTTCTGAGGAGACAGTGTTGAAGGTTGAGCAAAGCATGCGTGAAGATCGGCGGATCACCCTGGATGATGTCTGCACGTTGGTTCCTGAGGTTTCCCGAAGCACCGCTCACAGAATTTTAACGGAAACATTGAACTACCGGAAGGTGTGCGCAAGATGGGTGCCACGCATGCTGACTGAGGACCACATGCGGCAACGGGTTGATGCTTCTCGCGCGTATCTTCACCGCCTTGCAGCCGAACAGGACAACTTTCTTGACTCACTTGTCACGGGTGAGGAAACCTGGGCATACCACTTTACACCTGAGACCAAGCAGCAATCACGGCAGTGGCTGCACCCTTCTTCGCCAAAACAGCGGAGCTGGCGGCGAGCTGGTATGACATGAGCATACAAAAACTGCCAAAGCGTCTACAAAAATGCATCAACATAAATGGTGATTATGTCGAAAAATAGCTAAATTTCAAGCTGTAAACTGATGTAAACCATTTTAGAAATAAACAGGTCTATGTATTTACAAAAAAAAATAGGAGACCTTACTTTTGGGATTACCCTCGTATAATAAATAACATCGACTACTACAGCTAATATTTCTAAAAAAAAAATAAGAAAGACTCGGAACTTTTTAGAAAACCAAGGATTTAAAAAAAACTGAAAGGAGGTAGATTCGAACCTGTTATCTTCCCCTTCACAAGTCAACAGCTCACGACACTATCTACTGAACTACAACTTCGACAGAACAAGGCCTCCGTATCTGACACAGACTGTGTAAAGACTGCATCTACAAATGTCATTATTTGTTATCTAATATGCAGATTTTACCAAAAGACGTGCTTTTCATAAGTGATCATCGTGCCGTTGCATTGAGAGGGTATATTTCCGTAGCACACAATTTATAACACTATGAGCGTTACGGAGATGTTTAGCAAACTCAAGTGGCAGACTTTGCAAGAGAGGCGCTCTGCATCGCGGTGTAGCTTGCTCGCCAGGTTTCGAGAGGGTGCGTTTCTGGATGAGGTATCGAATATATTGCTTCCCCCTACTTATACCTCCCGAGGAGATCACGAATGTAAAATTAGAGAGATTCGAGCGCGCACGGAGGCTTTCAGACAGTCGTTCTTCCCGCGAACCATACGCGACTGGAACAGAAAAGGGAGGTAATGACAGTGGCACGTGAAGTGTCCTCCGCCACACACCGTTGGGTGGCTTGCGGAGTATAAATGTAGATGTAGATGTAGAACTACACAAACCATTTACCTACCGATATGTAGTTTTCTGTCATATTATCGTAGCTAAAATCATCTGCTGTTCCATGTAATATGCACATGAGAAAGCTGGAAAAATAAAAATATAAACATGTTAGAATGAAATAAACACGTAGGTTTAAATTTAATGTAGCGGCGTGGTAAGTGGATCACAAAAGCGGCAAAAATGTAAAGATACAAAGAGTATGAGCTAGGGAGAGCAAAGGTGGAGTCGGTATCGTGTGTTTTGTGAAATCTGTGTGCAGAAAGGAGAAAAGTGATAGAAATATATGTTAAATAAAAACAGAATGTGGGGCCGCACACAGGTAGTCCCACTACTCACATAGGTTCAAAAATGGTTCAAATGGCTCTAAGCACTATGGGACCTAACATCTGAGGTCATCAGTCCCTTAGACTTAGAACTACTTAAACCTAACTAACCTAAGGACATCACACACATCCATGCCCGAGGCAGGATTCGAACCTGCGACCGCTGCAGCAGCGCGGTTCCAGACTGAAGCGCCTAGAACCGCTCGGTCACAACGACTGGCGGTCCGCATATGCAGAACAAGTGCAAGTAATACGTAAATGGAGGAAGGCAGCTAATCTATATTCTCAGTATCATTTTGTGCATTCGGTTTTTATGAAACATATATTTCTGCCACTTTTCTCCTTTCTGCACACACATTCAGCAAACAACATAATATCGGCTCCTTATATTAGCGCTTTTGCAATCCATAGCCCAGATCTTATCATCAATCAACTACGATCGCTTTTAGAATGTCCAGTTTGGCTGTTCTGGGCGGCGACTGTAGACGCGACCCTGATGCTGTCTTCAGCTGTCGATGGAACTGTACGAATAACAGTCTCGCTTGGAGCCGTGTAGTCGGCTTATATCCGTGTTTGGCAGATGGATGTCCAGTTGAGAGCTACTCGTGGGTTGTTGAGTGGTGGCATAAAACAGGCGCTGCCTTGTTGCACAGGCGGCTTGGCACTCTTCTATGGATGGCTGTGTTCCGTGTCATGATGCACCCGTATGTAGGAGGTCAGATCAAACAGTAAAGGGAATTTTTCGTTTTTTAAAGAATCTATATTTATTCGTCATCAACAACTTTGTTCTCTTCAAAGTAATCCCCCTGAGATATAACACACGTGTGCCAGCGCATTTTCCAAATTGGAAGCACTTCTGGAACTCATTTTTCATTATGGTGTTCAGCTCCTTCAGCGAATCTGTTTCTATCTCATCAGTGATGACTAAACGACGTCGTTTGATGTTTCTCTTCAGCCTCGGTAATAGAAAGATATCACAGAGGCCATGTCCGTCGAACATAACGGTTTCGCATTTTGGCAAAAAAATCACGAACAAGCATTGAGGTGTGAGCCGTAACGCTATTTTCACGAGTGGTTTTGCCACAATTCTGGTCGTTTTCGTCGGACTGATTCAGGTAAACGGCGCAGAAGTTCCAGGTAATACTTCTTATTGACCGCACGACCATAAGGCATGATGCACTATTCCATTGTAATCGAAGAAAACAGTTAGGGAAACCTTCACATGTGATCAAATTTGTTGAACGTTTTCGATCTTGGCTCTTCAGGCAGTTTCCATTTGGAGGATCCGACCTTTGTTTAAAAGTCATACCCGTATGACCATGTTTCGTCACCTGTTATAAACTTCTTTAGAAGTTCTGGATAGTTGTTGAGTTCATTCAGCAATTCCTGAGCGATGTCTACCCGACGTCGTTTTTCGTCGAAATTCAACAATTTCGGAAAAAAACTTTGCTGCTACTCTTCTCGTACCCAAAATATCCGAAAGAATTCCTTGCTGTGAGCCAAAGGATACGCCGATATCATGAGCAACCTTTCTGACGGTGATTCGGCGATTCTACAGAATCGTTGTCTTTACTTCTTTCACACTGCCAGTAACTATGTGCTAAGGCGTCCAGTATGGTCAACGTCTTCAACGTCTTCGCGACCCTCTTTAAAATGTATGTTGTTGTTGTCGTTGTTGCGGTTTTCAGTCCAGAGACTGGTTTGATGCAGCTCTCCATGCCACTCTATCCTGTGCAAGCCTCTTCATCTCCCAATACCTACTGCAACCTACATCCTTCTGAATCTGCTTAGTGTATTCATCTCTTGGTCTCCCTCTACGATTTTTACCCTCCACGCTGCCTTCCAATACTAAATTGGTGATCATTTGACGCCTCAGAACATCTACCAACCGATCCCTTCTTCTAGTCAAGTTGTGTCACAAACTCCTCTTCTCCCCAATTCTATTTGGTACCTCCTCATTAGTTACATGATCTACTCATCTAATCTTCAGCATTCTTCTGTAGCACCACATTTCGAAGCTTCTATTCTTTTCTTGTCCATCTTCTCTTTGGAGAAGAAAACGTATGTACAGTTCTTAAACTTTTGTCTTACTCGCAGTAGATTCGCGAAAAGCCACAGTCAACATTTCGAATGTGTGCTGTACTTTATTCCATACTTCAAACAAAATTTTATGCTGGCTCTTTGAGCTATCTGTTTCCAAATTAAACGTTCGCCGAGCACTCGAAAGCATATATAACATATAAAACTAAATATTCAAAGCAACTGAAAATGCAGACACGCATGAGGAACATGTTTACCAACAAGGTAAAAATTAAATCTGATGTGTAAAGACCATGGAATTTAAAAAAATAAAAATGGTTCAAATGGCTCTAAGCACTATGGGACTTAACATCTGACTTAGAACTACGTAAACCTAACTAACCTAAGGGTATCACACACCTCCATGCCCGAGGCAGGATTCGAACCTGCGACCGTAGCAGCTGCGTAGTTCCGGACTGAAGCGCCTAGAATCGCTCGGCCACAGCGGCCGGCTAAAAAAAAATCCCTTTACTTTTTGATCACACCTCGTAGGTAAACATAGAGAGAAAATAATTTTTCTAGTAAAGAAAAACTTTAAGTCGGATTCCAACAGAAGCAATCAGTCGTCTTGGACATCAGTCGTAATTAAATGTGGAAAGACAGTGAGTTGTAGCTCGCGACAGTACAGGGTTCAGGCTTCGCTAGTTCAGAATGAAACTAACTGCCCCTTGACACGCAGGCATGAGTATCCAAGGTATATAAGGAAGGGTGAGTGGCTGCCGGGGAAGATGGGCAGCAGGTGCGTCGCCATCTCCAGCACACAGCGGCGGAACGCCAAGGCCGACCGCTGCGCGCTGCCTGCACCCTACACACTACACACAGCCTCGCGGCTCTCTCCAGAGACGCGCACTTGTCCAGCGTGCCGCAGAAACGGCAGTGGCGGCCGCTCGCCTTTGCGCGTTATTTATCACAAACAGCGTTAACCTCATTCGCGACTCCAAGCATCGCCTGTGGCGGCAGTCAAGAAGAGGAGTAAATATAAAATCACAGAGCACAGGCCAGCGTGTAGCGCCAAGGACGCTGCACGGAAGAAAAACTAATGTTACATCATTCATGAGTAGTATTGTAAGGAAAGTATCAATACCTTCAGGCACGGATACTTATCTTTGACAGCAAGATCAGAGCAGCTTTCGCATAATAGACGATGTAGACCGCGTATGACGTTATTATACTGAAAACAAGGTCTCCATTAACTGACTAGTGGCAGCGTCCATTTGCAGAAGACTTCTGGAATACTGAGCAACTTATCTTCGTGTTAATTGTGGTATTTCCAGTAAAGGTTTCTTTATTACAATGAAGAAATCTTGTTCAGCGTTTGGTTGCGCCGAAAGGTATGTGAAGACAACTAATATTTAGTTCCACAGCTGATGTAGCATTAAGAATACAAAAAGTTCTGCGTATACATTTTTTGAAAGTTGTTTGTTGGTTCTCAGATCTAAAACTCGATGACTGACGAAGTTTTTCGATAATAGAATGTTAATGTACGGTGTGTTCGGAAATTCCCGTTTCAAACTTCTAGCGTTTGTAGAGGAGAGCGACTAAATAATACGAGGGCTGTTCAATAAAGAATGATCATAATTTTTTTTGACAACATACCTTTACACATCCTCATAATTTTGATGGTCCTTCTCAAAGTAGTCTCCCATGAATGCGATGCACTTGTCCCAACGTTTCTACCAGCCTTCAAATACATGCTGGAAACCAGTTTTCGAGAGGTCATTCAAAATCGCCTCCGCAGCCTTCACCACTGCTTCTGATGATTGATAAGGCTTCATATTAGGGAATAGAAAAAAGTCACATGGGGCTAAATCCGGACTATAGGGAGGGTGAGGGATGCACTTCACGTTGATGTTTGCAAGATATTCAACAACAACAACATTGGCAATATTCGGCCACGCATTATCGTGGTGCAGCATCCAGGCTGCTTCACCGAAATGTGGTCTTTTGCGCCTGATATAGAATCGCAATGTTTTCAGGACAGCCCTGTAGTATTGTCCAGTTACTGCTGTGTGTTCAGGTATAACATGCTGGTCAACCATTCCATGAATATCAAAGAATGAGCTGACCATAACTTTCCCAGCAGAAGCAACCACTTTTGCTTTTTTAGGGGTTGGTGATGAAGGAGATTTCCACATTGAGCTTTGCTGTTTGCTCTCAGGATCAAATGGTGTAGCGAATTTTCATCAGCAGTGATTACATTTTGAATTGAATTCCACTAACATCAACTTTAACTGCATGCAGACCTGCACGCGAATGTCCTTTCGTTCGGGAATCAACAGTTTTGGAACCCATCGCGCACAAATACGTGTCATGCGCAGTTTTTCTGTTACCAACATGTGGGTGGCACCCAATGAAATGTTCAGTATTTCGGAAAGCGATCTTAAATTAACTCGTCGATCCTCTCTTACAATGACAGCAGCAGTGTTATTGTCTTTCGTAAGAGCAGTTACTGGAGCACCGGGTCCACCTTCCTTTGCAATTGATTGTCTCCCCTCTTTAAACATTTTAAACCACCTTCGCGCTATGCTGTAGGGAATAACAGACTCTCCATTAGCCTCCTGTAACATTGTATAGGCCTCAGCTGAAGATTTGTTGAGACGAAAGCAGAATTTCAAAGCCGCATATTATTCCTCGCGTGTTATCTCCACTGCAGCGATAGGCGATATTGAACATGTCTGACCTTGCCTGCCTCTCACAGGCGGGAACCAGGAGACCCAACAATGAAACTACTATACGGCGTCTTTGTTGCACATTAAGCTAACAGAATATCACAAGAGTAAATTTTGGTGCGAGAATGACCATAGAAAATTGATTATTCTTTATTGAACAGCCCTCGTATTTTGAATTGGAACACATGTCCGGAAACGTACCCTTTCCGTGCTATAACCATTTGTAAAAATATTGGCAACGCGACGACTTTCACAAGCAACTGATTAGGTTTGATCTCGGTAATATCACTTGTTTTACAATTCCACTCATTAATAGCCAAAGAAACTGCTGGTGTAGTCGTTGAAGGGTTCTCTGTAACTTGTTGCAGTACGGCCTTTTCCAATTCGGGCATGCGGCGTCTCCTTGGAGCACCACACTCACGGCTGCTGACGGTGAAGGCACCCTTTCTCGAAGTTGTTGCGTAATTGTGGCGAAAGCGGTATGCGATGGAGTCGGACGTCCTGGAGAACGATCTTGATAAATGCGAGGAGCGGCTCTTCCGTTGCCGAGAGCTTCGCCGTTCAGAAGGATCATGCCGGTGTATTCTGCATACATGTACTCAACCATGTTGCTCTAACACTCACAGACACGTGAATGAGGCTCGAACCACGTCACTAAGATAGGACAGACGTCAAATGAAGTTATGCAGACCGACGTAAGAACCTCCCATCATGACTGCCCAGTTGCAAACTTGTTTTCACAGGGCTGTAGTACGGAAACGGTACGTTTACGAAGATGGGTTCCTATTCAAAATATTGTGTACTCACTCCCCTCTACAAGTTCTAGAAGTCTGTAACGAGAATTTCCGAACACCCTGTAAAATTCACTACAAGAATTTTCCCTTTAACCAAAGTTTTCTAGTATATTATTCTTCTTTTCTTGATACTTCTTTCGGCAAAAGTCATAAAGCATAAACACCTGTTTTGTGTAAAAAACGGACGTTATGGATAGAAGTGGATGACACGTCTTATAGGACGGTGATATCACTTGTCACACGCATTGCTGAAAAACCGTCAGAAAACCAAGTGCTTCCACCAAACTGATGTTTTACCTTCTGCTCTATGGAAATTGTGAACTAAATGGCTCACAGAAGAACAAACCAGGAACTGACTGAATAACTGTAATTGTGTCGCTTATAAGAAGAAAGAATAGCCATTACAATGTTTCAAACTGGTAGTCAACATTTCGCCTCGTCAAATGTAAAAACCGTAACCACTGGATTAATACTGGGGATGTCGGAGAAATTACCTTTATTACTGCGTCTGGAATACTAATACAAGTCATTCAGTTGTTAAAATTTACGCTTGGTTTTAGCTATAAATGAAAAAACTGACAGCTTCACTTCGCAGAGTGCGTAATGACAGACACGTGACTCACATGTTGTGTTCAACATGAAAAAGAGGAGAGTGCGCGGTCTATATCTTTGGTGTAAGGGGTTCATACACGCTACTGACACCAATTTCGCAAACTCTGTTTTTAAAATCTGACTATAGTAGAGAGAAATACTCGATTTCCACCCGTTTTAAATACACTGACACAAGCGTTAAATCAAGCATAGTTCTTATTTTCGTTACAGGTTAAAATGAAATTCGAAATCACAGGACAAACTGTCAGAAAAACAACTGAATAACAGCCATTAAAGTCTATACGTCCTAATTACAGTGATCTGCATTCACACAGATACAAGACTACACTGAGCGAAGCACTGCTAATTAGGTGGCTTCCGTTGGATTTCCACAGGGTATGGTGTGATTCATCGCTCAATATCACCCGTTTGGAGTCATCCACTGTCCACGGTCGTCGCTCTCGATACCACCTCAAGCGTCACTTAGCACTGACTGCAGCAATGTGTGGTTTATGAGAACCTGTCCGACCACTGTACCCCATTCTTTTGAACTCCGTATTTACAGTCACTTTGCTAGGTGGACTTGGGAACTCACGAGTAATTCCTTCTACTCATTTCATGCTGGTTCTACAACCATCCTCTTCAATGCTGGACGGTTCCTGTCTGTCAGTACACGAGATCTGCCAGGTTTTCGTTTAGCTGCGGATGTTCTTTCGCGTTTCCACATCACAGTTACATCAGCGACTGTCGACCTGGACACCTTTAGAAAGGTCAAAATGTCCCTGATGCATCTGCTACTAAGTGACATCCAGTGACAAAGCGACGTACAAAGTCACTGAATTCTTCAGATACAGCCATTCTGCTGTTATTGCTTCTCTCCTGACAACATAGTAATCCACGCCACCTTTGTAATGGCGCCTCCTCTCGTGACACCTAGTGGTCAATTCCGCATTACATAGAGATGTCCAGATACTATTGATCAGATAGTGTACATCGAGCTTCACAACCGTTGTTCAAATGACTCGTTCTAGACCATAAGATGTATCGCGAATGTGACAAGCAGGGCACGTAACCAACACAGTAGGTAATTTGAAAGACTATAGTGCGTTGTGCGAGAGACGTACGAGGGGCGTTTGAAGAGTCCGTGCAAAGTCCTAAAGATGGCATCACTGGCGCGTATCGAGGTCATGTTTAGTTAGTAGCATCTTTGGAAAGAACGCACACCAACTTTCAGCCAAATTGGTCTATTTCTTTGTGTTTGGCATTCCTGTAAATCAAGGAAGTCGAGTGATTGTCAAAAAATGGACGAAAAAGTATTTCGTGTGGTAATTAAACGCGCAAAACGCCTCAAGAGACTTAGGAGAAGCTTGATAAACATTACGGTGACTCTGCACCTTCGATATATTACTTTATGAAAGGCAAAACGCCTCAAGAGTCTTAAGAGAAGCTTGATAAATATTACGGTGACTGTGCACCTTCGATTAGAACAGTTTATAAGTGGTTACAAAATTTTCGGAGGGGCCATATGGGCACAAGTGATGCTGAACGTTCTGGACGCCCTGTGGAGGTTACGACTCCAGTAATCGTTGATAAAATCCATGATATGGTGATGGATGATAGAAGAGTTAAGGTGCGTGAGATTGCTAGTGCTGTGGGCATCTCGAATGAACGGGTACATAATATTTTACATAAACATTTGGACATGAGAAAGCTATCCGCAAGATGGGGTCCGGTACTGCTCTCGCTTGACGAAAAACGGAATCGTGTGAAGTGTTGCAAGGATGGTTTGCAGCTGTTCAGGAACAATCCGCAGGACTTCAAGAGACCAAAGAACAATCTAAACAATGGGTTACCAAGGGAGAATCTGCACCAAAAAAAGCGAAACCATTTCTTCGACCGGAAACATTATAGCGACTGTCTTTTGGGATTCGCAAGGGATAAATCTCATCGACTATCTGGAAAAGGGTAAAACTATTACAGGTGCCCATTATTCATCGTTACTGGACCGTTTGAAAACCGAGCTGCAAGAAAAACGCCGGCGATTGGACCGCAAAAAAGTCCTTTTCCATCACGACCATGCACCAGCACACACCTCAACAGTTGTAGTCGCAAAATTAATGGAAATAAATTTCCAACTCGTTTCACATGCCCCCTATTTTCCAGACTTGGCTCCCTCGGACAACTATTTGTTCCCCAATTTGAAGAAACGGCTGGCGGGACAAAGATTTTACTCAAATGAGGAGGTGATTGCAGAAACTAATAGCTATTTTGCAGACTTGGACAATTCCTATTGCTCGGAAGTGATCAACAAATTTGAACAGTGTTGGACGAAGTGTATAAGTCTAAAAGGAGACTATCTCGAAAAACAAAGAACGGTTTACCCCAAACACGTAAGTAGTTTTTATTTTTGCACGGACTTTTCAATCGCCCGTCGTATGTAGCGCGGAATGCTGCCGGCACGGCGTTGGAGAGTCGGTCAGCAGGGCGGTCCTAATATTAGGCGCCCCGTTCCGCGATAACTGGCCGCGCACACAGCAGAGGGTCGGGGCTGCAGGAATGCAAATATTTTGTCCGTGCGTCCGGCCGCGACTCTGGCACTCTTAAGTGGGAGCAAACAGAGCCAGGGGAATCAGGATGCGCGTGCCGCGGTAGCCCACTAGTGACGTCAAGCCACGCTAGCTTGTTTGCTGTTTCTCATCGGCACGTAAAGATCCCGATCACATCTACATCAATAACCCACCACCACCACAGATTCTGTAGAGAATCGCACTCCCGTGTGTAAAACGTCATATCTTCCCAACTATGTGTCCTAGGATGATATAATTTTGCAGGTGCCTTCAGTGGTGTATGTGGCTACTGTTTGCAAAATGTATTCTGAATAGAATTTGCAGTAAAGAATCAACAAATTAAAAATTCGCACCTGACGCTGAAGTTTTATACTGCATGAACAGCGAAAATGTAGGAAGTGATAAACTTTTTTCATTTTATTATTTTGTGTGTGTGTGTGGAGGGCGGGGGGGGGGGATGAGTTGGGGTGTGTAAACGAGAAAAATTTTTCAACTACTGAAATTATGTGTAAACTTCGTTGGAAGTCGATAACTTTCCTCATTCTCAAGTACTGGACGAATATAGTCTGTATAATTTACGCGCCCTTTACCGTAAGACTATATCTCTTAAGATATAATCTTAAGAGATATAATCTTACAGTAAAGGTTTAACACATTACATCAAAGGAGAATTTTAAATTTCTAAATTGTTCGATGATTATATATACACTCCTGGAAATGGAAAAAAGAACACATTGACACCGGTGTGTCAGACCCACCATACTTGCTCCGGACACTGCGAGAGGGCTGTACAAGCAATGATCACACGCACGGCACAGCGGACACACCAGGAACCGCGGTGTTGGCCGTCGAATGGCGCTAGCTGCGCAGCATTTGTGCACCGCCGCCGTCAGTGTCAGCCAGTTTGCCGTGGCATACGGAGCTCCATCGCAGTCTTTAACACTGGTAGCATGCCGCGACAGCGTGGACGTGAACCGTATGTGCAGTTGACGGACTTTGAGCGAGGGCGTATAGTGGGCATGCGGGAGGCCGGGTGGACGTACCGCTGAATTGCTCAACACGTGGGGCGTGAGGTCTCCACAGTACATCGATGTTGTCGCCAGTGGTCGGCGGAAGGTGCACGTGCCCGTCGACCTGGGACCGGAGCGCAGTGACGCACGGATGCACGCCAAGACCGTAGGATCCTACGCAGTGCCGTAGGGGACCGCACCGCCACTTCCCAGCAAATTAGGGACACTGTTGCTCCTGGGGTATCGGCGAGGACCATTCGCAACCGTCTCCATGAAGCTGGACTACGGTCCCGCACACCGTTAGGCCGTCTTCCGCTCACGCCCCAACATCGTGCAGCCCGCCTCCAGTGGTGTCGCGACAGGCGTGAATGGAGGGACGAATGGAGACGTGTCGTCTTCAGCGATGAGAGTCGCTTCTGCCTTGGTGCCAGTGATGGTCGTATGCGTGTTTGGCGCCGTGCAGGTGAGCGCCACAATCAGAACTGCATACGACCGAGGCACACAGGGCCAACACCCGGCATCATGGTGTGGGGAGCGATCTCCTACACTGGCCGTACACCACTGGTGATCGTCGAGGGGACACTGAATAGTGCACGGTACATCCAAACCGTCATCGAACCCATCGTTCTACCATTCCTAGACCGGCAAGGGAACTTGCTGTTCCAACAGGACAATGCACGTCCGCATGTATCCCGTGCCACCCAACGTGCTCTAGAAGGTGTAAGTCAACTACCCTGGCCAGCAAGATCTCCGGATCTGTCCCCCATTGAGCATGTTTGGGACTGGATGAAGCGTCGTCTCACGCGGTCTGCACGTCCAGCACGAACGCTGGTCCAACTGAGGCGCCAGGTGGAAATGGCATGGCAAGCCGTTCCACAGGACTACATCCAGCATCTCTACGATCGTCTCCATGGGAGAATAGCAGCCTGCATTGCTGCGAAAGGTGGATATCCACTGTACTAGTGCCGACATTGTGCATGCTCTGTTGCCTGTGTCTATGTGCCTGTGGGTCTGTCAGTGTGATCATGTGATGTATCTGACCCCAGGAATGTGTCAATAAAGTTTCCCCTTCCTGGGACAATGAATTCACGGTGTTCTTATTTCAATTTCCAGGAGTGTATTACCTGAAACACTGAAATTGTATTTTGTTGTCCTTGGAAGCCGTCACATAGGCAGCCTGTAAGTGGAACTGTGCGCCATGTTAGCCACTTAGTATTATAGATTAGAGCTGTGTCGACTACAGTACTTCTTGTCATTCATTGCTGTGTAGCATCGACCGAGTGATGCTGGAATCTGAATTCGGTAGTACGGCGGCTCATGTACCCGTCTAGCTATGCTGATTTAGATTTTTCCTGTTTCATTTAATCGAAAATGCTGAGACGGTTTCATTGAAAAGGACAGTAACGAATTCCTCAACCCAAGCTTGCTTTCCGTCTCTGGTGACCTTGTCATCAATGAGATGTTAAACTCCCATCTTCCTGAAACTACCTGGCAGATTAAAACTGAGTGCCGGACCGAGATCCGAACTAGGGACTTTTGCCTGTCGCGGGCAAGTGCTCCACCATCTGAGCTACTCAAGCACAACTCACAACCCGCCCTCACAGCTTCAATTCTGCCAGTACCCTCGTCTCCTACCTTCTAACCTTCGCAGAAGCTCTTCTGCGAACTTTGCAGAACTTGCACCTCTGGAAGAAAGGATACTTGCGGAGACATGGCTTAGGAGACATGGCTTAGCCATAGCCTTCGGAAGTAGCTCAGATGGTAGAGCACTTGCCCGCAAAATGCAAAGATCCCGTGTTCGAATCTCGGTCCGGCACACAGTTTTAATCTGCCAGGTTGTTTCATATCAGCGCACACTCCGCTGCAGAGTGAAAATCTCATTCTAAAAACATCCCGAAGGCTGTGGCTAAGCCATGTCTTCGCAGTATCCTTTCTTCCAGAGGTGCTAGTTCTGCAAGGTTCGCAGAAGAGCTTCTGTGAAGTTTGGAAGGTAGGAAACGAGGTACCGGCAGAATTGAAGCTGTGATGGCGGGTCGCGAGTGAGTCGTGCTTGAGTAGCTCAGATGGTAGAGCAGTTGCCCGTAAAAGACAAAGGTCCGGAGTTCGAGTCTCGGTCCGGCACACAATTTTAATCTGCCAGGTAGTTTCATATCAGCGCACACTCCGCTGCAGAGTGTAAATCTCATTCTGTCCCTTCTTTCTTTTTCCTCCTTTGTACTGCCTCGGATGGTATTTATACATCTGTTTCTCGAACATCCTAATTTAACTGCAGCTCAGAATCTAAGATTCATATCAGCTGTTGTATGAGAGATACCAGGTTTTCTTCATGTTCATTCGATTTTCATTAAATTCATCAAACTTTCGACTTGTTTCATGCTATAATGCTCTAATCATTCATCTCTATGTAACTACCGCACCCAATATACTTTATTATCTTTATTCCATGTTCTAGTCCTTGTCCGCTCCCTACAATTCCTCTCCTGCAGTGCATCTCCCAACGGCAGCGCAATTATGACAGGTTCTCGTCGTATGCACTGATGAGACAAAAAATTATGGCCAGTTGCGTAAGAGCCTTTTGGTCCATCTTGTACGCAGTACAGCAGCGATTCTGCGTGACATGGATAGGACAAGCCCTTGGTAGGTTTCCAGAGCCATGTCCCGCCGGATATCTATGCACAGGTGACGAAATTCCCGTAAATTACGGCCCGGTAACTCGTGACCGTGGAGCTGGAGTCCAGCTGCCCAAAACGTGATCCATTGGATTCAGTGGCCAAGACATCAACTTGAGTTCCCTATGATGCTCCTCAAACCACTGTAGCATGATTCTGACGTGGTGCGCAGTGGAGTACCTAGGGACAAGCGTTGAATGCCAACTGTCTCGTTCCAAAGGAAAAACCCGATAAGATCCTCCAGTGATATGGTCTTATTTTTACCCTAAGGTGAGACTAAAAGGAAACTGGTAATGCTTATGAAATCAATTACATGACGATATTTATTAGATTTTGAAGACATTGCTCCCTGTATCATTTAACTCGCAGGACTGAAAACTTCGAACATTCTTCTTGTGGGTCGAAGGTGTCTATCACGTTTGATAGAATTAAAACAAATAACATAGAAATATTTTAGTTCGCATTAAACAAACAATTAAGGATCAGTTACATACAACTTTCACTGAGCGAGTGACCGACACTTTAAACTCATGTTCCGTGGTTTCCCTAAATCGCAACAGAGGATAATTAATCTGAAAAATTTAAGGCCGATTTGCTGCCCTCTTTCTCTGACATGGACCACTGCCTCATCTCTAATGTCTCCTTCGTTGACGGAGTGTCGCATTTTAATCTTCCTTCTTTCCAAATCTCTCAAGGATTTGGAACGTTCTTTGGAACGGGTGATATATATTTTATTTAGCGCCATTCACTATTAATATATTCGATTCGTCGCAGAAACTGGCTGTTTTGATTGTTGAAAGTATCACTACATCAGTTACACGGAAATTCATTTTCTTCATTATCTTCTTTGTATTCTGTCGAAGTTTTCACATTCAGTAAAGGGCTAGCGTCTTCTTCGTATACAATATCACATTTCTAATGAGCCGGCTGTCAACAAGATTTGTGATTTTCAACAACGGTAGAATACTTGTTGCCTTTAGGTCAACAGCCTTCTCCCTTTCACAAAGCACCATTGTTTTAACTCTATAAGTACACCACTCTCTACGTCAATGGGCAGTCTATTACCTGTCATGTTTGTTTTTGTGTTATTTTGGCTGCTTCATAGAGAAAACGTATACTGAAAAATCATCAGAAACACTGTACGAGAACAATGCGCCAGATGGTAGACAAATATCAAGCTGTAAGAGTAACATGGTCCTTCATCAGGGGGTCTAAGAAGAAGTGAAGAAGACAAGGACGCCAGTCTACAGCTATGACTTTATAGCCGCAGATTTAATCTCTCTCTTTTAGTCTTTGCTTCACAAGCTTCACAATCTTTTTTAACGATGATCGTCACTGTAGGTTTCCAAGGACTGATTTACGCACTCATAAATATTATTTATTCCCTTTTTATTTCTGTATCCAAACAGATGTATTTATTGCTTTCCAGTTGAATTTGCAATCGAGTTTGACCCCACTATGTTTCTTTTTAGGCAAAATATGTGGTAGCGATGAACAGTTCTTTGACAAGTGTACCACGAGGAAATTGCTCATCCTCCCTTCAACAGCAGCGAATACACTTGAACTGACCGAGCGAGATGGCGCAGTGGTTAACACAGTGGACTCGCATTCGGGAGGACGACGGTTCAATCTCGCGTCCGGCCATCCTGATTTTGGTTTTCCGTGATTTCCTAAACCGCTCCAGGCACATGCCGGGATGGTTCCTTTGAAAGGGCACAACCGACTTCCTTCCCCTCCTGCCCTAGTCCGATGAGACCGATGACCTCTCTCTCTGGTCTCCTCTCCCAATCAACCCAACCCTACTTGAACTGACATGTGCAACTGACTGACTAACTAACTAACTAACTAAAATTAGTGCCTCAAGTCTTGCATTTTGGGCCTGAAGATGGAGCCTCAAGACTTCGAAATCGAAGACAGATGAAATGGAAAGCAATAAATACAGCTGTTTGAATGTAGAAATAAAAGGGCAGTAAATAGTATCTATTTTCGGGTGTGAATGTCAGTCTTAGCAGTTGACGTCCCCGTCGTCTTTCACCACTGCGCTCCCGCTTTCCTAGACAGGGCTGCATCTAACTGTTGTTAATTCTCCGTCTTTCTAACTGCCTTCAGTTTTTATTTCCAGCAGATAATAGTGAATGTAATGCCACCACACTGAAAGGAGCATCGCCTATTAAAGTTTTGCGTTGTTTCTGTTACAGGTAAGCTGACGCCCAGTAGCCGCAACAGCTAGCTATCTTCTTGTCCTGGTGGCTTCGGGCTGATTTGGAAGGACTCTGTCAAGGTAGCTACGCCACGACAATTCTACACTTGTATTTACTCTTAGTGCGAGATTAGTAGAACTTACAGAGAGAAATATGAAATGCAAAGGTAGGAAGACAAATGAAGAACAACTCTTCTGGCTGTAATAGACAACGGAAATTGATAGACGATAGTTGCTGGAGGTGGGATAAATAGAACACCGTACCGTGCTACACTGTATGCTGCTCGGCATTCGATCCATGGTGAGCAGGAGAAATCCGGTTTTGGGCGCCTGCCGAGTCTAGGTGCTAAACGCCGCCGCGCCGTCGCACTTTTCCACTTCTCGTTTCGGAGAAAATTCAGTGTCAGTTTGTGTTGACTATCACGACATGCAAACCAGTTACATGATCTTGGATTTCTAGGTGCGTAATTTGCCGCCAAACCGGCGAGTTTTTGTCGAGATCCCTTCAACAATTCTCAACTGGCGAAAGTAGTACATGAGAAACATTATTCACGAAATCGGTTCGCCGCACAGTTTTAATCCGCCAGGTAGTTTTATATCAGCGAACACTCCGCTGCAGCGTGAAAATTTTACTCTGGAGACATCGCCCAGGCTGTGGCTAAGCGATGTCTCCGCAATATCCTTTCTTCCAGTAGTGCTAGTTCTGCAAGGCTCGCAAGAAAGCTTCTGTGAAGTCTGGAAGGTAGGAGACGAGGTAATGGAAGAATTGAAGCTGTGAGGACGGGGCGTGAGTCGTGCTTGCGTAGATCAGTCGGTAGGAGCACTTGCCCGCGAAAAGCAAAGCTCCCGAGTTCCAGTTTCGGTTTGGCACACAGTTTTAATCTGCCAGGAAGTTTCATCTCAGCGAACATTCCGCTACAGAGTGAAAATTTCATTCTGGAAACATCCCCCTGGCTGTGGCTAAGCCATGTCTCCGCAATATCCTTTCATCCAGTAGTGTTAGTTCTGCAAGGCTCGCAGAAAAGCTTCTGTGAAGTCTGGAAGGTAGGAGACGAGGTACTGGCAGAATTGAAGCTGTGAGGACGGGGCGTGAGTTGTGCTTGCGTAGATCAGTCGGTGGGAGCACTTGCCCGCGAAAGGTAAAGGCCCCGAGTTCGAGTCTCGATCCGGCACACAGTTTTAATCTGCCAGGTACTTTCATATCAGCGAACACTCCGCTGCAGAGTGAAAATTTCATTCTGGAAGTAACTCCTTCATATTTTTGAGCTTGTTATTCAATGTTTCTGAACTCTCGCAGCTTAATACTGTAAGTATAGAGAATCAACGTCGTGAGTATCTATATTTATATCTACATCTGTACCCTGCAAAGCACTGTGAAGTGCAGGGTAGAGGGCAAGTTCCATTATACAGTTATTAGGGCATTTTCCCGTTCCATTCACATATGGAGCACAGGATGATTGACTGTTTAAACGCCTCTTTACGTGCTTGAATTAATGTAATCTTGTCCTGATCCCTGCTGGAGTGATACGTAGGGGGTTGTGGTCTATACCCAGATTCATCATTTGAAGTCGGTTCTTAAAACTTTGTAAGCAGACTTTTTCAGGATAGTTTACGTCCACCTTCAATAGTCTGCCAGTTCAGTTCTTTCAGTCATAGTCTCCCAGGTATCCAACAAAACTGTGACAGTTGATGCTGTCCGTCTGTGTACACGTTCAATATCCTCTGTAACTGCTATTTGGCGTGGGTCTCGTACACTTGAGCAACATTATAGGATGGGTCGCACACGAATGATTTGTAAGCAACCACCTTTGTAGACTAGTTGCATTTCCCTAGTATTCTACCAATAAACCGAAGTCTGCAGCCTGTTACACCCAGAGCTGGCAGAGCCCAACTGCGACTCACTGATACTATAGTCGTAAGATGATATGTTTTCTCATTTTGTGAAGTGTACGATTTTGCGTTTCCGAACATTTGAAGCAAATTGTCAGTCTTTGCATCACTTTGAAATCAACTCAAGATACGATTGAATATTTGTGCAGCTTTTTCCAGACTGTGATTCAATATATAGGGTGATCAAAAAGTCAGTATAAATTTGAAAACTTAATAAACCACGGAATAATGTAGATAGAGAGGTCAAAATTGACACACATGCTTGGAATGACATGCGGTTTTATTAGAACAAAAAAAAAAAAGTTCACAAAATGTCCGACAGATGGCGCTGGACAGCAAAACTGCTACCGTGACGGTTGAGAGGTACGCCGATATGTTACAGAATCGCATCATCCCCAGCCTGGCTGATAAACACCTACTGGAAAGAACGATGTTTATGCAGGATGGCGCTCCACCCCATATTGATAGACGCGTGAAAGATCTCTTGCGCGCATCGTTTCGTGATGATAGTGTGCTCAGCCGCCACTTTCGTCATGCTTGGCCTCCCAGGTCCCCAGACTTCAGTCCGTGCGATTATTGGCTTTGGGGTTACCTGAAGTCGCAAGTGTATCGTGATCGACCGACATCTCTACGGATGCTGAAAGACAACATCCGACGTCAATGCCTCACCATAACTCCGGACATGCTTTGCAGTACTGTTCACAACATTATTCCTCGACTACCGCTAATGTTGAGAAATGATGGTGGACATATTGAGCATTTCCTGTACACAACATCATCTTTGCTTTGTCTTACTTTGTTATGCTAATTATTGCTATTCTGATCAGATGAAGCGCCATCTGTCGGATATTCTTTGAATGTTGGTATTTTTTGCTTCTAATAAAACCCCATGTCATTCCAAGCATGTGTGTCAATTTGTACTTCTCTATCAACATTATTCTGTGATTTATTCAGTTTTCAAATTTATACTGAGTTTTTAACACCCAGTAGGTAACAGAATCATCTAAGAAAAGTCTGAGGTTGCTGTTGATATTGTCCGCAAGGTCTGAGTGTGCGGCAGTAGAACTGCCTATTTCTTGAGAAATGCAATTTTCTCCGCATTACTGTTACAGCGTGAACCGCAAATTCTGTAATAAAACACGGAACTCAAAATATTCCTAATTTCGTTCACGATGTTCTTTTACCAATTAAATCCGTTTACTATTTTCAAATGAACTTATCAATGTTTTTCAGAATACACCCTCAAATCGAATGGATGCTTTCTTAAGTTCTAGACAATCTTCGAATAAACTCACGCTTTAGATAAATGGTAAGACTTGCATCCTTTCTTCCGCGTCCTCAAAAATGTGCTATAGGGCCGTCGTCTGATGTCAGTCAGCGATCCGATTAAGGTCAATGGCATCCTGAGATGGAAATTCTTATGGGTCTGGTCAGCTCGGAAAACCTTTAATGATGGAATACACAAGCATACTAGACACGCGTGTAAGACAAAGTCATACAATCTATTAAGTTCTCGAGTTACTTCTATTGCTCATCTGTTCTGACCTAAAACATTCTCCGAGTGCACGCTTGCCAAAATTCGACAGTTTTATTTAGGATTACGCACGATATCCGCTATTTTCACTTGAAAGGAAACTCGTTCTCGTAAGATGAGGAATCATGACAATACCCCGTGGTGATCTATGAGGGTTTTCGCGGTGTTTTGACACTATCTGTATTGTATAGGGCGCGGTGGACAGCGCACGCCAGTTGCCAGCTACGTAAATGGAACGGCCGTTGCGTGATTTAATGCCCGCTGCCGATACCTGTATAAGGAGAGGGACTGTGACACACCGCCACTTCACTAGAAGATGGAAAGCGAAAGTACACTTTCCGTCGCGCTCATTGCATGAGTGTTAACAGCGAAGACCTCTGATACTCATATAAACATGCAGATTGTTGCATTACGAGAAGGGATGTTCATATAGTATGTATTCGTTACTCAGGCATATTCCACAAGAGTCGAAGAACCGCTTCCTTACTGCCCCGAAAAGGTTTGTTACTCTTATGTTTCTTCTCCACGTGCAGCTCATGTCCGACTAGGGGCGAGTCTGTGGTTTTCTTATTCCGCCAACTTATTATCCTCGGTTAACTCAAGAGTAGTGGAAATGTTTCTTACCCATCTGCCCTCTTAATCGTATGCTTCTCAGCGACTTGGTGGCTTCGTACTGCCGGCCGTGGTGACCGAGCGGTTTTAGGTGCTTCAGTTTGGAACCGTGCGATCGCTACGGTTGCAGGTTCGATACCTGCCTCGGGCATGGATGTGTTTGATGTCCTTAGGTTAGTTAGGCTTAAGTAGTTCTAAGTTCTAGGGGACTGATGACCTCAGATGTTAAGTCCCATAGTGCTCAGAGCAATTTGAACCATTTGGCTTCGTATTTCTCTAACTGCTTGTTCTGAGGAGGCCAAATCGTTAGTGACGCATGTTTTCTTCCCTGGATGCAATTAGTGCTCGACTCTGACGGGGTCTGTAGTGTTCGTAATCCTCTAATTCCTTACTCTCAGATACGGTTCGCGCGTGTAATAAAAGGCAAGAGTGACTTGTGCGGCCATAGTGTGTCGCCATCATTAAGTTCGACCTATTACGTCAGACAATTTTCATCGCAAGGCAGGATGACAAGCTGTTTGTATTTGTTCAGATGTCATACTCATTCCTAGTAATTATTCCCGTCAATATACTCAGCTGTGAAGGCTACTATGCCTTGAGATATTAGCTGTAACTCAAAACACAATGACGCTATGAGAAGGGTAATATTTCAACAGTCTGCGTGCCATTTTCTGCCACTTCATTTAGCAAATCGTACCAAATCGATGCATTTCTGACTGTTCTCCTACGCGTCGGCAGCTACAATCAGCATTTTTCCCGTTGCAGCCAAGCTGTAATTCAGAAACCACCGCCGGCCGAAGTGGCCGTGCGGTTCTAGGCGCTGCAGTTTGGAACCGCGAGACCGCTACGGTCGCAGGTTCGAATCAAATGGTTCAAATGGCTCTGAGCACTATGCGACTTATCTTCTGAGGTCATCAGTCGCCTAGAACTTAGAACTAATTTAAACCTAACTAACCTAAGGACATCACACACATCCATGCCCGAGGCAGGATTCGAACCTGCGACCGTAGCGGTCACGCGGTTCCAGACTGAAGCGCCTTCAACCGAACGGCCACACCGGCCGGCGCAGGTTCGAATCCTGCCTCGGGCATGGATATGTGTGATGTCCTTAGTTTAGTTAGGTTTAACTAGTTCTAAGTTCTAGAGGACTTATGACCTCAGAAGTTGAGTCCCATAGTGCTCAGAGCTATTTGAACCATTTTTTGAACCAAAAACCACCCAACACGGCACTTTACCTTCAGAGCTACGATATGAAATCTGCCATCGAATGTAACTTTAATCGTGATATCTGATATCAAAACAGCCGTTCGGTCCATATTCATCTCAAATTATCACCTCGTCATCTGTCGTATCATTCATTTCTCAACAAACACCACCGGCAACGATATATTTTGGCCGCTTTATGCGTGATGACATTCGTTAACGTACGTACCGCGTAGGAAATACATTATAATGTGTATGTCTTGACTATACCGGATACATGCCAGTACAATATTTACTCTTTATTTACACAGGCAATTACGACAATGTACCGCTTCGTGCGGCGAGTATAATACAAGGAGCGCGGTCTTAGGAAAGTATTCCTCACTGTTCAACCATGCTACAGAACGCTCCACGGTAGGATTTCTGTTAACAAATATTGAATGGGTTTCATTAAATTTGCTTTCAGTCATTATTCAGTATCCTAAGTGATGACGAAACTATGTACCTATTTGACTTCTGTGATAGGCCTTCTCACGGGGCGGCTAAGATAAGAACCCCTTGACGAGTACAGAATACAGACTTCACATTTCATCTCAAGTAGTGCAAAGTTTTCTCTTCACAGAACGGAATTTAATTGGAATTGTTTTGAATTCCTGGAAGCGTCTATAAGTGTTTACAGAGCGTTCTTGCAGATGCTTCCTAAGGAGACACAAAGCGAAACCTGTACTGAGTGGCTTAAGGGAAAACGCCGTAGCATACCTGTATTTCTGCTGGGTTCTAGAAAAGATTCGGGACACAGCCTACATAGGATAGCGATGAGCTGCCTATGACTTAGGCGCAACATAGTTATGGTTAAGATACAAAGAGCATGCACGCGCTATGAACTATATTACTCTTGCGCTTTACGTCACATAAATAGTTCCCAAGCGGACAGCCACCCGCCAGATGTGGGGGGTTCAGCAATTGGTTAGTCAGTAACAGAAGGAAAGTACCTCAATATGAACTGTGCCTAAGTGTCTTAGGACTCATCTACACTCGGATACAAAAAAAAGTCCGACTGGACACTATAAAACTAGTGTTAGTTTCGTTCAAAAGGTTCAAATGTCTCTGAGCACTATGGGACTTAACTTCTGAGGTCATCAGTCCCCTAGAACTTAGAACTACTTAAACCTAACTAACCTAAGGACATCACACACACCCATGCCCGATGCAGGATTCGAACCTGCGACCGTAGCGGTCGCGCGGTTCCAGACTGTAGCGCCTAGAACTGCTCCGCCACCCAGGCCGGCTTAATTTCTTTCATTGGAGTTAGAACTGTACCAGTGCTTGAAGACGGATCACCACAAGTGAACACTGATATACAGTATATGGCCACGCACCATCTTCATACTCCAGTTAAGTACGGTAAAACTTCTTTCAGTAAATCATTCAAAATCACTGCTGATCTACGTTGCCATCTATTTTGCCACAGCTGTTGCCTAACCCTAACAAGTACACACGGTTCCAGCGTACAAAAAAGGGGCCTCATCTACATCTACATCTACATGGATACTCTGCAAATCACATTTAAGTGCCTGGCAGAGGGTTCATCGAACCATCGTCACAATTCTCTATTATTCCAATCTCGTATAGCGCGCAGAAAGAATGAACACCTATATCTTTCCGTACGAACTCTGATTTCCCTTATTTTATAGTGGTGATCGTTCCTCCCTACGTAGGTCGGTGTCAACAAAATATTTTCGCATTCAGAGGAGAAAGTTGTGATTGGAATTTCGTGAGAACATTCCGTCGCAACGAAAAACGCCTTTCTTTTAATGATGTCCAGCCCAAATCCTGTATCATTTCTGTGACACTCTCTCCCATATTTTGTTCGATGCACTCCGTCAATCCTATCTGGTAAGGAGCCCACACCGCGAAGCAGTATTCTAAATGAGGGCGGACAAGCGTAGTGTAGGCAGTCTCCTTAGTAGGTCTGTTACATTTTCTAAGTGTCCTGCCAATAAAACGCAGCCTTTGGTTAGCCTTCCCCACAACATTTTCTATGCGTTGCTTCCAATTTAAATTGTTCGTAATTGTAATACCTAGGCATTTAGTTGAATTTACGGCTTTTAGATTAGACTGATTTATCGTGTAACCGAAGTTTAACGAGTTCCTTTTAGCACTCATGTGGATGACCTCACACTTTTCGTTATTTAGGGTCAACTGCCACTTTTCGCACCATTCAGATATCTTTTCTAAATCTTTTGCAGTTTGTTTTGATTTTCTGATGACTGTATTAGTCGATGAACGACAGTGTCATTTGCCATCAACCGAAGACGGCTGCTCAGATTGTCTCCCAAATCGCTTATATAGATAAGGAACAGCAAATGGCCTATAACACTACCTTGGGGAACGTCAGAAATCACTTCTGTTTTACTCGATGATTTTCCGTCAATTACTACGAACTCTGACCTCTCTGACAGGAAAAATAACAGTAACTACTCGCCGGTAGGGTGTTTTCTCCTTGCCACATTTATCTGCTTGATGCGAAATGTATTTCGTGAATATAACAATAGATGTGAAGGTATTTTTCGAGAATAGTTAGTGTCTGCATTGAAACACCAAAGTTTTGAGAGAGAGTCTTTCGCGTGGCAACAAAATAGCATAAATTTGCGTGAAATAGGTCTAACTTCGAAAAGTAAGAGTAACGTATTTCGTCCTTGACCTGTGCATTCGCCAATAATTTCGCCGATGCACTCAGCAGTAATTGGCTCCTCAGTGACAACAAAACACAGATTTATCTTGAAGTATAATGGAAGGCTGTATGTCAAAAGAACGTAAACCGCGTCCTTGATTTTGTGTCTATCTTATTTTAGCTCGTGGTTGCTTTACAGTGATTGATGTTCGCAGCGATGTGACGCATTTCATTAGAATTAATCATCTGCACAAAAACTCCGCCAGAACAGGCCACGGAGGCCCAACGATACCGACCGGCCGCCGTGTCATCTGCCGTGTCATCCTCAGCCCATAGGCGTCGCTAGATACGGATGTGCATGTGGTCGGCATACCGCTCTCCCGGCCGAATGTCAGTTTGCGAGACCGAATCATTTATACAGGGCGGGTCAAATGAAAGTTGGACGCAGAAAAGAACTCCAGGGTACAAAGTAACACAGCAGAGGAAAGAAAATACAGTACCACCCTGACTACAGCTGTTGTTGTAAGTGACCACCATTCACCTATTGGCACTTTTGAGGCCTGGTCAGTAGGTGCTGAAATCGGATCAAAGCTGTACTGCTGGCATTGCTGCAATTTCATCCGAAATGTACTGCTGCAGTTCTTGAAGACCATGGGTATTGCTGCGATAGAGCTTAGAGTTGAGCGATCTCCACACAGACTAATCGCACGCTGACAGATCAGGTGACCTGGGTGGGCAGCTAGGGCCGCAACCAGACTGACCTCTGCCAACGACTCTGTCAGGCGTGAAGTGTGCGTGTGAGTGTGCTGCAAGATTCGGCCAGCTGTATGGGCAGTTGCTCCATGCTGCTGGAAGTAACAGTATGTTTTTTCCTCTTCCGTTAATTACAAACTACGAGGCGTGTTTTTTAAGTAAGTACCGTTTTGAAATTAAAAAAAGACGTGCTAAGATATCTCAATAATTCTATTTTTACATGAAAGGCTGTACCTTAATCTACTTTTCTACATAAGTTCCGTCAATATTGAGGCACTTGTCATAACGTTGTTCCAGTTTTTGGATACCCTCCTCATAGAAGTCTGCCGCCTGACCTGTTAACCACTGCATCACCACTGTTTTGACTTCGTCATCGTCTTGAAGACGCTGACCGCCCAGGTGTTTCTTCAAGTGCAGGAACAGATGGTAGTCACTGGGCGC
The DNA here is from genome assembly GCF_023864345.2 of Schistocerca serialis cubense. Lineage (NCBI taxonomy): Eukaryota > Metazoa > Arthropoda > Insecta > Orthoptera > Acrididae > Schistocerca > Schistocerca serialis. Next base: position 371,028,423 of record NC_064638.1, read on the forward strand.
AAGATCGGGGCTGTAAGGAGGATGATCTAGTTTCCCATCGGAAAGATGTGATGAGATCTTTGGTCTGATTCGCCACATGCGGACGGTCATCGTCTTGCAACAAAACGATGCCCTTGCTCAACTTCCATGGGCTGTTGCTTTGATTCTGGTATGACGTAGGCAACCCACGTTTCATCGCCCGTGACAGTTTGGTTTAAGAAATCATTACCGTCGTTGTGGTACCGCTCAAGGAAAGTCAATGCACTGTCTACACGTTTGGTTTTGTGCATATCCGTCAACGTTTCCGGTACCCAACGTGCGCACAATTTTCGGTAATTAAAGTGATCGGTCACAATGCCATACAAAACACTACGAGAAACATTAGGAAAGTCATCCCGCAAGGAGGAAATCGTCAAGCGTCTGTTTTCTCTCACCTTATTGTCTACTTCCTGCACCAAACTTTCATTAACGACCGAAGAACGCCCACTCCCTTGTTCATCATGCACATTTGTGCGGCCATCTTTAAATGCTCTCACCCACTTTCTTATCATTCCATCACTCATAATGTTTTCTCCGTAAACTTCACAGATCTCACGCTGAATATCGATCGCTTTTAGGCCTTTAGCACTAAGAAATCTTGTAAGAGCCCGTACTTCACAGTCGCTGGGACTCACGATTATCGGAGGCATCTTAAACACTCAATACACAACGTAAACAAGGAAGAATCAGACTGTAATGGCGTCAGTGCGTAGATTAAGGTACACGCTTTCATGTAAAAATAAAATAATTGAGATATTTTAGCACGTCTTTTTTAAATTTCAAAACGGTGCTTACTCAAAAAAAACAAGCCTCGTACATCCACGTCCAATCGTAGCCACTCGTCCGGGCAACTTTTATTTGCCCGACCTGTGTCATTGGGCTGTTGATTGTGGTGCAGGTTTTCACCTGGATATGTAGTTCAGACGTATGTGTGATTGCTTATTAGAGCAGCAACGTCGACTTTGCCAGCACAGAATTGACTGTTAGTCTTGAACTCTATACCGTTACGGACTCGAGCGTCACCGCGAATAGTTTATTGTTTGACCTGGCAACCCGCGAGGTGGAAGCGTGCCATCAGCGGCTGGCGCCGGCTCTCGGGGGGCCTCCACTGGGCGGGGAGTTCTCTGCGAAGCTTTACAGCGCATTGTCTCAGCTGATTAGCCGCGGGCGGCACTGTACAGTCGTCACAGGGGGCGGGGGCACGCTGACCAGCTAGACAATAAGTACGATGAGGAGATGTCAGAAGCTGGCCGAGTCACCACGCCCCTGCACAGTAAGCAGGTAGCTTCGTAAAAGTGGTGTCAAGGCAGGACAGATTTCTCAGTGTTCAAGGCGGTGCCGTAGTATATTGATAACGGGGTGTCGTCATAAAGTTGTAATTATCGTCTCGGAAAAACAAGCTGCGACCGTGAAACTTGATGATGTGTTGGCCCTTCTTTGCACAATCGCTCTTCAATGCGACACTTTTTTCTGACAATGGATGAACTGATGCAGACGTTGTTTGTAGAAGTGCCCCCCAGCAAGACTTCGCGCGACGCCATGGAATCTCCGTAGACGGACGAAAGGAAATTGTGGTAGTACCCATCTCTCGGTCCCCGCCTGAGGTTATTGTCCATGACTTATTACATCTACCGACTGTGCCTTACGGCCGGGCCGGCCGGTGTGGCCGAGCGGTTCTAGGTGCTTCAGTCTGGAACCGCGCGACCACTACGGTCGCAGTTTGGAATCCTGCTTCGAGCATGGATGTGCGTGATGTCCTTAGATTAGTTAGGTTTAAGTAGTTCTAAGTTCTAGGGGACTGATGACCTCAGATGTTAAGTTCCATAGTGCTCAGAGCCAATTGAACCTTACGGCTGTCTGAACTAACTGTAAGGCTGCGGTCACAGTGACACCGACAACGGTCGTCTGACGGCGCGACAGAGGTCGCCCGATAACATCGGCCGACAGCATGGTCATAGTGCGTCTTCTTCAGTTTTTGGCAGGGTCGAGGAGGTTAAGTTAGATTAGAATTTAATCTATGTATGAAGCAGGTAAGATTTTAACCTCTTAGGGTACGGTGGATACCATGGTTTTTGTATACGAGTGCTGCATAGCGGCTTCTACCGTCAAAGACGCCGAATGCATGTGAATGAGCTTTCCTGTCTCATAAAGAACGTTGCGTTCTCAGTTATCGGAATAACCAGGCAAGTTTTGAGAATATATGAGATGACGGTGTAACCTCCCATCAGTTTATAATTCCGTAACCTCCCAATAAAAATCTGACTAACCTCCCAATAAAAGTGGCACTCATATAACCTTTCAATAATTAACTGACTGTGAATATAAACTTGTAAATCTGGATGTCAGCAATGTTGCGTCATGGCCCTGAAAAGTCATTCTGAATAACCTGAAAATTTTTACCTCTATTATGTCGCCGGATAACGTGTATATACACTCCTGGAAATTGAAATAAGAACACCGTGAATTCATTGTCCCAGGAAGGGGAAACTTTATTGACACATTCCTGGGGTCAGATACATCACATGATCACACTGACAGAACCACAGGCACATAGACACAGGCAACAGAGCATGCACAATGTCGGCACTAGTACAGTGTATATCCACCTTTCGCAGCAATGCAGGCTGCTATTCTCCCATGGAGACGATCGTAGAGATGCTGGATGTAGTCCTGTGGAACGGCTTGCCATGCCATTTCCACCTGGCGCCTCAGTTGGACCAGCGTTCGTGCTGGACGTGCAGGCCGCGTGAGACGCCGCTTCATCCAGTCCCAAACATGCTCAATGGGGGACAGATCCGGAGATCTTGCTGGCCAGGGTAGTTGACTTACACCTTCTAGAGCACGTTGGGTGGCACGGGATACATGCGGACGTGCATTGTCCTGTTGGAGCAGCAAGTTCCCTTGCCGGTCTAGGAATGGTAGAACGATGGGTCGATGACGGTTTGGATGTACCGTGCACTATTCAGTGTCCCCTCGACGATCACCAGTGGTGTACGGCCAGTGTAGGAGATCGCTCCCCACACCATGATGCCGGCTGTTGGCCCTGTGTGCCTCGGTCGTATGCAGTCCTGATTGTGGCGCTCACCTGCACGGCGCCAAACACGCATACGACCATCATTGGCACCAAGGCAGAAGCGACTCGCATCGCTGAAGACGACACGTCTCCATTCGTCCCTCCATTCACGCCTGTCGCGACACCACTGGAGGCGGGCTGCACGATGTTGGGGCGTGAGCGGAAGACGGCCTAATGGTGTGCGGGACCGTAGCCCAGCTTCATGGAGACGGTTGCGAATGGTCCTCGCCGATTCCCCAGGAGCAACAGTGTCCCTAATTTGCTGGGAAGTGGCGGTGCGGTCCCCTACGGCACTGCGTAGGATCCTACGGTCTTGGCGTGCATCCGTGCGTCGCTGCGGTCCGGTCCCAGGTCGACGGGCACGTGCACCTTCCGCCGACCACTGGCGACAACATCGATGTACTGTGGAGACCTCACGCCCCACGTGTTGAGCATTTCGGCGGTACGTCCACCCGGCCTCCCGCATGCCCACTATACGCCCTCGCTCAAAGTCCGTCAACTACACATACGGTTCACGTCCACGCTGTCGCGGCATGCTACCAGCGTTAAAGACTGCGATGGAGCTCCGTATGCCACGGCAAACTGGCTGACACTGACGGCGGCGGTGCACAAATGCTGCGCAGCTAGCGCCATTCGACGGCCAACACCGCGGTTCCTGGTGTGTCCGCTGTGCCGTGCGTGTGATCATTGCTTGTACAGCCCTTTCGCAGTGTCCGGAGCAAGTATGGTGGGTCTGACACACCGGTGTCAATGTGTTCTTTTTTCCATTTCCAGGAGTGTATCTGCTCCTATAAGAAATTTTTCTGGCACAGCCCAGTGCAATGGTGGCCGCTAGATTTGTTATGTATAAAAAGAAAGAACTGATTTTTCTTTACGATAATCGGGATGACCTTGGATAGGAGAAATTAGTAAAATCTTTAAATTCAGATGAATGATTGTCAAAAGTTATTTTTATAAGAAAGATTATTATTAAAAGATTTTTTTTAAAAAAACATTTACATGGGACTTGATATAACAATAGTACAAAATCAGTTGTTACAAATTACATATGCGCGTGGCAACAAATATCAATTTTTTTTTTGGTTTTACCTTATACTACATCGCTCAGGCACGGCCATCGCCCTCCACGACCGGCCGCCGCAATTCCATAGAAGACACAAGTGCTCTCTGTGAGCTATACAACTAGACAACTGCTCTCTAAGAGCGACCTGACCCATACTACATCGCTCAGGCACGGCCATCGCCCTCCACGACCGGCCGCCGCAATTCCATAGAAGACACAAGTGCTCTCTGTGAGCTATACAACTAGACAACTGCTCTCTAAGAGCGACCTGACCCAACCGCTCGACTGCGGGCTACTACTACTGCTGCTGCCGACACTGCTCTCTGGTCTGCATTCTGTTGTAGCTTACATGTCGCAGGCAGCGCGTGAGCAATCCATCGAAGTTACATCTGCTCGAGTGCGCTAGCAAAAAATTCCTTAGTCATGGACCTCTTACAATGGGAGAAACGTTCTGTTACATACTCGAGAAAATTCGTTTTGACCTTGAAACCAAAGTTATAAACACTCTGCTTCGCTGTATTCATTTATAGTTGTGCAGACGGTTGTCAGTTAACCCTCAATGACTGTCATTTGGCACACGAGTGAAAGAGAAGCATGAATTGCAGCACATGATAGTCTGAAAACCTAAAGCACTTAAAAGTGGAAATACACACCGTACACCACATTTGCAAACCACTTCATATTAATAGAATCACTACCCTACTGGGATAAAACAGCAGTAAACAGTAATAATAACTTGTAGACAGCTGATGACAACCTACCACAAAAAATATTCAGTACAGTAGCTATAAGCCTCTAAGATACGCCACTTGAACAAATTACTTTTTGAGGTTATAATCTATGCCTAAAATTTCCAATAAAGATTTTGGCTATTTGAGGTAGTCATTAAACGTGCGATTTCAGTTAGTATATTCCGAACTGTACACCGATTGTGCTATTTTTATCCTCAGGAGTCACAAACTCAGTCTTTCTTGGACTAAACTTATCAGTTCCTCACGCTCCATGTTTAATGTCCGAGAACGTCGGTCGAGTTGACCGAAGAAAACAAACTGATTTGAATTTCACCGATTGTGGTCTGAAGTCCGTACGTTCGGGAGATTAGATCGGCTGTGGTGTGGCCGCGCACGTAGTGGCGCACTGATTTGAAAAGATCGGCTGTCCCGGCCGATGTCGGACGTCAGCGGCATCCACCGATATCGGAGCCACAGTGGCCGCAGCCTTAGACACACGGTCGCCAGATTAACATTACTTAACGATTTATCTGAGAGAGTAACTGCATGTGTTAATCGAAATAGAAATACTCCAGATCAAAGGGTAAAGGTTCGATCCTACTTGCAGGGTTTAACAGCTATACTGGACAGTGGATCGGTTCTACAGCTGCAAGATGGGTGAAGATAGAGACACACAATCGAAAGGGGGTCCATAAAAGAATGTCACGGTTTGAATGGTACATTATAACAGTTTAATTTAGATGATTTACAACAAGTGATACATCAAATTTGTCTGCAGCTCGTGGTCCCGGGTTCGATTCCCGGCCGGATTGGGGATTTTCTCTGCCCGGAGACTGGGTGTTCGTGTTGTCATCATTTCCTCATCATCATCATTCATGACAGTGGATCGATTGGACTGTACAAGAAATTGGACTGTGAAAAAATTGGTACTTTGTACGGGCACTAGTGACCGCGCAGTTGAGCGCCCTACAAAACCAAACATCATGATCTACATCTATCTGCGTCTACATCTACATGGATACTCTGCAGATCACATGTAAGTGCCTGGTAGAGGGTTCATCGAACCACCTTCACAGTTCTCTATTATTCCAATCTCATACAGCGCGCGGAAAAAACGAACACCTATATCTGGAGCACCTCAGGCCGTCAGCACGGCGACTGCTGTTGGGGATACCATTGGCGCGGCAGGAGAGAGAGGCGCGCCGACAGTGGTAGAGCAACGACTACACCGAACATTGGAATGGCACCACGTCGCCTATTTAACCGAATCCAAATTCTGTGTACAGCATTTCGATGGACATATCCGTGTGTGGTGATTCCGAGGAGAACGAAGGCGATCGTCATACATTATATGGACCCAACACCTGGTGTGATGGGATAGGGTGCCACTGGGTACACAACAGTGCCCCCTCTGGTCCTCATAGACGGTAATTTGGACAGCAGGCGTTACATTTCAAACGGCGTTCGAATGCTGCCGTGGCCAGCACGTTCTCCAGATACCTCACCCGCCAGACGTCTGGTCACGCGTAGCCGAGTGCCTGGTAATCCGCCACACCAGTCACTAAAGCTGATGAACACTGTCATACTGTCAAAGCAGGGGTGGGGTGCACATATTTGTCATCCGAAGTCTGTTGAGCTGTTCTGCTGCCTGACGCTGCAGAACTGCGTAGAAAAATTTCGCATGTTGTCTACCCTGGAATCACCTACAAATTTAATCATGTATTCTTCCTACTGTACTCTACATGCACAATAGGTAAAATTTTGTTACTTGCTATCCTTCTTGGTGTTGCAGTTGTAATGGACAATAGTGCAATTGTGGCACGGAAGAGGACGAATGAGCTCGGAAGGGTTGAGGACGAAAACGCGCTGCCTTGTCGCCATTGTGCGTGTGAAGAACACTGTCTGCGGCCCTGGTTGTTGGCGGCGCCCCCTATCTCCGTCCGTACCTGCCTAATCGCCGCGTCTCGGCTCCATCGCTTCTCACGCACTCCGGCCTGCACGAGTCTTGCCAGCGGTCTCAACTTCTGACGCCAACTGTTTCGCGAAAACACCTCGAATGATTCCCAGCTTTAGTATAGTGAAACAAAACGATTTAGCACAACAGGAAGCAAACAGTAATTCCCGTTTTCTTTGCACGCTAGAGCAGACTCCCTGTAAATGGCTCTGAGCACTATAGGACTTAACATCTGAGGTCATCAGTCCCCTAGAACTTAGGACTACTTAAACCTAACTAACTTAAGGACATCACACACACCCATGCTCGAGGCAGGATTCGAACCTGCGACCGTAGCAGCCGCACGGTTCCGGACTGAAGCGCCCAGAACCGCTCGGTCACAGCGGCCGGCCTTCCTGTAAATCTTCGCTATCTTTTATGACTTTTCCTCGTCGACTTCAAAGACAAGAATTATATGACGGTATGTTATTGCGAGTTAACCATTTAATTGCAACACGGGCTGAACTCCTTATTTTAAAAAGCTGCATCACCGCAAATTCCGCACACTGAGTTGATACGTATCCACCGTCATTGTTCAATATGTACCGACATAATAAGATAGGCGTCATAAAGTTTCTACATGTACATTTATACTCCGCTAGCCACCAAGCGGTGTGTGGCGGTGTGGCGGAGGGCGCAATTCGCGCCAGTCATATCCTCCCCCCCCCCCCCCCCCCTGTTCCACTCGCGAATCGCGCCTGGAAAAAACGACTGTCTGAACGCCTCACTACGAGCTCTTATTTCCCTTATCTTTGAATGATGATCGTTACGCGATGTGAAAGTTGGTGGTAATAATACAAGCTCTACATCCTCGGTGAAGATCGGATTTCGGAATTTAGTGAGCAGCCCGTTCTGTTTAGCGCGTCATCTATCTGCAAGTGTGTCCCACTTCAAACTTTCTATGAGATTTGTAACGCTCTCGCGATGACTAAATGTACCAGTCACGAATCTTGCCGCTCTTCTTTGGACCTTCTCAATCTCTTGAATCAGACCCAACTGGTAAGGGTCGCATATAGACGAACAGTACTCTAAGACTGGACGAACTAACGTATTGTAAGCTATTTTCTTTGTTGAAGGACTGCATCGCTTCAGGATTCTACCAATAAACCGCAATCTAGAGTTCGCCTTACCCGTTACTTGTGTAATCTGATCATTCCATTTGAGATCATTTCGAACAGTCACACCCAGATACTTGACGGATATTACCGCTTCCAAAGACTGATCATTTATTTTGTACTCATACATTAATGTGGATGTTCGCCTTGATATACGCAGTAGATTTTACTTACTAATATTGAGAGATAACTGCCAGTCATTACACCACACATTTATTTTCTGCAAATCCTCATTGATTTGTTCACAACTTTCGTGTGATACTACTTTCCTGTGGATTACAGCATCATCGGCAAACAGTCTAAGGCCGCTGTCAGTACCATCAACCAGACCGTTTATGTAAATCTGAAAAAAATTACGTAATTAATGATTTGTTTGTTTGCAGAAACATGCGTGCAGTCGTTGTACACACTGAAATCCTCACGCCACATTACCGTAGCTCAAGGAGCCAAAACAAAACGGCGCAGCCCACTGATAAAGTGGAGCACCGTGCATAATTAGTTTGAACGTCTGAATCGGGACAACGCTAGAAGAATCCATCTTGAGTTGATGGACCTTTACGGCAACAACGCGCTATCGTGTGACACACTGGTTAGATGGCGCAGACGCTTCCAGTCTGGTCGGACAAGTCACAGTGACAGAGAACGAAGCGGCGGCCATCTCTCTGTGAAGAACCGGGTATCACAAGGAAAGTGGAGGCCCTGCTGCTACATCGTGGTGCTGGTGCACTGTGCCGTCGAGATTTCGATGTGGAACACAATTGCAGATACATGGTGTCTCTCTTAAGAGGCGTCGGGCGCATTTTATCATGTGTTTCGACAGATATTTGCAATTTTGTTCTTGCAACGTGTAGCTGGAGTCAACCCAAACTAGTGCTGCACATCACGTGTTCATCCGACGCCCAGCGATGATGGAAAGCGTCGGTTTGTATCCCGCTACAAACAAAATGACTTTTAAGGTGGAGTCTTACGGATACATTCGACAGACTTGTCCCAGATTAGTCTAGTGCGATATTCGTTTTACATATATATGTTTTAAAAGGGACGGTGAAACACGAAGAGTAAACGAGTACTCCAGCAGTGACAACACCACCTCGGCCCGAGCCGACAGCTGCCGCCATGCAACAGTGGCGCTGCTGAATCGCTGCTGTAGTACTGGTTTATTCTTCGTGTAATATCGGAAAAATTTCATTTCCATTTATTCGCGATAACACCGTTGAAATTATGAAACAGTCAACAAAGAAATTCGCTTAATGTACAAGTTAGTTGTTTCGCTTGTTTGCAACAGGATTTTGTAGATGTCTCTATGGCAACGCCTCTTCATAGCTCTGTGGTCAGCTATTGTTTTCGCCTACCGACGCTTACGCTTCGCAATTGAAATCTGTCAAAAGCGCTGCGAGCTGTCAGGTATTTCCTGAAGTTGATTTTACTGTAGGAGTGTCTTAACAGCGCCGAATAAATGTATTAAAATTTAATGAACGGTGCGGCATTTTTTCACGCATCTCAGCGTTTATGACGTCATATCACTTGAACTATGTATCGAACATTGATGTATTTGTGTAGGTACATTCAGCAGCATATATGGATGCTGTCTGCGAAATATATTCCGAATAGAGATAGTAGCGCAGACGTAATAAATTCAAACGTCTTGCATGATGCAGTTGCTTTTCATGCATGTAATTTTTTATGGCTTCATATCTCCTGAACTATGATAAGCTGGTGGTTGTTACCCCTACTGTTATACTTACCTGACAGTAATGAATATGTGTACCAAGGTTGGATGAGATCGGTCTGGTGGTGTAGGGGATGTGAAAAACACACACACATTCAGTTTTATAAAATGCAAGATCGCATTACTTACTATAAACATTCACATTGCCGATTTCGGCATATTAACTGCCAGTTTCAGATGTGACAAAAAGTCCATAAATGGGTTCGTTATAACCCATATGAAAATTGTATTTCTTTTGTCATAGCTTTTAATTTTCTAGAATTCCTTGCCATTTTCGAGAGTGTTAGTTTTCATGTTACTTTATTCTCCGAAAGTTAACTGAAAAATTTTGAAATTTATGTATGTAAATATATAAATGCTTTCATTTTATATATTTATAAATTGTGTTTTGGAGAAGGTAGTTCGAGAATGGAGGAAGGCCATCAATACTAAAGGGATTCAACTAGGGAGAAATCCAAACAAGATCACTGTCGACTGTTTAGCCTTCGCAGATGACATGGCATTGATTACAGATTCACTGGACAATGCCCAAGAACAAATAAGAGAACTACAAAAACAAGCAGCCAAAGTAGGACTACAAATATCCTATGAAAAAACAAAGTTTATGACAAACATCTGTGATGCTCCTCAAAATATTGCAGTTGACAACAACACAATACACAAAACAGATTCCTTTAAATACCTAGGAGAGTGGATTACATACAATGCCAAAGAAAAGATAGCTATAGAAACTAGAGTGTACAAAATGGAAAGAGTGTTTCATATGACCAAAAACGTTTATAATAAAAACTCCTTGTCCTGGAACACGAAATTAAGACACTACCAAACAGTGGCCAGACCTGAAGCTCTCTATGCGGCAGAAACACTTAAACTAACAAGAAATGGAGATCTTGAGAAACTAGAGAAGGTCGAAAGAAGAATTTTAAGGAAAATACTGGAAGCTAAAAGAAACGATAATGCTGAATACAGGTTAAGACCAAACAGAGAGCTATATCTGAAAACGGAGAAACTAACTGATGTAATGAGGAAGAGGGGACTACAGTTTTTTGGACATATATTCAGAATGGATAACAACAGACTAACCAAGCGGATGTTCACATTACTCAATAGCTACAAATCCAAGCCAGCATGGTTCATAGAGACTGAAAAGGACATTGAAAATGCTGGAGTTAAAACAGACACAATAGAAAACAGAACACATTTCAGAAAGGCAGTTCAAAAGGCAGAATTTCAGGAGAGAAAGAAAATAACTAAACGAAAGTGGACTCAAGAAGAAAGAGAACAAAACTCTAAAAGGATGAAGGAAATTTGGAAACTGAAGAAATCTAATACAATGAAGAGTAGCCAAAGTTGATTCATCGTACCCTCCAAATGGGTTATTCGAAAGAAAAAATATGCTTTCACTAAAATACATTTTGTGTAGGTGGTATCCCACAGCTCGATAATACTTGAAAAAAGCACTCCGTCTTCAGGCCACAAGTGGCCCATCGGGACCATCCGACCGCCATCTTCGGTGATTTGACGGGAACCGGTGTATCCACTGCGGCAAGGCTGTTGCCATAATACTTGAAAACGTTATGTTTTAACCTCCAAGAGCTGCTGATAAATAACTCTTTATTTACAATCGGTTTCAATCTTCAGATCGTCTTCCTGTATCTTGAAGTTATTTACAACAGCCTTTATGGCAGCATTAATACTGTGTCGTCAGATAACTGAAAAGTCATTCTGCATCACTAACGCCAATAGTAAAATACATTGTGCCGTCGACAGTAAAATGTACCAACACTGTTAATCATTGTCTAATGTTTTACTCTAGTTCGATTTTTACGTGTGAGGCACTCAGCGTATCCGCTTATAACAACAGATGAAGGTTAACAGTGTTTTATTTGCAACATTTAGTTACACCTTCCCGCTACATTTCTACTTAGTCGCCGCTCCGACTTAGATATTTGTCGTTTCATAGTACCAAATTTCCAACGCCCTCGTCATAGAAGTAACAAAACATAGAAGAAACTGTGATTTCCGCTAATTCTCTACGTTGATCCGCAGTTCGCTGTCTGTGTCAAAATGCTGTTGTCATAGCCATCGGTCCATGTGAACGAAGAGATGTATGTCTGAGGGAACCATGTCTGGGCTGTATTGTGAATGACGAATCGCTTCCAGCCGCGCGGGATTAGCCGAGCGGACTCAGACGCTGCAGTCATGGACTGTGCGGCTGGTCCCGGCGGAGGTTCGAGTCCTCCCTCGGGCATGGGTGTGTGTGTTTGTCCTTAGGATAAATTAGGTTAAGTAGTGTGTAAACTTAGGGACTGATGACCTTAGCAGTTAAGTCCCATAAGATTTCACACACATTTGAACATTTTTGAATCACTTCCCATCGACAACGCTGCAGGAGTGTCTTCATTGGCCCTTCAGTGTGCGGTCTAGAATTGTCATGAAGAAGTAAACGCATCACAGTTATGTTATGTGGACTGCATGAAATCATGAGAGATTCCTCCACAAGATATCACACTCTCCGGAGGCACTATTTTCTAGCGTCTTTAAGAGCTCACTATCTGCTCAGAATTGAATAGACGCGATAGACGGGTATACTAGACATTACGCAATATATCTGCGCAAAGCTTCACCGGATTTTCGCTGTGATTTTAATTTCAGTGCCGATCGGAAGTTGTAAAATAATAATAATACAGCAACTCGCACGTTTATCTATTAACTGTGTAATGCATTAATGGCAGTGATGGAGGATGGTTTTTGTGTTATTAATGATGTAATGCAGACAGTTGTAAACAACTTTAAGATGTGTGAAGAAGATCAGAGGTCGAAACCGGTCGTAAATAAAGAATTATCGATCAGCAGCTCTTGGTAGGTGAAACGTGAGGTTTTTTGAGCGAAATATTTTTTCTTCGGGGGAAAGGGAGGTTTGGTGAGTCCTTCCCCTCCGTTGCCTTGGTTGCTCTGGAGAGAGGAATACGTGTCGGCTAAAGGCACACAGCTGGAGCAAGCTGGACGCGAGCGTGCAGAAAGGACGAGGTGCGCCTGCCGAGGCTGCTACCCGCACGGCAGGTGACATCAGCGTGCAGCGTAGCGCGGTCAGCGGGGCAAGGCCGCAGCCAAGCTTTCCCCGCGACACGCGGCGCTGCCCAGCCTAATACGGACGGACTCTTTGTCATTCAGGACCACCTGCGCTTGCGCAGACGACAGGCACTGCCGTTGACACTATCATCGCTGACTCCAGGGAGCGCCCTACAAGCATCACCAGTGGCGAAAACCGACCTGAAGTACACTCCCACTGCAACTCCTAGTCAGGGTTTAATAGTCTTAGTCTTTTATCTGTATGGATCTACAGCTGCTGTAAATTTCTTATGGAAACTCATTTTCCTGCTCGTACTAGAAATAATCACTTTATTTCAATATACGACAATGCCCAATTAGCTTGGCCATTAACAATTACACCACAGTAAAAATTGATATGTGATTCACATGCTGTAACCATAACAATGTGGCGAAGAAGAAACATATATTGACGCCCCTACGCCATGTATGTTTCAACTTAAGTAACTACGTTTTCGTTTTTTTACTGTGATATGTTTGCTGGTACAGTGACAAAACCTGTGTATGGATTCCACTGTTCTCTTTTTCTATATGTGCATTAAATCTGTGATAGCAGTGCCCGCTCGTACTGTAGTTGTGCGAAACTGCTATTAGGAACGTCATCACGTGTTTGCGATACCACTACACTGTTTTATGGGTCGTTACGAGTTACAGGCTGAACAATTTCTTGTAGTGATATTACTTCATAAAACCTAAGGGGTTAAAGTTTGGTAATTGCATATTATTGAAGTAAAACTGTTGCTTGAAAATAAAACAACATTATGCTCAATAAAATGACCTTCTGCAAGAAACTTAATGGCCTTTAATTCTACACTTGTACTCTGCTATATAATACAGGATAGGAGAGTGTTTGTCAAATGGCTTCTCGTTTGCCCTTCTGCTTGCTGTTGTTATGGTCCTTGTGCCTTTATCGTCTTTACCTGAGCGATATGTAGGGGACGTAATTTCGTAATCATCCTTTGACGTTTTAGCTCCTTTTACTTTCCGTGTTTGCTAAGAAAAGCTGGGTAGGAATTCAGCCTTATCCAACATAGTACTCAACTAGCTTTGTTTTACATAAACATGTTTCAGCACCATCTCTGCTATTCAATGCTTTTTTATTTATTCTTTTTCTCACGTGCCTCTGTCAGTTGGCGGTTTTATATCTAACATGAATTTTACAGTGTTTTTTTCCTCTGGCCTAGCTTCCGTTGTTTAGGACATGTCAAAACACCTATTTCTTCTTCTGTTACCGTTTTCACCCGTTACATTATCAGCAAAACCAAGTTCCTCGTTGCCACTATTACACACACCAAAATTTACAATTATGCAACAAACAGTATTTCACAGTGGTAGCAAGTAAACTAGTATCAGGAACTCTTACACAGTGTAAAAGGGCTGTTCTACAAGAAAGAATTTCAATCAGACACTCTAAGACCAAAAAAGGCAACACGACACACCACGAAGAAATTATGTAAATGGTACGGGACGGAAATCGGCAGATGTGAGTACCGGGCGTGAGTCGTGCTTCGGTAGCTCAGATGGTAGAGCACTTGCCCGCGAAAGGCAAAGGTCCCGAGTTCGAGTCTCGGTCGGGCACACCGCTTTAATCTGCCAGGAAGTTTCATATCAGCGCACACTCCGCTGCAGAGTGAAAAATCTCATTCTGGAAACATCCAGCAGGCTGTAGCTAAGCCATGTCTCCGCAGTATCCTTTCTTTCAGGAATGTTAGTTCTGCAAGGTTCGCAGGAGAGCTTCTGTAAAGTTTGGAAGGTAGGAGACGAGATACTGGCAGAAGTAAAGCTGTGAGTAGCGGGCGTGAGTCGTGCTTCGGTAGCTCAGATGGTAGAGCACTTGCCCGCGAAAGGCAAAGGTCCCGAGTTCGAGTCTCGGTCCGGCACACAGTTTTAATCTGCCAGGAAGTTTCATATCAGCGCACACTCCGCTGTCCGCTGCAGAGTGAAAATCTCATTTTAGATGTGATGTACATGTACAGACAAAAAATTTATTACAGTTTCAAAAAAAAAAAAAAAAGGATGATTTATTGAAGAGAAAGAGCTTCGCAAATTAAGCAAGTCAATAGCGCGTTTGTCCATCTCTCGCCCTTAAATAAGCAGTTACTCGGCGTGTATTGATTGATAGCGTTGTTGGATGTCTTCCTTAGGGATATCATGCCAAATTCTGTCCAATTGATCGTGAAAATGTCGAGATGACTGGTGGGTCGTGCCGATAAGGCTCCAAACTTTCTCAGTTGGGAAGACTTCTTACCGCGTCAATTCAGTATAAAACCTCGAGCTTTCGATGATTTGTGGAAATGCTTTTGTATTGATTCTTTTTCTCCCATACCTCAATCAGTTGGCAGGAGCACCTGACAGTCAAAATTGCTGCTGTTTTGGCCTTATATAGCACAAAGACGGGTTCTGATTGGTCGATAGTTACGTCATGCTGTCGCAAATGATGTCAACGCCTGCGATGGTGGCGCCACCGTTCCCACCGTAGCGTAAACATTGCGACGAATATCTCTGCCTCTTCCTGCATCGATAGCTCGCTTCCGTGACCGCTAAGATCACATCCACCGACACGATTGAAAGTTTTCTTACACATTCTTGTTTCTACATTCTTTAATTATAGAGTCCCAATATGTGGATCCTGAGACAAAACTTTTGTTTCTTCAAACAGTATTTTCTGTTTGTTTGTGAGGCTGTAACTTCAGACTTCTCCAGTTCTGGATTTTTACTATGCCGTTGATATTCTGCACAGCGCCGGACGCTGTGGCCAAGCGGTTCTAGGCTCTACAGTCCGGAACCGCGCGACTGCTACGGTCGTAGGTTCGAATCCTGCCTCAGGCATGTCCTTAGGTTCGTTAGGTTTAAGTAGTTCTAAGTTCCAGAGGACTGATGACCTCAGATATTAAGTCCCATAGTGCTCAGAGCCATTTGAACCGTACTTTGCGGTCGGAAACGGTGCGAATGTAGTTGCTTACGCATTCATATGGGATTTTGTAAATCCCAGGAATCCTGAAGCCGAGAGTGTACTTAACCGGGCGTAGCATCTGCTTTATCTTCTTAGGAGGTCGGAAAATACATATGATACCTCATCTTCGCAGGACTCTCCATATTTTGCTGGACGTAGCGCCGCAGAAGGGAAGGAATGCGGCCGGTGGCTCAGCGCGTGAATATTCAACATTTTCACGTTTCCTTTTCTTGGAGAGCGCTGTGACCCGCAGCCGTCCTTGTTGACAACACGTTTATGGTCTGACCACAAGGGGTAGAAGCTCTTGAGCACTTCCAGGAATATATGAACAGCACGCACCCAAACATCCAGTTCACCGTCGAGACAGAGAAAGAGAGAAGGCTGCCATTTTTAGATGTTCTGTGTACAACAAAAGGCGAACGAACGCCTCGGACACTCAATTTTCGCCATCCAGTCCGGAAGAGAGCATAATCCTTTTTTTCGCAACAATCTTTTGACTGGTTTGATGAGGCCTGCCTCGACCCCAAATCCAGAATTATTTGTTGCTCCGCCTCGGAAACTGCGCGGGCAGCGCGGCGTATTGTGAACCGAAGATGCCCGGGCCCGATTTGCAGCCGGATCGAATATGTTCTCCGCTCGGCGACTACGTGTTGTCCTTATGTTCGTATCGTTAGAAATGACATTCGTTACTGAGGTCGCTGCATGGGTATGTCCCAAAAGCCAATAAATTAAAAAAAAAATTTGCTTATATATTCCAGTGTCTCTCGTTACCTACAGTTTTTGCCTTCTACGACTCGGTATATCCCAAAAGCCAATAAATTTAAAAAAATATTTGTTTATATATTCCAGTGTCTCTCGTTACCTACAGTTTTTACCTTCTACGGCTCTTTATATTACTATCAAAACTATTCCCTCATGTCTTAAACACATGTCCCATTATCCTATCCCTTCTTCTACATTCATGCTCATAAATTAAGGATAATTGCAGAATGTAGTGCCACACAACGTGGCACTACACAAAATTGGCGCTAATAGCATAGGCACATAGGGAACACACACGACACGGATCTGAGAAAACCGTCACAAAATTCATGTGCTACAAAACGCCACTGTTTCCTGTGCATATACCCCGACATCAATATGGGATATGATCACCGTGCACACGTACACAGGCTGCACAACGGGTTGGCATACTCTTGATCAGGTGGTCGAGCAGCTGCTGGGGTATAGTCTCCCATTCTTACACCAGTGCCTGTCGGAGCTCCTGAAGACGTGTAGCGATACGTCGACCGAGAGCGTCCCAGACATGCTCGATGGAGTTTAGGTCTGGAGAACAGGCAGGCCACTCCATTCGCCTGATATCTTCTGTTTCAAGGTACTCCTCCACGATGGAAGCTCGGCGGGGCCGTGCATTATCATCCATCAGGAGGAAGGTGGGACCCACTGCACCACTGAAAAGGCGGATATACTGGTGCAAAATGACGTCCCGATACACCTGACCTGTTACAGTTCCTCTGTCAAAGACATGCAGGGGTGTCCGTGCACCAATCATAATCCCACCCCACACCACCAAACCACGACCTCCATACAGGTCCCTTTCAAGGGCATTATGGGGGTTGGTATCTGGTTCCTCGTTCACACCAGATGAAAACCCGGCTAGAATGACTGTTCAGGCTATACCTGGACTCGTCCGTGAACATAACCTGGGACCACTGTTCAATGACCATGTACTGTGTTCTTGACGCCAGGCTTTTCGAGCTCTCCTGTGACGAGGGGTCAGTGGAATGGACCTTTCAGGTCTCCGGGCGAATAAACCATGTCTGTAGACTGTGTGTCTGGAGACAAGTGTTCCAGTAGCTGCGGTAAGGTCCCAGAAAGGCTACCTGCAGTACTCCGTGGCCGCCTGTGGGCACTGATGGTGAGATATCGGTCTTCTTGTGGTGTTGTACACTGTGGACGTCCCGTACTGTAGCGCCTGGACGCGTTTCCTGCCTGCTGGAATCGTTGCCATAATCTTGAGATCACACTTTGTAGCACACACAGGGCCTATGCTACGACCTGCTGTGTTTGACCAGCCCCCATTCGCCCTAGTTTTCTACCCCTCATAACGTCATCAATATTTGTCCTCTGAGCCATTTTCAACACACAGTCACCATTAGCACGTCTGAAAACTTCTGCACACTTACTCGCTGCACCGTAGTCTGACATGCACCAACACACCTCTGCGTATGTGGACTGCTGCCAGCGCCATCATGCGACGACCACAGGCCAGATGCACCGCATTGTCATACTCCGAGTTGATTTAAACCCGCAAACCGCCCACCAGAGCGTTGTTTCACCATGTATCAGCATTACCCTTGATTTATGAGCATGAGTGTAGTTAGGGCTCGCCATATGCCCCTTTCCTTACAGACCCTCAGGAGCACCTCATTTGTTAACAGTCCACTTAATTTCCATTATACTTTTATAGCACTACATCTCAAACACTCCGATTCGCTTCTCTTCCGGCTTTCCCACAGTCCATGATTCAGTTCCATACGATGTTGTGCTCCAACTCGTACCTCACCTGCTCTTTCCCCGTTCAAGATTAGACGGTGCGCTGAAAGCATTAATGAGGCGGTACTGTGCTTATCTGGTTTCTCTTATCTTCACGACTTCTGGTGGATTATGTTCCACCGACGGGAGGGCGTATCTTTTGATGCTCATAATCCGCACGCCTCTAACTTGTTGAGGCAGAGCATCAGAAAGCACCAGCGTGGACTCCGCTTCGCTCGCCTTGCAAGTTACGTAAAGGGGGCAAACGCCGTGTTGGCATACTCATCTTAATCCCCTTGTGTTTCTTTCCGTCTTTTCCAAGTCAATAGGTAATGCTCTTAGGAGGAGTAATTATTCGATCCGAACGTAAATCCGGAGAGTAATGTAATACGTGCCAATTACGATCGCCATTCTCGCGAGCCAGTGCGCGATGCATGGAATCTGGGACACTCCTTTATGAGGTTGGGGGGAGTTTTTGCAGATCGGAGTTTAATGGGGAAGTCAAGAATGCTTCCACTGCACAAAACTTTCACGGGATCTGCAATTACATCACTCGTCGTCAATCGGCCAGATACTATAAAGATATATTTCTACCAAAAGACAGCAGGAAAGAGAGGGCTCTAATCAGTTGAGGGCAAAACCACTGAGAATGCACTTGAGCAAAACACAAGTTAATCATTGTGCGGCCACTGCACAGACTGGACAAGATGTTCAAATGTTTAACAAATTTGGTGAGTTGTTCGGAACTCATGAAACTACGAATCCGATCGTGGAGCCTCATCGAGGAAAGAAGAAAATTTCTTTGCGACAAAGGCGCGGAGTGTTGTCTACAGTTCCGACGTGCGTGAGACGATATGCGTCTTTTGCTACGCAGCTACTCGAAATTTTACGATGGTAACTTTGCTGTGGTGATCGCTGATAGGCAGTTACGACTTCTCCTTATCTACGTATGTACTCCGGAAGTATTGTACAGAGCAGAGCAGACGGAGGGTAAATTGTACTATTTCATTACTAATGTCATCAATTTTCTTTTCTATTCCATTCGAGTATTAAGCGAGGGAAAAATTACTGTCTGCATCTGTGAGGGCCCTAACTCTCTTATATTACTTCATTACACTTCGTAGGTACAATGTCTGTAACAATGTTGGTGATCGCCATATCAAGCCTTTGTTGTAATACAGCAGTACTGTTCTGTACGTACAGCATGCTGGGTTGTTTTCTGTTTTGGAATAATGTAAACATGTCATGTCGAAGTGTTAATACAAACAAGTGTTCTTAAGTCATAAATGGGTGTTTCATTATGTTTCCTTTCGAATTGTTACCTACTAATTGTACTGCGTCACGCCTAATTCATTTCCTCGAGCAGAAGTAGATGGGTTAGACATCTGAATTAAAACCATCATAGAATGAAAACGGTACGCTTGCAGATACTGGTTCGTACGCAAGATATTATGTACTCACTCCCCTCTACAAGTCCTAGAAATTTATAACGGAAATTTACGAACTTTTTTTGTTTCTGAGATTTGTTTGGGAGGGAGGGGGGGTGATTTTTGT
This sequence comes from Schistocerca serialis cubense, assembly GCF_023864345.2. Classification (NCBI taxonomy): domain Eukaryota; kingdom Metazoa; phylum Arthropoda; class Insecta; order Orthoptera; family Acrididae; genus Schistocerca; species Schistocerca serialis. The sequence goes on from NC_064638.1 coordinate 371,048,298, forward strand.
ACGATAACTTTCGCCCAATTGTTGTCCATTATGTATGTGTGTCGCAAAAACAAAAAAAAAAAAAAAACAAAAAAAAAAAAAAACTGGAGCGTGTGGACCACATTACTTACATGCTCTCGAGGATTCGCCCAGTTATCAGTGAGAGAAAAGGGACTGTTACACCGTTACATCATTTTTCATTTATTGTCTCGCTTTCGTTGCAGTGTTTGCATAAAATCAGGGTTGCGTACATCTGTTCAACGTCACTGCTACCAACGCTGTTTTAAAATGCTTATACACCATGTCTCTGTGTGTGGCATATAGCCTGTTCTTTCTGCCCTCGTATCCTGTCCTGAGTCGGAAATAATTAACCGTCACTGAATTAACCCGAGACGGGAGGGGATGAACTTCTGCTGCATCATCACAAGAAGGCTGACAACTGAACAACACCTCTGGATCCAATGCGAGAAATCATATCTGGTCTGACACCTCCAATTGCCCGATAACATCTCTCTCTCGGCGTTGTGTCGTATCAACTGGTTTGCTGTATTATAACAGTTTTATGAATACAGTAAATATTTTCGGCCGTGAATATATCGGCGTGACCATTTCAACGCTGCATAAATTCATAAATGTGTCCAAACTTTCAAATAAAGTCATATGACGATATTTCCGGTTTCAAATTGCTTCACATCTGTAACTTGAAGAATTTAATCTGCATGAAAATAAGTAATTACTTTTGAATGCATTATGGGAGTGACAGTGATCAATGTGTCACAAATATTTACTATCAAAAACAGTCTTGATCACAATTTATTTATTACAGTGACCGGTTTCGACCACTACTGTGGTCATCTTCAGACCTACAAGTCATATACAAAGTTTTAATTAGAGGGCTACATACATTAAAGAAAATACATAAAGCTGTAAAACGATTAATTACCAATGAGTAAGAACCTCCTTCTGCTGGAGAATCACTACTGGAGAAACCAGCGCACGTCTTACTATATATAATGGAGATTCCGCCCACTTCTGACGGAATGATGTTGTTACTAACCAGTGGGTTATAGGTCGAATAACAATGTAAAATTTCTTAGTTAAAAGAACATTGTCAAGAAATAAAAATAAACACACACTAAACTTAGCTAATTTAACAGCTATTGTCAATTAAGAAGCGTTGAAAATATTTAACCTTGTAGGATAAATGAACTTCATTTTGACAGTACATGGGTTGCCCTCTCAAGGCCTGTTAGTGAACCATTTGGAACCACTGGTTGCCATGGTGAAGTTGGACGCCGTTCCAAAGATGAGGCAGCAGGCTTCTTTCTAACGAAGTTGTTGCGAAAGTGGAATGGCAAAGACTGCCACACCTTTGCACTGACGTTTATCCTCGCCATGGCAACCACTAGTTTGCCTATCGACTTTACAACTTCAGTGGAAAGAAACCTGCTGTCTCATCGTTGGAACGGCGTCCAACTTCACCATGGCAACCAGTGGTTCCAAACGGTTCACTAACAGACCTTGAGAGGGCAACCCATGTACTGTCAAAACGAAGTTCATTTATCCTACATGTTTAAATATTTTTAACACTTCTTAATTGACAATAGCTGTTAAATAAGCTAAGTTTAGTGTGTGTTTATTTTTATTTCTTGACAATGTTCTTTTAACTAAGAAATTTTACATTGTTATTCGACCTGGTTAGTAACGACATCATTTCGTCAGAAGTGGGCGGAGTCTCCATTATATATAGTAAGACGTGCGCCGGTTTCTCCAGTAGTGATTCTCCAGCAGAAGGAGGTTCATACTCAATGGTAATTCATTGTTTTATAGCATTATGTATGTTCTTTAATGTATGTAGCCCTCTTATTAAAGCTTTGTATACGACTTGTAGGTCTGAAGATGACCACAGTAGTGGTCGAAACCGGTCACCGTAATAAATAAATTGTGATCAAGACTGTTTTTGATAGTAAATACATGAAAATAAGTGATTGTCCAGCCATACATTGTAATAAGTGTGTTTATCTTCTTCCTTGCGACTTGCCATTGCTCTATGGGGTCGTTATATTGGTTTTGGCAACGGTAGTGCCAGTTAGTGACTGGATGACTTTCCTGAATCCATCACTCCTCCGTGACGGAATCCGTGTACCCATCTATCTGTGTATGGAGTAAATCTCATGTTCAAGTGTTGAAATGTTTTCTAAATGTTTGTGTAACGTGTAGCTGAGGTGGGTCGTGGTACCAGCCCGTGATTTACCAAGCTGAACGCGGGAAACCGCCTAAAAACGACATACAGATTAGCCGGTATACCGGTCCCTGTCGTTAGTCCGCCGGGTGTATTCGACCTGGGACCGGCGCGCCTCCCCGAAGCCTAGAAGCGGCGCGTCAAGGCGCTCGGCTATCAGGGATGGTTGCATTGTAATATGTTCGTGTTACAGAAAAATGAACTCAAGCCATATGCGTAGAAAGTTCCCAGATTAAGGTCGCTGGTTATCTATTTCCCATACACTGACCTGCCAGAACATTATTACCACTGACCTACTATCGACATAAACCCGTCCAGGCCACAGAAGCGCCATCTGGCGAGGAATGACCGCTAGTCAGACACACGCGCAGTAGATGTAATGTAAGTGAGCGTTCCGTTCGTCTGTAGAATCGGAATGGCGTTCGATCTGCCTGAGTCTGATCGAGGACAGATTGTATTGCGCCGGAGGCTAGGCACGAGCTTTTTGGAACCTACACGATCTGCCGGCTGTTCGAGGACCGCTGTGGTGAGTGTCTTCCACGCGTGGCGAAACCAAAGTGAAAGGACGTCCAGATGTCGAGGAGTTGGACGGCCATCCCCCATTACTGCAGTCGGACGTCGTTTGCTGGGCAGGCTGGTAAAACAAGACAGGCGGCGAACTGTGGCGGAATTAGCGTCAGACTTTAATGCTGGGGTGAATACAAGTGTGTCTGGGCACACAGTGCACCGAACACTACTAACGATGGGCCTCCGCAGCCGACCACTCGTGCATGTGCCAATTTGACACCACGGCATGGCAACTACGACTGAAATAGGCAGTGACCATCGGCACCGGACGTTGATACAGTGGCAGAGCGTTGCATGGTCTGATGAATTCCTATAGCTTCTTCATCATGCCGATGGGAGGGTGCGAATCAGTCGTCTTCCATGGAAACAGCTCCTTGACACCTGTACTGCATCCGTGGGTCCAGCGGACCTCGTGCAAGACACCATAATGGCCAAGGAATATTGTACGCTGGTTACAGACCACGTACACCCCTTCATGGCGATCATGTTTCCCGGCGGCAGCAGCATTTTTCATCACGATAATGCGCCATGTCACAAGGCTAGGATTGTAATGGAGTGGTTCGATGAACACAGTGGTGAGTTACAATTGAGGTGTTGGCTCCCCAACTCGCCAGATCTGAACTCGATCGAACACATCTGGGTTATGAACGAATGTGGCGTCAGAGCTGATCGCCCATCGCCCATCGGCCATCTCCTCCCCCCTCTCCCGGAATTTACGGAAATTGGGTGACTTCTGTTTGCAGATGTGGTACCAATTCCCTCCAGCTTCTATGCCAAGAAGCGTCGTCGCTGTTATCCGTGCCAACTATTAGCTAGGTGGTCATAATGTTCTGGCTGATCAGTGCATATGAATTGAAGAAACAGCTTCACGAAACCGCCAGCCCGCAGATTACTCAAAAAATGTTCAAATGTGTGTGAAATCTTATGGAACTTAACTGCTAAGGTCATCAGTCCCTAAGCTTACACACTACTTAACCTAAGTTATGCTAACGACAAACACATACACCCATGCCCGAGGGAGGACTCGAACCTCCGCCAGGATCAGCCGCACAGTCCATGACTGCAGCGCCCTAGACCGTTCGGCTGATCATCGCGGGGCCGCATATTACTCTCATTTTAAATCTCAAACAGTCCAGTCGCGGTCAAAACATGCCACGAGTATAGAAAAGAGGAGAGAAGTGCTGACAAACTGAAACTTCGAGCCGAATCATGGGCGTATATGAATACTGTTATGATTCTCGTCGTCAGTTGTTATGATGACATGTGGCCAATGCTAAATAGAAACATATATTGCAGGTTTGGCAGTGACGTCGGTAAGGAGCTGGCTGCATAGTCTGTATCTGCAACGACTGAAATAATTAGTAGTCGTTGGTAAAAAATAATATATATTGTACTTGTGTTATAGGCTTCTTCGTATGTTGCATACATATAATTGGCAAAATGGTTCTGAGCACTATGGGACTTAACTTCTGAGGTCATCAGTAGCCTAGACTTAGAACTACTTAAACCTAACTCACGTAAGGACATCACACACACCCATGCCCGACGCAGGATTCGAACCTGCGACGTAGCGGTCGCGCGGTTCCAGACTGTAGCGCCCAGAACCGCTCGGCCACCCCGGCCGGCGTATTTACAAACATATCTAGGGAGGCATTGCATATGCCTTACTTGACTAAGCGCCTTCTTAGAGGTTGCTCACTATCAGCTGAAGGCTATGCTACATTCCTAGTTGACGTCCCGAGCATGAATGGACGAGAGCTCGCTAGATACTTGTCACAAGCCGCGGAGCGGCGCTAGTCGCGACTCGCGGGTCCAGCGATATCTATTACGACGGCGGTCGATATCTGCAACCCCTCACAAGTGTGGTATTGAACGTTGATACCACAAAAAGCTCAAATTCTAGCAACATCGGAAGGGCCGACATCTCTGTCGAACGCAAAGAACACGAGACATTTTGGCACAGTTTTTATAATGCCCACAAAATACATCCTTCCTTTTTTATCTTTTCGCCTCTGTCGCGATACTGTGTCGCAGATAATTTCGTGGCTGGCAGCTGCTTAACTCGCCTCCTGGAGGCACCCATTGAGGTACCCGACGAACGAATCCTTGCGTAACTTACCCGGTTTCGTACTCGTGTTTTGCTCCGTATCTTAACTCGTTTATGACAGCGAAAGCTGCTGTGTGAGCTGATAACCAAATACGTTTATTGTCAGTTTCGTTGTACCACAGACAGTTTGAGTAACAAAGGGCAGCTGTGAAATAATACCAGACACGGACGTGTTGGAATTTCTATCAAACTTCTAATTTCAAGATATGCTCTTTTTGCCACTGACACGAAATTTGCTAATGTTATCTTGTTGTTCTGCTAGCTTGGTTACAAAACTGATCCATTACAAAGTTCCGATTTCCATGGCCACTTCCTTTAATGCTTTGGTTCTAATATTTTCGACTGGGTACTTACTTGTCCCAGTAGCAGTTCATCCGGTAACTGGCTGAAAACAAAAACAACTCCGTAACTGCATAATTCTCAAATTTCGCCGCACTGTCCTAACGGATACGTTCGCCGTACGTCCCACCGTCATGTCTGCGGTTATTTCACGCAGTGTTGCTTGTCTGTTAGCACTGAAAACTTTACGCAAAAGCCGAAGCTCTCGGTCGTTAAATGAAGGCCGTCGGCCACTGTATTGTCCGCGGTGAGAGGTGACGCCTGAAATTTGCTATTTTCGGTACAGTCTTGATACTGTGGATCTCAGAGTAATGAACTCGCCAATGATATCCTAAACGGAATGTCACACGCGTCTAGTTTCAGCTACCACTCCGTATTCGAGATCTGTCAATTCCCAGAATCACGTCGGAAACGTTTTCACATGACAGCTCCGCCAATGCACTGTCCTTTTATATCTCGTGTACGCGATACTTGTTGTGTTGGCAGAAGAGCCAACACCGTATTACTAGTGGGGGCCGAAATGCACGCGTTTTAGCTCACGCAGGCTGGCGTGAGGAGGGAAGGACTCTACTGACGTGAGGTCTGGAACTTGATAAGGAATTAGAATTCAGAAAGCGGACGTAATTAGTTTGATACTTAACTTTAATCCATTAATAATAAACGTCGCTCTTGACGGTACATGATTCACAATATTATCTGTTCAGAATACATTCTTGAAGAATATGGCGCCTTGCTAGATCGTAGCAAATGACGTAGCTGAAGGCTATGCTAAACTGTCGTCTCTGCAATTGAGAGCGTCTGTAGACACTGAACCATCGCTAGCAAAGTCGTCGTACAACTGGGGCGAGTGCTAGGGAGTCTCTCTAGACTAGACCTGCCGTGTGGCGGCGCTCGGTCTGCAATCAGTGATAGTGGCGACACGCGGGTCCGACGTATACTAACGGACCGCGGCCGATTAAAAGGCTACCACCTAGCAAGTGTGGTGTCTGGCGGTGACACCACAATACTACCGCCATCTGTATGTGTGTAAATCGGTGTCCCATGACTGTTGTCACCTCAGTGTATGCTGGAGGTCTGCGATGTCGGTGGGTCGCAGGGTCCGGCCATTCTTCGTAAGATGGTCTGAGAACACACCGGCAGACGCCGGGCTGCAGCGGTGGCCTTGCTCCTGTCGAACAGCGGCGGCTGTGCAGACGTGCAGGTGCTTGCGACACGGCGTGCGTGAGCTGATTACGGTGAGCGTGACGTAACGCAGACGCTCGCTATCTGCGCAGCATCGCTCAGATAGCGAGCGGCGGCCGAGCGCTTCGCAGCGGCGGGATGGCGCCTCACAGGGGACCCACGCCCTCTCCGGACCGCTGCCCCACCTGCGGCGTGAGTACTCCAACCCACTCAACCAGCCGGTACCGCACGTCCGCTATACATGCTGTGGTATGCGACATGACGCGTGCGGAGGCGAGGATAGAATGCAACGTACTGACATTTGTCTTGCTTATATGTTTTTTGGGGTGTTGGTTTTAGAAATGCCTTTGTTTAGTCTGCAATAGTGGACCTCCGACTCCCAAATCCGCAACTCCCGTGCATATAAGTTGATTCTTAGATAGAAGCAAACAGTCACTGTTGATAATGCTGTTTATTTATACAAATAACGCCGGTATCGGTTTCGAACCGACAAGCTGTTCGCATTTAAAATAAATTTGTTTTAATGTAAACGACAAACGTAATCTAAAAGTGAGCAACCGTTTTGAAGATGAATCTCTCAGTCCGAAACCGGTAACGGCGCTATTTCTGCAAATAAATGGCGTTGTTAACAGTGTCTGGTTGTTTTCTTCTTTTCAAGGACAACTTGTGTTTTGCACAGAGCCACTGCCTCAAAATATCAGTTTTCGATCAAATAGCACCCCTATCGATATACTTGTGGTCTTTGACTGAAGGTTGTAGCTCCACGGATCTGTCTTTGTGTGAATGCCACCTTATCGCTGGTGGGGAGGTTTGTGTGTGTCAGTGATCCACTGAGCTATGCTGGCGGGATCTACGCTTCTGCTACAGACACTCATGCCAGACTGGTCAGTTGGTGAGATTACAAAAAGTGGTTCAAATGGCTCTGAGCACTATTGGACTTAACAAAAAATGGTTCAAATGGCTCTGAGCACTATTGGACTTAACTTCTGAGGTCATCAGCCCCTATAACTTAGAACTACTGAAGCCTAACTAACCTAAGGACATCACACACACCCATGCCCGAGGCAGAATTCGAACCTGCGACCGTAGCGGTCGCCCGGTTCCGGACTGAAGCGCCTAGAGCCGCTTGGCCATAACGGCCGGCGGTGAGATTACAGACGAAGTGTAGTCCTCCTAAGGGCTGCCTTCTTGGGAGTATGTGGGTGGCAACCAAATCGCTCCTTAGCTAAGCCTGACATTAGTTGTGCCAGGCTGCCTGTGTTTTCTTTTCCATCGGCCTCCCATGGCCAACTCTTGTTTCTTCGACCCCAACGGTATTAGGTTTCGAGGTCCGAGAATGCCTTTCAGTTTTCTCTTCACTATCTACTTGCAGGGGAGGCAGGGATGTGCGAACTGGTAGTGAAGGGAGCCCACCAAGGACAAGGAGACGCCGAAGAACAAAACCCTGGGCCTCCAGGTTGGGGATTCCTGGGTGACGTTTAGCATCCTGCCTGGGGTAAAAATTTCTAAGGCTGCTCATAGAAATAATAAGTCTCGGAATAGGACGAACAAATCTTTGAGTAATCTCTGTTTATTATATTTTGAGTACAAAAACTAAGACATCCTGCACCTGGCGTAGTCAGTATTGCCAACATATTAGTTAGTAAAATGTAAAATCAATATCAATGGCCTAAGTCGTTTGACAGTCTATAAAACATCTTCAGCAGACGCTGTTTCTTTTATTCCGGTGGCCTGTGATGTCGTTCCCTTGGCCTTCAGCAATCACTCCGTCAGAATTACGCCGTGTCTTATGAATAAGATTCAGTTTCATATTATTTTAAGTGCGCAACCCAAGGCGTCCTGGCGACCCTGATGCCAAGTTTCACGCATTGCAGTAGTAGCAGTGTAGTGTAGCGCAGTACACTTAGTATTTCAGATTACCGCATCTACATTACGATGAACAGCATTCAGAGAAAAATAAGCAATAAATCCGCAAGGTGTCAAAAGTTAGGGTGTTCGTGTGCTCTTGTGCTCTTACACAGCAGGGAGGGCACTGCTTGCGCTGTTCCTTACCACAGAGTTTGTTCACCATCCGGCATGTTCGTCTGTGATGTCGGAGTGGTCCCGTTGCGTCGTAACCCGTAGATCGTGGCTCAGAATGTCGTTATTGTCAGGGGTGTGGATACTAGATGGAGATGGGCCGTGTGAGCGCTGCGGCCAGGCTGCCCACAGTCAGAGAGGAGTAGTGTCGCTGGCAGCTGCAGCCGAGCGCTGGACTGCGAGCAGCACGCCGCGCACTTAAACGAAATGCATTTATCTACGAAATTACGCAAAAGTCGACAATATTCCCAACGAAGAAACCTCTATCACGGTGATAGCTACTTATTACCGTGCCAGAGTATACTCCGACATGCATCGTAAATAATGATCTCGTATGGTATCCATAAGTTAAGGGCGCATGTTTACTCAAAATCAAAATTTGGTTTACAAGGGAATACTGTTGTCGAGATCTTCAATCGGAAAGTCTCGTTTTATACACACTATGTAATCAAAAGTATCCAGACACCCCCAAAAACATACGTTTTTCATTTTAGGTGCATTTTTCTGCCACCTACTGCCAAGTACTCCGTATCAGCGATCTCAGTAGTCATTAGACATCGTGAAAGAGCAGAATGGGACGCTCCGCGAAACTCACGGACTTCGAACGTGGTCAGGTGATTGGGTGTCACTTGTGTCATACGTCTGTACGCGAGATTTCCACACTTCTAAACATCTCTAGGTCCACCGTTTCCGATGTGATAGAGAAGCAGAAACGTGAAGGGACACGTACAGCACGAAAGCGTACAGGCCGACCTCGTCCGTTGACTGACAAAGACCGCCGGTAGTTGAAGAGGGTCGTAACGTGTAATAGGTAGACATCTATCCAGATCATCACACAGGAATCCCAAACTGCATCAAGATCCACTGCAAGTACTATGACAGTTAGGTGGGGGCCGGCCGGGGTGGCTGAGCGGTTCTAGGCGCTACAGTCTGGAACCGCGCGACCGCTACGGGGACTGATGACCTCAGAAATTAAGTCCCATAGTGCTCAGAGCCATTTGAACCATTTTCGAGTTGGGCGGGAGGCGAGAAAACTTGGATTTCGTGGTCGAACGGCTGCTCATAAGCCACACATCACGCCGGTAAATGCCAAACGACGCCTCACTTGGTGTAAGGAGCGTAAACGTTGGACGATTGAACAGTGGAAAAACGTCGTGTGCAGTGACGAATCATGGTAAACAATGTATCGATCCGATGGCGGGGTGTGGGTATGGCGAATGCCCGGTGAGCATCATCTGCCAGCGTGTGTAGTGACAACAGTAAAATTCGGAGGCGGTGGTGTTATGATGTGGTCGTGTTTTTCATGGAGGGGGCCTGTACCTCTTGTTGTTTTGTGTGACACTATCACAGCACAGGCCTACATTGATGTTCCAAGCACCTCACTGTTGAAGAGCAATTCGGGATGGCGATTGCATCTTTCAACACGATCGAGCCCTGCTCATAATTCACGGCCAGTGACCGAGTAATGGATTGACCTGCACAGAGTCCTGACCTGAAACCCATAAACACCTTTGGGATGTTTTGAAACACCGACTTCGTGCCATGCCTCACCGACCGACATCGCTATCTCTCCTCAGTACAGCAGTCCGTGAAGAATGGGCTGCCAGTTTTCAAGGAACCTTCCAGCACCTGACTGAACGTATGCCTGCGAGAGTGGAAGTTGTCATCAAGGCTAAGGGTGGGCCTACACCATATTGAATTCTACCTTTACCGATGGGGGGGTCACGAATTTGTAAATCATTTTCAGCCAGTATTCCGGATACTTTCAATCACATAGTGTAGCTATCCACGTCAGTCTACTCTGTGGTAGCCTCTTCATCTTAGCATAGCTACTGTACTTCAAATTATCTGAACCTGCTTACTATACTCAAACCTTGCTCTCCCTTTACAATTTCTATCAATCCTCCTCCTCCCTCCCCCCCCCCCCACCCCCACCTTCCCCTCTTCCAGACAAGGTCACACCCACACACGATTACAAAATTGAAGATGCTCTGATGCCTCAGAATGTGTCGCATCAGCCGATACCATATTTTGTTCAGGTTGTTCCATAAATTTCTTTTCTCCTCCATTCGACTGAGTGCCTCTTCATCAGCTACCAGATCTTTCCATATCCATTTCGTTCAATGACCTTCCAATTTAAAGATTAAGAACAGTCTTGATCTCATTTTTTTATTTTTATTGGAGTGGCCGGTTCCGATTCTATTTAAGAACCATCTTCAGACTCCAGAACGGTGGGTGAAGTCCGTGGTGCAAGTTGCGCTGACCCTCGGCGCTGGAGTAGCTGAACAGACTCCAGAACGGTGGGTGACCTCCGTGGTGCAAGTTGCGCTGACCCTCGACGCTGGAGTAGCTGAACAGCGTCGAGGGTCGGCGCAACTTGCACCACGGAGGTCACCCACCGTTCTGGAGTCTGAAAATGGTTCTTAAATAGAATCGGAACCGGCCACTCCAATAAAAATAAAAAAATGAGATCAAGACTGTTTTTAATCTTTAAATTTTAATTTTAAAAATCGCTGATAATGTTTTCAAAAATTTTATGACCTTCCAAGTCCATTGCTGCCTCTGAAAGAATTACAGCGTTGTCGGGAAACCCTAAATTTTTATGTCTTTTGTCTGACCTTTAATTCCTTTTCTGAATGCCTCTTTTGTTTCTAATACTGTTTACTCAATCTACACGTTCAGTAACATGAGGGATGGGCTACAACCCCGTCTCATTCTCTTCTCAATTTCTGCTTTCAACTCTTACAACGGCAGCCTGCTTTCTGTACAAGCCTCGGGAAAAATTACGCTTCCTGTATGTTATCCTTGATACCTTCAGAGGTTTGAAAAGTGTATTCCAATCCACAAAGTCAAAAGCTTTCTTTAGATCAACAAATGCTATAAATGTAAGTCTCCCTTTTTCTATTCTATCTTCTAAGACTAGACAAAAGGTCGATACTGCTAAGCGCGTCTTACATTTCATCAGAACTTAAACTGATCTTGCCCAACGTCGACCTCTATCAGTTTTTCCATTCTTCTGTAAATAATTCGTGTCACAATTTTCTCACCATGACTATTCAAACTGATTTTGTTGTAGTGTTCACACCTGCCATCATGTGTCTTCTCCGGAATTGAGCTTCTTATTAAGTAACTATTAACGATAATTATAATATACATCGTTACAAATCTAACACATTACACTAAAAAATATTTTTTTTACAGATTTACTGTACAGAAATTTTGAATCACGTGAGATCAGAAATAGTGGTCCTTCTTTTTTCCGTATAAAACACTCTAGAAATTGATGCAGCGTTGCTTCGTTTTAGTTAGGATGTTCTTATATCAAGAAATGGGAAAACTCGATTTGTTCATGTACTGTTATCAGGCGTACGCAGCAGCTGTTTTACGCACTTGTCGGCCACAGTGCGATGGTTGCAGCCGCCAGCCGCACCACAGGAACTTCGTGTACACAGCAGTGAGTCAGAGCTCGCTACATCCCTGGATGTTTCCCAACAGGAACGTTGTGACAAATCATCCAGTGACAGCCGAAGATAATTGATACCATTCACTTTCAACTGCTGAAGGGGAAATCCGTGCCACTCGCCACTCGTCCTTGAACTGCCTGCAGACGAGACGCCATGTGGAGCTCATCTGCACTGTCGGTAATGAATGCTGTGTATGCGCGATTAAGACCCAGCTAGAGCGCAGGTTCGCACTCAATGAGTTGTTCAACTCGAATAGCGCGTGCGCTTGGACTTGAACCTCGGTATCAGATAAAACCTGGTAGCGAGCTGATAACTGAGCTTAGATTTCCGACCTTGACAGTACAGACTGAGCAGAGAGCTCGAACTGTCCCGCTGGAGCAACTACACTGCGGTGAGCAGGTAAACAATTATAATCTTCCTGTAAAAGGAATTTTATTCCTACAGAAATGTAGTAACGTGGACACTAGTAATATTTCTCAAACATCTAAAGACATCGAAAGAAATTTTTGGCAAGTGATAGCACCGAAAGGAGCGAGTATGTTATTATATGTTCAAAACTGATTTATTTTTTAGCTGACGAGATGTAGTCAAAGGGTTTTACTATCCACAGTGTACAACCAGTCTCGTTGTTATTGTGCTGCTACAATCAAAATTTCTCACTGAATGCGCCTCTTAAACAAGTGTAAGGTATCGCATGATATCATTGTTACTGGCACATCCAGTTTTTGGTCAACCTGCTTCTCATACCACCGTTATCTGTGGATGGTTACATTACAACTGAAACGTGTCTATTCATCATATTTTAATATTATATGTACGTACGCGATCTAGACAATTAAAATATTTTTGAAAAAAGAATTCTTAAATTTTAAGAAATTACATATGGTGCTTTCCTCTTCCCTGAAAATGTCATGCATTACTTTAATATTAGATTCTTGTGTATTTTAATATCGTATATCTGCCTTATTTACGTATTTGATCCTACACATATTGCAATTGTAATTTAGCCATGTTATTTAAAATATTTGGTTTATAACACGAGTGATGAACATCCGACTGGACATTTCTCACTTTATGTCACGACCAAAGATTCTGTGTATGTTGTTGGTATCTTTAACATTTGTTCAGTTGTTTCCTGACGCTGGCCCGATAGGTCCTAAACTGGTTGGAAATAACTGTCGTTACTTTTGTGCTAGAAATCGTTCACAACAATTGTTTGCGGAGTGTAAGAACGCGTTACAGTGACCTTCTCTTGCACTAGGTCTGAACTGATCGAATTTGATGAAACTCGCCCCAGCGTCAGGCTGCAGTCCAGTGTCGAGCGCACAACACGTCACTACTAATGGTCCCTCCATAGTGCACGACAGTACAAAAAGAATGGTAGGAGTCCCCTGACACTTCGCTAATGCATTCCTTAAATTACTTCTGGACCTGTGGGTGATCCTCCGTCCATAATAACGTGCTGTTATAGGTGAATGCGAAATCTGTCGAAGAAGGGCGTGTTGTATGAATTCTAACGTACAGAGAGATCAGTTTTTAGATATGCGAGAATATTAACACCACGTTAACCAGCCCCTTATCTTTCATAGGCGCGTTCAAAATTCAGTTTTTGGTCATGTTGATTTTCTTAAATTTGAGTAGAACGATTATGACTTGAAGCAACACATGAAATATTTATTTAACGCCTGGAAGTCAGAACACATACAAATCAACGAAAATGTTCATTGGTACGTCGGCAAAGGACACAGTAAATTAATTCGAAATTTGTGGTAAATTCCTATGGAACCATACTGCTGAGCTCATCGGTCTCTAGGATTACGCACTATTTAGTCTAACTTAAACTAACTTACGCTAAGGATAACAAACACACCCATGTCCGACGGAGAACTCGAACCTCCGACGGGGGCAGCCGCGCGAACCGTGGAAGGCGCCCGTAGACCGCGCGGCTACAGTAAGTACAGGAAGCATCGATTCTCATTTACAACACCCCCACTAGCATCAATGCTTGTAGAATCTTCCTAATTTCAGCCAAAATTCCTTACTCATTTGATGATGTCGTATTCTTGAAAACGCCTTCGTCAGCATATCAGCGAGCATCCGTTTTGTCGGAATTTGTTCTGCCATAACTTGAGTACCCACCTCTGTTGTCGAAGTCGGTAATGATACCTTGTGCGGTGACCTCGACTCGGAAACAAGTCTGTTCGGACCCTGCTGCCACGAGAAATTTTCACTGACAATATTTCGCCGGCAGGGGGCTCGCAGGACGTGTTGTCAAGTTCTGACACCAAGTTTTTGCGCTAACGTGATGGATTAAATTTAAAACCTCTCCGTAATGTTTCATAAAGTGAGGGCATATGACGCTGCTGCGTCCATCGCACGCTGATATTAAGCTCGGCTGCCCCTGGTTGCTACTAAAGAGGAATAGGCACCGGGTTTTGCTCTCTCCCTTCCCTTCATCCACGTCAATACAATCGCAACACATCGCTGTCACACTCATCCACACGTCAGAGATGCACGCTTAAAGCTTTATAACAGATCGGAGGAAGGCGACAGCAAACCACTTCCACTAGTGCCTTGTAATGTAGATTCCTGTGTGTCCTCTGCTAGCTCATTCCATGAGTAAGGGGCTGCTTCGACTGTGTTAACTGTAGTCGATTCAATTTTTTCTCTAATAATGTCTTCTATCAATATGTTTGGGACCACTTGTTTTGAATGAGTCAGTGTGACCTTTGTTGTCAGATAAATGTTTGACTGGACTAATTTCAGGACACAGAGAGTTTTTGGTGCCTGCACTTGCAGACAGAGTGCTTCGTGACAAACTGATGTCAGAGCCCTGTAGTCATTTTCAGTAGTTCATAGAGCTACGGCGAGCTGTTCCTTCCTGATCCACGAAATTGTACGTCCTGGGCCAACAATAATCTGTTGTTTTACTGAAGTTTACGTAAAACATTAGTCACCTTACAGAACACACACATGTATCAACAACAACGTTCATAGTTACGCCTGGTCAGAATACATAAACTAAAAGGAGCCGTAGATTCTCATTTACAACAAATCACGAACGCGCCCATTCCTGTGGTGCCTCGGCAGCGTGTAGTGTCGCAGGGCAGGAAGCCAGCACATAAGCCCCGCCTCTAAATACCTGGGCTCCGGCAGTGCCAGCTCCAAGAGGCCTGCAGAGTTTGCAACAGGTGCAACGTGTTAGCCTGCCCGCGTGATCTACACCAGGGACCTTGGAGCGTTGTTATTCAGGCCAGGGTGTTTCCAGCAGTAGGCCTCAGGTGACGATCTAAAGGGCTCCAAAACGTGCATAAAATAGGTGGTTAAGGACCTGCTCGTATTGCGCCAGTTTCCGAGACAGTACAGTGATCCAGACCTGCAGTAATCCGAAGCGCCGAAACAACAACGGGTCACCCTGAGTGGATTTTTAGAGTGTTCGCCACATCCAGTAGGTAAATGCCGGATAGCTATCCAGTCTACGAATCAGAATCCAGAAATTGCTGAAACAGGAAAACACACAGACAATAAGTGCCAGAGTAGGTGAGAGCGGTAAATCCGAATGTACACTACTGGCCATTAAAATTGCTACACCAAGAAGAAATGCAGATGATAAACGGGTATTCATTGGACAAATATATTATACTAGAACTGACATGTGACTACATTTTCGCGCATTTTGGGAGCATAGATCCTGAGAAATCAGTACCAAGAAAAACGACCTCTGGCCGTAATAACGGCCTTGATAGGCCTGGGCATTGAGTCAAACAGGGCTTGGATGGCGCGTACAGGTACAGCTGCCCATGCAGCTTCAACACGATACCACAGTTTATCAAAAGTAGTGACTGGCGTATTGTGACGAGCCAGTTGCTCGACCACTATTGACCAGGCGTTTTCAATTGGTGGGAGATCTGGAGAATGTGCTGGTCAGGGCAGCAGTCGAACATTTTCTGTATCCAGAAAGGCCCGTACTGGACCTGCAACATCTGGTCGTGCATTATCCTGCTGAAATGTAGGGTTTCGTAGGGCTCGAATGAAGGGTAAAGCCACGGGTCGTAACACATCTGAAATGTAACGTCCACTGTTCAAAGTGCCGTCAATGCGAACAAGACGTGACCGACACGTGTAACCAATGGCACCCTATACCATCACGCCGGGTGATACGCCAGTATGGCGATGACGAATACACGCTTTTAATGTACGTTCACCGCGATGTCGCCAAACACGGATGCCACCATCACGATGCAGTAAACAGAACCTGGATTCATCCGAAAAAATGACGTTTTGTCATTCGTGCAGCCAGGTTCGTCGTTGAGCACACCATCGCAGGCGCTTCTCTCTTTGATGCAACGTCAAGGGTAACCGCAGCCATGGTCTCCGAGCTGATAGTCCATGCTGCTGCAAACGTCGTCGAACTGTTCGTGCAGATGGTTGTTGTCTTGCAAACGTCCCCATCTGTTGACTCAGGGATCGAGACGTGGCTGCACGATCCGTTACAGCCATTCGGATAAGATGCCTGTCATCTCGACTGCTAGTGATACGAGGCCGTTGGAATCCAGCACGGCGTTCCGTATTATCCTCCTGAACCGACCGATTTCATATTCTGCTAACAGTCATTGGATCTCGACCAACGCGAGCAGCAATGTCGCGATGCGATAAACCGCACTCGCGATATGCTACAATCCGACCTTTATAAAAGTCGGAAACGTGATGGTAAGCATGTCTCCTCCTTACACGAGGCATCACAACAACGTTACACCAGGCAACGGCGGTCAACTGCTGTTTGTGTATGAGGAATCGGTTGGAAACTTTCCTCATGTCAGCACGTTATACGTGTCGCCACCGGCGCCAACCTTGTGTGAATGCTCTGAGAAGCTAATCATTTGCATATCACAGCATCTTGTTCCTGTCTGTTAAATTTCGCGTCTGTAGCACGTCATCTTCGTGGCGTAGCAATTTTAATGGCCAGTAGTGTAGATTTTACCTGTGGGGTCTCACATACTAATTACTAACCTCTGGCTCTCCTGCACATAATATGATAAATATTCTGTGACTGGTTCACCGCCGTGTAATCGCTTGAAAATGCCGGCACTCACAACAAACGAAAATTTGGCACAAAAAATTACGAAACATCAAATAGAAAATGAAACTCTTTTCTACATTTCTAGAGACTGAACAGTATTATTGTTGTTTATAATAGCTTCATTTTACAATGAGCCATTTTCATGTCTGTATGAAATTTTAATTTGTCATAAAACGAATAATTAAAAATGAAAAGTTATTTTTATTGACTCTGAGCACTATGGGATTTAACATCTGAGGCTATCAGTCCCCTAGAACTTAGAACTACTTAAACCTAACCAACCTAAGGACATCACACACTTCCATGCCCGAGGCAGGATTCGAACCTGCGACCGTAGCGGTCGCGCGGTTCCAGACTGAAGCTCCTAGAACCGCTCGGCCACACCGGCCGGCGTTGTTTTTATTGAAAAATATGATCAATGCGTTATTTAACTTTACCATTTGATTTTAAATATAGAATTTTAATAAAAGTGAATAAAGAAGTTTGCAGACAGTCACACTCGAATCACTGACTTTCCCATTACAAATCTTTTGCGCAGCACACCTAGCTACAGGCGATTATGTTAGCTATTGGCAAATGTTGTGTACTTAACAGAGCACAAAAATCTTCTAATCTTCAAAAGCGATTTCTTCGAGTTCTTTTGAGAGTTGTGTCGTACTCCTTTACAAAACCGATCCCGGCCGCGTAGCCTCAAATACTGCAAGTAAGAAGAAAATCGAAGAGAGCAGAGCAATCGGCAAGATCCAGTTGCCAGTATTCACATTTGATCTACAGATTTCTGTTTTCTCTTGCTTTAATATTTGCACCAATTCTGCTTACCTGGCCCCCATTCCATAGTGCACGTGAAACCTGCGTGTGTGTGACACAGCCCGTGAAGCGCCTGACAGGCGACAGCTGGCGGTCTTTTGTGACTTTGGCGACTGCAGTGAGGGGCGACGCGTCAGCCTGGGAAGCCGCCAGCCCACATCTCACGCCGCCCTCGGCAAACACCGTCCGTGTTTGCGTCGTGTATTCTCGCCACAAGGCCTGTACCGCTCGCCTCCAGTCACGGCATCCGCTAGGGGCGCTGCGCCAAAATCTACGTTGGACGAATACACAGTCATGGAAAAAGTATTCATGCGCCGCTGTTCACGTAGAATAACTTTATTTATTAGAGCCGAAAATCACAACCGCAGATCTAACAGATAAACTAACAGTACGGAACGTCCTTCCTAATCTGTACATACACAAGCATAAACTAAATTAGCCTTCTGCAAAAAGGAAATAAAAATACTGCACCAGCTGGCTTCGCACAGGGTAAAAAGTATTCATACACACCAAAAGTATTCACACACTCCTAGAAATGTAAGCATGGAAACGACTAACAAACCACCTGCAGCAAGGAACGCCTTCAGTCGCAATCTGCGCCGGCCGTGGTGGCCGAGCGGTTCTAGGCACTACGGTCTGGACCCACGCGACCGCTACGGTCGCAGGTTCATATCCTGCCTCGGGCATGGATGTGTGTGATGTCCTTTGGTTAGTTAGGTTTAAGTACTTCTAAGTTCTAGGGGACTGATGACCTCAGAAGTTAAGTCCCATAGTGCTCAAAGCCATTTGAACCATTTCGCAATCTGCTATTTGTTGATGTTTGTTCTGATAAGCGCTGAATGCCGTGCAACTGTGGAGGAAAGGCAAATAGTTATCTCCCAATATGAAAGGGGAAATCATTTTCAGAAACAGCTGATATTATTGCACGAAGCTGGGCAATAATATGCGGTCTGTAATATACGAATTAGAGAAAGAAATACTCGTATTAACCGCGAAAGAAGAGGTCGACCACAGAAGCTAACGCAAAAAGAACGAAAGGTGTTAGTAAGGACAGACAAATAAGATCCTAAATCGACAGCTTCCGCATTGTCTGCGCATGTTAATGTTTGGGAAGGAAATCGCACCAACGGCCGATCGCTATATTTTAAGCAAGGCAGGTTAGCCCGCACGGTTAGCCGTGCGGTCTAACGCACCTCTTTCCGCAGTGGGAAGGAGCGGCTGGTCCCCGGCACGAATCCGCCCGGCGGACTTGCGTCGAGGTCCGGTGAACCGGCCAGTCTGTAGATGGTTTTTAGGCGGTTTTCCATCTGCCTCGGCGAATGTGGGCTGGTTCCCCTTATTCTACCTCAGCAACACTACGTCGGCGATTGCTGCGGAAACAAGTTCTTCATGTACTCGTACACCACCATTACTCTGCCACGCAAACATAGGGGTTACACTCGTCTGGTGTGAGACGTACACTGAGGGGGGTCCACCGGGGGCCGAACCGCACTATAACCTTGAAAGACTGGTTCGATGTGGGGTGGCGGAGGGGTGAAGTGGACTGCGGTAGTCGTCGTGGGGTTGTGGATCACAGCGGCTGCGGCAGGGACGGAGCCTCTCCGTTTTTTCTAGGCCCCCGGTTAACATACAATACAATACAAGCAGGTTATGGAGCTAGGGCCCCTAGAAGAAAACCGTACATCAGCAAGAAGAACAAGACATGGAGACTTGAATTTGCTCGATAGCAAATAAACAAAATCAGACGCTCCAGTGACAAGGTACTGTTCACAGATGAAAGTAAATTTAACATATTTGTAAATGATGGCAGAATTATGGTATTGAGACGACCAGATCCTGAGCTGGATTTCAAACACATTCAACCCACAATAAAGCACGGTGCTTGTGGAATTATAGCATGTGGATATGGTGTTGGGCAACTTGTTTTTCTTGAAGATATAACATTACAATAACGTCAATGTATATGGAAGATGACATCCTGGAGATTATATATATATATATATATATATATATATATATATTTTTTTTTTTTTTTTTTTTTTTACAGGAAATCTGTACTCTTAGATACGGTATCGTTGCTCCACATGTCTTGAAGAATTGTTCCAATATTTAAAACAAAAGAACGATATTTCCTTCAGAACAGCGAAATTTAGCGTTAAACAATAATCTTAGAATCACAGAATGTGAGCAAGTTGTGCATATTGTTGTTGTTTAGAGAGACTACGTTGTATGACAGCAATGTGGCGGAAGCAGAGCAAGTGGAGAGATGCGCCGACACATGTTGCTCGGAGTCTTTTTTTCTGTTCGGGCAGTACTACAGTCGTGAACTCTAACTGGAGTAAAGTAATATATGTTTAAAACTGTTCTTTTATTTGGTCCAACCAGCTGCATTCAGTGAACAAATCGTTAAATAACACTGATATCATGCCCTAGATAGCCAAAAAGTTAACTACAAACATCTACGACATTTTCGCGGTGACCTGGGCCGATTAACGCTACAACGGTAACATGGATATATTTCAGCATTTAAATATCGTAAAGGAATGTCAGCAAAAAAGTTTTGATAGCTTGGGTTTGAGCCTAAGCAAACAGCGGACGTTATTCATCTGTTATTGTTGTACCATAACCCTCCCCCCCCCCCCCCCCCCCCACACGTTCTCAAGTTTCGAGCACAGAGTGCAGACCTTAATCCCGTTAGCATCTTTGGAGTACGCTTGAAAGAATAGTCAGAAACATGAAATACGAAGCAAAACTGTCCTGAAATAATGTCTACAACAAGAATGGGAAAATTTTACCTCAGAGAGTACCAAAAGACTGGTTCATTCCATGCCAAAAAGGTTAACAGAAGTGACACACTGAAGCGCAGTGAGTACATAGCGTTAACATTGACATTAAATTTGTGCATGCGGACACTGAACTTTTCTTCGTATGTATGAATACATTTTTCCCCAATGAAACATTGTCTCAAAATATAGTAGAAAACCCAAAGAGATTCTGGTCGTATGTAAAGTAAACCAGTAGCAAAAAACAGTCAATACCTTTACTGCACGATAGCGATGGAAATGTTACCGATGATGGTGCCATTAAATCGGAGTTACTAAATACACTTTTCCTTCACGAAAGAAGACGAAGTAAATGTTCCAGACTTCGAAACCAGAACAGCATGAGTGACATAAAAGTAGATATCTTTGGTGTTGCGAAACAACTGAAATCACTTAAGAAAGGCAAGTTTTACGGTCCAGATGGTATACGAATCAGGTTCTTTTCAGAGTATGCAGACACAATAGCGCCTTTCTTAGCAATCATATACACCCGCTCACTTGACGAAAGCTCTGTTCCTAAAGACTGGAAAGTAGCACAGGTCACACCGATATTCAAGGAAGGAAATAGGAGTAACCCACTGAATTACAGACCCATATCAGTGACCTCAATTTCCAACAGGATTTTGGAGCATATACTGTACTCGAACATTATGAATCACCTTGAAGAAAATGACTTATTGATACATAACCAATACGGATTCAGAAAATATCGTTCTTGTGCAACACAGCTAGCTCTTTATTCCCGTGAAGTAATGAGTGCTGTCGACAAGGGATCTCAGATCGATTCCATATTCCTAGATTTCCAGAAGGCTTTTGATACCGTTCCTCACAAGCGACTATTAATCAAATTGCGTGCATATGAAGTTTGTGTGAGTGGATTCGTGATTTCCTCTGAGAGAGGTCACAGTTCGTAGAGATAGACGGTAAATCATCGAGTAGAACGGAAGTGATATCTGACGTTCCGCAAGGTAGTGTCATAGGCCCTCTGCTGTTCCTGATTTCCATAAATGATCTAGGTGATAATCTGAGCAGCCCCCTTAGATGGTTTGCAGATGGCGCTGTAATTTACCGTCTAGTAAAATCATGAGACGATAAATTCCAATTACAAAATTATATAGGGAGAATTTTTGTATGGTGCGAAAAGTGGCATTTGGCACTAAACAAAGAAAAGTGCGAGGTACTAAAAGAAACCCGATAAATTTTGGGTATACGATAAATCGCAGAAATCTAAGGGCTCTCAATTCGACTAAATACCAAGGAATTACAATTACGAGCAACTTAAATTGGAAAGACCACATAGATAATATTGTGGGGAACGCGAAACAAAGACTGCTCTTTGTTGGCAGAACACTTAGAAGATGCGATAAACCCACTAAAGAGACAGCCTACATTGCAGTTGTCCGTCCACTGCTGGAATATTGCTGCGCGGTGTGGGATCCTTATCAGGTAGGATTGACGGAGGACATCGAAAAAGTGCAAAGAAGGGCAGCTCGTTTCGTGTTATCGCGCAATAGGGGTGAGAGTTTCACTGATATGACATGCGAGTTGGGGTGGCAGTCACTGAAACAAAGGCGATTTTCTTTGCGGCGAGATACGTTTACGAATTTTCAATCACGAACCTTCTCTTCTGAATGCGTAAATATTTGGTTGACACCTACCTACGTAGGGAGAAATGATCATCATAATAAAATAAGAGAAATCAGACCTCGATCGGAAAGATTTAGGTGTTCCTTTTTCCCACGCGCCATTCGAGAGTGGAATGGTAGAGAAGTAGTATGAAAATGGTTCGACGAATTCTCTGCCAGTCACTTAAGTGTGAATTGTGGAGTAACCATGCAGATGTAAATGAATGTGTGAAGCCAGCTGGTACAGAACTGTTATTTCCTTTTTTCAGAAGGCTAATTTAGTTAATCATTTTATATATGCTGGAAACTCCTTACTGTTAGTTTAGCAAATAACATCACTGATTGCGATGTTTACTTCCAATACATAAAATTATTCTACGTGAACAACAGTGTATGGGTACTTTTTCCATGACTTTGTTACGGTGGGTTCCACAGCTGCATTGCATACATGCCGATCGGACGTGGCGTTCCTGGCCGCTTCCGGCACGAGCTCGCGGCTGTCCACCGTAAGTGACCTTGGCCCAGCCCCCAATAGCTGTAAGTAGGAAGGCACGTGTTTAGTCAATTTAACATTGATCTGCCGCACACATTCTAAGATACAGCATGTCTCAAATGTTTGCCACTTTTCAGCCACGTGACTTATCACGTTAGTGTATGAATTGAACGCTGTCTTCGCAACATCTGGAGGGACTTCGCACGGGAGCTCGAAGACCATAAGAGTGTGGAGGCCAGATCCAGCGTGGTTCTATCGTGACAGCCCCTACATGAGATCACTAGCATCTCTGCGCACGACATCTGTGCACAACTCCCCATCTGTTACACGCTTCTAGTAATTGATAAGTGGATCTCAATGATGTCTTGAGGAGCAGTATGAAGATCATCTCAGACAAAACGTTCAGTTTCATATGCTCGAGGTGTTGCGTGATCCGACTGAAACGAGATCTTAATTGTGACCTAGCGGTACGAGTGTGCCATTGTGCTCTAGAAAGACGGGCGCGATACACTTGCCACGGCGAGAATGTAAACAGTAAACACTCGCAAGCAAGCTGCACGACTTGCGGGACGCAAAAAAAGTCCTTGTCTCGCCGCTGCCAAAAGGCAACTACGCTATCTCAATCGATAGGAAACTATTCGTCTCCCCTACATGACGTATGCAAAAGCACAGTCATGCCGATGTTACAGGACTGTTAATGCCCAACGCATTGAATGAGAATGAGAATTGGAAGAGAGAAGCTGGAAGTGATAGAGGAATTTACTTATCTGGAAAGCAAAATCACAAGGGATGGTAGAAGCCGGAAAAAAATTGCGAGCAGAATATAAAAGGCCAAAATTGCATTTCATCGCCAGCAACATCAGTCTGAAAATAAGGAAACTTACCACGAAAGGTTTCGTTTGGAGTGTGGCCCTATACGGATGTGAAACTTGGACAAGTGGAAGAGAAGAGAGAAGACGGCTAGAGGCCCTGGAGATGTGGTGCTATAGAAGGATGATGAAGATCAGCTGGAGAGATAAGCAAAGTAACAAATGAAGAGGTGCTTAGAAGAGTACAGGAAACCAGATCTCTGTGGAGGCACATACAAACGAGAAGAGACAAACTTGTAGGGCACATCCTACGACACAACATCATTGGAACAATAGCAGAAGGAGCTATTGAGGGAAGGAACTTGCGGGGGCGACCGAGGATATCATACATGCAACAGATCATGAATGACATTGGATGTAACACATACATGGAAATTAAGAGGAAGGAAGACAGCAGAGAGGAATGGCGCTCTGCTACAAACCAACCTCAGGGTTGAACACTAAAAGAAGAAGGAGAATGCCCAACGCAACGTTTATGGTGAAAGGATACGTATGTGGTACATGCATGATGAGGCACCGGCACACTTTCATGTGGCTGCTTGGTAATACGTAGCAAGAATATTATACAAGTGTTTTGGTCGTGGCTCGCCATTACCATAGCCTCCCAGATCACTCGACTTGAACCTGGGGCAGTTTTCTGTTTGAGGGTATTTAAATGCTTCGATGTATTTCAGCATTGCTGATAGCGCCGATAAACTCTGTGGATGTTGTCAGTGCAAGGAGTTCTTGAAAGTGTACAGGCGTCAATGAGGAGACGTGTCGAAGCCTGCCTTCACGTGAACGGCGGCCATAGGGAACACTTGTTGTGCTGAATTTGTCCTCAAGTGCCTATCTGCAGTCTGGGTCGTGGGGGACTCTATTACAAGGTGTTGATGTACTATCATAATGTGTCGTGTCCGAGAAACCACTGTACCTACGTGCACCCTGTGGAATGAATACAGCCGTGACTTACACCTGAACACATTTGTGTATGCGAGATAAAGTACATATATGATAATAATATTAAACTATCCGACAAAAGATATGTAATAGTTAGGCACTTGTCGCCAGGTGCTATCACCTGGCCAGTGGTGACTGCCTGTCCGTACGTCTTTAAACTGCTATTTACTCTAGAATGGACAGTGTCGCACCACCGCCTGGATAGCAATGTCTGTCTACATCTACATATATATTCCGCTAGCCACCAAGCGGTGTGTGGCGGAGGGCACAATTCGCGCCAAATTCATATTCCCCCCCTCCCCCCTCTGTTCCACTCGCGAATCGCGCGAGGGAAAAACGTCTGTCTGAACGCCTCAGTACGAGCTCTAATTTCCTTTATCTTTGAATGCTGATTATTGCGCGATTTGAAAGTTGGTGGTAATAATATATGCTCTACATCCTCGGTGAAGATCGCATTTCGGGATTTAGTGAGCAGCCCCTTCCGTTTAGCGCGCCGTCCATCTGCAAGTGTGTCCCACTTCAAACTTTCTATGTGATTTGTAACGCTCTCGTGATGGCTAAACGAACCAGTCACGAATGTTGCTGCTCTTTTTTGGAACTTCTCAATCTCTTGAATCAGACCCAACTGGTAAGGGTCCCATACAGACGAACTAACGTATTGTAAGCTATTTTCTTTGCTGAAAGACTGCATCGCTTCAGGATTCTACCAATAAACTGCAATCTAGAGTTCGCCTTACCCGTTACTTGTGTAATCTGATCATTCAATTTGAGATCATTTCGAATAGTCACACCCAGATACTTGACGGATGTTACCGCTTCCAAAGACTGGGCATTTATTTTGTACATTAATGGGGACTTTCGCCTGGTAGTACGCAGTAGGTTACACTCACTAATATTCAGAGATAATTGCCCGTCATTACACAACGGATTTATTTTCACAAATCCTCACTGATTTGTTCACAACTTTCGTGTAATACTACTTTCCTATAGACTACAGCATCATCGGCAGACAGTTTAATGCCGCTGTCAGTACCATCAACCAGATCGTTTATGTAAATCGTAGAAAGCAGCGGACCTATTACGCTGCCCTGGGGCACACCTGAAGTTACGCTTGTTTCTCTTGAAGTCACCCCGTTCAGGACGACATACTGCTACCTGTCTGTTAGAAAACTTTCCATCCAACCGCATATGTCATCGGATAGACCGTAAACGCGCACTTTTTGGAGCAAGCGACGTTGCGGAACTGAATCGAACGCCTTTCGAAATTCGAGAAATATGGCATCAACCTGGGAGCCGGTATCTAGAGCCTGTTGTATATCATGCATAAAGAGGGCCAGCTGCGTCTCGCTCGAGGGGTTCTAGGCGCTTCAGTCCGGAACCGCGCGACTGCTACGGTCGGAGGTTCGAATCCTGCCTCGGGCATGGATGTGTGTGATGTCCTTAGGTTAGTTAGGTTTAAGTAGTTCTAAGTTCTAGGGGACTGATGACCTCAGATGTTAAGTCCCATAGTGCTCAGAGCCATTTGAACCATTTTTTGCGTCTCGCTGTTTCCTAAAACCGTGCTGGTTTCTGCAGATGAGCTTCTCAGAGTCTAGAAAGGTCATAATGTCTGAACAAGATTCTACAACAAATCTATGTCAGTGAAATTGGCCGGTAATTATGTGCATCCGATTTTCTACCCTGTTTACAGATTGCTGTGACCTGGGCCTTCTTCCTGTCCTGTGTGACATTTTACGTTTTTATACCTCTACGGCAATAGTGTTTTTTGAAATTGTTGACGAGTACAGCAGTTATATATTTAAATGACAGATGCATATTTGTGTACACCTAGAAATGGTGACGATGAAAAATTACGAGAATACGAGTACCAATTGGAAAATGGCAAACAGTAGAAAGTAGCTGATTGTGTGAAGGAAATGACTGCAATTGTAGAACAGGCGAGATGGAAAATGGAACTGTCTTTTCAGTAATGTTGATGGTAAATGAATTCTCGTCGTTAAGGACTGTTGCCTCGGGAAAGGACTACCATAGGCGTGTTCTAAATGTTGTAATTAAAGCTACAGCTAGTCACGAATAAATTTCCGGTTAGCATAGGCACGAATCTGCGTATATTAGTTGCGAAGAAGCACATTTTTCATGTGATACACGTAAAAGACGACTCTCACACGGTGCATCCGGTAATCAACAGACCCATAAGAGAACAGACACCCTTCTCTAGTCAGTGAAACGTTGTTCTTTAGCAGTATAGCATCGCAAAAGTCTTTTCAGAAATTAGGGGCCCTGTTTCGACCGCTTGGCTGCTGAACTGCACGAATTATCATTGCTCACTCTGATGTTTACGTTCTTCACACAGTATCCTGAGACGATTATTGTTATGACCGTACGAAACTATAATCGTCCACAATTGTGAGTTGTTTGATTGCTCGTTGAAATGGCACACGGGAACTAGAACTCATGAAATATTGGTTCACTTTATTACAACGATGAATAAAAGATTTACTTTACTTTGACGCACTATTTGCCACAGGAATATTGGATAATTTACAATTACCCTTGACTAGCAAAGCATCATTTCATGCACTGATTAACAAATTGTTGTCTTGAGGTACAGCCTTTATTGATTCCTTCAGATGAGGTCACGAACTGGGCGGAAAGCTCGACGCTATATTGAGCTCAGCAAGAGGGTGTTGCTGTGGTTAGTGGGGAGGTGTGGTCTTCAGGAGAGACTCCCACACGTCGTTGCGGATTGCAGCGAGCCCTCGCTAACGTCCGTGGTATGAACATGCCGACTTTGGTGAAGCATCGCGATCACTGAACGATACTACAGTTACAGTAATTTCGTCTCATTACCGGCTCACAACACGTGCTCCTTGTGTCGTTCGAGAATAAGAGATGAAGTTTCGAAATTAATTTTTTTTAAAATAAATAGTATAATTTGCCTGACTGGCGACATTTTACTAAACTTTAACAAGAAAAGATCTTAAAATGGATTGTTTAGAAGCCGAAACCTGTTATATCTGAAATAGGAATTATTATTGACACAGTGGTCGTGATTGTCTTAACAACATAAAAACTTCTAGCTTTTGCTGCTCTTTGATCGTTCTGGACACTCTTACGGCTGCGGCACCCAAATATGCCCAATTTTTTTTAACGATGACTTCGTTACCATTGCTCAAAATGCTGAGATTTCAAACGCATATAGTCTTGTTTACCCGGACGAAGAAAGCAGCCTCACAAACCCAGAAGCTTACGCTGGCGAAGAGGCACATTGCGGAGCAAAGGACAAGGGACCACTCCTGAGGGAAGCACAGACCGGTCGCTATATATAGCGGGCTGTGGGATTGCTTAAGTTAGCCAATTACACTTAATTCAGACCAATGGATGAAGCGCAGAAGGAGAGACTCTAAAAGGCGACCGACGGACTATCGCAACAATTAAGTGCTGACCCTGGAAGTCACTTGCCTTGCTCCTGCAGGCCGTCCCCTCGTTAACGCCAGTACTGAGCGGGGCTGTTGCGGAAACACCGAGTCTTGCAGGGCCCTCGTGTGTGGGCGGGGTGCGTATGGCCGCACTCCAGTTCTTGTCTTGGCGTTCGTGTTTGCCGTAATGCATCAGTGAAAATCGTCGCGCTAATTTACTCCTTGTGACGCAGAAGCATACAGGTCCCGGGAACACACACACACACACACACACACACACACACACACACACAGAGAGAGAGAGAGAGAGAGAGAGAGAGAGAGAGAGAGAGAGAACGATGAGATCAGTGGAAAAAATCTAGATTTTTCTTAGTTCTTTGCCGTATATATGTCTCGTTGTTAAGTGTAACAATGCTGTGTGCTTTGAGGCATTCAGGTGACTGTCGTATACATATTTCAATCACTAATGACGGGAATAAAATCGCTTTGGTGTCTTGTAACTAATCGGAGGACATAAGTGGATGTATGTAAACAGTAGTCTAACATTCATTATATCCGTTGTGAAAAACGAACTATACCAGCAGTTCAAAACAAACATATGTATGTACACTACTGGCCAATAAAATTGCTACACCAAGAAGAAATGTAGATGATAAACGGGTATTGATTAGACAAATATATTGTACTAGAACTGACATGTGACTACATTTTCAAGCAATTTTGGTGCATAAGGCCTGAGAAATCAGTACCCAGAACAACCACCTCTGGCCGTAATAACGGCCTTGATACTCGTGCGCATTGAATCAAACAGAGCTTGGATGGCGTGTACAGGTACAGCTGCCCATGCAACTTCAACACGATACCACAGTTCATCAAGAGTAGTGACTGGCGTATTGTGACGAGCCAGTTGCTCGGCCACCATTGACCAGACATTTTCAATTGGTGAGAGATCTGGAGAATGTGCTGGCCAGGGCGGCAGTCGATCATTTTCTGTATCCAGAAAGGGCCCGTACAGGACCTGCTACATGCGGTCGTGCATTATCCTGCTGAAATGAAGGGTTTCGCAGGGATCGAGTGAAGGGTAGAGCCACGGGACGTAACACATCTGAAATGTAACGTCCACTGTTCAAAGTGGAAAAGAGGTGACCGAGACGTGTAACCAATGGCACCCCATACCATCATGCCGGGTGATACGTCAGTATGGCGATGACGAATACACGCTTCCAACGTGCGTTCACCGCGATGTCGCCAAACACGGATGCGATCATCATGATGCTGTAAACAGAACCTGGATTCATCCGAAAAAATTACGTTTTGCCATTCGTGCAGCCAGGTTCCCGTTGAGTACACCGTCACAGGCGCTCGTGTCTGTGATGCAGCGTCAAGGGTAACCACAGCCATGGTCTCCGAGCTGATAGTTCATGCTGCTCCAAACGTCGTCGAACTGTTCGTGCAGGTTGTCTTGCAAACATCCCCATCTGTTGACTCAAGTATCGAGACATAGCTGCACGATCCGTTACAGCCATGCGGATAAGATGCCTGTCATCTCGACTGCTAGTGATACGAGGCCGTTGGGATCCAGCACGGCGTTCCGTATTACCCTCCTGAACCCACCGATTCCACATTCTGCTAACAGTCATTGGATCTCGACCAACGCGAGCAGCAATGTCGCGATACGATAAACCGCAATCGCGATAGGCTACAATCCGACCTTTATCAAAGTCGGAAACGTGATGATACGCATTTCTGCTCCTTACACGAGGCATCACAACAACGTTTCACCACGCAACGGCGGTCAACTGCTGTTTGTGTATGAGAAATCGGTTGGGAACTTTCCTCATGTCAGCACGTTGTAGTTGTCGCCACCGGCGCCAACCTTGTTTGAATGCTCTGAAAAGATAATAACAGTATCTTCTTCCTGTCGGGTAAATTTCGCGTCTGTAGTACGTCATCTTCGTGGTGTAGCAATTTTAATGGCCAGTAGTGTATAATATGCAACCAGTGGCTTTTTGAATTTGAATTTGTACCCCTAACTATTTTGGGAGCCAGTGCAGGCTCATAAATAGATGGAGGTATTACAAGATTGGTTGTGGTGCTGGCAGAAATAACAGAAATTCCGTTAACATAATGTTTACGGAACGAAAAGATCATTACGTTTTAGGTTACTTTCATTGGGTCCGCCACGATAGCTGAGTGGTAGCCGGCACCGTAGCTCAGCGTGTTCGGTGAGAGAGCTGGTTGACCCCTGAAATAAAAAACTGTGTGGAAGGACCAACAAACGAACTTTAACGAATGTCATGTGACGTCCGCAACGACCAACCCCCCCCCCCCCCCAAAAAAAAGTGGTCAGCGCGGCGTTCTGTCAAGCCAAGAGGCCTGGGTTCGATTCCCGGCTATGTCGGAGATTTTCTCCGCTCAGGGACTGCGTGTTGTGTTGTCCTCATTATCATTTCATAATCACCAGTCGAAGGCAACTTCCATAGACGCTCATTCGGTAGACCTCTCTGACGAGGCTGCCGTAAGGCAGAACACGAAGTTTTACTTAGGTTTGACTGCTCCGTGGTACTCATGACCAATTCATTTCTATAACGTACATTTTGTCAGCCTACACACACACACTCTGTATTTATGTGCATTTGGTTTCGTGGTAAACAAACACTAACCGTTTGAGCAAAGAGTATGAACATGCTAGATATCACATTTTGCCACATCGCGATCTTTGCCATGAGATACATTAAATTACAAAGTAAAGTATTTATAACCATAGTAATTGAATATCGTTAAGCGGCAAGTGTTCTCCCAAATGTTGATAATATGCGTGTAACATGGATCAAAAAAGTTATAGATAAACAGAGAGTGAGATATTTACTACATGACTATCTCTACACAACTATTTTGGTCTATATTACGCGTTTATGGAAAACATAATGATCGTTTCTTAAACATTTCGTCAACTAAATTTCCGTTGTTTTCGTCAGCACCACGACGCTGGCATCTGGAAGCACTTGGTCCAAAATAACGACGTTCCTTCAACACCCCCGACCGATGGGATGAGCCTGGAGTGGCTACAGAAACTAGTTAATGGTACAATTATAATAAATCGAATGAAATTCAAAGAGCGACTGGTTGCAAATTATAGCTATATAAAGCGACAAGTAGTCTAACATTTCTTAGAGCGCGGTTTTTTCCGTTGTTTTACGTTGCTGAGAATTGTCATGTGGTATTCATGTAACACCGTATTTGCTCTTTCACGGTTCATGAACTTCGAGTCATCACTTTAGAGTGAGGGCTCTCTAATTGGAGGGATGATTTTGGTATTTTGCTTGTAGCCATTGCAAGCTAACTAGCTCATTCTCTCATGTTGTAAGCTGTAAGACCAGGCAGTCCTTCGGGAGAGAATGAAGTA
Organism: Schistocerca serialis cubense; assembly: GCF_023864345.2. Taxonomy (NCBI): domain Eukaryota; kingdom Metazoa; phylum Arthropoda; class Insecta; order Orthoptera; family Acrididae; genus Schistocerca; species Schistocerca serialis. The sequence goes on from NC_064638.1 coordinate 371,079,717, forward strand.
GTTGTAATAAAAGATTCTCACAAGTAGGTTAAAGGATTAAAGACTCAGGTTTTGGTGGTAAGCTTTTGGAGGCTTTAAAATCGTTTACATGTCAAGGGGCAGATACATGAAACAGTTAATTCTCAACTCAGTAGTTCGGAAGATGAAGGAAGGAGAAAAATAAGAATTCATGAACGAGTTACTACGTCCCTAACAGTGCAGTATAATTCATACGCAAATATAACAGAGATGAAAAAAGAACTTAAAATGGGAATGTTTCCAAATATATATATATATATATATATATATAAGGCGATTTTATTATTACGAAACAGTGTTGGGAAAACTGAGAATTACCTCACATGAGAACAAGGTAAGGTATAATAAGGCGCGAATGGAGGCATATAGACAGTAATTTTTCCTTCTGTCGATATGCGCAAACAGCAGTGTATATAGTGGCTGATAGTGGTATGCCGTATTCTCTGGGATTCACGGTACTTTGGTTTGCAAAGTATGAGAGGCAGTCAAATGAAAGCCGAACGCCCACCACAGCGGGACCATGGAATGGTTACACTGAAAAGTAATCACCACTCATGTTAAGACAGTTATCCCATTGGGAGCCGAGGCGATCAACTCCTGTTTGGTGGAACACGATCGGCTGCTGACGAATCCACAACCGCACCCACTCTTGCACTTCCTCGTCCGACTGAAACCGACGTCCACGTATGTCTTTCTTGGGGTCGCCAGAGATGTGAAAATCAAGCAGTGGAAGATCCGGCATATAAGGAAGATGCTGCAGCGTTTCCCATCCAAATCGCTGAAGTGTAGCCTTCGTCCGCTTGGGAGTGTGGGGGTGGTTCTTATCGTGCAACAGGATGATTCCGTCGGACAGCATTCCTGGGCGTTTTGAATTTATGGCACTTCACAGTTCTGCAGAGTGTCTTGTTAGCGCTATGCACCGATTGTTGTTCCACGCTCGAGGAACTCGACGAACAGAGGGCCCCTGCAATGAACAGCTTTGGATTTCTGTGGCGGGGGAGTTGTGGTATGTTCCCACTGAGTTGTGGTATGTTTCCACTGTTGGCTTTGCCTGTTGCCCTCGGGCTGTCGGACAGCCTCATCGTGTTGCACATTAATGACCCTCCCCCCCCCCCCCTCCCCTACAGCCAATCGGACGAAGACTACGCTTCAGCGATTTGGTTGCGAAACACTGCAACATCCTCCGTACGGCCCGGATCTTTCACCGTGTGTATTTCGCGTCTTTGACGGCTTGAAGAAAGACATGCGTGGACGTAAGTTTCAGTCGGAAAAGTAAGTGCACGAGTGGGTGCGGTTGTGGATTCGTAGACGATGGACCACGTTCTGTGAAACAGGAATTGATCATCTCGTCTCCCAGTAAGATAAATATCTTAACACGTGTGACGATTGCTTTTAAATGTAACCATTCCATGGTCCCGTTGTAGCGGGTGTTCGATTTTCGTTTGAATACACCTTATGTAACTTATACAAAGATGTTCATGAACAAATTCCGCTTCAGTTCTCCACGAATAACATGGCACATCTCATACGTAAAAGTCGTATCGTGTGCGTCAATTTAATCACGTCTTCCACACTTCGACCGCCTTAAGTAATCTTTCTTTATTCATAGCAGAATTGTTTCGATTCTTTCACTGTCTTCTCCAGCGCAAATGGTGTGCGCCCAATGCTACTGGAAAATGAACTATGTGAAATTACATAGAAAAAAACAGCAAATCTCGATTTACGATGTATATGTAATTTGAGGAACTTTTGATGTCCTTGAACATAAAGCTTAAATTTAATTACTTCCCCTATTAAAAATTTCGCATGATTATTTAATTTCTTAAAATTATTTGGAGAAACGTATTACAATAATGTGTGATATTTAATTGTTAAAGGTCTATGTATATGGCAGAGGTTTTTCAGTGGAGCCGGCCGCGGTGGCCGAGCGGTTCTAGGCTCTTCAGTCCGGAACCGGGCGACTGCTTCGGTAGCAGGTTCGAATCCTGCCTCGGGCATGGATGTGTGTGATGTCCTTAGGTTAGTTAGGTTTAAGTAGTTCTAAGTTCTAGGGTACTGATGACCTCAGATGTTAAGTCCCATAGTGCTCAGAGCCATTTGAACCATTTTTTCAGTGGAGGACAATACTGTGCTTTAAAATAGAACTTGTCACTTATTTAGGCGATGTCTGATTTCTTAACTTGAAACATGAGGACCATCGTCGACAGGGAATGAGACGTTTCTTTCTTTTTATTCACACGTTAGTAAAAGTGTGCAGTAAGTGGAAATGTTTGGCTTTTAGATATTGTAACAGCCACCACTTCATGTGGTGCGAGAAATATACCGCACGTTGTGCGACTGAAACGCACCTTGCAGTAAAATTTCAGATCTTTTTTCTACGACTAGTGATGTAATTATAATGGATAGAAAGGTTTGTACATTGTAGGCTGTACTGTAAATGATAGCCGGCCGGAGTGGCCGAGCGGTTCTAGGCGCTACAGTCTGGAACCGCGCTACCGCTACGGTCGCAGGTTCGAATCCTGCCTCGGGCATGGATGTTTGTGATGTCCTTAGGTTAGTTAGGTTTAAGTAGTTCTAAGTTCTAGGGGACTGATGACTTAGAAGTTAAGTCCCATAGTGCTCAGAGCCATTTTTGTAAATGATAGCGCGAGGTAGTAGTAGTACCGAGGCAAAGTAACTGGGTTTTGAATAAACGTGCTAATTTTTTCCTCTCTTACCGAAGCATACGTAGCTCATTGTTAAACAAAGATCATTAAGCAGTGGAAACTGGAGATAAATGAACTCTGAGATGCAATATAAATACTCTACACAGCAGTCCCCGAACTGTATTTTGTATGAACGTGCCCTGTACCCCCACAGCCCGCTTTCAGAGGTCTTCTCACAGAACTGTTTGGTCCGGCCGTGTGAATGGTCTGTCAAGCCAGACACTCCCACGGCTGAGGCACCTTGCCCCGTGATTCATCCCCCTCTCTGCCAAGGAGCGCTGCCGTAACAGAGACGGGTCAGCCGCCGTATTTTTGTAGTCGTGTGCTGAAAACGAACGGGGTAAGCCGCTCCTTGAGGAGGTGACGTGGCGCACGTCGAAACGCCGTCGCGCAGAAATAGGACGCCAGCCGAGGCGTGAATGGATAGCCGCCGCACCCCGTACTCCGTAACCTGCACAACCGGCCTGGCCCCTCCACTACATACGGAAGTGGTGCTCCACTGAAGTAAGGTAGGCGTGTACTTCCCTGAATTTTTTAATTATTCCACAAAAACAGTAACAAAAAATGGCTAGCTTACAATGAAATGACATAAATAAGGTGACAGATAATTGCAGTCATAAATTACAGCATTCAAAGAATGAGGAATGATATGCAGTCTTTAGCGGTAGCACACATAGGTAACAGCCCATTTCTTCTCCTTTGCTTGCTGGTCTGGGTCAATGCGCCAGTGACCTTGATACCGGCGGGACGCCAATCTCGTACCTTCCTCCAGTCTTATGTGCACGATTCATGTTCGAATAGTGTCTTTTCAAGGCGTATTGAGTGACCAAAGGGTTACAGAGTGATGGTCTAGCTCAGGATGTAGCGTCTAACACATTTTTGGACAAATACGTCCTTTACAACAGCAGATGTACTAGTGAAACATCCCCTTGGAAAAATTTATAAATGGCAGTGCTGGAAAACTTCTACGTAATTTGATTTTCAAACTGCTGAGCAAAACTGAACGTACTCAGACATTTCTCTCAAAATGTTCAAGTGTGTGTGAAATCTTATGGTACCTAACTGCTAAGGTCGTCAGTACCTAAGCTTACACACTACTTAACCTAAACTATCCTAAGGACAAACACACACACCCATGCCCCAGGGAGGACTCGAACCTCCGCCGGGACCAGCCGCACAGTGCATGACTGCAGCGGCTAGACCACTCGGCTAACCCCGCGCGGCAGACATTTCTCTCTTTATTTATTCTGATCAACACTAAACTGACACAATATTTTTTATTTTTTTTTTAGCGCAACGCAGCCTGACTTTCAATAATCCCTACAAAAGAATGGCCCTGACTAACAATAACCTATACCTTTCATGAATCACTTACCTCACAAAAATCTTCGTTACTCAAACTGCTTCAATACAGCGAGCGCCAATACTGCCAGCTAAATAAAAGATTCTAACTACTGAAGGCACTAACTACTGATAGGCATAGTTAGCAGATGAAAGATTTTAATGGAGAACAAACAATGCATTTACCTTAATAGAGTTCAAAAGTCATATATATATATATATATATATATATATATATATATATATATATATATATATATCAGTTCATGACATCCAATCTTACAAATTTCCTTTTTCTGGCGGACACGCGTCCAGATTGTCTGCTCTCAAAACTCTGCCGTCTCTCTCCCCACATCCACCAATGCTGACGGCTCACCTCCAACTACACAACGCTACGCACTGTTCACATCCAACTGCCCAACACTACAATAGCGAATATTCCAACAATGCCAACCAGCCACAGACTGCACACAGCACAGTCAGTGTGTTTCATACAGAGCGCTACGTGGCGTTACCAACATAAAAACCTAAACAGCCTACTTACACTAGGAACCGTGAGATGAAGGTATGGATCCGTTTGTTTACTACACTGACAGAAAAAAATCGAAACACGAAGAACGACTTGTGCGACATAAACTAAAGCCTGTACGCGCGTTTCTGTTTATACGATGATGGAAATCAGGTTTGCTTTGAATACACGCTGCAACGGTCGTGAGCGTTACTTGCCTGTGAGACTGGACGTGGTGAGGTGATGTTAGCCAAGAATGCGACTAAGACGCCATTATCAGTACCTCGCTGTGTTTGATCGACATCGTGTAATAGGGCTACCAGAAGCAGGATGTTCCGTCTGCGATACTGCAGAAACATTTGGCAGGAATGTAGCCACTGACCAAGACTGCTGGCAGCGGTGGACACGATATTGTATGGTCGCAATAAGACCAGACTCCAGACGGCCACGTGGCACTACTTAGAGGGGACATCATCGTGTTCGGCGTAAGGCTCTGTCAGATCTTACGTCATCTGCAGTAGCAATTTGAGCAGCAGTTGACACCACAGCGACACCATGAACTGTTACTAGTCGGTTGCTACAAGGACAGCGCCAAGACAGACACCTCTAACGTGCATTCCACTGACACCATACCACCGATATTTGCGATTTCATTGGCGTCAAATATTGAAATGTGTGTGAATTCCTAAGGGACCAAACTGCTGAGGTCATCGGCCCCTAGACGTTCACACTACTTAAACTAACTTATGCTGAAAACAACGCACACACCCATGCCCGAGGGAGGACTCGAACCTCCGGCGGGAGGCGCCTCTTGATCAGTGACATGTCGCCTCAAACCACGGACTCATTGGTGTCAAGCGAGAGCTGACTGAAGGGCAGCTTAATTCCTGCCAAGTATTTCTGCAGTGCCGGCCATGTGTTGGTTAGAAGGAGAACCAGTTGAGGGCCTGCATCCAACCTGTCTGCTCGGTAGACACAGTGGACCTTCACCTGCACTTATTGTCTGGAGTGAGATTTCGTATGACAGCAGGGGCACCCTCGTGGCTATTCCATGCACCTTGACTGCATATTTGTACCTCAATCTGGTGATTCGGCTTCCTGTGCTTCCATTCACGAAAAGCATTCCAGGGAGCACTTTGCAACAGGGTGACGCCCCCCACACATCACTGTTGTAACCCAACATGCTCTACACCTCAATCACCAATCGAGCGCTCATGGGACATCATCGAACGACAACTTCAGCGTCATGCACAAACAGCATTAACTGTCCTTCTACAGACCGACCAAGAACAACAATCATCGAACTTCATCCCATAAATTGTCATCCGTCACCTGTACAACAGAATGCATGCACGTTTGCATGCTTGCATTCAACACTCTGGCGGTTACACCGGCTTTGACGTACCAGCATTTCAATTTACGATAGCCACAAGTGGCCCGTCGGGACCATCCGACCGCCGTGTCATCTTCAGATAAGGATGCGGATAGGAGGGGCGTGTGGTCAGCACACCGCTCTCCCGGTCGTTACGATGGTTTTCTTGGACCAGAGCTGCTACTATTCGGTCGAGTAGCTCCTCAATTGGCATCACGAGGCTGAGTGCACCCCGAAAAATGGCAACAGCGCATGGCAGCCCGGATGGTCACCCATCCAAGTGCCGGCCACTCCCGACCGCCGTGTCATCCTCAGATAAGGATGCGGATAGGAGGGGCGTGTGGTCAGCACACCGCTCTCCCGGTCGTTACGATGGTTTTCTTGGACCAGAGCTGCTACTATTCGGTCGAGTAGCTCCTCAATTGGCATCACGAGGCTGAGTGCACCCCGAAAAATGGCAACAGCGCATGGCAGCCCGGATGGTCACCCATCCAAGTGCCGGCCACTCCCGACCGCCGTGTCATCCTCAGATAAGGATGCGGATAGGAGGGGCGTGTGGTCAGCACACCGCTCTCCCGGTCGTTACGATGGTTTTCTTGGACCGGAGCTGCTACTATCCGGTCGAGTAGCTCCTAAATTGGCATCACGAGGCTGAGTGCACCCCGAAAAATGGCAACAGCGCATGGCAGCCCGGATGGTCACCCATCCAAGTGCCGGCCACTCCCGACAGCGCTTAACTTCGGTGATCTGACGGGGAACCGGTGTATCCACTGTGGCAAGGCCGTTGCCCATCAGCTGTATTAGGGTAGAGATATAATAGCTATTATTGACACATGAAAATTGGTTCCTTAAAGGACTCGAACCCGGATTTACCGCGTACCGTGAGCGGTCACCTTAACTATGTCGGCTATCCATGGACGCTCCACGGATCGATCCAAACCTCCATATGCCACTCTGTCTACATCGCCTAATACTCGCAACATTTCTTGGATTTCCGCAATCGGGAGAATGAGACAACGTATTCATCATTGTCATCGTCATTTTGCTCGTTGCAACGGTTCGATGGTTCTGTACCGTGATATCGAGTGGCTTAGTAAAGTCTGATCGGGGTGCTAAGACTTCCTATTATTCAAGCTTGCTCGGTTTACTATTTCACCGCACTTGCTAACCTCTTGTGATCGAACTTCGTTTGTCGAAGTGCTGCAGTCACTGCTGGAAGTTAGGAGTACAAGTCCACCATCCAACTGTCGAAATAAATTTGTAGTTTCTCATTAACAACGTCCTGTCTACAATAACTGTGCGTTTCAAAGTTGTTACATTATCTAGAACAGCGAAAAAAACATTGATAAGGATAAAAACCAAAAACAGTCTGTCTTAATTAACGGATTCCAATCGGAAGTGTCTATACAGCAAGTTTACTCTTGTCCCTGTTACGTCAAAGATTCTCTGTGGCTCACCTCGCACCTCCAAGGCAGGATCCGACGATACGGAATAAACCGCCCGACCACCAGGTGCCGCGACTGTGGTACGATGTTTATCGTCATTCCAGCTTGTAGATACGCTGCGTCCATCCATATCATGATACATGAGCATAAATAAAACATATATCCAAACTCTAGATTATCTATTGTAGTACGGAAATAAATCTTTTATAACGGCAATCATCATTCGTCGGTTGTAAAAATGCTTGTGCAACACATCACTTCAGCAAAGTGATATGTTACACTACTCCGTCTAGGCTTGTAATACTTATTTTACAATTTCGAAATAAAACTTATTTTTAAAACGAATAAAAAGATCACCTAGTTCTGCATTACTTCCCTAGTTGCAATCCTATTCAATGTTGCATCTGCTAAACTGTGCAATTCAATTTTGTCCAGCACATATACAGCGTATCTCAGACACAGTGTTTGTCTGTGCAAATAATTTGTAAGGTAATAAGTGAAAGTAATATTTATTCAGATAGTTGAACCTAAGAAATGCTATATTTCTGTCGATTTATGAACACAGTTTATTTACGTAAACTGCGCAACACAATTAAAGAACCACTTTTTCGAAAACTCGTAACTGTCTCCTATTGAGACGCTTAAGTTTGAAGTTTGTCTCATAGGTGCCTCCTACCTCCCTCTGTAATGATGCAAAAGCGTGGCGCTCTGCGACGTCACCCTGTGGTTCGGCAACGCTTCAAACATCAACATATGCGACGAAAGACCAGTGCATAGAAGTTCATAGAGGTGTAATGTGGGTTTGCTGTGTCACATTGGCACCATATTTCGTCATAATTCTGCCAAACGGCACCGTGGACGTGTCACAGGATCAGACTATCTTCACAACCATTTCTTATCCACACTTCATCACTTCTTTTGACGCCTCTGCAATGGAGGTCAGAACTGCGACACCCAGCACTGAAATCACGTTATTTTCTTATGGGTAGTTGCGGAAAATATTCCAGACACACCACCACGCAGAATCAACGCGAAAAGTCCTTAGGTAGTGGCATAAAGGGCTACAATGAAACCACTCCTTTTGTTGTGGCGCTGATTCCTACACATTTCGCATTCGAAAATGACAGTTCACAGTGCGATGAGCAACAGGATGACGTTCTAGACAATTTTTGATACTGCTGTCACGTCCTGGACGCTTCAGTCCTTCTCTAAGGACATCGTGGCCGCAGCCATATTTAAACTGAACGTACCCTTTTGGAGTGCAGTGCGACAGCTATTTTTGCTCTGGTGAACCAAAGCAGCAAAGGATGTTTATACTTTTTCAGGCCTCCTGTTCCGCCCTTCCTGTGACGTGATTAAGAAGAGGTGAAGCATTAACGCATGCGTGGAAAAAACGGAAAAGGGTCCCTCTAAAACCACCTAGTTTTGAAACACCCCCAGTTCCACCTGCCCACGTTTGTTGAGCACTTTAAAAATCCACCGGCACAGACAGAACCCGTAATTAGAGTCCTAGGTGCCTGCAAGCAGGCTAAGCTGCTGCTCTTGCGCCTGGTAGTAGGCCATCTGGAATTGGAGGAGTGTCGAAATGGTTCCTTATCTGCAAGGTCCTAGGACTTCATCATAGGTTGTCTCCTTGGAGGTTCATTTTAAGAGTGCTCAGCAAAGGCGGATGGGCGGCACGGAGAGTGCTGCCGAACTGAGGGTCTTAGAACGACCCTTTGCCGTTTTATTCACGCGTGTGTCAATGCTGCGTACCTCAGTGATAACGCCACAGCGGGGCGCGGCACAGGAGGGCTGAAAAAACATACTCTTTTCAATTTTGAATCGTGTTCAAATTTCGTCGAATGTATTTTAACGGTATCTACTGGCTTCACCCTGTACACTAGAGCAAAACCTGATGTCGCACTGCGCTCCAAAGGGGTGTGATCGCGTTCAGTGGGGTTGCTGGCTCGCGATGTCAAATGTTGTTCAAATGTGTGTGAAATCTTATGGGACTTAACTGCTAAGGTCATCAGTCCCTAAGCTTACACACTACTTAACCTAAATTATCCTAAGGACAAACACACACACCCATGCCCGAGGGAGGATTCGAACCTCCGCCGGGACCAGCCGCCCAGTCCATGACTGCAGCACCTAAGACCGCTCGGCTAATCCCGCGCGGCTCTCGATGTCCTTAGAGAAGTGTTGAGTCGTCCGCAGGGTGTCAGCAGTGTCAAAGGTTGTCAAGAACGTCGTCCTATTGGTAATCGAATTGTGAACTGTCGTTTTCAACCACGAGATGTATGATGATCAACATCCCAATGGAAGGGGCGGTTTCCTTTACGCCCTTTATGTCATCTCCTAAGGCCTTTACATGTCGGTTGTGAGTGGTGGTGCGCGTGAAATGTTTTCCTCGGCCACCCATAAGAGAACCGCATGGTTTCAGCGTTGAGCATCGCGGTTTTGACCTCCAAAAAAGGGAGTGAAATGTGGGTAAGAGGGAGCGTGACGGCTTTACCATCTTGGGACACGTACACGGAACCTGTGACCAGAGTTGTGGTGAAATTTGGTTCTAATGTGACGTCATTAACCCACTTTACACGTGACATGAACTTCTGAACTGTGGCCCTTTTTCGTACGTGTCGACACCTTGCTGTCTGAAGCGTCGCCGAGCCCGAGTGTGGCGTAGCAGGGCCCTACGCTTTTGCACCATTGCACAGAAAGGTCGTAAGCACGTTTGAGCCAATTTTAAACTTATGTGTCGCAATGGGAGAGAATTACGGCTCTTCGAAGAAGCGCTCTTTTAATTATGCTGCACAGTTTGGTTACGTGAGAGCTACAGCAACGACTTATAATTTTTAACGCAACATTGTTTTTGTAACGCGTAACTAATTTAGTTAAACCAATTGTGCAAAAATCAGTTTACATCAAGAGTTTATCAACTTTAGTTAGGGAGCTAGAAACGTTCAAAGTTTTAGGAGTCGTTGCAACATATTGTACATAACTGTATATAACGATGGTAGGCTCATGGAGCAAGAAATTGCGTTGTTTGAAGTCATATGGGGTTTCAGGTTTGGTGACATAAACACGATTCTTTAGGTACCATTCCAAATAGAAATCTACTGGCATTAAATAGGGTGACAGTGATGGCCAAGACTAATGACAGCAGCATCATAACCGTCTTTCAGATCTGTTGTTCAGTTACTGCTCATCATCACACTAAGGACGAGCTGGGTGACCATCGTGCTCCGACGTGTAGCTTGCAATACCTGCACTGACATTTTCAAGGAGAGCACCTAAACTTTCAATGATAACGACTCTACACTTATTACCTCTCAGAGTACTGCAAAGTAGTTTGGATCGACGACTTCAAGGATCCCACACCACATGTTAGTAGACCACATCTTTAGAAGATCGACATGATCCAATAATGCATACTGTGCTGGCGTAAGCTGTCGCCAGCACTCCGGTCGGCAAAGAAGCAGCGAGAAGATCGATAGGAGGCGCCAGAGCAAGTGAGCCCATCAGGAGAGAGGCCAAACTCGCAAGAAACGAGCCGCCAACGCCCACTCGACCGCCAATATTTAGATAGCCGTCACAGATCGGAGGTCCCAGTCAGTCGCAGCCAGAGTCGAGTCATCAGTCGTAGCCCAGTCACTTGCAGTTGCAGGCGCAATCAGAGTCTCTGTCTCAGGCAGCACATAGCGACCAGAGTAGTCTGCATAATGGGACTTGTATTTCACCAGCAGTGAGGCTAACATGGACTAGCTTAAGATAAGTAGTTTTCTGTTCTGGTTAATAAAGAATTCTGCTAATACAAGCGTGCAGTTGTGTTATAGAAAGAGGATACTGCCCATTAAACAACATCCTCTCCTTGCTTCCCATGGTGCAACAGACTCTATAGTAGTAATGAGACGACACAAAACATCTTACGACTGTTCACTACGCCATAATTTGTGATCGTTGGTTCATCAGAGAAATTAACAGTCTGTAAGGCGTCCAGAGTGAAATTATTCACAGTCCATTAGCAAAAAGTAATCTCTGATTGCAATCATTTCCCCACATCTCCTGTGTCAGTTGAAATGTGCACATTGGTGTTTTGGAACTGAAACAAACACTTCCAGAAAATAACTAAAGGAACTATTCTCATAAGACCTCAGAAAGAGTAACATTTCTTAATTCACATGTGTAAAAATCATACAGCAGGTCATTTTGAATGTCCTGTGCTGTCGTGATCTCCCAGCATGGCCCAGTCCCTCCTCGTCTCCTCCAACATCATCCATCGCTTTCCAGTGAGGTATGAGCCTATCTTACTTATTGCATCATTACAAAGGTGTAGACGTTTTGCAGCTCTTCTTCCATTCTTCTCTTGGATCAATGTTCTCTAGTGTTTCATTTGTCTCACATAGCAGCGTCAGTCATCTGAGGCGGATGGTGCTCACCGAACTTGCACTATGTGGCAGTCGGTGCTGATGTCCTTGTAGTCTTTAACTACCTTTGACTCCTCTGGATGCAGAAGTTTAGATGAGTGCCGGAAGTGGTATTTAGGTACACTTCGTGAAATGAAGTGCTCCTGAGACTACTCCAAATCCTCTCCGTCGTTTGAAATCAAGTGATAATAGAAAAACCAACAAAAGCATAATATTGAGTCATGCTCTACAACAACGTCGTGATCGAGTGTCTGCAGCGTAGCCTCATCGTGTATCTTCAATACGGCAGTACGTTTTTTCAGTCTGCTATATCCCTCCCGAGTAGAATCCACACAACAGCCTGCTGTTCTCGCAGAAATATTTTAGTCTGTCCTTGCAATTTACTGCGTAACACTCTTCTGATCAAACAAAAAATTTCGAACAATATTCTGTCATTATTCTTGGCCTAAGCTGTAATGACAATGTATGAACTGGAGTAAAGATGAATTTCCATAATTACTTGTAAACACCGTGTGATTAGAATTGTGATTCTGAACAGGCTAAGAGGTGATCGGTACTGCTTTCATCAAACGACACACTTCTAATCATGTATCATGAGTTGCTAAGAGAGAAATGAAATAGACTGTCGGGAAACCTCGAGAGGTTGTTCATCTTTCAAGTTGGAAATTATTTCGAGTGGTGCCTTCCGTTCAGGAACTTTTTAATCTTTGTATTATAAGCGCATCTGGCAAGTGTAGATGACTGTAATGGATACGTGTAATGTATGGGTTTGCGTTTGTGTTGTTGAGGAAAGAAGAGGAGTGAAAACTGATTACGGCACCTTGGCTATACTAACGATTAGGATCCAAGGGGCTGCAGAGCTTAGCGTTCCTATCCAATGCAGTGATTGACATCTACAGTGGAAAAATTTCACGAAATACTTCAGAGAGTTGACAGATTGAACTCGACGTATTGTCTCATATTTGGCGATCATGCACTGTATACCACAACTCTCCTTGCCAGACAAATTTCCGAGACGAAAATTGGGTTCCTTTGTAGGGATTCATGCTGATTGCTTCCGAACCAAGTGTGACCACATTAACGTCCATTATTGATGTCGACTAGGAGTCAGGTAGTAAGTACCCTTTCGTGAAGATGTGGCTATTGTTGTAATCTTCCACAGTGGTGGAGAACAGATACGCCGTCAATCAGTGTGAAGTCGCCACGAAAAAAGTATAACCTCCAAGAAAAACAAGTTTGCACTGTAACTGTCACATTTGGAGATTTTGTTATAGTCAGTTTGCAGATTAATCAGTGCCATTCTTCAGTCACTTCAAAACACTCAAGCTTCCGTATGAACACAGCATGGTACATCAAACCTCATCACAGCACCAGCTGTCTCCCCGTTGTCGCTCCGTTGAGTTCTACCGTGATATGGTCTCTCTGAAAAACAAAAATGATTCAATCGAAAAAACACATTATTATTACTTCGCAGTCAGTGGCTTCCCATTGTTCCAACGTCCCGTAACGTCCGTCCATAACAGCTTGAGGCAGCATCTATAAGCTGTCACCCTCGCAGAACGATCAAAGAGCTAGGAACGTATACGATACTACAGTGAATTTATGTTATGATGAAGGTCGCAGAAGATGGTCGATTTTCAACCGCTGTTGGTCTCTGGATAACAAGGTGGGCTACGAAATTACTGTCCGGTTTCTCACTGTCAAATCTAAAATAGTTGATACGGGTTTAACTGGAACTTCCATGTTTGAGTCTTGTACCATACAGATTGATCAAATCAGCTGGTATTTTAACTACCAAAGAACGACTGATTCATGCAGCATTTTTTTCACCGAAGTTTATGTAGTACATTGCTGCAGACAAAAAATAAACTGAAGTCCTCGACTACTAATTGTGAACAAAACACACAATGCATTTTTGTATTGCAAAGTGCGCTGACCATTTCTGCTTACGACGCGTCATATGTACGAGAGAAAAGAAGATTCTCTTTTTTACTGAATTGCCCTCGCTCAGTGCAGTTGCAAGCAACATTACTACGGAGCATCCATTTAGTAATAGTTTGCTGTTTGGCTGGTGTTGTTAGGAGCCATGACTCAGTGATCTCCCCAGCTTAGCGAAGGAAATTTCAGTAATTCGTTTCCTGCTTGGGAGACGCAAAGTCACGCAGGAAGACACAAATCAACACAAGAGGAAATCAACGTCACCCCGGCCTCGTCGCCAGGACGAAACTTGCCTAATTTTCCGCGCTGCGTGCTGTTATTTATAGCGCAGCTGCTGTTTCCGTACTGGAGTAGTGATGTGCGCTCTGATTCGGTGAAATCCTCCCTCGCACGTTCGCGACGCGGCTGGCAGATCCCGTTGAGCTTTCGACAGCAGACAGTAAATCCTTTGGGTTGCGTGGCTGTTATCTCTACATCTCTCCGTTACGACATGAGGGAAAGACGTGCTGCCAGTTACTGCTGTTATGAAGGCTACAGCCGCTAGCAGAACGTAAGGCAGTGTAGTAGATAAGGCATTGGGCTTGTATGCTGGAGGATGACGGTTCAAATCCCAGTTCGGCTATCCAGATTTCAGTTTTCTGTGGTTTCACTACACGAAACTCTCAATATTAAAAAATACGGGGTAGATTCAAGGAGAAATGCGCTACATAGCGAGTCAATAGATTGTAACGCCCTGGATCCATGAACTCTCTTTCAGCACGAACTTAGGAACTTCAGATACCTAACTTCAAATACAAATACGCCTCTCACGTCATTCTCGAAGCTGCATCAGACTTCTTCAACTAGTAGTTTGCAAATAATGAAAGGGTAAACGAGATCCTTCACAGATCAACTCCACCAGCCAGAACATGGGATGATCCAAGGGGAAAGAAAGAACAGACAGACTACATCAGCTGGCACTGAAAGTAAAGGACTCCACCACACCAGGAATTCCTGATATGTCAGTCAGATTGTACAATGGAACAGGACACAGATAAGAAATTTAACATCTTCCTCCCATCAACCAGTGTTGCAAACTGTCTCCTAACCAAATAAGAATCGATCATAAATAAACAGTGGTACAACAGCATTAACTACAATTGGCTTAATGGGCTCCGCCCTACCGCAGCCATCCATCTTTTTTGTTAACTCTTACATAAAGACAAAACTTTAAGTGTCGGCTGGGATAAAAGTCAACGGTGACCCAGAAATAAATTAAAATAGTTCCAATCTCCGTGTTTCCGAACAAGGTTCCCGGAACTTTTCTCTTGGGTATCAGGAGAATACCTGAACTGGAGATTCCCTATTAAATATTTCCACTGCAAAGACACTGGGACGTTTCTCTGAAAAGAACAAAGTTTGTTCTACAATATCTCTCTGCTAAGTCGTAACGATGTGCCGCGCGGAGTGGCCGCGCGGTTAGAGGCACCATGTCGAACTGCGCGGCCCCTCCCGCTGGAGGTTCGAGTCCTCCCTCGGGCATGAGTGTGTGTGTTGTCCTCTGCTTAAGTTAGTTTAAGTTACTTGAAAGTAGTGTGTAAGTCTAGGGACCGATGACCTCAGCAATTTGGTCCCTTAGGAGTTCACACACATTCGGTGGCGATGTAGGTACAGTGAACATGTCGAGCAAGTCATCGATTTTAACTTCCACAGACACTAGACCTCCATTTTTTGACAGGGACATATTGACCCTAGTTCTCATACCATCATTCAGACCAAGGTCTTCGGGAGGTTTCCCTCGGTTGTAAGCCAGATGTTGGAACTGGAGACACCCTCCCAAATTTTACCCAACAGTGACACCCTCTGCCGCACTATTAGAGTTCGTCTGAAATATGGCTAAAAAGTCCGTGACTCTGTATGAGTCTACCCACAATAGAGTAGGGAACGAAAAATATGTGAGAATGTCAACTTTTTACAGTTGATTTATCCATCACTTACACCTTATCACGACACTCCCTGGTCCTTTTATAAACATCAATATTTGTATTTATGTCTGTAGGCAGATAAATAATTTGTCGGAACAAGGCACTGGATAGCAATCACCTGCAGTATTAATTCCCTTTAGTCGAGAGTATAGAGTTCTGTTCTGTTCAACATAAAGTACCCTTAATGTCGTAGGAAATATCTCGAGTTAGCCTAGCAACATTACGTATCGGTTAGTTTACATGCCACTTTTACCCACTCCAAACCCAATCCTAGGAACGCTTGGGGTATCTTAACCCCACAGTACTTTTTCCCAGATAGTAGGAATTGTGTGCATGGAATTTGCTTAAATTTTCTTCAAGCGTTCCAGAGTTACTTATACATTTCACCACTTTCGTAGCCCGGCACAGAAAGGTGCCAGGGGTGTCTTCCTCCAGCCATTTTGTGCAAAGTTTGGTTGAATTTATTCCAGGCATTTCAAAGCTATAGTGCAAAACACACACACACACACACACAAACACACACACAGGGAGAGGGAGAGGGGGGAGGGAGAGAGAGGGAGGGGGGAGAGGGAGAGGGGTGGGAGAGAGAGAGGGGAGGATCTAGAAAACAGTCCGAATCTGCACTTCTCGTACACGCTCTGCAGGGGAAGGCAGAAGTTGGGAAATATATATACACTGCCCAAGGTGAAACAGACTGACGCCTGGCGTCGTTCCGGCCGCGTGAAGCGACGAGGAAACTACGAGGGCGTTTAGTAAATATTGCAACAAATTTTTTTCTCCGTCAGTTCCAGTTGGAAAAAATGCAAAATTTTTTTGTGGGACATCTTGGAATATTCCCGTTTCAGCCCCTGTAGTTCCGATAGGTGGCGGCGCTATACGAAACCTTCAAAATGGCGACTGTAACGGAGATGCGTTCCGAGCAAATGGCTCTGAGCACTGGGACTTAACTTCTGAGGTCATCAGTCCCCTAGAGTTAGAACTTCTTAAACCTATCTAACCTAAGGACATCACACACATCCATGTCCGAGGCAGGATTCGAACCTGCGATCGTAACGGTCTTGTGGTTCCAGAGTGTAGCGCCTAGAACCGCTCGGCCACCACCGCCGGCCGTTCCGAGCAGAGAGCTGTCACTGAGTTTCTTTTTGCGGAAAACCAGATTGTGGCAGATATTCGTAGGTGCTTGCAGAATGTCTACAGAATCGGGCAGTGAACAAAAGCACTCTGAGTCGTTGGGCGAGGCGACTGTCATCATCGCAACAAAGTCGCGCAAACATCCCAGCTCCAGCGTACCGGCTGATCGCACACATCTGTGATACCTGCAGTGTTAGAACGTGCGGACACACTCATTCGTGGAGATCAACAGAGCCCCATCGGACGTCTCAGTTGGGAGTGTTGACTCACTGGTCCACCAGTTGGGATACTCAAAGCTGTGAGCCCGCTGTTTCCTCGCCGCCCAACAGAAGACCATAAAGATCAACGATGGACCATCCGAGCAGTACTGCGTCCTCGTTACGAGGGTTCATCACTTCGAATCTGAAACGAAACGGCAATCCATGAAATAGTGTCACACCACCTCCCCTCCGAGGAAAAAGTTCAAAGCCGCACCCTCAGCTGGTAAAATCATGGCGATGGTCTTATGGGACTCTGAAGGAGCTATTCTGTTTGATGTTCTCCTTCATGGCGCAACAGATCAACTCTGAAGTATATTATGCTACTCTCAGGAAACTGAAGAAACGACTTCAGCGTGTTCATTGCTATGAAAACGCAAACGAACGTCTCCTTTTCCGTGACTAAACAAGGCCTCACACAGGTCCGAGCACCCGAGCTCACTAGACTTCTTCGCATTATTCTTCATGATCCACCCGACAACCCAGATCTCGCACCTTTAGACTTCCATCTGTTTGGCGCAATGAAGGATGCACTCCGCGGGAGGCAGTGAGGAGGTTATTGGTGCAGGAAGACGTTGCCTCCGACGTCGACCATACGGGCATACAGGCCCTCCCAGTAAGGTGGAGAAAGGAGATCGCATTGAATGGAATAAAAAAGAAGTCGTGTGACTAGGGCCTCCCGTCGGGAGGACCGTTCGCCGAGTGCAACTCTTTCGATCTGACGCCACGTCGACGACTTGAGCATCGATGGGGATGAAATGAACACTGCACACGTGTAGCATTCTTGGCTGTCCCTCCCCTATGTATTTAGTTGAATCGACATTCTAAATTTGTGTGATTTAAGGTGTAACACCAATTTAACGGATTTTTTTAGTCGTGATGTGGAGTCCCACACACTTTTTATTGTTTGGGTCAATTACCACTTTTCACACCATTCAGATATTTTGTCTAAATCATTTTGCAGTTCAGTTTGATCTTCTGGTGCCTACACTAGACTGTAAACGACATCGTAATCTGTAAGTAATCTAAGAGAACTGCTGAAATGGTCTCTTAAACGGTTTATATAGATTAGGAGCAGTAGACGCTCTATAACACTTCCTTGGAAATCCGAGATATCACTTCGGTCTGACTACGTGACTTCCTGACAACTACAACAAACTGCGACTTTTCTGACAGAAAATTACGAATCAAGTCGCACAACTGAGACTATACTGCATAGGCACGCAATTTGAGTACTGGTCACGTGTCAATAGATAATTTCCTTCGATGTGTTTCACAATGTTCGAACATGGTATTTGTTTCAAAAACGCACTTCAAATTGATGTTAATGATATGGGCCAATAAGCGGCGAATATTCCACATTCCCTCAACGACATTCGTTGAGTGTTTCCGCTGGCCAAGCCCAGTGGCAGTGCAATGTAGCTGCTGTCGCTGTATTTACTGCTGAAACTTGACCAATATACTTTGCTTAGACGAAGCAGCTCCATTAAATCTCTATACTGTTATCATTTTTGTGCTAATTACGTAGTTTTATTTTCTTCTGACTTGTTTGCGAGCTAGAAAAAAGTAGCATCAGCTCCGTAAACACTGATGTGTCTCAAAAATGATATTACTCGGCCAGGTGAACTGAAGACCTGGCCAGGGCGGCAGCAACGTCGTGTTTACGGGGAAGGGATCAGGGAGGGAAGGCAGCAACCGCGCACACTCCCGTATTCGTACAAGTGGAGGTTGGCGCACACTACGCGACTGTACGCAAATGCCGTACATAGTACAACAATTTCACGTTGACCTGCACTTTTGTTTGCCAATATTCCTCGTACTCTATCACTGCGACGACGTTTATTGATAGTGTAATGTGTATGATTCCACAATCGTGTGAATAAACATCTGATCACTTTAATTCTCCGCCGTTCTGGCCACAGACGGGCCAATCGGGTCCGACCGACCGCCGTGTCATCCAGCAGTCAATGGTGTCTTATGGATACGGTGTGGAGGGACGTGTGATCAGTACACCGTTCTCCCGGACACTGTCGTGTTAGCAGGCCTGGAGCCGCTACTTCTCGGCCAAGAAGCTCCACATCCCACACATACTCGATGCGATTTAAGGTGAGGGAGACGGGCAGTCCGTTTGCCGAACATCCTCTCATTGGAAGATGTCCTCCACTGCGTGGTCGCGCCTCGTCTTCGGTAAAGATGAAGTTAGGGCCGAATGTATCCCTGAAAAAACGCACATGCGGATGGAGTACATTCTCATAATAACGTTGACCGGTGAGTGTACTATGTCCAAAGATTTGGAGGTCAATCCGGCGGTTCTGCACTACCCCGGATGACCGTTTTGACAAATATGGCGGGGACCTAGATTCTAGTCTTCCAGTGCTTTGCAGAGCCACAGCGGTGTTACTCATGCCGTCGTGGTGTGGGTAGTGATTAGCTATGACTCCAGAGATACTGAGAGAATTCTGACAGCACAACTGTGTATCACGGGCATCTTGCATCCTCGTGCGTTACCTCTCGAGCGACAGCATCGTGTTGCTACTTTTCAACAGGGCAATATTCCGGTATATTAATAATTTTTACTTGTGGACCGTCTGACAGCAACTGAATAAAACACAATTTTAGTGCCAACCTGTAAGTACAGTTCAAAACATCACTACTTAATAGGAAATACCAACCACCAGAACTGTTTATAACCTATAGGCACAATGACAAAATGTAAATTAAATAGCTAACATATGTACATATTCCAGGCCACTGGTGATGCCTTGCAGAAAATAAAGGCGAAACGCGTATGGCACTAAAATTGTGTTTTATTCAGTTGCTGTCAGACGGTCCATAAGCAAAAATTGTTAATATACCGTAATATTACACGCAACTGAGGAAGACAGGACCATAAAAGTTGAAGGGCAATATTCGTCCATACTTGGCACGTGACTCTATGCGTGACGTTGAGTTACTCCCAGGGCCAGCAATATGCCCAAATATGTCCCGGATAGAAGCTGTGTGGGGACACCTAGGACGCCATCTCGGTTCCAGTGCCAGCACTCAAGATATTGAGGACCAGGTGGAACAGTTGTGGGCCATCTTATCTCAGGAGGGGATATAACGACTTTCACACCTTTTGCAACCGAATAAATGCACGCATTTAGGCCAGAGGGAGTCCAGAGTCATACGGATAAGTGGGTCCATACTGCCAAGACCTTTGTAAATTTGACTAGATACGAGGCGTGTTTTTTAAGTAAGTATCGTTTTGAAATTTAAAAAAGACGTGCTATGATATACCAATAATTTCATTTTTACATGAAAGCCTGTACCTTAATCTACTTTTCTACATAATTTCCGTCAATATTGAGCCACTAGCCATAACTTTGTTCCAGTTTTTGAATACCCTCCTCATAGAAGTCTGCCGCCTGACTTGTTAACCACTGCATCACCACTGTTTTGGCCGGCCAGAGTGGCCGTGCGGTTCTAGGCGCTACAGTCTGGAACCGAGAGCCTGCTACGGTCGCAGGTTCGAATCCTGCCTCGAGCATGGATGTGTGTGATGTCCTTAGGTTAGTTAGGTTTAATTAGTTCTAAGTTCTAGGCGACTGATGACCTGAGAAGTTAAGTCCCATAGTGCTCAGAGCCATTTGAACCATTTTGTAATTCTCTTACAGGGGAGGACCTTTTTATTGAAATTCGGCGGATAAACACTATACTGAAGTGTCTTTGTTATTAAGAAGAACGATGTGATCTCCCTTCGGATATGCATTCATGTCGTGCATGGACAGCCAGAGTGGTTATGGAGACCGCGCGCGTACAGCGGGAAATCCGCGTTCGAGTCCAGGTACGACAGTAATTTTCATTGTTGTCATTCCCATATACAGATGATGGTCGATCGTATTCGCAGCTGCGAATTTATTTCATGTACTTCCCTATTCCAAAGTACTTTACTTGTCGTTCGTCAGTATCTTTTAAACTTGCTAGCAAATTAAAATTGTCTTCCACACCTGGACTCCAATCTGTACGCTCACCTTTCGCGGGCACAACTTCACTTCTGCCAGAACCTGTCTCTCAGTTTCCAAACTTCGTAGAAGTTTACGTGCAGGGACTCAAATCGAATTCTACTACGTCCAACAATCGATTGAAATTGAGCATCTAAGTTCTTGTGTGACTTCCTATGGGTATATACACTACTGGCCATTAAAATTGCTACACCAAGAAGAAATGCCGATGATAAACGGGTATTCATTGGACAAATATGTTATACTAGAACTGACATGTGATTACATTTTCACGCAATTTGGGTGCATAGATCCTGAGAAATCGGTACCCAGAAGAACCACTTCTAGCCGTAATAACGGCGTCGATACGCCTGGGCATTGAGTCAAAGAGAGCTTGGATGGCATGTACAGGTACAGCTGCCCATGCAACTTCAACACGATACCACAGTTCATCAAGAGTAGTGACTGGCGTATTGTGACGAGCCGGTTGATCGGCCTACATTTTCAATTGGTGAGAGACCTGGAGAATGTGCTGGCCAGGGCAGCAGTCGAACATTTTCTGTATCCAGAAAGGCCCGTACAGGACCTGCAACATCTGGTCGTGCATTATCCTGCTGAAATGTAGGGTTTCGCAGGGATCGAATGAAGGGTAAAGCCACGGGTCGTAACACATTTGAAATGTAACGTCCACTGTTCAAAGTGCCGTCAATGCGAACAAGAGATGACGGACAGGTGTAACCAATGGCACTCCATACCATCACGCCGGGTGATACGCCAGTATGGCGATGACGAATGCACGCTTCCAATGTGCGCTCACCGCGATGTCGCCAAACACGGATGCGACCATCATGGTGCTGTAAACAGAACCTGGATTCATCCGAAAAAATGTTTTGCCATTGGTGCACCCAGGTTCGTCGTTGAGTACACCATCGAATAGAAGGGAGAACCGATAGAGGTACTCAAGGTACCCTCCGCCACACACCATCAGGTGGCTTGCGGAGTGTGGATGTAGATGTAGAGATCGCAGGCGCTCCTGTCTGTGGCGCAGCGTCAAGGGTAACCGCAGCCATGGTGTCCGAGCTGATAGTCCAAGTCGTCGAACTGTTCGTGCAGATGGTTGTTGTCTTGCAAACGTCCCCATCTGTTGACTCAGGGATCGAGACGTGGCTGCACGATCCGTTACAGCTATGCGGATAAGATGCCTGTCATCTCGACTGCTAGTGATGCGAAGCCGTTGGGATCCATCACGGCGTTCCGTATTACCCTGCTGAACCCACCGATTCCATATTCTGCTAACAGTCATTGGCCTCGACCAACGCTAGCGGCAATGTCGCGATACGATAAACCGCAATCGCGATAGGCTACGATCCGACCTTTGTCAAAGTCGGAAACGTGATGGTACGCATTTCTCCTCCTTACACGAGGCATCACAACAACGTTTCGCCAGGCAACGCCGGTCAACTGCTGTTTGTGTATGAGAAATCGGTTGGAAACTTTCCTCATGTCAGCATGTTGTAGGTGTCGCCACCGGCTAATCATTTGCATATCGCAGCATCTTCTTTTGTCGGTTAAATTTCGCGTCTGTAGCATGTCATCTTCGTGGTGTAGCAATTTTAATGGCCAGTAGTGTATATGAAGATGGTATCTGTCCTTTCGGACATGTCCGAAGGCTCACCGGCCATTTGACCATCTTCTTCTGTGCGGATACACAAACAGTGCTCGAACTCTTACTGGAATCGGCAGTAAAGCCGCGAGTAATGGATTTAATGGGCAGGGGCACTATGAATATAGTGCGGGACAATAAGTTGGGAATGTGGGTCTCACTGGAGGCGTGCCAGAGATAAGTCCTTGCAGTCGCACTATGCTGTACGTCCTCGGTGGCTCAGATGGGCAGAGCGTCTGCCATGTAAGGAGGAGATCCCGCGTTCGAGTCTCGGTCGGCGCACACATTTTCAACAGTCCCCGTTGACTTATATCAACGCCTATATGCAGCTAAGGGTTTTCATTTCATTGTAATTTAATTCCTAAAGGACCAAACTGGTTCAGTTCTTGGAAGTACACAATCGCTAACTCAAAAATGTACTATATTTACTGAAGTGAGGAATGGCGTGGCGTGGCGTTGTGGTCCGCTACCGTCGACAGGTCGGGTGGCCGATGGCTTGGCTGGTACTGGGGCGTTGCGTCACGGACCCCTGCGCCGCCGCCGCTGCTGCTGCCGCGACCTCGAAGTGACAGCGAGAGGCCAGCTGCTCCCTCGCTAACGCCGCACCCGTTCGCTTCTGAGGCCGTGACACTCACATTATCTTAACAGCACTCATACGTAGTTTCACAATCTTCGGCTACAACAACAACAGCAGTTTTGAGTACTAACAATACATTAGGATCACTCTGTTTTGAGGTCGGCCGCTGTAGCCGAGCGGTTCTAGGCGCTTCAGTCCGGAACCGCGCTACTGCTACGGTCGCAGGTTCGAATCCTGCCTCGGACATGGATATGTGTGATGTCCTTAGGTTAGTTAGGTTTAAGTAGTTCTAAGTTCTAGAGGACTGATGGCCTCAGATGTTAGGTTTTTTTTTTTTTTTTTTTTTTTTTTTTTAATTGTGGGACTTAACTGCTAAGGTCATCAGTCCCTAAGCTTACACACTACTTAACCTAAATTATCCTAAGCACAAACACGCACACCCATGCCCGAGGGACCAGCCGCACAGTCCATGACGGCAGCGCCTTAGACCGCTCGGCTAAAGATGTTAGGTCCCATAGTGCTTAGAGCCATTTTTCCAAGTGGTAAGTCAAGCTTTATGACACTTATTTCATTATGTTGGTACATATTGAGCAATGACGGTGGACAAGTATCAACTTAGCGTGTGAAATTTGCGATGATGCAGCTTTTTAAAATCAAGAGTTTAGCGTGTGTTACAATTAAATGGTTAACTCCATGCCTCGGGCATGGATGTGTGTGATGTTCTTAGGTTGGTTAGGTTTAAGTAGTTCTAAGTCTAGGGGACTGATGACCTCAGATGTTGAGTCCCATAGTGCTTAGAGCCATTTGAACCATCTGTTTGGAGTGTTAGTTATATTCCGGCGTCTAATCACTGGTTTATAGATTGACGGAAATAATTCTTGTATTTGGAACCATTCACTGTGTGAGAACCCTTCTAAAGGATGAAACAGGGTAACATTTGCAATACACTGATGGCTTTTTCCACTATATCTCTTTTCAATATGCTTAAAACAAGAACTAAGATAGATTAATATGCGAATGTAAAATTTACCAGCGTGTATTGCTTATGAAATTTTCCCGGGCCTCCGTCTGTGTGGCTGCTTCGAAATTGCGGGACGTTTCGCAAACGATGTTATACAAGGGTGGTCTGATAACTTTGCTAAAAAAACACAACAAAAAATGTTGGTTCGTAAACAAATCACCTTACTTCTCGATTCCTTTGATGTATACACTTGGCACAGCGATCCTCCACCTATTTCATCCCATCAGAAAAATAAGTTCTGTCAAACTCAGCAAAATACTCGTTGACTACAACTCTCACTTCCTTATTTTATGAAAGTAATAGTTTTAAAGAGACAGCAAAGGACTTGGAAGAGCAGTTGAACGGAATGGACAGTGTCTTGAAAGGAGGATATAAGATGAACATCAACAAAAGCAAAACGGGGATAATGGAATGTAGACGAGTTAACTCGGGTCATGCTGAGGGAATTAGATTAGGGAATGAGACACTTAAAGTAGTAAAGGAGTTTTGCTATTTGGGGAGCAAAATAACTGATGATGGTGGGAGTAGAGAGGATATAAAATATAGACTGGCAATGGCAAGGAAAGCGTTTCTGAAGAAGAGACATTTGTTAACATCGAGTATAGATTTAAGAGTCAGGAAGTCGTTTCTGAGAGTATTTGTATGGAGTGTAGCCATGTATGGAAGAGAAACATGGACGATAAATATTTCGGACAAGAAGAGAATAGAAGGTTTCGAAATGTGGTGCTACAGAAGAATGCTGAAGATTAAATGGGTAGATCACATAACTAATGAGGAGGTATTGAATCGAATTGGGGAGAAGAGGAGTTTGTGGCACATCTTGACTAGAAGAAGGGATCGGTTGGTAGGACATGTTCTGAGGCATCAAGGGATCACCAATTTAGTATTGGAGAGCAGCGTGGAGGGTAAAAATCGTAGAGGGAGACCAAGAGATGAATACACTAAGCAGATTCAGAAGGATGTAGACTGCAGTACGTACTGGGAGATGAAGCAGCTTGCACAGGATAGAGTAGCATGGAGAGCTGCATCAAAGCAGTCTCAGGACTGAAGACCACAACAACAACAACAACAACAACAATAGTTTTAATTTGCCAGCAAGTTTCAAAGATACTGACGAACAACAATTAAAGTACTCTGACAAAGTGTCGTACATGAAATAAAGTTTCGAGTTCGGGAATAGGAATAAGTCACTTGGGGTTAAGTCCGGTGAATAAGTTGGATGAAAAACCAGTTCAAAGCTGTAGTCAGTAGCGAGCCAGGGTGTGAATCGGACATTCGACAAAGCTACGATCCCCCTTGAAAATGTCCTCCGCAGATGGGGACGAAACTTCGGGTTTTAAAGCGAAATCCCTTCGACCACGGCATAATAGCCCGGAATATTTTATTAATTGTGACTTTCGCCATTGTTATCGCTGATGTGTGGTATGGTGCATTAGGCTGGTGAAAGAGAAGTTTTTTCCGAGCCAGCCTTGGTTTTTTTCAGCTAAAGCAAATTTCAAACGATCCAACTATGAAAAATAATAGTATGCAGTTATATTTCTGCCTTTTCCCAAGTAATCTATGAGGATTGTACCTTGGGAATACCAAATAACAATGACCATCACCGTGCCAGCTGACAAAATGGTCTTTGCTTTGTTCGGTGCACTTTCACAAGCCTTTTTCTATTGTTTGGACTGCCGTTTTGACTCTTGTGTGTACTGATGGATCCAGGTTTCGCCAACTCTCACAAATCGGCGCAAAAAGTCTTGCGGATCGCGATTAAACATCGCCAGACGTTGTGTTGAAACGTTGTGCTAGGTGCGCTTTCCTTCAACTGTGAACAATCGCAGCACCCACCTCGCACACAGCTTCTTCATTTCCAGTTCTCCATGCGGGATATTATGAACTCGCTCAGTTGAGACCCTACAGTCTCTGCAATCTTATGAATTTTTATTTGGCGGTCTTGCGTTACCATAATATAGATTTTGTCAGTGGTTTCCTTTGCGATGACCTCATCCGGACGGCCTGAGCACGCGTCGTCTTCGGTGATTGTCCGACCACATTTAAATTGATTAATATAAAAACAAATGGTCTTCATTGACGGAGCGGAGTCCGTGCGAATTTCATCCAATTCTGTTTTGACCTGACGCCAGAAAACTGAAGCGAAATGCAGGATGATCTACAGACGATCGGTGCAGGGGCTGGAAGTGATCGCAAATTACTACCACGTAAAAATGGCGAAGAGGTCCAGTACTGCTCGATTGCACTTTTGGTGACAAATCGCTGAAAACAGTAACTACCGTAAAATAACTAAGAATAACCATCCGGAGCGATCTAAAGTGACAGGAGCATACAAAAGATATTGGAGGAAAAGCAGATGCCAGACTGAGACACGTATGGAGAATGTTAAAGAAATGTAACTCATCCACGAAAGAAGTGGTTTACAAAATAATTATTCTACCGAGGGAAAGCAGAAAGTTGGAAGTAATATATCGAGGGTCTATACAAGGGCGATGTTCTTAAGGACAATATTGTGGAAATGGAAGAGCATGTAGATGAAGATGAAATGGGAGATATGATACTGCGTGAAGAGTTTGACAGAGCACTGAAAGACCTGAGTCGAAACAAGGCCCCCGGAGTAGACAACATTCCATTAGAACTACTGGCAGCCTTGGGAGAGCCAGTCCTGACAAAACTCTACCATCTGGTGACCAAGATGTATAAGACAGGCGAAATACCCACAGACTTCAAGAAGAATATAATAATTCTAATCCCAAAGAAAGCAGGTGTTGACAGATGTGAAAATTAGCGAACTATCAGTTTAATAAGTCGCAGCTGCAAAATACTAACGCGAATTCTTTACAGACGAATGGAAAAGCTGGTAGAAGCCGACCTCGGGGAAGATCAGTTCGGATTCCGTAGACATATTGGAACACGTGAGGCAATACTGACCCTACGACTTATCTTAGAAGAAAGATTAAGGAAAGGCAAACCTACGTTTCTGGTATTTGTAGACTTAGAGAAAGATTTTGACTATGTTCATTGGAATACTCTCTTTCAAATTCTGAAGGTGCCAGGGGTAAAATACAGGGAGCGAAACGCTATTTACAATTTGTACAGAAACCAGATGTCAGTCATACGAGTCGAGGGGTATGAAAGGGAAGCAGTGGTTGGGAAGGGGGTGAGACAGTGTTGTAGCCTCTCTCCGATGTTATTCAATCTGTATATTGAGCAAGCAAGAAAGGAAACAAAAGAAAAGTACGGAATAGGTATTAAAATCCATGGAGAAGAAATAAAAACTTTGCGATTCGGCGATGACATTGTAATTCTGTCAGAGACAGCAAAGGACTTGGAAGAGCAGTTGAACGGAATGGACAGTGTCTTGAAAGGAGAGTATAAGATGAACGTCAATAAAAGCAAAACAGGTCAGGCGATGCTGAGGGAATTAGATTAGGAAATGAGACACTTAAAGTAGTAGATGAGTTCTGCTATTTGGGGAGCAAAATAACTGATGATGGTCGAAGTAGAGAGGATATAAAATGTAGACTAGCAATGGCAAGGAAAACGTTTCTGAAGATGAAAAATTTGTTAACATCGAGAATAGATTTAAATGTCAGGAAGTCGTTTCTGAAAGTATTTGTATGTATCCAAGTATGGAAGTGAAACGTGGACAATAAATAGTTTAGACAAGAAGAGAATAGAAGCTTTCGAAATGTGGTGCTACAGAAGAATGCTGAAGATTAGGTGGGTAGATCACATAACTAATGAGGAGGTATTGAATAGAATTGGGGAGAAGAGGAGCTTGTGGTACAACTTGATTAGAAGAAGGGATCGGTTGGTAGGACATGTTCTGAGACATCGAGGGATCACCAATTTAGTATTGGAGGGCAGCGTGGAGGGTAAAAATCGTAGAGGGAGACCAAGAGATGAATACACTAAGCAGATTCAGAGGGATGTAGGCTGCAGTAGGTACTGGGAGATGAAGAAGCTTGCACAGGATAGAGTAGCATGGAGAGCTGCATCAAACCAGTCTCAGGACTGAAGACCACCACAACAACAACAACAACCGAGTCTTGATTCCTGTTCATCAGTCTGGGACGCTTACTTAGCAGGATTAATAGAGAAGGTAGAGGAGATCCAACGAAGGGCACCACGTTCCGTCACGGGATCGTTAACTAGGCGCGAAAACGTTACGCAGAAGCTCATCAATCTCCAGTGGCAGGGTCGTGCGTAACGGCGAGTTTACTGTTGAAATTTTGAGAGCGTACGTTCTTAGAAGAGTCGAGCAACATACTATTTCCTCCCATGCACATCTCGCGAAAGGATCACAACGACAAAACCAGAAAAATTAGATGTGATACAGAGCTTCATCGACAATCACGCGTCAGAACTAAATTGAACAGATAAGAGAAGGCAGAGGTAGTGATACAGGAAGCACACTTCGCCTCACACAGAAAGATCGCTTGCGTACTACTGATGTCGATGTAGACGAAGAAGCGTGAGGCCCGCCGTGTGGAGGAACAGTCCTTGGAGAGGCGCCTGGTTGGTTTTGCGCAACGCCGGCCAAGCCCCTCAGAATCCAGGCGCGCGGGTCAGCTGTTGTCGAAGCTGCCCAGCCGTCGCCCACACCCACGGCCGTGCCCACATCTTCGCTGTGGAGGCGGTACGATACGCAACTGTCCAACCGAGGAGAAGCCGTGACGTCACAAAGGTAACGGAACTGCCACACTAGGGATGCGCTGTACTGTGACTTTCCGATAACAGTGATTTCTGTTATTGCTACGTTTAGGTAACTGGTATTTTTGGTTGTGAATTGGCACAGTTTTAAATCACATTTTATGAATTCACAACATGTATCCCTGTGCAGTTCACTAACGTTAAAATGCTTCTGCTGTTATTTATCACAGTAACTGTTACACTGTGATTAGTCACAAGTAACAGCTAACAGGCACTGTCCAGGTGAAATGTATCGACTCAACTGAAATTTTATGTTCTCGCCTATAAAAGCTATTATTAATGTTAAAGTTTTCAGTAACCCAAATGACAAAAATGCGCGTGAGATAACATCGTTAATATTTTCAGCTATTCTTCCTCAGTTTTTTTTATGATAGGCTAGAATGTAATACTGGAATCCTCATGAAATTTTGTTTATTGTGACACACTGATCTGCAGTGTAGCTTGGTTTCTAGGTTGTGTTCAAAGGTGATAATGTGGTTGTGAATTGGCGAAGTAAACGAATGTGGATGCCAAATAAGAATTTTGGAAACACATAGACCTGTTGCGTAGCCTAATGTTTATATTCGCGCCTTGTTTACTTTACTTTGCTACATTTAACGCACTTTTCATCATAAAAGTAAAACTGCAAGGTAAGTTCAGAAAACGTATATTAGATAATGGATCAGATGACGTGTATTTTGATGCATATGATGTATATATGTTGTACACAGAAGTCGAAAAACGCAAGAGGATCCATCATGTAACTTTTACTACAAGGTGATTCAAATGGTTCAAGTGGCTCTAAGCACTGTGGGACTTAACATCTGAGGTCATCAGTCACCTAGACTTAGAACTACTAAAACCTAAGTAACCTAAGGACATCATACACATCCATGCCCGAAGCAGGATTCGAACCTGCGACCGTAACAGCAGCGCGGTTCCGGACTGAAGTGCCTAGAACCGATCTGTCACAACGGCCGGGTACTACAAAATGAACAAACGTTAAGTGAAAAGGGGACATCCTCGTGCAAAAAGAAAATTTCATCAGAACAAAACAGTCTACAGTAAATAGAGTTTAACTGAGAATTTTTAACATGTTGCAACTGAGCGGATTTTAGACTTATTAAGTATGGTTTACATTTGCGCTTCCTTTCACTTGAAACTTGTAGCAAGGAAGTAAGTTTGAAAATGTTAATAGTGTGATGATGGGAATCAAAAAATAAGTTTATGAAGTTTGAACATAATGTTGGAGCGGAGACCAGCAACTTGGATTACTAAATTTTATTTTTTTTCAGTTTCTGTCATAGTTGCGTCCAAAAATTTGTGTTTGTGGTGACTAGTTTCGGAATACATTGTCTGTTCTCAAACCATAGCCTTCCTTGTAAATGTTAACATACATGTGCACCATCGCACACGTATACAATAGCCATAACTGATATTTTTATATGTACAAAATATTATACATTAAGTATATTACTGGATCCTGAAAAAGCATTGCTATTCTATATACGTAAAAATATCAGTTATGGCTATTGTATATGTGTGCACTGATGGAAATGTATGTTAACATTTACAAGTAGCTTATGGTTTGAGAATGGACAATGTAGTCTGGGGCTAGCCACCACTAAGAAATATATCTGAAAACATCTGTAACAGAAACTGAAGAAATAAATTTTAATAACATAATGAAAGAGAAATAACGACCTCAGCCGCATGAAGGCATTGAAATAATTCAATGGTAACAAGTGAAAATTACTACCGAACCGGGAATCGAACCCGGATTTCCCGCTATGCGCGAGCAGTTGCTTTTATCGTTCGGCTGTCCGAGCACGCTTCCCTTCCAGCCCAAATTCTCAACTTTTCACACGCTACATACGTCGCGCCCCACTGTCCACTACCCTCATTGCTCACAGCATTTAGCATGATTCCCGCAAGAGGTCGGACCTAGGGTGCATCCATATTGAAAATATCATGAAATGCCGTCGAGGCGTGTATATTACTATTATACATGCTGTTTTAAATACGTGGTTCATTTCTTCGACGATTGATACGTTTATATATCGATAGCGTGAGACCCAAGATTCATAGAACGAAGTACGAACGTTGGTCAGGCGGTGGTATACGGCCCTGAATGTTGTAATGCAATTGCTCTTGATAACAATCGAAATAACACGTGACTTCCTTGGTAGTATCAATGCTGTAAAACAGATGGCACGCAGTCTAGTTGTGACTGAAATCACACCCAGGTACTGACTGCTACCTGGTGTTGTGATAACAGCGACTTCTCAGTTACTTGTAATTTTTAATAAATACATGATTTCCTATCCACCCCCAATTTAGACCAAACGCCTGTTGATACCCACCAGTGTAGCCGAGACCAGATGATAGATCCGCCAAGTAGCCGCTTAGAAGCAATTTTAGTTAGTAGCATTTGGCTAATAAAAATGGTTACCACACTGCTCCAAATCTCTCTATCTCTCTCCTGACACTGATGGTGATCCACCTTTTAGATGCAGATGTCAAGGTAGGCGGAGGCGGTGGGGATGAGCAGGCTACGGCCTGGAATCTCATTAACTGGAGAACTGTCTTCAGGTCTTCCCGCTTCGAACTGAGCCCCGATGACCAGCGCAGATGATCTGGATAGTGGCGGGATATCAACCTGACTGTTGCACACAATATGGCCTGACATCCAGGAGTGGTGGTGTAGAGTGCCAATTCTTTCCATAGTAGGACCCCTTTGGTTGTCATCCATGGCACCATTACGGTACGTCAACGATATTCTAAGCTCCGTTTAGCTCCCTTTGTGCAAAGACATTCTGGGCTTACATTTTGTGAAGATAATGCTTGCTCGAACACGGCGAGAGCTTCTACTGCTTGTATTGCTGCTTGCAAAGCGATACCTTGGCCAGAAAGGTCTCTGGATCTCTCCCCAACTGAGAACGTTTGGAGCATTATGGACAGGGCCCTCCAAACAGATCGGGATATGGACGATCTAAGCGCCAGTTGGACAGAATTTGGCATGATATCCGTCCCTTAGAAGGACATCTAACAACTCTATAACAACCAATGTGAAGCCGATGTTGATGTTTGGTTTGTGGGTCACTGAACTGCGCGGTCATAAGCGGCCATACAAAGTCCCAATTTTTACACCACTGTTTTCACAATCCAATCTCGCCACTGTCACGAATGATGATTGGTGAAATGATGAGGACAACACAGATACCCAGTCCCCGGGCAGAGAAAGTCCCCAACCCGCCCGGGAATCGAACCTGGGACCCCGTGATCCAGAGGCAGCAACGGTAGTCGCTAGACCACGAGTTGCGGACCCGAAGGCGAATAACTGTTTGGCCGGCCGGAGTGACCGAGCGGTTCTAGGTGCTACAGTCTGGAACCACGCTGCTGCTACGGTCGCAGATTCGAATCCTGTCTCGGGCATGGATGTGTGTGATGTCCATAGTTTAGTTAGGTTTAAGTAGTTCTAAGTTCTGGGGGACTGATGACCTCAGAAGTTAAGTCCCATAGTGCTCAGAGCCATTTGAAGTATTTTGAATAACTGTTTGCATAATGGCCAGAGGTGGACCGATGCGTTATTTACTTGCTCAATTTGTGAAGCTCTTTCTCTTGAATAAACTGTCCTATTTTTCTGAAACTGTAATCATCTGTTTGTCTGAACATGACTTCACATCTACCGATTTCCGTCCCATTCGGATAATTACATCGTGGTGCGTCGTTTTTGCTGTCTTAGAGTGTATTTTTGAAATTCTGCCTGCACACTTCCACACAGAGCAGATAACTGGATTATAGGCAACACACGTTACATACAAACGCCGTAGAACGCGTACACATTGCCACCTCTTAGGAGCATGATCAATTGCAAAAGACACCTAATGTCGCTGGAAAACGTCAAATGTCAGCAAACATTTTATCTCAAAAGCTGTTCCCCATGACTTGATCTATCCCCCCCCCCCTCCCCCCCAAGACGTTCGATGGAACGATTAGAAACATACTGTATTTGACATGTGACCCTCAGCTACTGCATTTCGGAAGACGTTTGTCGAGAGGAATTTGTCAACAAAAGAAAGTCGTATGGGCTTATGGCTGTTCTATAATTTTAATTTCTAATGGTCGGTGTTCTTTCTGCAGGCGATGCCTGCACTCGTTTGAGATGGAATATGTTGGTTAGGAACAAAAGAAAGAAGAACGGATGACGAGGAGGAGGCTGTTGTGTGGAAAATGTGGAGTCGCATAAGACGACAAGGAAAGGGAAATGGTCCAAATGGCTCTAACTACTATGGGACTTGACATCTGAGTTCATCAGTCCCCTAGACTTAGAACTACTTAAACCTAACTAACCTAAGGACATCACACACATCCATGCCCGAGGCAGGATTCGTACCTGCGGCCGTAGCAGCAGCGCGGTTCTGTACTGAAGCGCCTAGAACCGTTCGGCCAAAGCGGCCGGCCAAGGAAAGGAAGGGAAACCAGAAGGATGAAGGGAAGTGGGATCAGAAGATGACCAGATGAAAAGAATGAATTAACTGAGAAGGAAAGGATTCGGATGAGTTTGTGTGGGAGGATGTGAATGAAATGTTAGAGTATGCTGAGGAGAATCAGATGAAAGAAGAAGATGAGAATGAGGGAAAGGAAAAAGAGGAAGACAAAGACAACGGAGGAGAGAGGGAGAGATATTTCAAAAAGGATAAAACAGAAAAACGATGTATAGCTGTGGTGAGGACTATAAGTAAACTTTCCTCGTCATGTTGAGTAGTAGAATTTCAGATACTTAGGTCATCAGTAGACTGATTTATGAATACAGGATCGTCGAGTCGCTTATCATGTGATTTAATATCACACCATATGTTTTAAGTTGAGATTGCTTTGCGCGTTAATGGAATTTTCCTTTCGACACTTCGCACCATTTGTCATTACGCGATGATTCTTAGTAGCCTTTCGGTGAAAGAGAGTTTATAAATCGTCGGCTAAGGTACCAGTGGCAGACCTGAATAGTGTTCTTGCGTTGTAAGCGAAGGAGGTGGCAGTTCGTCGACCAGGTGCTGCGGCGTTGGCAACGGTGCGAGCAGCACACGTGGTCTCCGAGGACAGGCCATTAATACGGTACGTCACGGCATGCAAATGTCGCGCGCACGTCCCTGGCTTTAAAGGCTTACGTTAGCTCCGTGCTGGCAGCGGCGGAGTTATCGCGGTTGGCAGCCTAGCGACCAACGCTATTTCTGCTTCGTTATGTCTCTCTTGCTTTTCCTTTTCGGTAATTAGTGCCGGTTTACAACAAACGTCAGATGTCTAATGTTTTTCAGGATTTTCTTTCCCTTTTGCATTTTTTCCGCTTCGTGAACTATCGAACGAATAGCAAAGAACTGTGGCCGCCCTCCAAGACGAATGAAATTAGCCCTGATACATTTCCCTTGACAAATGAATCCTGCTGTCTCTGTATTAAGCGCCGAGTTCTTACCTGCTCTCTGGGAGCCGACAGTCGTTATTTAGTCAAAATGTTTTATGCTGTCGACGCTTGTTGCTGTTGTGGTTTTCAATTTGAAGATTGGTTCGATGCAGCTCTGCATGCTGTTTTATACTTTGCAGACACTTCATCTCTGGCTGACTGCTACTGCACTTTTAGAAGTGCTTATTGTAGGGAATCCTGGTCTCCCTCTCTTCTCACTTCCCTTCTTCACCAAACTGACAAGTCCTAGATATCTCATGATGTGTTCTGTGAATCAATCCCTTAATTTGGTGGCATTGTGCCATCAAAATCTTTTCTCTCCAATTCAACTCAGTACGTTTTCATTGTTTATCCGGTACCCCCAGTAATCTTCGGAGCTATTCTGTAGCACTACATTTCAAAAGCGTCGGTTCTCTTGTTCTCTAAACTGTTTATTGTCCATGTTTCACTTCCGTACGAGGCTACAAAAAATGGTTCAAATGGCTCTGAGCACTATGGGACTTAACATCTGAGGTCATCAGTTCCCTAGACTTAGAACTACTCAAACCTAACTAACTTAAGGACATCACACACACATCCATGCCCGAGGCAGGATTGCCGCCTCAAGGCTACAATCCAGACAGATAATTCCTGAAAAAGACTTCGTTACATTTGACTTTGTAATCAGTGTTAGCAGATTTTTGTTTTTCAGGCCCTCTATTTCGGCCATCGTCAGTTATTTAGCTACCCAAGTTGTAAAACTCATCTACTGCTCTTAGTGTCTTATTTCCTAATAGCATGATTTGATTCAACTACATTTCATTACTCTTGTTTTACTTTTGTTGGTACTCGTTCTATAATCTCTTTTCACGACACTGTCATTTTTCGTCTCTAGCAGATTTGGTTTAAATGTGGGAAGTTTGTTGGGCTTGGAGATACGGGAAACTCATGCTGGAGTTTACGAAACCACGCACGTACACTTTGAGCTGTGTGACATGTTGCATTTTCCTGCTGGTAGATGCCTTCCTGCCGGAAAAAAAAGACTGCACGTAGGGATGGAAATGGTCCCCAAGGATTGAGACATACTTGCGTCATTCCATTATGTTTTACAGAATGACGGGATCACCCAGGAAATGCCACGAAAACATTCCCCACACGATAATGCTCCATCCTCCGGTCTGGACCCTTGCAGGGTGTTTCCTTTCAGAAGTTTCACGCCGTACGCGCCAACGGCCGTCTATCCAAAGCAGCATAAAACGTGATTCATCTGAAAAGACCGCCTGTCGCCATTCAGTGGACGTCCAGTTGCGATGTTGGCTTGCAAATTCCATCCTTCGTCGCGGATGAACAACAGTCAACACTGGTGCGCGAACCAGATGCCTGCTGCAGAGGACCATACGCACCAATGTTCGCTGAACTCTCGTTGAGAGACACTGGTGGTAACTGCTTGGTTCATTTGTCGGTCAGCTGCTCAACAGTTTCACGTCTATTCGCCCGTACACATCCCCGCAGCCGTCGTTCACCCTTGTCACGCATGGCCTGCGCTGCACAACGGCGCATGATTTGGATATCGCTATTTTGCCGCGCTCGGTGTATTTTCGCCACAGCGGCACGCGAACAGTTTACGAACTTAGGCATTTCGGAAACGTTTCCACCCTTTGCCGGAAAGCCAATGATCTTGGCCTTTTGGACGCCAGATAAATCGCTCCGTTTCCGCATTACGACAACGACTGCACTGTTTTCCGCGGCCACCCACTGATAGTGCTGCCAACTGCCGTGTTTGAGTGTTTACTGCACGCTGACGTCGAACATAGGGGGTGGTCATGTTAATGTAACAAGACCGATGTAACATTACATCATGTAGCTCATTATAATTATTAGTTGTAAAGAAAAGATTGAACGTCGTAAGTGATTTTGTTCATTTGTCCTCTCAGACTTTTAGGAAATTCATTGGCTGGCTTGCAGAAGACTGTGCACTTAAGCTTATTCATCTTTGCTGATATTACTATTGCACAGACCTCTGGTGCATAAATGTTCGTTTTTACTGGCTATTTTGATTATAGCGAAATCGGCATCGTTAGGCATAAATGAATGATCAAACACTAAGAACTTAAAATCTTTAGTTTTAATTTTCAGCCTAGCTTACTGTAACAGATTTAGAGACATTTTGATGTTTCAACCTTTCCCGGCGCACAGGTCTGAAAAGAGTACATGTCCGGAGGTTCGCGTATTCTCTCATACACACTTGCTTGTTTGAAATTTAACTATCAAAACTTCAATATAGGTTACGCATTACATGCATGCAACAGTTAAATCTAAAAAAAACCACAACGTGTATCTGCAAGTTTCGTAGGAACTTTGTACTCGATAAATTAATGAGATAAAATACCGTATGGTAGATTAAAATATTATTGTGGGCTTCACTAGTAAATAATATGCTTGATCCATTCGCTGGTAGTCACTACAGGGAATAGCCAACAATATATTAAAACTCAGTTACCGCTGCTGAATTTAGCTGCGGATAAAAATTGCGATGTGATATCTGTACATCGGAACAGAAGAAAGACTAATGATACAAATAAGATTAAAAACATAACAGATATATGCAGCTGGCCGATTAGAAGGGAAAAGTGTCAAACTTTGAAAGGACACTTTCAAAAATATGTAATTAAGATTTTCTGTTCCTGTGATAAGGGTGTGTTCTCTTTCCGATTAAAAGTAACTAGTCAGCAGAGGATAAGGTGGACTTACTGGAATAGCAAAAAATAACTTGTTATTTGAGAACATAGCAGACAAGAACAAAATCTATAAAGAAGGTACGACGTTTGGAGGGGGAAGAACAAGATGGGGGAAAAAGCCGAAGCAGGAGAGGAGAATGAGGTATATCTCAGTAAACCGCTAAGGACTGTCTCTGAAGAGCGTTGACATATGTCCAGAAATACAGTGAACTCTACTGCGCGCGGCAGTTGGTCCGCTGTGAATACGCATTGGAGACGAGCCACGAAGAATCTTTCCGCTCGGGCTTAAACAGCTCTGCTAACTCCATCGGACTGATGGGCGCTCACGCGAGCTGAGTGTTCTGAGCCCGGCTCTCGCTTCGGCGCTGCGTTGGCATCGTACACGACCCTCACACAGACTTCGACCGAAGAAACCCAGGCCGTGTCGCAAGCTGCGACTCCTTACCGTGAGGCGAGCGCCTCACCTTGCCAACACTTTGTCGCAGAAACGGGCGAATAATGCTGCGATCTCTTCTGGCAACGGTGGTGAAACGTGCGACGTTGCACTTGGCACTCGTCCTTGGGTTCTCTGGGAACCCTTTCTCACTACACTGGAAATGGCAGCCTTCTTCCAACAAGTACGTTCGTACCATCTTATGTGTCCATTATTTTATAAACATTCACTGTACTGTCTTACATTAATTTCACCTCCGCTCAAATTTTATCATTTCCTTCACTCCCTTGAATACTGGGCTTTCCCCCTCAAATTCCGCATTGTAGTGTCTTGTGACGTCATTCTCATGGCGTCAAACAAGCCCTACGCGACTTTTTCAATGTGTCTTTCAAGTAATTTTAATTTATACAGGTAATTCCATGTCTCTTAGTGACACTGGGGGTCCCTCACAACTTGCCGGTTCTGTTCACTTGCAAAAAGTGTTTTAAATACACTGTTGGTGAAAATGCAACACCTTCAAAGGAAAGACCATTATATTAGCAGTTCATCACTCTAGGAGTAAGTATATGATAATACACTACTGGCCATTAAAAGTGCAACACCACGAAGATGACGTGCTACAGACGCGAAATTTAACCGACAGGAACAAGACGTTGTGATATTCAAATGATTAGCTTTTCAGAGCATTCACACAAGGTTGGCGCCGGTGGCGACACCTACAACGTGCTGACATAAGCAAAATTTCCGACCGATTTCTCATACACAAACAGCAATTGACCGGCGTTGCCTGGTGAAACGTTGTTGTGATACCTCGTGTAAGGAGGAGAAATGCCTACCATCACGTTTCCGACTTTTATGAAGGTCTGATTGTAGCCTATCGCGATTGCTGTTTATCGTATCGCGACATTGCTGCTCAGGTTGGTCGATATCCAATGACTGTTAGCAGAATATGGAATCGGTGGGTTCAAGGAACGCCGTGCTGGATCCCAACGGCCTCGTATCAATAGCAGTCGACATGACAGGCATCTTAATCCGCATGGCTGTAACGGATCGTGCAGCCACGTTTCGATCCCTGAGTCAACAGATGGGGACGTTTGCAAGACAACAACCATCTGTACGAACAGTTCGACGACGCTTGCAGCAGCATGGACTATCAGCTCGAAGACCACGGCTGCGGTTACCCTTGACGCTGCATCACAGACAGGAGCGCCTGCGAAGGTGTACTCAATGACGAACCTGGGTGCACGAATGGCAAAACGTCATATTTTCGGATGAATCCAGGTTCTGTTTACAGCATCATGATGGTCGCATCTGTGTTTGGCGACATAGCGGTGAACGCACATTGGAAGCGTGTATTCGTCATTGCCATACTGGCGTATCACTCGGCTTGATGGTATGGGGTGCCATTGGTTACACGTCTCGGTCACCTCTTGTTCGCATTGCCGGCACTTTGAACAGTGGACGCTACATTTCAGATGTGTTACGACCCGTGGCGTTACCCTTCATTCGATCCCTGCGAAATCCTACATTTCAGCAAGATAATGCACGACCGCATGTTGCAGGTCCTGTACTGGCCTTTCTGGATACAGGAAATGTTCGACTGCTGCCCTGGCGAGCACATTCTCCAGATCTCTCACCAATTGAAAAGTCTGGTCAATGGTGGCCGAGCAACTGGCTGGTCACAATACGCCAGTCACGACTCTTGATTAACTGTGGCATCGAGTTGAAGCTGCATGGGCAACTGTACCTGTACACGCCATCCAACCTCTGTTTGACACAATGCTCAGGCCTATAATGGCCGTTATTACGGCCAGAGGTGGTTGTTCTGGGTAGTGATTTCTCGGGATCTATGCACCCAAATTGCGTAAAAATGTAATTACATGTCAGTTATAGTATAATATATTTGTCCAATGAATACCCGTTTATCATCTGCATTTCTTCTTGATGTAGCGATTTTAATGGCCAGTAGTATAGATACAGGCCAAGTGAAACAGTAAAAGGTGCCAAAAATATCGCATCTGTAAACAGCGTACCCCCTGATGGCAAAGCAGGCGTGTATTGTTGCAGGCAAACGATCTTAAAGGTGCTGAACGGCATCCTCCGATGGACTGTCCCAAGCGTCTTACACCTTTTGATTCGGCAATGCTTCTTGTAGGCCTTGAACGAGTACGTCACCGCTTCATCATATCCTATCAATTGGCGATAGATATGGTGTACTTTTTGGTCAGAGCAGTTTCTGTACACCCCGTAGAGCACGTTGCGTCGTAGAAGCCGTATGTGGTCGTGCATTGTCCTTCCGAAAAAGCACATCACCTTCCTGTCGAAGAAATGTCAGTAGCACGGGCATACAGAGGGGACCTAATCTCATCGCTTGACAGTTTACCATTACACTCTCCAGGGAGCTCTTTCGCGACACCAGAGCAGCCGAGTTTGGCAGTTTCCTGGTATCAGTAATATCCTGCCCTGCAGCAAGCAGTCGGTTTCCAATGGTCCCTGGTGACACAGGAAATGCAGCATGTGACCAGATTTCGTCCTGGAACGATGTTCGATCGGCCACCACTGCTCGCAGAAAGCGTCGATCTTGGCGTCCGCCTCTACCACGCGGACGTCCAGACCCCTGCGTAAAGGTGCGGAAATTCTCCACAGACAGCATTTGAAAGCAGCGACGCAAGCATTGGGCCAAAATGTGCAGCAATCCCTCGATACGTCCGTCCAGCTTCCCTCAGGCCCACAAAGCGACCCCGTTCAAATGGCTGAAGCTGTTCAGTAGGCGTACGTGCTCGTCCGTGGGGTTTGACTTTAACCTAGAATGAATGTTGGAGACACTGTTCACCTTTAAACTCAACACAGTTACTGCCTATGGAGTCAAAATTACAGTTACGAATAATTTAAATTGGATCACATAGATAAAGTTGTGGGGAAGGCACACCAAAGATAATGTAACAAGTCTACTAAAGAAACCTCTTACACTACTCTTGTCCGCCATCTTCTGGAGTATTGCTGTGTGGTGTGGGATCCGTATCAGATAGGATTGATGAACGAAATCGAAAAAGTTCAGAGAAAGGCAGCTCCTTTCGTATTATCCCGAAGGAGGGAAGAGAGTGCCATGGACATGATACACGAAATGGACTGGCTTCCACTAAAACAAAGGCGTTTTTCACTGCAACAGTGCCTTTTCATCAATTTTCTCCTCAGGATCTGAAAATATTTTGTTGACCCCCACCTACATTGGGAGAAATGATTATCAAATGCAAGAGAAATCAGAGCAGGCACGGAAAGATTTAAGTGTTTGTTTTTCCAGCGCGCTTTTCGAGAGTGGAACGGTACAGAGCCGACCGGTGTGGCCGAGCGGTTCTAGGCGCTACAATCTGGAACCGCGCGACCGTTACGGTCGCAGGTTCGAATCCTGCCTCGGGCGTGGATGTGTGTGATGTCCTTAGGTTAGTCAGGTTTAAGTAGTTCTAAGTTCTAGGGGACTGATGACCTCAGATGTTAAGTCCCATAGTGCTCAGAGCCATTTGAACCATTTTTGAACGGTAGAGAAGTACCTTAAAGCTGGTTCGATGAAGCCTCTGCCAGACATTTAATTGTGAATTTCAGAGTAATCATGTAGCTGCAGATGTAGTTGAAAACAGAGGACGCACAGACAGGTCTCCTGAGCACAACCTTATCGCCGATGAACATGGTTCAAAAATGGTTCAAATGGCTCTGAGCACTATGGGACTTAACATCTGAGGTCATCAGTCCACTAGAACTTAGAACTACTTAAACCTAACTAACCTAAGGACATCACACACATCCATGCCCGAGGCATGATTCGAACCTGCGACTGTAGCGGTCGCGCGGTTCCAGACTGAAGCGCCCAGAACCGCTCGGCCACACCGGTCGGCGATGAACGTGGTAAATGAATTACTAACACCACAACCCCTGATTATGCTCACATACACCCAGGTGCCACTGAACATAGTCCTTGAGGGTGTTGCATTTTTTTCCAGCAGCGTTAGTAAAAAGGTCGATATCGAAAGAGACGGATAATTTCAAGCAATTTTATATACTAGTCGAAACTATTTGTTGTGTGACATAAGAACCAACTTTTATTGCGTAGAATTTTAGGTTATGACGAACAAAGCAGTCTCATTTGAATCAATCGATTTGGTGTAGCCCGAGTGTTCGCATTCCATCTCGTAATAACGGAAAGAGCGGTGAGTTTAATAGTATTAAATTACATACCCTACATATTCCGTAAGCTTGGCCAGCAAAAACTTCGTCATATCACCACGACTCACGCAAACTGGGTCGCTGCAGCGCCTCTGCCACCATATAACCTCCTCTCTTGCACCTCCACAGACGCCACACCCAGTCATAAGCTAACAACAAAAAGTGTTGCCCCCAAAACAAAAACTCGTAACAACAAAAAGTGTTGCCCCCCAATACAAAAACTCGTCCCTTCAACAGTTATAGTCTCATCATTTCTTGTGCCCTCTATTAATCGAGACTCTTCTACACACCACTTCATCTTCCACTCTCAACTCAACTTCGTAACACCCACTTCTAATTTCCTTTTGAACTCTCTCACTAAATCCATAGCAGTTCCTATTACTCATATTCATGCACTCCCCACGTACACACTCAGCCATCTACCTGCGTTTTACCAGAAGTTGCTTATTCAGCAGCAGTGCACAGCCAAACGTAACATCGCAACTTTCAGTATTTTACATATTTGAATCCTGTATTTTAACCTTTTTAAAGTTATCAATTTTATCATAAATACAGAGGCAGTAGATACACAATATTCCAGTTTAATAACCCGGGAGCTACATTAAAATGTCCAAACAAGAAACATATTTCCTAAACTAGAAAAAATAGCCGACACAGTGCGCAAACGGACAAATTACAGAAATGGATCGCACCGAATGGGGAAATATATCTTCGGCATACTTGACTCGAAATCGAAAACAAAAATACCGTTGTACATGAACGTGAAAAAAGATGTAGAGGAGATGCTTATACAACCAGAGGACACGAAACAATTGTAGAGAACAATTGTAGTGAACAAATGTAGTGAAGTTTCGGACAACAGCAAATGGTCAGATGAACACTGCGTCAGACACATTTCATTAATGAAAAACTTTTTCTTAAACAAAAAAGCAGATTAACAACAATTGTAAGGTTATCGTGGTCCGAATTTTAAAAAAAGAAATAGCTTCGGTCCGTGCATCTTTAGTTCAGTTCTGCAGTGTTTCTCTTGGCACAGATACATGAATGTCAAATGCCTTCCTAAGCCGAATGAAGATTTGTTTATTGAGTCCTGTGCCACTCATAGTTCTGTTTGATCTCTACGAATGTTTTGGTTTTGTAACTGAGCCATTTTCTGTTTCTATCGTCTAAATAGAGCATTTTTCCTGGCGAACGCAGCTCCCTTAAGGTTTCTTCTCGTTCTCTTGCTGAGTTGATGGTTCTGTATCTCATGAATAATGTCTTGTTTAAGGTTGAATAACAAGTACACTGTTTTCGTTGTACTGATTTTTTTTTTCAAACTAGTTTTCGGCTTATTAGGTCATTTACGGGAAACAACTGACTAGCGTCTGAAAGAGACGCTAGTTATAAGGTAACCAAACATTACAGGCAAACATACAATCACTTGCATATGGTGCTGTGCATCAAACTTCTTTCGTAAGTTGAAATTACACTGTACATAATGGACAATGTGAAGTACAATAAAAAATTAAATTACACTATCGCAAGTTAAATGGTTATAATGCTAAATGTAGCACATCCAACTAAGATCCGGTACAGCGCAGCATCTTGTGCAAGAAAAAGATAATGCGAAATAGATTGTTATCATCCTATATAGCCTTGTCTACAGGGTGAAACAGAACTGACCCGACAAACTTTCGGAGGTGGTAGTACCGACTGAAACAAGAAAAAAAGTCTGGTAAACGTGGACTCTAAAGTGCACGACTTAGGGGCTAAGAGCACTTGTTCACCTTCGCTACTGTGAAAACCATGTCTTCTACTGAACAAGTGCTCGTAGCTCTTAAGACATGAAATTTAGAGCGCATGTTTAGTGGACATTTCTTTCTTGTTTTGGTCCCTACTATCACCTCCCAAAACAGCGAAAGCAAAGAGCTTGCACTAGAAGAGATGTGTTTCACAATATCGAAAATGAATTTTATAATCAAAATATCCACGGGTGTACTGCCGGTCTTCAGTGTCCAACGGGCACAATATTTCGGCGATCATACATGTCGCCATCATCAGGTGAACTGACGGACTGAGTTCCTGTGAACGTGCCGGCACGGAGATCCGTACGCTATGGCCGCCGCGACCGAACCCAGTTCCCTCTGAGCAGCCATAGCGTGCGGATCTCCGTGCCGGCACGTTCACAGGAGCTCAGTCCGTCAGTTCACCTGATGATGGCGACATGTATGATCGCCGAAATATTGTGCCCGTTGGACACTGTAGACCGGCAGTACACCCGTGGATATTTTGATTATCAAATTCGCCGGG
The DNA here is from genome assembly GCF_023864345.2 of Schistocerca serialis cubense. NCBI lineage: Eukaryota > Metazoa > Arthropoda > Insecta > Orthoptera > Acrididae > Schistocerca > Schistocerca serialis. The sequence goes on from NC_064638.1 coordinate 371,123,862, forward strand.
AGAAACTCAAGAATCACATAATGAATTTTAGAGCGCAAGTTGACTCGACATTTTTTTGTTTCTTTTTGCGGTCCATGCTGGCACAAGTGAAGTTTGTCGGTGGGACTTGTGGTTGAGCTTCTAGAGCGCAGTAAGCCCCTGCGGCCAGGTGGGCAGCCTTGCAGGTTGCGCGGCGTGACCTGTAGGCGCGGGAAGAGCAACCGGTCTGCTGAATGGAGTTGCAGAGTGCAGGCAGAGGCCGGCTCACCTTGGAGGGTAGCCACTAGCCAGCCACGGCACCATACAGTACCGCACACTGCAGCACCGCTGCAACCGTGTGCAATTCCCTGTGCCCGCGGCTAAAATCGCCTCTACTCACAGAGAGGCTGCTCATAACTCCAACACCAAGGACGAAAGCCATTGTCATCTACATGCTGGTCTCCGATGAGCGCCGTTCCCTGTTGCCGTCAGTCGGTCGGTTTCCGGCTGCAAGGGAAGGGGGGTGGGGGCAAGAGGAGGACGAACTTTTCGTTCGTCCTAAAATGATGGACCATTCTTGTTCAGTTACGTTTTCACGTGCAGTATCCCGTTTAAACATTTCATTCGTGGTCACACATTTATGAAGCATCGGTGGTGGTCTGATCCGAGCGGGAGGATTTCAAGGACAGTAGTCTCCTCATCACTGGCGGTGTTTTCCAAAACTCACTGCAGAATAACTTGTAAAGTTCCTGCCAGAATCAGCACCTTACATATTCGCTGTAAGTGGCAGATGGAACTGCCGAATGAGGATGCCAACAATCTGCTCCTGGTTCTGACTGGCTGAAAGGCTTAAATGTTAAATAATTTCTTGGAGCAGAGGCGACATCACAGGCGGCCGCTGCAGAGGCGCCGCCCACGGCGTTTCTGGGAACTACTCGTGTCAATAGTGCCTTCCTCCATACAGTACCGCAGATTGCAGTCTTCCTGGATGATGTATTAAAGGAAGAATTCTCGGGTATCTCGTCAGATGTAAGTGGCACGATATTTCGACGCTTGCTTTTGGCGAGATACACGTTAGACCCTTCACTACTACTACCACTTTTTTTTTTTTTTTTTTTTTTTTTTTTTTTACCCTCAACAATGTGGTTGTCCTGAGGCTTCTTGCAGATACTATCTACACAGCTAGTGATTTTCTCTTTTTGTAATTTGATCCCTCATTGTTGTTAACGTCAACGCATTTTCCTCGAAAATGTGTGTTGTAAGTGACCATGAATCGAGCGGTCAAACGATGTATTGTGCATGAAAATGTAACTGCACAAATTCATTTTTGTGACGCTCTGAAAGTCTGTTCTTGCGCCAGTGATTTCCGTTTGTTTACTCCGTAGAAAAAATTGTGGAGGTCGTTCACGGACTCTTCTGGTTTATCCAATGTATTTCTCTGAAAATACCCTCACAGCAGTAAAAAAAAAGAGGCCTGTATTATGCAACCATCAAAGTAACACAGAGTAATTCAGCAACATTGCCGGAAAAACAAATCTGAGAAGATATAGTTGATAACAGGTATCTGAATAAAGATCGAAAAGATCAAAGTATATAAAGAGCCGTTCCAGAAACAAAGCGAAAATTACCGACACAATGAATTTGCCCAACTGTCCAAACTAAAACATCTTAGAGGAAAGCGCTGGGATATTCTTAATGGATGAAATGTTCATTACCAGTCATGGAGCAGAGTTCCTGATCCTGGGTTGAACTCTACACACGTTTGCAGTTGCTCGTTGTCTGAACTGTCTACAGCTCTTGTGTTTGAACTAATGACTATGCATGTATCTTTTGCTTGATTCTCACAACCTACATAGACACGTTCTTTAATTCCTAGCTCTCCTAAAACAACTACAGACTCATAAAATACTCATGAGATTGATGACGTTTGAAAGCCCGAACAAATGTCCAATACTTAAGTGCATAATTAAGTACAAGTACGTGAATGAAAGTGATTTAAAGATAATTAGACTTGGATATCATTGTAAAAATATACAAATACTATATAATGATTTATCCTTATTTACACCACAAATATTGCCATATCTTGCAAAGAGGTCTTCCTGTTAACGTTGTCTCATACTCAAGGGGTTCGCTTCAGTATTCAACAAAATACGCAGACTAATAACATCCAGGGTTTGGCAAACATTGGGATTAAAATTATACACAAAGTTGCGGATCCTGAGCACAGTCCTTTGAAATAACGAAGTAAGGAATGGAGATCAATATTTAGTTTTTCATTTACACAAAAACCTTTCTACTTTATAACAAAACTTGGACTGTTAGCAACTGTTCAAAGTGACGAGCGCCAATTTCATCGCAGGCAGTGAAATATAATCAACACTGCCACCAAAGAAACAAAAAGAAATGAGGTACCCAGAAGACATGGTGGGGTGTCAATGTACAGGGTTATTACAAATGATTGAAGCGATTTCACAGCTCTACAATAACTTTATTATTTGAGATATTTTCACAATGCTTTGCACACACATACAAAAACTCAAAAAGATTTTTTAGGCCTTCACAAATGTTCGATATGTGCCCCTTTAGTGATTCGGCAGACATCAAGCCGATACTCAAGTTCCTCCCACACTCGGCGCAGCATGTCCCCATCAATGAGTTCGAAAGCATCGTTGATGCGAGCTCGCAGTTCTGGCACGTTTCTTGGTAGAGGAGGTTTAAACACTGAATCTTTCACATAACCCCACAGAAAGAAATTGCATGGAGTTAAGTCGGGAGAGCGTGGAGGCCATGACATGAATTGCTGATCACGATCTCCATCACGACCGATCCATCGGTTTTCCAATCTCCTGTTAAAGAAATACCGAACATCATGATGGAAGTGCGGTGGAGCACCATCCTGTGGTACGTTTAGCTTCCTGCTTGCTTTATTCGTCGACTTCGGCGGGCTACGCGTGAAACTTGCCCGCACGCGTTCAACTGTTTCTTCGGTCACTGCAGGCCGACCCGTTGATTTCCCCTTACAGAAGCATCCAGAAGCTTTAAACTGCGCGTACCATCGCCGAATGGAGTTAGCAGTTGGTGGATCTTTGTTGAACTTCGTCCTGAAGTGTCGTTGCACTGTTATGACTGACTGATGTGAGTGCATTTCAAGCACGACATACGCTTTCTCGGCTCCTGTCGCCATTTTATCTCACTGCGCTCTCGAGCGCTCTGGCGGCAGAAACCTGAAGTGTGGCTTCAGCCGAACAAAACTTTATGAGTTTTTCCACGTATCTGTAGTCTGTCGTGACCATATGTCAGTAAATGGAGCTACAGTGAATTTATGAAATCGCTCCAATCATTTGTAATAGCCCTGTAACTTTTTACGTGCGCACGCCATCGGTCTATATAGATGATTATAGTTGTAACTTTTTGTGACAGGAAGGACGGTCATCAGAGTACGTTAGCGTTGTTCGTGTCTGTGTTGTTACCAGGGCTCAGGGCGTATAAGGAGCGTGAACAGCGTCAGATGTCGAGTGATCGCTGTGAAATACACGGGGATGCCGTATACTGGTGTGAGACAGTGTTATCAGCACGTGAAAGAGTTTGACAGACGTCTCAATGTGGGCCCCCATTTGACCGGCTGGTCGAATCGCGTATTATACAGATGAGACATTCGGGTGTGAAAGTGTCTCGATGTCGTACTACACGAGAACGTGAAGGGTAGGCACACATGTTGCCGGTCAACAACGGTGGTGGGGGGAGGGAAGGGGGGGGGGTTTCAAAGGGGTCGAAGCACTATGGGACTTAACATCTGAGGTCATCAGTCCCCTAGAACTAAGAACTACTTAAACCTAATTAACCTAAGGACATCACACACATCCATGCCCGAGGCAGGATTCGAACCTGCGACCGTAGCAGCAGCGCGGTTCCAGACTGAAGCGCCCAGAACCGCTCGGCCACGGTCAACAACGACTACCACAGGCAAGGAACGCTGTATTGGGCACCAAGCACATTGTACAGCCTTCACATTTGCGGCTATCACCCGAGAACAAATAATGTACTTTTCGCAACACACTGCGTCATCCCACATCACTGGTCAGAGACTAGCAACGGCTGGACAAGGGAATTACCATACCGTGCGTAGGCTGCCACTAACACCACAACAAAAACGGCTGCGTTTGGAATGGTACCGTGGCTGGTTCTGCACTACCCCGGATGGTCACTGTCGATGAGTATGGCGGCAACCTGAGAAGAGGCCCCATTCGTTGAATGTTTTGGAGAGATTCAGTGCTCTTACTGCTGGCGTGTCGGGAGCCACCGCGTATGACTTTAGGTTACGGGTGTTGGTGATTGAGGGAATTCTGGCGGCAGAACGGTACGTTCTTCTGCATTCTCATATATTACCTTTCACGTGACCGTATCGTGGTGGCATTTTTCAAGAGAACGAGGCTCGTTCACGCATTGCACTTGTCTCTATGAACTGTCCGTGTGACGTTGAGGTACTCCCATGGCCAGCAAGATCCCTAAATCTGTTCAAATGGTTCAAATGGCTCTGAGCACTATGGGACTTAACATCTGAGGTCATGAGTCCCCTAGAACTTAGAACCACTTAAACCTAACTAACCTAAGGACATCACACACATCCATGCTCCAGGCAGGATTCGTACCTGCGACCGTAGCGGTCGCGCGGTTCCGGACTGAAACCCCAAATCTGTCACTCATAGAACATGCGTGGGACAAGTTCCATTTGCGAGGAACGGGAAACGGTAGGACTAGTAGTGGTAGAAGGTACTCGTCACCATGGACCGTATGGCGGTTTGCGGTGTATGTATGTAGATATACTGTAGATGTAGGGCAGATAAACTGACTCGAAAATCTGGGGGTCTTCATCCTGGCAAGAGCAAAACATGACTTTTGATGATGTGCATCTTAATGATCACGGTGGAAGTCTGCGGCGGCAAATCCGGCAGTTGCGGGAGACAAGAACAAAGGCGATGACGTAGCAGAAGAAGGAGCAGAGCCAGTTCCATTTGTGAATATAAACGAGGCAAAGATGTCATTGGAAATGCTTCGTAGTTAACATCATTAGGACAGAAGTAGACGGCGACGGTCACAATAGAAAATTCGCTTGACCAGGCACGCTGGAGGTGACAGAAGCAGAAAAAGGACACTGATTGCCTTAAATGGTAAACCTGAAGTGTCTTTTGTGTTTTAGAAAATTTCTATATGCCGTACGTTAAAAAAGTTAATCAGTTTGAGTTTTTCTTTCTGCTTCGTTCTGTAAATAAATGAGAATAGGGCCTAGTATTGAAATTAAACTAAAGTCACATTTTTAACTTCACTTTTGTTGGGGATATCCTTATTTCGATAGGATTCTTAATTCCATCACGATCGGTCAAACTTTCGTTGGATCGAATTATCAGTTATTCGAACTTTTTCTTTGATCACTCGAATTTCGAACTATCGACAGTCAAATGTCTTTCTGCAAGAAGTCGGAGGTGTCTGGGAGGAGTTCTCGTGCACGGGTGCTCCAGAACCTCAGACGCGAAGCTTAAGCTGTTGCTAGCTTTGTAAGCTCTCTGCCTGCTTTGTGTGCAGCGGTGTGTGTGATGGTTGCTGCTTTGCCCTACAGATGGCGGCGGTGCGGCAGACGCAGACGGTGGTGCAGACGCAGACGCAGAGCGGCGGCCAGCTGCTGCACCCGCACCCCCTCGACAACAGCCTCGGTGAGTAGACCCACCACATGCTCACACATCTCTCTACGGCTAGCAAAGAGTGATGTTGGAAGAACGTCATGATTTCGATTTCATCGTCAACGTCTAAGCACTGATAGCTGATAATAATCAACACAAAATCATACACTACTGGCCATTAAAATTGCTACACCACGAAGATGACGTGCTACACACGCGAAAATTAACCGACAGGAAGAGGATGCTCTGATTTGCAAATGATTAGCTTTTCAGAGCATTCACACAAGGTTGGCGCCCCTGGCGACACCTACAACGTGCTGACATGAGGAACGTTTCCAACAGATTTCTCATACACAAACGACAGTTTGCCTGGTGAAACATTGTTGTACGCCTCGTGTAAGGAGGGGAAATGGGTACCATCACGTTTCCGACTTTGATAAAGGTCGGATTATAGCCTATCGCGATTGCGATTTATCGTATAGCGACATTACTGCTCGCGTTGGTCGACTGTTAGCAGAATATGGAATCGGTGGGTTCAGGAGGGTAATATGCAACGCCGTGCTGGATCCCAACGACCTCGTATCACTAGCAGTCGAGATGACAGGCATCTTATCCGAATGGCTGTAACGGATCGTGCAGCCACGTCTCGATCCCTGAGTCAACAGATGGAGACGTTTGCAAGACAACAACCATCTGCACGAACAGTTCGACGACGTTTGCAGCAGCGTGGACTATCAGCTCGGATACCATGGCTGCGGTTACCCTTGACGTTGCATCAAAGACAGAAGCGCCTGCGATGGTGTACTCAACGAAGAACCTGGCTGCACCAATGACAAAACGACATTTTTTCGGATGAATCCAGGTTCTGTTTACAGCATCATGATTGTGGCATCCGTGTTTGGCGACATCGCGGTGAACGCACATTGGAAGCGTGTATTCGTCATCGCCATACTGGCGTATCACTCGGCGTGGTGGAATGGGGTGCCATTGGTTACACGTCTCGGTCACCTCTTGTTCGCACTGACGGCACTTTGAACAGTGGACGTTACATTTCAGATGAGTTGCGACCAGTGGCTCCACCCTTCATTCGATTCCTGCGAAACGCTACATTACGGCAGGATAATGCAAGACCGCATGCTGCAGGTCCTGTACGGGCCTTTCTGGATACAGAAAATGTTCGACTGCTGCCCTGGCCAGCACATTCTCCAGATCTCTCACCAACTGAAAACGTCTGGTCAATGGTGGCCGAGCAACTGGCCCGTCACAATACGCCAGTCACTACTCTTGATGAACTGTGGTATCATGTTGAAGCTGCATGGGCAGCTGTACCTGTACACGCCATCCAAGCTCTGTTTGACTCAATGCCCAGTCGTATCAAGGCCGTTATTACAGCCAGAGGTGGTTGCTCTGGGTACTGATTTCTCAGAATCTACAGGATCTATGCACTCAAATTGCGTGAAAATGTAATCACATGTCGTTCTAGTATAATATATTTGTCAAAGAATACCCGTTTATCATCTGCATTTCTTCTTGGTGTAGCAATTTTAATGGCCAGTAGTGTAGATGTATCTAACATCAATGTTACCCCATGATGATTGTACAGAATGGTTTAAAAATCAGCATAAAAATATGTCTCATATTGTATTAATTTATTAATAAATAAAGTAGGAGAGGGAGTTGTTGCAAGTCGCAACAAACCAGAGGGGTGATGACCCAAAAAAGGGATAATTAACGTTACATATCCCACAACTTTTTTGTTTAGAGACAGTAATGATTTTTTTTAATTACCTGTTGGTAGTTCATATAGTGATTCACGTAAAAAGTGATTCTTACTACTCACTCCACTTGAACGTATCACGGAATTCCCCTCCACTTCTTGGAGCACGCTTCCTAACAACGTAAGGGTTAAAAAATAAAATAACCTCTGACGTAGCTCGTAGGCGAATGTGATGTCCCTACATTGCTGTATCAATTCATAATCACCCTTAATGTTAAAACTGACCGCGTGAAAACTGTTTGAAACTGTTTGTTATTTGTAATAATTATCTTTCAAAGCAAGCAAATTGGTGGTAAGTTCTTGTGGGACCAAACTGTTGAGGTCATCGGTCCCTAGGCTTACACACTACTTAATCTTACTTAAACTAACTTACGCTAAGGACAATACACGCCCATGCCCGAGAGAGGACTCGAACCTCCGACGTGGGCAGCCGCGCGAACCGTGGCAAGGCGCCTATGACCGTGCGGCTACCCCGCATGGTAGTATCTTCCAAAGTAACATACGAAAAGAATAAAACTGAAGGGTCAGCGGAAGAAAGGGGAAACACACGAGAGCACATTATATGCTCGTTAAATTCAAATACAAGAATACAAACGCAGCCGGCCGCTGTGGATGAGCGGTTCTAGGCGCTTCAGTCCGCAAAAGAGCTACTGCTGCGGTCGCAGGTTCGAATCTTGCCTCGGGCATGGATATGTGTGATGTCCTTAGGTTAGTTAGGTTTAAGTAGTTCCTAGTCTAGGGGACTGATGACCTCAGATGTTAAGTCCCATGGTGCTTAGAGCCATTTGAATACAAATGCAATAAGACAAAACAATTTACATAGTACAAATTTCTGGCGGTACAAATAGAACTACTTGTTGCAATTTTGTCAAATAAAAACATGGTCGGAGACAGTGGCTGTTGTATGAAATAAATTTCTTGCCGGCAGGAACCAGCCACAAATTGGTTTTCGGTTATTTTTCTCAAAAAGCACCGTTACCGGTTTCGAATGTACACAATTCATCACCAGACGGCTTTCATGGTTTTGTCAAAGCAAATGATACATTGGTTTACTGGTGACATATCCATGTGGAGCATCTGGTCTCGCGAGTTTCTTCCAATGAATTATATTCGCAAAGATGGTTCAAATGGCTCTAAGCACGATGGGACTTAACATCGGAGGTCATCAGTCCCCTAGACTTAGAACTACTTAAACATAACTAACCTAAGGGCATCACACACATCCATGCCCGATGCAGGATTCGAAACCTGGCTAACCTAAGGACATCACACACATCCATGCCCGATGCGGGATTCGAACCTGCGATCGTAGCAGCAGCGTGGTTCCCGACTGAAGCGCCTAGATCCGCTCAGCCACATGGGCCGGCTTCGCAAAGATGTTGTCATCAGCACATTCGTCATTTTGCATTATACAACACTTTCGTTTGGCCACGAAACGAATTCCCAATGTGCACCACATGTTTTCATTCACAACATATAAAAAAATAGTGTTTTGCGAATAAAAAAGTGGTCACATTGGAAAATCGTTTTTTTGTCCAAACGAAAGTATTGTATAATGCAAACTGACGAATGTGATGACGAAGATACAAACATCTTTGTGAATATATTTCGTTGGAAGAAAACCGCAAAAATAGATGCACCACATGGACATTCCACGGCAAGGCAGCAGTAAACCAGTGCATCATATGTTTTGACAAGAGCTTGAAAGCCGTCTTGTGATGAATTGTGTAAATCCGAATCAGGTAATGGATCTTTTTGAATAAAATAATCAGAAACCAATTTTTAGCTGGTTGCTGTACACCATCAACAATTTAGAAGTACTTGTTTACCGGTATGCGACGCATTCGAAAACACTACATTTAACGTGACTAGACTCAACGTTGCGATATTGAGGTTTAGCACTTTTTTTTCGCTGACTCCTTCAATTATTCGACAACTGACAGAATACAAAGAAAAAACTTAATTCTGGATATGTGGGTTTCCTTTATGTAAGTACCTATATTTACTGGATCAAATGTTATCTTACTTATCATAAATGGAGGATGTATCTATGTAAGTCGAAATATCATTTTAGCAATGAAGAAAAAAAAGAAAGAAAAACAAGACTCAAACGACAGAGACACATACCACTAAAGCATGAACAGAATGAACCGTGAAAGGTTGTCATCTCTGAGGTTTAAGCGGTGTGGTTGATTAATGGTGTGCATGGCCACGTTTGACAACTAGCAAAAGTGCTTTATTGGTGTCGTTGTGAGACATATTCCCAAAAAGATTCATTTAAGTCACGAAAAACTTATTTACAGTTGTAACAAGTAGCCTGTGTGCCATTATCGAGTATCGGTGTTGTATCTTTTACATCGATTTACTATGTTTCAAAGAATTTGTTATCGATACTGAAGGATCGATTTTTAAACCCAGCGTTAATTTCAGACGCTTGTCCTTCTGTCTTCTTAATAAAAAATGGCCCCTTCGACATCGCCTAGATTTTGAATGTTTTCTGTTACTGTGAGACATATTGACCAATGGATTTACTCGCTCCATGTAGCATACCGAGCACTAGCTTTCGAGACTAGGAGGTGCGTCGGAATTGGGTCGAATCTGGGCATTCTGTTCATCTGGAACACTGGCCAGCGTGGATTTCGTTGTTATGCAGTTTCATCCCAACCCGTCTGTGTTAATTCTGATTCTCCGCCTCTTCACAAAATAAAAATCTAATCCACTAACACACAAACACAGAACAGAGCTAGCAGCCTTTGTTAACAGTCATGAGGGTGGCAATGTTGCGTATCGCGGTGAAAAGGAACAGACAATTGTTTTTTTTTTAAATTTATTCTGTCGTACAGTTCACACACTTCTACTTGGCCTTTCTGATCGGCCGACTTCGTGTCACTCCAGAATGCTATGCTCCTTGTCAACCATAGGTACTTAACAGCACTGTGTGTCGCAGCAGTAAGTACCCTAGTGAATCTAGTGTTGATTCGCGTGCACTGTTGTTCGTAGTGATTATTAATATTATTTCCAAAACGAGCGAGAAGCCTGTGCCTCGTCTTACTAGTGATTCGCCGTCAAAGTATGTTTCACTTCTGCGACATATTAACCCATGACATGTTTGTTTCTTTATTCGGAAAGTAAGGTCCGATCGGCCGCGAAATGGAAATTACTGTGAAAATTAAAAATGTTTTATTTGCGACTGTTAGCTAAACCTTCCAGCTTCTTCTCTATACAGTCTCCGCTCCGATTTAGACGTCTGTCGTAGCGTTGTACCAACTTTCCAATACCCTCGTCTTAGAACGGTACCCCTGCGCTTTTCGCCTATTCTCTACGCTGGCCCATAGCTCGCTGCCTTGCCGAAATGTTTTCGTAGCCAGCTGTTCATCTGAGCCAGAGATGAAACTCAGGGGGAGCCAATTACGGGCTGTATTGTGGGTGATCAACCACCTCCCATTGAAAATTTTGCAGGAGCATCTTCGTTGCCCCTGCAGAACTCGGCGAAGTGAATACATGCGCGGAAAAACGGGCTAGGCCTCAAATGTAAAAACTTAGAGATAAGTGTTGCGTTCTGTTGCTGAGTACGGAAACTATCAAAATTGACATTGGTCTCACCCCTAAGTGATTATATCACTTAAATATATAAATATCACTTAGTGGTGAGACCAGTGTCAATTTTGATAGTTTCCGTACCCTTCAACAGATCGCAACACTTATCTCTAAGTTTTTACATTTGAGGCCTAGCCCGTTTTTCCGTGCATGTCTTCAATTGTTACGAAGAAGGAACCTTATGACAGTTGTGTATGTGGGCTGCAGGACAACAGGCGAAATCTCTCACCTGGCCACCATACTTCGCGGAAGACAGTATTTTGTAGGCATCTTTACGTGCTCACTGTGCGCTTAGAACTGAGAACACGCCATAGACAGGCGTACTAGAGACACTGTCCAACACACCTGTGCAAAGTTTCATCGGATTTTAACTATGGTTTACATTTCGCGCCCGATCGGATCTTACTTCCCGAACAGCCTACGAATAATCTGGCTGTCCTAACAGAACTTGTCCCAACAGTCAATGCACTGCGAGCCGACCCCCGTTACTTTGAAAGATACTGTTGCGCAGTCTGTGGGCGCCTTGCCACGGTTCGTGCGGCTGCCCCTGTCGGAGGTTCGAGTCCTCCCTCGGGCATGGGTGTGTGCGCTGTCCTTAGCGTAAGCTAGTTTGAGTTAGATTAACTAGTGTGTAAGCCTATAGACCGATGACCTCAGCAGTTTGGTCCCATAGTAATTTACCACCACAGCTCCTAGCACACTCCGCTCAGGGGCAAGTTAAAGTGCGCGATCTGTAATTGGATATATTTTTCAATGAGACATGGTTGCTTGAATAAGTCGTAACATACACAGACGATAATAATAAACTACTAGCAAGAATTTACTTCAATAAATCTTAATAAGGGGAAGTAAATGGAGAGGTGTATTCAAGGCAGACAAAAGGTTCAGCACAGAATGTCATGCCTTATGGTCGTCAGTATGATACTTCCGAGAAATAGAAAATAATAGGAAAGAACTACATCGCTATCAGATTTCAACGCCATCAGCTCAAAAATGCACCGTTCTCCTTTTGGGAACATACTTGACTTGGGCGGGCTATAAACTATTCGGCTTCTATACAGAAGGTGCACCAAGTCCTCCCCATAAGTTAAAATAGTGTTGTGGCATAAGAAAAGGTCCAGAGACGCCAACAAATTCGAGATACACGATCAGCAGAGACTATTTGATGAAAATGCAATGGAAATGGAGTGACGTCAGGAAGAAGGAAACAACTAACCATTTGTGTTACATTTATGAAAGCGAAATAGTAGGCCTGCAAAAAACACCTCGGTCGTAGAAGTAGACGTTGCAGAGAATAAACGATTTATCTGTATTTCAGGAAATCTGTCCGTGTAATAAATTTAAGCCCTGACATAATAGGTCTTTATTTTTTCTTCTATTAAATTTCCGCGTTTACTATACAGGTATTATTGATAGTTAATTTCATATGACGTATACTGTATAATAATAACCTGCTAATCAGAGCAGCGGAGGGGACGTGCATCGAGAAAATTTTTCGTAAAACGGTAGGTCAGAAATGCGTCGTTGTGGAGCTAAGGGCATAAAACGCCCGCCAATCAGCGACGAGTACGCGGAAGTATACGCATTTAAACTAACTTGCGCCAGCGAATACCTCTTATGCTAAAGAGTGTGGTTTTAATTAATTTAGTTGAAGATCATGGTTCTAGATGAACAGTGAAAACTGGGCAAACTGTAAAATCCTTTCTGTGGCTGGCTATGTTAGATGTGAATTTTCTGTGATGTCTATTGGAAAAGCTCGACTATTACATTAACTGCGCTAAGTGTACCGTAATGCCATTAATTTGTTAAGACAGAATCGCGCTGCTAGGCATACCCAAATAGGTACCCTTAGTGGACGAGCTTCTGCGTGCTGGATGTACAGGTAGCTTCCAAACGGCGTGTTTCCGATTTACGATTATTCGGAAAATTTTGATCGATTCTACGTTCACTTCCCTACCCTGACCTTTCATCAGGTTGTTTTTCTCTATCCTGGACTTAAATAAAATTATTCTTTCTTCAATCACTACACTTTTTTTCTACTGGAGATGACCCTTTACGTAGCCAAATGTCGAGGATGTTTGCTCGACCACTTCTCTTTCTCTCTTTCACTATTTATGGTTACTTTGGATCTCTAGTGGCGTAAAACATCCGCAGTAGCGCTCAACGATTTCAAAACTCGTGTCTTTACTCACATACATTATCTCCATATTGCTTTTCAGAAATCGGTCTATCGGTAATCTGAAGTGTGTTAGCCGACGTTTTCCATCACGGTACACCTAATGTAATGGATAGTGAAGGTGCAAGCGTAATATAAAACCACTCCAAAAATAGATGTTTCGTCACAAGGTTTAGAATAACAAAAACATGCATTGCTGCGCGCAGCTAGGATGGCTAGCACGAGCAGCTTCCTAGGAGGACCTTTTCGTTTTTTATTTTTCTATCACTTTCCATTCCGTACCCCCATAGGTACGGTGAGCTGCTCGAAAATGATGCACTGAAGAGTCATGAAGTTTTCAGCCAAATACGAGGGTCATACATACATAAATACGCAGGTCCTCTTAATAGCCAATTCATTTACCGTATCTTTGATATTTTTACAGTAAGTTGGTACTTTCTTGAAGATAAAATGTCATTTTTCCACATAATCTCCGCGCAACTTCCTTACGCCACCGTTAAAATAAGTCCTGCAGGGTAGAAGCCACGACTAGCACGTTTAGCACTGTTTAGCAGCCTCCACAAGGGATATATAATCTTCAATTCCCGTTCCGAAGATGTGGTAATGAAATGGTGCAAGGTCAGGAAGGTTGGGTGGATGTTTCAATCTTGTCCACCCAAGCCTTGCGACTCGGTGGTGGTTTCTCGGCATCCATCTGACCCAAATCTTTCTCATCTTTAACTCTCTCAATATTCTGCACACACTTGCTTGTCCTACTACCGATCGAATTGACAGTTCGTTCACTGTTTATGCGTTTCTTAGCAGAAATCAGACTGTGGATCTGCTACAGACTGTCAGGAGTCTGTGCAGGGCCCGGTCTGCCGCTGCGCCAGAAGTCCTGAGTATTGGCGTGCTAGCTTTCGCCAGATAATCTGCTTGCCCAACGGGTAACTGCCCTGCGATCAACAGCATCATCCCTCTACACCTTCGTCAGTCTCTTATGAATGTCTGTCACTGTCTCATTCTCGGAACCGAACACTGATTTAGACGAACCTCTACCTCAGAAGCCGGCCGCGGTGGTCTAGCGGTTCTAGGCGCTCAGTCCGGAACCGCGAGACTGCTACGGTCGCAGGTTCGAATCCTGCCTTGGGCATGGATGTGTGTGATGTCCTTAGGTTAGTTAGGTTTAAGTAGTTCTAAGTTCTAGGGGACTGATGACCACAGATGTTAAGTCCCATAGTGCTCAGAGCCATTTGAACCATTTTTCAATCTAGCTCAGAAGCCGTCCTGTCAAAGTTCTACGACAGCGCGACTTGCGCAGACAGCTTGAATTACAAATGAATACAAGTTGGAAAATGTTTCTACGACCTCGGAAGGAACAGATAAAAGTTAGATTTTTAAAAAAAATTCGGTGTATTGCTACTGGAGTGACCCTCGTAACAGGCGAGCCGGTCGTGGGGCAATGGGTCCCAGCCGGGAATATTTGGGAGGGGATTTCCAGTTCCACCATTTGCCTTACAACGAAAGGAAACCTCCCGAAAACCTTGGTCAGAACCGGGGGATGCGAAACATTTTTAATGTGATTGCGGAATGATGTGTCCTAGACAAAATTATGAAGTCTAGTGTATGTGGAAGCTTGCTCGCTGAGTAATGTCGATGACCTGACGTGAGCTGCGACCGGCGCCAACATTAATAATACAGCTTGGTGTCTCACATCAAAGATGTCAGTCAGTTCTTCGGAAGGACCGTTCAAACTTCCGCGGTCCACAAAACTACCTCGTTGAAATACTTGCACTTTCACGTTTTGTCCGTGTCGATGCCTTCCTGATCGTTTACAAACCCGATAGGATGTTATAAACAACAGTCCACTCTTTCAGCAAGTCAGCGACCGTTGTTGAGTACTCAGCATTTCGTAGTAAGCGCCTAATACGCAGTTCCTACACCGTTCACAGAGAGAAACTTTGAACCAATCCTTTAGTGCCCTCTGCCAGCACCACATGCCAAAATAGTGTTTCTACGCGTTTCTTTTTCATTGGTTGCCTGTCGATATCGTATGGGTTCAGATATTCTTTTAGCGCCAGGTACCGTAGCACAAGCATTATTTTCCACATTTTCTCCGTGGTAAATGATTTTCAAGAGCTGTAATAGCCAAGCAGATACGTGACAAAATCTGGCGGTCGTGGGCGAATGATGCGGCGTCGTGCTGCATGCAGAAAATGTGACTGCGTCATTTCTCACATATCTCGGTGTGCCTGAAGAGACGCAGCTTTCCCGCGTAGCCAGCGAGTGGGTGAGGTCGACCCTGCGGTTAGTGTGGCGGCGCGTGGCGCGAGCCGAGGGCAGGAAGTCTGAATCACGCGGCGAGCACACGTCCCTTGGCCTACTCCCCGGTTATTTCTCGCTGTCTCGTCACTCGATACAATCACCCTCCCCACTCCTAGGCGCCGCTAACGTGACGAGACACCGTGACAGCGTCATTTATGTGAGCGTGTGTAAAAGAGATAAATCTGCCCTCAGATCTCGACACTACTCTACTTCGATGGCACGATACCGTCGAAAACTGTTTGTCTTTCCTTGCTCCGATCTCTGAACTGACTTACCTGCCGTCTACACTTGAGCCAAAATATTAACATCACCTGTTCAACAGCGTATTGGTCCGTCTTCGAAACGCAGTAAAACAATTATTCTGCATGGTATGGATTCGGCAAGACCAAGATTAGCGGAGGTATATGACAGCAGATGTCAACGCACAGTCCACGCAATTCCCGCAATTTACGGGCTGGTGGTTTGTGGGCACGAAGCTCGCTCCCGTCAGCGTCCCAGATGTTTTTCACCGCATTCAGATCAGGCGAGTTTGCTGGCCGATACGTCAACGTAAGCTCACTATAATGCACTATTCTGGACACTTATCTTGCCGAAAGCTGCCACGCCGTTGGAGAAGACATCGAGCGTGAAGGAATGCAGGCTGTCCACACGTAGTCTACAGCTGTCATGGTGCCTCAGATTACTACCACAGGTCCCACGGAAATCCAAATGAAGTCCCCTATCATGTAATGCCCTGTTGGCCTGCGTCTGTGAGGCGATATGTTTAGAGCAGCCATTCGTCTAGATGGCGACCTACACGGCTACGACCGTCGACCTGGTGATTCATCCGACTAGGCGACACGTTTTTACTGATCCACTCTCCAGTTCCGTTGATCCCGTGCTCACTGCAATCGTAACTGACGATGTTGTTGGGTCAACACGGAACACATAGCGGCAGCCTGCCGCGAAGCCCCTCGTTCAGCAACGTTCGCCGACAGCGTCCTCCGAAACACTTGTGCCTACAGCAGCATTGAACCCTGTCGTCAGATCTGCCACTTGTCGCCGCCTATTCTGCTGCACATAGTGGGTGTGTAAGAGGGACACACATTTTAACGTGGTCTTTGAAGTCATTACCAGAGGCGAAAGAAGCGCCAAGCGACAGGAAGAGGATCATCAGGCCTACTGAGGGCTGTGAGCGCTGAGCCTTTGAATGCGTACTCCGACACGCGCTTCTAACAACCTGCCGTCACTCAGGCTCGAAACAGCTCTGTCCGTACCGCCGTCCGTGCTTTTGTCTTCCCGTTTTATTAATCTATTTACATCTACTTAATGTTCAAATGTGTGTAAATTCCTAAGGGACCAAACTGCTAAGATAATCGGTTCCTACACTTACACTACTGACTATTAAAATTGCTACACCAAGAAGAAATGCAGATGATAAACGGGTATTCATTGGGTAAATATATTATACCAGAACGACATGTGATTACATTTTCACGCAATTTGGGTGCATAGATCCTGTGAAATCAGTACCAAGAACAACCACCTCTGGCCGTAATAACTGCCTTGATACGCAGGGGCATTGAGTCAAACAGAGCTTGTATGGCGTGTACAGGTACAGCTGCCCATGCAGCTTCAACACGATACCACAGTTCATCAAGAGTAGTGACTGGCGTATTGTGACCAGCCAGTTGCTCGGCCACCATTGACCAGACTTTTCAATTGGTGAGAGATCTGGAGAGTGTGCTCGCCAGGGCAGCAGTCGAACATTTTCTGTATCCAGAAAGGCCCGTACAGGACCTGCAACATGCGGTCGTGCATTATCCTGCTGTAATGTAGGGTTTCGCAGGGATCGAATGAACGGTAGAGCCACGGGTCGTAACACATCTGAAATGTAACGTCCACCGTTCAAAGTGCCGTCAATGCGAACAAGAGGTGACCGAGACGT
The DNA here is from genome assembly GCF_023864345.2 of Schistocerca serialis cubense. Lineage (NCBI taxonomy): Eukaryota > Metazoa > Arthropoda > Insecta > Orthoptera > Acrididae > Schistocerca > Schistocerca serialis. Next base: position 371,141,279 of record NC_064638.1, read on the forward strand.
GTAACCAGTGGCAGCCCATACCATCACGCCATGTGATACGCCAGTATGGCGATGACGAATACACGCTTCGAATGTCCGTTCACCGCGATGTCGCCAAACACGGATGCGACAATCATGATGCTGTAAACAGAACCTGGATTCATCCGAAAAAATGAGATTTTGCCATTCGTGCACCCAGGTTCGTCGTTGAGTACACCATCGCAGGCGCTCCTGTCTGTGATGCAGCGTCAAGGGTAACCGCAGCCATGGTCTTCGAGCTGATAGTCACTGCTGCTGCAAACATCGTCGAACTGTTCGTGCAGATGGTTGTTGTCTTGCAAACGTCCCCATTTGTTGACTTAGGGATCGAGACGTGGCTGCACGATCCGTTAGAGCCATGCGGATAAGATGCCTGTCATCTCGACTGCTAGTGATACGAGGCCGTTGGGATCCAGCACCGCGTTCCGTGTTACCCTCCTGAACCCACCGATTCTGCTAACAGCCATTGGATCTCGACCAACGCGAGCAACAATGTCGCGATACGATAAACCTCAATCGCGATAGGCTACAATCCGACCTCTATCAAAGTCGGAAACGTGATGGTACGCATTTCTCCTCCTTACACGAGGCATCACAACAACGTTTCACCAGGCAACGCCGGTCAACTGCTGTTTGTGTATGAGAAATCGATTGGAAACTTTCCTCATGTAAGCTCGTTGTAGGTATCGCCACCGGCGTCAACCTTGTGTGAATGTTCTGAAAAGCCAATCATTCGCATGTCACAACATCTTCTTCCTCCCGGTTAAATTTCGCGTCTGTAGCACGTCATCTTCGTGGTGTAGCAATTTTAATGGCGAGTAGTGCAGAAATTGTTCAAATGTGTGTGAATTCCTAAGGGACTAAACTGCTTAGGTCATCGGTCCCTAAACTTACACACTGCTTAAACTAACCTATGCTAAAACCAACACCCCCCCTCCCCCCCCCCCCCACACACACATATGCCCGAGGGAGGACTCGAACCGCCGGCGGGAGGGGCCCCGCAGTCCGTGACATGACGCCTCAAACCGCACGGCGACACCGCTTACGTCTACAGAATGATTGTCGGAAAGCTTCTGTATTGGCTCTAATTTTCCGAATTTTCTCCTCCTGGTCAATGCGCGAGATGTGTGTGGGGGAAAGTAATATGTTGTCTGACTCCTCCTGAAAACTGCAGTCCCGAAATTTCAACAGCAAATCTCCCCGTAATGCACAACGCCTCTCTTGTAACGTCTGCCAGTGGAGTTTGTTTAGCATCTCCGTAACGCTCTCTCGCTAGCTAAATGATCCCGTGACGAAAGGCGCCGCTCTTCGTTGGATCTTCTCTATCTCCTCTATCACTCCTGCCTGACAGGGATCCCAGACAGATGAACAACACTCAAGAATCGGGCGAACAAGCGCCTTATAAGCCACTTCTTGTGCGGAAGAGTTACATTTCCTTTAACATCCTTCCGATGAATCTGAGTCTGGTGTCTGCTTTTCCCATTGTTTTATATGGTCATTCCACTTAAGGTCACTCTGGATAGTTACGCCAAGATATTTCACGGCAGACGCTGTCTCCAGCTATTTGTCATCAATAGTGTAGCTGTACAGTAGTGGATTTCTTTTCCTATGAATGTTAAACATGTTCATTTATTTACGTTCAGGGTCAACTGCCAGAGTCTGCACCATCCGTCAGTTCTCTGCAGGTCGTTCTGCAGATTCTTACTATCTTCTGCTCTGGAAAATCTGCAAGTCGAAAGAAAAATTGTTGCCGGCTTTTATAAGCAAACTGATACAGAAAACTGACGAGAAGAGAAACAGGCTATCTTCTCTAGGCATTTACAATGATTCTGAGAATGCCTCCAAACAAGTATAGTGATGTATGTAATAACGTTCCATCCTGCTGTTACTACTTCTTTTCTCATGTAACGAACTGCCAGTGCGATCCCAGCCCGCTCCTGGTAGCTAAGTGATCAGCGCGACAGAATGTGAATCCGAAGGGCCCGGGTTCGATTCCCGGCTGCGTCGGAGATTTTCTGCGCTCAGGGTCTGGGTGTTGTGTTGCCCTAATCAATATCATTTCCTCCCCATCGAAGCGCAAGTCGCCGAAGTGGCGTCAAATCGAAAGACTTGCACCCGGCGAACGGCGTACCCGACGGGAGGCCGTAGTCACACGACATTTATTTTAGTGCGATACCTTGTATGTAAGTGACAGAGCTGGAAACAAATGAGAGGCCTATTAATCGTTAACATTCAGCAGGTAAAATGAGAAGTTGAGAGCCCAATATCGAATAATCAGTTCGACAGTCGACGTACCTGTTTGTGAAAAACGACACAGGTAAAAGGAAAAAGCTGTTGAAAGAAACTCGATACAAATGGCTGGGCGTTTTGGAGTACCTTGTTGGATGACAGGATTAGGAGGGAAGGATATCATATGCTATTTTCTGGGAATACTTGACATACATTTTTATTGGCCGTCATTGGCGAAAGAGGTGGCAGTTGTCATCGTGACGTAATTCTGCTCACGTGTCATACGAAAGTGCCTTCAGCGTTTCCTGCTGCCTGCGGTGTGGTGACTGTTTACGACGCAAGCGCCTTCGCACCGCCGGCCTGCAAGAGGTAATCAAGGCTGCGAGTCTGTAGCCCTCCTCACTGTTTATTTTGTAGTTCATTAAGGTAGTTTTCCGGTTACCGTTCTCTGTGACATCTCTGGAATAGTGGGCGTTACCCTTGGTGGTTCGCCTCATCAGAAGTATCGAACAGATGGTGAACGTTTCTGATAAAGTGGGATTACGAACGTGCTTCGTGTGGAAAAATGTTTTTATTTATTTCTAGGGGTCTACACTAGTAGTAGAAAATAGCGACACCACTCCTGATTCCCGGAGACTGACTATCTGCGAGACTATTGTTTGTCTGCCTTTCGCCTCCGTGTGTGACTGATTCATCTCTCCGCGGCTGTGCCGATGACTCTCCCACCAATCCGTCGGCCGCCACTGTCATAAGCCATAGCTTGGGCGCAACAGCAGCTGTTAAAAGAATACATCGCGACCCCTACTCATCGACTTGCTTTGTCTCAATCTGTCAGAGCGAAGGCACAGTGGGAACCCCTGCATATGCTACCTGTCGAAAAACTTCGCACGGCAACATGGGCGTATCTTATTGTAACGGAAATGACGCAGCACCTGGGAGAAGCAGTTATGAGTCGTTGCCCATCTCGTGTTGATGTCGTTTCTTATTCGGCATTTTCTTACAATCGAGTGGCGTCTTATTGCTCCTTGAGTTACTACCATAATGAGTTGCTGACGTGCCTCCGTCAGTGGCAGCAGCAGCGCTTATCGATTGTAGTACTGCTGTACCATCTTTGGTGTGACCGCTATATTTCCGCGTGGTGGTGTGTGTGAGGCAGTCGGTCGGTTGCGACAGAGCAGCGAGGAAGTCTCCGCGGCACGAGGTCAGACCTGGGCTGTTGGCAATGTGCACGCGTGGTCGGAGTTGTGAGGCGCTAGCTGCGGGAGCTGCAAAGTTCGTCGCCCACTAACCAACCTGGATACTGGAGTTGAGTAATCAGTTAACCTCTTACGAAACCTCAACTGCTGTGAAATCTCTTCATTCACTGCCGGTTGTTGCTTCCTGGGCCGTTCCGGCTAGCAGCAACATACAGGGTGTTTCAAAAATGACCGGTATATTTGAAACGGCAATAAAAACTAAACGAGCAGCGATAGAAATACACCGTTTGTTGCAATATGCTTGGGACAACAGTACATTTTCAGGCAGACAAACTTTCGAAATGGCAGTAGTTACAATTTTCAACAACAGATGGCGCTGCGGTCTGGGAAACTCTATAGTACGATATTTTCCACATATCCACCATGCGTAGGAATAATATGGCGTAGTCTCTGAATGAAATTACCCGAAACCTTTGACAACGTGTCTGGCGAAATGCAGATGAGATGTACTGCTTCAGCCGTTCAATTGTTTATGGATTCTGGCGGTACACCTGGTCTTTCAAGTGTCCCCACAGAAAGAAGTCACAGGGGTTCATGTCTGGCGAATAGGGAGGCCAATCCACGCCGCCTCCTGTATGTTTCGGATAGCCCAAAGCAATCACACGATCATCGAAATATTCATTCAGGAAATTAAAGACGTCGGCCGTGCGATGTGGCCGGGCACCATCTTGCATAAACCACGAGGTGTTCGCAGTGTCGTCTAAGGCAGTTTGTACCGCCACAAATTCACGAAGAATGTCCAGATAGCGTGATGCAGTAATCGTTTCGGATCTGAAAAATGGGCCAATGATTCCTTTGGAAGAAATGGCGGCCCAGACCAGTACTTTTTGAGGATGCAGGGACGATGGGACTGCAACATGGGGCTTTTCGGTTCCCCATATGCACCAGTTCTGTTTATTGACGAAGCCGTCCAGGTAAAAATAAGCTTCGTCAGTAAACCAAATGCTGCCCACATGCATATCGAATTTCGAAAGTTTGTCCGCCTGAAAATGTACTGTTGTCCCAAGCATATCGCAACAAACGGTGTATTTCTATCGCTGCTCGTTTAGTTTTTATTGCCGTTTCAAATATACCGGTCATTTTTGAAACACCCTGTATGTGTACAGGAGTCTGCAAAATTTTGCAGCCGTATTCCTGTACGGTGTTTAACTTTTGAAATGATAATTTATTAGTGAAGTGCACCAAAGCTATCTTCTGCCTTGTGGCTGTTAACATTCTGGTTACCTGCCCTGGTCGTCAACGTAGTTTTCCGGCAGTGTGTTTTTCCTCGCCGTGTGTGTGTGAAATCTTATGGGCTTAGCTGCTAAGGTCATCAGTCCCTAAGCTTACACACTACTTAACCTAAATTATCCTAAGGACAAACACACACACCCATGCCCGAGGGAGGACTCGAACCTCCGCCGGGACCAGCCGCACAGTCCATGACTGCAGCGTCTGAGACCGCTCGGCTAATCCCGCGCAGCCCTAACCTAATAACTTGTAATGTCGCGGCAGACTCCGAACGAAGCGCCAAACTAGTCCTTCACTGGCAGGAATTTAACCTGTGCTGTTAGGTTCCAACACTCCGGAAATATATATGACACCACGTATACAATCAAGGCAAGGACGGCGGATGATCTCTTCAGAGCGGATGCGCACCAGGAACGAACTCTTACGGGAATCGGCGAAATGCCGCGAGTAATGAGGGTAATGGGCGCTATATCAGTAGTGTGTGGGTAGGCTGAGAAATTGGGTCTGACGGAAGGCGTGCTATAAGGATTGGAACATGGGAATTATCTGCCCGTCACATAAAAAAAGGCGACAAGTCAGAATGTAGTAATTATCGTGGAATCACTCTCTTGGACGTAACATATAAGATATTTAGTAAAATTTTTAGCCCCCAGACTTGAAGGGATGGTAGAAGGGATATTGGGGGACTATTAGGCTGGATTTAGGAGGAACAGATCCACGTGGGATCAGATATTTTTATTAAGACAAGTGCTAGAGAAGTTTTATGAGTATGACAAGCGATTACATCAGTTGTACATTGATTTAAAGCAAGCGTACGACAGCATAGGAAGAAAATTATACGGATCATGAAAGAATTTAGAATCCCACTAAAACTGGTCAATTTAACGGAAATGGCAATGAAAGCAACAGTGTGTACCAGCCGCACAGTCCATGACTGCAGTTCCTCGCCGCGTTGATGCTGTCCGGCACGGCATATAGTTCGACAGCCTTGGTGTTGTTAATTTTTTTGAGTGGTTATAGTGCCGTGACTGTATTTAGACACCAATTGTCAAGACGTAGTGCTGCTGGTATCTTCGTTCTCGCTGGTATTTTCGGTAGTGGTGCCGTTGGTCAGGTGGAAGGGAATTGATTGGGTTGTTGGTTGGTTCTTCAGCCGTCCCTAGGTCGTGTTGCCCTCCCATTATTTAGTGTTACGCTTGGCTGCCTGTCTCACCTAAACTGTTGTTAGAGTTTCCTCCCAAGGCCGATCCTTGGAACACTTCTGAGCACCACTGTTCTGTTGTTTTGGATTGTGATTTTCTTTTAGTCTCGAGTGATGTGCGAGCCCTTCAGCCGTGCATTAATTTAGTTTGTTTTAATGTTCAGTATCTCGCTTTCAGCCGAACCTTATGTGAAATATTTAAGATAAGGCCTTCAGCCGTATTAAATTAAATTTTTTTAAAAAAGCATTTGAAAATTTGAAAATTTCAAAATTTTCCTCTCTATCTTAATTTCGTTATCCAGGCCTTAAGATAAAAAAATGGCTCTGAGCACTATGGGACTTAACATCTGAGGTCATCAGTCCCCTAGAACTTAGAACTACTTAAACCTATCTAACCTAAGGACATCACACACATCCATGCCCGAGGCAGGATTCGAACCTGCGACCGTAGCAGCCGCGCGCTTCCGGACTGAAGCGCCTAGAACCGCTCGGCCAGCGCGGCCGGCCCAGGCCTTAAGTCTTGAGTGGTTCTATGCTCAGCATATGGCCTTCAGCCGCACTTTATGTGAAATATTTTAAGATAAGGCCTTCAGCTGTCTTAAATTAAAATTTCAAAGCTCATTTGTTTAAAAAATTTTAAAATTTTCTTACAGAAATTGTTGTTATCCAAGCCTTAAGCCCTCAGTTCTTCTATTTTGTAACTAAGGCCTTCAGCCGCGTGTATTTCTTAAGGCAATTTTAATAACTTGTGCTTTGGGCTTCAGCCATATTGTTTTTGAATTATTTTAAGAGCATGTGTGATTAAGTGTTTTAGCAAAATAAAGTTTGGTTCAAATGGCTCTGAGCACTATGGGACTTAACTTCTGAGGTCATCAGTCCCCTAGAACTTAGAACTACTTAAACCTAACTAACCTAAGGACATCACACACATCCATGCCCGAGCAGGATTCGAGCCTGCGACCGTAGCGATCGCGCGGTTCCGGACTGAAGCGCCTACAACCGGTCGGCCACACCAGCCGGCTATAATGTTTGTATGTTTGTGCAACTAACAGCAACTGATTTGGGCCCCTTTCCTCAACCTGATCCACTCTGTCCTGCGAAACCAGATTTCAAGTTCACCAGTTGGGAGAGAGTGTGTTACGTGCACTGAAGGGTCGTTAGCCGTTTGCTGAGCAGTACGAGCTTGGCTGCTGCAGCGCCGGGGCAGCGGGCACGTGCAGGCCGATGCTGGCGCCTGGCAGAGGCCCTCGCGCAGAAATAAAAGCCGCCGTCATCGCCAGCTCACTCGCCGTGCACCTGCCGCCCGTCTCACTTCCCGCCTCAACACTGTTGCCAATATCTCACTTACATAATACTCGAGAAAGGACATCGAAATCAAAGTATTCCGCTGAGCGCAGCTGAACGTCAAAGGAGTTTCGTAATACAAAACCGTTAACGCTTTCGTGGCTACTCTCGGGTTCTTCGGCCGACGTTTGTTTGATGATTTGTCTGACGTTTCGCCAGTTCAAGTGGCTGGCATTGTCAAAGCTCCACTCTCCATTGCTGGTGGTGCACAACCGAGACAGAAACCAACAGGCATTTCGTGAAGTTTCATAATGTCTAACGTTTGTGCGAAGATCTCAATAGCGATAACCTCCAAACGACCTTGTTTACAGACGTATATGTCGTGGTGTCTTCGGCTAAACTTTAATATTACCGCGGACGGAAGAAAAGCTGACAACGGTAAGTAATGGTTGTGGTAGCGCCTCTTCCGGATAATCTACGAATTAGTCGACTATGATATATGATGTATATGGGATTTGCTGGGGCATTATTTCAAAAAAAATGGCAATAACTTTAATTTGAAATGAGACTTTATTGCATGGTGTAAGCCGTACTTTTTTTCGTCATATGTAACTACATGCAGAGTAACACAACGGGGCCCGCCCGCTTGGCTGTGCGGTCTAACGCACGGCTTTCCGGATGGGAAGGAGCGCCTGGTCCCCGGCACGAATCCGCCCGGCGGATTTGAGACGGGGTCCGGTGAACCGGCCAGTCTGTGGATGGTTTTTAGGCGGTTTTCCATCTGCCTCGGCGAATGCGGGCTGGTTCCCCTTATTCCGCCTCAGTTGCACTATGTCGGCGATTGCTGCGCGAACAAGTTCTCCACGTTCGCGTACACCACCATTACTCTACCACGCAAACATAGGGGTTACACTCGTCTGGTGTGAGACGTTCCTGTGGGGCGGCGGAAGGGTGAAGTGGACTGCGGTAGTCGCCGTGGGGTTGTGGACCATTGCGGCTGCGGCGGGGACGGAGCCTCTCCGTCGTTTCTAGGCCCCCGGTTAACATACAATACAAGACACAACGGGATTACAGACGTTGCAGTGAGTGGGCATTGCTTTAAGTCAATGCGGAAGGTTGAAAATTTGTGCAGGATTGGAATTCGGACCTGGGTCTCCCGGTTATTAGGCATTTGCGCTGATCACCGCGCCATCCCAACACAGTGGTCAGCGCAACTACACCGGCTGCCTTAGCGCGCGTTCCTTCTTCTTCTTCTTGGTTGGCTCTACAGTCCTTGAAGAATCTTGGCCTCCTGCATCACCTACCTCCATTCTTCTCTGTCTATCGCCTTCGTCCTCCAGTTTCTTATTCCCATCGCCTTTAGATCTTCTTCCTTATCGTCCAGACACCTTTTTTTGGGTCTCCCTGTTCTCCTTCTCCCGTCAGGTTTTCCCATAAAAACTTTCTTGACACTCCGAGTTTCTGGCAATCTCTGTACATGTCCTGCGTATCTTATTCTTCCCTGCTTAATTCTAACAACAATATCCATCTGTCCGAAAAGTGTTTGTAGTTTTACATTTGTTCTCTCTCTCCAGCCATCTTTCTCTCTCACTGCTTCAAAAATCCTTCTCATTATCTTTCTTTCCCATCTCAATAATCAGTTCTCCTCCTTTAATGTCATAACCGGGCCTTCTGATCCAAATATTACTATAGGTCTTAATATGGTCGTGTATATTTTGATTTTTGTATTCCTACTAACATTCCAGGAATTAAATACGTTCTGCAAGGCAAAATAACAACGATTTTCACTCGCTATCCTTTCTTGAATTTCTACTGGTTCTTTATTGTCCTCCGTTATTACAGAACCTAAATATTTAAATGTTTTCACTCTTTCATATTCTTTCCCATTCATTACTACTGAATTCTTTTGTCCGTTTGTATTGGGCTCCACCATCACAATATACTTTGTTTTGTTTATGTTTACTTCTAAACCTACTTCTCTTGCTGCTTCCTCTAACGTATCGTAGTTCCCCTTTAGCGCCCTTACATTCCTTGCCATTAATGCTACGTCATCCGCATATGCTACCACTTGACTAGCCGATTAAGTATTGTTCCTCCTGGGTTTATCGGCTTTTGCCGCATCACCTTTTCTAAAACTAAATTAAATAACATTGTAGAGATCACATCTCCCTGTCGTAGCCTCCTCTTTACTTCGAATTCACCAGACAGTTCTTGCTCTATTCTTACTTTACACACTGTTGCTTTCATTGTCATTTCCGTTAAATTGACCAGTTTTTGTGGGATTATAAATTCTTTCATGATCTGTGTAAGTTTCTTCCTATGTAGGCTGTCGTACGCTTGCTTAAAATCAATGTACAACTGATTTAGTTGCTTGTCATACTCATAAAACTTCTCTAGCACTTGTCTTAATAAAAATATCTGATCCATCGTATATCTGTTCCTCCTAAATCCAGCCTGATAGTCCCCCAATATCCCTCTACCATCCCTTCAAGTCTGGAGGCTAAAATTTTACTAACAAGGGGAGGCCGCCAATTGTAAAATTCAGATTCGATTCATACTGCGCATAATAAAAGTTCATGGCCAGAGGTGTAATGTGGCAAAGCACCAAGATGCACTTCTCAACCGTTGTCGAGAAAATCGACAGTTAAAATAAACCGTTGCCGTGAAATACTCTCTACGATTAATAATTTTCTACAGCGTCGTGGCGCAGCGGTAAGCGCTCGGGTTCGTAATCCGAAGGTCACCGGATCGAATCTCGCGCCATGCAACACTATTTTTAATTATTAGTTTTTTGTATTTCATATATATATATATATATATCGAATCTCGTGCCATGCAACATTATTTTTAATTATTAGTTTTTTGTATTTCATATATATATATATATATATATATATATATATATATATATATATATATATATATATATATATGAAATACAAAAAACTAATAATATATATATATGAAATACAAAAAACTAATAATTAAAAATAATGTTGTATGGCGCGAGATTCGATCCAGTGACCTTCGGATTATGAACCCGAGCGCTTACCGCTGCGCCACGACGGTGTACAAGCGTTTACCAAAGCTCTCACATCGGCACTGATTTTCGACGATGTTATAACTTGCGCTAGGGACCGCATCTACCTTCTTTCGAAGTTAGCAGGCAACTACGCTGTTATGCGGCGGCTCGTTTCGGCCCATTCAACATCTGTCCTTCAAGTGTAACGAGCGAGTAACGGAGTTTATATTTCATACCTGCCACAGCAAATTTGTGTTCGTGGGGTTTCTATTCTAATTCGAATGTTTGATTTACGCTATACGTATTCGTTTCGGAATATCGTTTCTACGTCTTCCGTTAACTATACGTGGTTAACATTATGAAGACAATTAATAACATTTGTGAAATACAACTTTGTTTGCGGAAAACATAATGATGTTCGAAGTCGCCAGTTTTTCCACGACAAACGACTTTCAACAACTTATTATATGCATAATTGTTGCAACTGATTGCCGGGAATTATATATATATATATATATATATATATATATATATATATATATATATATATATATATATATGTGTGTGTGTGTGTGTGTGTGTGTGTGTATGTGTGTGTGTGTGTATACACACATCTGAATTACAAAAAACAAATACAAAAAAAAAAGGTTGCATGGCGGGAGATTCGATCCGGTGACCTTCGGATTACGAACCCGAGCGCTTACCCCTGCGCCATGACGCTGTAGAGAATTATCAATCGTAGAGAGTATTTCACCACAACGGTTTATTTTAACTGTCGATTTTCTCGACAACGGCTGAGAAGTGCATCTTGGTGCTTTGCCACATACACCTCTGGCCATGAGGATTTATTATGCGCAGTATGAATCGAATCTGAATTTCACAATTGGCGGCCTCCCCTTGTAAATATATTATATGTTACGTCCAAGAGAGTGATTCCACGATAATTACTACATTCTGACTTGTCGCCTTTTTTATGTAACGGGCAGACAATTCCCATGTTCCAATCCTTATAGCACGCCTTCTGTCAGACCCAAATTCTCAGCCTACTGATATAGCGCCCCTTGCCCACTACCCACATTACTCGCGGCATTTCCCCGATTCCGGTAAGAGTTGGAGCCTGGTACCCATCCTCGCCTAAGTGATCATTCGCCGTCCTTGCCTTAATTGTATACGTGGTGTCATATATATTTCCGGAGTGTTGGAACCTAATAGCACAGGTCAAATTCTTCCCAGTGAAATTCTAGTTTGGCGCTTCTTTCGGAGTTTGCCGCGGCTTTAGAAGTTATTAGGTTCGGATTTAAGGACCACAGCTTAAATTTATTTCCGCATTGCGCTCTATATCACGTCGTACATATTTATTTTTCGTTGTGCTACCGGTTAACTTCCTACTGGTAACGTCACAATGACAGTTGTCGAACACAATTCTGTCTTTGCTTACGACATGTACTGTAAGCGGTCAGCACCTTTCGTTGCCAGTTGTTATCGCATATTTCCATTAAAATATCATTTTCAGCATACGCTACGGCAATTTTTATGTTTTCTAATATTAGATATACCTCTTGTTTACATTACACTATCATACATGTGTCTATAATACAGACCCATGTATTCTAATCGATTTCTGACCTCTGCTAAGGTCTTTCTAGCATACTTTTTGAATTCGTTGAATGCGGTCCTTTGTTTTTGGCTTCCACCAGTTTTCTCCGAAGCACTATGCTGTTGTTGGTTACTATACGCGACATTCTTCGTGCCCAGTTGAGTCGTTCAGCAATTACACATTTCCAGCTGATTTGCCATTTGTGTTTGTATGCGCTCTCAGTGCACATTTGCAAATCAGCAGTTTCTTCACATGATGTCCTTTTGACCGCTTAAATGCGATGACCCCTTGTTGCAATTCTGTCGACCTATCTTGCGCAGATAAGAGGGCTATATCGAAAGTGAAACAAAAATGGTCGTTACTTCCTCATTAACTGATTTAAAAAAAATGGTTCAAATGGCTCTGAGCACTATGGGACTTAACATCTATGGTCATCAGTCCCCTATAACTTAGAACTACATAAACCTAACTAACGTAAGGACAGCACACAACACCCAGTCATCACGAGGCAGAGAAAATCCCTGACCCCGCCGCGAATCGAACCTGGGGACCCGGGCGTGGGAAGCGAGAACGCTACCGCACGACCACGAGCTGCGGACTAGCTTATTTAGCTTTATATGTAACAGGAGTGGAACTTCCTCTTCACAAAGATTCCATTGTCCCAGTGACCTCCATTACCTCCAGCCGGCCGAAGTGGCCGTGCGGTTAAAGGCGCTGCAGTCTGGAACCGCAAGACCGCTAGGGTCGCAGGTTCGAATCCTGCCTCGGGCATGGATGTTTGTGATGTCCTTAGGTTAGTTAGGTTTAACTAGTTCTGAGTTCTAGGGGACTAATGACCTCAGCAGTTGAGTCCCATAGTGCTCACAGCCATTTGAACCGTTTGAACCATTACCTCCATTATAAGGAAGGTCTTTGCACCACCATCGTCTTTGGTCACTGTTTGTCTTCAATCCAGGTTTCCCCTTCTGCAAATTGCGACTTGGCAATGATGTCATTCCCGCATATACCCAGAAGACTTCTGTGATTGTCGGGTAACTACCAGGCTTCCTTTCGGCAATAACACATTAACGTCATGTTGCTTCTGCATAGAATCCATCATTCACCTGGAATCCAAAAAAAAAGAAAAAGAAAAAGTATCGCAAATATCTGTATGGAGAAAGAGTTATTTCAGCTCTCTATATCAGTTAATTAAAAAATTCAAACCATATTTTCGTAACTATCAGTACAACACTCTTCGCGTGGCACATTCCTGCAGATACAGTACTTTAACCTGACAATGTGACACCACAGTGGATTTTACGGCACCTACACAAAACACCGACAAGTCCATCTACTTCTTTTTATCTAATTTCACTTTCTGCGGAATCTTCCGAGAGTTTCGAATTTTTTTTTTTTTATAACTTGCTTGATGGTATTTATTTTATGCTGTGAATAACGGCGCCAAACTAGTTTCCAACGTTTCATTGTCATGTCGTTTAAAGCTATGTCAATTACGTTCAGTACGCTTACAAATAAAATCGAATACAACGCAATTCAGATACTCTAAGTACGGCAATAAATGCCAATAAACAATAAACTGCACGTCGTCTAGAAAAAATTCAACAACTATATATCAGTTCATAAATCTATTGATTTCCGCGACTGGCGTCACTTTAATTAATGTCCTTGTGGGTGTATGGCCGCACGCTGCGAAAAACCGCTGCGATATGGCCGAAGCTGTCGATTACTTAGTATTTTTAGTATTACAGACGATGTCCCCCACAAGGATTTTAATTGAATGTACGATTTCATTTTGTTATTTTGTGAAATTATTCTCAGATGTAGTGCTGAGCCACCTGCAACTGCATTCTTGCAGTAGCTAGCTAGACGCAGTCAGACGTGACGGTGTTGCCGTAAAATACCCGACCCTACTTTCTGTGCTGTTCCAACACATTCCTAGGAGGAAGCACCGTCACAAAACTCGCGCAGTGGTAGTGCAAAATAAATATTAGAACACTGGCAAGCGTTTACTCGGTCGTTTATATAAAGTGGCGTCTAAAGCGCTGCTTGATTTCAGTTCACAATCATGCTGGTGAATCACAATCTACGCTGTTTCAAAAATACTGTAAAACTTTACCAAAAACAGATTACATTCAGTTTTCGGAGGCAGATCAGTAGACTCTTCGGCACTTTACGTCAGCGACGTAAACATGCACAAACGACACTGCTAGCAAATCAGCGACAGCTTGTGTCACGTGAAGTATTAGTGTGATGCATAGTCACATAGCCTTTATGTTCTGTAACACAATTGTTCGTTAGTAGGACATTGTTTACCGTGTATTCTTTGTCACTCGTTATTTAGAGAGGTATTCATGCAAGCACGTTGAGTTTTATAACTACCAAGAAGTGAACGGTACAATATGGGTCATCCAACTGAAAAAAAAGCAAATAAAAAAATAAAATTGGATATTTTATTTTTTCTGAGTTTAATATAGGAGAAATGTCAACATGGGTGGCTTAAAACAGTTCTTTCGTATACGGAGAGAGCATCAGAGGAGAAAGCGCTGCAATGAAATTATCATGTTTCAAAGTAACAAATTTAGACATTAGCGAATCACTAGGTTACCAAACATCGTCTACTTCCACGAATACCTGGAAACCAAAGGTCACGATGACTCACATTATTCAAGCCTAGAATTATCAGACGTGGCGAGCCCATACCTGTCAACCATCGGGTGACATTTACATTACACTTGGAAAATAATGAAATACAGAATGTGGGCAGTATGTGTTTTAAGTAACAATATAAATTAGCGAATGGTAACGTGGAAGTAATGGTAACTAGAGACCTCACAAAAAAGAAATAAACAACAATAATACTTGCGGAAGTTGCAGTCCGCCCGCGGCAGATGATGTCCTTCCGGTGAGATGAAGACGAAATCGTGAAATTATTACCCAGGGATGTAAAGCCACCCCTGGCGATTAAAGACATCATGAAGGATACTAAATGACAAAATACTTATTAAGCTTATACAGTGTAATATACACTCCTGGAAATGGAAAAAAGAACACATTGACACCGGTGTGTCAGACCCACCATACTTGCTCCGGACACTGCGAGAGGGCTGTACAAGCAATGATCACACGCACGGCACAGCGGACACACCAGGAACCGCGGTGTTGGCCGTCGAATGGCGCTAGCTGCGCAGCATTTGTGCACCGCCGCCGTCGGTGTCAGCCAGTTTGCCGTGGCATACGGAGCTCCATCGCAGTCTTTAACACTGGTAGCATGCCGCGACAGCGTGGACGTGAACCGTATGTGCAGTTGACGGACTTTGAGCGAGGGCGTATAGTGGGCATGCGGGAGGCCGGGTGGACGTACCGCCGAATTGCTCAACACGTGGGGCGTGAGGTCTCCACAGTACATCGATGTTGTCGCCAGTGGTCAGCGGAAGGTGCACGTGCCCGTCGACCTGGGACCGGACCGCAGCGACGCACGGATGCACACCAAGACCGTAGGACCCTACGCAGTGCCGTAGGGGACTGCACCGCCACTTCCCAGCAAATTAGGGACACTGTTGCTCCTGGGGTATCGGCGAGGACCATTCACAACCGTCTCAATGAAGCTGGGCTACGGTCCCGCACACCGTTAGGCCGTCTTCCGCTCACGCCCCAACATCGTGCAGCCCGCCTCTAGTGGTGTCGCGACAGGCGTGAATGGAGGGTCGAATGGAGACGTGTCGTCTTCAGCGATGAGAGTCGCTTCTGACTTGGTGCCAATGATGGTCGTATGCGTGTTTGGCGCCGTGCAGGTGAGCGCCACAATCAGGACTGCATACGACCGAGGCACACAGGGCCAACACCCGGCATCATGGTGTGGGGAGCGATCTCCTACACTGGCCGTACACCACTGGTGATCGTCGAGGGGACACTGAATAGTGCACGGTACATCCAAACCGTCATCGAACCCATCGTTCTACCATTCCTAGACCGGCAAGGGAACTTGCTGTTCCAACAGGACAATGCACGTCCGCATGTATCCCGTGCCACCCAACGTGCTCTAGAAGGTGTAAGTCAACTACCCTGGCCAGCAAGATCTCCGGATCTGTCCCCCATTGAGCATGTTTGGGACTGGATGAAGCGTCGTCTCACGCGGTCTGCACGTCCAGCACGAACGCTGGTCCAACTGAGGCGCCAGGTGGAAATGGCATGGCAAGCCGTTCCACAGGACTACATCCAGTATCTCTACGATCGTCTCCATGGGAGAATAGCAGCCTGCATTGCTGCGAAAGGCGGATATACACTGTACTAGTGCCGACATTGTGCATGCTCTGTTGCCTGTGTCTATGTGCCTGTGGTTCTGTCAGTGTGATCATGTGATGTATCTGACCCCAGGAATGTGTCAATAAAGTTTCCCCTTCCTGGGACAATGAATTCACGGTGTTCTTATTTCAATTTCCAGGAGTGTACAAGGAAAGAAATTTACTACAGAGAGCAGCAACGAAGGCTCTAGCCTGGCTGGCTACCGAGTCATATTGACCTTCGATGACAGATGCGGGTACGTTATTCGCCGCTGTTTCAACTCTGTGCCAGAATTAATCAATCGTAGTGGCCGGCGAATGGTGGCGTGTCAGTCTCTCGACAACCTGTGACCAAATATTTTCAGTGGGCGAGAGATCAGGAGGACATGCTGGTCAGGGCAAGAATCGAACACCTCTCTATATCGAGGTAGGTCAGGATACCACTGGAAAAATACGGTCTTGCGTTATCTTGTTGAAGTATAGCCTCATGGTGAGTGCGAAGACGGGCACAACCACCAGCATCAAAGATGTAACGGCTGATGTTCAAATTACCAACTGTGCGAACCAGAGTTGATCGTGTTGTGCATCCAGTGGCACCTCCTACCGTTACAAGTGCTGGACGTGTATGACGATGACAAATTCAATATGGGCACGTTTATTTTCCTTGGAGTGATCGCACATGGAAATTCCGTCGTGATGTGATTCGCAGAACAGGCGATACCACACCTACGTCGTGTGTTGTCATCGGTCAGAGCACTGTCGGCACGCCTGTCTTTGATATACGTCAGGTGAAGCCGGAACAATGATCACCCCGCTGGCAATTCGTGATGTTCCAGAAGTCGTCAAACTATCCGTAGGGATTTCAATTTATATTTAAATTGAAGAAAATTATCCATATGGACACTTGTCTCAACTGAAACAAGCGCAGGGTACGCGATGTTGTTGTGCGATACTCCACTGCCGAATGAACAATATCTCTGTCCTCTCAGCCCCCAGTCGCGTGGGACTGCTAAGATCCTGCGTGGCGTTGAGTGTAGACCTCCTGAAGCCATCGATTTCATATTCTCATGACCGTCGTCGGATCACGACAAACGAGAGGTGAAACGCTAATCATTTCAATATTCAGATGCAACTGGCAGGGGGCTCTCATCCTTTTATCCCAAGTATTCTTCTTCTTGCCATTCGTACTGTTCGTCTGGGTAGGCCGGGAGACAGTAATGCGTTCGGCCGTCGTATTTGGGTGCCATTCGTGTCGAGCTGTCGTCCTTCGTGCCTGATAAGCCACCTCGCTGCACTGACAGGGTGGCCACGGGAAGGCTGTCTACCATCCAACCCAAAAAACTACGGTGAGTAGCAGTTAATCATCAACCCAATAAAAACTCTAAGCACAGCGATGCACCTAAACAATAGGGAAGCAATCAGAGAACTAAATATAAATGTAATGAGTCAAGCAATTATACACGAGAGAACCCCTAAGTACATGGGAATAAAACTGGACCGTACATCAACATATAAACACCAGTTGAAAGATGTAGCCCAGAAACTGAAAACTAGAATAACCTGGAGCAGCTCAGCCGGGACATTACGCACTAGTGCGTAGCTCTTGTGTATATTGTTGATGAGTACAGTGTCCTGGTGTGCGTCAGGAGCCTCCACACAAAAAGGTAGACATCCAGTTCCATGAGAACATAAGAATAATCTCGGTAACACTACGACCAATCCCCGTTCCCTAGCTTCCAGACCTGGCACGTATTAAACCTACATACATCCGACAACAAGCAGCAACTCAGTGGGTGGGTATATCAGTCAGAGAAAATCATATCCTACCAATCAACCAATATTTTCCTCCCGAAGGCCACCTTAAATGCGAAGACCGCATAGAGAGAAGAGTGGCAGCTGACACCCGTGAAGGACAGCAGCCTGGTGCCTCACCCAACAGTGGAACTGCTGGGCTTTGGTCTGCTGAGAACCAGATTTGGGCGACGTAAACAATCAATAATGAAGTGGGGACCTGCCAAAAATCGCAAGTGTTACTGTGAAATGGAACAGACGAAGGACCATATTTTAAGCTGTGATGTGTTTAATTTTTCTGACGGATGTCTTAACGACATCCAAATAGTTACAGACAATGCCAAAAATTGGTCACAAAATTTCCATTTTATATTTGTGATGATGTATATTTGTTTGCCTTGTTGCCTTTTATTCAGTTTAATACCTATTTTCTATGGTCTGGCTGTCAAACGCAAAATAAAAAATCGATATCCAGGCGTGTAGTACGCTGCATGCCAATCTGACCTTTGTTGCATGCCGTCTCCGTCAAGTTGCAGTTTTAATGGCCAGCAGTGTAAAGCAACTTGCGGCTGGAACGGAATAAAAATCGCTAGAGGGCTGCATGAAGTGCAGCTTTAACACAATAACATACTACACGGCACCAGATTTACCAAAGCGGCTATTCGTGATCTCTCAAGGAACCTAATTAATTCCATACGCCAAAAAGTTTCCTATCTTGCGCCGTCAGAGTCCCATTGTTACAGTTCTCGATCCACCATTCGTCGGGGAAATCTTTTGTAACATCAGTTTCTCAACAACAAAGAGCCAGATTTGGAAATCTAGAAATTACAACATACTAGGAAAATATTTAGGTAGCGTCCCTATATTAGAGATTAATTTTATGGTAATCCACTGCAAAAAAATTCTTCAATAACAGCAAAGAAATGAACTGTAACATCAATCCATTATTTTTCCGCCGCGAGTTGTGAAATTCAGGTGCACGAGACGGTCCTAAGAGCGTGACTTGGCTCTGAGCTCAAGCGCGACGCACGGCACGCACCTAAAGGCCACGAACCGCTGCTCGCTACGAGACGTGACGTATCACGCCATCTGTCGGGATGTGTGCACCTGGCTGGCATTTCAGATCGACTAGCTGTTTCTGGCGCACCCTGTACAGTGTACATCTTGTCACCTACGGTTTTTCCCTACTTATCTTTTCACTGTCGTGGTTAATGACCCATACACCTTCATTCCGTACACACCATGTTCATTTAATTCTCAATATTCTGATGAACGCACCGGAAACATACAAATCCAAACTCACCAGTTACCGACTTTCACACTGTCCGCAATCCACTCCTTGCATTTCTGCGTTCTAGACCTGTAGCTAACTGTGGTGTAACTACGTGACTCGAGTGGCTCAGTGTCCGAGTACAAAACCAAAGAGCACCAGCCGGTCATCGGATTTTTTCTGTCACTTGCCGTTTCTTTCACCTCCAGCAGTGGTTCACTTAAGCAAATTCCTAGGTTTACCATAATTCGGAATCCACTACAAACTAGGTCCCTATACAACTGGTCTCAACAGTCAGTTTAAAGGTCGATACCAAACAAGAGCATACAACGTCCAATCGTACCTCGTCTGGTAAAGCACTGCGGTACTGAAATCAACTTTTGGGCCGATGATAACTTTAACTTACACTTGCTGCTATTATGTGCAAGACAATTTCCAGAAGTCGAAAATCGAATCTCGGGAACCAAATTTCACTGTCGTTTTTACATGACCAACTGATTATAGCCCAAGACTATGAGGACATAGAGTATATGACCGGAAAATTGATTCAAGAATATAAAAAATCAGGTCTAAATGTAAACATGAATAAAACAAAGTACATAGTAATTGGTGGAGTGAATGGAGACTTAATATTAGAAGAAGGGATGGGAACAATAACAGCTACTGAGGAATATAAATATTTAGGTGTGAAAATTACAAATGATGGGAAACAGGACAAAGAAATTAGATCAAGAATAAATTCTGGAAAGACGACAATCTCTTTATTGAATGGAATTCTCTGGGACAAACACATAACAACTGATAACAAAATAAGGATTTTTAAAACAATAGTTAGGAGCATTATTACATATGGTTCAGAAGTGTGGACAACAAAATGGCAACTGAAATCAAAATTATTAGCCACAGAAATGGATTTCTGGAGACGTTCAGCAAGTATATCAAGACGAGAAAGAATAAGAAATGAAGTAATCAGAGACAAGATGAAATGTAAAAATTCAATTATTGATTTCATCGAGCACAAACAACTTAAATGGTATGGACACATCAGACGAATGGAACAGGAAAGGCTACCAAAATGCATAATCGACTGGGTACCAATTGGAAGAAGAAAAAGGGGACGACCACCTGATACATGGATACAGGGAGTTCAGTCAGCAATGAGGAAGAACAACATTCCTGAAGATTTATGGACAAATAGAGAAGAGTGGAGAACAAAAATTAGTGACTTACTGTAATCTAGAATAGGTGCTGGAAAAATGTACTCACATTGTAAATCCAGAATAATAATAAATAATTTTACATGTTAGGCCTGAGGCAACTTTGCTAGCCTATATTACATTATATGTTGCTTTACGGGCATCAGTTGTTTTAAGCGGATGGTATCTGGAGATGCATGCGAACGTGGGAAAGCTAGAAACCTTCTTAATGGGTAAGAACACTTTGCTGTGTACAAATTAGCGAATGTTTTATCACCGGTTACATATTGTGGTCGGGAGCCTTCGCCACTAAAAGCAAGGGTGGGTTCAGCAATTTACAAATTAGCCAGCTCCGCTGAATGAGAGTTGTTAGCAGTTCAGTTTGGCTAATTCAGTAAATATATCAACATTTATGTATGTTTTTCTGTCTCTTAAGCATAAAATGTGGTTCTTGTCAATCAGATAGATGAAACGAATAATTGCCTGGTTAGTCCAACACTACTCATTGTCGTTGACTCCACACAAAACAGCTTCATCCACATTAACCAACATTTTAAAAAGCAAGTAGTTGTCTGCCAATCCAATCACGACTCAAAAGCGTTATAGTGTTTACATGAACAGCCAAAAGCGCTATTGAGAGGAGACGTAGGTGGGTCAGTCAACATGCCAAACCAATCTGACTGGTTGTATGATGTACGAAGCCCATCGGCACCTACAATACTGTTGCCAGAAAGACATTGCTTTCTGCGGAAAGTATGGTAAATGGAAATTCTGATATTGAAACCTAAGGAAAACACAAGAATTCTTCAATAAATGTATTATGTGTACCTAAACTTGCTACTAATCTTGTGTCAGGTAGTGCCATGGTTAGCCGGCCGCTGTGGCCGAGCTGTTCTAGGCTCTTCAGTCTGGAAACGCGCTGCTGCTACGTCCGCAGGTTCGAATCCTGCCTCGGGCATGGATGTGTGTGATGTCCTTAGGTTAGTTAAGTTTAAGTAGTTCTAAGCCTAGGGGACTGATGACCTCAGATGTTAAGTCCCATATGCTTACAGCCATTTGAATCATTTGAACCAGTGCCATGGTTAAAACTGCTACAAAGTAAATTTTAGGGATGATGGCTGTGATATATTCAACAGAGAGTACGTTCATACGTTGATATATAACCTGCACTTACTAAGGACACACAGAGAAGTGATTGCTAATTTAGCGTCTGCTCATACTTTAAATTCCGTTATCCTGTGACATCGTCGAATGGCATATTCGTATTTGTGTTTTAAACATGTAACTAAGCGAGCTGATTTTACCAACGGAAGAAAGCTTAACTTCAGCAAGGAATAAAGGACCAGTCGCTTGCACACGTGTCTCGAAACGAAGCAAACCACACTACTATTCAATAATATTAGTTCAAAAACTAGACAACCATCACAGTTTATTCCCATTAACATGTAGATTGCATCGCAGAAGATATGAAATATTCCGTTACTTTCATAAATGTTGTTTGATGCTGGTTTACTTGAGCAGTCGGGGCGAAGGCAGCAGTGGTAGCTGCGCGTATTATTATTGGTCACCTATTGGTGGAAAGGCGCCTGTGGAGGCATGAGGTTATTTACAAAAAATGGCTCTGAGCACTATGGGACTCAACTGCTGTGGTCATCAGTCCCTAGAACTTAGAACTACTTAAACCAAACCAACCCAAGGACACCACACACATCCATGCCCGAGGCAGGACTCGAACCTGCGACCGCAGCAGTCGCACGGTTCCGGACTGCGCGCCCAGAACCGCGAGACCACCGCGGCCGGCGGTTATTTACAATTGAGAAGAAAAGCCGTAAGTGTTAACAAAGGTATCTAACTTCATTTAATCCAAAGGTCGCGAGAAACACAGAACGTAATCTTGCTGCTCATCCCGCACCCCAAAGGCTAGAGTGGCCTGCTCCAATTCTCACCCATCGTAGAGTCACATTTGTCTTTCAAACAAGAGAAATCTCCCGAAAGCTTTGCACAAAACCTAGGGATGGAAACTATTTTTACTTTAATTCTGGGAAAGTATGTCCCAGAGGAAAAATATGTAAGTCCAGTGCATGTACTAGCGTATTTTTTTATGTGCGTACAGGGCAAAGTCGATGTTTTTCACGACATTCGTAGTGTACGAATTTTTGTATGAATACTGACTGAGCAGAATACGCTGCGCTTCATCTTTTTTCAATTTGCTTACTGAATTGAAAAAAAGTGCAGTTGTTTGTGCAACATGTAACTTCACTTTATAATGTTATCAACTGTATTCGGTGTTCTGCTTTAGGCTGCAAATACGAATAAAGTTCCGTTGTTGTATAGAACGCGAACATGCTACATGAAGTTCTTCGTGCAAGGAACACAGTTCTTTTAAATACACTCCGCAGCACTGGAGTGTTTGCCCTTGTGCTTATTGTACGTTAGTTGCACCAGAAATTGGAGCCTTAAGGGATGGTTGGTTGATTTGGAAAGTAAAGGGACCAAACTTAAAACATGAGTGATGAATTATGAATTAGTTAAAATGAGCGGAATCCGTTGTATGAATAGTAACTTACCTTTTCCGCTGTTAGTATTTCTGCTTCTACGATGCTCAAAAGCTTACTTGTAAGGGCATACTGGGAACACTGCACGAATTTAGGAATACTGCTGCGAAGTTTACGGATTCGTATAGGTTCATCGTTGTATGCATGCATTTAAATATTGTTTTCCTCCTCTATTACCATGTTCTGTATTCATTGATATGTTTGTCGAAGTGTATCACTTTTTGTTACTAAAATTGTTTGCTCACACTACTGTTCTCTGTCCTCGCAATGTCTCTTTATAACTGGATACATTTATCCGATCAATAGTTCCTCTGTGTTTACAATGTTGCGCAACTCATCTGTTAAGACGATTATGACGGAGTGCGGATCAGTATGATATATGCCGTTTCCTTGTTGTGTTCTAGAATATTGTAGAACATTCGAAAACATTCATTAACATTCGAGAATATTCGTAGAAGTTCGAGAAAATTATAGAACAATCTCGAATTTTTTCCTTAAAAAATACGTTGATGCGGAAGAGACCGAAATAGTGCTGGTGAGCACCACGACGTGGTGGCGACCGCTTCAAACATATATCCACACAACTACTGTCGTGCACAACGCGGAACCAAGGGTAGTGCCAGACACAAAAACCAGTGAGTGGCGGTGGGTGGTTTTGAAAATATTGTCAACTTCACTACATCTACCTCTACACCTACATCTACATGGTTATCTGCAATTCACACTTAAATGACTGGTAGAAGGTTCATCGAACCATTTTCATACTACTTCTCTACCACTCCACTTTCGAAAGGTGCGTGGGAAAAAGGAACACCTAAATCTTTCTGTTCGAGCTCTGATTTCTCTTATTTTATTATTTCTCCCTACGTAGGTGGGTGTCAACAAAATATTTTCGCATTCGGAAGAGAAAGTTGGTGATTGAAATTTCGTAAATATATCTCGCCGCAAAGAAAACCGCCTTTGTTTCAGTGACTGCCACCGCTACTCGCGTATCATATTAGTGACACTCTCGCACCTATTGCGCGATAACACGAAACGAGCTGCCCTTCTTTGCACTTTCTCGATGTCCTCCGTCAATCCTTCCTGGTAAGGATCCCACACCGCCCAGCAATATTCCAGCAGAGGGCGGACAAGTGTAATATAGGCTGTGTCTTTAGTGGGTTTGGCTCAAATGGTTCAAATGGCTCTGAGCACTAGGGGACGCAACATCGGACGTCCTCAGTCCCCTAGAACTTAGAACTACTTAAACCTAACTATCCTAAGGACATCACACACATCCATGCCCGAGGCAGGATTCGAACCTGCGACCGTAGCAGTCGCGCGGTTCCAGACTGAAGCGCCTAGAACCGCTCGGCCACACCGGCCGGCTTTAGTGGGTTTGTCGCATTTTCTAAGTGTTCTGCCAACAAAGCGCCGTCTTTGTTTCGCCTTCCCCACAATATTATCTATGTGGTCTTTCCAATTTAAGTTGCTCGTAATTGTAGGTATTTAGTCGAACTGACAGCCCTTAGATTTGTGCGATTTATCGAATACCCAAAATTTGTCGGATTTCTTTTAGTACCCATGTGGATGACCTCTCACTTTTCTTTGTTTAGTGCCAATTGCCACTTTTCGCACCATACAGAAATTCTCTCTAGATCATTTTGTTATTGGAATTGATCGTCTGATGATTTTACTAGACGGTAAATTACAGCGCCATCTGCAAACAGTCTAAGGGGGCTGCTCAGATTATCACCTAGATCATTTATGTAAATCAGGAACAGCACAGGGCCTGTGACACTACCTGACAAATTCCGTAGTATAACTTGTACTCCGCAATCTTGTAAGCGAATGCGAAAGCACAAACCGACGCAAAACGTAGTACACATGAACGAAGTGACTGCAACATGGCATTTACAGGTGTTTGCAGACTCTGCTGTTGCTTGATCGGAGCCGACCGCTGTGGCCGTGCGGTTAAAGGCGCTTCAGTCTGGAACCGCGTGACCGCTACGGTCGCAGGTTCGAATCCTGCCTCGGGCTTGGATGTGTGTGATGTCCTTAGGTTAGTTAGGTTTAATTAGTTCTAAGTTCTAGGCGACTGATGACCTCAGAAGTTAAGTCGCATAGTGCTCAGAGCCATTTGCTTGATCGGAAGCGGGCAATTCCCGTGAATGTGAGGCGCTGTCACAGCGAAGGCAGCCGGAAGGGACATCCCGGGAGGCATGCAGCAAGCTGGCATGTATCGCGTGTGTGGCGGCGACCTGTCCCTGCCAACACGCGCTGCCCGGGCCAGCAGGCGGCTTCGCAGAAGCCTGGCCGCTCCGTGTCGGCCCTGCCCCAACACCGCACCCATCGCTTCTAAATCTGGCCCCGGCTCTAGCCAACGTCGGCCCATCTGAGGGAGACACTTCCGCTGGTCACACTAATTAACGTAACGAGGAAGCGCGGCCACAATTTAAGAGAGTACCGAGAACCCCATACCGTTATAATTCATCCTAAACCAACTAGCTACTTCATTACGAGAACTAATTTATTTACCACAGCGTTTCCGTACAGTTCCTACGTTCTTAAGCTGCTGGTGCTTCTGTGGAGGAACTCAAACGTTTCGTCGCACAACTATCCAAGACATGTGGCCTCAATTGTACTAGCAAACCCACTGACTGTTTTCAGCATATGACATAACAGCCATAATTTATGTACATTACTGCCTGCGGAACAGTGAAAGGTGGCTACACTGAGCCACAGCGCCACAGAGTTTTGTTTCGCCGCCTCCACTGGCAGTGATTATTGAGAAGTTACGGTGGGCAGTGCTTGTCGAGAACTCGTAGTAGGGAGTGCTTGGTGAGATGTCGTAGTGAAAAGTTCTTCTCGAGAAGTCGTAGTGGAGAGTGCTTGTTCCATGTTTTATGCAGTTGTTTGATGGGATAGACAGCAGATGTTGTTCTAATGGAGATATTGTAATGATTAGAGTGCTTTTCATCAATATATATGAAGGTAACAAAACTCGCTTTATTTTTCATTATTTTAATGTCGTAAATAATGCGTCATTACAGGTTCAGTCAAGAAAGCATCTGGCTTATGTTCTTGTATTAGAGTGTAATTCTGGTTTTCTTGCGCAATTATAGTATTTCTAATTTTTTTTTATCACTTCAGTATAAATGGTATTTGAAGTTTCTTGTCTTATTGAAGAGGAACCGTGCCAGATGTGTACGTTGAGTCATACTTCCACACACAGAACAGTTATACTTGTGCTTTGGTTTCGTAGGTTTTATAGTTGCTGGGGACTTAATTAATTAATTGTGTTAACGAAAATTTTCATTTCATTCTTGTTGTTGTTCTATGCAGTCAGAATGCGTACAAAAACTAGTCAGGGCCAACCGTTTACGAAACAGCGTAATCGGACATACAGCGCTAAAAATTATAAAAAAAATATTTGCACATATTTATATAATTAAGCCCCCATGCAACAGGTATGATGACAATATTTAAAGCGGGCATCGCTAAATGTCTTTAAAAAATGGTTCAAATGGCTCTGAGCACAATGGGACTTAACATCAGTGGTCATCAGTCCCCTAGAACTTAGAACTACTTAAACCTAACTAACCTAAGGACATCACACACATCCATGCCCGAGGCAGGATTCGAACCTGCGACCGTAGCAGTCGCGCAGCTCCGGACTGAGCGCCTAGAACCGCGAGACCACCGCGGCCGGCGCTAAATGTCTTAATTGGCGAGGGCATGGAGGATGGACCTTCGTTTCTGGTTTAACTCTGAGGCGCCACCCAACCCATTCTTCGTTCCTAAACACGTCTCAATCATTAAAATACCTTTCTATACTTATTCTTAAACACAATAGACACAAACTACATATACTAGCTCGCAATTTTTTTCTGTAACTAATATTCTTATTTTTATCTTCATGAGATCTAAATTTTATCGGTTCAGTTAACGATTCATGGTTCAAATGGCTATAAGCGCTATGGGACTTGAAACTTCCTGGCAGATTAAAACTGTGTGCCGGAACGAGACTCGAACTCGGGACCTTTCCCTAAAAGGTCCCGAGTTCGAGTCTCGGTCCGGCAAACAGTTTTAATCTGCCAGGAAGTTTCATATCAGCGCACACTCCTCTGTAGAGTGAAAATTTCATTCTACTATGGGACTTAACATCTGAGGTCATCAGTCCCCTAGAGTTAGAACTACTTAAACCTAACCAACCTAAGGACACCACACACATCCAGGATCCGAACCTGCCACCGTAGCAGCAGCGCGGTTCCGGACTGAAGCGCCTAGAACCGCTCGGCCACAGCGGCCGGCTGCCATTCATGTAGTGGGTAGGTATGACAGCAGCATAACGTTGAATAAAGTCTCGCACCTATGCCTTCGAACGCCATGAATGGATCGAGGGATTAATAACCATGTTCTTATGTCCATTTCAAATTACAATCATCATCATCTTAAAACTCCATTGCTACATAAAGGACACTCACGCATCACAAACGTGGAAATTAAGAGCGCTACAGGTAATAGTGTACATCGTTTTGGCGATTGTCGATTTCAAATCTTCCATTACCAGAATAGCAAGTCTAATTAATAAGAACATCGTATACCATTCTACGTCAAAAAAGTAGCATGGACGGAGAAATCTAACAATTCATTATTAGGCCATCACCTTGTTTCCTGAAGCTGACATCATTTTACTCTTATATTGTGTTACCCCGTTGCTTCGACAGGGTGCGATACAAATATAGACGATATAACTACTAGCCGTCCATTGAACTCCACAGATACCATAGTTAAGGCTCGCCGGCCATTTGACCATCTTCTTCTGTGCGGATACACAAACAGTGCCCGAACTCTTACGGGAATCGGCAAAAAGCCGCAGGCC
The DNA here is from genome assembly GCF_023864345.2 of Schistocerca serialis cubense. Lineage (NCBI taxonomy): Eukaryota > Metazoa > Arthropoda > Insecta > Orthoptera > Acrididae > Schistocerca > Schistocerca serialis. The sequence continues at coordinate 371,169,072 of NC_064638.1, forward strand.
CACTATGAATATAGTGCGGGACAATATGTTGGGAATGTGGGTCTCATGGGAGGCGTGCCAGAGATAAGTACCTGCTGTCGCACTAACCTCTGTGTCCTCGGTGGCTCAGGTGGACAGAGCGTCTGCCATATAAGCAGGAGATCCCGGGTTCGAGTCCCAGTCGGGGTACACATTTTCAACTGTCCTCGTTGGCGCATATCCACGCCTGTATGCAGCTAGGGATATTCATTTCATTGTAATTTAAACATTTTTATCGTAGTTGCAGATGACGAGAAAACACCTTTGAGACAGCGTGTAGTGACGAACTACCTTTGTCAGGATGACTAAAGTACTCGCAATCAAATATAAACACGTTGCGAAGATCATAGTTTTGTTTGTTGAGTACCTGACATGCCGTGTGATGCAGCGGAAGGGCACAGCGGCCAAAATGAAATTTTTAGCATCCTCCACTACGTATCCTATATTATTAAAGCTAGGGTTGTGTCCTTGTTAATCACTGCAGCGGTGAGAACATGAAACAAGAATTCATTAAGAGTCAAAACTTGCTGCTATGTATCACAAAGAGTGGAGGAATATTGTTGTTAGTTCATCTGAGGTAGCTCACAGTTTCCTTTTTGTAAAGCGTCCACGCAACTTTATTCTATCAGAACTAGCAAAATTTTACTACAAGAAAACTTATTCCTATCATCTTTCTTGAGTTATATGGCCGCTTTCGTAAATAAGTGAGTTTAAAACAATTATTATCCAGTAAATTTATTGTGTCGAAGTATCATGAGCTATTTTAAACACCTATAAGAAATAGATTGGTAACGGCCTTGGCGCAGTGGTAACACCATTTCCCATCAAATGGTTCAAATGGCTCTAAGCACTATGGGAGTTAACATCTGAGGTCATCAGGCCCCTACACTTAGAACTACTTAAACCTAACTAACATAAGGACATCACGCACATAGGTGCCCGAGGCAGGATTCGAACCTGCGACCGTAGCAGCAGCGCGGTTCCGGACTGAAGGGTCTAGAACCGCTCGGTCACAGAGGTCGCCAGTTCCCATCAGACCACCCAACTTAAGCGCTGTCGGGCTTGCCTAGCACTTGGGCGACTCACCGTCCGGGTCTACCGAGAGCTATTTGCTTGCGGGGTGATACCAACTGAGGATCAAAAACTGACAATGACCGGTAGAGTGGTGTGCTGACCACGTGCCCCTCTGTATCCGGTGACGCCTAAGGGCTGAGGATGACACGGCGGCCGGTCGGTAGCTTTGGGCCTTCAAGGTCTGCTCTGACGGATATATATATTTATAGGAAGTAGATTGATTGCTCTGTGACTGACAGATTGTGTCTTTTCGCAAAATCCGTACCTTCAGACCAGACGTAGAGTTAATCATTACAGTAAACCATACGTCCTGCATGTAAATGTCAATCTATAATGAGCTTCTACAAAAAAATAGTTTAAAAAGAAAACTGACTTTGTCAGCAAAAATTAATGATTACTGATAGAATTCTACGACTGTGTTATACTGTGTTATAATTCGATGGTCGTACTTCAATAAACGGGAGACGCATTGATGAATAATTTTCTTTTTCTGTGATTTCTTGAGACTAAAATCAAGAAATAGTTTCTTGCTTGCAATAATAATTTTGACAAGGTTACACATATTTTGTTAATCAAATTCAATGCAATGAATTTTCATAAAAACGAAATTATGCCAAACCTACATCTAGCGACAGTTAATTTTATTATTTTCACCGCCGGATTTTAACTAAAGAAAATGGTTCAAATGGCTCTGAGCACTTTGGGACGTAACATCTGAGGTCATCAGTCCCCTAGAACTTAGAACTACTTAAACCTAACTAACATAAGGACATCACATACACCCATGCCCGAGGCAGGACTCGAACCTGCGACCGTAGCGGTCGCGCGGTTCCGAACTGAAGAGCCTAGAACCGCACGGTCACACCGGCCGGCCCGAATTTTAACTCCATGGGCTTGCAATTCGACGGAGGGCGTGAGCTTACGCATGTGCCATTGTGCCTCAGATGGAGCAATATTGGAGCAGAGGGCGCTGAACTCAACAGAGGGCGATCATGCAGCGGCAACCTATGAAATGCGCAACCGCACCATTTTTTTAATGTAAACTTGACGATGCGTACCAGTAATGTCCAATGAAACATCTGAAGATGGCTGAATGACTTTTAACGAAATATTGTGGCCACATACGGCTGCTATTCCGAAGCGTCATGGCTTGATTACTCATTACGCCATAAAAACTTCAAGAATCACACTTACCGCGCGGAGTGGCGCCATGTCACGGACTGCGCGGCCCCTCCCACCGGAGGTTCGAGTCCTGCCTCGGGCATGGGTGTGTGTTGTTCTTAGTATCAGTTAGTTTAAGTTAGTTTACGTACTGTGTAAGTCTAGGGACCGATGACCTCAGCGATATAGTCCCTTGGGAATTCACACACCAGAATCACACTTCAGAATCTCTGTAAATACGATTTTGCCTCCCTTAAAAGCTTTAGTTTGTGTGTCTCGATCGCACAACTGCAGTGGTATGCAATAGCTGATCCATTGTGGATACAGACCACAAGTTTAGTGGTTGCTCTCCTGTTGCCCGTAGATGCTTATGTTTGCGGTGAGCAGTTAACTCGCTAGTCGGTGCTGTGTCGTGATAGGCTCCCGGCTGCCGTGTGTTAAGACGGTTTGCAGCAGCTAACAGCTGGCTGGCCCTCCTAAAATAGCCACCGCATCCCTCTAGCCGTGGCGCCAGGACATCTGCTTCCGGGGTGCGCGACCGCGCACTGCGCTGACATTGGAGCACTTTGACAGTTGGGTCTCCCATCACGCTGTCGCCCGTTGCTTTACGTCAACATCTACATCGTAGTAGTCAGACATGTCCCAACTGTGTGATGAATTACTTATGCTGTAGTTTCTCAATATAAGGAAGACAGCAAGCAGCCGCAAAATATCGGACGAAGTGTTGCATTTCTTGAGACATGAGACTTGCTTGGAAGAACAACGTTCAAACTACCGACAGGCCATCCTGTTCCAGGTTTATCTTGGTTTCCTTCAATAACTGCGAGTCATCACCGGGATTATCCCCTCAAACACGAGGCCACGTCCAGTTCCCTATTTCATCCTATCCGTTTGAGCTATTGCTGTGTCATTTTAAAACTAATGATTTCGAAGTCGCCTCAACGTTAAACTGCCAACATCATTGTGCTGGGTCTCGTAACATCAATTCTCGACAAGCCAAGATTTCTGAATTGCCATTGAACGGTATGGCTGTAGTGTGATTAAGGATGATAACACAGATAGGCGCTGACCACAGCCCATACACTGATCAGCCACAACATTACGACCATCGACCTACTATCGATATAAACCCTTCCAAGCGATAGCAGCGCCTCCTGGCCGGGAACGACTGCTAGTCAGACACGCACGGTGCTTATAGTACCAATGAGCGTGCTGCCCGTGAGTAGAATGGGGAAAGTGCGCGATCTATCTGAGACTAGCTGCTGGTAAACCTTTCGGGATGTGAGGTGGTGGTCGAAGAAACTCTTCCGTTCCTGACGTTTCGTCCAGGACTGCGCTGGACATCTTTAGAGGCGCCCTTCCGCTGAGTCTTGGCGACTGACTGGTCGGACGTCCGAGAGCGACATATATACGTAGGAAAGGGGGCGTGGTCGAAGTAACACGTGATGAGCAGAAATAATCCTTGTCAAAGATAAAACTTAGCTATCGATTGTCGTCATGTCAAAGATAAAATTGTCTAGCGATTCTGCAGAGCTACTGTCCATATGTCGCTAAGTTTCATTGCCTCTTCTTTTCTATTAAAATTATCCTGATGCTTATAAATTTCAATGGCTTCTCTACATAGTAGTGGATAATAATTTGACGTTGTAGACATAATTTCTGTTTCAGAAAACTTCACTTCGTGATTTCCTGACTGATGAGCAGGTATCTCAGCTGATTTCTCTATTTTGTATTTACGCTCCTCTTGGTAGTTTCAATATAAACTTTACCACACGTACACGGAATTTTGTTTACACCAGTCTGAGACTAACCGAGAACAGATTGTGATGGCTCCGGAGATTCGGCACGAACATTTCGGTAACTGCTCGACTTGTGAGTGTCTTCACCACGTGTCGAAACCAAACTGAAACCACGTCCAGAGGTCGTAAGGCTGGGTGGCGACCCCTCATTAAACATGTCAGACGTCGTAGGGTGAGCATATCGGCAAAACAGGACAGGCGGCGAACTGTGGCGGAACTAACGTCAGACGGGCAGAGTAAAAATGTGTCTGAACATACAGTACATCGAACATTACTACCTATGGGCTTCCGCGGCCGACGTCCACGAAATCGGCAACTACGGCTGAAACGGGAGCGTGACCATCGGCACTGAACGTTGGCGCAGTGGCAGAGCGTTGCATGATCTGATGCTTCCCGATACCGTCTTCATCATACCGACGCGAGGCCGCGAATCCGTTGTTTTCCAGGGGAACAGCTCCTTGACACCTGTACTGCGGGACGGAGACAAATTAGCTGCGGCTCCATTATGCTCTGGGGAACATTCACTTGGGCATCCATGGGTACAGCTGAGTTCGTGCATGTCACCATGACTACCTAAGAGTATCGTACACTGGCTGCAGGCCACGTACACCCTTTCATGACGATCGTCTTTCCCGACGGCAGTGGCATTTTTCATCAGGATAATTCGCAATGGCGCTAAGCCAGGAATCTGATGGAATGATTCGAGAAACAGTGCTGAGTTACAGTTGATGTTCCGGGCCCCCCAACTCGCCAGATCTGAACTGATCCCCTTGGAAGACATATGGGATGTTATTGAACGTCGCACCAGAGTTCATCACCGTCCTTCCCGGAATTTCCGGGAATTAGATGACTTGTGTGTGCAGATGTGGTGCCAACTCCCTCCAGCGACCTACCAAGGCTTCATTGCTTCTACGCCACCAAGCGTCGCCGCTGTTATCCGTGGCAAAGGTGGGCAACCAGCTATTCGGTAGATTGTCGTAACGTTGTGGCCGCTCAGTGCACTTTCGGCAATGGTACTGGAGGATCCAGGGTTAGCTAACGCCTTTTTCCTCAAACTGGCGGCCGACAAATGCAGATTATTTAAGGGTGAAAAGTGCCATCACAATTGTGTTGTATATTGGGGGAATGCCTTTGGCTAAATCGCAGTGAGAAGCAGTTTCTCATTTCAAAGAGAGCCACTTTAACGTGAGTGTTCAGCTGCGGTTTGAACAAAACAGAAATTTGATGAAGACCTTCTCATCACTTTAATCCAGCACGATCCATATCAGTAAACCAGATAATTAGCTGATATGATGATCTGTGACCAATGGGGAATCAAAATGGTGACCTTCCAGTGACAGTGAAGCACTTATCACTCAAGCTCAAGATCCATTTAGCCGCGATATAAATCTGTGTGTAGAATAGATTTCATATCCTAAGTGAACAAAGATAGATTCACTTGTAATAGCTGCAAAACTGAGAACTAGTTATCTTAATTACTGAGTGGAATGTGGAAGCCATTTATGGTTATTCTGTTTAGTATATTGGATGCTGGCAATGTTATAGATGAAGTGATACCATGGTTATGAAATCTGAATTTCTCTCGCATATCCGAATTGGATACGACTGTTGGTGCTTAGCTTGACTGTGGCGTAACTTTTCAGAGAGATGTGAAGAATTGAGAACAATGGATTATATAAACAACTGGTTACACACAAGTACCTGTTTTCGCTCCAAAAATATGTAATACGAATTATTGGTGGTATGAATACTGAGGTACTAGCTACCGCTTCTCATTGCATTTATTTCTTAAATTTGTAATGAATAATAGGTATATATATATATATATATATATATATATATATATATATATTATTGGTGTTTTGCCCTTAAAGAGCGCATCTGGACTAAACTACATGGCCAGTTCCTTTTGCTGCCTTCCTTGCTGCCCAAACTTCCCTCATTCGCTCGCTGTGTTTCTGTTTCCGGTCCTCTGTCCTCTTGTCGGCTTTGTGTCTTCGGCTTCATCTTGATTGCCTTTTTGGTTGCCCATATTTCTTTCATCTTCTGGCTGTGATCTTGCATGCGTTCTTCGGTCCATTTTATGCCTGTTCGTTTGTCGCATTGTATCTCATGTAGTTTACTTTTCTTAATGATGTTTCTGAACTTTATTCTGCTGTTTATTGTGTCTGCTGTTATGTTGAGCTGGTTCAGGTCGTTTTCTACCTCTGCCACCCATTTGTTGTTTCTAGTGGTTACCCAGTCAAAGATCTGCTTGGTCAGCCTGTGTGATGGCATTCTGTATAGGTGTCCATAGAATTGTAGTCTGCGTTTTCTAATCTTTTCTGTGATTGTCTCCGTATGTTTGTACAGTTCCTCTGTAGGTTTCTTGATCCATATTCCATTGTTGTTAGTTGCGCCAAATATTTTCTTAAGTATTTTCCGTTCTACTTTTTCTAATTGTCTGATACGTGTATGCCCTAGGATTAGTGTGGTCTCTGCTGCATATAGTGCCTCGGGGAGCAACACCGTGTCGTAATGGCGTAATTTGGCTTTTTGTGAGATAGACTTCTTGTTGTAATGATTCCACACTACTTTGTATGCCTTGTCCAGTTTAGTCTTTCTTTCTTCGTTTGAGTCTCTGTTATGTCCACTCATTTGTAGTGTTTCACCGAGGTATTTGAAGTTTGCCGTTTTGTAAATCGTGCCATACTTTGTGTTCAGAGATGAGAGTTTCTTTGTGCTCATAAACTGTGTCTTTTCGTAAGAGATCTGTAGTCCAGTTTTGGAAGTGATTTCGTGCAGTTTTTCAATAACGTCTTTTGTTTCCTTTATACCTTTCGTGACAATCGCCAAATCGTCTGCAAAAGCCAGGCATTTAATCTGTAGGTTTCCTAAGGTTATCCCCTGTTGTGATGTTTCCCATTCTTTTATGACCTTATCTAACACCAGATTGAAAAGGAGAGGTGAGAGGCCATCGCCTTGTCGGACACCTGTGCGAATTTCAAAGGGCTCTGATAGTTCCCCACAGAACTTTACTTTGGAGGTCGTGTTGGTTAAAGTTTGCTCTATGATAGCCCGTGTTTTGTTGTCTACTTTGTATTCTGCTAGAATTTTGAAGAGAGTTTTCCGGTCGATAGAGTCGTACGCCTTTTTGAAGTCAACAAAGGTAATGATCAGGTTCTGTTTGTGTTGTAAAATCATTTTCAGGTTCCAAATTTGTTCCGCACAAGACCGCCCTTTACGGAAGCCTGCTTGGTATTCCCCAATCAAGTGGTCGGTTTGGCATTCTAGTCTGTTCAGTAAAGCTTTAGAGAGGATCTTGTATGTGACCGGTAGTAGGGATATTCCTCTGTAGTTGTTCGGGTCAGTCTTGTCACCTTTTTTGTGTAGTGGGTGTATCAGGGCAGTTTTCCAGTCGCCAGGAATTTTCATGGTCTTCCAGATGTCTTTCAATATCCTGTGGATGTCTTTGGTGAGTTTTGGGTCTTGCAACTTCCAGATTTCCGCGATGATGCCATCTTCTCCTGGTGCTCTACGATTCTTGAGTGACTTTATTATTTCTTTAACTTCTTCTAGAGTTGGAGGTTCACTATCTGGATTGTATGTGCTCGTTTCTGTCATCATTTCTGCCATGGGGGGGTCCGTGTTGAGCAGTTTTTCAAAGTACTTTGCCAGAATGTCACAATTGTTTTTGGTATTGGTTTCTAGGGTTCCATCCGGTCTTCTGAAGCACAAGTTGGGTGGTTGATATCCAGTCATATATTCTCTGAACGTTCTGTAGAAGTTTCTTGTATTGTTCTTCATGAAGTCCGATTCGATCTCTGTCAGTCGCCGTTTGTCATACTGTCGTTTTTCACTGCGAATGATTTTGCTTGATTGCTTCTGTGTTTTCAAGAAGTTCATCCAATTCTCTTAGGATTTATGGCTACTAAATTTTTTCCATGCACTGATTCGTTGGTCAATAGCTTGGTCACATGTGTGGTTCCACCAACGGTGTTTCCGTGTTCGTGGTGCTTGTGCTAGTTTCATGGCCTCTCGGATTCTTCGTGAAAGTTGTGTCCAATCTGTCGTTTTCTCCATTTTAATTTTGTGTAATATTTGTGTCTGGTTTAAAGTAACGTATTCTGGATCTGGTCTAACAATTTTGTTCTTCTGGAGCTTTTTCTTGGGCAAAAGACGAATCCTGATCTGTAGTAGGTGGTGGTCTGAGTCGAAGTAGCCTTTACGGGTGTCTATGTTCAAAATTTCTTTTTGTGAGTCTTTCTGCACTATTACGTGGTCGATTTGTAGTTCTTGCTTTCCGCTGGGGAATTTCCATGTGGTAAGTTTTCGTGTTGGTTTCTTGAATTTTGTTGACATAATGGCGAGGTCGTGGCTTTTGCAAAAGTCTATCAGATGTTTTCCGTTTTTGTTGGTGTCCTTGTGTGGAGTATGTTTTCCTGTGATATGTCCGTATATCTTTTCTTTTCCGAGTTTGGCGTTGAAGTCTCCCAGTATTATTTTGACTCTATGTGCAGGAATTTTTCTGATAGTTTCTTCCATTGTCGTCCAGAAGTCATCAATTTCGTCCGGGTTTTTCCTGTTGTAGTCATTAGTCGGTGCATGTGCGTTGATTATTGCGTAGGATATATTGGCTGATTTCACTGTGATGGTGCTGATTCTTTCAAATGGCTCTGAGCACTATGGGACTTAACATCTATGGTCATCAGTCCCCTAGAACTTAGAACTACTTAAACCTAACTAACCTAAGGACAGCACACAACACCCAGCCATCACGAGGCAGAGAAAATCCCTGACCCCGCCGGGAATCGAACCCGGGAACCCGGGCGTGGGAAGCGAGAACGCTACCGCACGACCACGAGATGCGGGCTGCTGATTCTTTCGTTTGGTGACGAAAAGTCGATTATGCTGTCCGTGATGGACCTGTGTCAAAAAGCCTTAGGTTTTTCAGTTGTCTCGATGGTTTTCCTTTGTATATTCTGAAATTCTCCGTGTTGAAATGGTCTTCGTCTGTGAATCGTGTTTCTTGCAGTGCACATATTTTGATTTGAAATTTTTCGAGAGTGTCTGTCAGTTGTTTCATCTTTCCTGTCTTCATCAGTGTGTTCACGTTGAGTGTGCCGATGTAGTGTTTGCGTTTGGTCTTGAGGGAGTTTGAGAAGCTCCGATTCTTCTCATGATGTCCGTGAGCCCCCGGAATCCGATGCTCACGACAATCCCAGTCTATTGACTGGGGCCCGGGGTAATGAGATTTTTCTCGTTGTACCATCATGATGTTTAGTAGTTGGATGTATGGCATGCTGCCGAGTACAACCTGACTTTCCAGATCAGGAGGTTGGTTGAGGCCGCCACTGACATGTGGAGCAGACGCCTTTTGTAGCCGCCCACTGTGGGAACAGACGTTTTGGTCCGCCCCGAGTATTTCATTTCCTCGGTACCACCTATATCTAGGAGGCATTCCCCTATCCGCCACCTGGGGAGGCGCTCGGTTGCGGGTCTACTAACCGCCCCGATATATATATATATATATATATATATATATATATATATATATATATATATATATATATATATATATATCTTTCAGACCGCCAGTTGAGTTCACAGAGTCAGAATGAAGAATAAGCCGATATTCGTAATGACTTAAGATTCATTCACTTGCGTGCAGAAAGGTATCCATTGTTCAGAAAACATACATTTTCAGTAGCTTGCCAACAATCGTAAAAAGTTTAGCTACTAATGATGTATAGTTTACATTGTAAGAGGCGCAACTCCTTCTACTCCACTGATGCTTTCTCAGCAGAACCAGTTTACATCCCTGTTAACTCTGTCACATCACGTGAACGCTTTCTGATATTAGACTGCGGCACAGCTTCAGTGCAGTAATGTAACTTTGTATGTACACCTTTCGAAAATGTTTTTGTTTTGATGATGTTTGACTACAGTAGTCTAGGAATTATGAACATCTACATTCTGCAACTCACTGTGAAGTGCATGACAGAGGGTATTTCCTATTCTACCATTTATTAATTCTAGATTACTGAACCCTCGTAAAATTTACTATTGCAGTTGGTATGTCTTCTCCGTTCCCGGCAATCTGGACACATGAGTGACACGTGCTCTTGACCAACCTTATGGCAAGCATTGTTGTTAACAATGGCTAAATTATTTATTGCCTGACTCCACCGGTTTGCTGATAGCGGTTTAATAGCAATGTAACGTTATCACCACTTTAGTGCTCTGCGGTTAATTACTCTTCCCGTTCCATTCGCATATGGATCGCGGGAAGAATGACTGTTTAACTTCGCTATAGTTAGTTTAACCTTGACTCTGCGGGCTCAAGGGAAGCAATAAATAGGAAGTTGTACGAGGGTGAGTCAATAAATAAGTCTCAAACGCCTGAATACCGTATATCGTTTTAAATTTCGAATGTATACATATCTAGAAGGTGGTAGCACGTGACGCATGAAAGGCAGCCGATGCACAGTATTCCGCGGTCAATGCTTGAATGTTCTGCAGTCACGCCACGATGGCAGGTGTGCTATGGGTGTGTACCCTAGTAGAACAACGCAATTTTTGTGAGCCGAGGCGCTATCTGCAGAGCACATCCGTAGCGAAATTCGTCCCGTGTATGGTTAAAACTGTATTTCATGGAAATCGTGTTTCAATTGGGTATAGGATTTCAGTAAAGAACAAGAAAAGGTCACAAACAAGGAGCTTCCTGACCGCTCTGGTTATCCAGTGATGTCACACTGTTTGCCCATCTAGGGGTACTTCGCTACCCCCAGGACACATCGGTCTTGTGGGTACCAGCAATTTAAGGAACCAAGTGTACTTGCACGAGGGTTGTCCTGAAAGTAAGTTCCGATCGGTCGCGAAATGGAAACCACAGTGAAAACAAGAAAAGTTTTATTTGCAGCAGTGAGGTACACCTTCCACCTACTTCTCTACATAGTCGCCGCTCCAACTTCGAGTTTTGTCGTAGTATTGTATCAACATTCCAACATCCTCGTCATAGAAAGCAGCCCCCTGTGTTTTCGGCCAGTTTATCTGCACTGGCATGCAGCTCGTTGCCTGTGGAAAAATTTTGTCTTCATAGTCAGCGGTTCTTGTGAGCAGAGATGAGACTCAGGGGAACCAATTACGGACTGTATTGTGGGTGATCAAACACTTCTCATCGGAAACGCTGGAGGAGCGTCTTCATTGCCCCTGCAGTGTGCGACCGAGAATTGGTATGAAGAAGGAACTGCTCGACAGTTGCGTTATGTAGGCTGCATGGCTGCATGACACAGGCGAAATCTCTAACCAGGCCCTCATACTTGGCGGGAGACGCTTTTCCCTACACATCTTTACTTGCTCACTGTTCACTCAAAACTGAAAAGAGCGACGCGACATGATCGACGGACATACTAGAGGCACTCCCCAACACATGCGTGCAAAGCTTTACCGGATTTTCCCAGTCGTTTCCATTTCGCGACCGATCGGAGTTTACCTTCTGGACAACCCTCGTATTCCCAGAGGCCACTCGTTAGATATGAACGCTGCCATAAGAATTCTATGATGCAGGTTTTTAACACTTTGTCAAATAATGATATAAGTTTAAGTTTACTAGGGGAGTATGTTGAATAGGAATATAAATTTCAGGCTGGTACCTGCGACTTTGATGTCTCCATCCAAGTTTGCTACTTTTTTCTTGACTCACCCTGGTACCATATTCCTAGCTTCCTCACCTAATGCAAGTTCTTGAAACTTTATACATAGGCTTTCGCGGTATAGTTTGCGCCTGTCATCAAGTGGCTGCCCGTCAAGGCTTTCTGCAGCTCCATGACAACTGCCAATTAAGGCTTTCAGCATATCCATGACACTCTCCCGTGAGTCAAACAAACCTATGACCGTTCGTGCTGCCCTTCTCTGTATATATTCAGTATTCCCTGTTAGTCCTATTTGGTGTGGGTCCCGCAAACTTGAGCCACATTCTAGGATGGGGCGCAAGTGTTTCATTATCAGTCTCCACTGTGCACTGGTTGCTTCTTTACAGTGTCCTACCTATGAACCAAATTGTTCCACCCTGGTATTTGTACGAATTGAGTAATACCAGTTGCGAGTCTTGATATTGTAGTCACCTGATACATCTTTCCTGAGTTTTGGGGAGTTCACAGTTTTACATTTTTATACACTTAAAGCAAGTTGCCAATGTTTTTTATTTGCTTTATTATCTTATGCACTTTATTATGTTATTGTTTCAATGTTTATGATAAGCTTCTTGGTTAATTTGCGTATACCTGGCGACAGAGTGAGTGGCCTGTACTTAAGTTCAGGAGGCGAAATTATAAGTAATAATAGCCACAAAAAACGAGCCGAGCTTTCGGAACTACTGCCTTCTCATCAGAGAGGAAAGACAGATTCGTGGGAGAAGATTAGAGAGAAGGTGTAGGTCGCTCAGATCCTCGTCTGAGAAGGATCCACTTATTGTGACGAGAAGGGGAACATATTATGAAGAGTGGAAATGTCAAACGTTCTATATGCCATTTTTTTCACAAAACTCGTTTTCAACTCTGTTACGTTCTCGTTACTCCGTTGCATGTTCCTTGATTTGTTCCATGTTTTCTACCCCGGAGAAAATGTTTCAAGTATCCATTACTGTACGGCGCATGTTTTTTGTGCCAAGCGATGCTGCCCTAAGAGTTCCAGGTGCCATGTGTCAGAGTCTATGTGCTGGAAGATTTACACAAGATTGTTGAGTCAGCTACAGCTATGATTCTATTCCACATTATTCCAATGCATAAAATGACTTCTTTGATTTTCAAGGTTCTGCTGAACGCTGATGTCAATGTAGACGTGTAAGATTTCCAAACGTAGTATGATCAATGTGTCTCATTCTCATCCATCTCAAATAGCTATAAAAATTCTCACACTCAAACAGCAGAATGGAAAGATGTCAAAGAGTCAATGCATTCAAAAGACTTCATCTGGAAGACTAGCCACGTTTATCAGTTGCAAAACAGAACGACCTGTTGAAGATGTTTGAATTCATTACAAGCAGAACAGGGAATTCTATAATAACCCTTGGAGCATCTGGTCCCAAGAATTGAGTTGTGTAAGAAACAGAAATCAATATTAACAGATATTTTTCTTGAATTTAATTTTGTTATACCCTTGTATAAATTTAAAAGATATAATAAATGTTTTTGTTGATTACATATCTACTAGTCAAAACATTACTGCTGTATTTCTGTACTTGTTTTGTACAAAATAAGACGCAGTGCCCCAGCATTAATGCTACCTGAAACCAAAACTTCCTTATTGCATTTAGAACCAGTCAGTTTCCTAATATGGCACCTGGAAAGTTCCTAATACGTTATTTATTTTCTAATTTGCCTCTTTATTTTTTGCAGTGTTGAGGTGAGCAACAGAATTTTGTGGTATTAGAATACCTTCTCAGTGTTTTGGATGCAAGAATTTACGTACGAAAAGAGATACGTGGTGTTTTGATTCTCCCAAAAAATTTGAGTTTTTGCATTTAGAACGTTTAACATTTCCACTCTTCATGTATTACCCTACGTGTCTGAGGACCAGTATGATCTATGCAACGAACATTAGAATATCATTTCTTTTGTAAATCTATGTGACGTATTTTTGTTTTCTGACGCGCTCACATCCTCGAAGATCTCCAAGTCCGCGAAACGAACAGTGTTATTGAAAAAGGAACCAGTAGCAAAAACGGCGATGTTTTGAAATATATCGTGAAAGTAGTGTACCTTTAATCGATTCTTGTCAGATTAATTTCATATTTAAGGTCGAAAACCAAGCACTTACTTATTGTTACACTAATATTTGTTTATTACTTACTGGATTTTCGCTTATTAGGCCATCATCAGGAAGCACCTGTCTAGTGTCCAAGTTGTACAACAAGCCAAACGTTGAAAACTAAAGAAACTAACAACTGCATAGAATCTACACTCACATCGCCTGCCTAGTGTCATGAGTAAGCATAATATGTTAACATTGTTGTGTCAACTAAGTGACAGCAAGAGAAAATGCATGGTATTTCAACACGCGCTACTAATCACAAAAACTTTTAAACTGAGCTCAATTTGACTATGTATCAAACTTCGTCTTTTTTCTTTGTTTTGCCCGCTTAAGAACTGCGTTTAAACTTGGTCGCTCTTATCCTCCCAAAATCTCTTCATAAATTCTTTGTATATATTCTTCCGTTCTTCTGATAATTTATTACCGGGATTCTTTGTAAGCTTCTCCATGAATCTGCGTATGTTACTAGTGTTCCAACTGCTACACTGTTTATCAAGATTTTTTCTTTGATATTGATACCAGAGTTTCTTATAATCAACTAAATTTGACCTTCTTTGATAGTGGTATGACGGAACTTACACAGTATATTCCATATATGTTTAGAATTTAAAGAAAGCTAATGGTAGTAAAATTTTCTTTAAAACTAGTTTGAGGATAACAGTTTGCATCAAAGCTGACCCACAAATCCATATTTCCCCTTTACGTAGTGTGCACCCTATGTACGGATAAGTATTCGAGGACACTCAGGAAGCTTTAGAATAAATGACTCGGAACGCGTATGACAAAATGTAAAAGCTTTTATTTAGTTGCATATCTGATGCACCTTCGTCGAAGCGCATTCTTAGAGAAGCAATATTTGTGCCGTGCGTGGCAAGAGACTTTAGACAATTCTATTCCATTTCCCATTCAGTCCCGCGCCCGCATGGAGAATTTGCAATGCAGTTCCATCACGTGCCGCAGCAACAGGTGAACGTGTAATGGGTATTCGCTGCAATGGAAATGTTCTCGCTCAAGTTTCAAGGACGTTATCCGTCAGACCATCGCGTGCAGCAAGCGTTACGGCATTCTGCTCCGCATATCTTGAGCAGGCCACAGTGCTACCGCCGCCCAAACATGGTTCAGAGAACCGCCTCTGCCTCGTTGACTCGCAAGACCTTGTTCCTGACGTCACAGTAGACGTCATAGCCAGGTCTGACGTCAGTCACACAACTGGCAGCGGCTGACTCGCTCGAAGGTAGGCCGGATACGTTGTTGAAAGATTTAACACTTAGTCATCAATTTCTCGGTGTGATGGGAATCGTATTCATTGATTAAAGAGAAAATTTGGGCTACTACCGTACTACCGACTGTTTGTCAAAAGGCTGATAATTTCGAGAAAAAATTACTCATGGGCATGGGCCCTATTTTGGATAGTTTTCCAGATAAATTTATTTCATGAACACATATTCGTCCGTATTTAGAGCACAATTCTACAGTCTTCACATAAGCTGTTCACTCTCAACAGCCATTCTTTTAGATTTTTGCTCCTATAGATCTATACTTTTGAATCCTCAGTTTTATGTTGAATACAGTGATACAAGTGTAAGTAACTGTCAATGCCTGATACAAAGTGACATGACCTGAGATACTTGCCCATGAGAATTACCTTTTCCTCCATCGTGTATTGCAGTTTGCATCCGCAGCAGCAACAATGATTTCCTATTGCTGACACTAACAAATAAATAAGTAAAATCAGAACAAACACCAGTAGTATTAAAGATTCGGAGTTTGTGTTTGTAAACAAACATCGAGGCACTGAAGTCACGTGATAATTCCAGTTTGATGTTGGCAGTACCCACAGCACGTTATGCTGGCTCAATAATTCTAGAGTACAACCTGGCAGACTTATTAGCACACGTAAAGTCTGCGAAACTTTTTATATGTGAAGACGCATCCTTCGAATGCCGTAGAATCCTTCAGTAAAGCTAGACACAGATTAGGCAAATGACTTTTTCCACGCCCGTTTTAACAAACTTCAGATTGGCTTCAGAGAAGCAATACAGCAATCTTGTACAAATATATGTGACATTATTTACGTACTTCTCTAACGTGGAGAACCAAGTAGTTCACGCAAGCTGCAGGATTCCGTAGCCATTGTCACTGAAAATAAAATCCAAGTTCTTAGATTAACCGTGAGCACAGTAAGATACTGAAGAAGACGCCAGGAGACGGGTCGAAACGTCGATCGTGTTGAAGTATTACGCCGCCTAACAACCCATAATTTTTTATCTTCAAGTAGTTTAAGCTCAGACACTTGCAGTTTCTCGACTCGTCGATAGAGGGTATAGACTATCTGTCGAATTGTGTTTAGTTTCTTCGGATGAACCCGTGCCAGTCCCCTTGGCACAGTGTTCTCGTGAGTTCACATCGTCACTACAAGTTGTGCAGTGATTTTGCTACAGGTGACTGTCTGTGCGATCTGTGGGTGTGATGCTCCCATGCCCCCTCCACCCTTTCTCAGAGTTCGAAAAATGGCGATAAGCTGTAGGTGCACGGCATCTGGGCAAGCTGTGCCGCGATCTTTACCTCAGAAACTTCCAGTAATGTTAGACGCACCCAATACTCATGACGTCCTCGCGCCGTTCTTTATTTGTCGGAACGGCCATTTTCTGTACAGAGAATACTGAAAGCAAGGTCGCATGAGGGTGATAAGTTAATCAACGTATCCCGCTGGCGCGGTAATGCTAAAGTAACATTTGGATTTTATCAATAATGGATAGTGAGGTTGTGGTTGTAACAATCAATGTTAAAATGTCGGCTCAGCTACCTATTTATAGCGTATAAAAACACGAGAATTTACGCGTTTCGAAGTCAAGCCTTCGTCATCTGATCTGCTGTAGAAGAACCTTTAAAAGCGACCACTTTAAAACGCAAACGTGAACAATAAAAATAATTTTTTTTATTCCAGTCTTTGATCACAATATAAATTCCTTTGACGATGACCGGTTTCAGTCAGTAATGACCATCTTCAGATCTAAAATCTACTCTGGTACATGTATTTTACCTAATATGTTTTTATCAGATTATGGTTATTACGTAAATAATGACTACATCTAACCCCACAGTTGCGACATCTATGAAGCATATAGGCAAACAGATATCTGGTAGTTACTGCACTTCAAAAAAATGGTTCAAATGGCTCTGAACACTATGAGACTTAACGTCTGAGGTCATCTGTCACCTAGAACTTAGAACTACTTAAGTCTAACTAACCTAAGGACATCACACACATCCATTCCGGCTGCAGGATTCGAACCTGCGACCGTAGCAGTCGCGCGGTTCCGGACTGAAGCGCCTAGAACCGCTCGGTCACAGGGCGGCCTACTGTACTTCAGTAGGTTTTGTACAATAACGCCAGTAGCAAAATGTCAGTGTGGACGATATGGCCTATTTTACACCGTATTTTACATTTATGTGACGATGCTGTGCCGAGTATATATATATATATGTTTTGACGATGCCGTTACGGCCTTATCACATTAGGACATGGTGTAGAACAGGTATGGTTTACCTCATGTTATCTGTACATTTCCCAGGTATAAATGTAACTGTAGATGTTGTATGATAGTATATTGTGATATGAAATGCTGTATTGTTTTGAAAGATAGACTGCCCACTGGGTATATATACACTCCTGGAAATTGAAATAAGAACACCGTGAATTCATTGTCCCAGGAAGGGAAAGCTTTATTGACACATTCCTGGGGTCAGATACATCACATGATCACACTGACAGAACCACAGGCACATAGACACAGGCAACAGAGCATGCACAATGTCGGCACTAGTACAGTGTATATCCACCTTTCGCAGCAATGCAGGCTGCTATTCTCCCATGGAGACGATCGTAGAGATGCTGGATGTAGTCCTGTGGAACGGCTTGCCATGCCATTTCCACCTGGCGCCTCAGTTGGACCAGCGTTCGTGCTGGACGTGCAGACCGCGTGAGACGACGCTTCATCCAGTCCCAAACATTCTCAATGGCGGACAGATCCGGAGATCTTGCTGGCCAGGGTAGTTGACTTACACCTTCTAGAGCACGTTGGGTGGCACGGGATACATGCGGACGTGCATTGTCCTGTTGGAACAGCAAGTTCCCTTGCCGGTCTAGGAATGGTAGAACGATGGGTTCGATGACGGTTTGGATGTACCGTGCACTATTCAGTGTCCCCTCGACGATCACCAGTGGTGTACGGCCAGTGTAGGAGATCGCTCCCCACACCATGATGCCGAGTGTTGGTCCTGTGTGCCTCGGTCGTATGCAGTCCTGATTGTGGCGCTCACCTGCACGGCGCCAAACACGCATACGACCATCATTGGCACCAAGGCAGAAGCGACTCTCATCGCTGAAGACGACACGTCTCCATTCGTCCCTCCATTCACGCCTGTCGCGACACCACTGGAGGCGGGCTGCACGATGTTGAGGCGTGAGCGGAAGACGGCCTAACGGTGTGCGGGACCGTAGCCCAGCTTCATGGAGACGGTTGCGAATGGTCCTCGCCGATACCCCAGGAGCAACAGTGTCCCTAATTTGCTAGGAAGTGGCGGTGCGGTCCCCTACGGCACTGCGTAGGATCCTACGGTCTTGGCGTGCATCCGTGCGTCGCTGCGGTCCGGTCCCAGGTCGACGAGCACGTGCACCTTCCGCCGACCACTGGCGACAACATCGATGTACTGTGGAGACCTCACGCCCCACGTGTTGAGCAATTCGGCGGTACGTCCACCCGGCCTCCCGCATGCCCACTATACGCCCTCGCTCAAAGTCCGTCAACTGCACATACGGTTCACGTCCACGCTGTCGCGGCATGCTACCAGTGTTAAAGACTGCGATGGAGCTCCGTATGCCACGGCAAACTGGCTGACACTGACGGCGGCGGTGCACAAATGCTGCGCAGCTAGCGCCATTCGACGGCCAACACCGCGGTTCCTGGTGTGTCCGCTGTGCCGTGCGTGTGATGTGCCGTGCGTGTGATCATTGCTTGTACAGCCCTCTCGCAGTGTCCGGAGCAAGTATGGTGGGTCTGACACACCGGTGTCAATGTGTTCTTTTTTCCATTTCCAGGAGTGTATATCGTAGATCTGAAGATGGTCATTACTGACTGAATCCGGTCATCATCAAAGGAATCTATATTGTGATCAGAGACTGGAATAAAAAAACATTTGACAGTATTGGATCACTGTCCATATTCGCGACTATGTCGCAGCTGGTGAAAAATAAAATAACGTGGCTACTTACCTTGCAGCTGTGTCTTGCTAAGATGTACATCCACCTCACCTTCAACTGATAAGATAGAATGGAATGGCATATGCTTCCCTGGGGATTGGCAGCGTCATAATGACAGACATGTGCGTGCACTGTCCGTGTATCTTCCTGAAATCCATATCCCACAGACGAACAGAGAAATAACGCGAGCGAACGCTTCGTGAGTGCAAGTGCTGCTCGTTATACCGAGAGAATCACAATTCTCTACTTCGGTAATCTTTCACAAAAAGTGGTTAATATATTCAAATCTTTTAAAGTCGATGCTGTATTTAAAACCAACCATGTGCTAAGGAACGATTTACAACAGGAAGTCGACAAATACAAACTTCAGAGTAACAACTGCAATGCAGATTAAATCGGCCATACTGGTAGGACATTTTTAGTTAAAGTACAAAGAACTCGTGGACGCTTTTCGGCTTAAGTATTACGAGAAGTCAGACTAAGCCATGCGTGTCGATGAAACGGGCCGCTCAATTTAGGTAACTAATAAGGATCTCGCAGTTCTGGATACAATGTTAAAGCAAAGAAACTGAATCTGCTAGAACTACTATACATAGCGTGGATTATCATAATACATTAAATGAACAGCTTATAGGTGACATAAACAATTTCTTCATAAACTTTGCTGGTCATGTTTAACATCAGTAATTGTTTAGCGACTGCTATTACTGTACACCGTTAGCTTTCTGTTCATAACGGGATCAGAATTTCCAGGCTGCGTAGCATAGTTGTGCATCACCTCTGTTTCTTCGGTATCTCTTTGATTTCATTTTTACATCAATGAAGTGTTCACTCGCGTTGCTTCCGCGTTTGTCTTACGGGCTGCGGCTTCCAGGAAGACACGTGCGCCGCTTGTCCATATATGTCTGTTATTATGACACTGCCATTCCATTTTAATCTGTTTTACCGCTTGGCGGTGAGTGGATGTACATCTAAAGTAGACAGCCCTGCAAGAGAAATAGCCACGTTATTTCATTTTTATTGTTCTTTGTTATGTTTGATGTTGGTTGCCTTTAGAGGTTCTTTTGCAACAGATATGATGATGAAGACTTCACCTTCGAAACCTGAAAATCCTAGTGTTTTTTACACTGTAAGTAGGTTGTTGAGCCGACATTTTAACACTGACTGGTGTATCAGTGTCGCATCGTTAGGTGTTGGTGGTGAAACACTCTCAATTTCCGTCCGTGTAGATACACCTGTCGAGCCTTTCATAATGAAGTATCATACAGCGGCCAACTTGCCACAGTGACACTCTTGCATGTGTGAGTTAATGAATTCTTGGAAAGTGATACAACTGTGGCCTCTCTAATACGCTGTTCATACATATAGATTTGAAAACAGCTTTACAGTCGATATTGCACATTTGTTGTGGTCTTCAGGCTGAAGAATGGTTTGATGCAGCTCTCCATACTTCATCTCCGAATAACTACAGTAACCTACATCCTTCTGAATCTGCTAACTATATTCACATCTTGGTGTCCCTCTACGATTCACTCCCCCCCCCCCCCTCCCACACACACACACACACACACACACACACACACACACACACACAGACTTCCCTCCAGTGCAGAATTGGTTATCCCTTGATGTCTCAGAATGTGTTCTATCAACCAATCCCTTCTTTTAGTCAGATTGTACCACAAATTTCTTTTCTGTCCAGTTCTATTCAGTACCTCCTCGTTAGTTACATGATCTACCATCAAATATTCAACATTCCTCTGTAGCACCACATTTCAAAAGCTTCTATTCTCATCCTGTCCAAGTTGTTTTTCGTCCATGTTTCACTTACATACATGTGTACGTCCATACAAATACCTTCAGAAAATTCCTGACACTTTAATCTATATGCGATGTTAACAAATTTCTCTTCTTCAGAACCGTTTTTCTTGAAATTACCAGTCTACATTTTATATTCTCTGTGCTTTGGCCATCATCAGTTATTTTGCTGCTCAAAAAGCAAAACTCATCTACTACGTTAAGTGTCTCATGTCCCACCCTAATTCCCTCAGCGTCACTCGATTTAATTCAAGTACATTCCATTATCTTTCCTTTACTTTTGTTGACGTTCATGTTATATCCCCATTTCAAGATACCGTCAATTCCTTTCTACTGCTCTTCATGGACTTGTGTTGTCTCTGACAGAATTACAATATCATCGGCAAATCCCAAGGTTTTTATTTCTCTAAATTTATTCTTTTTCTTCCTTTACTGCTAGCTCAATTAGAGATTGAATAACATCGGGGATAGGCTACAACCCTGAATCACTCCCTTCTCAACCACTGCTTCTCTTTCTTGGCCTTCGTCTCTAACAACTGCCGACTGGTTTTTATACAAGTTATAAATAGACTTTCGATTCCTATATTTTACCCCTTCCGCCTTGAGAATTTCAAAGGGAACACTCTAGTCAGTAATGTCAAAAGCTTTCTGAAAGTCTACAAATGCTATACGTGTGTTCGTCTTTCCTTGTCCTACCTTCTAAGAGAAGTCGTAGGGTCAACACTTGCTCACGTGTTCCAACATTTCTCTGGAACCCAAACTGATCTTCCCCCAAGTTTTTCGATTCTTATGTGAAGAATTCGGGTTAGTATTTTGCAGCCATGGCGTATTAAACTGACAGTTCGGTAATATTCTCACCTGTCAGCACTTGCTTTCTTTGGAATTGGAATTATACGTTATTCTTGAAGTCTGAGGGAATTTCGCCTGCCTCATACATATTGCACAGCAGATGGAGGAGTTTTGTGGTAGTTGGATCCCCAAGGCTACCAGTAGTTCTAACGGAATGTCATCTACTCTCGGGACCTTGTTTCGAATTAGGTCTTTCAGGGCTGTGTGAAATTCCTCTCGCACTATCGTATCTACTACTGAAACGTCCCCTTAGAAAAATTAATGAATTACTGTGCTGATAATCTCTTACATTATTTGATTTTCAAACAGCCGAGCAAAACTGAACGTACTCAGACATTTCTCTTTTTACTTATTCTGATCATCACTAAACTGACACACAATATTTTTAGCGCAACGCAATCTTACTTTCAATAACCCTTACAAAAGAATGGCCCTGACTAACAATAACCTATAACTTTCATGAATCACTTACCTCACAAAAATCTTTGTTACTCGAACTACTGCAATACAGCGAGCGCCAATACTGCCATCTAAATAAGATTCTACCTACTGAAGGCACTAACTACTGATAGGCATAGTTAGCAAATAAAAGATTTTGATAGAGAACAAACAATGTATTTGTTGTGTCTAGACAAGACAGCCTAGACACAATGAGAGGAAGCCGAAAGGCACGCGCTTAAACTCACGCAGGCTGGCGTGAGGTCTGAAACAGGATACGTAATGAATGCTATAAAGAAAAGTACGTAGATTCTGGAATACTTAACTTTAATCCATAATTGTATAACATCGCTCTTGATGATACATGCTTCATATAATAAATATCAATTGAATACGGCGCCTTGCTAGGTCGTAGCAATTGACTTAGCTGAAGGCTATGCTAACTATCTTCTCGGCAAATGAGAGAGTCTTCGTCAGTGTAGCATCGCTAGCAAAGTCGGCTGTACAACTGGGGCGAGTGCTAGTACGTCTCTCTAGACCTGCCGTGTGGTGGCGCTCGGTCTGCTATCACTGACAGTGGCGACACGCGGGTCCGACGTATACTAATGGACCGCGGCCGATTTAAAGGCTACCACCTAGCAAGTGTGGTGTCTGGCGGTGACACCACAGTATTTACCTTAATAATGTTCAAAATTCATCATACATGATAGCCAGTATTACAAATTTACTCTTTCTGATGGACACACGTCCAGATAATCTGCTGTCAAAACTCCGCCATCTCTCTCCCCACATCCAACGCTGCTGGTGGCTCACCTCCAACTGCACAGCGCTACACGCTGTTCACGTCCAACTGCCCAACACTACAATGGCAAATATTCCAACAATTTAAACCAGCCACAGACTGCACACAGCACAGTCAGTGATTTCCATACAGAGCGCTACGAGACGTTACCAACATAAAAACCTAAACAGCCTACTTACACTACCTCCTCTTCATCTATGTCCTCTTCCCGCAAGCACATCTCTCTTGAACAGACCCTCCAGATACTCCTTCCACTTTTCAGCTTTCCCTTCTTTGTTTGGGACTGGCTTCCATTTGAGTTTTTGATACTCATCCAACGGCTTCTCTTATCTTCAAAGACCCCTTTAATTTTCCCATAGGCAGTATCAATCTTTCCCCTAGTGATATATGCTTCTAAATGCTTACATTTGTCCTCTAGCCAATATATTGTTCAGTAATGGAACCTTAATAAACGGGGAGTTTTTATTCCTCGAATGACAGCCGTTTATCGTCCAGACATCACAGAAGCTGCCGGCTGTAGAAGAGGAAATGTTTCCATGCCCGCAGCGCCGTAGGCGAAATCAGTGCTGGCGGAAAGCCAGCGCGCTGAACAAGTTTCATGAGAGTAGCAGGCACGGGGGCTCCTAGAGGCGTCCCACGCGTCAGTAATGGGGCCGATTAAAATTAGAGCGGCCCAGAGGATGTGGGCCAGCGAGAACACGGACAGCGGGTCACTCCAGGGCGCCGCGTCGCTACGCAAGAGGGAGCCGCGGGCGGCGCCAGGGCACGCCTGAATAGCCACTGGAACCCAGTCCAGGTTGTAACACGCCCAGGAGTACTAATGGGGGTGCAGGACCCTTTTTAAACTGGTTGTCGTTTCGACCGTTGCTTGACCGTGCGCCCTGTCCACACCACGTACTTGATAATCCCGCGGCGGTCGTACTGTTCTGCTCCTTACTGCTGCTGGCTTGCCTGAAATTATCTATCGAAATATGCAAGCGGGTTTAGGGGAGCCACTCAACGTCAAGCACAACACTGTCCTACGCCTGGTATGAACATCTATTTTCTGAGACGATAAGGAATCACAGGTTGCACTGTTTACATTATTGTTGTTGTTATTGTTGTAGTCTTCAGTCCTGAGACTGGTTTGATGCAGCTCTCCATGATACTCTATCCTGTGCAAGCTTCTTCATCTCTCAGTACCTACTGCAACCTACATCCTTCTGAATCTGCTTAGTGTATTCATCTCTTGGTCTCCCTCTACGATTTTTACCCTCCACGCTGCCCTCCAATACTAAATTGGTGATCCCTTGATGTCTCAGAACATGTCCTACCAACCGATCCCTTCTTCTAGTCAGTGTTGTGCCACAAACTTCTCTTCTCCCCAATCCTATTCAATACCTCCTCATTAGTTACGTGTTCTACCCACCTAATCTTCAACATTCTTCTGTAGCACCTCATTTCGAAAGCTTCTATTCTCTTCTTGCCTAAACTACACTCCTGGAAATGGAAAAAAGAACACATTGACACCGGTGTGTCAGACCCACCATACTTGCTCCGGACACTGCGAGAGGGCTGTACAAGCAATGATCACACGCACGGCACAGCGGACACACCAGGAACCGCGGTGTTGGCCGTCGAATGGCGCTACCTGCGCAGCATTTGTGCACCGCCGCCGTCAGTGTCAGCCAGTTTGCCGTGGCATACGGAGCTCCATCGCAGTCTTTAACACTGGTAGCATGCCGCGACAGCTTGGACGTGAACCGTATGTGCAGTTGACGGACTTTGAGCGAGGGCGTATAGTGGGCATGCGGGAGGCCGGGTGGACGTACCGCCGAATTGCTCAACACGTGGGGCGTGAGGTCTCCACAGTACATCGATGTTGTCGCCAGTGGTCGGCGGAAGGTGCACGTGCCCGTCGACCTGGGACCGGACCGCAGCGACGCACGGATGCACACCAAGACCGTAGGATCCTACGCAGTGCAGTAGGGGACCGCACCGCCACTTACCAGCAAATTAGGGACACTGTTGCTCCTGGGGTATCGGCGAGGACCATTCGCAACCGTCTCCATGAAGCTGGGCTACGGTCCCGCACACCGTTAGGCCGTCTTCCGCTCACGCCCCAACATCGTGCAGCCCGCCTCCAGTGGTGTCGCGACAGGCGTGAATGGAGGGACGAATGGAGACGTGTCGTCTTCAGCGATGAGAGTCGCTTCTGCCTTGGTGCCAATGATGGTCGTATGCGTGTTTGGCGCCGTGCAGGTGAGCGCCACAATCAGGACTGCATACGACCGAGGCACACAGGGCCAACACCCGGCATCATGGTGTGGGGAGCGATCTCCTACACTGGCCGTACACCACTGGTGATCGTCGAGGGGACACTGAATAGTGCACGGTACATCCAAACCGTCATCGAACCCATCGTTCTACCATTCCTAGACCGGCAAGGGAACTTGCTGTTCCAACAGGACAATGCACGTCCGCATGTATCCCGTGCCACCCAACGTGCTCTAGAAGGTGTAAGTCAACTACCCTGGCCAGCAAGATCTCCGGATCTGTCCGCCATTGAGAATGTTTGGGACTGGATGAAGCGTCGTCTCACGCGGTCTGCACGTCCAGCACGAACGCTGGTCCAACTGAGGCGCCAGGTGGAAATGGCATGGCAAGCCGTTCCACAGGACTACATCCAGCATCTCTACGATCGTCTCCATGGGAGAATAGCAGCCTGCATTGCTGCGAAAGGTGGATATACACTGTACTAGTGCCGACATTGTGCATGCTCTGTTGCCTGTGTCTATGTGCCTGTGGTTCTGTCAGTGTGATCATGTGATGTATCTGACCCCAGGAATGTGTCAATAAAGTTTCCCCTTCCTGGGACAATGAATTCACGGTGTTCTTATTTCAATTTCCAGGAGTGTAGTTATCGTCCATGTTTCACTTCCATACACGGCTACACCCCATACAAATACTTTCAGAAACGACTTCCTGACATTTAAATCTATACTCGATGTTAACAAATTTCTCTTCTTCAGAAACGCTTTCCTTGCCATTGCCAGTCTACATTTTATTTCCTCTCTACTTCGACCATCATCAGTTATTTTGCTCCCCAAATAGCAAAACTCCTTTACTACTTTAAGTGTCTCATTTTCTAATTTAATTCCCTCAGCATCAGCTGACTTAATTCGACTACATTCCGTTATCCTTGTTTAGCTTTTGTTGATGTTCATCTTATACCCTCCTTTCATGACACTGTCCACTCCGTTCAACTGCTCTTCCAAGTCCTTTGCTGTCTCTGACAGAATTACAATGTCATCGGCGAACCTCAAAGTTTTTATTTCTTCTCCATGGATTTTAATACCTACTCCGAATTTTTCTTTTGTTTACTTCACTGCTTGCTCAATATACAGATTGAATAACATCGGGGAGAGGCTACAACCCTGTCTCACTCCCTTCCCAACCACTGCTTCCCTTTCATGCCCCTCGACTCTTATAACTGCCATCTGGTTTCTGAATAAATTGTAAATAGCCTTTCGCTCCCTGTATTTTACCCCAGCCACCTTCAGAATTTGAAAGAGAGTATTCCAGTCAACATTGTCAAAAGCTTTCTCTAAGTCTACAAATGCTAGAAACGTAGGTTTGCCTTTCCTTAATCTAGCTTCTAAGATAAGTCGAAGGGTCAGTATTGCCTCACATGTTCCAACATTTCTACGGAATCCAAACTGATCCTCCCCGAGGTCGGCTTCTACCAGTTTTTCCATTCGTCTGTAAAGAACTCGCGTTAGTATTTTGCAGCCGTGGCTTATTAAACTGATAGTTCGGTAATTTTCACATCTGTCAGCACCTGCTTTCATTGGGATTGGAATTATTATATTCTTCTTGAAGTCTGAGGGCATTTCGCCTGTCTCATACATCTTGCTCAACAGATGGTAGGGTTTTGTCAGGACTGGCTCTCCTAAGGCCGTCAGTAGTTCTAATGGAATGTTATCTACTCCCAGGGCCTTGTTTCGACTTAGGTCTTTCAGTGCTATGTCAAACTCTTCACGCAGTATCGTATCTCCCATTTCATCTTCATCTACATCCTCTTCCATTTCCATAATAAATTCTCTTTAATTTTCCTGTAGGCAGTATCTATCTTACCCCTAGTGATATAAGCCTCTACATCGTTACATTTGTCCTCTAGCCATCCCTGCTTAGCTATTTTACACTTCCTGCCGATCTCATTTTTGAGACGTTTGTATTCCTTTTTGCCAGCTTCATTTACTGCATTTTTATATTTTCTCCTTTCATCCATTAAATTCAATATTTCTTCTGTTACCCAAGGATTTCTACTAGCCCTCTGTTTACATTCTAAGTCGTAAATGTTTATCCCAATTAATAATCTTGATGATTAGCTATCCACAATATCACTCAAGACGAGCGTACGCGTAACCGACACGACGCGGGTGATTGTTGATGATGCGAAAGCCGAATGATCGAACGAAAGTTCTTACTCAGGTATCTGGTAATAGTCCTCCTTGACACTAGTAATGATATAACACAGTTCGTAATTTTTCAGTTTCTTAGTTCTCACTTGTACGAGCGTGTGCGTAACCGTCGCGGCGCTGCAGATTGTTGATAAATGCGGAACGCGATGACCGAACGCACGTCCTCACGCTCGCTACAAGACACTGGCACTTGACTGCACTCTTTTATGGTAACTAATTTTTACTGATTCACATTAGTTCATTCCGGGACGCCGAATGCGGCGCCGATGATCGATGCTGTGCGACACACAACGAGAGGATACATAAATACGTTATTGACGGCACTGTTCATTTTCAATTACTTCTTGACGCACTTTCCTTTGAACCACTTCCATATATCATCACTTTACTATAATAGCGCTTGTAACAACACTTCAACTCCCATACTAACAATGCCTCTCACGTGCAGAGCTACACACTACACAACGTATCAGTTCCGTGTCCCGCGCTCGACTCTCTAAAATGCGCTGCCCGCAAAGATACTCCACAACTCAGCCAGCGATATGACAATACGCTTACAAGGTGCCATCGGTATAGTGCTAGCTGGTTATTAAAACTCTGACACCATGAAGGCGAGGGTGAAACAGACCAGATTGACTTGCTGCATACTGGGATGTGCAAATCATTAGCAAGTAGGTAAACGCATCTACGCTCTACACAGGGTGCATCACCTAAAACTTGCACCGTAGATGTTGCGGGAATGGAAAGTGCTATTAATGTGCGATTTTCACAGAATGGATTGATAGTCAGGGGCTAGTATTGTTAATCAATCAACAGGTCCTAAGAATACTGGGTGATCAAAAAGTCAGTATAAATTTGAAAACTTATTAAACCACGGAATAATGTAGGTAGAGAGGTAAAATTGACACACATGCTTGGAATGACATGGGGTTTTATTATAACCAAAATGCAGGGTGGCGCTCCACCCCATATTGCTAGACGCGTGAAAGATCTCTTCCGCGCGCCGTTTGGTGAACCATGGATGAAGGGTATCCGACGGATGCCATATTCCTTGACTTCCGGAAAGCGTTTGACTCGGTGCCCCACTGCAGACTCCTAACTAAGGTACGAGCATATGGAATTGGTTCCCAAGTATGTGAGTGGCTCGAAGACTTCTTAAGTAATAGAACCCAGTGCGTTGTCCTCGATGGTGAGTGTTCATCGGACGTGAGGGTATCATCTGGAGAGCCCCAGGGAAGTGTGGTAGGTCCGCTGTTGTTTTTTATCTACATAAATGATCTTTTGGATAGGGTGGATAGCAATGTGCGGCTGTTTGCTGATGATGCTGTGGTGTACGGGAAAGTGTCGTCGTTGAGTGACTGTAGGAGGATACAAGATGACTTGGACAGGATTTGTGATTGGTGTAAAGAATGGCAGCTAACTCTAAATATAGATAAATGTAAATTAATGCAGATGAATAGGAAAAAGAATCCCGTAATGTTTGAATACTCCATTAGTAGTGTAGTGCTTGACACAGTCACGTCGATTAAATATTTGGGCGTAACATTGCAGAGCGATATGAAGTGGGACAAGCATGTAATGGCAGTTGCGGGGAAGGCGGATAGTCGTCTTCGGTTCATTGGTAGAATTTTGGGAAGATGTGGTTCATCTGTAATGGAGACCGCTTATAAAACACTAATACGACCTATTCTTGAGTACTGCTCGAGCGTTTGGGATCCCTATCAGGTCGGATTGAGGGAGGACATAGAAGCAATTCAGAGGCGGGCTGCTAGATTTGTCACTGGTAGGTTTGATCATCACGCGAGTGTTACGGAAATGCTTCAGGAACTCGGGTGGGAGTCTCTAGAGGAAAGGAGGCGTTCTTTTCGTGAATCGCTACTGAGGAAATTTAGAGAGCCAGCATTTAAGGCTGACTGCAGTACAATTTTACTGCCGCCAAATTACATTTCGCGGAAAGACCACAAAGATAAGATAAGAAAGATTAGGGCTCGTACAGAGGCATATAGGCAGTCATTTTTCCCTCGTTCTGTTTGGGAGTGGAACAGGGAGAGACGATGCTAGTTGTGGTACGTGGTACCCTCCGCCACGCACCGTATGGTGGATTGCGGAGTATGTATGTATATGTAGATGTAGATCGTGTGCTCAACCGCCACTTTCGTCATGCTTGGCCTCCCAGGTCCCCAGACCTCAGTCCGTGCGATTATTGGCTTTGGGGTTACCTGAAGTCGCAAGTGTATCGTGATCGACCGACATCTCAAGGGCTGCTGAAAGACAACATCCGACGCCAATGCCTCACCATAACTCCGGACATGCTTTATGTAGTGTTGGCATAAGAGCCAACACTGTGTGCTAGAGGAGGCCGAAATGCACGCGTTTAATTACACGCTGACTGGCGCGAGGTCTGGAACAGTTAAGGGAATTAATAGTAGCAAAGTTGATATAATACTTAACTTTAATCCACAATTGTAGAACATCTCTCTTGACGGTACCTGTTATAACCGCAATATAAAATAATATCAAATGCTATGGCGCCTTGCTAGGTCGTAGCAAATGACGTAGCTGAAGGCTATGCTAACTATCGTCTCGGCAAATGAGAGCGTAGTTGTCAGTGATCCATCTCTGGCTAAGTCGGCTGTACAACTGGGGCGAGTGCTAGTAAGTCTCTCTAGACCTGCCGTTTGGTGGCGCTCGGTCTGCAATCACTGACAGTGGCGACACGCGGGTCCGGCGTTTACTAATGGACCGCGGCCGATTTAAAGGCTACCACCTAGCAAGTGTGGTGTCTGGCGGTGACACCACACTTTACAGTGCTGTTCACATCATCATTCCTCGACTACAGCTATTTTTGAGGAATGATGGTGGACATATTGAGCATTTCCTGTAAAGAACATCATCTTTGCTTTGTCTTACTTTGTTATGCTAATTATTGCTATTTTGGTCAGATGAAGCACCATCTGTCGGACAGTTTTTGAACTTTTGTATTTTTTTGGTTCTAATAAAACCCCATGTCATTCCAAGCATGTGTGTCAATTTGTACCTCTCTGTCTACATTATTCCGTGATTATTCAGTTTTCAAATTTATATTGACTTTTTGATCACCCGGTACTTAGAAAGTATATTTTTTGTACAAACACACACTTTTTAAATAGAACAATGCCTATTGACCTTAACAGACTTAAGTAGTTAAATGAAACAAGAAGTTTACTGTTACCAGTCACCGTTTTATTTATTTCCACGACGCGTTTCAAAGGTTTAAACCTCCATCATCGGGTGGATTTACATTAGTTATTATGACATTTGTGTGTGTGTTGTGTTACGATTTTTGGAGGAACTCGTGGCACTGCCTAGTGCAGAAACAAGACACTGTTTCAGAACATGGTTTTGGTTTTCTTCTGACAAAAAATTAAACTGATATCTAATGGTAAACAAAAAATAAGTAAAATAGGGTACCTCCAGTGGTCACAGGTTCCTTTCGCTGTCGTAACACATCACATGTATACTGTCACATTTGTAAACAAATATGGCGTGTGGAATATGCTGGGTGCAAGGTTCGTATAGCAAAGCGAAGACATAATCGCAAAGTACAAAGAATATACATCGTAACAACATTATTACAGAATAATTATTTAAAGGATTTGGAGGTGTTTGTTTGGAGGTGTCGAATATATGTGTGTGTACTTCAGGTGGCATATAAATCCGATTTTGACAAGTTAAAACAGCTTAACAATCGTACTCGTTTATACAATCAGGTGAAATGTTAAAATGGCTTAAACTTCATACTTGTTAATAACAATCAGGTGAAATGTTACAGACTTTAAGTACCACTGGAGGTACCCTATTTTACTTATTTTATGTTTACCATTAGATATCAGTTTAATTTTTTGTCAGAAGAAATCCAAAATCATGTTTTGAAACAGTGTCTTGTTTCTCCACTAGGCAGTGTCACGAGTTCCTCCAAAAATCGTAACACAACACACACACAAATGTCATAATAACTAATGTAAATCCACCCGATGATAGAGGTTTACACCTTTGAAATGCGTCGTGGAAATAAATAAAACGGTGACTGGTAACAGTAAACTTGTTGTTTCATTTAATGACAATAACAGTCACGGTAAAGCCTAACCTAAAATGTTCGCATTTAAAGACTAAAGTAGGATGAATTAGAACGTCAGTGGTGTTTATTGCAGAGTTCTAGTGCAATTTTGAAAAATTCCTACACCGACACTTGTACAATACCTGTGGCATCACACACGAAAGAACAACACAACAGCATACACTAGTTATGTGGGCTCTGACAGAATAGAGATACCTGATCATTACAGGTTGTGTTTAAAACGACCACCAGCAGCGGAAATACACGCTTCCAGTCTGGTATGGAGCGACTGCCGCACACGTGCTAGCTTTTCAACAGGCTGCAGTAATACGTCGTTGCGTATCGTCGGGTGTAGTTGGCATGTCCTCGTAGATATCGTCTTTCAGCTTTCCCCACAGTAAAAACTCTACAGGCGTCAAATCCGGGGAACGGGCAGGCCAACGTATAGGTCCTTGCGTCAAACCCAACGATTATGGAACTATCGTGGAGAAATGCTGCAGGACGTGTTCTATCGGCTGGACAGCTATCATACCACAGGTTTCTCCTAGTCTGTAGAGGTACGTCTTCTAGCATCCGTAGAAGATGATGTGTTAGGACGCGTCGATAAATGTAAGCTTCCAGTGTTCCGTCTATGAAAAACGGGACTGTGAGCTGATGGATCACTATCCCACACCACACATTTACAGTCCACGGACGCCGACGTTCCACCTGACGAAGCCAACGGGCATTGTCAACAGACCAGTAGTGCATGTTTCGACGGTTAAGCTGGCCACGATTGGTAACTGTGGCTTCATCACTAATCAAGATGGATGATACTTCTGTCTTAATGCCGATGTACAGAAGTTAGAACGATTCTAATAATCGTTTCCATTCACCTCTTGGTGGAGAGAGATGTAATAGGGATGGAACCTATGTCGATGGAGTACGCATAGGACACTTGCCTGACTCATGCCTCCGGCCGCGGTGGCCGAGCGGTTCTAGGCGCTTCATTCCGGAACCGCGCGACTGCTACGGTCGCAGGTTCGAATCCTGCCTCGGGCATGGATGTGTGTGATGTCCTTATGTTATTTAGGTTTAAGTAGTTCTAAGTTCTAGGGGACTGATGACCTCAGATGTTAAGTCCCATAGTGCTCAGAGCCATTTGAACCATTTGACTCATGCCGGGAGTGAGGTTACGCATCATGCAGCCTATTGCGCACAGTTTGCATTGTAACACGACAACCTGTGGCTGCACGAAATGCATTATTCAACATGGTGGCGTTGTTGTCAGGGTTCCTTCGAGCCATAATCCGTAGGTAGCGGTCATCCACTGCAGTAGTAGCGCTTGGGCGGCCTGAGCGAGGCATGTCATCGACAGTTCCTGTCTCTCTGTATCTCCTCCGTCTCCGAACAACATAGCTTCGTTTCGCTCCGAGACGCCTGGACACTTCCCTTGTTGAGAGCCCTTCCTGGCACAAAGTAACAATACGAACGCGATCGAACCGCGGTATTAACAGTCTAGGCATGGTTGAACGACAGACAACACGAGCCGTGTACCTCTTTCCTGGTGGAATAACTGAAACTGATCGACTGTCGGACCCCCTCCGTCTAATAGGCGCTGCTCATGCATCGTTGTTTACATCTTTGGGCGTGTTTAGTGACATATCTGAATAGTCAAAGGGCCGATGTCCTTGATACAGTGCCAATAGTCAGCGTCTCTCTTCAGTAGTTCTGGGAACCGGGATGATGCAAAACTTTTTTTGATGTGTGTCTGTGCCCTATATTAGAGATGACAGTATCGCTCAGCAAGAGCGGATGTTGCTCGTTCTTTCCTGGCCTACCCCGATACAACGGCTGTTCTCCTGTTGTCCTGGCCAACACAGTCTCCAGATGACTCCCTTACTGGAAACATGTGTTAACGGATTGCCGAGAGACTAGAACGGCAGCAGTCGCTCGGTACTACAGTAGTGGAAATCAGTATAAAGGCATGAATATTTGTAGGTAATTTAACATTGCCGATGTAGTAGTTGCGCACAATGAATATGCAGTAGTATGACATCCAGTACACCGACAAATCCACTCAAATGGTATCGCATTTGATGTTAGCTGTACAGTATACAACTAGACATCAACGATTGAGGTCGTAGAGAATGGAACTCGGTATAAAGGCAATCGGATGTGTATGGCGTTAGTGCGAGCTTACATTTTATTGCGATTGGAAACAGAAACCACGGGGCCAACGAGACGTACGAGCTCTTCAACGAAATTGCGACGTCACACTAGTCGCCTTGTCCACCACACTTCGCGAACGCTCGGCTCCGTTCAGGGCCCACGGGAAATCAATATTTAATATAAAAGGTACCCACTAAAGGTGTCCGGCCCCGGTAGCTGAGTGCTCAGCGCGACAGAATGTCAATCCGCAGTGCCTGGGCTCGATTCCCGGCTGGGTCGGAGATTTTCTCCGCTCAGGGAGTGGGTGTTGTGTTGTGCTAATCATAATCATGTTCATCCCCATCGACGCGCAAGTCGCCGAAGTGGCGTCAAATCGAAAGACTTGCACCAGGCGAGCGGTCTACCCGACGGGAGGCCCTAGTCACACGACACCCACTAAAGGTTTTAATTTTGTCGTGTGCTATCGAGAAATTGCTTGCGTTTAAACACGTAGCCAAGAATTATTAAACTCGGCTGAAATAGTTACTCGCTCCCCTCCGGAGACGGCTGCTGGCACTCGTAAGACCTGCAGTGTCACGTGCCGTGACGTACGCCCCATGGCGTGTCTTTCTCGTGGGTCTCGCTGCCACCATTAGTGACAGTGCGCGTTGTGGACATAAACCACGATTGTGACAGTGCTATGCGGTAAACAGTTATCATGGGATGAAAAAGCAAAGCTTGGTTCATACATGGAAATTAGGCTCTCTAATTGTTAAATCGCAAAAGACGTTGAACCTTTCAAATACGTTGACTGATAATTTTGTTAAATTGGGCGCACTATATGGACTGAAAAATATGGATAAAGTAGAAAATTATTTGAGGGATCGAAATTGTCACTTTTGAGCATAGAAACAGTCTCAAATCGTTATTCTTCTCAACTTGTTGTTGATTTGTAGTTGCCAGTAATTGATATGCGTGTACGAAAAATTTTGCCAAATGACAAATATCTTGCATTCAAGAAACGAATGCGGACTACTGTAACACCCTGGAGTTCGCTGAAAAGCATGTCTCGGATAAAATGGGATAATGTGATCTTCAGTGATGAGAAGAAGTTTAATTTAGATGGGTCGGATGGGTTTCAATTTTATTGGCATGATCTGAGAATGGAGCAGCAGGTAAGAATGAGCAGAAATTTTGAAACTTTCTGGCAGATTAAAACTGTGTGCTGGACCAAGACTCGAACTCGGAATCTTTGCCTTTCGCGGGCAAGTGCTCTCCGCAACATCCTTTCTTCCAGAGGTGCTAGTCTTGCAAGTTTCTGGAAGGTAGGAGATGAGGAACTGGCTGAAGTTAAGCTGTAAGAATGGATCGTGAGTTGGAGTCTCGGTCCAGCACGTTGTTTTAGTCTACCAGGAAGCCTCATATCAGCGCACATACCGCTGCAGAATGAAAATCTCACTTTGGTGGCGGGCAGTCTTCGGCGCTAATGGTAAGTCAAGCATTGCGTGGCTGAACACTAGAATGAACTCTTAACGTGAATACTGAGAAGCTAGAGACAAAACTGATTAGGACATATGAGGACTTAGGAGCGAAATTCTAATATTTCAACTAGATTAGGCATCTATGCATGTTTCTGCTACAAACAAAAAGTCATTTGAAGATGAAGGTCTCGATGTCTTGCCGTGGCCTGCATGTTGCCCTTGGATAACCTTTGGGGAATACTTGCAAGGCAGTTTGTCGCAATGGAAGGCAATGTGAGGCCGTATGTGAGATGAAAAGAGCGTTACGAAAAGATTGGGCGACAATTTAATTGCAAGCGCTACAGACCCTTACAAAATCAACGCCGAAGGGAATTTCTGAGATAATTTGGAAGAACGGAGATTGAAGAAAGTACTAACAGTGCAATACGGCAACCGGACAGCGAGTGACATAATATCAATTTCTGTCAAGGAAATGCAAACGCCTTATTTTGTTATTCGTGCTATGAAAGAAACTACATACTTTCGTCATGATTTTTTGTCATATGTATCTGCTATTCCCATAATAAATTCGATACATGTATGCTTTGAGCAATGTATCATTACTTTCGTAGGAACGTTGCCTTTGTACTGACTTGCACTACTGTACGATTGATGAATTCTGGCAGAGAGTTGAAGCAGCATGGAACGACGTATTCTTGTCTGTCATCAAATGTCAGTTCTACTCGATGCCCAGCTGATTTCTAGCCATTGTTGCGTCAGCAGTAGTAGCTTTGTGCAATAAATTACGTGTTTTTCTTTGTATACTGTACACACAAGAAGTAACACAATGTTATTTTCTCAATTTTAATGGCCATCAGTGTAGAAAGAAAAACACGATGCTCTCTGTCATCCGTGTTGACAAACTCAAATGTACGCTGATGGAGGGAGATGAATCATCAAAGTTGTAAGGCACTGTGGATGTAGGTAGGAACTTACGCAAAAATGGATCATGACTGGTGACAAACATGAACTATTCGAAGGCGAGAACCGTAGCGAAGAACCACAAGAAATAACTTGCCGTTGTTTCTGCCATATGCTTTTATTTTGTCGGTCACAGGGAATATTTGGGGAAAAAGTTTCTAATTCTTTTGACTCCAAAGTTAGAAATTATTTTCGTAGCCAGTATGGAAATGATAGTTTAAGCAGCCCCTTCAATATAATTTTTTTTCCAGGTTAAGTTCTCATAAGTACGTAACTGTGAAATTTAGAATTTTCTGCCCCGCTTAGTTTCCTGTTATAGTATATTCATATTTTTTGCAGTGCTAAACTGCGAGTAGTGTGTTGTTTTAAAGCTTAAAGCTATTCATTTATGCAATACCACTTGATAAATTTCAGCTTAACACCATTTTAGTACTACAAATCATGACCAGATTCGCAAGTGACATTGTCCGTGAAGCTGAGACTGAAGAGAGACTACAAAACTCACTGAAACAATGAAATGAATAACTATATGTCAAATTTATGATGAGCATAAAAAAGCACTCCGTCTTCAGGCCACAAGTGGCTCATCAGGACCATCCGACCGCCGTGTCATCCCCAGGTGAGGATGCGGATAGGAGGGGAGTGTGGTCAGCACACTGCTCTCCCAGTCGTTATAATGGTTTTCTTTGACTATTCGCTCGAGTAGCTCCTCAATTGGCATCACGAGGCTGAGTGCACTCCGAAAAATGGCAACAGCGCAAGACGGTCCAGACGGTCACTCATCCAAGTGCCGGCCACGCCCGACAGCGCTTAACTTCGGTGATCTGACGGAAATCGGTGTATTCACTGCGGCAAGGCCGTTGCCATGATGAACATAAACATGTCCAAAAAAAGGTATCAGATGGACTAAAAGGCGTAAGTCGCTTCTGGAAATATATAATTGATCCACGTGAAGGAATTCAGATATCTGGTCATCATTATCTCCTCAGGTGGAAGTTGCAAGTAATAGATGTCACCATCAAGAACTGCTAAGACTAGATAAGCGTTTAACAAAAAGTGAACCCTATTAACATACATATCGGCATCTGCATCGGGAGAAGCATGTTCTAGTGACATGGAGCGTGAGAAATGATGGTATGGCCTTAATGGCCAAGACAGGACACCCCATTGGCGGGTGTTTGGCCGCCTGGTTAAAATCTGCCTGACGCTGCTTTGACGAGTTGGTTAGGACAAGACAAACATCCTACCCCGTTCGAAGAAAATCTTCGATCCGGCCAGGAATCAAATCCAGGACCATGCAGACTAGAGACAGTGGCGTTACCTACTGCGCTACGAGTACGAGGATAAATAAAACAACTAAATTGGAGGCTTTGGAAATGTTGTGCACTCGGCGAGTCAGTAAAATACCATGAACCGACAAGGTGACAAACAATAGGTTTTGGTTAACAACAAGGAAAAAAGAAGTTTTTTGCAAACTCCAACTGGATTACCAAT
The DNA here is from genome assembly GCF_023864345.2 of Schistocerca serialis cubense. Classification (NCBI taxonomy): domain Eukaryota; kingdom Metazoa; phylum Arthropoda; class Insecta; order Orthoptera; family Acrididae; genus Schistocerca; species Schistocerca serialis. The sequence continues at coordinate 371,206,710 of NC_064638.1, forward strand.
GTTGCTGAGGGGAAAGTCGAAGGAAAAAGAGCAAGAGGATGATTGACAGAGCAGTACATATAGCTGATAGGTTGCTGTAAAACTACAGTGGTTATCGTATACACTGTCATATTTATCACATGTGTCTTTCAGATAAGTTACGTAAGATCAAACTTAGTTTCGGTCATTGCTAGAAATGACCTTCACTGGTGCACGTAATACTACTGGGGCAGTCATTGCTCTAGTAGTATCAGACAGCCTGATGAAGACCAATTGTAGCAGTGATCAAAACGTTTGCACATAATTTTACGACATGATTCGGCCGGCAACTCAAAAGAATTCGATAGAAATTGACACCGGTTGCGAGACTCAATGACCTTACAAGAAGATGCAGATTTCATCTGATGATATGGCCATAACGATCACGAAGTGTCTCTGGCAGCGCCTAAAAACTCACTTACTCAGTTGATTCGTCAAATCTATGGCTTAACATTTCTGTGCGTCCACAGTTTTAAACAAATCAACGCACTTTGTAATTTTCTTTGTAGTAATAAAAAGTGGGAAGTAAGAGGAGGGTTTAACGTTGTGTTCATGGGTAATTACGGGTTATTTACCGCTTGGGTTAAGCATGAAAGTGACTAGAGTCTCAGTTCGCCGAGTCCGCACATATAAGGCCATCAGCTACCAGCTAACTGGTCGTCCCAGTTACCAGAAGCTGCGGGAGAGTGAAATGCGGACTGATCTCACCGCTGACCGCCGCTTTCCGCGAACCTGCTCTTCGCCACCTTGTTACGTCACCATCGTCTCTAGCCCGTAGTCGGCAGACGACCCGCGTACATTTCTACCCGTCTCTGGAGGCATTGTTCGGAGGGCTGCGCAGATCTCCTCCTATTAACGTGTCTACCGCTGCGGTTGTTTTCTTTCTTTGCGGAGACGAGTAGGAGCGTTGTCTATAGACTGCTGTAAGCTGCGGATCACTTCATCGCACACAATCAAACCAACTCCTCAACTATCCGCTATAAAGACCCGATAACGAAATGTACACTATCGATCAAAAGTATCTGATCACCTCGTAGTGGACGCTATAAAGTGTGTCCTCCCTTCGCCATAATGACGGCTAGAACTCTGCTGTGGTCAGTTTCAGTGAGGTGTCTGAATGTCTGTGGACGAATCACTGACCATTCTTTCTCAAGAGCCGAAACCATAGAAGGTAGTGATGTGGACTCTGGGGTGTGGAACGAAGCTCACGATCTAACTCATCTCAAACGTGTTCCATTGTTTTTGGCCAGGACGCTGGGGACGCCAGTGCATTTCAGCGATGCTACTGTCACAAACCACGGCTGCACAGGTGATGCTTTATGAAACGGTGGACTCTCAAGCTGACGCAATCAATGTCTCCGAACTGCTCCTTTGCTGTACGCAATAGACAATGCTGTAAAATGTCTTCATATTCTTCCAAGATTACCGTTTTCTTAACCGGAATAAGGGGACCACACCCTAAACACGAAAAACATCCCCTTACCGTAACGACACCTCTTCTGTGCTTCACTGCTGCCGCTGTACGAGATTGCAGATAACGTTCTCCGGGCATTCGCAGAAACGTCTGTCATATGAGGATCATCTCGTCCACTGTACGCCATTTTTTTTAACTCCCTACACTCAATCACTGTGCTGGCTGGTAGCACTTTGGAACCGATGAGTGATTTCTTGCGCTGATTTCATGCGATATTTTGCAACCATCATCCGCAATGTTCGACAGTCCCTGTCCGTCAGTACGTGAGTTCTGTCTGGACTTGTTTTAGCTGTGACGGCTCCTTTGCGTTTCCACTTCACAACCATATCCTCAATAGTCGATTTGGTCAGCTTTAGAAGGATTGAAATGTCCTTGATAGATTTGCTGTCTGATGATATCCAATGACTTGTCCACGTTCCAAGGTAGTGAGGTTTCCTGACCGACTCATTGTGCTGTTACTGATTTTCTGCTGATAACACAATACTCTCCGTCTACTTTTATAATGGCACGTTCGTCTCTCGTGACATCCAGTGATCCATTCCGCATTACATAGGAGTTTCCGGATACTTTTGATTAGATAGTGTAGTTGTGTGAAACCTCCGTCATCTCGATTTTTCTGAGCACTCACTAAATGGAGCCCTCAAAGTGATTTTATACTCTTGGAGTAGCTCTCAATTGTGGACAGTAACCGCAAATATTATCTGTTGTAATATTTGCACCGACAGTAGAAATACCATTTTCTCTCACAGCATCAGATAAAGTTGGTTCTGCGGGATGCCTTATCATACGAGGAACTGCTGTTTTCACACGAGACTTGATTTTCTTCGTCTTCCATGCCTTTTAATTCCTCTCAAACAAAATTTCCGCTTCACATAATCAGTGGAGATTGTTGTGTCTAGACAAGACAGCCTAGACACAATGAGGGGAAGCCGAAAGGCACGCGCTTAAACTCACGCAGGCTGGCGTGAGGTCTGAAACAGGATACGTAATGAATGCTATAAAGAAAAGTACGTAGCTTCTGGAATACTTAACTTTAATCCATAATTATAGAACATCGCTCTTGATGATACATGCTTCATAATATTAATTAGCAATTGAATACGGCGCCTTGCTAGGTCGTAGCAAATGTAGCTGAAGGCTATGCTAACTATCGTCTCGGCAAATGAGAGCGTATTTGTCAGTGAACCATTGCTATGAACATCGGCTGTACAACTGGAGCGAGTGCCAGTACGTCTCTCTAGACCTGCCGTGTGGTGGCGCTCGGTCTGCTATCACTGACAGTGGCGACACGCGGGTCCGACGTATACTAATGGACCGCGGCCGATTTAAAGGCTACCACCTAGCAAGTGTGGTGTCTGGCGGTGACACCACAGAGATTTCGACAGCCATTGGACAGAAACCCGTGGAGAAGTTCTTGTCCCCATACTTACATTTGGACGAAGAGGTTTTCTATCAAAATTGACCAATTTGAGATCATATAATAGTAGCGCTGGTGTCTTAAATGGCCGGCCGAAGTGGCCGTGCGGTTAAAGGCGCTGCAGTCTGGAACCGCAAGACCGCTACGGTCGCAGGTTCGAATCCTGCCTCGGGCATGGATGTTTGTGATGTCCTTAGGTTAGTTAGGTTTAACTAGTTCTAAGTTCTAGGGGACTAATGACCTCAGCAGTTGAGTCCCATAGTGCTCAGAGCCATTTGAACCATTTGTCTTAAATGTGTGTATTTCTGAACTGCGCAAGTTCTAGCATAAAAAACATTAAATGGGGCACATTAGCTTCAGAAATATACAGAGACTTCTCGGTTCGGCTTCTGACGTAGAAACCGTTGTTGCAACGCATCGGTTCACGTTTCATAGCGCGATTAGAAAATCCTGAGTACATGTTTACGCTCTTAGCTCCCGGAAATGCTCCACGACGTAAAAATCCACGCTACATTCAAGATCCACGTTGTCCCATATGTAGACGGCTTTATTGAGAGTCAAGCGGACGAGAGCCCAACAACAAGTGTTAGCGTCCACCGTCTATGGTAAGGGGTAATGCGGCCTGGTGACTGTGCGTACAGTAATAGAGTACAGGATTTGATCACGTGGTAATTCAGGGATCTATTAGGCCACTTTCTGTCACCTGGAGATATGGCAACACTCTGAAAAATGCCTCACTTTCTGCTTGCAATTTGTATGATGTCTCACAAATCAGTAGAATACAATGGGGTACCAAATTCCCATAAAACTATCCTTATCGAAGTTATATTTTGTGTGATGACTGCTTAAGTCTACTTCGGAGCATGGGACTTCTACTTTTCCAGACCACTGCGTAAATGCAGTAGAGTCAGAAAGAAAAGCTCTTCACGGTAGTGTCACTTGAGACAGAGCACATATCCGGATTAGGAAGTAACTGGATAGGAAGTTGGCCGTACCTTTCCAAAGGAATCTTCCCGGAGTTCGTCTTAAACAATTTAAGGAAATCGCAGGAAACCTGAATGTATATGGATGAACTGAGATCTGAACCGTCATCCTCACAAATAAGAGTCCAGTGTTTTCCCACTGCCTCACTTCACTCGTTCCTAGAACTAGAACCCTCAAGTATGAAATAAAGGACATTAAGGCCTAAAGTGACATACTTGGATCGCATACCAAGTTTTTATCGCAGTTGGTTTGCTTCTCAAGTGGTGGAAGGAGATTGGGAAATTCAAAAATAGCAAACTCTTCGGATGCAAAGTATGAGTAAATAAGACTATTAATGTGGGCAACAACTAACAGAGGCATTTTGCACAGTCCGTGAAGCCTCTCACCAGATGAAATGTAAACAAATGTCCACCTGTGAATGTATCGTAATAACTTTCCTTGTTGCGAATAACAGAACACGCATCAACATGCTATTACACGATGATTCTTCTTACTCCCTCTTACAGATTGTGAAAATACACAGGTGTGTAAAAGTTAAGGGCGAAAATAACCTTTGCATGATGTGTCGCTGCCAAGTAACATAGCTCGATGAAACTTGGACCATGCATAGAAGAAACTGCTACAGTACAGTACAGAAGTTAATTGAAAGGAATACGCAGTGACACAGAAGTTTGACTTTCATTCAATCACAGTAATTACAATGAAGTCACCGCGATTATCGATCGTCCTCTGGACATTACAAAAGGCGGGACATGGTTGACATGGTCCTCAATAGTGTGTGTGACCGTCACGGACGGCAGTGCATGCTGTGCAACGTTCTCCGACGCTGGCCAGTAGGTTTGTGAGGAGTTCTTGTGGTAGAGCTTTGCATTCCTCCAGCAGCACGGCTGACAACTTCTGAACGGTCGTTGGTGCATGTCCATTTGCGGAATATGGTCGCCTTCAAGCGCTCCTCTACCTGCGCCGTTTGTGCTGCCGTCCACTGTCATTCATGAAAATGAAGTCAGGGCCCAATGCGCCCTTGAAAAGACGTCTTGGGGAAGAAGTACAGCAACGTCACAATAACTTTACTGGTGAATTTAGTGTTGTCAAAGATTTGGGGGTCACCCGCAGCCATGCAACAATATGCCTCCACATCATACGAGGGTGAGTCAAATGAAAACCTTAAATATTTTTTTAAATATTATTTATTGTGCAGACGTGGTACAAAGCTGTATCACTTTTCACCATAATCTCCCCTACGCTCAATTCAAGTCCTTCAGCGCCTACAAAGTGCATAAATTCCTTTAGAAAAAAAGTTCTTTTGCTAGTCCGCACAACGATTCATGCACCGCATGGCGTACCTCTTAATCAGAATGGAACATCTCTCCTCCCAATGCGTCTTTGAGTGGTCCAAACTTATGGAAATCACTCGGTGATGAGGAATGGCGCCATTCCTTGCTCGCTCTCTTCGTTTCCGCATGGTGGAAGTGAACCCAGGTTTCGTCCCCAGTAACGATTCTTGCAAGGAAGCCATCGCCTTCTCGTTCAAAGCGCCTAAGAAGTTCTTCACAAGCATCAGCACGTCATTCTCTCATTTCAGGAGTCAGCTGCCGTGGCACCCATCTTGCAGACACTTTGTGAAACTGGAGCACATCATGCACAATGTGGTGTGCTGACCCATGAATAATCTGTAAACATACTGCAATGTCATTCAGTGTCACTCGACGGTTTTCCTTCACTATGGCTTCAACTGCTGCAATGTTCTGTGGAGTCACAACTCGTTGTGCCTGGCCTGGACGAGGAGCATCTTTCACTGAAGTCACACCATTTGCGAACGTCCTACTCCATTTGTAGACTTGCTGCTGTGACAAACATGCATCACCGTACTCAACCTTCATTCGTCCATGAGTTTCAATAGGTTTCACACCTTCGCTACGCAAAAACCGAATAACAGAACGCTGTCCTTCCCTGGTGGAAGTCGCAAGTGGGGCGGCCATCTTTATACTGATACTGCTACGGTATGTGCGCATCTGCACTATGCTGCCACCTACAGGCCATTCTGCACGCAGTTTGTAGCGCGCTTACCAACTTACAGGATAACGGCGCGAAATTTCGAGTTGTTATTACAAATTTAAGGTTTCCATTTGACTCACCCTCGTAATACCTTCGCCATCGAAACGATCATGTTGAACAATGCTGCATGTACCCTCATATGGCGAAAGGTGGGAATACGTAATGTAGCCAGGAACGTCATCGAACATGATCGTTTTGGTGGCCCGGGTGTTATCGTGCGGAGAAGCATAAAGTTGCATAGGCGTCCTGACTTCCAAATATTTGAACACGGTCCACTCGACAGTCAGTGGTGTTGTGATACTGTATTCTTTCGCCATATGCGTCCTTCCAGGTGTGCGTTCGTTCTTGAATTTGTTTTTATGAATGGAAATGCACAACTGCATCGAACAGCTCAGGTGGAGGATCTCTTGGAATGAGATGGTATCTGGCGAATGGACTGGCCTGCCCCTTTCTCCGGCGTAAATCCCATCGAGCAAGTGTGCTGGGCAGACGTACTGCGTCACGTCCACACTCACCAACGAGCGTCCAGCAGTCGCGAACCGCGCTGGTGGAGGAATGGAACGCCCGCCACAAGAACTCGGAATCAACATTTGAGCCAGCATGGGAGCACGCTGCAGAGCATGCAGTACCGCGTATGGTGATCACACACGCTAAGTTATTAGTAACTTAGCTCTTTATTCACATGAAGTGTTGAATGCTGTTGACAAGGGATTTCAGATCGATTCCGTATTTCTGCATTTCCGGTAGGCTTTTCACACTGTACCACACAAGCAGCTTGTAGTGAAATGGCGTGCTTATAGAATATCGTCTTAGTTATGTGACTGGATTTGTGATTTCCTGTCAGAGAGGTCACAGGTCATAGTGATTGACGAAAAATCATCGAGTAAAACAGAAGTGATTTCTGGCGTTCCCCAAGGTAGTGTTACAGGCTCTTTGCTGTTCCTTGGGAGACAATCTGAGCAGCCGTCTTAGGTTGCTTTCAGATGACGGTGTCGTTTATCGACTAATAAAGTCATCAGAAGATCAAAACAAGTTGGAAAACGATTTAGAAAAGATATCTGAATGGTGCGAAAATTGGCAGTTGACCCTAAATAACGAAAAGTGTGAGGTCATCCACATCAGTGCTAAAAGGAATTCGTTAAACTTCGGTTACACGATAAATCAGTCTAATCCAAAAACCGTAAATTCAACGAAATACCTAGGTATTACAATTACGAACAACTTAAATTGGAAGGAACACATAGAAAATGTTGTGGGGAAGGCTAACCAAAGACTGCGTTTTATTGGCAGGACACTTAGAAAATGTAACAGGTCTACTAAGGTGACTGTCTACACTACGCTTGTCCGTCCTCTTTTAGAATACTGCTGCGAGGTGAGGGATCCTTACCAGACAGGACTGATGGAGTACATCGAAAAAGTTCAAAGAAGGGCAGCACGTTTTGTATTATCTTGATATATGGGAGAGAGTGTCACAGAAATGATACAGGATTTTTGGCTGGACATCATTAAAAGAAAGGCGTTTTTCGTTGCGACGGAATCATCTCACGAAATTCTAATCACCAGCTTTGTCCTCAGAATGGGAAAATATTTTTTTGACACCGACCTACAAAGGGAGGAACGATCACCACGATAAAATAAGGGAAATTAGAGGTCGTACGGAAAGATATAGGTGTTCGTTCTTTCCGTGCGCTATACGAGATTGGAATAATAGAGAATTGTGAAGGTGGTGATTTGCAGAGTATCCATGTAGATGTAGATGAACCATGACCCATGTCCCCCTTTTTGGAAAGTCCAGGCAACCAATAGGAATCGCGGTGACTTTAATGTCATTACTGTCTTTCATTAAGAGTGTAATTTCTGTTCGTGTAACTGCGTCTTTCTTTCAGTTTCCTATTGTACTACACTGTATCAGTTCAGTGCCTTCCATGTTATTACTCATTTATTGATTACCTTATAAGCCCTACTATTCCTATCAATTCTGATGCGCAAAAAATACAAATTAAAAAAGCTGTAGAATGGATTTGAGAATCAAATACAGATTCTTTACTCCCCGTCAGACTCCTTGATCGCTACGCTATCGGCGTTTTCGCTGAACAAAATTTACTTTATTGGTACGCAAGCGGCAGTTGTGACAGAGTCCTACCTCGATTTCTGGGAAAAATACACTCCTGGAAATTGAAATAAGAACACCGTGAATTCATTGTCCCAGGAAGGGGAAACTTTATTGACACATTCCTGGGGTCAGATACATCACATGATCACACTGACAGAACCACAGGCACATAGACACAGGCAACAGAGCATGCACAATGTCGGCACTAGTACAGTGTATATCCACCTTTCGCAGCAATGCAGGCTGCTATTCTCCCATGGAGACGATCGTAGAGATGCTGGATGTAGTCCTGTGGAACGGCTTGCCATGCCATTTCCACCTGGCGCCTCAGTTGGACCAGCGTTCATGCTGGACGTGCAGACCGCGTGAGACGACGCTTCATCCAGTCCCAAACATGCTCAATGGGGAACAGATCCGGAGATCTTGCTGGCCAGGGTAGTTGACTTACACCTTCTAGAGCACGTTGGGTGGCACGGGATACATGCGGACGTGCATTGTCCTGTTGGAACAGCAAGTTCCCTTGCTGGTCTAGGAATGGTAGAACGATGGGTTCGATGACGGTTTGGATGTACCGTGCACTATTCAGTGTCCCCTCGACGATCACCAGTGGTGTACGGCCAGTGTAGGAGATTGCTCCCCACACCATGATGCCGGGTGTTGGCCCTGTGTGCCTCGATCGTATGCAGTCCTGATTGTGGCGCTCACCTGCACAGCGCCAAACACGCATACGACCATCATTGGCACCAAGGCAGAAGCGACTCTCATCGCTGAAGACGACACGTCTCCATTCGTCCCTCCATTCACGCCTGTCGCGACACCACTGGAGGCGGGCTGCACGATGTTGGGGCGTGAGCGGAAGACGGCCTAACGGTGTGCGGGACCGTAGCCCAGCTTCATGGAGACGGTTGCGAATGGTCCTCGCCGATACCCCAGGAGCAACAGTGTCCCTAATTTGCTGGGAAGTGGCGGTGCGGTCCCCTACGGCACTGCGTAGGATCCTACGGTCTTGGCGTGCATCCGTGTGTCGCTGCGGTCCGGTCCCAGGTCGACGGGCACGTGCACCTTCCGCTGACCACTGGCGACAACATCGATGTACTGTGGAGACCTCACGCCTCACGTGTTGAGCAATTCGGCGGTACGTCCACCCGGCCTCCCGCATGCCCACTATACGCCCTCGCTCAAAGTCCGTCAACTGCACATACGGTTCACGTCCACGCTGTCGCGGCATGCTACCAGTGTTAAAGACTGCGATGGAGCTCCGTATGCCACGGCAAACTGGCTGACACTGACGGCGGCGGTGCACAAATGCTGCGCAGCTAGCGCCATTCGACGGCCAACACCGCGGTTCCTGGTGTGTCCGCTGTGCCGTGCGTGTGATCATTGCTTGTACAGCCCTCTCGCAGTGTCCGGAGCAAGTATGGTGGGTCTGACACACCGGTGTCAATGTGTTCTTTTTTCCATTTCCAGGAGTGTATTCATTTGCTCACTCGGTATATGATTATGAAAAATTTTTAGTTTTCAATTGTCTATCTATCCTGTCAGTTTTGAGTCGATTGCGTGCTGTGAACTCTAGTGGCGGCTTTTGTCCCAGCCGGAGGCGTGTTGAGCCAAAATACACTTACGGAAAAAAAACGCAACGCAAAGATGGAGTTGTGCGAGATAAACGAAATTTGGAAGGCTGTTTTTAATCAGAAAGATGTCTATGCAAATTTAGCACCAATCGCATAATAGTGGCGCTAGTACCCCGCCATGAGAATGCATATTAGGTTAACTTAAAATACACGGTGTAATGGTCGTGAGCGTTAGTCACCTTTGAAATGGGACTTGGTGAGTTCCTGTTAGTCAAGAATATCTTTAAGGGGACAAAAACGCCATTATCAACACCTCACTGAGTTTGAACGAGGTCGTGTAATCGGATTACGAGAAGCTGGATGTTCCTTCTGCGATAATGCAGAAAGACTTAGCGGGAATGAAGCCACTGTGCATGACTGCTGGCAGCGGTGGTCACGAGAATGTACGGTAAGCAAGAAGACTGAGCTCCGGACGGCCACGTGGCACTACCCAGAGGTGAGACCATCGTCTTCGGTATATGGCTCTGCCGCATCGTACTGTACCTGCAGCAGCAATCTGAGCAGCAGATGACACCGCAGTGACACAACGAACTCTTACAAATCGTTTGCTACTTCAGTAGTGTCAAGCGAGAGCTCATTGGAGGTCTGTTGTGTCTTCTGAAGAAAACTGGTTCTGCCTCGGTGCCAGTGATGACCGTGTGTTTGTTTACAAGAAAGCCAGTTGAGGGTCTAAAAGCAACCTGTCTGCCTGCTAGGCATACTGGACCTACACCTGGAGTTATGGTCTGGGGTGCGATTTAGTATGACAGCAGGACCATTCGCGTGGTCATCACACTCACCCTAACTGGAAAACTGTGCGTCAATCTGATGATTCAACTTGTTGTGCTGCCATTTGTGAACGGCGTTCCAGGGTGTCTTTTCCAACAGGATAACGCTCGCTCACGCACACTGTTGTAACCCAACATGCTATACAGTGTGTCGACATGTTGCCTTGTCCTGCTCGATCGTCAGATCTGTCTCTAATAGAGCACGTATGAGACATCATCAGACGATAACTCCAGCGTCATCCACAAACAGCATTAAGTATTCCTGTCTTGGCTGACCAAGAGCAACTCGCATGGAACTCCATTTCATAAACTGACATTCGGCACCTGTACAACGCAATGCTTGCACGTCTGCATGCTACATTCAACATTAAAAACCAGCGTCTCACATTTGCAATGGTTTATCTCGCGCTTATATTAACCTGTGATTTCATTACTCTACATAAATTATTTTTTGGTGTCGCGATTTTTTCCTTCAGTGTATCTCAAGAGTTTTCCGTCTTACACTACTGGCCATTAAAATTGCTACACCACGCAGATGACGTGCTACAGACGCGAAATTTAAACGCCAGGAAGATGATGATGTGATATGCAAATGATTAGCTTTTCAGAGCAGTCACACAAGGTTGGCGCCGGTGGCAACACCTACTACGTGCTGACATGATGAAAGTTTCCAACCGATTTCTAATACACAAACAGCAGGTGACCGGCGTTGCCTGGTGAAACGTTGTTGTGATGCCTCGCGTAAGGAGGAGAAATGCGTACCATCACTTTTCCGACTTTGATGAAGGTCGGATTGTAGCCTATCGCGATTGCGGTTTATCGTATCGCGACGTTACTGCTCGCGTTGGTCGAGATCCAATGCAGAACATGGAATCGGTGGGTTCAGAAGGGTAATACGGAATGCCGTGCTGGATCCCAACGCCTTCGTATCACTAGCAGTCGAGATGACAGGCATCTTATCCGCATGGCTGTAATGGATCGTGCAGCCACGTCTCGATTCTTGAGTCAACAGATGGAGACGTTTGCGAGACAGTAACCATCTGCACGAACAGTTCGACGACTTTTGCAACAGCATGGACTATCAGCTCGGAGACCATGACTGCGGTTACCCTTGACGCTGCATCACAGACAGGAGCGCCTGCGATGGTGTACTCAACGACGAACCTGGGTGCACGAATCGCAAAACGTCATTTTTTCGGATGAACCCAGGTTCTGTTTACAGCATCATGATGATCGCATCCATGTTTGGCGACATCGCGGTGAACGCACATTGGAAGCGTGTATTCGTCATCGGCATACTGGCTTATCACCCGGCGTGATGGTATGAGGTGCCATTGGTTACACGTCTCGCTCACTTCTTGTTCGCATTGACGGCACTATGACCAGTGGACGTTACATTTCAGAAGTGTTACGACCCGTGGCTCTACCCCTCATTCGATCCCTGCTCAACCCTATATTTCAGCAGCATGATGCACGACCGCATGTTGCTGGTCCTGTACGGGTCTTTCTGGATACAGAAAATGTTCGACTGCTGCCCTGGTCAGCTTATTCTCCAGATCTCTCACCAATTGAAAACGTCTGGTCAATGGTGGCCGAGCAACTGGCTCGTCACAATACGCCAGTCACTACTCTTGAACTGTGGTATCGTGTTCAAGCTGCATGGGCAGCTGTACCTGTACACGTCATCCCAGCTCTGTTTGACTCAATACCCAGGCGTATCAAGGTCGTTATTACGGCCAGAGGTGGTTGTTCTGGGTACTGATTTCTCATGATCTATGCACCCAAATTGCGTGAAAATGTAATCAAATGTCAGTTCTAGTATAATACATTTGTCCAATGAATACCCGTTTATCATCTGCATTTCTTCTTGGTGTAGCTATTTAATGTTCAGTAGTGAAGATTGTGCACAAGCGAGCTGCCAAATATGAGCGGACATGTGGCGTCGTGTATGAGACCTTCCCTTTGTTAGAGCGCCAGTCTCGAGGTCGTGTCGGCAGGAAGGCAGGTCGCCGGCTGTGTGCCCCTGCCTCTGGTAGCTGCCGCGCCGAGCACTTCCGTGCCCCAGGCTCTGCGGCTACGCTGCGGTCGGCCTTGAAGACTCGGACTGGGATGGTTCGCCTCTCGCAGGCTCGTTCCTCGGAGCAAACTCCAGTCGCCAAATTCACTGGTAGAAACTGACGCTCTTCTTCCATCGTGGCAGTGGAGTAGTGCATATGTACCAGCAGGTTGTATGGAATGAACACAATAAAACGGGTCGAAGTGTTGGACGCGACAGAATGTAAGACATTCTACACCTGCGAATGAAGTTGCCTTACCTATTGATGTATCAAAGTGGGTAGTCCAATATGTCTACAAGGAATGGTGTACCACCTGCAGCCAAGTAACGATGGCGTAATAACAGTGGTCGTGAGTCCAAATCGACAGGGACTGGGTCGAGTCTCACACCATATCAATGGTGATAATCGATTCCAAATGACGTACAGAAGCTGTCAGCCAATGCAGTTAGGGCTCAACGATTTTCCGAAAGAACGTTGCGAAGGGACTGGCAACAATGGTTTGGAGTCGGTTACATCGCAGAAGGTTTATTGCTCGTAGCGGCACATAAAGCTGCACGTCTTCAGTGAACGAAAAGACAGAAACTGGAGTCGTGTAGTCTCCTTCGACGATTCCCGGTGTGAATCTTTCAATAATGTAATCGTAGCCATTTCTTCTACGTATTTATGGTGAATGTGCTGCCTATATCTACCTAAATATGCTCGAGCCACCACGCGGTGCCTTGTATCACTAACATTCTCCTTCCTGTTCCACTCGCAAAAGAAGCGAAGGAAAACATTAGTCTATATTTTACTTTTGAATGCATTACGGGAACAGCAGTGATCAATGTCTTATAAATAATTACTATTAAAAACAGTCTTGATCGCGATTTATTTAACAAGGTGACCGGTTTCGACCACTACTGTGGTCATCTTCAGACCTATAAGTTGTATACAAAGCTCTAATTAGAGGGCTACATACATTAAACAAAATACATAAAGTTATAAAGCTATAAAACGTTGAATTACCATTGAGTAGGAACCTCTTTCTGTTGGAGAATCACTACTGGAGAAACCAGTGCACGTCTTACTATATATCATGTAGGCTCCACCCACTTCTGACTGCATGATGTCATTATTAACCAATGAGTTATAAGTCGAATTACAATTTAAAATTTCTTAGTTAATAGAGCATTGTCAAGAATTAGAAATAAATACACACTAAACTTAGCTTGTTAAACAGCTATTGTCAATTAAGAAGCGTTAAAAATATTTAAATATGTAGGAAAATGAACTTCGGTTTGGCAGTACATGGGTTGCCCTCTCAAGGCCTGTCAGTGAACCATTTGGAACCACTGGTTGCTATGGTGAAGTTAGATGCCGTTGCAAAGATGAAGCAGCAGGCTTTTTTCACTGAAGTTGTTGTAAAGTCGATAGTCGAACTAGTGGTTGCCATGGTGAGGACAAACGCCAGTGCAAAGATGTGGCAGCAGGCTTCTTTCCAACGAAGTTGTTGCGAAGTAGAATGGCAAAGACTGTGGCGTCGGACGATGTATTATTGAGCAGCAACTTGTCTTTATTGAAACGAAAAGAGTAAGCTACGATAATCTGTAGCTGACATGTATACTACATGCTGCCCAAATACGATACGAAGTAGTTGTCCGTATATATGAAATATTATCTATGAAGTTGATATGTAGATTACATGAGCCTTTTTTTCATTTAAGACATTGCTATTCCTCAAGTTATATGCCAGTCATATAGGCAAATAAAAATGAAAGAATTTAAAATTATAAAATTATGAGCCAGTGTCAAAAATAAAACGTTGTGAATTAGCAATATGCAGTCTAAAAGCATAAAAGCAAAAATTCTATAACAGATAGTCAATCATAAAATAATGTTTGGTAAAAGACAATTACAATGTAAAGATAAAATATTTGCTAAAAGTATTTATAATTTATATATATATATATATATATATATATATATATATATATATATATATATATATAACCTTTTAAAACAAAGGACAGAAGAGTAAACATTCTAAAGCAGATCATCGAAAAACTCAAAGAAATGTTTGTCTTTGAACTGAAGTTGTTCGTTTAAAACAGATAATGGATTACTTTTGTGAAGTGAAAAAATTTCAATTTCTCCTAAGGTATTTAGCAGTGGTACTTTTGGCACAGTATGTAATATTTTCAAATTGCTAGAAATGCAACCCTCAGAATGATTGTATCCATCAAGATGTTGACCAAATATTGATTTGATACGTGCAGTACCAGTAGTATGTTCTTTGAAACGTGTTAAAAAGTTACGGCCAGTTTGGCCAATATACTGTTTCTCACAGTCATTACATTTTATTTTATAAACGCCTGACTTTTGGTATCTATTTGAGTCTCCAATTGTGTGTTTCAGTTTCATCTGTAGGAGGTTATTAGTTTTAAATGCTATTGTCACGCTTGTGCTTCACCATAGCAACCAGTGGTTCCAAATGGTTCACTGACAGGCCTTGAGAGGGCAACCCATGTACTGCCAAACCGAAGTTCATTTTCCTACATATTTAAATATTTTTAACGCTTCTTAATTGACAATAGCTGTTTAACAAGCTAAGTTTAGTGTGTATTTATTTCTAATTCTTGACAATGCTCTTTTAACTAAGAAATTTTAAATTGTAATTCGACTTATAACTCATTGGTTAATAATGACATCATGCAGTCAGAAGTGGGTGGAGCCTCCATTATATAGTAAGACGTGCACTGGTTTCTCCAGTAGTGATTCTCCAACAGAAAGAGGTTCCTACTCAATGGTAATTCAACGTTTTATAGCTTTATAACTTTATGTATTTTGTTTAATGTATGTAGCCCTCTAATTAGAGCTTTGTATACAACTTATAGGTCTGAAGATGACCACAGTAGTGGTCGAAACCGGTCACCTTGTTAAATAAATCGTGATCAAGACTGTTTTTAATAGTAATTAGTCTATATGCTGCTGCACGAGCACTAATTTCTCTTACTTTGTCTTTGCACTACTTATGCGACATGCATCTTGGTAGCAGTAGGATCATACTGCAGTTTGTCGCAGGTGCCAGCTTCTAGACTTTCTCAACAGTGTTTCGCGGAAAGATCGTCTTGCTGCTTCCAGAGATTCCCATTTGAGTTCACGGAGCTGTTATAACCAGGCGAAACTACTTTCGTCTGACCAAAGGTGTTGATTCTATGATTGCTCGGTGAGGTGGCACATCAAACTGGAACACATGAAATATTAGTTCACTTTATTACATAAATGAATAAAAGATTTACTTAACTTTGACACATATCTTTACCACAGGATTGCTTTATAATTTACAAGCATTATTTACTAGCAAAGCATCACTAGATGTACTAGTTAACAAACTGTTCTGTTTCAATACAATGTTCCACATTTAAATGAATTCCATCAGAAAATTTTACCATCACGTTGGTCCTGTACTGTTACGTTGACTCCTTCAAAAGATGTCACGAACTGGGGCAGAGCTCTTGCTGTCTCGGTACTATATTGACCTCAGCGTGAGGACGCTGCTGTGCTGAGAGGGGAGGCATCGTCTTCAGGGGCGCCTCCCATACGCTGTTGCGGATTGCAGCGAGCCCTCGCTAATGTCTGTGGTATCGATTCGCGTTGTCAACTTTAGTATGGCATCACGATCTCTGTAAGATACCACAGGAGCATTTCCATAACACTCGTGGTGGCAATCGAATTTACTGGTAACAAATCTAACAGTATATCTCTCGACTGCTTCGGTCACTTCCTTTAATCCGACCTGCTGGGGATTCCAAACACTCGAGCAATACTCAAGAATAGGTGTCACAAGAGCTCTGCACGTGGTCGCCTTTATAGATGAGCTACACTTTCGTAGAATTCTCACAATAAACCTAAGTCGACAGTTCGCCTTGCCTACAATCAACCTTACGTGCTCGTCCCATTTTATGTCGTTTCGCAACGATACTCGTAGATATTTAATCGATGAGTCTGTGTTAAGATGCATGACACAATACTTTATTCGAAAATTACAGAATTGTTTTTCCTTCTCATATACGTTAATTCAGATTTTTGCACATTTAGAGCCAGCTGCCATTCATCACAACAAATAGTGATTCTAACAACGTCACCCTGTGTCCTCCTACAGTGACTGAAATACGATTCTTTCCGTTGACTACAGCGTCATCAGCAATCGCGGTCACAATTGCTGCTCATCCCATAGTTTACGTATATAGTGAACAAGACCGGTCCTATCGCACTGTGGATCTGCTGTGGATACTTTTGTCTCCGACTAACACTAGCCTTCCAGGAAACGCACTGGGTTCTATCACTTAACAAGTCTTCGAGCTATTCAAATATGTAAGAAAATATTCCTTATGCTTGACTTTGGTCAGCAGTTTGCACTGTGGCACTGCGTTAGACGCTTTCCGGAAAACTGGTAGCGTAGAATCTGCCTGTTGTCTTTCATCCGAGGTTTGCGGGATATCGTGCAGGAAAGGATAAACTGCGTTCACAAGATCGATGCTTACTAAATCCGTGTTGATTTGTGGAAAACATTTTTCTCTGCCAGAGAAATTTATCAAGGACATACATGCTTCTGTATTCCAAGATGACAACACAAGTACTCACAGGTCTGCGCGCATCGTTCCTGGACTGACGAACGGTCAGGCAGCATGTCGTACATTGACTGGCTCCTATGTCATCCGACCTTAATCCCATAGAAAATGGCTGAGACTTTTTGGAAGTATTAACAACGACCGCTTCCGTAGCCGAAAGATTAACGTTGCTGCCTTCAGCGCGGGGGACCTGTTATCTCCTCGATTTTTTCTGAAGTGGAGATGTCTGGAACGGGATCCACTCAGCCGCGAGAGTCCAATGAAGAGCGGCGTAAATAAAGAAGCAGTGGCACAATTAGGATTCATCTACCGACAATAACGGCCAGAGGGATTGGCGACATGCTATCCACATGTCCCACGGTCATAGATCGCCCTTGGTACTCTCTTATAGGTAGCTGTCAGCCGGACGGAGCAGGACCAGGGCCTAATCTCTGAGTGGCGTTTGAATTTACTATTTTAAACTGCTTGTCAGATGTAGCAGTCAATATACGCAACCGGCCTCGGTGGCCGAGCGGTTCTAGGCGCTTCAGTCTGGAACCGCGCGACTGCTACGGTCGCAGGTTCGAATCCTGCCTCGGGCATGGATGTGTGTGATGTCCTTAGGTTAGTTAGGTTTAAGTAATTCTAAGTTCTAGGGGACTGATGACCTCAGATGTTAAGTCCCATAGTGCTCAGAGCCATTTGAACCATTTTGAGCCAAGATACGCATGGTTCAGCATCTCCACGGCATGTACTCAGCAGTGACTGGCTTTGGCCGGATACGACGTACTTAAGAAACCTTTGGACCCTGTTCCTCGCTGAATCGAGGCAGTTATCAAAGCTGGAGGCGGTGTTAGCCGGTGTTAGAGCGATGTCTCATGTGGGGTGCTTCAGTGGGCCCGAGTGGATGCATCATCCAACTGACTGCTCTTACTGCCCATTTGTTATTCATGTAACTTGATTTTGTTATGATTCATTTGAAGCTACATAGCCTCTAAACGAGCTAAGTTTCATAATGTATTTTACTCTTCTTGTAGATTCTTCAGCTTTAGGTCAAGGCTTGATGTAACGAACTTGGCTGAGATCAATTGAAGTGAATAAACAGTATTGTTTCTGTGTAAACTAACGTACTTACATTTTAGTAACAGCGAACTTCCGTTCTATTAAGCATTCTCCTGACACTTTTATTCTCAGACATACAAAGACATTCTGTTTGGTGATGGTAAGCGACTGAGTGGTGACAACAGGCGATGTGCAACATCCGTCAAGTAGCCGCATCTGGGATTTTTCGAAGTGCAACCAGTTATTAACAGGGACCAGATCACTGGAAGAGGAGCTGTGGGTCAGAGTAGTAGTTAAATGAACACATTACTGGATGTGGCGCACCAATGAACTTTGAATTTTAATTCTCGACCAAAGATCGCTAACGTTGCAAAGCCGAGTTGGGTACGCCGCACATAGCTGAACAATGTCGTCAGCCACGAAGAAAGGACTTTTCAGTATCTGATGTCACCCAGGCCAAGTTCTGTTTTTAGGCACCCTTTCCCAGCCTGAATCTACATCTAAATTTGCACCGGGGTTGGAACACGTGTGCGTGTGACACTTCTGCGGAGTGACATTTCTGCGGAGCTTGGGGCTGTCGCTGGGATGAGAGGCATTCCGCAGGTAGTTCGCGGATTGGCGAAGCCAACGAATATGGAGGCAAAAAACCTGCTTGTGGTAACAGACTGATCTGTAGCTTAGCGCGAGGTCCAGGTTACGCTGGAATGTGTCAGTCTGGTTGTGAGTTGGCGAAGGCAACGAATGTGAAAGCAGAGAACTACAAGAAGTTCCTTGGCCTCTGCAGAATTGACTGCACATTATTTATACCTTCGCCCAACTTTCACAAACTCATTCTTACTTCTCAGGGCATAGTTTAGATGCACCATCATTACAACCGCCACAAACTCTCCGCCGGCCGCTGTGGCCGAGCGGATCTAGCCACTTCAGTCCGGAACCGCGCGACTTCTACGGTCGCAGGCTGGAATCCAGCCTCGGGCATGGATGTGTGTGATGTCCTTAGGTTAGTTAGGTTTAAGTAATTCTAAGTTCTAGGGGACTGATGACCTCAGATGTTAAGTCCCATAGTGCTCAGAGCCATTTGAACCATTTGAACAAACTTTCCATTCCGGTCGTGGACGGTAAGGACAAAAGAATGCTTCTGAGCTGAAACCTCGCCAATTTCGCTGCCGTGGTCATTAGGCATTTTGCGTATGGAACGAAGAAATCTGATTCTTTCTCTTGGAAGGTGAGTTTTCGGAATTTTAAGAGTAATGCTCAAAATCTTTTGAGAATCTCCCATGCACGTGGATGATACCATCCGTGGGTCTTCAGCTCTGACTGATCAAACCAATAACTAAACTCGAAATTCTTCTTCGACAATTTTCTCTTTTTTGTTAACACCGTTTGTTTGTACCAGATCACAGAACAGTAATCAGAACGACTGGATGAGAGTTTTGTAAATCACCTCTTTCGTAAGTGAACTCCTCCCTATGAATCGTAGCTTGACATCTGCTTTCCAACGCATGGATTTGTGTGTTCGTTCCATCATAATCTGCTCTCCCGTAGATAGCCCTTTACTGTTTGGTAGCCGTAGTGGTTGTTACTGAGTTTGGGTGCCTTACAATATGTTTGTTTCATTTGAGAGCAGTTGCCACTCTTTGCTCCAAGCCACGTCAGCTGTAGGCTTTTTATTTTCACACCAACGTTCTACCGTTTTTCGAGATCTTCTGCAGAGATACTTGTCGACGAGAACATTACTTAAGAGAAAATGTAATTCACTCGAGAACATGCGGCTAGTGTGAATTTATTCCTGCAAGAGACGCTATCTCTCTCCATTACATAAGAACACACACCACATCTTGTAACGGTATCTCTGTCTTTGCAACACGTAAAATGCGATTACAGAATAAGTCGTTTCCCCTCATGTTCAACTAACGGAAAATCACTGCACAATATGCAAATACAACTCTCGCTAGCATCATGCGAGAGACGTATAAATAGGGAGACGATTATAACTTCCCTAGAACAACAACATTCTGGTGCGTACTCTGACAAATCTTATACAAGATTATGGCCAGAGGCAAGAATAATGGGAGTTCACGATTTCAACTTTCCGCGCCACCACTGTGCCACGGTCATACATCCGTTGTTCTGAAACCTGTATTACACACCACGCACCTTTCCATACTTCCAAAACTCCGTCCGAACAGGCCTCTGAAAGACCAACGGCACTGACCGACCGCCGTGTCATCCTCGGATGATAGGCGTCGCTGGATGCGGACGTGGAGCGGCATGTGGTAAGCACACTGCTCACCCCGTCGTTTTCAGCTTTCGTGATGGGAGCCGCTATTTGTCAGTCAAGCAGCTCCTCAATTGGCCCCACAAGGACTGAATGCACCCTGCTTGGCACAAGCTCTCGGCACAACCGGACGGTCCCCCATCCAAATGCTAGCCAAGCCCGACATCGCTTAACTATGGTGACTTGACGGAAATCGGTGTTACATTGCGGCAAGGCCGTTGGCCCATATCTCCAAACTCGGTAAGAAAAAGCCCTTCCTCCATTGTGTAATTTTTCCAGTGTATTAGAGTTCACATGATACATATTAAGACAATAATGACTCTACTGATATGAAATGATCAGATACCATTATTGGCTGGGAGATCTCGCCTGGGGCGCCTAATGCAAGTCTTTCTATTGAAGGTACTTCGGCGACTTACCCGTCGTGATGATGAGATGAAATAATGAAACACTTCGTCCCCGAGCGGCGAAAATCCCTGACCCAGCCGGAAAGCGAACCTAAGACCCCAGGATCTAGAGACAGCAACGACAACCATTAGACCATGTGCTGCGGACACGACCCCACCATTCCGCATGTGACTGTGAAGTTGAAATTTAAGCAAATTAAGCTCGGAGTGAAACGCTACTTAAAACTGTATTTTTTTTAGTGCTCAGTGGATTTCAAAGTGTGTACTTGAGCATTTGGCTGCAAACGACAATTTGACTTTTTGTGGTTGCTTATGCCTTCTGAGAACGAACAAATTTGGTTGTGTCCTAGACTAATTTTCAGTTACTTACAAAATGTGAGTAAATTGCAACACATGAATAAAATGAAAGGTTCTTCACGTTGGATAATTCCGTTCGACACATAATGTTACTAAATAACTTTTGAAAGGAGCAAGATTCCAAGCAAGAGTTAAGCAAAACGCTTCACCTCGAATAACAAGGCCAGCTGCTAATGTAATCCCAGCAGCTTCCTTAGTAACACCATCACAGTAACTGAGTGTGCATGTTGTTATATTTCGTCGAATGTCTGGTTCCAAGGCAGTGTTTTGCAATCACAAACTGGCATGACAGTTGTAAGCGTGTGTGAGTTTTATGTTCTGCACACCGGTGCTTCTCGATCTTTGTGGTTTCACCGATGTATACTACACAAGTGTACGGTATAAGGTAAAATTCCCCTTAGCAAACCAAGATCATTCTTTGCAGACCTAACCTCAGACGGAAGTCGAAAACACACATTCCATACGTTCTTCCACCAGAATACAACCAATGCCTTTGTAAATATTATTAACGTAAGGAGGGAAAACTGTACATTGAACTGCCACCTCATTATTTTCATCGCTCATGTTATTCACAGTAAGTCGATAGCACAATGCACGTGCAATCTGTTCCTCACCATACCCATTCTGACGAAAGTTCACCTCAGGATGGACTAATTCAACTGATAAATTTTCTGGGTCTTAGATGACCTGGTCATATGGACAACGCTGTGAAGTTTCCCTTTACGCCGAGCTTTGCGCTGAAAGTTATCAGACTGAAGTTAAAAAATCAGCATGAGTTGGCTTTCTATAAATAACTTGTCCCAGGTACCACCATCCTTCATCCTCAGCGACTCATTACGGAACAGAAGACAACCGAATAACCAAGCGGATTTCAACATGTGCCGTTGTCGAGGTCGTTAGTCGGCTGCCGCAATTTATTTTCGTATTCAGTCCCCTGGGAGAAAATCGAGGGTCTTAACTACGGCCTTTCTGTCCAATGTGCCATTAACTGAGCGATCTATGTGCACAGAAAGTGCCTCAAACAGTTGGTGGTCCAGACGCTGTCCCGTTGAGCAACAGAGAACAACTGTAGTTAAGCCCGCTAAACAGGACACAGCGTGTGTTTACAAACAGTTATTCGTACTGTATCGCCAAGTGGTGAGTTGTGTGGGCGGCATCCACTGAAGCGATGACGCCACAGCACGGCGGCGTGTTCCCAGTGCGCTAAGCGCACGGCGCCTGAACGTGTGGAAAACGAGGCGCCCCCACAACGGCAACTCCCTCTGCCCATGCTACCAGAAACATGCTTCTTGCCGACAACCGAATAACCAAGCGGATTTCAACATGTGCCGTTGTCGAGGTCGTTAGTCGGCTGCCGCAATTTATTTTCGTATTCAGTCCCCTGGGAGAAAATCGAGGGTTAAACAGAAAAACTACCCAGTGGGTTTAAGTGGGTTTTTATAGTTTTTATTGTTTTTGGGAATTCTTATGATTAATTTTCCCAAGACACTAATCCAGTCTTACAACCACTTTATTCTAAATATATATAAATTGTAACAGAGCACTCTGAAGAAGACACTCCATACTCTTGCCCGGTTGCTTCCGCCAAATCCCCCTCCCTGATGATGCCCTCATCACCTCCATCTACCCCTCCTACCAACTTTGATCCTCCCCTACCTCCCCCTGTGTTTTTCCTCCAGGGCACCCTCTCTCCCGTCTTTCCCTCCTCTCTTCCTCCCTCCCTACCCTCCTCCCCCCCAAGCATCCACTACCCCCTCTACTTTCTCCCCTCCCCCTCCCTTCTCCTCTGCCACTGGCATCAACACCCTCCCCCTCTCCCTCCTACCCGCACCACTTCCCTTTGGCAGGTCCCCGGCTTTGTGCATGAACAGTGAATCTTCGTGCGCCGGAGATCGTCGCCAGTGCTCGGTATGTCTTCACGTCAGTGCTTTAGTGTCTCTCCGTTTGTGCTCCTTCATTCACGTGTGTAATTTCTGTCTCCTCCATTTGTGTACAGTGATGAACATTTTTTATTCGGACAGTGCGCCTGCGAACGGCTTCATGTATTTTAATATGTCTGTCTACCGTTTTTATCCTGTCTAAATCACAATAAAGAAAAAAAAAATCTGAAGAAGTCCCTGCTGACATTAGCAAAATCTTCTATACTCTTATAATTTATGCAGATGCCACTCATCATCTCCGACAGCTGTCAGAGGTTCGAAGAGCCCTGGACATTCATCAGGCAGACAGTACAAATATTGCACAAGCTGTCGAACTATGGATAGATCTTTAGAACATCCTGATGTGGAACCCTGTAAGACGACAATAAAAAAGAACGAAAGGAAAAGCACTGGACTCCTTTCACTATTTTTAGAGATGTATCCAAACCAACAGGATTTATTACTTTTAAGGAAAGCTAAATTCTTGCCCTAACAGCACTCCATCCACTGAGAGAATCTTCTCAAATGTTTAGTCAAAATTAAGAAATAATTTTGCAGAGAATAAAACTGAGAAATTAGTGGCGTATGAATTTCTGCATGGTTCCAAAAAGAACTAAAGTGTACTTTATATTCACTACGATTCTACATCAGTTTAAGTTTTTTCTGTACGTTAATTGTTATTGTGTTTCTTACATTGCATGAAAGCTTAGAACACAATATTAATAAAATATATTCTCGTATTAATAAATACGAGGGGTGTTCCACTAGCAAAGAAACAAATTTTTTCTGACAGCAGGTTGGTTTTACTCAGGATTTAAACACGCCATATTATTCTCCATTCTTTAGGCTACAAAACCCTATTTTTCATTGTGACGGCCTTGCGCTACCTTACTGGGAGGGCCTGTATGCCCGCGAGGTACGCCGGCTGGTGTGGCCGAGCGGTTCTAGGCGCTACAGTCTGGAACCGCGCGACCGCTACGGTCGCAGGTTCGAATCCTGCCTCGGGCATGGATGTGTGTGATGTCCTTAGGTTAGTTAGGTTTAAGTAGTTCTAAGTTCTAGGGGACTGATGACATCAGATGTTAAGTCCCATAGTGCTCAGAGCCATTTTTGAACCCGCGAGGTACCACTCTACCGGTCGACGCCAGAGCCGACGTCTTGCTGCATCAGTAACCTCCCCATCACGCGCGTACTGCTTCCTGCGGAGTGCATCCTTCATTTGACCAAACAAATGGAAGGTGCGAGATTCGGGCTGCAGGGTGGATGAGAAAGAACAGTCCAATAAAAGTTTGTGAGCTCTTCTCGGATGCTCAGATCTGCGTGAGGCTTTGCATTTTCGTGGAGACGGACAAGGTCGTTTGCCTTTTTGTGAGGACGAACACGCTGAAGTCTAATGTCGTAAGAGTGACAGCTGTGTGCGGCGGGCCGGGTCTTGGGAAATTGGACTGATTTGCGAGACCTTGTGATGAAGACAGATGCCTCGCCCAACAACTCACCGTGCTTTTGCTCACCGACAGATCTCCGTAGATATTCTAGAGCCGCCTACGAAAACCTGCAATACTCCGGTTTTCCACCAAAAGAAACTTAATGACAGCTCTCTGCTTCGAACGCATCTCCGTTACAAACACCATTTTGAAGGCTACGTATAGTGCTGCCACCCCTCGAAGCTTCATGGATCTATAAGGGCTGAAGCGGGAATATTCCACAACATCCCACGACAAATTCCGCATTTTTTCAACCGAAATTGGCCGAGAAGAAAATGTGTTGCATTACTAATTGAGCGCGCCTCGTAGTTGCCTTTAATAAATATAATGGATCTTAAGTTTTGTACGGCTAACCATGTAACATTTTGTATGTTAGTTAAATTTTTATAATTGTATATAGTTAGGTTTTATTGTTTTTTTGTAGTTTTTAAACCTTTTTATAAACTCTCTCTCCCTCTTTCTTAATTTTTTTAATCGGGTTAAATTACGACAATTATTGTGCTATAAGGGGGGGTATTCTCTTGGGCTCCTGTGAACTGTGATAGTAGCCACCATGACAACTGTGGACTACGTACACTTTACTGCGCGCCACCTGCATCCTGTAATGCTCGGTGTCCTCCTCAGCGGCGACTGCCTCTTCAGACAATGTAACTGTCAGTGTCAAAAGGCCATAATCGTGCTACGGTTGTTTGAGGAACATCATACTGAACTTATGTTGACGTCTTGGCCACCAAATCCACCTAATGTGAGCCCGATGTAATTCTTGTGGGACGCTATCAGGCGCCAGACCCGCACTGGCCCGTAATCTACGGCGATTTGCCTGACCTGCTCCCACATGCCTCCGGAAACCTACCAAGAGCTTGTCAAATTTAACCCTGTCGCAGGGGCGCTGCTGTGTCGTTTGCCAAAGGCGGACCAACACGCTATTGAGCAGAAATTGTAACGTTGTAGATCTTCAGTTTATATGTATAATAATATATGAGCACATAGTATAGCGTCTCAGCAGTATAATAATTTTTGATCAACCCCACCAACTCCTTTATAAAAATCGAGGAGTAGGTGCGGCCATAACTACGTCGGAAACCTTTTCACAGGAATCATCTGACAAGGAGACGGCACGAGCGTGGGGTCGGGGATTTGTCCGAAATTTTGTGTGGTGAAAGAGGACCCCTAACACCTCACGTGGTTAAAATATTAGGACGCACTACCCGGAAAATCCCGGGAAAAAGCGATCCAAAGTTTCTTCGCTGCCTTATGAGTATGAAATGTTAGTACACTGCCGAGCCGCTGTCTGGCCTAGATGTTTTGGGGCTCGGACTCTTACGCCAGAGGTCTCGGGTTCTATTCCTCCTCTGGCACCTTTTTTTTCTTCTGTCTCATTTTCTTTTGTTATTCCACCAATTATTCAGAAAGTTTCCCAAACCTACATTATCTTTAACAAATTAGTTACATTATTGAATAAAAATTATTTTCTTTTTGTCCAACAACACAATTCATGGCGGTCGGTTTTCCATTTTTCATTGTAAAGTATATAAGGAGAATCATTGGGTTTTTAATCAGAATAACAAATTCGATTGGGAAACATGCAATTTTTATACATATAACAATTATAAACAAGAACCGCAGTGGTAATTATCGTACAAACAAGCAAAGCAATAATTTTTGCGACATCTTGCGCAACATATAAAAGCGGATGCTTTACAATCACAGAGAGTTTGCAATAAATCTGTACAAAAATATGCCCCATTAACATTTACGAAAATGTTTTGAGTTTCTAATAATTTTGAGGCAAACCAGGCATATTGAACCATGTCTCGGAATATTGGTGACGATAACTGATGGTGAATTACAGAATGAATTTTTATACAGTCTTCCCGGGAATTAATTTCACGATTCTCCTGTAACAATGCGCTGCAATTTTGCAAGCAACAGAAGAAAAAAATAAAAGTGCTGTAGGAGGAACCGAACACGAGACCTCTGGCGCAAGGGTCCGACCGCTAACCATGCAGTCCAGGCGGCGGCTCGGCAATGGACTAACAGTTTATACTCATAAGGCACCTAAGAAACTTTGGATCGATTTTTCTGGGGATTTTCCGAGTAGTGCGTCCTAATATTTTAACCACGTGAGGTGTTAGGGGTCCTCTTTCACCACACAAAATTTCGGAAAAATCCCGGACCCCACGGTCGTGCCGTCTCCTTGTAAGTACTAATGACGCTCTGCCAATGCACTGCCCTTTTATACCGTGTGTACACGATACTCCCATCATCTGTATACGTGCACATTGATGTCTCATGACTTTTGTCACCTCAGTGTAATCTACTGCACTGTGGTTGTCAAGAAAGCGAATTCGTTGTAGCAGAAAGCGAATTCGATGCTACAGGCACGGACTGGACTAGTTGCTTCTTGTTTCCAAGCAACACAGCTGGGACCGCGGTTTCACCTTTTCGTGTGTACACTCGTGCAGTGACGCGAATCCCGTTTCCGTCAGGCAGTCTTCAGCTGAAGCGTGCTCTGTCCGTCGTGTGGGACAACAGGTGTCGCGAGAGTCGGCGTATGATAACTGCCAGGGCAACACGTGGGCGTGGTGTGGACTGGACCGCCGTGCTGGTGAGCCGGTGTGCCTTGTAAGGCGGAGCCCGGTCCGCGGCCCACGGCGTTCGCCACCCACGGACAGCGCGCTGCCCCTCCTCGGCAGGCGCTGCACCGCAGCACGCCAGTACGAGCCGAGCCGCCGAGCCAGGCGCTGCCCCAACGACACCACCACACGACGGCGGAGCTTCTGCACGGCCGGGAGGTACGCGACAACCTGCGCCCGGTCGAGCTGCATCAGCGCCGTTACGCGGATTGTGCTCCGGCCTTACTGATATCACCCGTGTTTCCAGCCAGAGCCATTCTCGTGCTACGTGCATTTAAATTATTTGTGGCATCGCGTTAGTGAAGAGAAACGGCGATCTGCTTAATCCCGGCGTTTGATCGCAAACGTACATCACTTTATTGTCGATTTCGGTGTTCGATGGCTATCTTCAGACCTTAGCGAAACGCAGGTTTCCTCGGCGAATTTCATTGATCAAAGTTTCTCGGCTTTTCAAGCGATTCGCGGCGTCGCGTTGTCGCAACGTTTCGACGAGTTTTCTACTCGTCATCTTCAGGCCTGAAAATGGTGAGCAGGGAACTCGCCGAAACGCCACGACTCAGTCGATAAGCCGAAATTTCATCATTTCAGCCATGTTTTATTACAGAAAAATAGAAATATAAAAAAATTATAAAATAAATAAAACTGTATAATTTAAACTACATCAGGTATTTATTTGTCCATCATAAGACAGGTCTTAAGATGTTTGTCATAGATTAGAAGCCGCTAGTAAATTTATTTACGTTTGCGATCAAAAACTGGATTAAAGAGAATTACACCTGTTTCATTTAAACTCTTTCATTGTACTGAAAGCACATATCAGCATGCGAACTTCGTGAGTATCTTTGTGCAGTGCGCCTAAGGTAGTTCGTTTACAACGTTTCGCGGCTGATAGAGGGGTTAGCAGACTCACTCATTTATGTGACGAAGAAACTCGCCGATACACAGTTGCGAGGTTGCGGACTGGTAAGTGAAAATGGCGTTCGAACTGCCTTGCGGCTCACTGTTGACCGACTTGGGAATCTAGATAAAACTGTATTCCGTGCACGTTAATCCACAATCTCTACCACACTCAAAACGGCTAGCAGTTTCACGAATGATAGAAGCGGCTTGAACGTCTCGTGCTTCCTTTTGGAGGTGGTATGTCCTTGACTTCCTCCGACCTCTGAACTGCCTTTTCGATCTAATTATTATTGAGGTATCTACAGTTTAACACAGACTCCGGACTATGGTGGAGCTTTGTATTTTTCATATTAACTAATCATTTTCATAGTTCATACGCGTTAAACCGGATCCCATCAACTTCTGTGAGATAATCTTTTATTTGATCGCTAACAGGAATATCGAATTTGTAAAAACGCCCCGTCGCGTTATAAACATAATAATTGTCTAAGTGGCAGCGGGACATTATCCAGTTCTGGTAACGGTTCACAAGAGATTTCCTCCCCGGAGAGTGTGAGACACAACGTTACTCTCAGGCAGTAGCGTAGAATGCCGTCACATTCGTTTGCGTAAATCCTGTGTTGGTAGTTCCTCACAGAAACCTGCCAAGTCTCACCCATGGCTATTAATTCTCCTGACAGTGCCTTCCATTGTAAAAGAAATTTCATCAATGAACAACACACAGGTTAAAGGACTTAAAATTTGCCGTATGAGCCTTCGGCAGATGTCCAACTACTAGAGAAGGTCTTCATTTGTTAGGTCTTGCATTCTCTGCAGCTTTGGGAAATTTTAGCACCTGCACGAATGACCATAACATGGCCTCCTTAGGTGTAACTATTCCCACGCTCCGAGCTCAGCGAAGTCATGTGGTTTTAAAGATTCTGTCTCGCGAAAACTGCCATAAAAGCTTTGAAACGTGAGATGAGAAGATAATCTGAGATGAGAAGATAATCCCCTCTCTCCATACAGATATGTTGGTTGTTGGCTCTTGCTCCGTGCATCCTCATACGGAAGAGGGAGGTCAGTAAACACACTGTTTTGTATTCGGTCAGTGAAAACCTTTTATAGTTAGTATCTCTAATATAAACACAATACAGCGACGGAGACGACGTTAGCATAATTAAGAATGTACCTTTCCTAGCGCCGACAAGCCAGTTCAAATTTACTGTTCCACACGAGGCAAATGAAATGTGTCTGGAGCAAAATCTATCAGATTGTTGACACATCTACATGTGTATCTTTTTACTTCCTTCATCAATCCTGAACAGTTACAACGAACTTCATTGAGATATTTTACAATACGCGTTTCAGAAAAAGGTGCAATTTCACGCATTAATTTTGTGTATATTTACAGAGTCAGATAGCAGATTATAACTTCAGTTGCCATGTGGTCCTGATATTTTCTTTCCCGCATAATAAAACGTAATTTGTGTTATAAATAACTAGTAGCAACTCGCAGCATGTGTCCCTTACAAACGAAAAATTCCGTGCGATTTTCTCTTGATTCGATATGCATTTTGATTGCTTATTAGAGAAATTAACTGGTATGCAGCCTGTAGGTATATTAAAGCAGAGTTCTGAGGCTGAGCCTTTTTCGAGATGTGAGATCGTTTCAATTAAATAGAGTCATGGGCAAGAAGCTAGCGAAAACTGTTCTTCATTAACTTCATTCGATCTGTGTTTAATGTGTCATTAGAACTGTATCGTGTGAATGGTGAGCTAGTCCAGTGGAGTTTTGTGTTTAATATTGTTGTGGATAAACACAGGAAAGAAAGCGTGGGAACTGGTACATCCAATCTATACCAACAGGGGCTGTGGGTTTAACGATCTCCATCAACGGTACCTTTTAGCCTTGTTCACTGTGTCTCTTCGGGAGATCGAAAAACAGTCTTGTGATCAGGAACTTTACGTCAACTCTTCTTCACTCCTTGTCGGCTAAATGTGCAATGTGGTGTCGGAATGAAACAACGGTACCATGCTCTGAGGGACGCAACATTACTAAATAAATGATATAAGGAGTGTTCAAAAAGTCTCTCTTCAGTGCCGTATGATTGCTAGCCGCGGGTGCCGTATACCGCAGTGAATATACCAAAATGAAACTCAGTGAAATTCAAGTTATTAATTTATTGAATATTCATTTTTTCCTACGAATTTTCACATTAAATGTTGAAAGTGTCCCCCCTGTTGTTGAACACACAATTCAAATCTTCTAATCATGTTTCCAAGCACAAGCTGTAACATTTCTTCTGTAACAGAAGCAGTGAAAGTGAATATTGCAGTTTTCAATTCATCGATGGATTTTGGACGTTTTTTTATAGACAGTTGCTTTCGCTGCACCCCAGAAGAAAAAGTCAGGTGTTGTTAGATCAGGCGATCGTGGAGGCCAAACTCCCTGTGAAATTATGCGATCACCAAAAACATCAGTAAGCAATGACGTTGGAACGCGAGCTGTATGCACGGTTGCACCATCTTGTTGAAAATAACCGTTCAGTATTTTACTTAACACAAGTTCTCGAATGAATGGGTACAGAATATCACTGCAGTATCGTTGTGCGTTTATTGTTTCGCTGAAAAACCCAGGCAGGCGAACAATCATACGGCACGCGCGGCTAAGAATCATACGGCACTGCGGAGATACTTTTTGAACACCCCGTACTTGGATCAACAAATAAACTAGTTTTTTCTTTTTCAAGTGGGATGTTGTATCTTGTGTATACACTCACGTACCGATGTGTTAAAGAGGCCGCTTCATTAATTTTCCTCAGTTTGTTCCTGCAAAGGCATTGCTCATTACTCAGCATTACAAGCGTGCACTGTTTTGTCAACAACGAGGCCAGCGACAAAATGCTCAAGAAACTGGCCAAGTATTTGAGGCAGTCGGTCACATTAATGTATTTACACGGAGCTGCAAAGTGTATTTCTCTGTCCAAATTTCAGTCAAGCTGAGAATATTCCTGACTTCACTGCTTTGAGCTGTAACATTAGAAATGTTGTGCCTTTGCTGACACACCAACCGTGAATGCAAGCGGATGTAGTTTGGCACTCTATACATATTGACATTTACTCACAAACAAAGTTCATTCTCAGAAGAGAAACTAAAGCACTGGACGTCTGATCTATTGCTTAATTTGGCGAATACGTTGAAAGTATTCTGAAATTTCAGCGTGGCAGTGTGATTAGTAAGAAGTCATACTGGACATCATACTGATGACGAATGAACCAAATCAAGTCTTAAATATAAAGATTTAGAGAAATACATACGTCTTTTAAACAAGGTGTAGGCACAAATATTGAAATTCGCTGCTGCTAGATACATAACTTGAATCAATACGATTCAACAGCACCGTAAGACTCTGAGTAACTAATAGAGTATTCTTTTTTTCTTTCAAGGACGCTACATGAATTCATTGAATGAGCTTTTCGTTCTGAAGAGAAAGTTCATAAATGTATTTCCTTTGTATGAGCTTATGTTGGGTGCACTGAGAGGCTTACGTTGCAAGTGATAAGCATTCATCGATAATGCAGTTCACCTGTGACATACAGCTGCCAGTATCCGTTCTATCATCGAACGTCCTCCATGTGCTTAGTGCTTACGGCACGGTCTCGTATGAAATTACGACTCCAGTTTGCTTCATAAGCATTCACAGCCTTGTGACCGAAACGCAATTGTGTTTGCTGTAGTGAAACTGCCTTAGGACGTGAAACAGGCCGACTTGGAGCAGGAGAGGCACCACAGGACATTTCAATTTACACTGTCAATACGTTTACAAATAAATTCATAAAACTTTGTTAGCATGACCAGGAAGGATTCAGGATTGACACTCATAGCAGAGGGAGTTCAAAAACATAACAAAACAAATTTTTTTACATGTGAAATTTCATTTTTTCACTTGGTATTGGCTGCATTTGTTGCTATAGGTACACTTTTCTTCATAAGTAAGAGAGATTCTTTGATGAATTTTGCACAGCATGGAAACCATACTTACAGGTGTATGAAACTCTAGAATTTCCCAACTCTGTTAAAAACTGTGGTAAAAATTGAGATAATTAACTATAAAATTCGGGTTTTCTCTCAACACGAAGTTTAAAACGTAACAGCCCATTCATTTTCCATAGATTAAATAAATTCTAGAGTTTCATACACCTGTAAGTATGGTTTGTAAGCTGTGCAAAATTCATCGAAGAATCTCTCTTACTTATGAAGAAAAGTGTACCTATAGCAACAAAACCAGCCAACAGTAAGTGAAAAAAAATCATGAAATTTCACATTTCAAAAATATTATTTTTTCGTGTTTTTGAACTTCCACTGCTATGAGTGTGAATCCTGAATCCTTCCTGGTCATGCTGACAAAGTTTTATGAATTTATTTGTAAAAGTATAGACAGTGCAAATTAAAATGCCCTGTGGTGCCTCTCCTTCTCGAAGTCGGTCCGTTTGACGTCCTTAAGATACTGACACAACAGCTGTGACATTATCTGTCGCTTTATCGAACTGAATGATCACTGAGGAAAAAATGACACGTACAGTACATGTACTCGTGAACAAAAACGCCATATATCTGTCTTCAACAGCGTGACTGCTACGGTCGCAGGTTCGAATCCTGCCTCGGGCATGGATGTGTGTGATGTCCTTAGGTTAGTTAGGTTTAAGTAGTTCTAAGTTCTAGGGGACTGATGACCACAGATGTTAAGTCCCATTTTTGTCTTCAACATTATCTCGTGCCACGAAAGCGAGCCTGTGCGTTGCTCCCACAGAAACATTTGCTAATGGATGATCCTTTCTCTCCAAACTGGCGCTTCGTTTAGACAGTGGGAAGGGACATACCTCAGGAGCGATTGCCGAAGTTACGTGTATTTTATTCAGCGACACCACATTTTTACGTAAGTGCCCCTTCCTGATAGGCTCAGAAGGTGTTGAATCGCGAACCTTTTGCTCAGTACACTGACATCTTAACCGCAAAGCCACAAACAACGTTCCTTCGCGAGAGAGCAGTGACGCGGAGAAACGGCGGGTTAACAGCCTTGCAAAACGTACAAGGTCAGACATCTTACCGGGCCAACGTAGCCCTCCAACTGCACCTGTGGCTGCAGCTGTAGCTAGAGCTCGCTGGAGTCCGGTTTTAAATGGCGTCTGCGTGGGTGGCAGCCTGGATCAGCTACGGCGGCATGTCTGCCACTGTGCTGTGAAGTTGAACAGCTTCACGGCAAGACCTTTCCTGAAGCTGCTTCTACGTCCTGGGCCTTGCCGTTAGTCACTTTCCTCCTGTTCACAAGTGCTCTTTTTACTTTCCTGTAATTCATGTACCACAAGATGAGCCATGCGTCCGTAAGAATATTCGACTTCCTCCCTTATGAATTAAATGAACGGTGTCCCGTTTATCGTGGCGATGCCGCATGAATTTTTCTTCAGAAGAAATATGAAAACAGTGCCAATCAAACGTTCTTTAGCTATCAGAGGGACATTAATCAGCATTATCGTCCTTCTTATGACATTGTTCGATACGAAGATATGAACAGGAGATTTTTAAATAGCACCCTACGTTTTTTATTTCCTAATCCACTTCCTCATGATCTGTTCAAAAACGTATCACAGTGTACCATTCATTAAATATGACGTTACAAAAAGACCTAACAAAAAACTGACTTTGAGGCTTCTCACACGCTGCAGGTGGTACCCGGGGTACCTTAACTCGTCCCACTTGTTGGAGTTGACAGGGACAAATAGGAACAAAAGGTAAATGCATATCGACATTCAAACAAATGTCTTCAGTTTAGAGATCATGCGAGTACAATGTACACTGAGGAAGAGAAGGTAAAACATTATCTTAGTTACAGACTGGTAACTTACTTTCTCCGAAGATAAGCAGCATCTCTACCTTCTCAGCCGGGCGCTGTGGCCGAGCGGTTCTAGGCGCTTCAGTCCAGAACCACGCTGCTGCTACGGTCGCATGTTCGAATCCTGCTTCGAGCATGGATGTGTGTGATGTCCTTAGGTTAGTTAGGTTTAATTAGTCTAGGGGACTGATGACCTCAGACGTTAAGTCCCATAGTGCTTAGAGTCATTTGAACCATTTTTACCTTCTGTTCGTTAGTGTACATCGTACTCACACAAGTCCTCAACTGAAGACGGTCGACTGAATTATTACTGTGCGGTTGCCCCGTGTTTCCATTTGTTTACTGTCAATTCCAGCGAGTGGACGAGTTAGGCTACCCCGGGTGTGTTGCTGGAAAAGTAAAGCCAAAGCCAGTTGTGTGTTACGTTTTTAATAGTTTCACGTTTACGAGAACGACACAATGTGATACTTTTTTAAGCGTATCTTAGGAGAGAAAGTGGATTACCAAATAAAAATACAGGGTACTGTTTAAAAATACGAGTTGCTCTTCATATCTTCGTAACGAAGAAAGTTGCAAAAAAGGCAGCCATGCTAGATAATGCCCTCTTGTAACTAAACAACTCTTTTTATTTTGCTTTCGAACAAGAAGCTATTCAGAATGGTCAAGATAAACTGGACATAAATCATATTTTTGTGACAACTCCATCCCTTGCATAGGTAAAGTCTGTAAGTAGAGCCAGTTACCATATTTAAACGTAGTCCTATATTAAATTTAATGTAGAACCCAATCGTAAAATGGTTAGCTTACCGCACTGTCAGTGAAGAAGCTTGTTATATTTGTAAAGCAATTGACACGTTCCACACCTCCACACCATAACGACATATTACAAATTTGATCAATTAAACATGATACTTACTAAACTAAAATAATTTATTTCCTGACTCTTTCACGTCCTCTCTTTTCTACATCTTTCCTAAGAGCTCCTGACTTCGCACCAATGTTCTCCACGTACTCATACCATCATATAATTTTCTAGAAATCTTCGTTCTCTCTCAAAAATTGTAATCCCCTATAGATGATACATACATAGATAGAATATAGGTAGATAACTAGGAAAATATACTTTGAATAGATGTGCTAATTTTCCTTCCACAGATTTAAATGAAGAATATAAGGTAAAATTTTAGGCTATTGTAGCCACATATCATCAAACAGAAGACAGAAAAACATTTACGCACCTCGAATTATTGCAATGAAATATGCAGAAGCCGGATCACCTTATATTATTAATAATATCTACATCAGTTGGTTCCACTAAAAAATTACTCGTCTTTGGAGTAAGAGTTCGCCACCAATAAATCGTGTACCCTACTCTCTAGTTGTACTTTAGCTACTAATAAACTTTTTATTATAGCTGATAAGTTATTGAAAATTTGTGTTCCCGGATAGTGAACACATTTCTGGACCAAATGTTTCAACAAACGAAGTAAGATGTCGCTGTTATTCCAAAGTCCTAATAATCTGTGAACAGTTCTTATTGTTTGGCTGAGAAGACAAAGGGAGGCAATGGATTCTGATGTTCACCTTTAGTTTCTGTATAAATCAGAAGGTTATGAGTTAGTAAAACGTCGAAAGCAAAGTTTTAAATGTGAGAAGAAGACAGAGAAAAGAGGGATTTGGGAAACTCGCTCAGCATTAGACTACATAGACATGTATAAATCGTAAGTTCGTCCGCAAACGTCGGGTAGCAAGAACGACTGTTAGTATTCAACCGTATTAACCCGTGTTTTCTAATTTTACAGTTGTGGTTATTTTGAGAGATATATGTGAGAGGAAGCAATGTCTTTCTCAGCTCTGCTAAGGTTGTACGTTCTCAGAATTTTAACAGCACTCCTCTCCATGACGCACAGCTTCTGTCTTGTAGCGTGTCACTTAAGTGACACCACCCGTTGACGAAACGCGCCGCTCTTCTTCGGATAATCTGTATTTCCTCTATTAATCCTAAGTATCTAAGACTCAAGAATCGGCCGAACAGGATTTCTGTGTGCTACCTCTTTCGTGGGTAGGTCGGCTGTGGAGAGAATTGAGTGTCCATAGACTGGTGTCTTGTAACTGTAGCTCCAGCTATTGC
Source organism: Schistocerca serialis cubense (assembly GCF_023864345.2). Taxonomy (NCBI): domain Eukaryota; kingdom Metazoa; phylum Arthropoda; class Insecta; order Orthoptera; family Acrididae; genus Schistocerca; species Schistocerca serialis. Next base: position 371,242,862 of record NC_064638.1, read on the forward strand.
CTGCACCAGAGCATCCCAAACTTTTCCTCATAGCAACCCGCTTCAAATATATAGTTTCACCAGACATCCTTTCACTAATATTAGTAAAAGAGATTTTACTGTAACATATGAAATTTTAAAGGAATATTAATTTTCATATTTCATTTCAAAATACAGTATAATTATAGATTAAATATCCTTTCACAAATACAAAACTTCTAATTACTACTGTTTTATGAATTCAATGACTCACGTAGGCTTGACGAGCGTTACAAATCTGTCTTATATCACCTCGAATATAGGACAGATTCACACGCTCATCCTTTCTCATACTTTCTAGTTTAATTTTATTTATGTTAAACATACTAGAAAAGGCACTTTCACACGAATATGTTGTACAATACTGCAGCAAAACTATGAGTGTTCTTTTACTTACGTGACGATAATCTTGCTGAATAGAAATCCAGAAAGTGCACAAGTTTGATTTGTTGGTACGTAAGTTTTAAAGTACGGTTCTTCACGTCTGCCGTTCCTCCTCTTCAGTGTGTTGAAGTCCACAAGTACTGGAAAGCGCGAACGGATTTCTCATTCAGCCAGAATGATTTATCTCTAGTGTTGGGAAATATCTGCTCAATCTTTCAGCAGCACTAAATAGTCGTTTATCACTGGTTGAATTTTTCTATTAAATGCAGTTGTAGATGTCAATGGAAACATTTCAAAATCGCTTTGTTTTATTTTTCTAACCCGTACCTCGACTTTATCTCTTAAGGTTGCAGTTTTGTCAGTGGCGGTAATGAGATTTGCACTCTTACTATGTAGACTAACATTTGTCTTGTTGAGTGATTCAAATAAATCAGAAAGAAAAGCTAACTTTGTGTTCCAGAGCTCGTCTTCCAATGCGTCCACAAACTCGGTTTTGTTTTCTTGCTCAAATAATTGCAGGTTTGAATCCTTAAGTTCATATTCAGAACTAAGTATTCCCCCTCTGGATAGCCAGCGGATTTTTGTATGAAGGAGGAGGTGACAACGATGTGTCCTAGCTCGTCACATATTTGATCTAAAAGTTTTGTATTGAGAGAACTGCTCTTAATGTAACTTGTCATTTTAACAGTCTTTTCCACAACTGATTTCAAATCCTTTCCAGTGGTTTTTGTTACGAGCGCTTCTCTGTCTAGAAAGCAGCGCGTAGTAATCAAGAGAGACACCTAGTGTCGTAGTTGGAGTTACATGTAAAAAATAGTGGAATTCAGCATATCGATCACTCGTTTAATACCTGATCTGTGGTTACACGGAACGAAGAGAAGGATTTTTTGTATTATTTTATTACAAGTTTTTCTTTTGTTTTACATGCTGCTAGTCCCGCGACGTCTTTGCTACAGCTACTCGACACTCTGGGGTGTCGGGACACGCATTTTGGAAAGTTCTGGCCTACATTCTCAGTAGTCGCAAAATAACCTCCTTTGCCAAGATGTCACCCACACAGCTTGAAAAATAGGCGAAATTGCTAAACCTTACATTTGGCTTAAAAATATCAATTATCTGATATTCGTCAGACATACAATTTTAGTCTCCTTCCGTGTGTAATAGCTACGGTACCCTTTACATCCTCGTCTTGGCTTTCGCCTTACGCCCGTCTTTTCCAATCTGTCTATCATCACGTTGAGTGGTTGTATCTTTTTGTCCTCGGCCTCCAAAGCATTGAAGCTTTCGAAGAAAAAGGAAGGTTACGGTTTCACATCTTGTCAGCTCAGAGACAATTACAACTGAAGCGCTACACCTGGTGTAGCAGCATAAGGGACGGAACAAAACGTGGCTTCTTTAAGGAAACTATCCCAGCTTTCGCCAAAGGTGATTTAGAGAACAGCAGAAGGCCAAACAGCTACCTGGTCGCCGCTCGTCTCAAGAAGAAACGAAAAAATGTTAAGTCATTGCAGATGGACGGCAGCAGCTAGAACTCCACGGATGAACATGGACGAGCTGTGTAGGAGACAGCAGCTCAGTAAAATAAGCGCACAGCTGTCACATGATGGACGTCAGTAGGTAGTTGTTTTATGTTGGAACTCGGGCGAAATGGTACCGAGACGACCGTGTCTTTTATCATCATTGACCAAAGTAAAAGCTTCCTCTCGCAGACAGAAGATACGTACACGACGTGTAGGAGATCTCCTGTACCTCTCACAGTCAGTTTCTAAAACGCCTTTTATTCTCCAGTCAGTTTTTGTGTCCCTTCTGCGCCTGCGCCTTTGGCGGGGGCCTGTCTTTCTCGCCAGGCCCTCGGTGCGGCCCTGAAAGAGACAGCTGGTCACTGACAAGGGAACCTCCCCATCGCACCCCCCTCAGATTTAGTTATAAGTTGGCGCAGTGAATAGGCCTTGAAAAACTGAACACAGATCAGTCGAGAAAACAGAAAGAAGTTGTGTGGAACTATGAAAAAATAAGCAAAATATACAAACTGAGTAGTTTATGCGCAAGATAAGCAACATCAAGGATAGTGTGAGCTCAGGAGCGCCGTGTTCCCGTGGTTAGCGTGAGCAGCTGCGCAACGAGAGGTCCTTGGTTCAAGTCTTCCCTCGAGTGGAATTTTTACTTTATTTATTTTCTCAAAGTCATGATCTGTCCGTTCGTTCATTGACGTCTCTGTTCACTGTAATACGTTTAGTGTCTGTGTTTTGCGACCGCACCGCAAAACCGTGCGATTAGTAGACGAAAGGACGTGCCTCTCCAATGGGAACCGAAAACATTTCATCTCAAGGTCATAGGTCAACCGCTTCCTCCACAGGAAAACACGCCTGATATATTCTGTATGACTCTCGTGACGACATGTGCGTCACGTGAAAGGAATATGTTGTCGACCCACCTAACTTGTACACTTGGCGAACGGGTAAAAGGATTCTTCTACCTTGCCCGATTTCGGTTTTCTTGTGGATGTGATAATCACTTCCAAAAAAGTGATGAAAACATAAAAAATTAAACTTTTCACTCGAGGGAATACTTGAACCAAGGACTTCTTATTTCGCAGCTGCTCACGCTAACCACGGGACCACGGCGCTCCTGAGCTCGCACTATCCTTGGTGTTGCCTACCTTGCACATGGACTACTCAGTTTGTATATTTTGCTTATTTTTTTCATAGTTCCACACAACTTCTGCCTGTTTTCTCGATTGATCTGTGTTCAGTTTTTCAAGGCCTATCCACTGTGCCAACTTATAACTAAATCTGAGGGGGGTGCGATGTGGAGGTTCCCTTGCGAGAAGGAAGAGCGACACGTGGCGAGGAAACACCATGACGCACGCAGGACTTTGCCGCAAGACCGCAATTGGCGCTAAGCAGGAAGGAGCTGCTGTATACACACACACACCACTTTTACTCTGCAGCTGAGTTTCGTTAGTCCTACGAATATAAACGCCGCGTGCGAGCAGTATATCGCGTGAATAATTCATGTGGGAACTGCATGTCTCCGTCATCAATTAAGGGGACATTGTACCTCCTATGCCGCCAATGTTAAATTATCGAACTTTGTGACCCATTATCTTGGAAACTTTTTAAGACACCAACTTAAAATTTTCCATAATTAATTGAATACATCTTTCTAGACACACTGAACTAAAATTATTAGTAAAATTGTATTGTGGGGTATGTTATCTAGTTTTTTTTCAAACACTCAATTTTTTGGCAGTTTTGTAAATAAATGAACATAAAAACGAAGCAACTCAGGATATTTTAATTATTCTACTTCCATATGTATTGAATCTCACACTTGGCATGCTGTGAAAATTTCATGTCTTTACCATCAGTACTTTTTTAGAAAACGGGTCATTCGTTGTAAAAAATTTTGTTCAGAGATATTGAGGTTTAAAACTTTTTTATTACAAATTCTTATACATACTTACATTTCTGCGTCTTTTAGAGTTGCCCTGGCCCATAGTCTGTGTCTTCTTCAGTGTCACAACAGCCCAGTGCTTGCCTCCTCCTTTTCTTTCTTGCTTCTTTTGTCATTTGCGGAGCAGGTACCTCTGCTTCACGTACAGAAACTCATCCAGTCCCCCAGTTCTTTAGCTGTGTTCTGTCCAAATCTTACCCCTAACGTCTCCAGAACCTTAAGTCTTTCATAGTTCCCACTATTAAAATTCATTACATCATCAGATACTGGTAACTTTAGAGTCATAAGCCCAACAAATACTTTTTTAGGCACACGGCACCACACAACATTATTGAAGGATTCATTCACGTTCTGGGTCTTCCCGTGCAAACACTTCTTTAGTATTACTTCTTTAGAAACTCAGGATTTGCCAAAATTCTATAAATAGGTTTGATTGCCTCCATTACTGCCAAAGGAAGAGAATGTTTATGTGTAAATTCATGCAGGGTGCCAGAAAATTCAGCTTGCCTATATTTACATCAACTGTTTGGTGGACTCATAGCATGAAGAAAGTGCTCCACACAGCTCTTTTCATCTTCTCGAAATTGTCACAGTCATCTCTAATGGCCTTCCCATAACATTCCTGTAATTTAATTTATTTACGTATAAAAAGCAATAGAAGTTAGCTTACTACAAAAATAGCCGATAATCACACTACTTTCAACGAAAACTAGTATCAGAAACAAAGGACTGATTTGTTATTCGTAATGCCAACTTCTGAGACGTAGCAGTAGGCACAAAACAAAGAAATTCACAGCCTTCTAGACTGTGTAATTCCCAAGATATGACTGCTTAACTGTGGCAGTATATGCGTAGCCGCGAAATTTGACAGTCACACGTCAACATTCAAAATATTATTTGATTGTCTCACAATTGTCTGAGTTTAATGTAGTAGATACGAAAATGTGATGGAAAGTCCAAAATACGTTATGGAGTAGAAAACAGAAAATTCAAATTTCAAGGTATTTCACGTACAATGTCCCCTTAATCTGACGTACTTACCTTACTTACAAAGTGTTCAGTTCGATTGTAAAATTAAATTGTCATCTGAGCTGAATGGAGAAATTAGTTCTACTTTTGAAAAGACTTGTTTATACTCTTCCTATGAGCTGGCATTAAAGATAATTTAATACCAAGGCATGCTCAAAAGTGATGTTTCCGAATTTTTTTGTGAAAACACTTAAAGCTTTTTATTAACCTTCTACAGCTTTATTCTTCATGTCTACATATTTATTTCTCAACACAACATACGTCACTCTGGTGACGAACACCACCACTGTGATATCGTCACCGTAGAATGTTTGACTTTATTGACGGAGTCACATCTTCACCTCTGCTTGCAACGCTTCATCACTATCAAAGTGAAGTCATCGAAGATGTTCTTTAAGTTTTAGAAACAGATTGAAATCGGATGGGACCAAATCGGGATTGTATGGAAGATGAACGAAGACAGGGAACCCAAGGCCTCCATTGTTGCAGATATCGCAGCATTCGTGTGTGGTCTCGCATTGTGATGGTGAAGGAGAGGGCAACAAAAGCTTTGCGTCACCCCTTTGTTTCGAAATTCATGGCACAGAAAACAAAAATTGGCTCGGAAACACGCATTCATTTGCAGTGTGGCCACATCACCAAATAAAAAAAAAACGAACATTTATGTAACGACAAAATCGCCCATTTGCTATGGGGGTTTTCTCCCAGCGTTCCTGAACAACTTCAATACGCGGTGGAACATCGCGTTGCTCCGACGCCGTCTTGAATCCGTTGTGGCATGCCATCGACGAGAGCCCTGCTCCAAATGGCGATTCAGTGTAAGTCACACAGATATATCGTCATTATCGACGTCCAAAAACAGCTCGTTTCAATCGAGCCCACGCATGCTCGACTGGGTTCATGTCCGGGAAACGGTGAGACCATTCCATTCTGGTGACTCTAGCATGATAATAGCACGATGACGATGCGTGTTATCATCCATAAGGATATTACTGTCACCAAAATTTGGTGATACGATCCCGGTACTGGTTGAAGACTCTCGTCCCTATACCGTAGAGCAGTGAGATTAACCTCAACAACGCCACGCCGGAACATCACTCCTACACCACCTTGTTGCACACGTGAGACACAGCGTCGGAGAGGTTCTGTACTACCAGATTTTCTCCAAACAAGTTGTCTGCCATTATCAGAGAACAAATAGATCTAAGTTTCGACCATAAGCAACACCTGATGCCAATCATGAGGCGTCCATTCTGCATGATTTCTTGCCCATCTGTAACGGAGTCCTTGATGTTATGGTGCACGACATGGTGCTCCCGGTGATCATTGTCAATAGAGATTTACATCATGCAATCGTCTCCTAAGAGTTTGATGCGATACATTACGTCCAGTAACCCCTTACGACACCGAATTCAGTTCTGGAGCACTGTCCCTTTGACTCAAAAGTCATAGATGTCCATCATCTTGAACACCCGTCGAACGTGGAAGGCCTGAGCTGTGTAAATCCGTCAGTTGGAGCCAATTCCATGTTCACACCAAATCAGCCAGTGCACACATCGAGCTTCTCTCCTGGTTGACAAGCCTTCTTTTCGTAACGTGATGTAGTGGACTCGATCGCTGGTCACGATTTCCCTTCGTGGCATGATGGCTCTCTTATGCGTCCCTAATGGTGCTTTACTTTCAACTGAAATGCTACAGTCCATTCGCCGGGGTCGTTCCACCCGTAAATAGTGCTCGTGGTAACTGCGTGTGTGCTGGCCGCTGTGACCAAGCGGTTCTAGGCGCTTCAATCTGGAACCGCGCGACTGCTACGGTCGCAGGTTCTAATCCTGCCTCGGGCATGGATGTGTGTGATGTCCTTAGGTTAGTTAGGTTTAAGTAGTTCTAAGTTCTAGGGATCTGATGAGCTCAGATGTAAAGTCCCATAGTGGTCAGAGCCATTTGAACCATTTTTTGAACTGTGTGTGTGTTTACAAAGTCAGCAGGTGAACTTCCGATCGGTACAGGACGTCATGTCGGGGTTGATGTGTGAATACTTAGCAGTGTGTCCAGCGCGTTTACATACTCGTAAGAAAAGCAGACGTAAAACACAGAGTCGCTATCAATCTTTGCTTTCAATATTGTTGCAAAGAGTATCTTCAATGAACATATCAGCAAATTTAAAGCATTTCAAATTCAGTTAAATACAAAATTTTCGTGTTCTCTAATTTGTTGCTCATTGAAGATACTCTTCGCACACAATATAGATCATAGAAATGTTGTGTGTAATAGAATTTGAAATGGTTTAAATTTGTTGATATGTTCAATGAAGACACTTTTTGCGCGCAGTATTGAAAGCGAAGGATGGTAGCGACTGGAAACAAGAGTGTACTGGTGACACTCTGATTAGCCAGAACATTGTGACCACCGACTTTTTGTCGATTCAAACCGGTCCAGGCGATAGTAGGAGAGGTATGACTGCCAGGCGGACACACACACACGGTGCATGTAGTATCAGTGAACGTGCTGTCCGTGCGTAGAATGAGGAAGACGTGTGATCTATCTGAGTTTGTCCGAGGGCAGATTGTGATGGCCTGAAGGCACGGCCCGTGCATTTCGTACACTGTACGTCTTGTCGGATGTTCGAGGACTGCTCTGGTGAGTGTCGTGGCGAAACCAAGGTTAAACCACGTCCAGACGGCGTCGGGTTGGTTGTCTACTGGTAAAGCAGGACAGGCGGCGAACTGTGACGCAACTAACATCAGACTGTAATTCTGGGGAGAATACAAGTGTGTCTGGACACAAAGTCCACCGAACACTCATAACGATGGCCTACAGCCGACGACTCGTTTATGTGCCGATGTTAACACCACGACATCGGCAACTACGACTGAAACATGCACGTTACCATCGGCACTGGTGCCGGCCGCGGTGGCCGAGTGGTTCTAGGCGCTTCAGTCTGAAACCGCGCGACCGCTACGGTGGCAGGTTCGAATCCTGCCTCGGGAATAGATGTGTATGATGTCCTTAGGTTAGTTAGGCTTAAGTAGTTCTAAGTTCTAGGGGACTGATGACCTCAGATGTTAAGTCCCATTGTGTCCAGAGCCAGTTGAACCATCGCCATTGGACATTGGCGCGGTAGCAGAGCGTTGCATGGGCTGATGATTCCGATACCTTCTTCATCATGACGCTGGGAGGCGCGAATCCGTCTTTTACCAGGGGAACGGCTCCTAGACACCTGTACTGTGGGACGGAGGGAAGCTGGCGGCGGCTCCGTTATGCTCTGGGGAACATTCACGGGGTACCCATGGGTCCAGTGAAGCTCGTGCAAGGCACCTTGACGGCCAAGAAGTATCGTACACTGGTTGCAGGCCACATACACCCCTTCTTGACGAACATGTTTCCCGACGGCAGCGGCATTTTTCAACAAAATAATGCGTCATTTCACAAGGCCAGGAGTGTGATGGAATGGATCGAGGAACACAGTGGCGAATTCCAGTTGATGTGCTGGCCCCTCAACTCCCCACACTCGAACCGAATCGAGCACATCTAAGATGTGACTGACTGTGACGTCAGAGTTCATCGCGCCCTCCTTGGAATTAAAGGGAAGTACGCGACTTGTGTCTATAGATGTGGTGCCAACCACCTCCAGCGACCTAACAAGGCCTCATTTCTTCCTTTCCACGACGCGTCGCCACTTTTTCCGTCCCAAAGATCATTTGGTAGGTGGTTATAATGTTCTGACTAACCAGTGTAAGTCATACAACTTTTGTCTAAATGGCTTCTCCCGTGAACCATTGCGCCGTAACTCCAGAGTGAACAATTAATAATTCATTTTTTTAGAATCTAGGTTCGCTTTAGCGCTTTGAAGTTCATATAGTGTATTATTCGATACAAGTATAACTTACAACAAGTTCTTTTGTGCTGGTTTTCTAAAAGATAACACTTACTTAGTAAAACGGATAGTCTTGTTTGCTTTTGTCAGGCCTCTCATAAATGAAGCTTTAAATCTGATAGTTTTATTCAGGTATTTTTCGATATACTGATAACATCCTTGAACGATTAGATGATAGCTTGCAGAAGCCATCAGAACGATGTGTCTCCACTGGTCACAGATGCGATGGTACTAGTATCGCTAGAACTTGTTTGCAAAATTTAGTGACATAGGGGCTACAAATCTGCAGGAAAAGGACGTAAAAGTCGAGATGTAAAAAAAGTAAATTTTCAGTCATTGTAGAACCATATAATAGATAATGAACAAAGTTGGTACACCGTGACAGCTGTATTCAAAAGTACTTTTCTGTTCATTAAAAATGCTGCACCAGCTTTAGGATGACAATAAAAAAAATTCCAACACACTTCAGCACAATTCAACAAAGTACTAATTGAAGAAGTCGCGGCCAGTCAGTGAGATGGAAGGGGGAGAAGTTCAAACACTGTCCAGAAAGGATCGGCTTGGTGGTAATAATATAAGAATGGAAGCCACGCGGCTAAGTGTTTTCGTAATGTAAAGTCCGTGCATGCTCTGACGCATCCCTTTAGTGCATCGCATGATCGCGATCTCCTAATGCACTACATTCTTTTTGGTTACCTCTATCGACGTGTTCAGAAACCCGTTTCGGAATTTTCGTGTACTTAACCATTTTTCAAGTTGACAGTCCTCGAAAGACGGGACATTTGGCGTCCTCCAAGCGGAACGTGTCACGGCATACTGCGACAAATGAGACATCTGGCAACACTATCGGAACTATCAAAGTTCGTAGGAATGAATTGTAAGTAGTGGGCAGCATAGTGAACAGTATAGAGCTCATATTAACTTCCGGGAATGTCAGTGTTGAACTCTGCCTGTCGACTTAATCGCAAACGTCACAGTTTTTAAAGTACAAAAAATAACAAAACGTGTAACTGATCAACGCAATGTACAGAGCGGTCTCTGCAACGGGTCACTCCTATGAGACAAACGCATAGAAACTATGCCTTTATAATGAAAATTTGATAGTCCCGCCATCACGCTTTAAGTAGATAGTATTGTAAGAAATTACGTACAGACTCTTCTGCATATGGTACCAGTAGAATGCAGATGAACAAACCCCTTAACATTGCCAAGCAGAAGATAGCTACTTCATAGCTACATAAGTCGACTAATGGATAGTTGATGTACGGTTGCCTGAACAACGGGGCTACTAGCGGAGTAGGAAGTTTTGATATGTTATGACCTAGTTGCTATTCATGCGTTTCTACACCAGAAATACCCTACTGGCCATTGAAATTGCTACACCAAGAATAAATGCAGATGATAAACGGGTATTCATTGAACAAATATATTATACTAGAACTGACATGTGATTACATTTTCACGCAATTTGGGTGCATAGATCCTGAGAAATCAGTACCTAGAACAACCACCTCTGGCCGTAATAACGGCCTCGGTACGCCTGGGCATTGAGTCAAACGGAGTTTGGATGGCGTGTACAGGTGCAGCTGCCCATGCAGCTTCAACACGATACCACAGTTCATCAAGATTACTGACTGGCGTATTGTGACGAGCCCGTTGCTCGGCCACCATTGGCTAGACGTTTTCAATTGGTGAGAGATCTGGAGAATGTGCTGGCCAGGGCAGCAGTCGAACATTTTCTCAATCCAGAAACGCCCGTACAGGACCTGCAACATGCGGTCGTGCATTATCCTGCTGAAATGTAGGGTTTCGCAGGGATCGAATGAAGGGTAGAGTCACGGGTCGTAACACATCTGAAATGTAACGTACACTGTTCAAAGTGACGTCAATGCGAACAAGAGGTGACCGAGACGTGTAACCAATGGCACCCCATACCATCACGCCGGGTGAAACGCCAGTATGCCGATGACGAATTCACGCTTCCAATGTGCGTTCACCGCGATGTCGCCAACACGGATGCGACTATCATGATGTCGTAAACAGAACCTGGGTTCATCCGAAAAAATGACGTTTTGCCATTCGTGCACCCAGGTTCGTCGTTGAGTACGCCATCGCAGGCGCTCCCGTCTGTGATGCAGCGTCAAGGGTAACCGCAATCATGTTCTCAGAGCTGATAGTCCATGCTGCTGCAAACGTCGTCTAACAGTTCGTGCATATGGTTGTTTTCTTGCAAACGTCCCCATCTGTTGACTCAGGGATCGAGACGTGGCTGCACGATTCATTACAGCCATGAGGATAAGATGCCTGTCATCTCGATTGCTGGTGATACGAGGCCGTTGGGGTCCAGCATGGCGTTCCGTATTACCCTTCTGAACCCACCGATTCCATATTCTGCCAACAGTCATTGGATCTCGACCAACGCGAGCAGCAATGTCGCGATACGATAAACGGCAATCGCGATAGGCTACAATCCGAACTTTATCAAAGTTGGAAACGTGATGGTAGGCATTTCTCCTCCTTACACGAAGTATCACTACAACGTTTCAACAGGCAACGCCGCCGGTCAACTGCTGTTTGTGTATGAGAAATCGGTTGGAAACTTTCCTCGTGTCAGCACGTTGTAGGTCTCGCCACCGGCGCCAACCTTATGTGAATGCTCTGAAAAGCTAATCATTTGCATATCACAGCATCTTCTTCCTCTCGGTTGAATTTCACGTCTGTAGCACATCATCTTCGTGGTGTAGCAATTTTAATGGTCAGCAATGTATTAGAATGCTACGTAGTCGCCTCTAGAGTTGCTGTAAATGTAATTATAGTGTTCTAGATTGCCCTGAAGTGAAACAAGCTCCTAGCGATCGTTGACAACTTAGGACCTACTTTTAACTAGGGCGTTTCCATATCGATATCTTTTATCTCATTTTGTTATTTTTGTGCTTCATCATTATCATTATTAACAGCAACAAAATTACATTAAGATTATCACCACGGGAAATTAACTTCTTAAAGAAAGGTTGAGGTCAGTGCATCGCTAGGACAACTGCGAAATAACAACAGAAAGTAACGCCCCATCCGTAAGAAGAAGAATCGCCAGTGAGTTCTTTGAACCAAAGAATGCCTTAGCCATCCTGCAGTGGCCTGTTCGTGCTGCTTCTCGCACTGGACCTCGTGGGGTCGCGACCGCCTGCGGTTTTGCGGTCGGCCCGTCACAAACTGGAGCACTGCGGCTGGATCAGCTCACGCCTGATGTCACCGCTGCAGCGTTGAAATGTGCGTTCACGGAACCGCATAGAAAGCGGAAAGTGTCCAATGTGACACGGCTGACGTCGCAAACTGTTGGACAAAAGCACATATCAACAAACCAGCGAATCAAATAGCTGACGCTCTGGCGAAGAGAGTAATCTACAAGGGCATAGAAAAACACATATTGGATAGTCTCATAGGCAACAAGAAGACCGTGTGATACGACAGCATTAACGGTACCGTGAGCTCAGCTGCAGAAGGGAATTCTTAGGCGTTATATCTCGTATAATGTTTAATCACGATCGATTCGAGCATCATTATTTCTGTGCGACTGTCGTAAAGAAGACCGAAACCACATTTTCTTCGACTTCATTGACATGTCAACAGCGTTATTAAGAAACATCAGCCGTCTGAAACATCAGTTATTCTGCTGGAATATTGCTGCGCGGTGTGGGATCCTTACCAGGTAGAATTGACGGAGGACATCGAAAAAGTGCAAAGAGGGGCAGCTCGTTTCGTGTTATCGCGCAATAGGAGTGAGAGTTTCACTGATATGATACGCGAGTTGGGGTGGCAGTCACTGAAACAAAGGCAGTTTTCTTTGCGGCCAGATCTATTTACCAAATTTCGATCACCAACTTTCTCTTCCGAATGCGAAAATATTTTGTTGACACCCACATACGTAGCGAGAAATGATCATCATAATAAAATAAGAGAAATTAGAGCTCGAACGGAAAGATTTAGATGTTCCTTTTTCCCATGCGCCATTCGAGAGTGGAATGGTAGAGAAGTAGTGTGAAAATCGTTCGATGAACCCTCTGCCAGGCACTTAAGTGTGAATTGGAGAGTAACCATGTAGATGTAGATGCAGATGTACCAACCTCAGTCCCTGTACTGTTGGCATCAAAAGACATTTTAGTATACAGAGTGTTTAGAGACGAATAGTAAATATTTCGGGAGGGAGTTGATAGCACCACCAGTTTTTCCATTATTCTGTAAATAATTCGTGTCAGTATTTGCCATCCATGACTTATTAAACTGACCGTTCCGTAATATTCAGAAGTGTCAGCACCTGCCTTTTTCGGAGACGAAATTCTTACATTCTTCTTGGAGTCTGGAGCTATTGTATATTTACCAGTAACACTAATGTGACCACTTGACAAGAGGCTAAGTAACCATCTTTTGCAACGCCGACCGCTGCGAGAAGTGCAGGAAGAGAGTCAGTGAGGTTCTCGAAGGTGATGATGATGAAGTTCCATACTCCGAGGAGTGTAGGGGACGGTGCGGGAGACCCACACCACCGTACTAGGCAAGGTCCTAGTGGAGGTGGTTTGTCATTGCCTTTCTCCGAACGTAATGGGGATGAATGATGATGATGCAGACGACACAACAACAGCCAGTCATCTCGAGGCAGAAATAATCCCTGACCTCGCCGGGAATCGAACCCAGGACCCCATGCGCGGAAAGCGAGAACGCTACCGTAAGACCACGAGCAGCGCACTCTCGAAGGTACCGACAGGGATTCGGAACCATGGCGACTCTAGTGCCGTGGCCAGTTGCGCTAGGTTTCTCAGTTGAGGACCCATGGAGCGAACAGCCCAGTCGAGGTGGTCCTACGGATTCTCGACTGAGTTTAATACCAGGGAGTATCGTAAACTCATCTAGGAGCTCTTCGAACTGCACACGTATACTGCGAGTTGTATCACACGTCCTGCTGGTAGATGTCATTCTGCCGAGGAAAAACAAACTGCATGTAGTGGTGGACACGGTCCCAAAGCTAGACACATCCTTCTGTTGGTCCACTGTGCTTTACAGATCGTCCAGGACACTTCCGACGATTGTTGCAGAGTGTTTGCTCCTACAAGTTTAACGCCGTACAAGCCAACGGCCATCTATCCAAAGGAGCATAAAACGTGATTCATCTGAAAAGACCGCTTGTCGCCACACAGTGGACATCCAGTTGCGGTACTGGCGTGCAAATTCCAGTTTTCGTCGCCAATTAACAGCAGTAAGCACGGGTGCATGAAGATGGTGCTTGTCGAGAAAGCGCACATGCAGCAACTTTCGCCTAACACTCGTTGAGAGACACTGTTGGTAGCCCCATGTGTCATCTGGGCGGTGAGCTGCTCAGCAGTTGGACTTCTGTTCGTCCGTACACATCTCCGCAGTCATCGTTCGCCCCCGTCATCTACAGCCCGCGGTGCACCACATTTGCCTCAGCGCCGGTTTTAGATAGCGCCATTTTGCCATTATTAGGCCAGTTCGAATGGTTCAAATGGCTCTGAGCACTATGGGACTCAACTGCTGTGGTCATAAGTCCCCTAGAACTTAGAACTACTTAAACCTAACTAACCCAAAGACATCACACACATCCACGCCCGAGGCAGGATTCGAACCTGCGACCGTAGCGGTCGTGCCGTTCCAGACTGTAGCGCCTTTAACCGCTCGGCCACTCCGGACGATTAGTCCGGTATTACACTATCAAATTTCTTCGTCAGCGTCTTTGCGTCAGCGAGAAACGGAGAAGTATTATTTTATTCATGGCTGTAATTTTCTACAACTATAGTATTATTTTTTCAGGAAAAATTTTAGTCATCAGTTGCAAATAAATTTTATTCTGCTCTACCAGTTTCGACAAATTAATCTGTCATATTCGGAAGCCTACAAAACTTGCGCTCAATAAACTTCGTGTTGCCAACCACGGCCTCTTTTTTTATAAGTAATGAGACTCTGGTGCCGTAATTCATGCTATATCTAGACATGTTAAAAAATACTGCAAAGTGTGTATTCGCTTGATTGGACTAGCTCTTGTAAGCTTGAAGGCAACAGTCATAAACACACCCGTCGTTAATTTTGTCGTCTGCTGTCGTTAAGCTGTTAAATTTGATGAAATTTGTCACAATGTAAAGACAGTCCAAAAACGCCAAATAAACATGCACATATAAGCTACGGCAGAGAGTCCTTTAGTGACGACAGAACCCTCGTTTACCTAGTCTGACAACAGCTTAAGAGCGAGTTGCTACGCGGTATGTAAGAAGCACATTATACATCATATTCTTAAGTAAGTCGAGAACACAATAGTTTCTCCGACATATACTTCGCATAATGAACATGACAGTAAGATATGGCAAATTCGAGCTTAAACATAGGGCTTGTGATCGTCATTATTGCCTCGCAACATCCGTGAAAGGAAGAGGATGGTGAAATATATTACTGGTATATTGCATAGCTTCCGTCTAATAGGGTATGTATTACATGTATAGAGCTACAAACGTGAATATACACAGTTCTAGCGCAGCCAATCCTTGAAGCGCTCTTGAGTCATTATGAACACAGAGTCTATAAAGAGCTCTTGTTGAGCAACACTTGGCTCGCTGGAAAGCGCACTCGGTCAGTGGAACAGCTACACAGGAGGGCCTCTGACCGCTTCTGAGGAGCCGTTGTGGCCTACGCAACATCACCACCGTTCCAAGTAGACGCCGGACCATGACAATAGCATCTACTTTTACTGCTACACGATATGCCTCCATGAGGTCTTGGAACAGAGGACCTGGGAATTTTTTCTCTTATATTCGACTTACAAAATATGGCGTCCTGTTGACATAATAATTGATACAAGCACACATTTAATGTTTTCGGCCAAGAAGGATGAGGAGAGGATAGCCACATGACACTTTTAGACTCGTTATGGGGGGACCAGTCTACATTTGCATTAGGGATGGAGAAAAATAGACCAGTTAAACCCGATATCGGTATTTTAGCTCTGAATGACAGGTATTTTCGGTGTTTGATCTCAGTTGTAACAGGAGTTTTTTAGTTTTTATTTACAACCGAGTAAAAAACCAAATACCAGTTATCCACAGCAACAATGCTAAAATTTTTCGTTTTTAAAGGAACCTTTTTCAAAGGAGGAGTAATTTTCGGTCGTAAAAATTTCATTGGGTTGAAATATTGGCTTCTTATAGAAGAAGGGAAAAGCGATCAGTGCTGTTTTAATATGTGCACGTGCAGTGTGCAACACGGACCTAGTGCAGTGCAAGATATGGCAGCACCTGGTCTATACGGCGGTTTCTCACTGTCGTCATCGGACATCCGTTGTAATCCAGAATGGCACAAACCCTAGTCTGGAAATATTTTTACGAAGTAACGTAGGAACGAAGTTCTATGCGTCATTTGCTTTAAAAGATTAAAATTTGTCTGCCATTTCGATGAAAAATAAAAGAAAAAGGAAATTATGGTAACAGTAATAAATTAAAATTCATAAATTAAATTAGATTAATTCTTAGTATACAATAAAAATAGGAAGTAGCTGATCTACTGTCTGTGTCTATATAATACGCATTTATCCGCTTACAGCTCTTGAAAACAGACAAATTAACACGAAAAGCAGCGTTTTTCAACCTTAGTTTTCACCCTTTAGCACTGACTTTTTGTAATGCCCAAATAGTGGCATAATTCCCAATTAAAACATGATTTTAAAGCAGAGTTTTAAAAAATTAGAATCAGTAGGAGAATACTGGTGATTTTTTGAAATTTTCAACCACTTATCTTTTTTTTCCGAGAAAAGCAGCGAACTGTGGGCTTAGTAAGCTTTATTTGCGTATACAATTTAATAATTTGATACTGTGTATCTTAAAACTGGATGGGACAAAAATTTTCAGTGCTTGTTTGATTTGTACTTTTATTATAGGAAATAATATGAATAAAAAACCGACAATTGGTTGTTGAGAAACCGGTTTTTGAGCCGTTTTAAGTCACATTAAATTGGCGTGGAAAAAACCGGGAACGTATGTTAGGATTCATCCCGTTCTATTCACGTTTGATGTGTGAGAAGAATCACTAATTAAATACCTCAGTCCGTGCTGTAATTAGACTGTTTTTTCTTCGCACCAGTAGCCTATCATGAATGAAAATTCCGGGTAGGCCAGGAAACATTTTGAAAATCCGCTTTTATTCCCGTTTAATGTAAGGACAGGCCTACCTAACGTTTCCCAACGACCACCAATGCGACGACTACCATTGTAACAACTACTGGTTGTAATAAAATTAACACTAAGTTTTATTTACATATTTACGAACGAACTGATAGACTTTGCGTTTGAGCGTTGTTAACTCGACAATCTTTATTCTTTCTGAACTTTTCGATGACACTGCCATACCATGTGTGTCGCCTTTTGAAGTATTCGCACTGCTAGTTTGCGAATTGAGATACAAGCAAGAGCTGGTAAACGATCCTGCATCATGCTATCTCTCAAATGCATTTTTATGCATTGAAGACAAGAAAAACTCCTTTCAACTGAAGCACCTGTTGCAGGATTTGTAGCACTTGGACAAAATATTTTGAAAGCTTCTAGAAAAATTGGGTCCATTTCATTGTTAGTGATTCTTTTGGGTGTCTTACAAACTGACAGAGTGAAGTGTTTCCTTGCGCTTGGAAGAAAATACAGTCTCCAGTTCTGTATGCAACTGTTAGTGGCTGAAGGATGTACCATTCGTTTGTTTGATTGCACGCTATCTACGGGGAAATACTGTGCATAATTGGCGATGTAAGTAGTATCGCTTAACTTAAGGAACAGCAGTTTATCACAATATGAAAACATTGTTTCCAGTTGTATTACAATATTAACCAATACCTTGAAGTACATCTTTTTGTATCACTGGATTGCCAATGTATATTCACATCCATTGTTTCAGGTCCGTTCATGGAAGACTTAGGTTGTGAATTAGTCAAGTGTTTCATGAAATTTAAAAAGCCGATCAGTTTATCTTCATCTTCAGTACACCCTTATAATGAAAATTCAAGAATTCCACCAACACTTTTTAGTGTAGGAAGTGTTGTAAGATATTACCTACAGACTGCTCTGCATATGGCATCAGCGGAGAGTAAATGAACAGACACTGTTAGTTTATTAACATAAAGATAAGTTTATTTACATAAAGATAGTTACTTCATTTCAGACTAATGCGGAAAAGGATAGAATTCAGTTTTTCAGCTGTGAAGGATGAAGCCTACTGAAATTCATAGAATAATCAAATTATCGTAAGGTGATACGTATGATATGTGCTTAGTTCACATGGAACATCCGAAAAGAAAAGAATAACCGAATCTAGTTGTATACCAAATAAAATGAAGGGTAATATTGTACAGCTGTAGTGGAACAGTGGTTATACACTGAAGCGCCAAAGAAACTGGTATAGGCATGCATATTCAAATACGGAGATATGAAAACAGGCAGAATATGGTGCTGCAGTTGGAAACCTCTATATAAGGCAACAAGTGTCTTGCGCAGTTGTTGGATCTGTTACTGCTGCTCCACGGACAGGTTATCAAGATTTAAGTGAATCTGAACGTGGCATTACAGTCTGCTCATGAGCGATGGGACACAGCATCTACAAGGTAGCGATGAAGTGGGAAGAATCCAGTAAAACATCAGATCTCTGACATCGCTACGGCCATAAAAATATCCTGCAAGAACAAGACTGACGACGACTGAAGAGAATCGTTCAACGTGCCAGAAGTGCAACCCTTCCACAAATTGCTGCAGATTTCAACTCTGCACCATCAACAAGTGACAGCGTGCAAATCATTCAATGAAACATCATTGAATGGGCTTTTGGAGTCGGAGGCCCACTCATGTACCCTTGATGACTGCATGACACAAAGCTTTATGTTTTGCCTGGGCCTCTCAACAGCGACATTGGACTGTTGATGATTGGAAACATATTGCCTGGTCAGACGAGTCGCATTTCAAATTGTATTGAGCAGATGGACGTGTATGTGTATGGAGATAACCTCATGAATCCGTGGACCCTGCATGTCAGCAGGGGACTGTCCAAGCTGGTGGAGGCTCTGTAATGGTGTGGGGCATGTACAGTTGGAGTGATATGGGATCCCTGTTACGTCTAGATTCGACTCTGACAGGTGACATGTACGTAAGCATCCTATCTGATCACTTGACATCCATTGTGCAATCTGACAGACTTGGGCAATTCCAGCAGGACAATGCGGCACCGCACACATCCAGAATTGCTAGAGTGGCTGCAGGAACATTTTTCTGAGTTTAAGTATTCCACTGGACACAAAACTCCCAGACATGAACACTATTGAACATATCTGGGATGCCTTGCAACATGCTGTTCAGAAGAGATCTCCACCACCTTGTACCTTACGGATTTATGGACAGCCCTGCAGGATTCATGGTGTGAATTCTCTTCAGCACTACTTCAGACGTTCAAGTCCATGCCACATAGTGTTGTGGCACTTCTGCGTGCTCGTAGGGGCCCTACACGATATCAGGCAGGTGTACCAGTTACTTCGGCTCTTCAGTGTATAATTGTATATGAAAAGCACAAAATCTACTGTAGGACACCCACAATTATGTGCTTTTCATTTATAATTATGAAGTTGTCCTACCAAACAGTGATGGAAGAATCAAATAACATGCTTATATAATATTAACAGAATCTTCCGTCGGTTCTTGGTAGAACAACATTATAATAAATTAAAAGCACCAGTTTGCTTTTCATTTAATATGCTTATATAATTTTTTTGAACTATTGGTTTCTGCAGCAGCTTTACCGAATGTAAACTTTGTGACTTTGGAACACAAGAAGCCCATTACATTATTATTATTACTTTTTTTTTAATACTCTATAACTTGCAACTTTCATGGTCATGTTTGGTGAACCTGACAGTTTATCATTTTCAAATCTTCTGTGTCACCATCAGAACTAAACATCAAGAAAAGACAAAACTTGAACTGTTATTATTATAAATTTTTCTCTTTATCTTCCACTTTTTAATATTTTTAAAACTTTTAATATTTAATAGTAATTTCACATTCTAGTCTTTTCTGGATTTTAAGTTCCGATGATGACTCATAGTAAATGAAACCAGCAAACTGTCATGAGCCCACCAAGTGTGATCAAGACAACTGTGGATGAAAAAGTATTTTTCAAAATAGATTGTGTGCTCCAGTTCGAAAATGTCTAATTTAATTGAGATTATTTTAAATGACAGTACAGTCTACCAACAGTTGAAAGTAGTAGTTTTTGGTAACTTCTTTTCTGTCAATGTATTCTTCCCCTCAAAGCTTCTTCAACATGATGGGACTTACCAAGATCAATATATAAATGAATAAATGAGTGACTGCTCCATGTATTACATTACATATAAGTCCAGCTTGGCTTGCACAGGAGTCGAACAACTGACGTCATGTTACAGACGCACTACTGGAGGACCTGCAGACTAGTGTGTCACGAGGCCGCAGCGCCATGAACGGGCCGAGTGGCGGTCACCAGCAGCACCAGGAGTACCGCGAAATACGTCAAGTACGCCAGCAGGTGTCTGGCTCCCCGCAGGTGCAATACCTGTCTCCTGCCAATCCCACGACTGTGGTCGCTGAGCGGGAGCCCAGCCCCCTGTTGCAGGTCAGTAAGCACGAGCACACTGTGAGCTTATATGAGACTGATTCAGAAAGTAGAGCAACAAGTGCTCTCACAGACTACCCTTACTCCACAGCATGTGTACTAATATACTCTAGTGTGGCACTGGTACTCATTGCTTCTCAACATAACAGTATGCTTTTCCAATATTTGTTGCATTATTACACCAAGTCATGTTGTGTCCGAAAAGCAAAAATCTGCAGAAGTGTGTGCATCGATATCACAGTACAGTGCTAAGTGGCCGTGCCAATTGTATGAACAAATGACTGTTCTGATCCTTATCCTGGGGGCCTAAAACATAGTATTCATTTTTGTCACTGTGCCGGGGGTTGCCCAGTACAGCACTAATGAAGTGACATAATGATTTACATGCACTGACAGATAAGTATTAGATTGCAGTAGAAATGCTACCAATCTGTCAACAGAAATGTAATTTGTTTTCTGCAGACCGCCTACTCTATTTTACCACAGTAACAGGCAGCATAAGTTGTTCCTTCCTTTTACAGAAATCCAGCGAAGGCATTTGCAATTTACTCAACTTCCTTTGTAAATTGAGCAATTTAAACCTTATTTGATGGTTGTAATTATATACTGGGGTGATAAAAGTCATGGAACAGTGATGTGCACATATACAGATGGTGGTAGTATTGCATACACGAGGTATTAAAGGGCAGTGCATTGGCAGAGCTGTTGTTTATACTCAGGTGATTCATGTGGGAAAGTTTCTGACATAATTATGGCTCCGCATGATGGGAGTTAACAGACTTTGAATGCAGAATGGTAGTTGGAGCTAGACACGACACATTCCATTTCAGAAATCATTAGGGAAGCCAATACGGTGAGATTCACAGTGTCAAGAGCATGTCAAGAACACCAAATTTAGACATAACTCTCACCATGGACAATGCAGTGGCCAATGTCTTCACGTAATAATTGAGAGCAGCAGAGTTTTTGTACAGTTGTCAATGCTAACAGACAAACAAGCAGAGAAGTAACCACAGAAATCAATGTGGAACGTACACTGAACATATCTGTTAGAACAGCGCAGCAAAATTTGGCATTAATGGGCTATAGCAGCAGATGACAGACATGAGTATCTCTTCTAACAGTATGACATCATCTGTAGTGCCCTTCAGGGGCTCATGACCATATCTATTGGATCCAAGACAACTGGAAAACCGTGGCCTGATCAGATGAGTACCGAAAAAGCTGGAAAGAGCTGATGCTAGGGTTAGAGTGCGGTGTAGACCCAAGAAAGCCACAGATCCAAGTTGTTAACAATGCATGGTGCAAGCTGGTGGTGGCTTCATGATAGTGTGGCCTGGTTTACATGGAACTGAACTAGTCATTGATTGGAAATGGTTATGTTCAGCTACTTGGAGACCATTTGTAGCCATTCATTGACTTCATGTTCCCAAACAATAGTTTGTAGAACATTCTGGGCAGTTCGAGTGAATGATTTGACCACCCATATTGCCAAAAATGAATCCCATCGAGCATTTATGGAACATAATTGAGAGGTCAGTTCGTGCACAAAATCCTGCATTGGCAATACTTGCACAGTTATGGATGGCTACAGAGGCAGCATTGGAGCTTCTAAAGACATGTTGAGTGCATGCCAAGCTGAGTTGCTGCACTATGCTGGGCAAAAGGTGGTCTTACGTGATATTGGGAGGTATCACATGACTTTTGTCAGAGGGTGTATGTGTTTCTATGTTCTTGATTCATTTCTGTTATCATATAATGCATCCATGTTGCATCACTTACAACAGTACAACTTGGAAACAATAATGTTTTTCCTCAGAATATCTCATGTGTGGGGAAACACAGACACTCACTGATGTCTTTGTGATCTTTGATTGCCAGAGCAAACATATATCTTGTTATCAAAGTTGTTCATGAATGACTGTGTGTGTACGCGTAATGCGCACTGATCGTTTGAGTCAGTTAGCATTAGCACTGGAATTGAAATATTTCTATTTCATTGAGTTTTATCAGGAATGAAAGTTGTGGTAAAAGACTGCCCTGTAGTGTAGTCTTAGGTCTAGGATAGATTGGTTGTATGTTAGTAAAACCAACAAATATGATAGCATGAGAAGCCTGAATGAAGTTACTGAACTGTTGAAAGAGAGGTTCAGAAGACAATGTTCAGAGACTATGTACATCCCACAGAAAGTAATTTTGTTAGTGGCACTAAATGTTAAGGCAGACAATCTGTATTGGAAGCCATTCTTTATCCTTTAGGAGATCTGTATCAGTTGCCACACATAGATGACCAATGTATTTCAAACTAAAAGATATGTGACTTAAGTTTGTGGTTAGGCTGGCAAGTGAGAGCTTACCTTAAATTTACAGCAGCATGGCCTTTATGTTCAACAGTTCCACTCTAAATGCCACCTATTGCTAACCCCAATTTTCTTGAGTAATTTGCAAAATGTGACATTATAGTGACATCCAGATATGCTGCTCACACAGCCTATGTGTTTCACAGTTCTCCAGTAGTTCCATCAGTTTCCTTTTAAAATACAGTGGATGCCTGAGGATGTCATAAGATTATGATATGAAAGTTTATCTTCAGTCTATCTCTATAAATACTTTGGCTACCTGTTACGTACATTCTCATTGATTACTTCAAACCAGCTGTAAACACAATGTTTTGCATTCTCAACATATTTCATTGCATAATTTCTAACATTCTTCTGGGTGGGGGACAAATAAGTGACAGCAGTTATTCTATTCACAATACTTACCACCAGTAAGTGATGGCAATTACTCTGTTCACAAGATTTACCGCCAGATTTTAAATGTGGCACACGTCATCATTTGCCATCAGTGCTTTGCTGATTTTATCTTTGCCCACTGAGCATGTTGGTATTGAATTACACATTCTGCAACAAACCCACAGCTATTGTTTATAGTATGGTATCAGCAATACACTCCACAATGAATTTCCACTTGTGAGGTGCAAAAAACTACCACACTACACCTGATCATATTACTGTACATACAGCCATTTTACAATTGACAGGATGTGAATGTGATGAATTATATGTGACTGCGTGATGATATGGTTACATGTTTAGTGTTTTCAGAAAAACCAGTAATTACTCTATTAGCTTGAACACAAATGTGAACATTGGTATATTCGGCAACCATCTGACATCCGCGGCTCAATAATGGCCTTGTCTAGACTATTCAGTATTACACATTGTTGCTGCTCCTGCGTAATTTCTGTCATGTACCGCACATTTTTTGGCTACCCATCTGTTGATCCATTTATCTGTTTTGTTCTCTCTCCTAGTAATTCCCAACATGCATGTCTTTATGTTCACTGAGCAACACTTAGTTTTTAATTAAAAGTGCACATCTCATTAGTGTAAATCAAAACTGATAACACAAATTGACAGTAAACTTTTTGTTTCAGAAGCACTCAAAGTTTTGTTTTGATAACTCAGTTTAGTTTACCAGAAAATCTGTGGGACATGTGTGAAACCTGAGTTTCTCCTGACTCCAGTTTCACATTGTTCACCTCTTTGGTGTGGGAATGTATCATTGCTTGCATACGTTGGATAAGCTTTACAGTAGAGGAGTGACATTATAATGTGCACTTTCATTTTTGTTATGGTTTTAAGACCAAAATGTTGTTATAATGTTCACCAAAGTTGTGTATCATATCAATTCTCGTGCACTAACAGGATCAAGGAGTGAACTGGTTTAGCACTTGTTCATGAAAGGATCCATCGTACTCGTCGTCCACAGAAACTCTAGGACATTTTTACAACAGCTCATCAACTAACTCCATGGTATCATCATTAATTTGTATTCTTTTGTTTTCAGTGAGATGATTATACATTATTTTAGTCTTGTTACTATTGATTTTCAGGCCTACTTTCGAACTTTTTCTGTTACAGCTTTCCATTCATTATTCACACTAACAACAAACAATGCAATAAAATAAAAAAATAAAAACGTGTGATATAGGCATGTTGATGGCAGGTTCAACTCCAAAATTGTTAGATGAGCAGAACACAATAATATATCAGCTGTCATTCAAATAAAACAATTGTCTCTCTTGAATGAAAGTCTAGTCAGATGAAAATGATTATCAGAAGGTAGAGAAAGTCACATACTGAGCAATCTGTGTATTGGAATCAGAGCATAAGTGTTACACGGTATGAAGGAGTGAACTACAAAAACTGTTATATTTACATGTTTCACTAGGAGCAAGAAATTAATATCGTAAGAGAAGTTAGGAGAGAGTGGGCTAGAAGCTTACTGTATTCAAAATAAACAAATTTTCTATGAGGTGACATGTTTTTACTCCTCAGCAGAGTACAAGCATGTGTCAGACCAGATCACTCAATACCCTTACTAAGATCTATTGGGCGCATGTACTAATTTGCAAAACTATTTTCAGACTACATCCACTGCATGTTTCTTTCACAATGAGACTGATTTTGTTATTTAGCCTTAAGGCTATTATTGATTCACAGGACACAGCATCTAGAACATATAGGTATGTTTACAGATCAATTATGCTTTGTTAAAACTTGAAATTGAGCATACATGTTTTTATTTCTTTCAGCCTGCTGCAGGAGAACAAAGAAGTGTTGCGTACAAAACTGTCTCTTATCAATACAGTGCATCTGATGGTCAGCCTGGTAAGATATTGTTTTTACTTCTCTGTTCTTAGGTTAACTCTTTCACTTTGAGCAAGTTGGTGTGTCCAGGGCCTTTCATATAAATGGAAAATTGTTAAGAATTTCTCTTTTTTTAAAAAAAGAAAAACATTGTTTCATAATTTTGTTTGAGGTCATGAAAATTTAATATATTTTCAAATTATATAACTTAAATGAAAACCTGAAAAACACATTTTTTTCTGTTGATAATTACATCTAGATGTCACTGGACATTTTTTAATTTTTTTTTCTAGGACATGCACTGAGCAGCAGTGCTGGCAGTCCTTCAGACCAGACACCTGATGTGAGGTTAAGGGAGAATCTAAATGAACTTGATAGCCTGCTTGTTGACCTTCACCAGGCACAGAAAGCTGGCTTTGGAACACCACAAGGTGAGTTCTTTCATGATTTACAAATTTTTTCAACAACTTCCAAAGCCCTTCTATAATGTTTTGAATGTCCTAGCCACTGTGCTTCGAATTTTCATTAAATCAGATCATATTGTCATACTTATCAAATATCACCACATCCCCCCCCCCTCCCCCAACCCACCTCCCCCATCCATCATTTCCTCTCGTTGTACCACAGAACTGCTGCAGTGTGTGAACAAATATCTATTTGTAATGTGAATGTCGTCAGACGTAGGTGATATAAAAATATGAAAGCTAGCACAATATGCTTATCTTCATGCCACAATGTTGCAGGAGATTATTTTTTGGAGTGACTTATCAAGCCAAGCTAAAGTTTTCTGGGTTCAAAACCATGTAATAATAATTATTTGTGGTATGAACTCAAGAACATTCTGCAGGGAAATACTGTTTCCCAATATATTTATTCCTTTGTGAAACTGAATTTGTCTCTTTTTCAAACCAACAGCTAAGGACATGGAATAAATACTAGAAATAAGAATAATGTTCACAAAGATTGAAGTCACTTATGTTGGCCCACAAAGATGTCCACTGTCCAGGAACACAAATTTTCAGTAACTTGCCAGCAGCTATAAAAAATTTAATACTAATAAAGTTCAGTTTAAGAGGAGTCCATTGGATTAAATGGTGACCAACTCCTACTTCACTGGTGAAGTTCTGAGTAGAACCAACTGATGTGTATATGTTACTAATAATATCAAGTAATGTGAGTATTAGTAAACTCTGACTACTCTGAAAATTCAGTGCAATAATGTGGTCATTGTAAACAAGTGCTGAGAAATGATTTTTCTGTTTGACGACGCATGGCTTTAACAGCCTTAGCATTATCATATGCACCTCAGTGTACTGAACTCTTACATGTTTTGTGACAAGCTATTACTTTTTAAATATAAATATTTTAAATGAAAATATGTTTAAGATTTTTTGGAGGGCCACTTCACTTTGGATCTGTGAACAGTACATATTTGTTTTTACTTGAAAATTTTTACTGTGTATTGTTCTTCTGGCATGTTCTTCATTCAGGAGGGGTTTCTCACACTGGATCAGTTGGAATGAAAAGTACATCTAATTTCTAACCTTTG
This sequence comes from Schistocerca serialis cubense, assembly GCF_023864345.2. Taxonomy (NCBI): domain Eukaryota; kingdom Metazoa; phylum Arthropoda; class Insecta; order Orthoptera; family Acrididae; genus Schistocerca; species Schistocerca serialis. The sequence goes on from NC_064638.1 coordinate 371,269,497, forward strand.
CATTTTTTGTTTAAGTGTTTACATACATTTTAGTTCACCTTACATTCTGATTGTTTCCAGGAACTGCAAGCACCACAGTCAATAGAGTTGAAGTGTCACGCACAGGAGTGGACCCTGGATTGTTGTAAGTTACACTGTCATTAACTGATGATTTTCCAAAAATGTGACAAATTTTACTAACAATGTATCTGCAATGTGCTGTAAATATTTTCCTTGATCTATTAACAACTGTCCAGGTTAGAACAGTGTTACTTTATTAGTACTACAATAGTAAATTATTTAAATAACAAGATGAATACACAAGACATTTGGCAAATCACAACTGAAAAAATTCATGAATAGCTGCATCATCTAACTTCATCTCTAGTGATTTAAGAACATTACAGTTATTTTATGTTGCCTAACTGCAGGGAACCTCTGGACACGAGCACACCGGCTCCTCCAACTCGGCAACAGCAGCACGTTTCTCGGTCCGTGCAGTATCGTCAGTACAGTTCAGCCCGCAGTGCGAGTGCTGACACCAGTGTTGGAAATGCGCCACAGCTACAGCCACGTCGTTCAACTTCTGCACAGCGTGAACTCACTTACGAGCCATCGCCACCGGCACGATCCACGCGCACACGCTCACCTTCTCCTGTAGCTACATCTGTCACTCGAAGGGAAGTCTATTACGAGACTGACGGAAGTGCCAGATATCGAGACAAGTCACCTTCTAACCGTCGTCTTCAGAAAGAAGTGTATTATGAGACAAAGGATTCGACACCCTACCCCACAACTGTGCGGCACGAAGTTTATTACGATGCAGAACCTGGAGTTGGTGTTCCTCCACCATCATCAATGTCAAGACATGAGGTGTATTATGAAACAGAGAAATCCAGTACTCTTCCTCCTCCGAGGCAAGATGTTTATTATGAACACAAAACTTCTACATTACCACCACAGAGACAGGACGTTTACTATGACACAAAAACGTCTACACTTCCCCCTGTGAGGCACGATGTCTATTATGAAACGAAAACTTCATCTACCCTTCCACCACAGAGACAGGAAGTGTATTATGAAACAAGAAATGTGTCAAAAGTAGTGCCCTCTCCTAGACCAGACAGGTACAGAGAGCCTTCACCACCTCCCCATAGGCTGCAGACATCACCACCTGCAGACACCACAGACAAGCCTGATCGTTATGCTCCACAGCCCAATAGTGTGCCAACAACTGTCACTGCATATCGCACTTACAACTACAGTTCTAGTAGCAGTTCAGTAACTCAGCCTCCACACATGTCTGGTCCCGTACCTGATTCTAGACCAGCTTACCCTGACACTTCCCCTCCTATCCCATCTCACTATCCACAATCACCACCGACACAACACTCATCACCGCCAACTCAGACTGTGATCTACCGTGACGGTCCAGACCAACCTCCGACTAAAGTTACAACAACAGTGAGAACGTACACTTATGAGCTCCCAGGAGAGCCTGGTGTTTTGCATACTCATCCCTATCCACCAGGACCTGACCATCCATACCCAGATCAACAGCCTCACAAACCAAATGTAGAACACACGGTGACCTATCATGTTTCCCCACATCATCAGCCTGAGAAGGAACCCCTCCTCCCAACACAACACCAGCCACTGGTCATACCTGCAGAGCCAAATCCTCCACCCACTGTCATCACTTACAAATACTCAAGCCACTCCAGTCATAATACCACCAACAAATATCCACAACACCCACATCCAGAGGAGCAGCAACCACTTCTGCCTCGTCCGTTCCCTACATCTTCTCCAGGACCAGATTATCCTCCAAATGGTCAACCACCAAAGAGGCTGGATGATCTTATGGCATCGTTTTCTGATACAGAGGTAAGAGGTATTACTTATAGTTTGTAAAGCTTGCTTTAATATATTAGTTATGGTATACATTAATTCATGTCTGAGTCTAGAAGAAAAACAGACAGGAAGTTGCATTTAGTAAGTTCTTTTTTTAGGACATTAACTTTAATCTCGCAGTTTTACATAGCTTGATAACTTTTCTCAGTTTTTTCCTTCTTGTGCCTGAAGTGGAGGTATAGCTCATTAGAGGAAAACACACCACATTTATCCTGAGACTTTCCATCTTTGCCTGAAGCTGTAGCAGTGCATGGAAATTTAGGTAGTTTTCTTGTGTATACGCACATTTCAAAGGTTTGCAAGAAAGAGTGCATGGTGTTTTCTACATTATGGTTACATAAATAGTGCTTTCTGTCATGCAATCTCAGAACTTCCATAGTTTCAGCTAAATGTCCCTGATCAGTTCATCAACTGCTATGAAGTTTCATTTCAGTGCATATGTACATTAATTTTGGAACTAGTATCACACTATGTAATATATATGTACCTCAGAATTATTTCTCCCATTAGTGCTAGTGCTACCTGTTCAGTAACAAAGTAACTGAAGAGTCCAGAACAGTAGACAAAAGATATAGCCAGCAGGAAATTTTACATTAGGCCAGTACACCGTTTGGCTGTGTCAGTACAAAGCAATGGACAGGTTAGAAATTCTAATCTAACTGTCCACGCAAAACACATTATTACCATGGTTTAATATTTCATGTTAACATAAATTCTACAAATTTGTGATAGATTTATTCCTTTGACTAAATATAAGCTGTAGTTCAGCCACTAACTAATCTCAAAGGCAATGATTTTGAATACCGTTTATACACTGAAGAGCCAAGAAAGTGGTACACCTGCCTAATTTCATCCAGGGCCCCTATAAGCATGCAAAAGTGCCACAACACGATGTGGCATGGACTTGACTAACGTCTGAAGTAGTGTTAGAGGGAACTGAAACCATGAATCCTGCAAGAGCTGTCCATAAATCCGTAAGAGTACAAGGGGACGGAGATCTCTTCTAAACAGCACATTGCAAGACATTGCAGATATGCTCAATAATGTTCATGTCTGGGGAGTTTGGGGGCCAGCGAAAGTGTATAAACTCAGAAGAGTGTTCCTGGAGCCACTCTGTAGCGGTTCTGGATGTGTAGGCTGTCACATTGTCCTGCTGGAATTGCCCAAGTCTCTTGGAATGCATAATGGACATGAATGGATTTAAGTGGTCAGACAGGATGCTTATGTACCAGTCACCTGCCACGCAAAAATCAAACAATGGAAAATCCAGGATGGAATGTAACAATGCTATGAAAAGGAAAGTCCCTACTCACCGTATAGCAGAGATGCTGAGTCACTGACAGGCACAACAAAAAGACTTTCACAAATAAAGCTTTTGGTCAGTAGGACCTTTGTCAAAAATACATGGCGCGCGCACAAGCGCACACACACACACACACACACACACACACACACACACACACACATGCACACACACAACTGCAGTCTCAGGCAACCGAAACCACACCCACTGCAAGCAGCAGCATCAGTGGTTCTTCTGATTGTAGTTTGCCTTCAGTAATTCAGTAACCTGAGACTGCAGTTGTGTGTGTGAGTTGCTTTTGTGTGTGTGTGAGGGGGGGTTGTCTCTTTTCAATGAAGGTCTTACTGGCCGAAAGCTTTATTTGTGACAGTCTTTTTGTTGTGCCTATCTGCGACTAAGCATCTCAACTATATGAGAGCAGCAACTTTTCTTTCCATAATATTGCCACCTGTCAAATTCAAACCTAGATGTAGCAAGGGTTCCATATCACTCCAACTCCACACATCCCTCACCATTACAGAGCCTCCATCAGCTTGAACACTTCCCTGCTGACATACAGGGTCCATGGATTCATGAAGTTGTCTCCATACCCAAACACATCTGTCTGCATGATACAATTTGAAATGAGACTCATCCAACCAGGCAACATGTTTCCAGTCATCAACAGTCCAATGTCGGTGTTGAAGGGCCCAGGCCAGACATAGAGATTTGTGTCGTGCAGTCATCAAGGGTACATGAGTGGGCCTTCAGCTCTGAAAGCTCACATTGATGATGTTTTGTTGAATGGTTCACACGCTGACACTTGTTGATGGTCAGCACTGAAATCTGCGGCAATTTGCAGAAGGGCTACACTTCTGTCACATTGAACAATTCTCTTCACTCATCGTTGGTCTCATTCTTGCAGGATCTTTTTCTGGTTGCAGCAATGTCAGAGATCTGATAATTTACTGGATTCCTGATATTCATGGTACACTCATGGACTGGTGGTACAGGAAAAACCTCAATTCATTGCTACCTTGGAGATGTTGTGTCCCATTGCTCGTGTGCCAACTGTAATACCACGTTCAAACTCACTTAAATCTTCACAACCTGCATTGTGGCAGCAGTAACTGATCTAATAACTGTGCAAGATACTTGTTGTCGTATATAGGCATCTTTGACCACTGCGCCATATTCCGCCTGTTTACATGTCTCTGTTATGCATGCCTACTCCACTTCTTTGGCACTTCAGTGTATATGATGTGATCAACACGAGATCTTAATAAATATTACTGCCTCAGTGGAAATGTGGCCTTTGTTTGAGCACAATTTTAACTGCTTTAACTGAAGTATATTTATGTTGTAATGTGTATTTAAAATGTTTGGCTTTTGTATAATTCATTTCTTGTTTGAATATTCACCATTTGTTCTAAAATCAGAATAGAGAAACAGCAAGTTTATTCCTTATAAAAAACAAGAATAATTTATTTAAGAAAAGGATTTCCAAGTGGAACTATAACCAAATAGATATAGAAGAAACTACTACTCCTAAGTTGATGACAGGCAAAAAAAGAAACGAAAATACTGATACAAATATTACTTTACAAAAACGAGAGTGCCTTTTGTCTAATGAAAGAGGGAAAAGGGTTGAAGGAAATGGGCTTACATGTCTGCTTGAAGCTACCTTCTAGAGAGAAACATTTAAAAAATCTATATTGCATTGTGAAGACAAGGGAATCTTGTTACTGATGCGAGATTAAAATGCTCTTTCAACATATGAGAGAGGGGAAATTTATTTGTTGTTGTTGTTTTAGCAAGTGAATTACTTTCATAACATCATTCCTGATAGCGTTATCATTCTCTGCGGGGTGTATCAAAAGGTAAGGCATTTTTGATTGACAGATGGGTACCATGTAAGCCTCATTAATGTGGAGGAGGAAATAGGCAGTTTGGACCACACAAGCCAGGCAAGGAGTCAAGGAGACAATTTACATTACTGTCCATAAACATCAGCTTAATGCACTTACAGTAGGTGCCAAAGATGACAGCCACCAGCTTTGATATATTTTGTGTATCACCCGATGATGCCTTGCCAAACTCTTGACTCTTCGCTCACTGTGCATGATGCTACTGGATTTTCATTTTGGGGTCCATGAAAACCATGATGTATGAAACACCTGTTGAGTCTCCACAAGATCATTCTGCATGAATACAAGTAACAGCTTGAGTCATCTATGACATGCTGGAAACTTTCCCAGGGTTCGGTAAGACGTCATCAGGTGATACACAAAATGTATCGAACTCAGTGGCAGTCAAATTGAGCACCTTTCCTTTACTCCTCACCTAGCTTGTGTGGTCCACACTGCGTACATCCTCGTCCACATTTTAGGGATGTTAACAAACAAAGTGTTTTTTACATAAGTTTATTAGCAAAATATGCTCACATGGTACCCATCTAATAATCACCATGCCTTGTAACATAACTTTTAATACAACCTGTACACTGAGCTTTAAGTATCCTTCCTCTTTCCTCACACATCTCCTCATCCTTTGAAAAATTACTGCCAGTTACACCTACTCATGAGCCTTTTAAACTTTCTATTTAGTGTCAGCTGTTTTATCTGTGCAAAACACTTACTGAGTTACTGACATTCCTTGGAAAATTTGGAATTAGCATTGACATAACATTGTGTATGGTATTTTTCTAGTATATTGTGCTCCACAATTCCATTATCAATAGACAAACAATTAATTTATTGTTTCAGACTGATATATCACCTCATCCCAAGCACTACAATGTAGAAAAACAGATGACTGCCAGTCCAGCTCATCCACCGGGAGGGCCTGCTGACACTAATGCTGTAGCTGTTGTCACACCAACACAGCAGAATGTGAAAGTCGAAGAAACTAAAGCTAAAACTGAAATAAAAGCAAGGGAAAGAACTGTCAACAAACCTGGACCTCCTGTGTTCTACCCACCTGGTGTGGAGCTCTTTTCAAAGAAAGAAGAGTCAATGGCAATGGTAAAATTTTATTTGTGTATTGAATTACCGGTACTTTTTGATTCTAAATATGTATAGTACGCAGTCTTATTGTTTCAAAAACAATGATAGTCCATGTCTTTATTTTAATTTTGAACAGTAAAATGTCCAGTATGCCTAATGCACTAAAAATGCCAAAACCACTACAGAGTCAAATAACAGCTTGAGAAATTTAATTTTAAAGCAACATTGTTGTTCAAATGTGTCATACTTCAGGGTAATATTTGAGTCATTTTTTATTACATTAAGTGTAACATACAGAAAAATCTGATAAGCTCATCCTTCTCCTACTGTAACCCATGAAGCTTGCCTGTTGTGATTTATTTATCATCAAATGTCTCTGAGCACTATGGGACCTAACTTCTGAGGTCATCAGTCCCCTAGAACTTAGAACTACTTAAACTTAACTAACCTAAGGACATCACACACATCCATGCCCGAGGCAGGATTCGAACCTGCGACTGTAGCGGTCATGTGGTTCCAGACTGTAGCGCCTAGAACCACTCGGCCAGCAAAAACAGCCATCTGACTTCCATTTCTGGAAAAAGGCCTGCTCTAGACTTTTTCATACATACTTTGGCAATATTATGCATTCATCTTATTCCTGCATATTTTCTAAGTACAGCCACCCCACCTTTGATTAGGTCATGATATGTTTCCCTATCTTTTGGAATCTAGTGAAGAGTTTCATTGGTCCATCTACTATATATTCTTCACATTCCTACATGTCTCACCCACCTCCATTCCATTTTCACTAGTCGTAATTATATCTTTCTTCCAATTTGTTCCCTTGATATATTTGTTTTTGCCTGTCTCTCTTACTGATTCCCAGCTCACAGAGGAACCTTCGATTTTTTAATGATTTTTTTTTGCATTGAAAAACCATGTTTTGCTGCCTTAAGTAGAAATTGGGACTACACAAGTGCTGGTCTCAGAGCATTTTTTTCTGGGGCAGAACTTTCCCTCCGTTTCACTCTGACCGAGAGAATTTCAAAAATTCAGCCAACATGATCTCAGGGTAGCATTGCTCACTGAAATCCCACATATAGGGCGAGGCACCTGTTGCACTACAGTACTTTTTGATATATTAAAGATATGGATAATCTACTTTGACTTTGACCCATTATCCACTATAGCCTAATAAAATAGTGAACCATGTCTTATCATAACCTTGGTAACTACTGAGATGCAGACACCTTTTTTTTCAGGAAACAAGGTGGTTTTTTGATTCTAGAAAGTTCTGCTGTTCTTTATGTGTGTGTGTGTTCCATAAGTTTGCACACTGTCAGATAATTCTTCATTAATAAAAATCATTGTGATCCTAAAACCATTTGTACATAATAACAGTATAACATTAAATACTTTATGGACAACATAAACTCAGAAGTGTCAAACACAATTACATGAGTACCTTGTTTTGGCAAAGCATTTTGCTATTGCGAGAAACACAGAATTATGGATGGTGTGCATTCAAATGGTGCCGCCCCCCCCCCCCCCCCCCCCCCCACACACACACACATTCATACAAACACACCTCCATCTGTGGTATAGGACTACCCACACAAGCTAGCTACATTTAACACGTTTTTGCTTCATTTTGATGTATCTAAAAAATATTTCTGATTACAAATGTAATAATAATCATAAACATGTGTGTGAAGAACCCCTAAATATATATAAACTTCAACTAACTTGCTGCTCTCTATGACACAGTATGGATGATATACTAGAAAACACAATGCCAATGCCAATACCAATTGCTGTCTTTCATCAAATGGCCACCTTGTCCATTTTCATATCATCTTCTGTGACAGCATTGTAGATAACTAGAGGGTATTGGAAGGTATTTGTGGTTGATAAAGACTCCATGACTATCTTACAGGAGTCTGCTCAAAATACTTAATTCACACATGTTTCACATTCCTTGTAAGATGTAAAAAAATGACTTCCTTATACAAACTCTTTTTTCTGACTTAGTTATCTGTATTAAGTTACCTCATATACAAAAGAGAAATAAAAAGGTTGATCAAATGTTCATTGTCTTGCTCTGTTTTGCTTCAAACCACTGTCCTTTACTGAATCTGGTGTTCATTTTTTTCCAGGCATCTGGTAGGAGGGCAAAGGGGAAATACAAATATGAAGCAGAAAGCTACAGTAAATCCAAGAGCAGTAGCTCAGGAGGTGCAGCTGTTGTGCCAGTATGCCTCCCCTTGTGCTGTGCAATGCCATGTGTGATAATGTGATTCTTCATATAATTGATTGCTGGGAATAAATCTGAAAATTATTTTGTCAAAACTAACACCATCAATTGGTGTCTAATTTCAAATACACACTATCCTCCTACTTGGTTATTGTATTAAACTATGCTGAGTGTTACCTTTCCCCAATAACAATTTTTTTCACTGGAACTTCATTTGGGTTTAGAAATAACACCCAATATGATTTCAGTAATGCTGTGTTGTAAGTTACATGCTGCTCTAACTGAAGGACTGTGATGATAATTACTTACAGAGAAACTGCTAAGTGCTTCGATGGCCTCAAAAAGAAGTTGTAAAATTATAATTTTTCTTCTTTTAATGATATTGTGAGTAGATGATTCACAAATGAACTTGAGCTTTAAGGAGAACTGTGATGTCACTTATTTAGTGTGCATTTTATTTGTGAAATCACTGGTCTGAATATTTTTACTGTATAGAATTATTGATTTATATGGCATATGTTACAGACTTTTTAAAAGCTCTTGTTGATAGATATTATCAAGTAAAACTGTTTCTGCTTGCTTTTTAATAAGTGAAAAAAGTTAACCTGTACATTGTGCTGCAAGGCTTTGTAACTCAGCCACTAAAATGAGGAGTAAGTTAAAACACCATAATTTTGTAATAAGAATATCCATAAATTATATTCTTTATTTTGAATAATAATAAAGAAACATTTGTATATTTCTTCATGAAAGATGCATATTGCATAGTATTTCTGTCTTGTCACTGTTACAACAAATGAGCTTTTTCTCCACTTATTTTCCCAATTTTAACTAAGAACACTTAAAGAGGCACAAAATTCTGATTAAGTATCTTTGAGTACAATTATGATCAACTCATAAATGAAGACTACTAGAAAACACAAAAAGTCAGATTCACTGGAGTTTACATTTGTTATGCTACCAAAATTACATTGATTGCATACTAAAGATGGGTCGTTCACGAACTAATGGATCCAATGGAACAGTTCACCAAGATGAACGGGAGGAGCGAGGAATGAATTCTAAGGAATGAGCTCTCATAGTTCACTTCGGTTCCAGCTTTCTAGTTATAGTTCCCGGGAACAAGAAACAGTCAGTCTCGTTCCTGCAATGGCACGTCGTTTGGTCTCGTTACAACCTCGGACTCATCCCCGTCTCTGTCTCTGTCTTCCTTGGCCGGACTCGTTCATCTTCGTGTGGCCACTAATCGCAGTTCCACTGGCGGCTGCCCATAGTTAGTTTAGTATTGAGTTGTTGTTCATTTCGTTCACTGCGCTCGCCTATTCTAGATCTGTTTCAAACCTTTCTTCAACTCTGGACTTCTGGTACTTTCCGTATTCTATTCAGCTTTCATGACCAATAATTAAAATGTATTTTATAATTATGTAAATTACACAAAAAATTTGTAACAGTAACAAAAGGGCATATCAGCTTACTTCATTATTTCGATAAACAACCAAAGACATAGTTACGAAAAGGCAAATTTTTTCGTTATTACACATGCAAAGGAAGTCAGCATGCCACACACGAGTGACCATTTTCCGTCCTTTTTGATCCAAGGTAAAACAGAATGTTCATTGTTAAAGAATGCAGACCGACTTACAACCAAATGTCTGGTCTCAAATGTTGTAAAGATAATGTGATAAGTTCTACAGCATTATTTCAGTGGCACAAGGTGGTGCACAAAAAATTGGCCCAAGTACTAGACTGCCCAATGTCGCCCACCAATCGTCATCTATTGTTTCGAAGTTGTTGTTTGCATTAGCTTATTTGTTATTTCTTTACTGCCTAATTATTGCATATTTATCTATTCTGCTCATAGTGGTCAACAGATCATGCATAACTGGTGAGCAGTCTGTACTTGGAGTTGGTTTTTCATGTGCCACCTTGTATTATTTCACTGTGATCAGCCACAGAATGCTACAGCCGGCTAAATGAGAGGTTTTGCAGAATCATGGAAATTCCTTCTATGAGTGCGTGAGAATTCTGTAATGAATAAAAACTCTGTACTCCAGGGGAGAGGCAAGTGCCCCCTCTTGGCATCTTTCATTGTTCTGTCACCTATGCTCCTAATCTTCAATTTTTCATAAGAACCATATACCATGCACATATGAACGGTGAACGAGTAAAAATGAACAGTTCCCAAAAAAGAGCGATCACCAGTGAACTAGTTCCCAAGGATGAATGAGTTTGCCCATCTCTATTGCATACTGCTATAGCAATTTCAGAACTATTTAATGATAAACTTTATCTGCTTTCAGCTCAGTACACTCTTTGGTGGAAATTTTGGAAAACAGTGGCTGTATGCATTACTTCATAAATTATACAACCTGTCATAAGTATCTTCAGACTGAAAACAGGTCATTATCAGCCTTAATTTACAGTAAGAGAGTTCACGAGAAATGATTAAAAAATATATCAACTTCATGAGATTCATGGCATAAGTTTTCACATATTATGAACCTAATAAATATCTTGACCTAACTTGTCAGCACATTAGAGGGGCATGTCAGGAAAAGAGCTGGCAATTCAGATAAAAATTTGGACAGTAAACTCATTTCCAGAATTGAAAATCACATGAGACAGGTGGCTTAGCATTCTCTGACATTAGTGTGAAGATTGTGATGCTTCTGACTGATAGAATAAGCCACAGATGTCCAAACTACTGCACAACAGAAGAGCTACAAAAGATGACCAGGAATATTAGTATAGAAAGGGCTACAGGAAAGGAGAAGTAATAATATACACAAAAAGCAATGTCAAGTCTCGACCTAAGCTACTAACGAGAATGGTGCTACATATTTCTTTGACCTCTGTGCCACATTTCTGAATGTGTGCAAACCATGAATACGAAATGAATGAAACTTTACCAAGGAGTTGTATGGGGTATTAATAAGATTTGTTGCAATATTTGGAGTAAATATTTCAGTGTTAATTTTTTGTATTAGGTAGAGCTGACCATTTGAATGTACAACATTGATGTTCATTTTGGGTACTCCTAACAATGACCAGAGGACTTTCTGCAACTGACTCCATCAACTTGCTTTTACATCCAGCTGTAATTAATTTAATACCAATGACTTATAATTCAACCTTTTTAAATAAATTTATACAAGCCCATAATACATTTTTTGTCTCATTATGATGATGATGTTCAGTTTGTAGGGCATTTAAACGCGCGGACATCAGCACCAGTACCAATTTTTTCACAGTCCAATTTTTACACAACCCAATAGAGCCACTGTTACGACTGATGATGATGATGATGAAATGGTGACGACAACACAAACACCCGGTCCCTAAGCAGAGAAAATCCGCAATCCGGCTGGGAATCGAACCCGGGACCCTGTGACCCAGAGGCAGCAACGCTAGCCACTAGACCACAAGCTGCGCCCTTTGGTCTGATTATGATTTTATAAAAATAATTGAATGAAATATTCAATGACAGTTAGGTTTGGAAAGAACAATGATATGCCAGATAATTTACATAAAATTTTCAGGAAGAAAGAAAGATGAATTTTAGCATTTAATGTTCTGTCAACAATGACATTAATAGAGGTGGAGCACAAGCCTCTACTTGACAGGAAATCTATCGCCGCATGGTACACCACATGCATGACTGGACGCTTACTTCTACAAAAGAAAACATTTGGAAATAGATACTCCATACATGTTTAAAATACCATTCACAAAGTCCTTGTTGTCTTCTGCTGTATGGAGTCTTGAAAAACATTTATTTCGAACATCCAATAAAGCTTCCCTTGTAGATCTTCCTGTTGAATTCACTGTATGGCCAAAACTTGTACCACATATCACTTCTTTATTTCACCTTCGCACCAAATATCTTAGGAAATTTAGTTTTTGGTGTAAATCCAGTGACATTTTTATGGCGAGCATTAACAGAATTTCTCACCACACCGAGTGTAATATGCATAAACAAATACCACTAGTTGAATTATAAAGGAAATGCCGTAGCAGGATATAAGCTCCTGTTGTTGAAGAAAGTACATCAGGAACTACATATGCCTGTGCAGCTGTACACAGATCTCGGTGGGTTTGTAGAGGAGGTCCTATTTTTTGTTTTGGATGCTAACAGCTCTACTTGAATATTTAAAGCTTTTAATTTATAAATGAGATCATTCTGAACTTTTTTGTGTAAGATGTGGCTACAGTGTCAAAAAGGAAAGTTCAAATGGATTATCATATCTTCCTTATCATAGTGCAATTTTGATGCCTTGTTTACTCCTTGGCATTGACTTAAATAACTTCTGGGGACTTTGGCACAGACAAGACATCCTGTAGAATTTGTCTTATAGCAGAGGATTAGGATAAATGACCGTGTGCCTTTTACGCCTTGTAAACAGAGCAAGAATTCAGACTGATTTGAAAAAGTATGCCCTGTGATTTCTTGGTCTGTGCAAATCTTTATTATAGGGAAGTTCATACACAACAAGCCTTTGTTCTAAATGTAAGGAATCTGGCAGACATGACACAGAAAACATGTAAGGTTGGTTTTTCGTTCAATCACCTACTTTGCCTCTGTGGACACTTTCTAATCATTGAAGTTAACATGCATTTCGAATTTTTAAATGAAACTTCTTTGCAAATGGTGCAATGGTGTCCATATCTTGTGCATTTGATCTCCAAAAAATGATTTCATAGTTAAGGATTGAATTATGGAATTTTCTGATGATGTTTCTGCTTGATTAATACTGTACTGTTATTCCTGCTGTTGTACTATCCTGTATTTGCTTTACGAACCATCCCATCCTATTCTCTACCAAGCTATCAACCTTCCATCCCACAGTTCAGTTCTGCAGTCAGCACATATGGTATGGAAAAATGTACTGCATTAATTCATTCAATCATTCAGACATCATCATCTATAAATCGCATAACGAAGGAATGTGGATAAAAAGTTATATGTTAATAGGCAAAGCAGCTGCTGCAGACTACTGCTATAAAATATACTAACAACAAACACTGATAATTATTGGAATTACTTCTGCATTGAAACTTTCTGGCAGATCAAAACTTATGGTGAACCAAGAGTCGAACCTGTGACTTTTCCCCTTCATGGACAAGTGCTCTACAGAATAAACTATCCAAGAATGACTCATGATCCGCTCTCACAGTTGTACTTCCCCCAGTACCTCTCTATGTCTGCATTACTTTATATCTGTAGATTTACATTAGGAGAGGAAGTGTTACCCAGGAAAGGTCACTGCTACTTCAAAAATATTAGTGAAAATTTTTCTTCAATAAAGATTATGTTGACAGGTAAACAACAGTTGGAAACATGAACAATTTATTGCTTACTATAAGCACAAACAATATGTACATCATTATTTACATTAATTAACAACAGTTTACAACAGGTAAAATAATGAGATCACTTTACATCAACAACAAAGGAACCACTTTCTCAAAAATTGCTTCCTCATTTTTTTCTGTAAACAATTCATATAAAATTATTTCCTCTTATCTGATACAGTTTTCTGAAGTATTACAAACAGATGTGCAATCACTATGCCATTAAAATATGTTCCATTCAAACATATATTTGGATGTCAGTGCTGCTTTTAATACTTTACATTTACGGGATTCACTGAGTAACTGAAATGACTAGAAATACAGACTTTAGAAATTCTTCAGTAATTTGCACAACCATATACAGACTTACAAATGTTACAGCAGGATTACTGTCAACAACAACAGTACTGCTTCAAGCTTCTCTTATAAATTAAGTCTATAACATAAATACAAAATGTTCAAATTGTTACAAACACAGTAATCATCACACCACAAGAATCTAAAAAAAGCTGTGAAGTCAACTTTTCTAGTATATTTCATAGGACTGAAGTTTTGGGCCAACATATTTTTTTTACAGCTGTATAGGTATCACAGCATTTAAAGAAAATATTAATACTTTTAAAACACATAAAAATTGCTACAAATGGACAGTAAAAATCCTCTGCTGAGGTAAACAACACATGGTGAGTCTTTAGAAATGCTTGCATTGAAATCTGTTCTGAGGGGGAAGCTTTTCATTTAAATGCTCTCAAAATATTTTCCCCATTCAAGATAAAGGAACCTAGTGTTAAGAAATTATGCATTGGTACTTGATTCAAATACTACTGCTAAGCCTTAATTATAAATGAGCTATCATGAACAAAAAATTGTATAAATACAGTAACAATATAATTAAAGCTCTACAAATAAGAATGTATTTTTGTTGTAAACAGTTTAAATGTCAGTGGCAATAAACTCAAGTAATTCCCTACCAAAAAAAATTCTACAGATGCATCGTAATGAGAGAGAGAGAGTGTGTGTTATTTTATGGTAGCTACTTTCAAACTGTAGATTCAGGAAGTCAGTAACAAAATAACATTACCTTTCAGAATGTGCTACTGAAACTATTAAGCTGTGATTTCTGAAATCTTATTTCAAAATGTGCTAAATTAACAACTAAAGTGTCACCCATTTTAATGAGTGCAGATTGTTGGGATATTTAATGCACTCTGTGTGCGTCTATTCCTTATCACATTTTGTAGTAATTATGAAACTGCCTGACGAGTGTTAAATGTCTGTTACATATGCCTTCAGTTTTGTATTTATTTCATATGTGCTTCATAAGAAATTTAATTAAAACATACGCAAAAAGATGGCAAACAGTACTTATTATTGAAAAGTAGCATAGGAAAAAGAGGGGAGCATATGTAATGCAGTAGGCCAGTGAGCTGAGATAATGAGAAAGCCACATTGTTTTTTGTTTGCTTACAGTAGCCATTCAAAATGAGCATTTCAAGCTCATTTTTATAACTGAACATCTTGTCAAATAAGAAATTTGATTCTTAGTAACAAAAAATCTGAAAGCTGCTGATATTTATTGCAAAATTTGTGCCGTAAGTGGACTGAATATGATGAAACAGGTGATGATGACGATGACAATGGAAGTGACTGTCCACTTGTAAGTAACAACAAACTGGTACAAAAAAACTGACAAAAATTTGTGAACAAATTTCACAATTTCCGAAATGTTAAAGCACTTTCCACAGAGTTCTTGAAGTGTTTTACATGAAGTTGTGCTAAATATTTCGGGTACTGCAAGTTCTGTACTTGTTCTGTTCCAGAAATCTTAAGTGAAAGAATTTTATGCACAGAAGATGAAGTTTACAAGATTTTTCTACTAAATTTGCTTTAGCTAAGCCATTATTTTATTTATAGCCTAACAGAAGTTACTTTCCAGGAAGTCCTCACCAAAGTCAGAAGATTCCTGCTTTAAAAAGCATACAGCCTGTTTCAAATGTGCAGAGGATGTTGCAGAAGGCATATATAAATTTTAATAACTGATCTCACAACAAAAGTAAAAACCAGAATTATACAACTGTGGGAAATTGTTGCAGACAGGTGTTCACGTCATGTACCAATCTGCACTATCCCCACCTTCCTTTTCAATGACCGTATTAATTTTTAATTTACATTTACATTATCTGCTTGTCAGAAAACAGGAAGACTGCAATCATTATGTTTCATCGTAACAGTTCCACCATTCTGGGGCGGCCGAAGGATATAATCAGATGATAAACGGTATAGAGTATCACAAGTAGTGTACCAAATAGTATGGCTTTGCAGTTTTCTGCAATGTTAAAATATGCTTTGTGTTAAAAGCCTGAATGAACTGAATGTTATAAAAGAAATTTAACTGATAGTTTGATGAGATTCCTGCAATTCTGCATTACATTCTGAGAAAAGTTAAAAAAATAATTTTTTAATATTTACACATATGTATACTACTCATTTGTTCAAGCAGAACAGAATAAGATATATAACTTTTTTTTTTTTAAAAAAAAAAGCTTATAAAGTTTCACACTTTTTAAGATATAGTCAGTTTTCATACATTTGTATATGCATGGCAATTTTCAGACAAGTACACTAGAAACAAAGTAAGACTCATATTGTTAAATGCTTGTGTTCCAGAACAAACTGAAACTGTTGCTGAATTATTTCATAAGCGAAAAATATACAGTTATGAAAATATATTCAAATACCTGGAGAAGTATTACGATAAGTATACTGAACCCAGAAAATGGTGAGCAGTGAGAAAACTTCCCATTTCTCCTTTCTATGCACTGACAACCAATTAGTTGCGGTACCTGACGAGTATTAATGCTGCAAAGCAGCATAACTTAAATACAAGGAATCCGCATCTGAATATTTAAACAAACAAAAATAAATGAACTTTTCACACCATTACTACATTTTTTTCCTCAAAAAATCGCAAGTATAAGGCAAGCAGTCAAGCGAGGCACTGGCACAATAATATCAACTGAAGATTTCAGTGCACAATCATTTCTTATTAATAAATCCTACTGATAAGAATAAGAAAAGAAACTCAATGTCTGCGAGTCAATAAATTTCACTATATGATTACTTCAAGATCACTTGATTTTTCACTCTGAGCAGGTGAGGTCGTTAATTTGTGCTATAGTTATGAGGTAATTGAAATATACCCCAAGAAATGACAATAAGAGATTCTAAGCAGCTGCCCAATTTTCTGTTCGCCACAGAATTATATACATATTTTGGTTACGTGCATCGGCGGGTACACTTGTAGGACTCTGTATTGAAGGTGTGACAACAGTATCAGTGTATCGCGAAATTAAGCTGCGGTAACCTTTTCCTACTGAAGCAACCAGTGGATATGAAATTTTTCCAGTATTGCAGTCCTCCGTTGTATTTCTGAAACCAGTAATATCAGCAGAAAGTCTCACTAAAGGTATGATGGCTCTCACTTCTTCCTCATAAGGCCGAAACACGGTAATTGGGCGCATTGTTGACAGTTCTGCGACAACAATACATCCCCATGTTGTACCAATGTACAACTCACTGTTTAATATGGCTAAACTTGTTACCTGTAACAAATAAAGTTCATAACATACATAAACACCTATCCTATGTCTGAAAAAGTTAAGTAACAAAAACAGGATCTTTCTTTCAGAAGTCAAGAGAGGACAAATATTAATATTGAAGCAATAAGCTAACAACAAATGCCTAGAAAAACTCATTATAGCATGTGACAAGAAGGCTAACTATGAAGACAATTGAAAGTAGTGGACAGGAAAATGCAGCCCTGCTTATGAAATGAGACTGGAGGGTTCTTCTTCTTCTTCTTCTTCTTCTTCTTCTCCTCCTCCTCCTCCTCCTCCTCCTCCTCCTGCTGCTGCTGCTTGATGACTCAATGTGATAACATTTTCTGATCTCTTTCACTATCGTCCTGGGAAGTTCTGATTAATATATTCTGAAATATTAAAATAATTTACCTGACACTTTCCTGGGCTCAGGTGTTCCTCAATACTGATAGATTTCAAACTTTCGGAGCAAGGAACCAGCTTAGAACAGTCCAGTTTATTGACAATGGTGTGAGATGCTGTTTCCCATTGATATACAACACACCCTAAGTTACAGAAGAATACATAAAATTGTTAATTATGGATTTTAAGTTAGTAACTTATATGTGCTGAGATAATACAAAATCATAAAATCATACCTGTAATCAGATACATAAAAATCTACTCACCAAGTGGTGGCAGGAAAACACATAAAAGGTTATACAATTGCAAGCTTTCTGAGTCAGAAACATTCTCTCTTATCCCATCTGGTATGTCTCCCCTGACCAGCAGTTCTACATAACTTTTCTGAAATTACCCCTTTTCCTAAATCTCTCCAGTCCTTCTCCTTCATCCGTCTTCCTACCCCTTCAATCATTCTGCCAGAAGAAGGAGCCACTGGCTCCGAAGATTGCAATAGTATAATCTCCTTTTATGTGTGTGTTTTCCTGCTGCTGCTTGGTGAGTAGATTTTTATCTATCCGAATACATTATACTGTCAAAAATTGATTATTTTCATTTTTATATAGTCATACCTGGGTACACGTAAGAGCAAACAACAACTTCTTCATTGTCATAATATATTGGAACATGGGTAGAAATAAGATTTAATACATTAACATTTTCAATCACAGGTTCATAATGGTTTATAATTTTGTGGGCCATTACAATATTGTCTCGGATTGTGTATATTGAAATACTTCCTTGAGATTCTCCACACCACAGTTCACACTCTCTGAAAGAAAACCAGTATGGGACATTACTTTTCATGGTTACAAAATACAGCAAACTGATTCATAATCACAGTAATATTATCAGTTAAAGTGAAAATGTGTCATTATATGTGATTAGTTAGAAAGCTAGTACTTACATGCCATTATCCCTAAAAACAGCAGTAACTGAATGTAATGCTGTGCTGCTTCCCAACTCAGTCATAACAAAGCTTCCTTCTCCCATAGTGGGAGATGTAGGCAACATATCACTGCGAACCAGAAATAGCCTGCCATTGCTAAGTCCAATAGCGACCCTTTGGAGTTCTGGAAGAGGTACCAGGCTGCAGACAGCTGCAGGTTTTGGTGCATCTGGGTCAAGTGCATAACTGAAGAGCTTGCAACAGTCACTCCCCCTAAATTGGTTGTAACAAAATAAATAGAATCAAGACATGTCTCCTGGAGCTACACGCACAATACAAAAGAACAACATGAAGTGACATTCCATTACTTTAAAACAACATTCTTTTTGTACACTTGGGCATGTAGCTGCTGTTTCTTTGTTACAGAATCTCCAGTTTAATTACACTAACATTTCTGAAAAATGTAACATGAATATATATGCAACTGAAATGTACTTTTATCTTACAGGTTTTGATGGTACTGGTGTGTAGTATCTGTAAGTGGTTGTTCTTTGGAGGGCGACAGTACCCAGTGGCACAGAGAGTTGCCAGTAGAAGCAGTTGTTGAGAGGCTGTGGAAGGTGTAGGCTGCGTGAGCCAAAGGTGGTTGCGTAGCAAATGATTTATCTCTGTGTTTAATAGTAGTGGCACACAGTTTGAATAATAGTGTGTTTGTGTTCATGCAATGTGATAAAGGAAATAAGTTAAATTTTATCAGTTCTTAATGCAGCTCTATCAGTTAGTACCACACCATGGCATTTCATTGCATTTAACAATGAACGAAGTCTCGATATACACGGTCAACTACAACAAAAGGATTGTAACATAATAATCATTAATTAACCCATATAATCTCCCAAGAACAAGGGAGCTTATAAGGTTATATACATGATTGACACAAATGAATTACAAAATTGTACATGATCTCTGACTTTGCAAATTAGAGGGTCTGGATATGTCCTAGAGGACTCTTTCTCTCTCTGATTTATATGTGAGCTCACACAGTATGAGCAGTGGCAGTTTGAAGATGTAAGAAATAAACTGTCAATGAATCATGTACCAGAGATTTTTGATGGGTGACACATCATACAAACACACACTGCCTGGGAAGAAGTGGTACTCATTCATTAAAGATATTCACCATATGTAGTCAAGGATAGTTTTCCTGAAATATAGGATGTTGAGTTCTTTGAAGGAGGGATAGAATTTTGAGCTCCAAAATTTTGTCAGTGCAGTGATTTTTGTTCAGAATCCCCTTAGTGCATTGAAGTAAAAATTATACAAGGGGTTTTTAATATGCAATGCAACAGTTTTTTCCTAGGCCAATTTACGATGAAAAAATGTTGAATTTGTTCCGGGACATTGTGGAATATTCCTGCTTCAGCCCCCAAAGTTTCATGAAGTTCTCAGATGTGGCAGCACTATATGTAGCCTTCAAAATGGCATCTATAACAGAGGTGTGTTCCCATCAGAGAGCTATCATTGAGTTTCTTTTGGTGGAAAACCACAGCGTCATAGACCTTTGCAGGTGCCTGAAGAACATCTACAAAGACCTGGCAGTGAACAAAAGCACGGCAAGTCATTGGACGCTGTGACCATCGCAACAAAGTTGTGCGAACCTGTCCAATCTCCCACATGGCATATGGTTGCACGCAACTGTGACTCCATCACAAAAATGCAAACAATCCTGTTCTTCTCCATAACAATGCAAGGACTCTCAAGTCCGTGCACCTGAAAAGAACTCACATAACTTCACGGGACTGTTCTTCCTCATGCACCTTACAGCCCGGATCTCACACCTTCCAACTTCCATCTTTGTGATACATATTGAAGAGCAAGACATCTCACATAACTAGCAAGGCGCTAACATTGTTCATTTTTCTTCACAGTTCTTCAGTGACTTAGCTTAGCATAGCATTGAATTTTCCATAAACACAAAAGAAGGTACTCTTGGGTTTATCCCACCAGTCAGTTCATTTCATTACAGACAGCACTCTGAATCACTTATCACTGTGAACTGTTCTATATATTCTTCAAAGCAGGATTCATTAGGACCATTCTTTCTACACACTGCACTTGAGACAAATATTATGACTAGTCCAGTGGTAGCATCAACAAGAATAAAATAATACAAATGATTTTGTGCCTTTTGATAGTCATCACAGAATCTGAAAAATGCAGCAGTGTTACTAAATATTGTGGTAGGAACACTGTAGGAATAAAAATTACATCCAGTGGTCTTAATTTAATCTTAGTCAGGCACAAGAGAGGCAAAAAACAAATTGAGCTCATGCAAAACTGAGCTTGCCCTTTTCTCGCATAATATTATGGAAACCATGGATGTAGGGCAACAGGCAGATTTCATATTTCTACATTTCTGGCAAACATTTGACACAGTGCCCCACTGCAGCCTGTTACCTAAGGTATCAGAATATTGGATAAGTTCTCAGGTATGCAAGTGGCTTTAAGACTTTTTAAGAAATGCAATCCATTACACCATTGCACTGTCCTGGGTGGCGAGTGTTAATCAGAGACACAGGTATTGCCAAAAGTGGCCTATGAAAGTGTTCATCATCACAAAAATACAAACATACCTCCTCTCTCCCACAACAATGCAAGGACTCACAGAAGTCTGTGCACCTGAGAGGAGCTGGTCATGTTACCTATTATGGTAGGTGAGTCTGCTGCTAAGCAGCTGGCAAGTGTGCCAGTGTCAGACAACACTATTAAATCAAATACTCAATATGACTGATGACATTAATGATCCATTGGTTGAAAACCTCAAATGTAATGGTGATTCCATTATTCAGCTGAATGAAGACACAATAATGCCTATCTAATTTGTTACATGGTGGATGACACAAGACAATAAATTTCACAACGATCAAAGATCTTCTTTTTTGCATGAATATAACTCATGGAACAAATGCAACAGGCCTCTTTGAAATATCACACACTTTTGTGTACCACAATACATAAATTAGGAAAATTGTGTACGTGTGAGTACAGATGGAGGTCACAGCATGGGAGGCTGTTATATCAGATTGCAAGCTCTCATCAGTAACAAGACTCCTAATGCCATCTGTACACACTGTTTTATTCACGAAGAAGTAGTGGTGTCGAAGTGCACGAGCCCTTGACGTTCATCCTACAATCAGTGAATTAACTTCATTAAATGTCAGCCACTTAAGTTGAGATGTTTTCATCAGATGTGTGTCGCCCATTTCCTTAATTTATTAATTGGCTTTCACATAAGAATATTTTGAAAAGCAAGTATGAACTCAGGAATAACTTTTATCTTTGTCTTGTTCAAGAGGAACTCTTGCATACTAAGAAGTTAGTAGAATGGTGACTACATTTTGTTGCTGGTGTACCTTTGAGAAACCACCGAAAATCCATTCATTGACTGTATCTCTTCAAGGTAGTAAGACCAACATTCTGCAACTGTCAGACCAATTCACAGCCTTCAGAAAGAAACAAGTATTGTGAAAAGAAAGAAACAAGTATTGTGAAACAGGAAATTGAATGATAAATATACAAAGGATGATTTCATTACAAATCGTCAAAGATGATTGAGCAGGATAAATATATCAGTTTGAGATAAGGGATCCTGGTCCAGAAATGACAGAGTTGTAAGTTATAAGCAAAAATCAATCTGAGATCTCTAACAATGGAACTCCTCTACTCCAAGCTCTTTGCTTTCCAAATTTTGGGAGTACTTAGTATGGGCTGTAACAGGAAAAATGCCCAGTAATATGGGTAACTTCTTCAGTAGAAGAGATATGTTGCACAGTAGCAAAGATGAACAAATCTCATAGCTTTTAAGGTCCAGTAGAAGAGATGCATTTCACAGCAGCAAAGACGGGCAAGTTCTCACAGCAGTTAAAGGTATGCAGTTAAAAGTCAGACTCTTACAACTTCCACCCCTGTAGTTTCTGAACCAGGATCCTTTACCTCAAACTGATAAGTTTTCTCTCCTCTTCACACAGTTTTAGAAGACAGTGGGAAGAATTGAAGCCTGTGTTTGTGGATAATTTAATTGAACTGTGTGATTACTATCTGAAGCACTTCCCAAAACAAGATCAGCACAACTTGATCAAAGACCCTTTCAGTACAGAACTTCCACCAACACTTAGCACTGGAGAACAAGAGCAATTTATTGATATCTCTTGAGAATCCACTCTGAAATCACTCACTTCCTCATCAATGAATGAGTTTTGGAGCTTGGTGAAGTAGGAGTACCAGCAAACCAGTAACAAGGCCTTTAGAGTTTTTAGATCTTTTGCAATATCTTACTTATGCGAGGTAGGTTTCTCATCATTGATAGTCGTAAATGCAAGAAATTGGTTGAAATGAATGTGGAGATGCGAGTAGTAATTCCCAGTCTTGGGCTGACATTTGAAGAACTGATGATGATGAAGCAAGCTCATCCTTACCTTTGATTTAATTGTGAGGATAAGATAGAATAACACTAAAAGTTGATTAAAATGTGTTATGCCAACACTTATAAAGAAATAACTACCTTCATTCATTCATTTTTTTTCAAAACTTAAGTTTATTTACCCCGCACTTCAAGTAAGACATCAAACTGAAAAATGAGCGGTGCATTTTTAATGTTCAATTCAAGACAGCTGTCGATCCAAAAAGTTTGAAAAGTATGATATAAATGATTTGACAGATATGGCGAGCAGCAATTTGCAACTGTTTGCTGATGACACACTTGTGTACAGGATAGTCATCATTGAGTGACTTTCTTGCCTTCATCCAATAAAGAATGACTTAGAATTCCTGTTTGATGTATTGAAAAACAGACTGCTCTAAGTGTTAAAGAATGTAAGCTATTGCAGATGAGTAGGAAAATAAATCATGTAAGGTTCGAAAACAGTATTAATGGTTTCCTGCTTGATGCAGTCATGTCGATTAAATACCTAGGCGTAATGTTGCAAATCAACATGAAATGGAATGAGCATATAAGGTTGGTTGTAGGGAAGGCAAATGCTCAACTTCAATTTATTGGGAAAATTGTATGAAAATGTAGCTGATATATAACAGAGACCAAATACAGAACACTTGTGTGACACATTCTTTTGTCCTGCTCAACTGCTTGCTATTCCCACCAGGTCAGATTAAAGGAAGACAGCAAAGCAATTCTGAGCTGTGCTGCTAGATTTTTGACCAATAGATCTGATCAATATGCGAATTTACAGAAATGCTTTGTGAAGTCAAATGGGAATCCCTGCAGATAAAATGATATTCTTCTCACAAAATACTACTAAGAAAGTTTGGAAAACATGTGTGGCTGACTGCAGAAGGATTCTACTGCCACCAACATAATCTTGTGTAACGACTATTAAGATAAGGTGAGAGAAATTAGGGCTCTAACAGAGGCTTAGCAACAGTTTTTCTTCCCTCACTTCATCTGCAAGTGGGACAAGAATGAATAACAGTGGTTCAATGGAGCCTCCACCATGCACCGCATGGTGGCCTGTGGAGTATGTGTGTATGTTTGTAGATGCAATCATGAAAATTTATGACCCCTTATCACTAATTACTAGTTTATTGCTTAGGACTACTACTATTTTACAAATGAATTTTACTGAACTTTAACATACAAGAAGGACACTATGAAAGTTTTGAGACGTTTACTTAATCATCATCTTTTAAACCTCGTCCCAATACATCTTTTCAAAGTATGCTGATTTTCCATGCATCACTGCATCTGTTCAAACCAATGCATGAAGGCTTCAATTATGAGGTCCACAGATACACTTGGGTGGCTCCTTTTGGTGATTCAAATTGATGACCACAAATGGTTTCTTTTGCTTTGGAGAACAAGAGGAAAATGCTTGGACCTGGATCAGGGCTATACAATGGATGAACAAGTGTCTATAATTGAGTCTCCTTATGGAGAGCTATTGTTATTTTCCACGAGGTGAGCTAGTGATTTGTCAAGATGCAACACGATCCAGGTCAGAACGAAATTCTGACATTTTGCCTTTATGCATATGAAGAGTTTGACATACAGAATCCAGGACACCAAATTGAAGTTACTCTATTGCCTTCATTCTCAATAAAGGTAGCAATGTGGCTACCTTTTGCATAGAATATGCAGATCAATATTTTTCCCACACTTGTGAAAAGGAAAGTTGCTACTCACCATATAGCAGAGATGCTGCGTCACAGATAGGCACAACAAAAGGACTGTCACAAATATAGCTTTCGGTCAGTAAGGCGTTTGTCAAAATTAGATGACAAACACACACATACACACTCATGCAAACGCAACTCACACACATGACAGCAATCTGAGACAACTGAGGCGACATTGGGAGCAGCAGCATCAATGCATGAAGGGAGTGGCGACTGGGTGGGTTTAAGGAGAAGGCAGGAGTGGGGAGGGGGAGGAATGGTAGGGTAGGTGTAGCGGGCAGAGAAGTGCTGTTGGGGAGCGCGCAGGGACGAGGTGGAAAGAGGGTAGGGCAGCTGTGTGCTGTTGGGAGGTTAGACGGAGGGCAGCAGAGAGGTGGTGAGGTGGAGGTGGGGGATGAGATAGCGGAAAAGGACAGAAGTAAAAAGACTGGGTGAGATGGAAGAATGAGGGTTGTGTAGCGCTGGAATGGGAACAGAGAAGGAGCTGGATGGCAGAGGACAATGACTAATGAAGGTTGAGGCCAGGAGGGTTATGGGAATATAGGGTACATTGCAGAGAAAGTCCCTACCTGCGCAATTCAGAAAAACTGGTGTTGGTGGGAAGGATCCATATGGCATAGGCTATGCAGCAGTCACAGAAATGAAGGACATCATATTTGGCAGCGTGTGCAGCAACAGGGTGGTCCATTTGTTTCTTGGCCACTGTTTGTCGGTGGCCATTCATTTGGACAGACAGCTTGTTGGTTGTCATGCCCACACAGAATGCAGCATTCTGTTGCTGAGCACGCTGTCAAACATGACATCCTTCATTTCAATGACTGTTACACAGCCTGTGCCATATGGATCCTTCCCACCAACACCAGCTTTTCTGAATTGCGCAGGTGGGAACTTTCCCTGCAATATATCCTACGTTCCCATAACCCTCCTGCCCTCAGCCTCAGTCATTGTCCTCTCCCATCCAGCCCCTTCTCTGTTCCCACTCCAGCACTAGACAGCCCTCATCCCTCCATCGCACCCGTCTTTATACTTCTCTGTTTTTCTGCTATCCCCCCTCCCCACCTCTCCGCTGCCCTCCCGACTGCTCATAGCTGCCCTACCCTCTTTCCACCACATCCCTGCGTGCTCCCCACAGCACGCCACTGTTCGCCACCACTACCCTACTGTCCCTCCCCACCCCAGCCTCCTCCTTGCCCCCCCCCCCCTTCCCAGTCATCACTCCCATCATGCACTGGTGCTGTTGCTCGCAGTGTTGCCTCAGACTGCAGTCATGTGTCTGAGTTGCATTTGCATGAGTGTGTATATGTGTGTTTTTTTGTCTAATTTTGACGAAGGCCTTACTGGTCGAAAGCTATATTTGTGACAGTCTTTTTGTTGTGCCTATCTGTGACTCAGTATCTCTGCTATATGGTGACTAGCAACTTTCCATTTCACAATACTGTTACATACTAATCTGGATTTTCCATTGTTAGTATTTTCCCACACTTCACACACTTTTTCACTTTTAACAGGTCCCAAAAATGTGAGTGCTGTTTTATTTAAGAGTAAAAGTAGAAGTAGTAGAGCCATGTTACATCACCAGTTATAACATTAAACACAGCTATTTATTGCACAGAACTGATTTTTTGTAGGATTTTGTAGCTGAAGTCAACAAGCACTTTAAGTTTTTTGTTCAGGGTGTCTGAAGAGGACACATTCAATGAGTGCAGTTATTTTCAACCTGAAGTTTTTCATGCAGAATCTTATAAACCTTTGCCATTGTTCCTTCAGTAGTGACCGTCATTGGTTGCTATGAAGAATTTGCTGCAATGATACAGTTAAGAATTCAAAATACTCAAAATAAATTGCTGAGATTTTTGTCAAATGAACAGAGAGGTACATTTTAGAATAATGAAATATGGACAGTAGCTCCAAAGGTAGGTGTGTGTGTGTGTGTGTGTGTGTGTGTGTGTGTGTGTGTGTGTGTGTGTGTGTGAGAGAGAGAGAGAGAGAGAGAGAGAGAGAGAGAGAGAGAGAGAGAGAGAGAGAGAGAGAGAGAGAGAGAATACTTAATAGGATTTAAATTGATATAACAATAAAATAAGAAGTAATTAGACTTCTTATGTATAAGACTGACTTTATTCTTGTTGAACATAAGTGGCAGTGACATCTTGTGTCATCGGGTGTTCAGCCGCATATCAGCATTGTGCAAGTATGATGGTGATATCTGCCAGAACACCTGACTACCCAAGCTGGGAGAGCCTGAGAGTTACATAAGTGGAAGTATTTAGATATAGTTTCTAGAACTTTACTCGAATCAATGTCAATTACTGGTGTAATAACAACGAGAGATTTGTGCCTCTTGTTCATCCAGGTCCCATCTACAAAAACATAGAGATCCAAAGTATTTTCAAGAGATGCACTATCATGGTATCTTCCCCAATATCTATTTCTTTTTGATTAATTTTCACTGATTATTCTACTGATTTCTTCTTTGCAAATTTGGCAATATCACATACAGAACCTGAAACTTCTTTATTTATTTTGTCCAGTCTTACACATGGTGGAGGCATGTTCAGGAAAGTAGACAATAAATTATCTCCTTCCCTACCCTTTCCAAGGCATCTCGGACCATACGATGGCCTAAAATTGGTTTCATACTTAACAGTGTCAGTTGCTTTTCTTCCCCTCCCCCACCCCAATTTTTGACGCTGAATTAGAAAGGTTATGTTCTTTATTTCTAGCTGCGTTCTCTACTTTCTTGGTACACTGATTTCCATGAACCCATATTTCTTATAAACACAATTTTGCTGCCTCTCATTATGTATTTTTGTTCACTTTAACATGGCAGTTTGGAAAATTCATTCACCACATACTAAACTGTATTCATAACATAAATATACTGCTTTTAGCTGAAATGTAGGGTCATGCAGCAAAACTGTCAATTAAAGATATCAGATGAAAAGAGCCTTGACATTAACTCAAATTCTGCAATGGGCACCAGTTACCCAAACATCTGGAAAAAAAGTATGACATCAGGTGCAGAGTTAAACATTTTAATAGTTGTAATGCATTTACAATGCTACTATCATGACAAAATTTATAGACTACACAAATCATACTCTGTAGATTACAAAATGTATTTTTGAATAATTGATTTTTAGAAGCTAAATCCATCACACACATTCCTAACTCACATTCAATATTGGTTCTGTAATAAAGCATGTAAACTTTTTCTCTCTCACTTCATATGCAGAACTGACAGTGTTTATGTACAGCCATTAATCCATTTAAAGGGACCTACTCATTTACAAAAACTGTTCCAAAAAATTCATATACTACAGATTTAGGTTCGAAATGGGAATATGTTGCTTCACAATACAACAGCCGCTTTACTTCATAGGTCATTAATGTTATGACCATTTACTGAAAAATTAAGTATTTATCATTCTGCTATTGACAGATTCCAATGCAAGTATCTCACAATCGATATTTTTCTTTCCCATGAATCCATAATATTTGTGATTTCTAGAATACCTAGATCACGATCTTCCTTTCAGTTAAATTTTGCAACCAGTATCATTTTATGAAAATCTGTTGACGAAAAACTAAAAAAGTGTGTAAGTTAATTACATACTACTGCATCTAATTTTCAAACACCGTTCTGGGGTTTTAAAGGAGACATGTATTGTGTCACTGAGTCTCAAAGCAGATTACATGATATTTCTGCAGCACCTGCTAGGATAAACAATAAAGTGGAGCAGTTTAAAATCCCGTGAATTAATTGTTGCTTTAGCATGCTCCCATTTTCAATAGAGTTGCGATTATCATGTGTGCCATTTTTTCAGGGCAATGCTCTATTACTCATCCTGAAATATGATTGTTGTTGCTTAGACTGATTTATAACAGAATGGCCATTAGTTCCTAGCTGAATCACAATCAGGAGCTTCCAATGCAATGTGCTATAAAGCATGCATAAATAACACACTCTTTAAATGTGATGATGACTGCTTTGTCAGAAAAGTATACTGTGTTTAGAAGATGCCTGCATTTAAATAAGAAGTCCATTACATTGTACACATTTTGAGGTATTAAACTGAGCAACTGACTTGCATATATCTCAACAATTATCAATGAACTATACTATTTCAAATAACAGATGTTTTGATTTTAGCTTTAGTATTGAAATAAAAACTGCATAGCTCTTTAACATCAAAGTATACAAATTTGGTTAAATACAGCTATGAAACAATTTTTCTTACAGTAACATGTACTCACACATATGCATGTATTTGGCCAATGCTATCACCAAGCCAAACATTGCCATTAACTGTGCATGCTGCTGTTGGCTTTTTAGGCAGAGAAAGGCTGCAGTACTGCAGCCAGCCACGGCTACTAGCCAGCAGTAGATCCACCCTGGCATTGGAGCATGCCAACCACAGTTCAGAACCATTGACAGTTCCTTCTGAAACAAAAAAATCTATGTTCTACTCATGATTTATAAGATGATGGAGGTCAACGGCTGGGATAATTTTGGCACTCACTTGTAAGAGTGGCTGCAATTAAGAGTTATGGCACTATATATGGGCAGAGAGAGAGAGAGAGAGAGAGAGAGAGAGAGAGAGAGAGAGAGAGAGTGAGAGAGAGTTAGGAGGAGTGGCAAACTAAGTTAGTTATACTAGTAACTAGAAGCACAATACTCACAAAGGAGCAACTATATAGAAACATTCCTTTCATGGTGACGAGTGCCAACAATTCTAATTAATCATGAGCAAAAAACAAATATAACTAACCACATATGAGATTCGTGAACGAAGAACTGCACTAAATTCTCATCCTAGAACTCTGCAGTATTTGTTTATTAACTTGACCAAGTAGAGGAAGTCTCCATCACACCATCAGAGTCAATTCATTACTAGGGATGTGACATTCACATATATCAAGGCTGTAGGGAAAAGTAATACTGGAGTCTGAGATGTGACAGTTGTTGAAGTGTTGACTCTGTGGTGGTTGGCTGAATTGTCATGAAAGTATCAATGTGCTGATGTTCAGGAAAATGGCTTCTGGTGAAGGGATGGGACAGGGGAAGCAGATTTAGTTACAGGAACCAAGATTAGGAAGAAACAGAGTGACCTTTTCAAGCATCTGGCCATTTTGATATCAATATATATATATATATATATATATATATATATATATATATATATATATATATCCGCACATATACAGACACAAGCACACATATCAATTTTTTAATATATTTTTCCCATGTGGAATGTTTCTTTATAAGCTGCCATATTTTATTTTCTCAGGCTTGTCTGACATTTGGCATTACCCCCAAAGGCCTCACACTTAAAGTTCCCATCTCTGGCTGTAACCCTTCTTTCCATCAGTCCCTATACCAGTTCCAAACTGAACAATCCATTGCCCTCACCCACCTAATCCTTCACCTACACATCAACTCAGCCAATGAACACACCCGTCAACTTCTATCCTTAATAAAAGTCCTTAATCTTTCCTCTCCCACATCCACATCGGCTGTTCAGAGCATCCTCCTACAGGCCAACCGCAAATTAGAACAGCATGCCACCCTCCACCTCAAAAAACTATCCAATCTCCTGGTTTCCCACCTCCGGAAAGGCAACTCACTCACCCTTCACAACCTTTCCAGCAAACCTCAACCTCCTCTCATTGCACACAGACTCAGTCTCTCCCACCTACTCAATCTCCCACTTCCAGCTCCACATCCCCCAAAACCTCAAAATTCCAATCAACACAATCTGGAACCACTACACCCAAATTCAGTAGTTAACCTTTCCTCCAAACCTCTCTCCCATTCCGAAACCTCTGTCTATCCAAAGGCCTCACCTTCAGCCCCACTCCCAGATTCAACCAAACAGCCCTCGTCAAAGATTTACTGTCCTACACTCGTACTCTCAGCTGGAAATATCACTTTGCCACAAAGAAAAATGATCCTAATCCTACTCCTAATGATCCAACTCCCCAAGACACTATCCAAATAGAACCCTGCCTGGAACAGTTCCGTCCTCCGTCACAGCGGGACCCACCTCCTCTTCCTCAAAATCACCCTCTCCAAAGCTTCCAGCAATTTCTGACTTCCAGCATTGCCTCTCAATCCTTCTTAAAAAACCTTAATCCTACTACCAACATCACCACTGCTGAAGCCCACGCTATCCGTGATCTGAAGGCTGACCGATCCATCGTCATTCTTCCGGCGGACAAGGGTTCCACGACCGTGGTACTTCATCGTCGGGAGTATGTGGCTGAGGGACTGCGTCAGCTTTCAGACAACACTACATATAAAGTTTGCCCATTCCTGATGTCCAGGGAGAGCTTCAAGGAATCCTCAGAACCTTAGGCCCCCTACAAAACCTTTCACCTGACTCCATCAACCTCCTGACCCCACCGACACCCCGCACGCCTACCTACCTGTCAGAACTCCGGAGATGGGAACTTTCCCTTAAGTATATCCTCTCTTCTCGTTATCCGCCACACATAGACAGACACAAGCAGACATATGTACAGGCAAAGAGTTTCGGCAGAGATGTCAGTCGAGGTGGAAGTAAGAGGCAAAGATGTTGTTGAATGACAGGTGAGGTATGAGTGGCGGCAACTTGAAATTAGCGGAGGTTGAGGTCTGGTGGGTAACAGTAAGAGAGGATATATTGAAGGGAAAGTTCCCATCTCCGGAGTTCTGATAGGTTGGTGTTAGTGGGAAGTATCCAGATAACCTGGACGGTGTAACACTGTGCCAAGATGTGCTGGCCGTGCACCAAGGCATGTTTAGCCACAGGGTGATCCTCATTACCAACAAACACTGTCTGCCTGTGTCCATTCATGCGAATGGACAGTTCGTTGCTGGTCATTCCCACATAGACAGCTTCACAGTGTGGGCAGGTCAGTTGGTAAGTCACATGGGTGCTTTCACACGTGGCTCTGCCTTTGATCGTGTTCACCTTCTGGGTTACATGACTGGAGTAGGTGGTGGTGGGATGGTGCATGGGACAGGTTTTACACCGGGGCGGTTACAAGGGTAGGAGCCAGAGGGTAGGGAAGGTGGTCTGGGGATTTCATAGCAATTCCTACCTTCAATGAATATCTCCTTCAGTAGCTGTAAAAGTTTGCAAACAGTAAATGGCTATGACTAAATTCCCAACCAGTCCAAGAGTCTGGAGCTATTCCTTGTAGTTTCACACAAGTCTGCTTTCGTTGATGAAGCACCAAGATACTAGCAAGTTCCATATTTAGCTTTTTTGTTTCTTTCCGTAGTTTAATTGCTCCATCCTTTGTGTGTTTGCATAGTTTAATTCTTAAATTCAATGCATATTTTTGTATTTGAGAGGTACAGTATCGCATTTCAGTAATGGTAACATGTACATTTATGCAGTCTGTGGCACAGTAGACTTCTGTTTGTTTGTTTTGGTTGGTCAAGCACTAGCAGATTAGTTAGTCACCTATTTAGGTCTTTGATCTGTTTTCACAGTTCAATTCTTAAATTCTTTGCATGTTTTTGTATGCTTGAACAGATTAATTATAAAATTTATTGTCTATTTTTATATTTGAGAACTATTACATTGTGTTTTAGTAAAGGTAACATATTCATTCGCAGAGTCTGTAGAACAGTATCATTTGTTTGGTTGTCTTTTTTTGAATGATCAGTAACCACAGCTCAGTCAGCCAGCAAAGAAACTGGCACATTGCATGGCGGACATCAGAAGTTGCTTGTTTGGCACATGGGTTCTGCTGCTGACACTCGTTCCAGCAAACCCGATGTGGGGAATCTGCTATAACTGCAGGGTGAGTGGTGGATTATTAAATGGTTGCGTTGCTCGAGATGGAGAGTCAGTGTGGAAGCTGGTTGTTTGGCCTTCCCCATTCTCTTTGTAAGTGGGCATGTGGCAGAAGTGCTGAAGACTGCTAGCCTTGTTCATGTGATGCAAGCCAAGCATCATGCCCAGAGGCAATTGAGTCATTTGTCTGGGAGCTGAGTGGACGGTCCCAACCAGAGGCTCTGCTGATTCCGCAATGGCCATGGCTGCAGATTTCTGGATCTGTGTTAAAGGGTGGAGAACTGTGGGACTCGCACTGATAAGTCAGGGGAGCACTACACAAAGGAAGGAGCTAGTGGGCAGCACAGTACTTGTGGACATGGGGCTTTTTTAGGCTAGGCGGTAGTTTGAGACCCTCTGGTGAATGATTGCCAGTTGATAAACAGAGTGTGAAATCATATCACATACAAAGTATAGACACTTCAACGGACATAATTTTAACAGTAAATTGTCAAAGTACTCGTAACAAAGTACCTGAACTTAACTGATCTCTAGGAAAGTTGTTATGCTCCAATTATTCTCAGACCGATGAGCTAGCTATTAACTGAAGTAGAAAACTCTGAAACATTTAGCAAGGGATGGAACATATATTAAAATACAGATTAGACACCACAGGAGGGGGACTGTTCATTGCCAATGACAAAAATGTTATGTCTGTAGAGGACGAAATGCAGTCTGACTGTGAAGTTATCTGGACACAAATAGCAGGTCTAGGTGAACTCAAGTTAGGTGTCGGATTTTATACTGGCCATATGATTCAACCGTAAGAGTTGCAGAATCATTCAAGGAAAGTATCTGCTCAGTAGCGCAGAAATACGTAGGTAGTGCAGTATTAGTTGGAGGTGACTTTAATCTACTGACTATAGACTGCGACATCTGTGGATTCACTGAGGCGGTACAGACAGACAGTCTTATGAAGTATTTGTGAATATGTCATCTAAAAACTGCCTTGAACAACTAATTACACAACCAATGCATAATGGAAATATTTTAGACCTTCTAGCTACAAACAGGCATACCTTAACGTTAATGAAGTCTTCAAGAAGGCTAAGAGAGTATAAGTAGATAAGCAGTTGATAGCATCCCACTTAGACAATGAATGGCCATCATTTAGATCCAATATGACTGACTTACGGGCAAAGTTTAACCTGCTTGTAAATTGTGCTCTGGAGACTATGTACCATGTAAATGGATTAGGAATGGAAGAGACTATTGCACACTCAGTCCAAAAACAAACACAGAAATATCGACTCGGAAAAGTTATTAGAAATTTGTACATCTGTAAGAAGTTCAACGTGCATAGCTTACAACAACTTCCACCATCATACCTTACTGAAAGATCTTGCTGAGAAACCAGGAAAATTCTGGTCGTATATAAAATCAATAAGCAGGTTGAAGGCTTCTATCCAGTCACTCATCCAGCAGTATGGGATGGCAATAGAAGACAGCAAAAGGGAAGTTGAAGTCTTAAATTTCACATTTAAGCAACTATTCACACAGGAGGTTTGCACAAACATATCGCTATTTGAGTGTCGCACACACTTCAGTACGGAGTCGTAGAAATAGGCACCCCTGATGTAGAGAAACAACTGAAAGAGTTGAAAACAAATAACTCGCAAGGTCCAGAAGGAATCCCAATTCTGTTTTACAGAGAATACTCTGCGGCATTGTCCACTTACTCAACTTACATTTATTGCGTTAGCTTGCATTTATCACGAATCTCTTGCTCAGCGCAATGTCTCAAGTCACTGGAAAAAGTGCAGGCGACTCCTGCATATAAGGAAGGTATAAGAACAGACCCCCTATAATTACAGAAGAATATCCTCAAAGCCAGTATCCTCCAAAATTCTTGAAGATATTCCAAGTTCAAACATTATAAATTCTATTTATCACATACTTGGGTGCCAACAGAATAATTAAAAAAGGGTTTTACTGTATTACCCAATTAATCCATACTAATAGTATACATGTGAAAGAAACTCTGTCTGTTACACTTTCATGACTAATGTGCTGAACAGATTGATTGATTGATTGATTGATTGATTTCTTTATTAATCCATGTAACAATTTACATTGTGTGGATTTCATCAGCAAAATCATATACAATACAATATACCTACAATTATACACATAAAATTAGTATTTACACACATTTTTGAGGTATCTTAAATTAGTTTTATATCCTTGTGTAATTTGTAATTTTCTTATAGTACTGTACAATTTTTGATTACATATCATAGTTATTTCCTCATGTATTACAATGCAGGCTACTTTAATTACACTACATGTTTTAATTCAGATAGTCCGTTACTGCGTAATAACTTTTATTTAATAAAAAAAATTTTATTTTTGTTTTGAACTGTCCGATTGTGTCAATATCTTTTATTTTTTGGGGTAATTTATTATATAATTTAACAGCATTGTACAACAAGCTCTGCTGAGTTTTAACTTTATTTTTCCTCTCTAGATGCAGATTGAATTGGTTTCTAGTTTCATAGCTGTGTACTAATGAATTTTTCATATAGCAGTCAATATTTTTTTTTACATACATAACACTTTGAAAAATGTATTCACAGGGGACAGTTAGGATTTCCAGCTTTTGGAAATGTTCAAGGCAGTGAGCCCTACTGCCACTCTTGGTTATTATACGAATTGCTCTTTTTTGTAATTTGAAAACTATTTGAATATTTTTACTGTTGACTCCCCAAAATATTATTCCATAGGTAATAACAGAGTGGATATAAGAAAAATATACAGATCTGACACATGTAGTATCACAAACTGCAGTCAGAATTCTCAGAGCATAGCATGCTGTAGCGATTCTGTTACTAAGTATTTTAATATGTTCTTCCCACTTTAACTGACTGTCAACATGCATACCAAGAAATTTTCTGTAGTCTACACATTCTATAGTTTCATTGTTTAACTTAAAGTTGTTAAAGTGTGGTTTTTTGCAGACATAGAAGTTAACAGCATTTGTTTTTTTAAGATTTAGTGTTAGTTTATTATTGGATGCCCACTCACGTACACTTAGTGTTTGTTCGGCTTTTTCTTTTAGTGCATCTGGTGATTTGTCACTGATCAGAACATTTGAGTCATCTGCAAACAATATTGTTTGTCCATGCTTGATGCTCTGTGGGAAGTCGTTTATGTAAATGAGGAATAGTACTGGGCCAAGGACACTACCCTGTGGGACACCTATATTTACATAATTTGGGTCTGAAGTATACTTTACAATATAGTCTGAGCAACTTGAAATATGTGAGATTTCAGTTATCTGTCTTCTATTTTTTAGATATGACTGGAACCACTTTTTCACAAGTCCCCTAATTCCAAGTTCATCTAACTTATTTAACAATATGTTGTGGTCTACTGTATCAAACGCTTTAGTTAGATCAAGAAATATACCTGTTGTGTAGTTCCCTTTAGCTAATGCTTCTAGAATGTGTTTTGTGAGGTGTGCTGTTGCTGATTCTGTGCTTTTCC
Organism: Schistocerca serialis cubense; assembly: GCF_023864345.2. Lineage (NCBI taxonomy): Eukaryota > Metazoa > Arthropoda > Insecta > Orthoptera > Acrididae > Schistocerca > Schistocerca serialis. The sequence goes on from NC_064638.1 coordinate 371,305,695, forward strand.
CTGATCGAAATCCAAACTGGTCAACAGACAGTAAGTTGTATTTATTTAAATAATTGATTAGCCTATCTTTCATAATAGTTTCTAATATTTTTGCAAAGCATGATAGTAGAGAAATTGGCCTATAATTTTCAATTATTCCTGCATCACCCTTTTTGAAGAGAGGTAGTAATTTCGCATATTTTAAATAGTCTGGAAAGTAGCCCTGCTTGAAAGATTGATTTATAATATCAACTAAAGGTGGAAGTAGGCTCTTGATACAGTCCTTAATTATAAAAATGGGGACTTCATCCAGACCAGCTGAGTTTTTGTTTTTCAGTTTGCTGACTGCTTTATAGACCTCTTCCTGTGTTGTAGCGAATAACACCATTGAGTGTGATACACCATTATTTGGCTTTTGGACCTGAGGGGCTGTTAGAAAATTTTCCTGTAATTTTATTCCTATGCTACTAAAATAATCATTTATATAGTTTGCCAAATATATTGGGTCCTTTATTAGAGTCCCTTCCTCTTTGATTTTCAAGTTTGACAGATTCATTTTCCTGGTACCAGTTTCCTGCTTCACATTCTTCCATACTGCCTTATTTTTGTTTTCAGCGGAGTGCACTATTTTGGAGTTATGAGCTCTCTTTGCTGCAAACATTTTCCTATATGTTTTTCTATATCTTTTATAAAAGAGTGAGAAAGCAGGAATTTTGATAAAATTTGATATTGAACTCTGAGGAAGAATATTGGTTACTTTAGAAAGTGTGTAGTACAACATATTTACTGATGTGAAGAATATAATGTGAAATGAGGAACAATAATAACTCTTTGAAAATTCTATTTACTCTTTGAATTTTATCATATTTGAGAAAATGTTTTTGTTTTTCAATATGTTCTACATAATACAATTCAACGTATTGATTGCAATGTTTCTATACTCCTATAAGTGCCTAATCCATACTTTCATACTAACATCAATCACAAGTCTGTCACATTTTTACTGCTGTGTGTCTCGTGTTACTTACAAGTTCTTTGTTGTGTTCAACTTTGCATGAACAGCATGTGATCATGCAGTTAGTGTTGCTATTTCTTGGTTATGAGTTCCTGGGTTCAATTCTAGCTTGGTCCCTCCCCCCCCCCCCCCCCCTTTTCCCACAGCCCCTGCTCAAATCTGGATGTGTGTGTTGTCATCATCATTTTATCATCATTGACTTGCAAGTCATCAAAATGGGCACAAATAAAAAGCCCTGCACCAAGATCCCAAACATCCCAAACAGGGTCTCCGGGCCAATAAAGCCATACACACATTCCATTTCATTTTATTGGTATGTGAGTGCAGTCATGGGTAACAGCTAGAATACAATGCTTATACAATCCTCAACATGTTTAATCCATGGCAGTCGAACTCAGAATTCCGACCCAAGATACTGGTGTTGGCAATTGTGTGTGTGAGGTGTGCTTGCATGTGTGTGTGAATTTTGTGTGTGTGTGTGTGTGTGTGTGTTTTTTTACTGATGAAAGCTATGGCCAAAAGCTTTATGTAAGTGTCTTTTATTTGTGCCTGTTTGCAACTTGACATATCTTCCTTATGATAAGTAGCAATCAGTCTTTTCCAACGGTGTTGGTATTCCTACCTGGAGTCTCCACTGTTTGATTGTAATTTAAAAATGATTTTTTTTCTTCTCAGCATAGTAGGCCTTAAGTATAAGTCTTAGTTTGTGAGCTACTGAACAATGAAAAGTGAAACAGTTTTCAAATTATAAATTTTTTCTTTAATTATCAAGGTCAGAATCTGATCAATGAATCCTCATGTACCATACAAGAAATGCTAAGATGGATTACAGAAAAATAAAAATCAGTAAAGTCATTTACCTGCAGACTGTGGCATGTTGACAACTGTTGTGGCAACAACTGGAGCAGTGTGATTTAGGGACACAGTATCTCCAAGGTGTGTGAATTCAGGTGCAGATGCTATTGACACAATCTGGCTAGCAGATGGTCTATCTCTTGGAGACTGAGACCAACAAAGCACCATCAGATCAAGTATAAAGCTTGGATAAAGTGTTTCCTGCAATGAAACTCGTATATTAGTTCACAAATTAGTTAAATAAAATATTAGTGTGTTATGATACTGTATCTTTTTAAGGAAAAGAAGTAATTCGCTAATGTGTGCTGGTGTGTGTAGTGGTATAATAAAAACAACATAAAAGTTGATAACAAACTTGATTAAGCTGTGTTGATAATAGCACAGTAACACAGACAGAATCCAATGTTCATCTATTTTAACTTACTTAACAAAACTGTGAACATTCTGTAAAGCTTATTCATTCATCCATTTTGGTGTCCTCCATCCAACGATCGTCGTGTTGGGTCCGATATGGTACTCCCCAATTACACAGAGAACCAGACCTGTATATGTACCGTTATTATGATGAAGTCACAAGTTCCAAACACATTTTAAAGTTGCTGCTAGCTCACCCCTGCCCCTCACCATCCCAAAGAGGAACCCATTTACACGTCCTATCTGTGTCTAGTGTATATCATAGATTAAATGTGACATCATGTTTCAAGGTGTTCATGCATCACATAATCAAGGCAGAACTTGGGAACCAATCCAGTATTTACAAAAGTGGGTATTCTGTAACTTTTCTGGTATCCAGCCTTTTAACTCCTATTGAAAATGGAAATGAAAATCACCACAAGCTCAGAGATCTGAATTAATGAGACTTATAAAACTAAACTAAAACACCTCCTGTGGTCACACACACCTTTCTCTGTCATAACATCACATATTTTAGCTGTCATACTTGGTAAACAAATATAGTGTCTGGAAACTACTAGGTGCAAAGAACATACAGCAAAACAGAAACATTATCTCAAAGTACTAAGAATATATATCACAACAACATCACTATTATTTCAGAATAAGTTTTAAAGGTTTGGGAGATCTTTGTTTGAGTTGCTGAATACATGTGTTGGAATAAATATTTTAAGTGGTATACAAATCCTTTCCTGTCAAGTTTATATAGACTAAATTTTATACTCGTTTACATCAGGTGACATGTTGCAAATTTTAAGCACAATAATTACATTTCTAACAGTGGTAAAATTACACATAAATAATAATTTTGTTGGGATTCAGAGATAGGGAGGAAAGAATGGAGGCAGAAACAGAGAGGGAGAGGGAGAGGGAGAGGGAGAGAGAGAGAGAGAGAGAGAGAGAGAGAGAGAGATATCAGGGGGAGGGTGATGGGAGAGTTCTTTATCAGTGGGTTCTTAAGTCTATATCTGTTCACATAATAACTACGTAAAGGGTGGAGTAATACACTGGTTATGCTTTAAAAACATGCAGATAGATATACAATTTATGCTGTTAGTTGATGTACATATATTTCACAGCCGACAGGAGAAATAAGCCGTTGGTGTGATGGTATTTTTGTAAATGAGACCACTCCATTGCTGTTGTGAGGTAATGTCCGTGCAATCTTGTTGTCGGTGGTGAATGATATGTTTATGCTTTTCATTTGAGGACATTGGCAATCTGATATGAAGTACTACCCACAAATGGGATTTTATGGACATTATTATTATTATTATTGTTGTTGTTGTTGTTGTTGTTGTGGTCTTCAGTCCTGAGACTGGTTTGATGCAGCTCTCCATGCTACTCTATCCTGTGCAAGCTTTTTCATCTCCCAGTACCTACTGCAACCTACATCCTTCTGAATCTGCTTAGTGTATTCATCTCTTGGTCTCCCTCTACGATTTTTACCCTCCACGCTGCCCTCCAATACTAAATTGGTGATCCCTTGATGCCTCAGAACATGTACTACCAACCGATCCCTTCTTCTGGTCAAGTTTTGCCACAAACTTCTCTTCTCCCCAATCCTATTCAATACTTCCTCATTAGTTATGTGATCTACCCATCTAATCTTCAGCATTCTACTGTAGCACCACATTTCGAAAGCTTCTATTCTCTTCTTGTACAAACTATTTATCGTCCATGTTTCACTTCCATACATGGCTACACTCCATACGAATACTTTCAGAAATGACTTCCTGACACTTAAATCAATACTGGATGTTAACAAATTTCTCTTCTTCAGAAACGCTTTCCTTGCCATTGCCAGCCTACATTTTATATCCTCTCTACTTCGACCATCATCAGTTATTTTGCTCCCCAAATAGCAGAACTCCTTTACTACTTTAAGTGCCTCATTTCCTAATCTAATTCCCTCAGCATCACCCGACTTAATTAGACTACACTCCATTATCCTTGTTTTGCTTTTGTTGATGTTCATCTTATATCCTCCTTTCAAGACACTGTCCATTCCATTCAACTGCTCTTCCAAGTCCTTTGCTGTCTCTGACAGAATTACAATGTCATCGGCGAACCTCAAAGTTTTTATTTCTTCTCCATGAATTTTAATACCTACTCCGAATTTTTCTTTTGTTTCCTTTACTGCTTGCTCAATATACAGATTGAACAACATCGGGGAGAGGCTACAACCCTGTCTTACTCCCTTCCCTACCACTGCTTCCCTTTCATGTCCCTCGACTCTTATAACTGCCATCTGGTTATTGTACAAATTGTAAATAGCCTTTCGCTCCCTGTATTTTACCCCTGCCACCTTTAGAATTTGAAAGAGAGTATTCCAGTCAACATTGTCAAAAGCTTTCTCTAAGTCTACAAATGCTAGAAACGTAGGTTTGCCTTTCCTTAATCTTTCTTCTAAGATAAGTCGTAAGGTCAGTATTGCCTCACGTGTTCCAGTGTTTCTACGGAATCCAAACTGCTCTTCCCCGAGGTTGGCTTCTACTAGTTTTTCCATTCGTTTGTAAAGAATTCGTGTTAGTATTTTGCAGCTGTGACTTATTAAGCTGATAGTTCGGTAATTTTCACATCTGTCAACACCTGCTTTCTTTGGGATTGGAATTATTATATTCTTCTTGAAGTCTGAGGGTATTTCGCCTGTTTCATACATCTTGCTCACCAGATGGTAGAGTTTTGTCAGGACTGGCTCTCCCACGGCCGTCAGTAGTTCCAATGGAATATTGTCTACTCCGGGGGCCTTGTTTCGACTCAGGTCTTTCAGTGCTCTGTCAAACTCTTCACGCAGTATCATATCTCCCATTTCATCTTCATCTACATCCTCTTCCATTTCCATAATATTGTCCTCAAGTACATCGCCCTTGTATAGACCCTCTATATACTCCTTCCACCTTTCTGCTTTCCCTTCTTTGCTTAGTACTGGGTTTCCATCTGAGCTCTTGATATTCATACAAGTGGTTCTCTTATCTCCAAAGGTCTCTTTAATTTTCCTGTAGGCGGTATCTATCTTACCCCTAGTGAGATAGGCCTCTACATCCTTACATTTGTCCTCTAGCCATCCCTGCTTAGCCATTTTGCACTTCCTGTCGATCTCATTTTTGAGACGTTTGTATTCCTTTTTGCCTGCTTCATTTACTGCATTTTTATATTTTCTCCTTTCATCAATTAAATTCAATATTTCTTCTGTTACCCAAGGATTTCTACTAGCCCTCGTCTTTTTACCTACTTGATCCTCTGCTGCCTTCACTACTTCATCCCTCAAAGCTACCCATTCTTCTTCTACTGTATTTATTTCCCCCATTCCTGTCAATTGCTCCCTTATGCTCTCCCTGAATCTCTGTACAACCTCTGGTTCTTTTAGTTTATCCAGGTCCCATCTCCTTAAATTCCCACCTTTTTGCAGTTTCTTCAGTTTTAATCTACAGGTCATAACCAATAGATTGTGGTCAGAGTCCACATCTGCCCCTGGAAATGTCTTACAATTTAAAACCTGGTTATTATTATTATTATTATTATTATTATTTTTTTTGTGAATGCTTTGGCACTATTGAGTGTTTCTGGGGTGTCTATTAAGGAGCTGTTATAGCCATTTGCAACAGCTGTTTGTTTTATTATTTCAATTTCTTGTTTACATTTACCTTCAGAGAGCTTATTTAGTTCCCCAGAATTAAAAACTTCTGTAGTAATTCCTGTGCATGTAGACAACTTCATCATTACGTACAATGTGGGATGTGTGAAAGACTGAGGAGACAAGTTCAATTGTGTATAACAACAAATAGAGTAATGGATGGAATATTTACAGTTGTAGATAAAAAAACATTAGGAACAGTTTTGGGAACTTATGTATGGGGCTTGAGTGTCAGATGATATTTCACGTAAACAATAGCGTACGATTAGCAGCACAGAAAAAACAAAAATATGTCTAATAAATAGAGTTTATGATTTTCACATCTGAATTTATATCATTACAGTAATTCATTAGCATGTCTTTTTAGGTGTATAATGGCTATAACATATTTAGAAAAATAAGGAAACCAATAGTAGGACACAGTAACGTTTCAGCTTAGGAGATGAAGAGATTAGATAGGGTTAGATTCAGTTTTCGTTCCATACACCCAAAAAATGAAATGATTCTCATGGGTGTGGAGCATGTCGGAAAGTATAACATAAAAACATAAAACTTTTGAATATAATACTTACTACCCTGATCATATGTCAGGAGACTGTCAAAATAGGTGAATATAACACAGTAAACTGGAACAGCTAATATTTACAGAATTAATACACTGTCAAAATGAAACATTGTTATGCACCAGTGATAAATTTATCACATACAAAATACCTAATCTTGACTGTTGTGACCAACTGCTGTCAAAACTGAAATCCAACAGACATTTTTACTTAAGCTGGCCTAACAGTCTCTTTTAAGATATTAATCTACAGAGTAGGAGTTGCCTGTCTAAAAGTCTTTCAGACTCTGTTTAAACTGTTCTTTATCTTAAATTAAATTTTAATGGTTGTGGCAATTTACTGAAAATGTGTGTTCCTGAATATCGGACCCCTTTTTGGACCGAAGTAAGTGATTTTAGGTCTTTATGTAGATTGCTCTTATTCCTAATATTGATACTATGTATTAAGCTATTGGTTGGAAATAGAGATATATTACTCGAAATAAATTTCATCAAGGAATAAATATACTGAGAAGCAGTGGTTAGAATACAAAGTTCCTTGTACAGGTTTCTACAAGATGTTCTTGAATTTACACCACAAATGATTCTTATTACACACTTTTGCAAGCTAAAAACTTTTGCTCGGTTTGATGAGTTACCCCAGAATATGATCCCGTATGACATAAAAGAATGAAAGTAACAAAAGTATGCGATATTTTTTTAAACTTATATCTCCTTTTTGGCCCCAACTGTCTCTGTCTTCACAATATTCCATACAGTTTTTTATTTTGTTGCCTGACGTAGTTATCTTTTTCTCATAATAAAGCTGCTTTGTTTTCTGGATTACTTGCTTTAATATTTTGTAGTATTCTTTGTAACGCATTACAATGCTAACATCACAGCTGTTCCTAGATAATAGATACGGTTACCTTTTTGTCCCACATATCTCTATATTCCTTGTGTAATCCATGGTTTATTTTTTGACTACTGTGTGATTTGAGTTACCTTTAGGCGAAAAAAATTTTTAAAAGTGAAGGTAACTTTATTAATGAATGCTTCGTATTTTCCATTTGAGTCAGGAGTATTGTAAACATCTATCCAGTTCATGTCTTTGAGCATTTTCCTGAATTTCTCAAGTTTTGACTTATTTATTACCCTCCTGTATTCCGATTTAAGAGACTTTTTATCCTGACAAATTTCAACATTTAACACAAGATGCTGCATGCCATGATCAGATACCCTATTTACTACTGAATTTGTGATACAACTTTTTTCCCTACATTTGTCTACAAAGATATTATCAACAGCAGTCTCAAAGCATTTACATATCCTAATTGCAAAGTTCACAGAGGGAACTAAATTGAATGAAAGTGTTACTGACTGCAATAATTGTTCACTGACAGAGCTTTTCAATGAATCCACATTAACATCACCAGCAACCACTATTTTCATTAACTTGGTTGGGTTGTTTGGGGGAAGAGACCAAACAGTGAGGTCAATGGTCTCATAGGGAAGGATGGGGAAGGAAGTCGGCTGTGTCCTTTTAAAGGAACAATTCCAGCATTTGCTTGGAGCAATTTAGGGAAACCACAGAAAACCTAAATCAGGATGGCCGGACGTGGGATTGAACCATCGTCCTTCCGAATGCGAGTCCAGTGTGCTAACAGAACCTCGCTCGGTAACCTCTATTTCCTTATATTTTACTGTGACATGGGACAATCGGGTTACCAGATTTTTTATGAAGAGGTTAAAATTCCCTGAAGGTGATCTGTATATACCTACTACTATAAAGGACTTATCATGAAATACTACTTCTGTTGCACAAGTTTCTAAGTGCTGCTCTGAGCAAAATTTATTAATATCAATATTATTGAAATCAAAACAGTTTCTGACAAATGGGGCAACTCCTCCTTTCTCCATATTTTCTCTACAGAAGTAAGAAGCTAATTTGAGTCCTGTAACATTTAACATATCTATACCAGCAGCCACATGATGTTCAGAGAGGCAGAATATATCAATTGGTTTTCTCAACTGTAATTCTTCAACACAAATAAGCAAGTCATAAGCTTACTCCTTAGTCCTTGGATATTCTGATGCAATAAGGATACCTTGGTACTTTTATCACTTGTGACAGAGGCCCCCCCTTAAATTATTTGCTATTAGCCCAGACAGTTTTTCTTCCCTTTACTGAAAACAGAGTTCATGGGAAAAAAGACACTCTGATCCTTAAGAAAAAAAAACAGAAACAGAAACACTACAGAAATTATGAGAATGCAGTGAAATGAAGGACAACCTGGAATGTAATGCCAAAAAAATCAGAGTAGACATCTGAAAAATAAAGAATGAAGCATGAGATGTAATTCAAATGACAACAAAACACTTCCAATACTATGAAGTCAGTGTCTTGAACGTTCTCCACACTTCTGCTTCAATCCTGTCAACTACACGAGTTCTAGAAAGTTTTGGTTTAGAAGGTTCGGTCACATCCACATATTCAACTGCAGAGAAATTCATGCTTACTGAGAAAAGTCTTACTCATTTTTGCACATGTTTTTAACTTGCATAAAATGCAAAGTGATCTTGAAAAACCAAAAATAAACATTACCCTGTAAGTCAGTGGTGGTCTTCCTCCCTCTAGTATGCACTCTTTTACAGATTCATGTCCCTCAAAAGGCTGGTGAAGGGTCAACAGCTCATAAATAAACATTCCAAACGAAAAGCAGTCAACCTGAAGAAAAAAAAGAATATTTTCTTGAAGTTATCTGGAAGATGTTCCTTCAACTGTAAAATAAGAGAGAAAATTACAGCAGTGTAATGGGATAAGAAAATACAACACAAGATAAATGGTTCAGTAAAATCCAAAAATACTGTGCTTGTTGTTCAACACTGAAAGTAACGGGAAGTAATTATAAGAAAAAAACTGTGTAATACCAACACGATGAAAAGGATAGTTGATTTGACAAAGGTCTAGTAGGCCAAAAGCTAACTTACTGATAGCCTTTTTGTTGCACTTTCTGCAACTCAGCATCTCGGCTATGTGGTGAGTAGCAACTATTCTTTTAATTATATTTTATTATGTTCCATCCTGGATTTTCAAATGTTTGATCTTACCTAAATACCTGAATATAAGGTATTTCATATTACTTTCTCTCTTCAAATAACTATTAACTTATCTGAAAGATCAGTGCTCTGTTTTTGTGTTACAACATTACTCCAAATCTCTCCAAAAATGATAGCAAATGTTTCCTTTAAGTGTCTTAGAACTGAGATGAGCAAAATTCTAGTTTTTTTGTTGTTTCCAAGATACGAGAGATGAAATCATGCCCACACCTTATATAACAGGACAATCTTGTGATGTCAGTTATTTGTGGTGGAAAGGCATGTGAAATACAGACCACTGGAGCGATTCCTTGTGCATTTCACTAGTGGGACACTCATATTACTTGCATAGTCTATATTTCAAAAGTAAAAATAGTAAACTTTGAACTGGTGTGTGTCTTTTACTCTATAGATATTTGTCAGATCAAAGAAATAGCATGAAGGTACCAGTAGAGCAGATTGAAGGGAGGAGCTGATGCTCAAAAATATGATATTTTGTGTTAGTGTATTGTATGTACTTTTACACTATGTATAGTTTCACTATTGTCCTATATTACTGCAAGTTCTCAGGTAGTGCTAAGCAAGAGCACACATCGAGGGAACATATCCTGTACATGTGCAGTGCACAGCGTGTAAGGAGATGTTCATTCCCAATGTATGGTTGCTGTACACTGGGTCTGATTAGACCTGAAACAATGTTCTATGAGGAAGAGGGCACAGAGAGATGACATGGGCATCACCCTTTTCCCTATTTGCTGTTATGAAGAATATGAAGTGATCTGCTACTATTCAGTTCAGTGTCACACTCTCAACATACAAGATTGTGATGTGCTCACGTGAGCCACATACGCGCATTTACTTGAGGGGAGTTGGAAAGCCCTATCCTGACAATGTTAAATTTAGTGAGTTGGCTTCCCTGTATTTCAGGAACCACTGTAGCATTGACATGGAACTTTTACTGGACATTAAACTGTATGTTCTGAGTTTACTGAACTATAATAATTGCATTTCAGCCACTGCTTTAAGAAATACAATTTTTTAATTCCAACAAAAACATTTTTTGGTAAGCGAGTCCATATAAGATTATTGAATGACTCATTAGGATTTTGAGTCTGACCATGCAGACACTTCTTCAGTAATTCAGGATTTGCCAGATCTATGTAAATAGGTTTTCTGATATCCATGACTGCTGCTGGGATGTAATGTTTATGGCTGCATGAACTGTTTGAGTACTGGGCATTAAAGTAATTGGACCATGAACCAGGTCCAGGAGGGCAAAGGTGGTGTACTGGTTTTTCATCAGTTGACAGACTGTGGAAGATGGTAGCCCATACTGCCTGCTTCACTTTCAACAGATCCTCAATATTATTTCTAATGGGCATCCCATAATGCTGCTGTACTCATCAATCATTTTGTCTGTCAGCCTGTGTCTTATGGTTTTATCATCAAAAAGTGCCTTGTCTCTCAAACTTTGTTTCAACTTCCTCAACCTGGTGCCCACTCTCTTCTGGACATGACCAACACATTCCAGTTTTGTGATAAACTTCTCACCATAAGGTTGAGCAGCTACTACACTGTTATATGCTTTTGAGTCTCCATCACCTGAGAACTTAGTGTAACACACTCCCCTTTCATTCACTGATCGACTAAAAATTTCAATAGCTGCAGAGGCCTCCATACCACCACTTGTTCCTTCATAATTTCTGTCACAGATATACACCTCTTCATTTCCTGATTTACACTTTTAACAATTCTTGGTTAAAATCTGGAAATCTATTACCTTTCCAGTATCCACACTGGTCACCGTAGCAACAGAATGCCTATAACTGTAGCCGCTCTTCCGTCAAGTGCCATCAAAAGCTACTGGTATGTCAGTTATACCATCATTTATTCCTCAGCTTCATTTACAGCACCCTTCATTGACTCACATGCAACAGATTCCACAGCAGCTACAATAAATCCTGCATACTTGTTGATTTTACAAGGTGGGCACGGTGTATTCATCACGGCACACATTGTTTCTGCTGCAGTGTGTCCTTTGCCAATAGCCCTCAATCCGTAACATCACCTAACATTTACGTCAAAATAATTATCTTTACAGTTATCAAAATTCAAAAATGAATGAGTATATTTACAACTGGCACAATTAATGATAAGTTTCCTGGCTAGCCCATTTGATACCTCACTGTCTTCATGTAAACTAATTGGCCCTCCACATATTTTGCAACACACACATTCACCTAACACCCTTGTCAGGATGTGTAAATCTATCGGAATATAACCTAGCCTACTAGTTACATCACTTTTGTTTTGAGAAAAGTGTGTATCACGACATTTTATTTTAATCTTCGAAGCACTAATGGGTGTCTCTCTAGATACTGATGAGTTTGCCTGTATTTCATTGTCTGTAACTTCACACACCACATGTTGAACACAATGTTTCCCTTTACTCAAAAATCTATTACTGTGAAACCCACGTTTCTTAAAAACACTTTGTTTTTTGAGAGATTTACCAATCTATTTGTCACTTTTCCACATTGACATACAATGTGTGTTTATACTATGGAATGATACGATACTGTTTTTTCCAGTGCTACCAATACAAACACATAATTCCTCCAGTCTGGAATCCCTGAACCATTACACCAACAACTTGACAACAGCTTTTGCATCCCCCAACTACCCTTCCGACCTGGTACAGAAGCAAATAACCAGAGCCACTTCCTCATCCCCTCAAACCCAGAATCCCCCACAGAGGAACCACAAAAGTGCCCCACTTGTGACAGGATACTTTCCGGGACTGGACCAGACTCTGAATGTGGCTCTTCAGCAGGGATACGACTTCCTCAAATCCTGCCCTGAAATGAGATCCATCCTTCATGAAATCCTCCCCACTCCACCAAGAGTGTCTTTCCGCCGTCCACCTAACCTTCGTAACCTATTAGTTCATCCCTATGAAATCCCCAAACCACCTTCCCTACCCTCTGGCCCCTATCCTTGTAACTGCCCCCGGTGTAAAACCTGTCCCATGCACCCTCCCACCACCACCTACTCCAGTCCTGTAACCCGGAAGGTGTACACGATCAAAGGCAGAGCCACATGTGAAAGCACCCACGTGATTTACCAACTGACCTGCCTACACTGTGATGCATTCTATGTGGGAATGACCAGCAACAAACTGTCCATTCGCATGAATGGACACAGTCAGACAGTGTTTGTTGGTAATGAGGATCACCCTGTGGCTAAACATGCCTTGGTGCACGGCCAGCACATCTTTGCACAGTGTTACACTGTCCGGGTTATCTGGATACCTCCCACCAACACCAACCTATCCGAACTCCGGAGATGGGAACTTGCTCTTCAATATACCCTCTCTTCCCGTTACCCAACAGGCCTCAATCTCCGCTAATTTCAAGTTGCCGCAACTCACACCTCATCTGTCATTCATCATCATCTTTGCCTCTGCACTTCCGCCTCGATTGACATCTCTGCCCAAACTCTTTGTCTTTAAATATGTCTGCTTGTGTCTGTATATGTGTGGATGGATATGTGTGTGTGTGCGAGTGTATACCCGTCCTTTTTTCCCCCTAAGGTAAGTCTTTCCACTCCCGGGATTGGAATGACTCCTTACCCTCTCCCTTAAAACCTACATCCTTTCGTCTTTCCCTCTCCTTCCCTCTTTCCTGATGAGGCAACAGTTTGTTGTGAAAGCTTGAATTTTGTGTGTATGTTTGTGTTTGTTTGTGTGTCTGTCGACCTGCCAGCACTTTCATTTGGTAAGTCACATCATCTTTGTTTTTAGATATATTTTTCCTACGTGGAATGTTTCCCTCTATTATAACCATATATATATATATATATAAAGATGATGTGACTTACCAAACAAAAGAGCTGGCAAGTCGATAGACACACAAACAAACACAAACACACACACAAAATTCGCAACAAACTGTTGCCTCAATTACCAATTTTATTAGATCTTGAAGTAATGCTCATAAAAATTTTAAAATTTTCAACCAGTGTAGATTATACTTAAAAAATAAAATTGAATACTTCCCATGTGAGTTTATAAGTGATATATGTATCATTTTATTTGGAAATTTGCAAATTTTATAATGAGATAAAAATCCAAAAATGTGAAAAAAAAAAAAATTTCTGTTCTAATTCACCTTAAAGAGCAGCTCGAGTGTGCTGTAACTTGAATGGAATAAATGAGGTTTAATTCTCAGCAGTTCATAAAAAGTTGCATTTGAATGTCTAGGAAAGACACATAATCTCAATAATCATACTACTGCATTTCTTTCTGAAGAGGACTGGATTTCATTTTAGTTGGGAAAAATGGATATTTCTATGATTTCAGTTTTTAACTGAATACATATTCGGTTTAATTAAAAGGACTCTCTTTCTAGCTGATGTTCAATATCACAAGAGTCTCCATATATGTCCTGTGTGATTGAACAATGAAAACACTTTGCACCCACCTACCTGAAGTATCCAATAGTTATACATAAAGACTAAGCTTCAATTATAATTATTCATATTACCTACCTTACATCCCCCTTACCCTCAAAGCAGGTGGCATCCTCTCAAACAATTGTCTTAGTGATCTGTGCCCCCTCCCTTCTGTTTACCAAATCCTATATTCTCATTAAGAAAGAAACACATAGTTCTAAAATGTCACCTAATCATCTTAGGGAGTTATTTAATTTTAGGATTACTATTTTGTACTTAATGTAACACCTCAATGATTCTACCACATGGTGAGTTGTTAAATTATTTACATTCCTACATACCTTTCCATTCCATATTTATTTTGTGCTTAAGTGTTTCTATTGGCTTTATTAGGAACGACACCTTCTAAAGTTAAGTACTGAACAACCATTCTGTCCCTTTGTAATTTAACATTATTTATACTCCATAATTTCAATTAAAGAAACTAGGTGATAAATTGAAATGAATCAGAAATATAAATTGCAAAAACGTTAATAGTCACTGCACGCATATGTGGAAAATAGAGGATTAAAATAAATACTACCAAGAACACAAGTGACAAACAAAAATTTACTTTTTCTGTATACTCTTCTTCACCATTATAACGCATAATTTCTGGAGCCATGAACCCTTCTGTTCCACCAAAACCTTTTGTTCCAGAGGGTAATGTCAACCGACTAATTCCTGAAATAGAGAATTTATTGTTGAGAATGTCAGGCTTAACTTCTAGTTCAAAGTGTCAGTGATATTTTTTTCCCCAAACAGTAACTGCATAAATTAATAAGCTAAGCTAAGAGATACAACATACCATAATCAGCTAGTTTTATATGAACACAGTTGTCAGCTTCGTCATGAAATGGTGGTGGCATTTCCCACACTAAAACATTCTCCGACTTCAAATCACGATAAATAATGTGCTGTTGATGGAGGTATTCTATTGCCTTTGCTGCCTGTGAATGAGAACATAATAATATATTTACAATGAATCTGTAATGAATATAAATGAATAACATGTGAAATTACAATGAAATCAGAAATATCAGGACAGGAGGTTTGGAACCATACAACTATTTTTCATATCAACATTTTGAAGGTGCAGCATTGGCTGTAAACAACGGAACACACTGGAAACAAACAAAGAGTATTTTAGTTTTTGAAACACGCAGAAAGAGGGAGAGTCTGAAGATTACCACTTAACTGTTTTCTTTTAGGACAATTTCATTTTCCACCTTGACTATTATAAAATCATTATCTGCTTGCACCCCTTCGTCACTACCAAAATAAGTCCTCAAAGGTGACCTTTAAGTTTTAGAACAGATTAAAATCACATGGGGCCAAATCGTGACTGTACGGAGGCTGATCAATGACAGTGAACCAAAGGCATCAGATTGTTGCTGATCTCGCTGCACTAATGTGTAGTCTGGCATTGTCATACTGAAGGAGAGGGTGCTTCATGCGTGGCCAATCAGCCAAGATGGTAAATGGAATTGTCTTTTAATAACATTCAGTTACAGCATACTGTTTCTCACACACTGACACAGTTACATTACACAACACCATATGTCATTTTCAAGTGCTACTCCTGTCATTATAACTTTACACCATCACTCTGTATGAATGTGTACAGATGTGTGACTGTCATTTAAATATTGAACAACTGTTGTAGTTGGCTTGACTGAGAAAAACATTTTGGAATGCTCAAGTCCACTACCACAGTGGTTAAATATTTAAGTGACAGTTACATATTTGTACACACTCACAAGGGGTGTAAAAGTACGATTGTAAGAGTAGCAGTCGAAAATGATATGTCGCTGATATCAGCTAATTGTGCAATATAAATGACTGTGATTTTATAACAGCAAAGTGGAACTGTCTTTTAATAAATTCAAGGCTGTGACGTCTGGCGTGAAAAAACTTATACAGTCTTCTGTGCAGGAGTTATTTACCATCTGTAGTAACATGTTATTCACATTTTGATTTTGCAGAGTAAGTGAGATAAGGTTGCAGAGTTAGGTATGGGAAGATAAAGTAGTGCAAACAGTTGAATGTGAGAATTGCCAGTCCCTTACACTACAGGGGTGGGCAGGTTGTTGATGGTTGCAAACACAACATCACTTTCAATGTATTCTATGGGAGTCACTTCATAGATGTTGATCATTCATGGTTTGTGTATACAATTGGATGATTGGGGGTCAACCACTCAGCATCAATTAAGGCATGAAGGTGGTTTACTGAGTCACAAAAACAGGCTGCAATATATTAAAATAACATCAAAATGATGGCTGCAGTTGTTTCATTTTTTTCCTTACATATATTTGCATGTTTATGTATGGACAGGATTACTTATTTTGACAACGCTTTTTTAATAAGTAAGATGAAACTTGTAATAAAAATTTGAATACTTATTGGTCTAATGACCTACACGGGAAAAGGGTACCTGGAATAGACAACATTCCTTTCTGATTATTAACATCCTGTTATACTTGGTATGCAAGACATCTGAGAAAGTCACAACACGATAAGACTTCACCAAAGAAGGAAGGTGCTGTACAGTGCAAGAAGCACTGAACTATCAGTTTAATAAGACATGCTGCAAATCACTAACACAAGTTTTCTACAAAAGACTGAAACTTGTCCTGGGAGAAGATCAGTTCGGGTTCTGGAACGCAAGTGGCAATATTGACCCTATCTTACAAGACAGGTTGGAGAAAGACAAACCTACATTTGTAGACTTGGAGATATCTTTTGATTGGAATAGATTCTTTGAAATTCTTAAGATAGAAGGGTAAAAATACAAGGAGTAAAAGGTTATCCACAATTTGTGCAGAAACTAGACTGCAGTTACAAGACTCGAAGGCATGAAAGGGAAGCAGCCGGTGGGAAGGGTGAGAGAGAGAGTTGTAGCATACCCCAATTTTGTTAAATGCGTACACTGATTAAATGGGAATAGCAACCAGAAACAAATACTTTGAGGTTTACTGATTGCGTACTTCTGCCAGGGATGGCAAAGGACATAGAAGATCAGTGAAATGGAATGGGATAGCGCCTTGAAAAGAAGTTATGAGGTGAACACCAATAAAAGTTGAGTAATGTTAATGTAATGTAGTTGAATAAAATTAAGTGATGATGTGGCAATCTGATTATGAAATGAAACACTGAAAGAAGTAAATGAATTTTACTATTTGAGCAATAAAATAACTGATAATTGCAGAAGTAAAGATGCTACAAAATGCAGACTGGAAATCAAAGGAAAACTGTTTCTGAAAAAGGTGTTAACATCTGATATAACAATGGAAAATCCAGGATGGAAAGTAACAAAATAATGAAAAGGAAAGTAGTTGCTACTCACCATACAGTGGAGATGCTGAGTCACAGATAGGCACAACAAAAAGACTGTCACAAAATAAGCTTTCGGCCAACAATGTCTTTGTCAAAAATACACACACACACACACACAGGTACACGCACAAACACATATGACTGCAGTCTCTGGCAGCTGCGTGTCTGGAATTGCACGTGTGTGTGTGTGTGTGTGTGTGTGTGTGTGTGTGTGTGTGTGTGTGTGTGTGTGTGTGGGTGGGTGGGAGGGGGGTGGGGGTGGGGGGTCTATTTTTGACAAAGGCCTTGTTGGCTGAAAGCTTATTTTGTGACAATCTTTTTGTTGTGTCTATCTGTGACTCAGCATCTCCACTATATGGTGAGTAGTAACTTTCCTTTTCATAATATTGTAACCTCTAATATACGTTTATGTGTAAGGAAGTTTTCTCTGGAAGTATTAGTCTGGAGCGTAACTTAATATAGAAGTGTATAATTCACAACAGAAAGTACAGACAAGAAGAGGATAAAAGTGTTTGAAATATATTGTTATAGAAGAACGATGCAGATCAAATGGTGCATAAGATAACTAACAAAAAGGTACCAAACTGAATCAAGGAAAAACAACCATATGGGAAGAACATATTCTAAAGATATTGCTAGAGCAAGCATTGAGTCACACACGAGCAGTGTGAATACTAGAAATATTTCAGCTATCGAACAAAGTCCTTTAGAAGTAAACTCTCACAGAATCACATAACAACTCATACACACACAGTCACTCTCTCTGGGTACTAAGGGTCTTATTTCTAGTATCTTTTTCATTGTAACTGTCTGAAACTACTCTATGAGATGAGTAGCTATCTGTCCTTTCCAAACTGCTGAATCAAAGAAAAATTTATTTATGACACAAATTCCCTGGAATAGGATACTAATATGCATCCTGAGGCATCAAGGAATCACCTGTTTGATAATGGAGGGAACTGAGACTTGCACAAGAAAGTTAGCATGGAGTGCCATGCCAGACTAGCTTTCAGCCAGATGATGATGATGAGCCGGCCGAAGTGGCCGTGCGGTTAAAGGCGCTGCAGTCTGGAACCGCAAGACTGCTACGGTCGCAGGTTCGAATCCTGCCTCGGGCATGGATGTTTGTGATGTCCTTAGGTTAGTTAGGTTTAACTAGTTCTAAGTTCTAGGGGACTAATGACCTCAGCAGTTGAGTCCCATAGTGCTCAGAGCCATTTGAACCATTTTTTTGATGATGACGAAAACAACAACAACAACAGACGAGAAATATTTAAATAATAGTAATATACCATTCTATGAAATGAAATATGGCATCTTAAAATCAGAGTGACTAAATCCATACATGTGTGTCACATCCTACAATCTGTTTCCTCCCAAAAGAAGGGAGATCGGGGTTTAACATCCCTTTGACAATGAGGTTGTTACAGATAGAGCACACACTCAGGTTGGGGATCAATTGGGAAGGAAATTAGCTGTGCCCTTTCCAAGGAACCATTCCAGAATTTCCCTTAAATAATTTAAGAAAACCCAATGTCCAGATGGTGATTTGAATCATTGTCATCCCAATTGTGAATCCAGTGTCTTACCACTGAATCATCACACTTGGTCTTTTTAATCCTACCAATAATGGAATGATACAAATCATGGCACTTGCAGTCTGTGTATTGCTAAGTCAGGAATCTACTGAAATTAACTTAAAAAGGTTAAAGGTAGGAGAAAGGAAAGTAGTTGAAGTATGTTTTTTCTTATTGGTTAGAGCCAGTGACTCATTGTGAGCACTTTTATTATTGACTGGGAGCTTTGAAAGCAAGAAAAACTGTATGATTTTTACAAAAATTATTCATGGTATGTAAAAAAATACAACTGCTATTCTGGGAACATGGTTATCTGTGAAGTACACAAATTTATTTTAAGTAATTTGTAACTTGTGGAACATCGTCAACAGAAAAAGCAATAAAATCTATACATAAACTTTACATTACACCACTTACTCAAAAATAATCAAAAAGAACATTTAAAGCAATGCAGCTACCTGCAAGATAATGGCCTGTAGTGCATAAGCACCAATGCGAGCACCAGAGCGTCTGTAGTGTCTCAAGGTGGCATCCAGTGCTCCTTGGGGTGCAAGATCCAGCACAAGGGCGAGTGGTCGTGGGCAGACACCCACTAGTGGCACTATATTTGGATGCCGCAAATTCAGAAGAATGTTGAGCTCTTGACGTGCTGTACAGTATGCCTTACATGCATACTGTAAAGGATCGCGATCCCATTTTCCTTGGGCTGCCTATATCAACAAATGAAAACACAACTTCTGTAAACTGATTTGAAAGGGAGATAAAATTATTTTCTCACACACAGTACTATTTCATTAGATTTAACTGCACATGATAATCATACATTGTTAATATGTACATTTTAAAACATTGCAATGTTTAAAATTAGATGTGCACAAGGGAGGAAACTATATATAACAGATAATACACTACTGGCCATTAAAATTGCTACACCACAAAGATGATATGCTACAGACGTGAAATTTAACTGACAGGAAGAAGATCTGTGATATGCAAATGATTATCTTTTCAGAGCATTCACACAAGGTTGGCACCAGTGGCAACACCTACAACGTGCTGACATGAGGAAAGTTTCCAACTGATTTCTCATACACAAACAGCAGTTGACCGGCATTGCCTGGTGAAACGTTGTTGTGATGCCTCATGTAAGGAGGAGAAATGTGTACCATCACGTTACCGACTTCGATAAAGATTGGATTGCAGCCTATCGCGATTGCAGTTTATCGTATTGCAACATTGCTGCTCGCGTTGGTCGAGATCCAATGACTGTTAGCAGAGTATCGAATCGGTGGGTTCAGGAGGGTAATACGGAACACCGTGCTGGATCCCAATGACCTCGTATCACTAGCAGTCGAGATGACAGGCATCTTATCTGCATGGCTGTAACGGATCGTGCAGCCACGTCTCGATCCCTGAGTCAACACAGGGGGATGTTTGCAAGACAACAACCACCTGTACGAACAGTTCGACGACATTTGCCGGAGCATGGACTATCAGCTCGGAGACCATGGCTGTGGTTACCTTTGACGCTGCATCACAGACAGGAGCGCCTGCGATGGTGTACTCATCGACGAACCTGGGTGCAAGACTGGCAAAACGTCATTTTTTCAGATGAATCCAGGTTCTGTTTACAGCATCATGATGGTCACATCCGTGTTTGGTGACATCGCGGTGAATGCCCATTGGAAGCGTGTGTTCATCATCGCCATACTGGCGTATCACCCGGCGTGATGGTATCTGGTGCCATTGGTTATACGTCTCGGTCACCTCTTGTTCGCATTGACGGCACTTTGAATAGTGGACATTACATTTCAGATGTGTTATGAACCTTGGCTCTATCCTTCATTCGATCCCTGCGAAACCCTACATTTCAGCAGGATAATGCACGACCGCATGTTGCAGGTCCTGTACGGGCCTTTCTGGATGCAGAAAATATTCGACTGCTGCCCTGGCCAGCACATTCTCCAGATCTCTCACCAACTGGAAACCTCTGCTCAATGGTCGCAGAGCAACTGGCTCGTCACCACACGCCAGTCACTACTCTTGATGAACTGTGGTATCGTGTTGAAGCTGCATGGGCAGCCGTACCTGTACACTCCATCCAAGCTCTGTTTGACTCAATGCCCAAGGCATATCAAGGCCTTTATTACAGCCAGAGGTGGTTGTTCTGGGTACTGATTTCTCTATGCACCCAAATTGTGTGAAAATGTAATCACATGTCAGTACTAGTATAATATATTTGTCCAATGAATACCTGTTTATCATCTGAGGTTAGGTTAGGTTAGTTACTTGCGTTTATTCCTGCAAAGTAGCAGAAACTGAAATAATCACTGCATCTGTTTCAAAAATTCATTACAACATGTTAAAACCAACAGAACTGCTGTTCTGGGTAAAGATTATCAATGCAGTGAACACACAAGATATCATACTTTTTTAACTAGAATAATATTGACTATTTGAGCTTAATGACCCATCCTGGTAGGTGAGCATGTTACCGCAACTCCTTTAACAATGGGGAGGTATGCCGGCCCTGGATCAAATCTACCCAGATTATTAACAATGAGAGGCCAGTGGGGCAGCCAACCTGGATGTGGTTTTTAGGCAATTTTCCATTTCCCACTAGGCGATTAGTGGGCTGGTACCCATGTTCTGCCTCCGATAGCATACAACAAAAACAATTAGAACAGTTTCTTGCACTTGCATACAGAATTTATTCTGTACATAAACATATTGGGTACCCTGCTTTTGTCTTGGCAGATGAATAGAGACTTATGACCTCGGCTGTTTGGTCTCCTTAACCACTTACTCAGCATCTACAAGCTTAATGCTCAATCACAAATATTTCAAGAGTTGTAACTGAGGAATAAAGTACATAGCAACCCATGCAATTTTAAGGGAGCTGATCTCCTACGTTAAATCATTTAGCTACTGAAAGACGTAGGATATGGTCAAGTATCTCAGAAAAGACATAAGCAATACTCCAAGATCATGTCAGCTTAGTTAATTAACAGTGTTATGATGGTAATGTCGCATTTCCTCAAAACTGAAAGCTTCATTTGATCTATAATGGAAGTTTTCACAATTGTTGCTGTGACATTTCTGTGATAAATACAGGCTGCCTTCAGTCACAAAATACTCACATAATACAACAGAATGTTTCAGTTGTTACCTGCAAATGGACCCACAGATTTTGAAATTCAGTAAGCAGCAACAGAAAAGTAATTTTATGTTTGAAGATGGTATTTATTTATCATTAAATGGAGGTCGTTTGTTTGATGTCAATTAGTTATCCAGCACAGTTTCTTATCATGGCCCAAAAGCTGTTGATCAGAGACTATCAATACTGTCTTGGTTTTCAAATCTTACAGCTTTCTCCAACTTCTATCATTGTAATAAAAAATGAAATAATCCTGGAAAGGACACTAAATGTATACCTGCACTGACTGTAGCAACTTGTGTGAATTGTTCTTTCAATAACCGCAGAAAATTCAGCGGTGTAAACCATTTCCTGATTAACCCACAGTAATTCATTGAAATGTCAGTTTATACTCTGACCTTACATTTTGTATGAAAATATATTTTGTGAACCATAATGTAGAGTGTGATTTGGTGTATTTCTTTCTTTTGTTTGAAGAAAAAATTAAGGAAGATGAGGTAATTATAAACAGAATAGTAATTGTATTCAATAAAGATGAACAAGGAAATTGGCCATGTATCTTCCAAAGGAAAATCTGTAGTAGGAACCTTAATGTAATCAAGGAAACTGTAGTAGAACCTAAATCTGGATGGTCAGACATGAATTGGTGGTCACTCCTCCCAAATAACAGTCCACTGTTCCAAGCATTGTACTACTTCATTTGGTTCTCCATGTTGTATTCAGAGATGAATAAATTATAAAACAAAAGGAATAATTGTTGTTGCTCCACAAAAACAACATTATTGCTTTCATTTTTTTATATCTTCATGGAAAATGTACATAGCAAGGAAAAAACTTTTGTCAGAACTCTCAAAAAATATGAATCCTCAGAAATCAGCTAGACTTTTCACCTTTCTTGTTCCTATGATTTCAGGTTACTGGGCATCTCTCTGGCTGAGCATATCTATTCCAAATAATGCTGATGACCTTGACTGCTTCAGACAGTCTAACTTTTATTGGCTTCTGTGCATATGAGCAACATTTCAGCATAGTCTGTATGACAATTCCATGAGGTATAATCTCTATGTTAATTATGCTCTCCTGGTGTGCATCCAATGTACCAGGAATAACAGACTTCTATTAATGTAAACATGATGATGATGATGATGATGATGATGATGATGATATGTGGTTTGTGGAGTGATCTACTGTGTGGTTATCAGCACCCGTACAAATTACCAATCTCTTCACTGTCCAGTCTTGCCACTTCTCCGAGTGATGAAATGATGAGGACAATGCAAAAACCCAGCCCCAGATGAAGAAAATCTCCAACCCAGCCAGGAATCAAACTCATGGCCCTGTATTAATGTAAACAGAGAAAGATATTGTGTAAGAACTTGAGACCAGTTTTCTGCATTCAATTAGTGCTAGTAGAGATCTGTCTCTATTTGCAATGAAGTTTTCACACCTTGACACTTTCACAGTATGTCACAAAGCACAACAAGAACAAATCAACCACTGATCCCAAACATCAGCACCTGTGGCAGCTGGCATGTGAAATCTTGGACAAAGACAGCAGTCAGTGATCTAGACCACTCCATCAGCCACTTCACTGGAGGCAGAGCATCATCAAAAAATCCTGCACGAAAATGCACTTGACATACAGATCTCATTCTTTGATCAGATACTGAATCTGGTTTGGATGGTTGCAGCTGTGGTTGGGGCTGTGGCTAGTTTGCAGCATGAGTGTTGACGAGGGCAAATGCATGCAATATGTTACATAAGGCAACAAATGAAGTCTGATTGGTTGTGGTCAGGTAGTCATACAGAACTTGCATCTATAAACTCACCAAGCAGTCGGACTGCTTCATTGTACACTAGCTCTGCTGGTGATGAATTCAAGTCCAGTTTGTGCACAGTGCAAAGACCAAGCAAGACCATGGGTAAGGCAGTTGTTCAACTGTCATGAGACATCAGTCCAGCCCTCTAAAGAATAGTGCCAGCATTTGATCATGACATTGCTTCCTGGATGGTTGCTGGTTGCCTGTGATAGTGTGCGGCACAGAATTTACTATGCTGTGTAAATGACTATGATTTGAATTGCCAGCTGTGGTCCATAGTTATGTGCACAAAGCACAATACCAAATTTGACACACAGGCAAAGGCTGGTGTTTCTGCCAATGTGCTGTCAACTGGCATACTTTCTGACCAATGAGTGAAACAGTCAACTGCAGTTAATACATAGCACTGACCATTTGATGGTGGAAGTGGATCTACAATATTAATGGGTACATGCACAAAGTGTGTTGTCATACCTACAGAATCTCCAACTGGCACATGCAGGAAGACAGAATATTTTGCTACAGTGATTCTGAAGACACACATGAGCCCACTTGTGACAACCACTTTGGATACCAGGGCACACAAAATGTATTCAAATAGGTGAGTTGATGACCTGATGCTAGGATGGCACAGCTGTGAAGGCTATTGAAAACATGTATGCAGAATGCATTGAGCCGGATAGGATGAGATCTTCTGCTTGAAATGTAGCAATATACACTGATAAGCCAAAACGTCATGACCACTACCCACTGCGACATTGGATGCCACCAGGTACACTTGTGGGCATGTGATGCACTGGCAAAAGTACATAAGTGGAGCAGACCCGGACGGGGATCACCCTAGTGAAGATATGGGCTGCAAATGGGGAAATCCATTGAGACAGGCGACCATGACAAAGGGTATATTATTATTAGACAGAACCCATGAACAAGTATCTCAAAAATGGCAAAGCTGGTTGAACGTTCATGTGCTATTGTCATGAGCGTCTACAGAAAGAGGTAGGAGGACAGTTGAACTATCAATAGATGCTAAATGGCTGGATGTTCATGACTCTTCACGGAACGTGGGGTAAAGTATGATAGATGGTGATCTGTGGCATCTCTGCCAAAAGACCACAATGCTGGTGCATGCACAAGTGTTCTGGAGCACACCGGTCATCGTAAATTGTTGAACATGGAGCTCCACAGCAGACTGTCCCTATGTGTTCACATGTTGACCCAATGACATTGTCAGTTATGATTGCAATGGGCAAGGGACCATCAGGATTCAACTGTCAATCAGTGGAAATGTGTCAGCACTTCGTGTGAATCACATTTTTCCTACATTAGGTTAATGATTATCTCCACAAACACCATCTATGATGTGAACGGAGGACGAAATGTGTAGCATGCCATGGACACAGGCTGGTGGGAGCAATATTATACTATGTGGAGGCATTTTCCTGCACTTGCATGGGACCTGTGGTAGTAATCGAAGACACGCTGATAACTCAAACCACCTGCATCCCTTCATTCTTGATGTCTTCCCTGATGGTAATGTCATCTTTTAGCAGTACTTTGGAGCCAGAATTGTTGTTTGAGGAGCATTACAATGAACTCACACTGATGTCTCGGGGACCAAATTCACCTGATGTAAATACTATGGGACCCATCTGGGTCGCCATCAGCATGTACACAAATCAGTGGTCTATTATTTACACAAATTACATGACCTGTGCATGCACAACTAATGCCACATACCTGCACAAACCCACCAACAAACTGTCGGATCCCTGATATGTGGAATCAGTGGTGTATATCTTTCCAAAGGCAGACAAACAAACTATTAAGCAGGTGGTCGTAATATTTTGGGCTAATCAGTGTGGCTTCACATCTGAGCCCAGAACACTGACCAACTGAAGAGTGGACGATGCGTCATTCAACAGTTTTCAAAGTCCCTGATCGGACTCTCGTGTCTTTGTAAGTTGGCCAAAAACTATAACATTCGTTCACTGCTAACTTAAGACAAGTAGTTGGTAATCACATTGTCAATATTTGAAATATGGCAGATGTTGGTGCTGAACTGGGCAATGAATTTCAGACGGTTATACTGTCACAGTGAGCACTTGCTCTGTCTGAAGATGTAGACACATAGCTTGTAGTCTGTAAATATTGTGAACTCTTGACTTCCAACTGAGGATGAAAGGACTCGATTGATTAGTAGATAGCAAGAAGCTCATTATCACAAACACTCCATTTTTGTTGCAAAAAGGACAGCTTGTGTGGGAAGGTGAGTGGTTATCAAGCACCATTAACTTGCTGTTGCAATGCTACACCAATAACAGCCTGGCTAGCTTCCATCCCCAACCCAAAAGATGCATCCAATGCGATGTGTGGTAGGAGTGCAGCATTTTCTATGCTTTGGTTTGCAGCCTCAAAAGCTGAGTGCACTGGGTCTGTTCACTGGACAGGTGAACTGCCCTTAGGCTACTTTCTTGAGTAACAGCAATGACCCTGCTGTCAAATTAGATGACCTAAGAAGGTAATCTATGGGTTACCAAAAACACACTTAACAGTATTTAATACCAAATCGTGCTATTCTAAGTATTTGAAAACTTCAAACAAGTGTTGCTGGTACTCTTCTGCAATGGGTGAAAAGACGAGGATGTCATCTAGGTATCCTGAACAGAATGACAACCCTTGCAACATGGAGTCAATGAATCTTTGTCAAGAAAGCAGCATTGTGTAAACCAAATGTCATGAGGAGACTCTCGAACCAGCTAAATGGTACGATTATGACTGTTTTCACATCCTTCATAAGTAGGTGGATGTGAACCCACAGGCTACACATGTGCATGTCTCACAATGGCAATTTACCCTTAATGTGTGGGCTGGCATTGTTGGAGACTGTTGAATTGGGCTGTACATTCTCCCAGACTGCCTTGATCATTGTTTGTATCTCACATTCCCCACAAGAGGTTTTCCCAAACATGCTGAATGACGTTCCCAAGCCTATTCATCATTGTATTTGATTTCAGCGTGATGGCACCTCAGGCATTTCAGCAGACAAGTGAGCACACGTCTGCAGGTAACATTTCCCGGCCACTGGATTGGTCATGGTGGATCAGTCGCATGGCCATCACGATCACCCAATCTGTCTCAAATCAATTTTTTCCTGTGGTAGTATCTGCTGGGCCTTGTGTATGAAAGACCTGTTATCTCACTAGAGGACCCAGTAGGCAGGATTGTTGTGGCAGTAGGTCGTCTTTGCGATACACCAGACATCTTTGAGAGGGTTTGCTGTTGAATGCAGCATCAGTATCATGCATGCCTTGATGCATCTGGACAAAACTTTGCGCAGCTCGTGTAATGGGTGTCCATTTGTAGCATGTGACTAAATAACTGCAATGTCGTTTAGTAGCCCCAGATGGCCTCTGTAACATCCTGTTCGTATGTGATTACTGATCCTTGTTGTATGCCCGATGTCATGTCAGTTTGTAAAATATGTTTTTTTGAATCACCCTGTATTTTCTGAAAATTTCATTACAAGGTTCTTACTCGCTTATGACTGCTAACATTGATATTGCCTTTTTTGTGATCTAAAAGCCTGTCTGTATAGACTGCTAGTACCGCACCCCAGATCTCAATATCATATTGAAGATGAGGATTTTTCAACCCGAAATATATTTGCCTTTAGGTAACACAGTTCAGGAAGGCTGAGACGCATTTTAGTCAATACAAATTTCCACTGACTTCCTTACAAATATGATTCATATGTTCTTTACATGACAAACATTCATCTACAATCGTACCCATAAATTTGTGCTTATCTATATAGAAGATTGCCATCGGAGGTGTAAATGGAGTAACATTTGTATTTAGATTACAGTTATGCAGGAATTAAATTGTCACTGTTTTCTCTTAATTTAGAACTA
The DNA here is from genome assembly GCF_023864345.2 of Schistocerca serialis cubense. NCBI lineage: Eukaryota > Metazoa > Arthropoda > Insecta > Orthoptera > Acrididae > Schistocerca > Schistocerca serialis. The sequence continues at coordinate 371,333,572 of NC_064638.1, forward strand.
GTATATTTGTATTGAGGTAAGTTGACAGAATATTTTGACTCATTGAACTACTGTTGACAGTGGATTGCACATCACTGCCCCAGCTGACAAAGGATGTGCCAACTGCATAGGTTTCAATCTTCCAACTAAATTAAATTATTAGCATGAAAAAGGAACAGACAAGGCCCTAATATACTCCTCTGAGTCTTGCCTCACTGACGTATGTTTTAAGCTGATTTATTTCTTAGCAACTTTTCATTCCTGTTATAAGTTACCTTAAAACATTGTTTCCTGTCTTTTAATTATTAGTTAAGTAATTTAAAGGATATTTCTCTCCTCTTGGATTCTTTTAATTTATGCAATAAAATGTTATGATTTACAGATTTACTCGTATCCACAAAATAGTCCACTAGAAGTAGTAGTAAGTATTTTACAACTATCTATTATAAGTAACATCTGGTCTCCACTAATCTTAATGTGTTTTCTTTGGTGAACATAATGAAATGAAACGTCAGCCACTCAAGCACTAAACTCAGTTGGTAGGGGGGGGGAGAAGAAAAAAAAAATGTTGACAAGAAACTGAAACACTGCACTCTCCAACTCATATATAAACTTCTCTGGGAAAAACGTGCATTACCTTGAAAGCAATTACTGCAGATTGCCTGGCATTTGGACCAGGCTGAACAGGCTGCAACATTTTCATGGCCACATCAATGTAATTGTTGGAACCTCGCACTTTGCATGATCCTCTGAATACAAAGCCAAATGCTCCTCTTCCCAATAAGCGACCTTTCTTGATGTTTCCCGGTCTTATAAGGTATCTTTCTCCTAAGTCTAAAAACACCTTTGGCAAAAAAGAATATCAATTCAATAAGTTGTATATACATTTGATTATGGGCACCATTTCTTCCTATAAACCACTACAAAATTAACTCACTGTGTCTGGTGCTACTTGGGCGAGAGGTATATCACCATGTGTGGGGCACGTCACACTTTTCTTGTCATATGCAGCTAAGATACATTCTTCAACTATCCAACTATACTGTGGTGGTGACTCAACTTCTTCTTGTAAATGTGAACTTTCTTCTCCACAAATTCCCGGGTGACCTTCAACAGATGGCTTGCGGCTGCACAAAATCAATGAAGGTAGATCAATACCAATGCAGCTAGAGATATAAGAGAAACAGAAAGCATTTGTGTAAAGAATAAATTAAAACAGAAACTGTAAATGACCTGCAGTGTCTTATAAAATTTACAAGGCCATTATCATACAATAACTTTGCAAAAGACATGACCACCGAAAGATATGTTGCAAAACCTTGCAGAGAAAAAGTTAACTTTGAAGTGTAATGATGGCACAGAAATAAAACTCATTCACTAGCAACCTGCTATCTTAGACAATGATAACCAGTTTTTTTTCTCTCTTTTCTCAAATGTAACTACAAAATTATTCTAGCAAACAGTAGCAAAAGAAGTTATTAACATAAAAATGCCATTAAAATACCTTAATGTTGATATTTTTACATACAGCTGATATAACTTTAAATCCAATCAGGACTTATTTCATTTTAACACAAAGGGATTACATCATAAAATGTACTTTCAGGCAAGAGTCATTGCCACAAGATACAGAAGCTGGACGTAGAAACTCTTCTGTCATTGGTTATACGCTGCACTGCAAAACTTGAGGAGGAGATAGGTAAAGTAACACAACATATGAACAACTTGATATGATCAATTAAAGCAGCAGATAACTACTATACTGTGCAACAGATAAGGAGGGTTCACCAATTGCAACCACGCTTATTAAGGACGATAAGGTGTGCAATCTTGCATTCCACAAAGGCATGGTGACTGCACAGAGACAGTGTCTTTGCACAGTGCCGTACTGTGTTCTGTAGACACCCACACACTGGCGACACCATTAGCAACAGCAACAAGAGCCTACAAACTGGACCAACGAGGAATGGGGTCACAAGCTCTTCTTGGATGAGAGCAGATTCAGTCTGACTAGTGATTCTGGACATACCCCCATATGGTGAGATGTTGGAACATTGATACACTCTTCTTGGTTGATCTGCTAAGTGGTGGCAGTGCCTTGTTGCAATCTTTCAATGAGTTTCATACTCATCATCTTCAGGCAAAGTGTCAGGAAGCTGTGTTCTGTGTATCTATGTAGCTGCTGGATGCTGACCTCTTCTGTAGTGGGTCAATCAAGTGCCTCCAGAAACCGGTGCCACACCTACGGTGGGCGAATGCGGCACAGTACCACTGATATGTCACCTGCTTCCTGAAACATGTATTGGCCCACCCACAGAAGAGGTCAGCAGTCCAGCAGCTATACAGGTATGCAGAACACAGCATTCTGACACTTTTCCTGAAGATGATGGGTATGAAACTCATTGAAATGTTGCAACAAGACAACACCACAATTCAGTTGATCACACAAGGCAATTTTATCATTGCAATATGTGAGAAAGTGTGTAATCACATATACCAGGAACACTGTCAAACATGAACATTTTGGAGGTCAACATGTTATGGAGTGTGGAGGCAGAATGTTCCATGAACATACTGCCCTCCAAATCTATAAACATGGAACACTCATTGGACACCATTATTCTGATATTGTACTCCTTCCCCATGTGCATCTTTTCAGGGGTGCATTTGGTCCTGACTTAATTTTTATGGATGACAATGTGTGACTGCAATGAACAGTGCGGGAGGAGCAGTTCTTGGAATGAGAGGATATTCAGGAAATGAACTGTCCTGCCCACTCCCTTGACTTAAATCCCATTGAGCATGTTTGGGATGCATTGGGGACATGAATTGCAGCACACCCACATGTGCCAATGACCATCCAGTAGTTGCCAAACATGCTGCTGGAGAAACGAAACACCCTACCACAAAAACTGCTTAACAACCTTGTGACCAACATTTCTGTTTGTCTCACTGCATATCTCTTTTAATTACCTTCTGCACTATGCTGCAGCAATTCTTTTTATGTATGGGCAAAGTTTCATTAAGCTTTGTTAGTTGGCAGTGACACTTTCATCCTTAAGTTTTGCACACCTGCTTATAAAGAGCATTTTGAAATGCTTATTAAAGAGCAACTAAAAAATTTAATCAACACATTATCTCCAAGCTAGTGAGAATGCTTGATTAAAACTAACACATGGTTGGCATTAGAACAAGGAGAATGGTGGGGCAAGCAATTGGAAAATCACTGCCACCACTCAGATTGTATCTACTTGTTATGGGACCTCTTCTACCAAGATATCACTTAAACAAGTTTTCTTTGCTTCTCAGCAGCCTGTGACTGATGTGACAAAAATTACATAGTTTTGGATAAATGGCTGCTGGCGAACTGATCAATGAAACAATAGGCCAATCCCACAGGACTAGCTAAGCACCGTTTTTCATCTGTTGTAATGAATCTTTAGTAGTCGCACAAAAGTTAATGACTCCCTTTTTGGTTCACCACAAACATCAGCCACAAATTCTCCCAGAAGTTAATTACAAATCTGTCCCTGCCTTCCAAGTGAGAGATCACGTTCACTCACCCCTTTTCCCTCAGGTACCATCAGAATTGCAAATAAAAAGTGATATACAAGACAGGTGATCTAAACGACGTGGCAGCATTAGTATACTGGAAATTGTCTTCCAACATTAGTTTCCATCACTCCAACATGTCAGTTATCAAGCTTTTTTAATTGCTCCAGATATTATTACAAGTAATAAGCCTCTACTTACAACTTATCCTTAAGCCTCGTTTACATGACGACACTAGGTTGCAGGCAACTGCACCACTGGCCACTGCACATACGTGATGCACGTTTGCGCAACTCGTCGGTGAAACTAAACACTTTTGGTGTGTTCCAACTTTGGCAACACTAGTTGCATGAGTTTTGAGGTTATATGTGTACGTAGAGTGTAGACAAACTTAAATATCCAATGAGGAATGGAGTATAATGCTCACTCTTTGGATATCTATGTTTTGCATAGGTGTTTGTGAGATTTCAGTGATGCCAATTACAAAAATAAGCAATATACTGCTGCTCCTGAGAGCATCACGTGTGATCAGAACACAGATAGTTTGACAATTTTTTTTAACTTTTTAAGGAATATTGCTGATAGGAGGCAAGGCTACACAAATCAAGAAGCTGCATTCTTTATTCAATATTCATCTATTTGAAAAGGTCACAGCAGTGCTCTCCATTCACATATGTTTGAATTTTGAAATATTGTCACTGTACAGATTTCAAGAGAGTACTGCTGTTAATGTTAATAATTATTACTGTTAATGTAAATAATTATTGGTGTTAACGAAAAAGCGTCGTCCCCAACTTAAACCACATCATATGGCACGCCGAGTGTTCTCGAATGTAATACCTGACATGTGATATGTAATTTCAGTTCTGGCAGCAGTGCTTCATGCATTACAGTACCTTTATTTCTTATCACATAATGAACTCTATTTAGAAGAAACTTGAACAGTTCTGGTGAGATTCTAAGGTAATTAAAAGAACTTCTTGGATCTTCCATTACAAATTATTTGAGAGCTTACGTCTTTTCTTCATTCAGTCACGAATCAAAACACGTTTCTTATTTTTTTCTTATGCAGCGATCCCATGCAACAAGTTTTAACTCCATCACAACTCGTGCGACGTGCAGCTGCCAAAACTTTCATTTCAGACATGATTAATGAACCTACAAAATGACAAAACTGAAGTGTATACTGGTTTCACCATGTCTACAGTCAAATATGAACTCATCTGCATGCAACTCATTCCACATAACAAGTGGTGCAATCCAATGTCATTGTGTAAAATAGGCTTTAAGTATAACCAAGTAAGACTTATTCTACACATTGTTATTTTAAGCTATGGATCTGCTCAAAGAACAGTATTTACACTGATCAGCCAGAAAATTATGATCACTGACCCACTATCAATATAAACCTGTACAGGCATTAGCAAGGTCGACTGGCAAGGAATGACTGCTAGTTAGACATACACACATGGTGCATGTAGTACCATTGAGCACACTGTCTGTGTGTAGAATAGGGAAGGCTTGTGATCTATTTGAGTCGGATCGAGAACAGATTGTGACTGGCCAGAGGCTCAGCACGAGCATTTTGGAAACTGCACGACTTCTTTGGTGTTCGAGGAATGCTGTGGTGAGTGTCTTCAACACATGGTGAAACCGAGGTGAAACGATGTCCAGATGTCATGGGAATGGATGGCCACACCTCATTACAGATAAAAGGTCTCATAGGCTGGGCAGACTGGTAAAATAGGACAGGCAGCAAACTGTGGCAGAACTAACTTCAGACTTTAGTGATGGGCAGAATACAAGTGTTTCTGAACACACAGTGCACTGAACACTCCTAACGATGCACCTCCACAGCCTCCTGTGCACATGCCAATGTTAACACCACATGACATCGGCAAGTACAACTGAAATGGGCATGTGGCCATTGGCAGTGGACATTGACACAGAGGCAGTGCGTTGCATGATCTGATGTATCCCGATACCTTCATCATCACGCTGATGGGAGGGCATGCATCCTTCGTCTTCCAGGAGCGTAGCTTTTTTCTCAATATCTGTACTGTAAGATGGAGACAAGGTGGTGTGGGGGGGGGGGGATCTCCATTATGCTCTGGAAAACATTCACATGGGCGTCCATGGGTCCAGTGTGGCTCATGCAAGACAATATGACAGTCAAGGAATATTGTACACTTGTTGCAGACCTCGTACACCCCTTCATGACAATCATGTTTCCTGACAGCCGTAGCATTTTTCAGCAGGATAGTGTGTCACGTCATAAGGCCAGGAATGTGATGGAATGTTTACAGAAACACAGGGGCGAGTTCTAATTGATGTGCTGGCCCCCCAACTGAAACTGATCGAATACACCTGGGATATGACTGAACGTGGTGTCAGAGCTCGTCATCTCCCCCCCCCCCCCCCCCCCATATAGAATTTACATGAATTAGGTAACTTGGGTGTGAAAATGTGGTACCAGCTTCCTCCAGCAACCTACCATGACCTCATTGCTTCCGTGCCACGATGCGTCACTGCTGTTATTTGTGCCAAAGTTGGACATACTGGCTATCAGGTAGTTGGTCATCATGTTCTGGCTGATCAGTGTATATTTTATCAGCTGTGTTAAAAGGAAAGAGAATATAATTAAAACTTCCTCACAGGATCACTGAAGTAACATCAGAAGTTATACCTGGAGCCAGTGCTATCAGGACCAACACCACTATCAACATCTGACGTGTAACTTTCTTGTGACTTCCGTACTTGTGGTCCATATTGGCGATCCCTCTCAGCCTGATGGAGTGCCTTTTCAACAAATCAAAATCAATATAGAATTCTCTTCATGTACCTGTACTTCACATTATCATTATAATAAGCAACAATTACTGTTTATCACTATTATTTTAATATTACTTTTTTTTTTTAAATTTGACTTAATATACATGATTTCCATACCCACTAGAAAAAAGGAGACACTGTAGTAAGGGTGCCACACACAATAAACAAATGTTAATTGTCACTGCTAAATCCATTATGAATAAAATATTGTGCTTTGCTTGGTTTCATTCATACCAGTGGCTTTTCACTTCTTCATGCATTTCCCTCTACTGTTTCTTCCCTCTTTCTTTATTGCTTTTTTCTCATCTTTCCAACCTCTGCAACTTAGGAACATGATTGCAAAATATTTCTTCATTTACGAACAACCAGTGCCAACGGACTATGCTGCCATCTTCAGGTCTTCAAAAATTTTTGTGTTCATTTTGAATTGGACCTCATGCCGAGCTGTCATACATATAAAATGTAGCACATTCTGCTCATGGGTCAGTACCATCCAGAACTGGAGCAACTAAACTACATTTTCCACCAGGGTTTCGACTACCTCTTGTCATGCCCTGAAATGAGAAATGTATTACCCACTATCCTTCCCACCCCTCCCACAGTGGTACACTGCCAACTGAACTTATACAATATTCTTGGCCATCCCTACCTGCTCCCAGCCCCATGCCTCATGTGGCTCATAACCCTATAATAGACCTAGATGCAACACCTCCCATCACCACCTACTCCAGTCTGATCACAAACATGATCTATCTCATCAAAGGCATGGCTGCCTGTGAAGCCACTCAAGTGATCTATAAGGTAAGCTGCTACCACTCTGCTGCTTTGTTCAAGGGAATGACAACCAAAGAGGTGTCCACATGAATAGCCACCGACAAACTGTGGGCAAGAAACAGTTGGACCACCAATCGCTGAGCCCACCACCCAACACAACGTTCTTCATTTCAATGACTGCATCACAGTCTGTACCACCTTGATTCTTCCCACCAACACTAGCTTTTCTGAGTTGCACAGGTGGGAACTCTCCCTGCAATATATCCTACTTTTTCGTAACTCTCCTGACCTCAAGACCTCAACCTTCTTTAGTTATTGTCCTTACCCATTTCACCCTTTTCCTGTTGCCATTCCAGCACTACACAGCCCTCTATTCTACCAACTCACCCACAGTCTCTTTTGTTTCTCTCCTTTTCTATTGCCCCCCTCCCCCAGACTCTCCACCTAAACTCCCAATTGTACCTAGCTGCTCTACCCTCTCCCCCCCTCATACTTGCATGCTCCCACGAACAATACTTAACTGTCCCCTACCCCTACCCCTACTCTGCCATCTTTCTCCCTCCCCGCCCTAGTCTCCTCCTTAGCCCCATCACCCAGTTGCCTCTCCCAACTATGCGCTGCTGCTTGCAGTCTATCTTCAGCTGCCACAGACTGTGATCATGTGTGTGTAAGTTGCATTTGCATGAGTATGTGTGTGTATGTTGTATTTTCAATGAAGACCTTGTTGGTCGAAAGCTAACTTTCCGACAGCCTTTTTGTTGTGTCTATCTGTGACTCAGTATCTCTGCTATATGGTAAGTAGCAATTATCCTTTTCATAATATTGTTACATTCCTTCCTGGATTTTCCATTATTTACGACAAACCTTTATACAGAGTGATTCACAAAGATATGCAAGTATTTTAATATGTTATTCTACAGGTAAAACTAAAGGAAAAAGTTCATATAAACATAGGTCCGCAAATGTTTAGTTATGGAGTTACAGTTAATAAAAGATTTTGCCTGAAATTTAGCAACTTCGCTAATACGAAGCCATCACGAAACTGTATGAGGTTAAAGTAAAGCATGATTTCCATTTATTTTGTTGTTATTGATCTGGTGAAGCTAATAAAACATGTCCCAGATTTGTATCTGCAGTAGTTTTCCAGAGTATTTATGTGATCTTGGCTTTAGAAACTTTTTAGCACATAAAACAGATCACTCCCTTCTGATTTCTCAACATGAGAAAATTCAATCTAAGAACATTTTCTTTAGCTTCTAATTTTGCCTACAGTCATCTTTGTTACACTTGGGTCCCTTTGGTTCCACACATTGCAAATTTTTTCTGATCATGATTTCTAAAGGAGACGTACTATCTATTACAAACTGTCATTCCAATTCTTCTGGCTCTTCAAAATTCCTGAAGATTTTGTATTTAGTTTGAAATCACAAGACTCAATAGTTATCACAGTTAATTGGTTACATATAGTGTAATGTTTAAGTTGGAATGGAGGTGAAACCATCGATAATATTCTCAGTGTAAACATTTAGCACATTTGTCATCCTGTTTTTTCTTTTTAATCACAAACTTTGGCAACTTCATCATGTCAAAGTAGTTTTCCTATGTCAGTTGATAAAAATTGAAGAATTTTCACAATACAGTAAAAAACTTATCCCTTATTGTACTTTTACTTGCAAAACATCTTGTTCCAATATTTTGAATCATTCATGAAACACCAAGGATGTACCTGCTATATTGGACATTATAATTTATACAGTAATGAGTACCTCCAAAAATATGTACCCAGTTTAACATTTCTCTTTGTTACACAACAATTACCAATGATATATCTATGTTATATTTTATTGCAATACACAACTAGAATATGGCAGTCCTCTCTACAGTGAAATTCTCTCTCTATGTCCAAAATGATCAGTATAATTTATTTTTACCTCTGCCAAGCTTCTTGGACCTACTCCTAAGTTATTAGGATCATGACTGTGCCAGCTCTCCATACGCTGCATAGGATCCATGTCTCCCAAAGATGCGAGACACCTCGGACAAGGTACTAGTCTTGTAACCAGGAATTTTCCTTCTGAGGTGTGCACAAACCTGGTTCCTGTCATTCATGACAAGTAACATAATTATTATTATTAGCTACAAATGATAACTGTGCTATTCACCAATGATAATGATAACACAAAGAGATATCTGATGGAATCAGACATTAGAGTATTACCGAGAGTAGGGTACCAGTCCTCTAGTAAGATATCAATATGATCCACAGCTAATGCTAGGAGTTTTGCAGTGCATTCTGGACTAGGGTCCAGAACAATTGCCTGATAACCTATAGGTTCTCCTTCAGCATATTCATCTGTGATAGGTCTCTTTATAACAATTGTATCTACAGGAAAATATATTTCAAGTATAGAAGAATTTATCAGATCAACATCAGTCCAAGCTTCCTCCTGTTTCAGACGAAACCTACAGAGAAAAGAAAAAAAAATTAAAAAGTAATGTAAAATATACTTGTGACTATTGAACAATTCTTAGTAAATATGAACACTGTTAAAAAAGTGCAACAGTTTTAAATTTGATCTGAGCTGTGTGTGTGATATAAACATGGCATCTAGAGGATACCAATGTTAGCAAAAATCAAATACGGCAGACTGATTATACAATCTACAAAGAAGAAAAATTAAAAAATATTTAAAATGTATTTATTTTATTTACTTCTTGATAATGTCTCTTGCAATGAGAAATTATCAGTGCAACAGGCATATGTTTAGCAGCAAGAGGTAATGTAGGCATATGTTATAAAACATTTCTCTCTTTCACAAATGTTCATATCACAGAGCACAGAATATCATGAGAATAATTCTTCTAATGTTATTGGTTTAATTTACAAGATCTAGCTGATTGATACTTTGCATCCAGCCTCAAAATATAATGCCAGAAGAGTGAAAACTATTACATTTTGTACCAATTTTGACAATGTTCATTCTTTGGGAGAAGGAAAAAGGTTATGACTTAGCTTCCCACCAATCACATGGTTGTTAGAGAGGGAACACATCACACACTTGGATTGGTAAACAATGGGTAAGAAATGGATAATGTCTTATTGAAATGAACCACCACAGCATTTGATGAGGGAAACAAAGAAAATCAAAATCTGGATGGCTGGACAGAGTTCTGAACAGCCATACTCCCAAATATGAATCCAGTGTCTTAACCAGTGTGCCATCTCACTGAGAAATTTTAATTACTGACTACACAAGGTCACCTTTGTAGCAAAATACTATTTCCAAAATAAGTTAGAAGTGCAGAACAGAAAGTTCTGATGAGCTCTTGTGTACAGACACCTCCTTGTCCAGTTGTTAATGGGAACTGAATGGAAATATGTTTTCGAACAAAGTTAAGAAAAACACATCGGAAAATTACTACAAAATATTTTCTTTACCAATGCATAAATGATAGTTTTATCTCATCCTGTGGGTGTATGATTCTGCTAGTTTTGATTTCACATCAGACTATAGAAAATATGTGTTTTTTACTACACAATGACGAAAAAGACAAATTGCTTAGCAAAGCAACAACAAATATAAACTGATAAAATCCCATCAAATAAAACTTGTAAGGTCATGTGCCAACACAGTATTGGCAGCCTTCTAAAACATGAAAATAAGTAACCTTTCTGGCTTGAAAGAAAACATAACATAACGAAGTTTCCTTTTTTTCTACAGTTTCCGATATTAAATAAACTGTCTCAAATGTCTGCCTCCTCACTAGTAGTGGTGCTGTTCCACTTCACACCTGTATCATCTTCCATAAAATGAAGGAAGCAACACGTTTGGAGCTTATAGGTGCTCACTGACAAGGCTATCAGTGCCCTTGTCCATATTAAAAGGAACAAAGATGGATAAAATGACAGTGAGGAGCAAACCTATAAAATAACTTATGCACTCATTCCCACCTCACTTGCATTAACCCACACAATCACTATCTTACAGGCCTTAATACAATGGAGGAGGGTGAAAGCTGCTATACAAGGGATTAAAACAGAAGTAAAACCACAGAAGAGCCAAAAGAAAGGCACAGGGAAATGTGACTGGCTGACCACTTACAAATGACATGGGGAGCCAGTCACCCTGTTAATACATTAAGAACCTTTCCCTAAAATCTAAGGAAACAAGTTAGACATATTACAAAACCTTAAAACTCAAACCACATTTGTTTTGTTCTCACTTAAAATAGAGGGTAGATCTGCCAGCAAATCTGCCACTGGCACTTGGTCTAGTAAAATGTGATGTACAGTGATCTGTATGTCGCAAGCACCACACAATGGATGGTACTCTCGCCAGAGAAAGAATCCACGAGTTAGAGAACTGTGGCCTATGCAAAGACGAGTAAGGAGAACTTCATCCTGTCTGCACGGCTGGAAGGAGGTGCGCCATGGCCATGTAGTGGGCTTTACTAGACGCAGCTTATTATCAGTCACTTCCAGCCACTCATCTTCCCATCGACGCATCACTGTGTATCTCAACAGCGAGGTAGTAGGATGCAGAGGATAACACACTGACATAACTAATGATTGCTACATGCCTCCTTTTGCTCCCCAGGAGAAAGACAGCTCCTTCCCACTCGATGTAGTTGAAGGAGGGCATCCTGAATATTATGGACTACTTTATTTGCAGAGTACAAGCATTGTAGAGAGTGAACAGCACTCAAAGAATTGGAAGAGACAAAAATTTAACAAAGCATGCCTCATTTGCTTCAGTGCCTGCAAGAACTGCCTTAAAGACAGTAAAGTCTAGAGGCAATCAGGCTTTGAGGACATGATCAGGGAAAACAACAGAGTAACCAACAGAGTCCTCCCATTTCAACCCATCTGTAAAGACAGTTTTAGAGTTGTGGTGCTCAGTTAAAAAATCATTAAATAATGAATTAAAAACATATCCAGGAGTGCAATCTCTCCTGTATTGTACTAAATCTAAAATTATTCTGGGCTTCTGCAGTAATCATGGTGGCAGGCAGTTAAAACCCTGGATTTGGGGTTGTATGTGCTCCGTGCCAAGTGACTCCAGCACATGCTGCACACTGATACCAAACGACCTTGTTGCATTGGACAATCGCAGAAAAGGCATTCCAGAGGTGGATGAGCAACAGTATGGCATGCAGGTGAAGTTGGAGCTGTGATAAACTTAAATGCCTGACGCACTTTGAGAAGCTGCTGCTGGACGGTGAGTGGGAGTTCCCCAACCTCAGCATAGAGACTGGGTATGGGCCTTGTCCTCTATGCACCCCTGGCCAGCCATGGTGGATAGCATCAATAATCTTCAGTTAGGAAAGCCTCGCTGAACCGTACACTGTGCTCCCACAGTCTAGCTGCAAGAAAGCCCTATAAAACTGGAGCAGATGTGTCCTGTCTGCTACTCAAGACCTGTGGCTAAGGCACTTTAAGATATACAGTGCCTTCTGAGTCCTGGCTTTCAAGTCTCTCAAGTATGGTAACCATTACAATCTGGACTCAAGAGACCTCACTGAGTCTTTAAAATGTAGAATGATATCCCTCGTATGCAAGTCAGGTAAATTAAAAATATGATGCGAACATTTAAAATGAACACACACACACACACACACACACACACACACACACACACTTATATGCAAAAACTGAAAACCTCTCTTTGCAGTCCACTCCTCTAACCTCCACACTGTAGGTTGTTAACTGACAGGTCGCTGTTGCAGTACAGGAGGAGGAACAGAAAACAGCAAAATCTAAAGAAAGAAATGCATCCACTTACTTTTCTACAGACCCATCCTATGTACACCATAACTTATTTGGGAGAACTATGAAAAACATGGGGATTTTATCCTCACTAATCCCAAATGCAAGACCAACTACATCAGCACTGTAACACCTCATTTGGTACAACACAACATTAGATTAATGGTATTACGATCCCTATTACAAGCTTCACATGCTTAATTCAGAGGGAAGAAAACATGTACCACTTTCTTTCTGAATTACACAAGTCTTACTTTTCTACGTTCCTCAAGGATATGTTTCATTGTTATTGAAATACCTCTCGTAACAGGACCAACAGATGGTGAAAAAAGTTATTTTTAATTCACAATGAATACACCTATGACGGAACTGGAGTGTTAACAACTGTGAGAACTGTGGCCTATGCAAAGACGAGTAAGGAGAACTTCATCCTGTCTGCATGGCTGGAAGGAGGTGCACCATGGCCATGTAGTGGGCTTTACTAGACGCAGCTTATTATCAGTCACTTCCAGCCAAGTTAATGCACAGGTGATTACAAAATTTCTTATGAATCAACATGTCCATTATCTCACAGATACTGTGATGCATTATTTATTATGTTATGGAGAACAGATGGTAAGACACCCATCCACCAATTTCCAAAAATTATGCTTTGTTACGCTGTATAAGTAACTTGTAATAGCTGTTAAATATTTGAAGAAAACAATTTTTGTAGTCATCAGTCATATACATTCAAGTTCATTCTTAACCAGCTTTGGTTTTCACAACCATCAAACCATCATCACTGGAAGAAAAGTAGTACATCAGATAGATAAAAAATTTGTGCTACTCCAAACAACGGTTAGTAGTTTCTTACGCAAACTGTCTATGTGATTTATGACACTGGTTAAATTATGTAACTATGAAAACAATCAATTTTTGCTAGCATAATGCAATTGGATAGATAAAAAATCTACACACCAAGTGGTGACAAAACACACACAAGGAAGAAGGTTATAATAAGGCAAGTTTTTGGAGCCAGTGGCTCCTTTTTCAGGGAGAAAAGTTGAAGGGGAAGGAAGAGGGGTCAAGGAAAAGGACTGGAGAGGTCTAGGAAAAGAAGCAAATTTCAGAAAAGTCACCCAGAACCTCAGGTCAGGGGAGACTTATCAGACAGGATGAGAAGGAAGACTGATTGTTGGGGACTGCACTCGAAGATATTTGACAACCTGTGAGCTTAAAGGTGGAAGATAGAGTAATATGCAAGACAGAGATGGCTGCTAAAACGTCATATACTAGTTAATAAGAGTCAAAAGCTATGTGCATTGTACATAACAGAGGTGGGAGTGGGACAACGAAAAATGGACAGGTAAGGAAATGACAGATGTAGAAAACTAAAAGGAAGTGAAGAAATTAGTAGTTACTGTGAAGAAATGCTGAGACCAAAGAGACAAACAAGCTTGTGTCTGTGTATATGCGGATGGATATATATGTGTGTGTGTGTGTGTGTGTGTGTGTGTGTGTGTGTGTGTGTGTGTGTGTGTGGGTGGGCGCGCGCGCGTGTGTATACCTGTCCTTTTTTCCCCCCTAAGGTAAGTCTTTCCGCTCCCAGGATTGGAATGACTCCTTACCCTCTCCCTTAAAACCCACATCCTTTCATCTTTCCCTCTCCTTCCCTCTTTCCTGATGAAGCAACCGTTGCTTGCTAAAGCTTGAACTTTGTGTGTATGTTTGTGTTTGTTTGTGTGTCTATCAACCTGCCAGCGCTTTCGTTTGGTAAGTCACATCATCTTTGTTTTTAGATATATTTTTCCCACGTGGAATGTTTCCCTCTATTATATTCAATTACATTATATAGTTAAATTGTGTGTATTTTAATACCATTTTGAGGTACTGTTGTATTTGGTTTGCTAATGAGTCTTGTATGAATAGAAGGCAGTTTTGATCCTTCTGATGTACTGCTTTCCTTCCTGTGATGATGGTTGTAAAAACTGAAACCAGAAAAGAATGAAGCTGAATGTGTCCTGCTGATGGCTATAAAAATGCTTTTTTCACATATTATGTTTTGGTTTGCTTGCACACAGAAACTGATTTTATTGTATACAATAGGCATTTTTCGTAATTTACTCTTGCCCCAGATTACCCACGTAAAGTAGTTTTCATTACACAACAGAAACAAAAAGCATAAAGAAAGAAGAAAAATGAATTGGCTGCAATGAAAAAATTATTACAAAATCTTTGCAAAGTTTTCATTTCAGACATGGTAACAAACCATAGAAACATGCATAAAAGATCTGTTCAAGAACACTATGATTTCCTCATGTCTGAAGAAAAGCTGTACCTCAGTTGCCTGTAGTCTATTGGAGAGTTTCTCATTGAAGGGAGAACTTCCTTCATTCGAAACAGGACTGTATCAGCGTACTGAAGTTCCATTCCAGTTTGCCACAAAATCCATTCAGCTCTGACATCAAGAACATGAGCCAACTTTGCATCTTGAACAACCTAATAAGAATAACAGTGTGATTTTGGAAAGTAAAAGTTGATCAAGACAAAAGTAATGTTCAATACACACTGTAGAAACCAGTGGAACTTAGAATGTTAACTCACCTCCTTTGGCATAATGAAAAATGACCTGACAATATCTACAATAGCATCATCCGCTAAAATTCGTGTGATAAGTCTGGACCAAAAACCACTTGGAAAATATGACATCAAGAGCAAACGCCGAATGGAACATTCAGGGTCAGACCGGTGTGTGATTTCACACTGCATTGCTGCTGAGACATCCATTCCTTCTTCTGGTGCAGCTGGTCCTAATATAAACAAATAAAGATTTCAAAATCAACATCCTTAGTACAAAAGATTTGACAAACATTATGGTCTTGCCTTTACTTAAACCAGTGAGAAGAACATAGTTAGTGAGAGATGAACAGCTGTTCCTAGCTTATACACTATCTGCAAGACATTTTTGCTGCTGTATGCAATTACCTGATATCCTAAATGCACCTGGGGAGCTATGCGGTTTTTGCAAGCGAAATTTTTCTGGACTCTGTGTATAGAAAGATGAATTTCCAACAAGTGTAGAAGCACTCGATATAGCCATTTTCTTGGTTCGAACTGCCCACCCACGGGACCGAACTGGAATCTGACACAAAGTTCCAGATTTAATAAAAAAAATAAACAATGATAAATAGACATAAAAATTATTTACAGTTCCAACATATTGTTGTCAGATTAATACAGTGACATTTTCCCATTTCTATTATTTTAATATCAAGCTGTTTCAACATGCAGTGCACATACATTTGTTACATGTGGAAGAGCAAAAACTTAAATGTTAGACACTTTGTATTTCACCATGTGATTTTGACAAATTATTTAATCAAAATACACTAAACTGATTTTGTATTTATGCATCTAAGAAATTTCAAAGAGAAAAAGAATTTTGTCTCACTTCTAGTGCTGCATAGTAGCAACACATTTCTGGTTGGTTGGTTGGTTTTGGGGGAAGAGACCAAACTGCAAGGTCATCGGTCTCATCGGAGGAGGGAAGGACAGGGAAGGAAGTCGGCCGTGCCCTTTCAGAAGAACCATCCCGGCATTTGCCTGGAGCGATTTAGGGAAATCACGGAAAACCTAAATCAGGATGGCCGGACGCGGGATTGAACCGTCGTCCTCCCGAATGCGAGTCCAGTGTGCTAACCACTGCGCCACCTCGCTCGGTAACACATTTCTGTGGGTTAATACTAACTAAATTCTTCATGATACATTTCATTTTTGAAAAGTCCTCTCTTAATAGGACTAAAAGACAGTAAAAATTGAATATAAGGCTTCATGGAAGATTAAAACTGTGTGCCAGACTGGCACTTGGACATAGAATCTTTGCCTTTCACGGGCAAATACTCTACTAATTGAGCTACTCAGGCACAACCCACCCTCACAGCTCTGCTTCTGTTGGTACTTTTCTCCTCAAAATGTTATTGCTTAATTTCATATACAGAAGTCTTACTTGTCACCATTTATCATGAAGTATGGTGAGTAATGACTGTCAGGCTTTTTTGTTCAACATCGTGCATGCAACAAGCACTTTCCTAGATGTATGTTTGTGTTCAAGTAGGAGTTTGATCTGGTATACAACAAGACTTGTCCTGGTATACAGGGGAATTATTAATAATGAGGTAAAATACCAAGACATTGTCAAAGTGTCCTGTTGTCTAAAATGTTTTTGTAAATATTTGTGTTTATTCTGTCATTGTACAAAACCAGAAGGCCAAGCCGAAGATAAATTTTCACCATACAACTACTCCAAATGTCACAACAGCCACAATACTGTTCACCAGGTATTTGCTGGCTCCAATCACACTCAATTGAATGTCATATTAGGTTTGGTGAATCATTACTCTATTCAATTTTCTTCCATTACTTCATTATAAGTCAAGTAAATAAACCTACCTTGAAGTGCTGTTAAATTTCAAGTATATACTGTAATCACAAACACTGTTGGGAGACACAAAAGGAAGTTAATGTCCACTAGTTCTAAATTTAGCATTGCGTTTTTCATTGTTTTGGTAGTGTTGATATAACGGAGAAATTATGCAATCATCAGTTTGCTTGGTGCATATCAGTATAAGCACAGGACACTGAAACCTGAATGGGACCTTTGATGAATGTCTACTTTTCACATTCTAGATTTATCTAAGATAGTTAACACTCACCAAGCTTAGCAGAGACTGTAATATCAGTAATTTCACAGTATTTTTCAAATGTTTTTTGTTTGAGACCTAAATTAATATAAAATTTGCTAATCATCATCATCATCTTGGACAGTTTCCAGCCACTGGCTGGGTCTGTCGGGAACACAAGCCTCTCCATCGTGTTCTGTCTTTCCACCATTCTACCTCTTCCACCTTCGTCCAGTTCTCTCCTCTTCTCGTCACACATTCCTTCACTCCCTTCACCCATCTATCTCTTGGTCTCCCCCTGGGCCTCTTCCCCTCCAGTTGCAGATCAAACATCCTCTTTGGAATTCTTCCCTCATCCATTCTCTTCATGCCGGCCGAAGTGGCCGTGCGGTTAAAGGCGCTGCAGTCTGGAACCGCAAGACCGCTACGGTCGCAGGTTCGAATCCTGCCTCGGGCATGGATGTTTGTGATGTCCTTAGGTTAGTTAGGTTTAACTAGTTCTAAGTTCTAGGGGACTAATGACCTCAGCAGTTGAGTCCCATAGTGCTCAGAGCCATTTGAACCATTCTCTTCATGTGTCCATACCACTGCAGTCTTGATTTTTCTATCCTGTCCTGTACCGATTCCTCCTTTAGTCTTTCCCTCACATACACATTTCGCAATCTGTCTCGTCTTGTTACACTCAACCTGCTCCTCTGGAACTTCATTTCACTAGCTTGTATTCTACTTTTGTCGCTTTTGTGCATTACCCATGTCTCACTTCCGTATGCCAATATGGGGACAAAGTAGGTTCGGTATATAATTCCCTTGGATTTCTGTGGCACCTCCTTGCTCCAAATAAGCCCCCTAATTCATTTGAAGAACTGCCCTGCTTTTCTGCACCTTTCATTTATTTCCATTGCGTTTCCCCCCTTACTTTCAATCATGCTTCCCAGGTACTTGAAGTTCTCTACCACTTGTAGTTTTTCCCCTCCACAAGTTATATCCACATTTGGCCTATTCTTCTTCCTTGTTGTGACAATTATTTCACTTTTCTTTGCAGAGAAATGCATTCCATATTGTGCTGCCGTTGCCTCCCATACATCTAACTGGTCTTGCACCTCCTTCTCGCAATTTCCCCATAACATCAGGTCATCGGCAAAAAGCTCTGCTTTCATTTTATGATCTCCAATTGCATCTGATACTTGCTGTAGGATTTCATCCATAACAATAATAAACAATAAAGGCGAAAGTGCACTTCCCTGTCGCAGCCCATTTTCCAGCTTGAACCATGCAGTACATTCCCTCCCCACTTTCACACAACTCTCACTTCCCTCATACATTTTTCTGACTTTTTGTGTTATCTCTTCATCTATCCCTTTTGCGTTCAGCACATCCCAGAGCTTGTCCCTATAGATATAGGCCATGATTAAGTCCTTCCTGTACTCGTAGTGCCTTTCCTGCAGTTGCCTTACTGCAAATATGAGGTCCGTTGTTGATCTTCCCGGTCTGAAACCATACTGCTCCTCTTGCAGTCTACTTTCAATACTGCTTCTTATTCTCTTCTCCAGGATCTTTTCATAGATTTTTCCACAGTGGCATAGCAGGGTGATTCCTCTGTAGTTCTCACATCTCCTTTTATCCCCTTTCTTGAAGATCGGGACTATAATTCCTTTCTTCCAATCCTCCGGAATTCTGTTCTCCTTCCACACCACCCTCAGCACTCTGTATAGCCACTGGGTTCCTACTTCTCCTGCTGCTCGTATCATATCCACTGCTACTTCGTCCCAACCTGGTGCCTTGCCCCCTTTCATCCTCTTTATGGCTTCTTCCACTTCATTCCAAGTTAGATCATCAATTTCCCCACTATTATAATCATCTGCTGCCTTAGGCTCTCCATCGTTGCTAGTTACCCACTTGACGGCATTCAACAGATCTTCAAAGTACTCCTTCCAAATCTTTTTGAGCTCATGCATTTCCTCCACAACTCTTCCATTATTATCCATGATCCTCAGGCACTTGCTTCTGTTGTTCCTCTTATTTCTTACCATGGTGTAAAGTACTTTTTTGTTCCCTTCACTGTCCTCTTCTAACATTCTTGTCCATTTTTCCATCCACTTCTCCTTCTCCGCCCTCACTATGGTCTGTGCCGCTTTCTTGCTTCCCTTATATTTTACCCTAGCTTCCTCTGTTCGGGTCTGGAACCATTCTCTGAAGGCTTTGTTCTTTCGAAGTACTGCCTCTTTACATATGTTGTTCCACCATGGGGTTTCCTTACTTCTCCTCTTTGTGCTAGTTCTTCCGCACACAGTCTCAGCTGCCTCAACTAGAGCCCTCTTAAAATCTCCCCATTCTTCTTCCACTGTTCTCTGATCTTCCTTTGGCAGCTTCTTCCTGATCAGTGTCTGGTACTGGGTCCTCCGTTCATCACCTTTCAGCATCCATGTCTTCAACCTTTTCTCCTGTATGTCTGTTGCCCTCCTATCTTTTTTCTCTCCCAGGGTGGCTACCAACAGCCGATGGTCACTGTCTAAGGCCTCAGATGGAATGACCTTAACATCTGTGAGGCTGCTCATCATCTGCCTATCCACTAGTACATAGTCTACTACTGAAGTTTGGGACCAGTCTCCACTGTACCAAGTTATTTTGTGGCTACTTCTCTTCCTGTACCAGGAATTTGCGATCGCCAGCCCATTCCTCTTGCAGAATTCCAGCAACAATTTTCCTTCTCTATTTCGGTTCCCCCAGCCCTCTGGTCCCATTATCTCCTCGAATCCTTTCCTGTCTATGCCAACATGTGCATTGAGGTCCCCTATTATAATCTGATTACCTCCATTTAGCTGCTTTTGCATGTCATCTTCAAATTCCTCCTTCTCCTTCTCCTTTTTTGTACACCCCACCTGTGGGGCATATGCTTGGATGATTTCAATGCTTTTTCCTTTCACTCGTACTCTGGCTTTTATCATTCGATCATTGATACCTTCCACCTCCTCCTGCAGACCCTCTCTGACCACTATTGCCACTCCATTTCTTCCCCTCTCATTCCCTATCAACTGCTTTCAAAAAGGGAACATGCCTCGGATCACGGAACGGATTTAAAGGAAACCGACCAAGCAATGGAAAAGGATTACGAGATGGTTTACGACTGGGCACCTTAAACGTAAGGACTCTAACTGGGAAGTTAGAAGAAATTGTAGAAATGATGGAAAGGAGGAAATTGGACATCTTGCGACTTGCTGAGACTAGGTGGAGAGGAGTTGGTGAAAAACCACTAAGTAAAGGATAAAATTTGCTAATGTTAAAGTTAATTTTATGTCATGCTTACATACCATATTTTTCAAAGGTTTCATATAATTGTTCGCAAGTAACCGGATTATTCTACAAACAATTTATAATTGAAATGGATCAATATACATTGCTAAATATGTGTCTTAACAACACAGAAATATGTATAAAAACAAAATAGCCAAACAACTGAAATGTAACTCCCGAAAAGCTTGAATATGATATTACATGCAAGGAAATTGTGAGCGTTGAACAAATAACATGGATTATAAGAGTTATGCTAGGAATTGAAAGGAAATGCAATACGGTTAAAACTGCTATTCTACAGAACAGCAAAAATGACAGCTGGAGGGTCACATATAGAAGGTAGCTTCCTTTATATTTTTTGTGTTCTTCACTCATTCAAGTTCTAGTCATACACCCGCCAACACCATGTGGAAGCCTTCAGCAAACTTTATCAATAAACCCTGCTTTCCGACAAATGTATGCACACTGTATTACAAGGCACACACTTGAAACTGACATGATTACTGAAATCAGCACATAGCAAACTGCAATAAAAGTTTTAAAACCAGAAATGGGTAATGACCCTTTATATGTCATTTATTATGACTATGGAGCAATACGTCATGAAAATGTTTGAAAAATGCTGTAGTGAAATATCAGGCACAGCTCCGTTCTTCAGCCTTTCTATATTAATGTATTTTCACAGTATTTTAAGTCATATTGTAGCAAAATACACTTTCAGTATTCATCTGTTAAATTAAAAAGCTATTACAGTTTTGATTATATGAACATTTATGTATTCATCAGTTCTGCACGTTAGTTTTAATCTTGGTACAAAGCAGACAATACAAGTCTTATGCTCCCCACAACTAACACTAACACAACTTTGGTTTATTGGTAAAATACTGAGGAAGTGCAATCAATCTACAAAGGAGATTCCTTAGCAGTCACTCGTGCAATCAGTTCTAGAATATTGCTCAAGTATGGGGGTCCCATACCAGATAGAATTAACATGAGATATTCAATGTATACACATAAGGGCAGCACAAATGATCGCAGGTTTGTTTAATTCATGGGAGAGCGTCACAGAGATATTGAAGGAAATGACATGGAAGACTCTTGAAGACAAACATACAAAACTATCCTGAGAAAGTCTGTCAATAAAGTTTTAAGAACTGGCAGTAAATGATTATTCTAGGAGTATCTACAGCCCCCTGTGTACTGCTCACATAGGGATTGTGAGGAAGGATTAGACTAATTACTGCATGCACAGAGGTATGCAAGCAATCGTTCTTCATGCGCTCCATGTGTGAATGGAACGGGAAGAAACCTTAATGACTGGTGCAATGGGACGTATGCTCTGCTATGCACCTCATGGTGGTTTGCAGTGTGTAGATGTAGATGACAAACACGCCAGCACAGTTACTATACACTTGGCGGCTGTTCTGCATCATACTTATAAATTTTTTTGGAAGAGTGGAGAAAGGATAATATGATAGGAAAGGAAATGTATTGAGGGAGCAGTGTTTACAAGTTTGGGAAAAAAGAGCAAGAAACATAAAAATACATATAATTTATTATTTTTTAACTATCCTGCTCTGAAGAACTAAGTGTATCCAAGAACTAAGCAATCAAATTCTCTTAATGATTTTTTCAAAGGTGGCTTTCTACAGACAGTAATTTTCTTGCAAATTTTGTGGGATTGTGTATGTATTTAATTCAGTCTTCCACAATAACATCATCAGTGATTTCCTCATGTAAATTCTGCACACCCATAATCCTGAATGTCAGTAATTTACACACATAGTATGTTATTTCTATTGTTTGGCTCTGTGTGTCTTATAACGTGATCTCTTAACTCGCATGCAAGAACTGAATCATAGCTCTCTTCACCAACATAGAACACTTCTATGAAGTGAAGAACCTCTAAGCAATAGATGTGTGTCTGGTAATTGTTACTTCTTACGATGTGATCTGGATGGCAGCTGTGGCAGAAATGAACTGTAACAACAGTGTGCAGTTAAGAGTCAGAGACCAAGCCAGATAAGCCAAAAGCTGCTTATTGGCAGTTATGAATGAAGAGAAGGCAAAGGATGAGAGAACTCACATGCCCCATTCTGCAGCCAGTTTTGCTGTTCCCTAGTATAGCTAAACACCACAAACAAACAATATAAAATAAGAGTAATTGTTAAATAAAATAATTTCAGATAATTACAAAGGTGCAAGATATGATAACATGAAACAATACAAGAGTAACATGCTTGTTAAGCAAGATAAAGAAAAAGAAAACAACATTGTTACATCTTCACACAACAGAAAATTGAGAATTTCAGAACTATACAATGTGTGCATGATTTCAGATATACTAATGCAATGCGCATAAAAAAGAACATGCATTTTACAATAAAGAGAGAAAGAGAAGAAGATGATTTGCAGCACCTTTACCCTGACTATCTGAACATGACTGCTTTTTAAACTTTCTTCTGAGGGAAGCAATGATGGGATGAGTAGTGTTCTGTTGTCCCATGTTAGTGCTACTTCAAACTTGTTCAGCAAATTCACAATGTAGCCACGGGTGTCCACAGGTCCAATGTTTGATGACTTAAAGACATGTTTCAGATCATCTAATTTCATCACACCTGGAAATTTAAATTCAGACATAACATTCACATGATAACACATGTTTAAATCAGAAACTGAAGCACTGCACATTCTACAAATTTTTGCTCATCATTGTCTAAAATCACAACAATGTTAATGGGCATAAATATTAAAATATCAAACTGTAAAGAGACAGAGGAATGAGCAAAGGTACCCAACCACCATTAACTGAGGCATGGAGTGGTTGACAGGCATGTAAACAGGAATGAGAATGTCATTTAGCTTCTTCAGAGCTAGCAGTTTAATAAAAACAGAAACACATTTAGCATTTTGTGTCTATTAGCCTCTAAGCTCTCAGAAAGCCTTGTAATGATTTCAGTTCTGCCTGTTTACTGCTCAACACCTCAACTATTACCTTTATTCCTTCCATTGTTTATATTACAACCAATCATATTAAATTTAAAAAAATACCCTACTTCACTTACGGACATAGCTTTCATTAATAACCTCTTCTGTAGACAACAAATATCACTCATACTTCAAAATCATATTTCTCAAAGAATCTGGCCCTTAATGCTACATTACACAGCCTTGAGACTACACTGATTTGACGTGAATATCTTAAAGATGTTTCTGTAAAGATTCAAGTAACATAATAAGACTTCCTATTTCATTTTTTGTGTTAGATAGTCCACAAAAATTTTAGATTTTTTTCATTCTACCATTACGGTTAGATGTCCCATTGATATCAACGTACTTAGAGATGGTAGTGTACCTCAGATGGACAAGGGAGATGATGGTAATTGACTATGTGATCAAAAGTATCCGGACACCCCCAAAATCATATGTTTTTCATATTAGGTGCATTGTGCTGCCACTCACTGCCACGCGCTCCATATCAGTGACATCAGTGGTCATTAGACATCATGAGAGAGCAGAATGGGGTGCTCTGCAGAACTCACGGACTTCGAAGGCGGTCAGGTGATTGGGTATCACTTGTGTCATACGACTGTATGCGAGATTTCCACACTCCTAAACATCCCTAGGTCCACTGTTTCCAATGTGATAGCAAAGCGGAAATGTGAAGGGATACGTACAGCACAAAAGCGTACAGGCTGACCTCGTCTCTTGACTGACAGAGACTGCTGACAGTTGAAGAGGATCGTAATGTGTAATAGGCAGGCGTCTATCCAGACCATCACGCAGGAATTCCAAACTGCATCACGATCCACTGCAAGTACTATGAGTTGGATTTCATTGTCGAGCACCTGCTCATAAGGCATGGCTTCGCTTTGTGTAAGGAGCGTAAACTTTGGACGACTGAACAGTGGAAAAACGTTGTGTGGAGTGACAAATCACAGTCACAATGTGGTGATCCAATGGCAGGGTGTGGACATGGCAAATGCCTGGTGAACATCATCTGCCAGCGTGTGTAGAGCCAACAGTAAAATTCGGAGGCATGGTGTCATGGTGTGGTCGTGTTTTTCATGGAGAGAGCTTGCACCCCTTGTAGTTTTGCATCGCAGTATCACAGCAGAGGCCTACGTTTTTGCTCCCCACTGTCGAAGAGCAATTCGGGGACAGCGATTGCATCTTTCAACACAATCAAGTACCTGTTTATAATGCACGGCCTGTGGCAGAGTGGTTACACAACAATATAACATCCCTGTAATGGACTGACCTGCACAGAGTTCTTACCTGAGTCCTACAGAACACCTTTGGGATGTTTTGGAATGCTGACTTCGTGCCAGGCCTCACTGACCGACATCGATACCTCTCCTAAGTGCAGCACTCCATAAAGAATGGGCTGCCATTCCTCAAGAAAACTTCCAGCACCTGACTGAACATATGCCTGTGAGACTGGAAGCTGTCATCAAGGCTAAGGGTGGGCCAACACCACATTGAATTCCAGCATTACTGATGGAGGATGCCACAAACTTGTTAAGTAATTTTCAGCCAGGTGTCCAGATACTTTTGATTACATTGTGTGAAAGGGAATGGCTACTTGGACTTTGAACCTTATTATTCCCCAGGGCAAGGCCATCGTCTGAAAGACATAAAACTATTATTTTAAAAATGCATAGAATTCACTGGAATCAATTACACATCAATGACGTGTGTAGTTGCAGACAGACACAATTGAAAAGCTTTTGGACACATCCTTCATCAGAAAGAGAGAAAGAAACCCCCCCCCCCACACACACACACACACAGACACACACACACACACACACACACACACACACACACACACACACACACACACACACATTCACACAAGCAAGCACACCTTATGCACACATGAGGACCATCTCCAACAGCTTGAACCAGAAAGAATTCTCGGCCAAGCTGCTGAATATGGCGATCATTAGTGCAGAATGTGTGCTGCCTGCTTTTGTGTGTGTGTTTTTTCTTTTTCTGATGAAGGCTGCGACCAAAAGCTAATGTGCAAGTGTCTTTTAATTGTACCTGACTACAACTTCACATCATATTTATGGTAAGCAGCAATCTATGTTTTCCTTACATTGTTGAGATTCCAAGCTGTTTAAAGTTTTAAATATGTTTTATGTAACGAGTAAACTTCATGCCAAAACATGGCACAGGACAAAACATTATGAGAACATTAGCTTTTGAACCAAGGGTTTTCTCATCTAGACAAAGAGAGGAAATTGGTTCATTCATGAATAAAGCAGCAAATTCATCCTGAGTTCTAAGTCAAGGTAAACACAGATGGCACATACAAAAGCACACAAGTAAGCTCTTCAAGTCACTAACTTTCAGAACCAAACTAAACATCCTCAATCCAGATTTCTTTGTTATCTGTTATCTGATGGGCTTCTCTTGATCACCAACCCATACTAAATACACATCCAGTCTTGCTTATACAATCTTTTGATTTATTTTCTTCATTTTAGTTCCAGAAAAAGGAACTTATCATTGCTGGTACTTGAGGTTATGTTTACAGATATATAATGGGTTATAAAAGTTTCCTACTGAGAATATATTCTGTCACCTATCATCCCTCACATATGTACTTCACTGCTTCTACACACAAATTTTCAAAACTA
Organism: Schistocerca serialis cubense; assembly: GCF_023864345.2. Classification (NCBI taxonomy): domain Eukaryota; kingdom Metazoa; phylum Arthropoda; class Insecta; order Orthoptera; family Acrididae; genus Schistocerca; species Schistocerca serialis. Next base: position 371,360,076 of record NC_064638.1, read on the forward strand.
GGCACTTCAAAAACAACATAACATGATGGAAAAAGCTATCAATTCACTGTAAAGAATTTCTTTAAATGTATGCTACTGTTTGTTAAATAGTGTAAACTACATAATTGAACAAAATTTCTGCAGGAATGTTGACAGTGTAACAAAGACAGCTGAAGGTATTAAATGATTTTTTCCACTTACCAGTACGAGCAAATGGGTTAATTTCACGAATAGTCACAACATGTGCTAGCATATCACATAACCACTGTGGGTCCAGAAAATATAAATCTTTTAACGTAGCATCATCATAGTGGAGGAGAACACCTGAAAAGACAAATAAACTCCATCAAATTTAGAATTTAAACTTGGAATATTTACCAATCTTTAGTTACACAATGTCTTTTACAATAAACCTGCTGAATACAACCATACGCCAGTGTTCTTAAAAATGCACACAAGGTTAGTTTCCAAGTGCTTAGAGAAAGTGACCTTTGTTGCCTAAACATATTTCACTCAAATAATTTAATTTTACATTTGATCCTAAGTTTTTTCATAGTACCCCTTTGTAGCTTCTGTGGAACCGCAAGGTGCTGCGGAACAAAATATGGGAAGACAAATTTTCACACAGAGGGGACACTGAGTCACAGACAAGACTGTTATGCATTTAAGATTTTGGCCAATAAGCCTTCTTCAACAACCACAACTCACACACACATGACCACAGTCTCTGGCTGCTGAAGTAAGTCTTACTTGTTTGACAGTCTTTTTGTTATGCTTATCTGCGACTCAGCATCTCCACTATATGGCGAGTAACAATCTATCCTTTTCATAATACTGTCATTATTCCTTTCTGGATTTTCCATTAGAATAACAATAAACTTAGAACAGAAAGACCTCTAAAAGTATTTCTGTACAGCACCAGAGAAAATGGTAAAAAAGAATATTTAAGACACTCTGCGAACATAAAGGTAAAAAAAAATCTGACGGTAAATGGCATCAATTACATAGCAGGGCAAGCAAAATAATTCCAAAAGGTGTTCTTACATTATTACAAAAATGAATAAAACTAACTAATCTTTTGAATTTTTGAGTGAATTTTTGGCTCTATTCTCCAAAAAACTGAAACATGTGTATATGACAAGCAACAAATAAAGTCATCTGCTGTAAAAATAATAAAGTGGAAGAAAGATTAGGGGAGGGGTCCCTTATCTCAAACTGATACTTTATCTTCCTCGATCATCACAGAATCACGCTGTATCTTTGTATCAGTGGACAAAGACACATCAATGGTAGAAACCACAGACATTGTAGGATTAGTGACCCATCACAAGTGCTGGTAACTATGTCATAGAACACAGGCCACACAAGTCGGCAATCTGGGGAATTAATAAGATGGCAATATAACTGGTCACAAAGCATACACAAGTTAGTTCTCTTCAGCCAGCCACCTCAAGCAGATTGTCGCCATGTGCACTAAATCACTGTATTCTTACTGCCACTACTGCTGGACTCGATGACATCACTCCATTCAACAATGGAATCTGCTGAATTCACTGTCTCACCCTGCTGTATGGGAAAGGGGGTTTGACTCTGTTAGCACTGTTATACTGCATGTGACAGATTTTAAAATCATTTCTCTAGCTAACTGTGCTACTATGACCCATGATATGTGGAACACTCTTCCAACTTGATAATGTTATTATCAAGAGTCAATGAATGCATCCTGTGATAGTTTACAACTTCAGCTGCCATTTCTTCTACTTTATTTACTTTTTGTTGTGGACTTCAAAGTTTCCCAGAAACAAGTACCCAGTGATTTAAGTTGCTTTAATTTTTGATAGTCAGTACATACTGTAATGGCAAAAGTCTTTATTTACTGCTGCAGATTACAGGAGTCTACCTTTACATATCTGCTTAACAGACAAATTAAGGTACATTTGAGATTACACTGTGCAGGCATGCCATTGGATATGAAAATATATCCTCCACTAGATTACAATGTTATGTCATCCAAATATTCAAGCAAATATGTAGCTGCAGAAATGTTTAATTCCGTTCTGAAACACACACAACTGATGAAGTATCCATAGTTGGCTATCTTATTACTCACAGTAAGGACTTTTGTACTTGTCTTTATACACTATTTAGTGTATTTTTAAATGAGGAATGCTGTTACTAAACACTGAGCATTATTGTCTTTTCACTCCACACATAATGAGACACCATCCCTGATAGCTTGCCTGCACAACAACCAGTACATCATTTCTGCAACCAAGCAAACATAAATGCTAAGTTGCGCAGCTAATCTGGCAATTGAAATGAAATGCAAGCAGAATAAAAGGATTACCATTATCATGTAGGAACAGTGTTGCTTGGTGTAGTTCAGCTGCATCACGAAAAGTTCTCTGGTATCGGTACTGCATTTCTGCTGTTACAACAGCACGGTACTGCTCGGCATTGAGGACAGGGTCCACACCAGTCTGTCGTCTCTCAGTTGCCAGATGTGTGACAACATCTTCCAAGGCCAAGTAACTTGCTGGCACACGTTGTTCCAAAAGAAGCTCCTTACTTCCTGTCAACAGAAAAATTGAAATAGAATGCCAAGAATAAATCAACAAAACAGTTTATAAATTGATAAACGGATAGACTGCCTGGAAGCTTCAAATTCTGACAGGGGAATGATATCTGTAACAGTAACTAAACATCACGTATTTTACATCAAGTACCAGATTTCAAGGGATTATTTTGGTAAGATTGATAATACAGCATTATTGATAGAGTTTTTGTACACAAAATAAAAATACTATATGATAACAATATAACGGAAGGAAACATTCCACGTGGGAAAAATTATATATAAAAACAAAGATGAGGTGACTTACCGAACAAAAGCGCTGGCAGGTCGATAGACACACAAACAAACACAAACATACACACAAAATTCAAGCTTTCGCAACAAACTGTTGCCTCATCAGGAAAGAGGGAAGGAGAGGGGAAGACGAAAGGAACTGGGTTTTAAGGGAGAGGGTAAGGAGTCATTCCAATCCCGGGAGCGGAAAGACTTACCTTAGGGGGAAAAAAGGACAGGTATACACTCGCACATATCCATCCACACATACAGACACAAGCAGACATATTTAAAGACCACAAATGTCAGACAAGCCTGAGAAAATAGAATATGGGAGCGTAATCTGGCTAGGGCGAAGGCATGTTTGCGGAGGAAATGTAAATAAAACTTAATGGGGTCATTGTGGGGGTGTTGTGAGGGTGACATGGTATTAGAAAGTGGAAAGTGTAACATGAGGTGAAATGAAAATGAAAATAAAAATATATGGGGAGAGATAAAGGTGAACCGGAAAGAAACTGGAGATCTGGAATGAAAAAAGGCGAAAAGGTGTTGGTTACAGCTGGGCTATGTTGGATTTGGGTTGGTAGACAACGATGTGCATAAAGGTTAGGTGGTTGTGTTGCCGCCAAAACACGTTTAAGGACGGAGAAATTCGGGAAAATTTCGAAAAAACTGCGTGTAGTTTATTAAAAGGAGTGGTATTGTGGTGGCAGATTATGAAAATGAGGCTAACAATTGTCTGACGAAGAAATAATGGCGTTAAAACCTGTGGGAAGCGGCTAAAAATGATCAGTGATGTGGGAAAAACGGAAATGGAAATAAAGCGAAAGTTATTAGAACTGGCCGAAATGGTTGTTTAAAAGGTGAAAGGAGCTGTTTGTGAACTAGAAACGGTGGATATTATAGCGGCGGTAGTGCTGAAAGCGGCAAAAAAATTTTTTTGGTTATGGTTTGGAAGTGGGTTACGTATTATTGAGTATATATATAGGCGGGATAAAATAGTATAGCAGATTACGGTAAAAAGGAGAAGGTGAATACAAAGTGAAACTACTGGCAAAAACAGAAAGAGGAAAATAAGACGACAGAAAAGATTTCGAAATGCAACAGTGACAATAACAAACGTAATTGTTGGATTCAAATTAATGATATCAATATAACGGAAGGAAACATTCCACGTGGGAAAAATTATATATAAAAACAAAGATGAGGTGACTTACCGAACAAAAGCGCTGGCAGGTCGATAGACACACAAACAAACACAAACATACACACAAAATTCAAGCTTTCACAACAAACTGTTGCCTCATCAGGAAAGAGGGAAGGAGAGGGGAAGACGAAGGGAAGTGCGTTTTAAGGGAGAGGGTAAGGAGTCATTCCAATCCCGGGAGCGGAAAGACTTACCTTAGGGGGAAAAAAGGACAGGTATACACTCGCACACACGCACATATCCATCCACACATACAGACACAAGCAGACACATTTAAAGACCAAATATGTCTGCTTGTGTCTGTATGTGTGGATGGATATGTGCGTGTGTGCGAGTGTATACCTGTCCTTTTTTCCCCCTAAGGTAAGTCTTTCCGCTCCCGGGATTGGAATGACTCCTTACCCTCTCCCTTAAAACCCACTTCCTTTCGTCTTCCCCTCTCCTTCCCTCTTTCCTGATGAGGCAACAGTTTGTTGCGAAAGCTTGAATTTTGTGTGTATGTTTGTGTTTGTTTGTGTGTCTATCGACCTGCCAGCGCTTTTGTTCGGTAAGTCACCTCATCTTTGTTTTTATATATACTATATGATAAGTTTTTTATCAATTATGTGTAGCTGCAAGAACACTACCCTAAAAATCAAACAATGTAAAAGAATAGAATGAATGGACACTCAATTGCCCACAGAATAAAGCAGCAACTACAAAGAAATTTTTCTGCACAGTCTGCACACTACAGGTTAAAAGTGTACAAGGGTGTATTCTGCAGTTGCTTTCACATGTCTCCAAACCAGCCTCCACAAGTCAACAGTAAGTGTCTGTGTTAAGATATACAGAGCTGAATGCTATTTCATTTCGCACCCTGAACAGCATCTTATTCCACTAATTGTCATAACATTTGGTATGAGAATCAATATTAGTATCTGATGCAGAAATTACAATTAAAAAGTGAACAAAGTTGATATTATACTCTTTTGAGTAAAACTGATATAAAATTAAAGTAATATATTTAATTGTAGGTGAAGAATTAAACAATAACATTTTTTGCAGAGAAAGAACAAAATGAACTAATCTAGTATACAATGTATACAGACATGTTCACTAACATAAAAGTTTTGTTTACAGTTTATTTTCAATTTGGTGAACATGACTCACTAATACACTGCAAAATTTTCACCGTGGACTTCAAATATAATTAAACTTACACCTCTGTTTCTTTCCACATTTTAATGTGTGCTATTAAATTATTTTTTCTTCTAATTAATTATCCATATTGCAAGCCTACAAGCAAGTTTACTTAACATTGTTTTTTATTATTATTCTTCTTCTTTTTCTTCTTCACCACATAAACAGCATTTCACCTCCACTCACTAAATCAGTATATTCATAAAATGTTGCCAGCCACTTTGTGCTATTCCTCTTGTTGAATTTTTATCTAATCTACTTCATAGCCCTCAATAGTTTGTTTTTTGTTTGTAATTCCCTGGTCTAATGACTCTGTACTTACAAAATTTTCCCTTCATTATATTAACTTCAAATTTTGGTGCCTTTCATGTACACACACTTATTTCTCATTATAGTCACCCTGACAATAAACACATTTCTCTCAACGAGAGACCAAGTTTGTTGATACTATCGCTGTGAATGTTTGTTGGTGGATGCACAATCTCACCTCTGTTTGCATTGTTTCACCAGTATCAAAGTGAAGTCCTTGTAGGAGCTCTTCAAGTTTCATAAGCAGATGGAAATTTGATAGTGTCAAGTCAGGACTGTATGGAGATGATCAATGCCAGTGAACCCAAGGCGTCTGAGTCTGCAAATGTCCCAGTGCTAGTGTGTGGTCTGATATTGTCATGCTGAAGGAGAGGATACTCCATTGTGGAAAAACTCTTTGAATTTGAAACTCAATTACAGCATGCTGTTTCTGATGCACTGATATAGTTACATTACACACTGTCATGTTGCACACTACAGTTTAAAAAGCCTTAAGGGTTATCACATAAAATACTTTGAGGCATTACTTTTCAGCACACCCTCGTATCACACAATTATATGATTTCGGTGACATGTTATTTTTAAGTGCTACTCCCATCACTGTAACTTTACACCATCACCTTGTGTGAATGTGTACAATTGTGTAACTGTCATTTAAATATTGAACAATCATTGTACATGGGTTGAGTGAGAACAGTCTACATTCCAGTCTACTACAATGATGGCTAAACATTTAAATGACAGTTAAAAATCAAACAATGGAAAATCCGGGATGGGATGTAACAATTTTGTTACATTAACAATATGTGTAAATGACAGTTACATATTTCTATACACTCACAGGGTGATGGTGTACAGATGCAATGATAGGAGTAGCGCATATAAATGGCAAGTTGCCGAAATCAGCTAATTTTGTGATATAACTGATGAGACTGTGTAATAGCCATGGTGGAAAATGCTAGTATCTTTTAATAAATTTTAATTAATAATTTTATAAATGGCTCAATATAATAAATATGTGGTCAATTATCTCCACCTGCATGTCTATCATTGACTAGCTTTAACATGGTGAGAGCCATCTTAATGTTTTGATTTGGGATCGACTGAAGAAATATGAATGATATACATACATATTTCTTTTTAATATGCTATAGACGTCATTTGTTTAAGGAAAGGTAAAGCCTTCTGCCAAGCAAATGTGGCCACATACATTTTATTGCAGGTGCATTTTACCTCCAGACTTTATGTAATGTGCTATGAAATTTATTGTGGCTCACAACAGCTACGTCAGAAGGTGCTATTGTCTTAAAGCATTAAGTAACTACTGCAACCAACACACTGAATATTGAGGTACAGACTTGGTTCACAATTTCTCTGAAGAACTCTTGATATTCTGAAACTAACTACCACATAACCAAGATTTTCAATTTTTTGGATGTGATCCACTTTTACTCTGAGCCCATCATACAATGGTCAACATAGAAGATTCACAGGCTTTATTACATCTCCATGACAATCTCTCAAACTGTATCAGTGTTATATTTGTCACATAGTTACAGGCTTTCTGAATTTGGAATAATTAGGCAGCACAGTGGAGTAGAAGATTTTCTCTTCGCTCCTTTGGTTCTAACATGCAATAATGATTTTTTACTTGAATTGTCAAAAGACAAAATTTTCAACCTCTTTAGAGGAATAAAAAATTGAACTGGTGTTCCTGCTGGAGGGTCAGCTAGCAAAACATTTGAAAATGTCAACAAATGATTGTAAGAAAACAGACTATCATTGAAGTTTGAGGATACTTTAGCATTTCTCGTGGCGTAATTATGATACATTCAAGCTATGAAATACAAAAAGTAAATAGCTTTCAGAATCTGGGACTATAAACAATCATGACTTGAAATGAGAAACCAATACTCTTGATGTAAGTTTTTATGTGTTTGTCAATTTAAGGTACTTCACATCGAAGTTGTCAGTGGCACTGCAAAAATTATTTAAGAGAAATGCGGTTAAAATTTGTAACACTTCAGGATTGTAAAACTCAAACTCTCTTAAAATCACATTTATGTTCTATCATTTTCATGCACATTCATCAACACATTCATATTATTACTCAAGCAGTAAAACTTGTAAATACAGACATTGCTTAAATACCTACCAAAAATCTGCACAAAATAATAAAATGGAGGCAAAAGTAATGCGACTGGCAACTACTTATAAAAAAAAAGCCTGCAAGTGCTAGCCAATGTCTGTTAAAATCTCATGCCTAATGTTTCAAAAAGAAGTACAGACATTCCACAAAACCAAAAAAGTCATAAAACATTTCTCTCTTCAACTGTTAAAAAGCTGGTAAATAAGCCTCTAGTCTGAATATAACGAACAACCTGTTAAACATGGCATATAGCATCGGCAAGCCACAAAAACAAAACACTGGAGGGTATGCTCACCAGAGCAAGAGTTCATGCAGCATCATATTCTGCTACACTTGTAATTGAGTGAAGAAGGCAGCATCTTAGCTGAGGGGCAGGGAGGAGGCATGCTGTGACCAATTAGCTGACTTATTGTCTATCACTTTTGGGTGGACTTCTTCACACTGATGCATGACTAACTTAGCTATGGGATGATATACTATAGGAGAACAGCATATTGAGACACAGAAATTTCATACAAATTTTCTTCACTAAAACATCTGCTAATTTATCTTGCTGAATTCTCATGTGCCCTGGCACCCAGTAGAAAGACACTTCTTACCTTCAATCTTTGTTGCAGCAGAAGGACATTCATTACATGTTTATCTACTGAGTATAGATTATGTACACTAAAAGCAATGTAGGTACTTAGAGAAGGTGAGGAATTTCTAACCACAAGAAAGTCTCTTCTGCTACAATGCCCATAAGATAATGTGTAACTATGCATTAGATACTGAAAATTCATTTGGTAAGATAATTTTAAGCACATTTTATGGGTAAACTGCACAGCAGCCCCCCCCCCCCCCATTCCGACCTGTGAAAATAACCTTATAGTTGTGGCACGTATCTGAAATTTAATAAAATGTAGAGTTAAAAATATATCCCACAGAACCTACTCTTCAGTAACCTCAATAGATCTAAAATACTTCTGGGCCTCTTCAATAACCACAGTGGCAGTTGGAACCAATTTTGTGTTGGGACTGGTAATTTTCCCATGAGAAATGTCACTAGTTTAGGCTAATGCCCTTGTTTCTGATGGACATTTTATAAAAAATGATGGTGCAGCAGAGTGAACAATGCCCTTGTTTCTTGTGGACATTTTACAAAAATTGATGCCGCAGCAGAGTGAACAAAGAATTGATATGCTGTTAATGTTCTGGAACAGCAAGGAATTTATATGTCTGATGCACTATGAGGACCTTCCGTCATTTGGCAAATAGTAGTTTCGTAGCCTCACTACAGAGCTTGGGTATAGGTCTAACAGGCAGTGGCAGCCAATCTAATTTCACAGTGGGCAGTGACCATGATCTTGAGACAAGTGGGTCTCGCTGCACCTTACAGTATGTAGTCTGCCCCCTTAGCTGAGTGCTTAGTGCATCTGACTGCCACGTAGTGGACCCATGTTTGATTCCCACCTATGTCAGAGATTTTCTCCTCAAGGGGAATTGGTGTCATGTCAAAGTCACCCAATGTGGTGTCAATTGAAAAGACTTGTGACTCAGTAGTCAGACTTCCCTTGGTGGGGACTCCTTACCATCAATGCAATATAATCATTTCATTCACACTGCACACCTTTAGTCCGGCTGGGATCAAACAATACTTCTAAAAAAATTAAGCAGTATGATCTGTCTGCTTTATGAGACTTATAGCTGAGACACTTCAAGGAGTTCAGTGGTTTTAGGGATCTTGCTTAAGATAAATTGTAGGATGTTTCCTATAAGTTTCTAAATGGGTAAAATGTAAAGGACAATGACCTTATATAGTGTCACACCATAAGCACAATCAAGTCCAAATCCAAAAGCAGTGTCCTCAATGATGCACAATACTTAGCAATGAAAGCATGCGTATTAGGAACCCCTACATAGAGACAGAATACTGAACTACTGTACGGAGAGTGCTGCTGTTTACACAAACATTGAATATTCCAGAATACGCAAACATTACAAACATAAGAAATTTAAAGAAATTTTTATAAATGATAAATACTAAATAACAAATATTTGCTGTCGATTGAGTTAGAACTGGCAACTTGCAGCATGCCAGCCAGTGATGATAGCTGCTATGCCACATTGGATGCAACACAGCTCACGAAATTGTTCCGTCTTTTTTCATTTTTTCACAGGTTTTCATTGGAGCTGACTGTAGCATGCTATGTCCAAATTTTGTCAATGCTCCTCTGTGCAACAGTCTGGAGCAGTCTCATCTTTTGGTAATATTATCACATCCTCTTTCTATGATACCCTTGAAAGTTAGGTCCCGTCAGTGAAGCTTCTTGGTCATTGAGCAGGTCTTCAATTTCCTTGAATGAGAAGCCACATTTGTCAATATGCACTTCAGGACTGTACTATAGCTTCATACTCCTCTGTGCTTTTGTCTTCTTGATGAAGGGTCATTATCCTCAACTTAGTACATGATGACCGAAAAGTGATGAAGGCTTCAATATGGCTCAAAGTAATGCTTTATTAACATTTCCGACAGAGCCACTTTCCACACAGGTGTAAAAATCCCTACCGAGTCTCCTGAGCTGTATCTCAATGGCCACTGCTTGGCGTTATGGCACTCTTGGCCTTCTTCTGGGTGTCCAGGGACTATAAGAGAGCCGGATGTCTTGCTTCTTCAGTTCTGGTGATGAGATGTGTCATGTAATCATCCTCCCATGGACTTCAATCTGTTGCAACGAAGATGCTGAAAGATACTTACAGAAGTTGAACTCAATGTATTTCCTATAATGTATAACTCTAGCTTCTCTTAATGAGTCAATTATACATGTATTGCATTCCATCAAGATGTTGTGCGTCCGTCCATCTCGCACAAGACTCAGGAAATAAATAAATCCAATGTTGTGATGATTTCTTTGGCATCATAGAGGTCACATGCACTCCATGCCTTTCCCTCATGGTCCCAAGGAGCAAATGACTCCACCCAGCTGGTAGAAGTGCCAGTCTACAGCCCACATTACCGATAGCACAGTGTTGCTACAGTTCCAATCTGCACAAACCATCAAAATACAACCTTCTGAAAATGGGTGCTTCATATTTACCAAATACCTTAACCAATGAACACCTTTCTTTGGCCACTGGGTATCAAGGACATGGAACATCTCATTCTGAGAACGACATGTTACCCCTCACCTTCACGAAACCCAGGTGACCAGATGTTGGAGAGCTGTGGGAAAAATTGAAAGATGGTTGGCTGTAGATGAGCTGGGATGACAAGCAACCATTTCTGCCCTGTCAGATCATCTCTCTTCTTCAGAAATGTTCAGTTCATTAACTGAGATTCTCCTTTGGTCAGTTCCTACTTCTTCAGTGCTGCTACAGTTTCCTGGATAGCTGGATTTTCCTGTTGTTCAGCAGCAATGGCATTCACTGCAGTGACTGAGATTTCATCCATTCTGCTGTGTTCAACATAAGGATTCCTCAAAAGGCAGTTGGTGTCCTTGTCTTCAGGTTTGCTTTTGTAGGCAATTGTGACATTGTATATTTAAGCTTGTGTGCCCATCTTCCCAGTTGATCTCACAGATCCTTCAGTATAGTCAGCCAGCATAAAGAATGGTGAACAGTTTGCCAAATAAATATGGTCAGAAATTGTTGATGGCCCGAACAACTAGAAGGCAGTCTGTCTCGGTTGTACAGTAGTTCATCTTGGACTTGTAGAGTACTTTGGAAGCATAAGCTACCCCTTTTCAGCAACTTCTTGAATACATACTGCAACTGCAAAATCCCACAACCTCAAGTGTCATTGTGAAGTTCTGTCTTGACATTTTCAGCACGCAGTAGTTCTTGCAAGAAACAGGCATTGGTACAGAACTCCTTTATGAATTGCTGGTAGTAATCTCTGGTAGTATGGACAAATTCCAAGAAAACCTTTCTCATCAGTAATGTAACAAGGAGGTGACTCTTCAAGTTTTCCCAGTGGATGTGTTGTAAATAGTCTTCACGGGTTTGCAGGCAGATCCAGAGGCAAACCCATGAAGACTATTTACAATGTAACATGGAATCGGAAAATCTGTGAATGCTCTCATTTTCTTTGGACCAGGACAGACTCTAGTGACATTACCTACGTGCCCCAATATTTTTATTTTTTGGGTGATGAGGAAGCTCTTCTTCAGATTCAGGTGGAGGCCTGTAGTCTGAAAACATTTCAATATGGTTTTCAAGTGGCATAGATGTTCTTCAAATGTCTCTTAAAAAAGGCCAGTGTTATCAACAATGCAGAGATGTGTTGTCTATTTAAGGTGTCAAAGAAGGTTGTCCATTGTACATTTGAAGGTGAATGGTGCATTATATATTACTTCAAATGACGTAACTTTGAACTCACAGAGGCCACCAGGAGTTATTAAGGTAGTCTTCTCCTGGTCAGCTTCGTCAACCTCCATTTGTCAGCAGCCTAGCTGCATGACGATAGTTGAGAAATACTTTGATCCTTTCAAGCAGTCTAGGGTCTCAGCAATGAGCAGACATAATTTTTCGCGATTTCATTCAGTTGTTGGTAGTCAATACAGAAATACCAAGAGTCATCCTTATTTTCACAAGGACCACAGTAGAAGGTCAAGCACTCTCTGAAGGTTGAATGAGTCATCTCGCAGCATCTTCATCAGTTCCTCCCAAATTCTCTCTCATTCAGTTGGCAACACCCTATACTTATGATATACAGTGTTGATATATTTTGTTTTGCCATGGTCCATTTGGTCTGTCTTTATTCCACTACAGACCTGAAAGTACTTGAAAATTGGTGCAGAATGGCTACTACTTGTCCATGTTGTTGGCCAGTCAGGTCAGAGCCTATCAGGTGTTGACAGTAGCTTCCTCTATAGCATTGTATGTAGTGATAGTGAAGCACAAGTCTTAGTAAATGACATTAAGCTGCCCTTCCTGGACTGATTTTGCTGTCCCTCTACAAATATCTTTAGGGATGATTTGCAGCTGCTTCTGGCAGTTAGCAGTCAAAAGTCCTCCTTGACCACCTGCAATGCTTGTGATCATCACTGGCATGTAGAATTCTCTTTTGATCCTGAGTAGCTTCTTTAAATCAACAAAAGTTTGAAGGTTTAAATGAGTATCTAGACTGAGAGTGGGAGTTGTCTTGCTGATGACAGTGGGTAACAACATTTTTAATGACAGAAAACAACTGCCTCAGCTATCTTTGTTGTGTGTGCTTGTGAGAAGAGCTTTGTAAATCTGGAGCTTCAATCTTCCACAATCTATGACTGATTGTGACGCCTGCAAGAAGTCCAATGTCAAAATAACATTACAACTACATTCTGTTAAAATGACAAATTTGAAGGACTGTTTTTGTCACTGATAATTATTCTTGCAATACATGTTCCTGTTGGCTGAACATTTACCATTTGCATCTTTCAGCACAATAGCTTTCATATCACGGATCACAGTATCATTTACCTGGCAATGATAAGTGTTCAAAACTCCAGAAAGAGACGCCCATGAGTCAACTAATGCTTGGACAGGTTGGCCGTAGACGATGATGCCATTAAGATCTCCTGACATCTTGGTAACTGTTGACCATGGAGGATTTGCACCTGTGGTGACCTCACCTCAACAGATAGCTGCCCTGCTTGCTTTTCCTGAAACTGGTGTCTACATGAGCAGATGATACCTTCGTATGAGATGGGGAACAACTACGGCATGTTAGGGAGTGACAGTAGTCCAGTGTACGGTGTTGGAATTAGTCCCACAGGTTGACTACAATCATCTGCAGTTGACTGATGTGAATATAATTGTCGCGATGGTTGACATCTGATAGTGTAATAGTTGCTGAACACTCGTCTTCTTTCTCTGCAGTGGAGTACACTATGTTCAGAGTCTCCACAGTGAAACCATACCAGTGTTTTTTTCCGCCATCTTCCAAATGTCAGTTGTTCTGCGGGACGTCATATTTGGTTCAGGAGTTGGTTGCACTTGCATCGGTTGGATGATGAGCGGTTGTTTGAAGGTTGTGTGAGTTAAGTTGGTCGAGTCCATTCCATCTGACACATTTGACTAGTCGCAGAGATTGGTGCTAAAGAACGATGCATCTCTCTTACCACCTGATGCATGGGGTCAACATTCATGGCTGCTATCTCTTGCTTACTCAGTGTGACAGTTCTGGCTGACATAAACTGCTGCCCGTATCTCTTCTCTTACTATTTCACATCTACCATAGGGATAACGTTCAGGAGGTTGTCGAACTTCTTTCATATGACTCTTTATTGTTACTTTTCCTCATTGCAGTGGCACCACTTGATGAATTTCTCAGTTGCTGTAACATCCTTTACATGAAGAGCTTGGTGTATGTTTTCCATAATTCCTTTAATTAGATATGGGATTTTGTCAGCTTTTGTCATATTCAGATTCACAATACAACATAAGGTCAAAACATTCTGTGTCCAGTAAGACTGTGTTGTTTCCCTACTACATTGGTCCCTCCTCATCGACTGTTCTGCTACTAAGCAGACATGTTACTGGTTGCCACCAAATATTATCTTCAGTTCAACCTGGAATTTGTCCCAGCTATAAAGCTCCTCTTCACTGTTCTCGATCCACTGCTAGGTTGTGCCATCCAAGTAAAAGTACACATTTTACAAACACATCATATCATACCATCTGTTGTATCTGGTGACTTGGTGAAATACTTTGCGCCATTTTGCTAGGTCCTGACCAGGATCTCCTAAAAATGTTGGATCTTTCGTGCAGTTTACTTATTGCTGTTTTGGAATTCATATGGAACTTGGGAGCAATGTATTATTGACATTCTTGTTCCAGTCTGTGTAATTGCCTAACTGGAGTCACAATGATGCATATGTTTTCAACTACCCAGTATCTCCTCAAAACAATGTCACATCATAACTGCAATCAAATCCAATTCTACAGTGGGGTTTCACTTAGTAATAATGAAAGCATGTTTACTACCACACAGTAAAGCAAGACCAAAAAAGGTCAACAGCAAGAAAATTTTGTGAAATTGCAGATTTTTGTACAGTGGTAGAGGGAGGGAGGTGTGCGTGTGCGTGTGCGTGCGTGCGTGCGTGCGTGTGTGTGTGTGTGTGTGTGTGTGAGTGTGTGTGCGTGTGTGTGTGTCATGAACAACATACTAAAAATCCTGAATCGTGAGGTGTGAGCATGTGCATGGAGGGTCTTTAAAGGCTGACCCCCCCCCCCCCCCCTTTTCTTTAAATCCAGAGCTACCAGGAAAATGTACAAAATTAAAACTGCATTAAATTTTCTATAAAAAAGGTCCTATTAATTTTTTTCTCTAGGACTAATACTTTCTGCTTTGCAGTGGATGGAAAAATCACAGATCATTTTAACTAGTTTTTTAGTGGTATAAAATTGATGTTTATTGTCAAATGAAATGGATTAAGAACAAATATTAAATCTGTGTACCGCATCTAAGTGCAAGAGAACCATATTAAAGGATGAACTGTATTCTGGGGCTGCAACCGGGTGGAGAGGAGGAGGAAGGAGGTTACAAGTGTGAGGGAAAGTAGGTTGCCGGATTGTGGTCACACACCTCTCTCCTTCATAGGTCTCTAAACTGAAGAGCAAATGAGTGATTCCTCATTCTCTCTACCTCACTACACCACAAACAAGCAACTACAGGATATTTCAGAAAGTAAATCTGACCCTTTCACAGCGACCTTTATGAATCACTGGTAATGTAATATGCAGACATGCTCGGGAGTGTTTATTTTCCAGAAAGTATGTTAATACTATGTGGAACATTGGTGTGGATTACTAAGAACACTAATGCAAGAAAAAGTATGGAAATCTATGTTGTAAATCTCTCCACAGTGTTCTACACCGCTACAGTGATTCTTAGTCATTCTGGGAAAGGCAGCTTCCTCCACCACAAGCACTGCTTGCTTTACAGTTTAGAGACAGACTATACCTCCCCAGTATTTCCTGTCTAGCTCTCTTATATATGTAGACAAAATAATTTCACGAAACTTGTGTTTGTATAGTAGAAGTTATTTTCAGTTTACAAGTGAGTACATCTTTGCAGTTGTTAAGTGAGCTATTATGGAAAATACATTCCTATAAACAAATAGCGGAGATGCTGAGTTGTGATAGGCACAATAAAAAGATCCACACACTCATAGCTTTCGGCCATTAAGCCTTTGTCAACAGCAGACACGCATGCATACACACACACACACACACACACACACACACACACACACACACACACACACACGCACGCAAACGCAACACAAAACCTAGCCACTCGTGGTCGTCGCATCTGCAATGACGAACAGTCCTTCTCTAAATATACTGAGGGTCTCACTAAAGCCTTCACTGACCGTAATTATCCTCCCATCCTTGTACAAAAACAAATCTCCCGTGCCTTACCCTTCCAGTCTCCCACCACCTCCAAAAGTTCCACAGTCCAGCCACAGAGGAGCATTCCCCTCGTAACTCAGTACCATCCGGGACTGGAGCAACTGAATTACATTCCCCGTCAGGGTTTCGATTACCTCTCGTCATGCCCTGAAATGAGAAATGTCCTACCCACTATCCTTCCCACCACTCCTACTGTGGTATTCCGCCGTCCACTGAACCTACACAATATACTCGTCCATTCTTACACAACCCCTGCTCTCAATCCCTTACCGCATGGCTCATACTCCTGTAACAGACCTAGATGCAAGACCTGTCCCATACAGCTCCTACCACCACCTACTCCAGTCCAGTCACAAACATCACCTATCCAATCAAAGTCAGGGCTACCTGTGAAACCAGTCATGTGATTTACGCGCTAAGCTGCAACCACTGTGTTGCATTCTATGTAGGCATGACAATTAACAAGCTGTCCGTCTGCATGAACGGCCACCGACAAACTGTGCCCAAAAAACAAGTTGACCACCCTGTTGCTGAACATGCTGCCAAACATGATACCCCTCATCTCAATAACTGCTTCACAGCCTGTGCCATATGGATCCTTCCCACCAACATCAGCTTTTCTGAATTGTGCAGGTGGGAACTTTCCATACAATACATCCTACGTTCCCATAACCCCCCTGGCCTCAACCTTTGTTAGTCACTGTCCTCACCCACCCAGCCCCCTCCCTGTTTCCATTCCAGCACTACACAGCCATCATTTCACCACCACACCCAGTCTTTTAATTTATTTTTATTTTTATTCCTCTCCTTTCCGCTACTTACCCCCTCCGCACCTTCTCTCCTGCCCTCTGTCTAAACTGCAACACTTCACTGTCCACCACTCCCACCATACTACCTCTCCCCCTCCCCGCCCCAGCCTCCTCCTTACCCCCGTCCAGTCGCCACTCCCACCATGCACTGGTGCTACTGGTCGCAGTGTAGTTTCAGCTCTCTGAGCCTGCAGACGTGTGTGCAAGTTGCGTTTGCGTGTGTGTGTGTGTGTGTGTGTGTGTGTGTGTGTGTGTGCGTACTGCTGACAAAGGCTTAATGGCCGAAAGCTGTAAGTGTGTGAACCTTTTTACTGTGCCAATTGTGACTCAGCATCTCCGGTATATGGTGAGTAGCAACTTTCCTTCTCTGGTATTGTTAGATTCCATCTTGGATTTTCCATTGTTTGATTCCTATAAACAAAGACTGAGAAGGGCTTGATTTGTACATATGATAATGTAGTGTTGGTGGGAAAGGGATTGAATTGATAAATATGGAATCTTGCTGCTGACTGTCATTGACAGCATACTGTACGGTTGTGTAACCATGATGTAATCACTTGGTGGTGAATTAATGAATGACCAAAAATTCTCTCACCATGAATTTTGTTACTGGTAGATGCATAAATCTCCATAAGTCAGGAATTGCTGGCATTTTTAAAATGGGCTGCAGTGAGTAGAGCCACTTCCCACACTTCCACACTATATCTTGCAAGTCGGGTGTAATTTGCTGTAATGCATGCTTGATGTGTGTTGAAGTATCTGAAGGTCCATAACACTAAGTGATGTACTTCTGTTACAGAGGATGCCAATTTAAGCCACTCGCCACTGGACCTCTTCAGATGTTGGGAGAACTGAGGCTGGGGTGATGCATTTGATACCCCTTGTGCTGTGAAAAGTATTCCAGTCATTGATAGTGAAGGCAATGAAATCAATATTGTTGAATACATTTTACCTGCATGTTACATCTGGAACAGGCTCTTCAGTGTGGCTCCAACTGTTGAGCTGTTTTAGATAATAGCCATTTGACAACTGCAAATAAATACTCACTTAATCAGTTGATAATAACTCCTCTATATAAACACAAGATCAGTGAAATTATTTTGTCTATTGAAGTGAGAGAAATGAACAGGAAATGCTGGGGAGGTATACTCTATCTGTGACCTGATTAGTGGGCAGCAGTCATGGAGGGGGAAGCTGCCTTTCCTGGACGAACACAACAGCTGTTGTACAGGATGACAAAAAACCCAGTTCCCCGCAGTCCTTACGCATTAATTCGTATTTGTGTACCATGTAGTAATCCAAACCACTTTGTGGGAAATAAACACCCCCAGGCATGTCTGCACATTATGTCGCCAGTGATTCATAAGGCGGGCTGTGGAAGGGTCAGTATAACTTTGTGAAACACCTTGTAGCTGCTTTTTGTGATATAATGGGGTAGAGAAAATGGGGAACCACATGCTCACTCTTAAGTTTGTAGACTTATGAAGGAGCGAAGTGCATGGCCAAATCTTCATGCTTCTAACTTCCATCACTCTTTCCTTTCCATCCTGACATACCTCAGAATACAATTTATCCCTTAACATGGTTCTCCTGCACTGTGTGGTACACACATCTAAAATTTGTTCTTAACCCACTTCACTTAATAATAAACATCAATTTTAATCTATTAAAACACTATTTTTAATAATCTGCAATTTTTGCAGCTTTTGAATGCGGAAACTATTAGTCTCAGAAAAATAATGAATAGTATCTTTTTCTAGGAAATGCAGTTCCAAATTTGTATTGGGAAAAACATTTCACGGGAAGCTCCAGATTTCAAGATATTTAAAAACATAAAAAAGTGATCTCTAGAAAACCACACACACCACCGGTCAGGAGTTTTAGTCTGTTGTTCACAACATTCCCCCCCCCCAAATAATGTACAAAAATTTGTTGACTGGACTACAATGAACATCAAAGTACCGACAAAACACAACTGAACTCCTGTATAGAGAGTGCTGCTAATTATACAAGTATCAGATATTCGAGAAGATACTAAACAAGAAAAACAGTAATCGCTGGTGATCAGGTTCGAAGCGGCAACCCGCACAATGCCCTATTGCATGCAGCACAGCTCACACGGTGTCTCTTTGAGACTTGGTTATTGTTGTTCACTTTTAAAATGCTGGCACTTCTGTGACTTTTTCATTTTGCTTTTACAATCCTCACAGGAAGAAGCTTTTTTTCCCCAGAAATCTGAGGCCACTACTTTTGTTGAATATTTGTGTTGGATGCTAATGTCTGTCTTCATCTATGTACACTTCTGACAGGTAGCATAAAACAATGTACTAATCCATTGTTTCAACTGATGGGCTGTGTCTGTATGTCATTTTATTTACTAACATACAATCTCACTCTACTTACTAACATACAATCTCACTCTACTGAATCAAACATCCTTTTTTTACGTATTTGAGAAGAAGAAGAAGAAGAAGAAGAAGAAGAAGAAGAAAGACTGGTTACAAAAATGTGGATTTAATTGCAACTAATTAATTTTAGATTAATATTGCAAATTTTTCTATCCACTGTAAGTGTGCTTTTTATTTTCTAGTTACATCATAAAATTTTATCGCTGATGATAATTGCACCATCACTAGCGAAGACATAATGAGCTGTATGCCTTTATAGAGAATGCATTTTGGTAGAGGTCATGGCTTCCACTCTACCAGAAACTATAAAAGAAGATCCATGCTTTTGTAGTTAACAAACAGAGTTGTATGCCAAATGAAAATGTAGGACTCACCTGGTGACCTTAGACTGAAAACTGTGTCATAAACCAGATTGCAAAGAAGTCTAATGTTGTGGCGTGTCTTACAGCTGACTTCTATTGTGTCAAGTACTCTTGGAAGACCACACTTTTCAGCATCTACTATGTTGATAAACCTGTTAAAACAAAATGAAAAGTTCAAATACAACTATAAAAAACTGCATTTTAACTAGGACAAGAGAAAATTCTTTTTTACACTTACTTATCCCTTATTATCTGCTGAAGTTCCTCTGATGTTGATGCTGGATACTGTTCTCTCATTAGATCATAGTGTGTACCAATAATTAAGACAGGCGAGTTTGGTGCTCTAGCCTAAAAGCAAGAATAATAATAGTTATTACCTTTAAAACATGAAACTATTTCTTAATACTGGTAATAATTTTTTCAGATGTAATTCTCATTCGCAAACACTTGTAAAGGCTAACCTGTATGTTCACCAGCCACTGTAAAATCTCGTTAATGCCCTTCTGTCCATCAGGGATTCTCCACACAACAAGATACAAACTTCTTTTGGACAGGAAATACTGATGTGTAGCATAATATTCCCTTTGACCTCCAAAGTCCCATGTTCTAAAACAAAAATCAATTAATAAAATATTACAAATTTAAGCAAGGATATATTTTTGCAATGTAAGTCATATATTTTATTTACAACATCCATCACTGTAAAAGACAAAACCTGAAAACAACTGGTCCATAAGATGACTGCCCTCTTATCTTCTTCTCATAAATCCAGTCTCCAATGTCTACACCAACTGTTGACATGTTACATCCTCTTGCAGTTTTCACATTTATATTTTTATTGCCCATCCTTTTCGCCCAGTGCTGAAAAATAAAGGTTGGCAATGATTTCCAAAACTAAAATTGTTATCATTGTTAAGTAGAATATTAAGATTAAGGTATGCTCAGTTGTGGAGAATTACAGAGGAAAGAGAAATAAGCCACTACTGTATCAGATAACATGATGTAGTAAGAAAATCAAAGTATGACACCCCTACTTTTCATTACATAACATGCCTCATTTTTGATTTCCCACTTTTCTTAACAGTAGACAATATGTGAATGAAGAGTGGGGAGATAGATTAGATATCACCACACGTGCAGTACGAAATGGAGGAAAGAAAGAACGAGAACGATAACGATAACAACAACAACAACAACAAAGTGCAGACACTTTTAACATGACAATTATGGCTGAGAGGTTTTAGATCTATGATTATGTAACATATCAGCACACGTTGGGCCTGAAGTGCCTTGTTTATGATATTTCCAACTTCAGCAACCAGTTTTGTGGTCACCATTACCAGAAGCTTGTGTAATCCACTTTACTTTGTTGTGTGCTGTTTTCTTTTCTTATTTTCAAATGAGTAATGGGACTAATCCTGATGCACCTAGGGGTGCGGGTACAGCTCCCACAACACCAGAAAAGACTGATGATCCCTATGACCAGATGTAAGTTTCATTTCCACAGAAGCACAATCACAGATGTAGGCTGCCAACCCTGTGAGAGGGAGGTGGTCCTTGATCCCCCTCACCCCTCTACCCTTCCCATGGAAGTTGAAGTTCTCATGCTTGTGGACAGCTATCATGTTAAAGTGTCCTCACAATTATAATACATAGACTGATTAAACAAATCTAGCACATTAAAAATTTCATATGGCACTGATGAGAGCAGAACAAGAGACATGTGCAGAAGGGTAAGATAAATATTCTCACTGCAAAGTGTCTAGAAATTGACTTTGTTTTAATACGAACTTTACCACTATGTACAAATTCAATGAGGCAGTGGACATTTGGAAGCCATGCAAATAACAAATCCCCTAATGTCTCAGTGATGTCCTACACTGCCATACAATCAAATCTTTCTCTGAACAGCAAAGATGAATGTTGGGTAAAATAATATGAAGCAAACACAAAAGTCTGGACAGTTGCATTTATGCGATTCTTTCAACTGACCTGTCTCATTTCACTTCACTTGTACAATATTTCATTCACTCTTTACTAAATGTTCATTCCTGGAAAACAATTACTGCCCTCTGTTTGTCACATATTTAGCACCATATCACAACATTCTCACACTAATAACAAAGGATTTTGGGTTTCTACACTGAAGTTTCTAAATTAATATCTACCTCAACAGGCTTCTTTTTGTATGATCCAGTTCCCTCCTGCCGCAACTGCTCCAAAAGAGAAGTTTTTCCAATTCCTTGGACACCAACAATCATTAACTTCATTCGTGCATATGGTCTTGCATCCTCAAGTACTGATTTCAGGTAACCAATTACATCCATTGTTTTATATTTCTTGGAATCAATCATAGATTTAAGTGGTTCCTGAAGACTGCATCCACGTGTATTCAGATTCCATAGTCTGGATAACAGACCCATCTGGGGTGGGAGTTCACAAATATCTGAAAATAAAACAGTATTTACACTAAAAATACAGAAAAAAATCCATCTATGAAATATTAACAATTAAAAAGTAAACATTTAAGAAAATCAGATGAAGACTGGCATTTTCCGAAGTACCTCTTGCTAAATGGGAGCCAACGCAGAAGGTGGCAGAGCTGACACAAAACTGTTGCCAAGTCTGAAGATAATGTTTCACAATACATCATCAAAAAACTAATACGTAATAATAAACTACAGTAACATCCTAGCACTGATAAATATGGTTGCACTGGTGGTAATGAGGGCATTTGCTGCCAGCGTATAAAGAAAATAATAGTAAAAGAAAAAACATACTGAACAGTAAATGAGCATCATGTCCTAGTCCTAGTTTCCTTCCACTTAATATATGATCCAGAGTCAACACTTACAATGACAGTTTTTTTTAATTTCTACGGCAATTTCTCCTGTAAAATATTTCCTTTATTTATTAAGTGAATAAATGGAAATAATTGCACTCTAATAAAACCATTTACAAAATGTGGGCTAAAAAACATGAAAATATGTGAAATTATGAAAGACAAATATTTAAATGCCTTAAAAACCTTATCTTTTTGTTTTTTTGAATCTGATTAATGGCAACAAAAATAATATTTTTATGCAAGCTACTTAAGAACTATTGACACACTTTCTGAAAATGTAATAAGACAATATGTAACAGTACCAATATATGATTAAGCTTTTCACTATACCAAATGGTCACAGTTAATGTATATAAATACCTGGATTTCCACTGACGTTTAAAACAGATAAGTTACTCAGTTCATGGATGTTTTGAGGTATTTCACGGAGCTGATTGTTGCTAATATCCAACATACTCAAATTTGGAAACATAAGTCGATTCTTTGAACTGGCAGGAGAATTTAACAGGTCCTGAAAATAGGAAAATGATACAACTCTTTTTTATTTATTTACAAAATGTTAGGAATCTTCTCTCCAGTACAAAAAAAATTGTTTTTTGCTTACTGCTATCAAAGACAGTGGAATTCATAGTGCAAAGAAATGTGTATGAGCAATCACATAGTACAACAAGTTTACTACATCTACAATAATGAGAAAAATTATTAGCACAGTACTGAAATGACTTTCTTTAGGACCACACATGAATTTTAACAAATATCCTAGTTAAAGGATCACATTCCCTTATTTGTTATTGAAGTTGAATTTTCACTTTGTCACTAAACCTCAGGAACTTTCTCATAGTGTTATTTGTTTGTGGATTTAACATGTACTGAAATAAGAAACTAAATATTATTTCCAGAAAATTGGATAGGTGTTAGAAAAAGGAAGCACTGTCTAGTATGGTAAATGATAGGTTCACCTACGATGGACAAAATGAATGTTAGGGCCATATTGGAGGCACTTGAGAAAAGATGGTGCTGTCATAATGTCTAATGAACAAAATCCTTGGATGTTTGCACACTCTCTCTCTCTCTCTCTCTCTCTCTCTCTCTCTCTCTTTCTCTCTTTGAATCTGTTATGCCAGAAAAATACAAAATTTGAGTAACTATAAAACAAGATAAAATTATCACCCTGCTAATGGGCATATCAACCAGGTCTGTCTCTGATCCTAGCAACTGACATCTCTTCACATGGAGTCGTCTTAGTCTTATCACATAACTTTCCAAGTGACCTTCACCAATTGCGTAAAAAACATTATTTCCAACGTAAAAATAACATTCTCAAATGAAAAGGAGGCTGTAGCGTTTACTAATGGTGTACAGGAATTTAATTTTTTTTTTACACCACTATAAATTTCACCCAATTACAAAGCACAAACCTTCCATTCCCTTTCTGGGCCAAAATTCCAACTGTCCATCAAACTGCACACCAGCTCCAATGCTGGGCTTTATATCTACCAAATTTTCAAAATATCAACAATTATGAAAGGATAGATCACTATTCACCATGAAGATGACATGTGGAGTTGCAGGAAGGCACACATGTTACACACTAAGCTTTCAGTTGAAGACACACACACACACACACACACACACACACACACACACACACACACGAAGATACATCTCATGCACACATGACGACTATCTCTGGCCACTCTGGCCGGACTGCAAACTCTTGTGTTGAAGGAAAGCAGCCATCAGGTGTGGGGCATGAGAAAGGGAAGGACAGCAGAGCACAGGTGGGGGTGGGAAGAGCGCTGTGTGCAAGGATTAGAAGGCAGCAGAACATGGCTGCCAAGGGCAGCTTTGGGAGGCTGTGGGGAGTCAAGGGGTGAGGGGGGGGGGGGGGGGGGATGGGGAGTGGAAAAGGAAAGGAGTGAAGAATGGGAAAAGACTGGTGAGTGCATTGGGAGAGAGTGGCATGCAGTGAGGGTGAGGGGAGGAGGTGATAGAACAGAGGGAGCAAAAACTGTTGGGTGGAGGGTGTGTGGACAGTAGGTATTGTAGGATGAGTCTGGGATAATTTTGGGAGCAGAGAATGTGCTGTAAGTACAGCTTCTATCTGTGCAGTTCAGAAGAGCTGATGATGGGGGAAAGTATCCAGATGATCCAGGTTGTGAAGAAGCCAATAACATCAAGCACATTACCATTTATTACTGCTCATCGTAACAATGCTCAAATGCAGAGTTATTACCTACATTGCCTATGGGACCAGATCCAGGGATCAATAGCAACTGAATTGTTCCCTTTCAAATGGGCTGTGACATCAATCAACTGCCATAAGGCTTCCTCACCATGTTTCAGGATGTAGCAATAGCTAAGAGGCAAGATCCTACTTTCAGAAAAGCACTACCCTATATGCAACAAGCTTGGCCAATCACACTATCAACAGCACAACAGTCAACCCTGTGTCAACATTTTGCAAACAACAACTTCAAGCTTTCAAAAGTGTGCTATTCTTAATTTATGAGAATGAAATATGCAGGGTTGTTATTCCATACTCTTTGTTATACTGCATTCTTAACTTACTTCATCAATTACAAGTATAAAAAATATTTATAAGAAGAATGTTGACTGAACCAAACTGGATGGGGACATTACACACCTCATCCAGCATTTCTAGGTACATAGAACACAACAATCAGTGCCTTCGCAAACATTTTCCACAAGGCTGGAGCCCAAGCAAAGTCCCGATGCTGATTTAGTGGGACATTTCTTGGAAGCCATGTGGCTCACTGGAATAATTCATACTCCTACTTCCTATATGTGCTTAAGTTAACAGCACACTGCCATGACATCCACCACTATGACTTTATTAAATATCTTTGCCACTGAGGGTACACGCAATGCAAGACTGATAAATGGATTGCAACTTACAGCAGCCACTTTAAAGTGCATCTGCACTTGCAACAACATGAAACATCTAACCATGTCCCTGTATCACCCTGCATACAATAGCACTGCAAAGACAACTGTGCATACTTTTAAAAATTCAGATGCTTAATAATTTTGTGTTACCACATCTGCAAGAAAATTAAATAGTTTTCTAGCATCATACAGAGTACTACCCGTCAAGGGCAGCAGGCAAGGCAAGATGATTCACAGTCAGCCTCACTGAATGCTCACCAATTTACTGTTCACACCGATGATGGGAGAGGAGGACAGTGCCACACCATCCGAAGCTGATATGCGAAAGTGAGCACAAACATTTGGGGTCACACCAGGATGAAACCAGAGATCTACTGCGGCTCGTCATGGCCATCAGTTGGTGACAGTTGAAACATCTCAGGATCAACTGTGACAACACCAGGATCAGCAGTGCTTAAGCTATCTGAGCCAGGTGTCATGAGCTCTCACCAGGTAATGCAGCAGCTACCATTCAGTAACTTCTGACTGACTGTTCTCTTCTCCTATTCGATGGCAACACCCATTTAAATGAAACAGCATCTCCACAGCCTTCTCACTCAAGGGATGTCCAAAGCAGAAGACTGTCAACCATTTGCACCCTACCTACACACTCCTTGCACTGGGTAGGTCATTTTAGGAACTAAAGGCCATTTCAAAATAGAGGATGGGGGTTGTGATTAAGGAGCCTCAGTAATACACCGACATGGAAAATGCATCACTGCACTCTGTAACTGCTGTGATGTGGGCCAGGCTCCATGTGCGCCAGCAGGCTAGAGTCTGGCATAGGCCACTTCAGTATTTAGTCATGCTGCCTTTCCACACTGACCTCTGTGTGCGTTAGATGAACTGTCTGACTTCTTTTACTGTGTCTGGTTTTCAAACTGAGCTATAACAAAGAAATGGAAACTCATTCTCTTTCTTCAAAGTGAAATAGAATAAGCTGTACAGACATATTTGTATCAGACACCAAAACCAGGAAAGGTGGAAGTCAAGTTCACTGTCATCTCTGATGTCTATTTGTTCACTGAAAAGGGAATGAGGGAATCAAAGAAACTATTGTTGTTTGTCAAGGACACAAAATTAGTACAATACAGTTCACTGATGATGCAGCAGTGATAGCCAAAAGTGAACAGGAACTGAATCAGTGCTGAATTTAATGGAACATGTGCCAGCTGAAGGTTAAGATATGCACATAAATCACGAGGAAGCACTACAGGTGGACATGTTGGAAGGCTAAATGTTACAGCTTGGAAAAAGAATGTACAAGGGATACATACATTTTGATACCTGTGAAGCAGAATTGATAAACATGATAGGCACATGCATGGCACAGAAGAAAGTACAGCGCGAAAAAGTCTTCGACATGAATAAATAGTGGCTCATGTCTAAGAATGTAAATTGTGCCTGGTTTTGAATGTATTAACATGAATTAGTAATCAGTAAGGAAATTTCTGAAACTAACTGCAGTCGGAGGTAAGCATCCAGATATACTCATAATCAGTTCCTTTTGATTTTTTATGTTAAAGCATTTACCATGATATGATTGTGACTCTGTTACAGTGAACTGTATATATTATATTGCAACCTGATTTTATTATTGTATTTTAACAGTAGCAGGAGGTGGGAAATTAGTTTAGTAACATTTTCCTGTTTGTATTTGAAATGCCCCCCCCCCCCCCCCCCAATTTAGTGACTTGGAAGTATGGAAGCAACAGAATAAAAAGTAGCAATTTCTCAGTTGATAACATGGTGTTCTTCTGTTACTACAGGCCAGCAGCTTGGAGTGCCAGTATCACTGCAGCTGTCAAAAGGTTGCATTTTTTCACCCTACAGAATTTCATGATAAAGCCATATTCCTTTAATGTGTTTGGATCATGTTCTATGTGGAAATAAGTGTCAAGTGCTTCTACAAAGTTCTGGGCTTGGTTCTTCATAACAAGAGCCTGGAATACTGAATTTGTGGTACCTCATTTGGTGTTATCGTACGGAGAAAGAGAATTAAATTTCACTATAATCTAAATATCTGCACAGAGGTTATGTAGTTAAACAACAGCCAATGAAACACTTACCTAGGTAAGTAAGAGATTAGGGTTTTAAATCTATTCTAATTTTTTGAATTCTTTCAACATAATGTTATATCAATTCAGTAGTTGCAGAGTGAGCATACCCAATCAGTTTCATCTTCTTCAGATACAGAACTTCCCCCATCATCATCTGTTGATAACTGTATACGGCTAAGGTTGTTGTCAGAGAGTATAAGTGTGCGGAGGTTGTCAAGTCGAAGATGTCGCCTGTGTGTGCAAACATAATTCAAGATGGTACTTCTTAATGATCGTCGACCTGTGGGAACAAAGAAACTTATTACAAACAAGTTAAGAAAGCTTTCAGGTGTTTCTATTTATTAACTTAGCAAGTGACTTCATAATTTCTCGGCAGCACATGAAACATACATACAGCATACTTCCATCAGGCATTGAATGATATATTTATTTGTGAATGTTCCACTGCATGTCATATTAAACAATACTGATTAGAATGACTTGCCTGGCATTAATGGTATTTTTGTACTTCCTTTCATACCAGCATCTACCATAGAATAACAGGCAGTTACTGAATGCTCACTACCATCAACACCATCAATCTGTGGTAAACTTGGCCAGCAACATATTTGGTTGTGTGACACATCTAACTGCTTCAGTGAACTTGGATACGATGTGATGTGGCTCATACTACGGAGGCTGTGAAGTATTAACAACATTTTGTATGTTCATAGTACAATGTGACAACATTAATGAATAAGAAAAGCAAAGTAGCCATGAAAAAACTACAAGAAAAGTGCAAAAATTAAAATGACATTACACCACTCTTGGAATTCTGTTCATTACTCTTTTGTTTTTGTCATGATTTACAGTGACAAATATTTACATCTAGAAATACAAGAGATTTCAAAACAAGCAATACCTATTATAGCTAAGGTTCAGTCTTGTCAAATTTACAGCCAAACAAGGCAGTGCTATTGGTACACCAGTGAATAAATTATGTGCCAAATTTAAAGCTGAGAGCTTTGAGCAATTCTCGTCGTGTTCTTCATCTGTGTGCATGATCTGCTCAGTCACCTCCACACTGCGACTCCATATGTTGTGATGAGAAACATCCAAATGTCTACAACAAACAAAAAGAGGAAATGCATAACCACATGAACTTCATGTTTTAGTAGTATTACTGATAAAGGAAAGCAGTATGATTAAACCAGCAGAAAAACAGTGATATTTACAAAGTTGTTTCATTTTAATATGTAAGTTACTATATCTAAACATACAATATACATCTTGATTTCATAAACATGTCATCAACATCAAAAAGAATGGCTAAGAAAGAAGGTGAAGGGAAGTAAGACCATAACATTTGAAGAGGGAGATAGTCCAGACAGGAGGACGTAATGAATATGAATAATGAATAATGTGTAATGTGCAATGGGTAATGGGTAATGGAAAGAGGGAGTAGTGAGTAGCAGAACTGGGAGAACAAAGATAAAATAATTAATGAGACTGAAAGGAACAAAACTAAAAAAGGTAGGAAATGGGATTAAGGACAAGAAAAAACTCTGCAATATTGTAACTATACATAAGATATCATTTACTAAAACACAAGGAAGCAAAAATAATCTGCAGTGGCCCATGAGCTATATAAACTTATTCTGATTACTGAAACGAAGTCGTGGTGCAGAAATAGAAAAAAGGGAAACTGTTTACAATTCAAAATATCAATATGGATCTGAAAGTCAAAATGAATTGATTAAAAAGAAACTGCACATTCATTCACAGAAAACTTAGTTTCATTCAAAGACATATTGTATTACAAACATTCAAAGACTAATTGTGTTATATGATTGTCAATACGAGTTCGTGATACTCACTCGACAGTTTTGGTTTTCATGAATGTTGAGTGGAAAGTTTGCGCATCAAGGAGATGATCTTCACTGCTAAGGTTCAAGTCTTCTGAAATTTCTGAGCAACTGGTTGATTCTGAATGGTCGCCATAATCAGCTACACCAGCTGATTTTGTACCATCACTATGCACAGGACTCTGGGCTTCAGTATGCTCCTAAATAATTTTAATACACATTTGTGTAATTTTAAATTTACAGTTTTATCAGAATATTTTCAGTCATTGCATAATTTTTTACCTCTGGTGGAGATATAGGAAGTTCTTTCAGCAGGTTAAATGCAGCATTCAGTTCTTTCAATTTTGGAGCTCTCCACACAGCATATGGTAGCTCTTGCAATTTGTTATTTGAAATATCCAACGTCACAAGAGATGACAATTTGAAAATGTCATCACTAATAACTTCCAGTCGATTATCCTGCATAAGTTAAAAAAAAAAAATAAATAAATAAATAAAATTTTAAAAAAATCTATAAAACGAGACATTTCTTCATTTTTTAATCAGAATACATAAATGTACTTAACAGTATGTCACTATTTATTTTCACAGCCTCTCAGCATTGTACTTCTTACTGTCTTATTATTCAAATTCCACTTTGACCATAATTAATCTTTCACTAGTAAATTAATCAATAATATCTTGCTGTTTCCTTATTAATAAATGTATCAATAGTTGTTACACAAAGCTATTTAAGATTGATGGTAAGAATTCCTAAATAATACATAACAGTAGCCTAATACAGTAATGTAATTAAAGAAACAGCAGACTGAATCTTATACACCCAGAGACAGAATGTATGTTGTTTCGAAATATCCTGGCACATTAAATCCGTGTAAATTGTTGATGGTGTACAGCTACCAGCCACAAATTGATTTCATGTTACTTTACTCACAAAGTACTGTTACTGTTTTCAAATTTTTACAATTCATCATCAGATGGTTTTTTCAGACAGATCAAATATGTGGGTCAAGCTGAGGTTTCTATCCACCAATATGTCTCTCCTATTTTCAAAACTCCATAAATGCTCTAAGGAGAGTTATACTTTAACAGGAATATTAGTTAATTCTTTTCTTACTTTGCTTTGAAAATCTTTTTGTTCCACTCATTTACAAAACTGTAAAAATGTGATTCCCTGCACCATATTTGATGTACATTTTAAATATTATTTTTCCTTTTGTTAATGAGACAAAGAAATAGGTAAGAATAGAGTTTAACAGCCTCCAATGATGAGGTTGCTGAAGACAGAGCAGAAGCTCAAATCAGTGAATGACATGGAAATAAATCAGTGTTTTACCACTTGTTCACATCGCTAGTTGCAGGCAGAATGGCATGCAGTAATAGGGGGTGGAAGGGTGGCAGGGTTCAGGTGTGGGCGGTAGATGATAGTAGAAGTGAGGTAGGAGCGTGAATGTACCATTAACATATTAAGATTATCTGGAGCAAAGCTTAGTTCATTTGCTCAATGGAGGGGGAAGAAAATTATCGTGGTTTTTTTTTAAGGAACAGAAGTGATTTAGGAAAGTAGAAATAAAAATATAAAACAGATAACTTGCAGATCTTACAGGGGCTTCCACAAGGCTCTTGCAATTTTTATGCTCAGATTCCAATACATTTACAGCTTAATGGTACTAGTACTAACCACAAAAATATTAAGCGTGACAAACACAACCACAATACAAGATAGAGAAAATATTTCCCTGAACACTTAGCAAAGTTTCACTCTGGAATTACACAAAGGTCTTTAACAAGCTGCTGGCAGATTTAACAGCACAGGTTCCAAAGTCTGTACAATATCAGAAGCAAATTAAAATTGCATCTTCATTAGCTAATCATTCTGAAAATTTCTGATTATTGAAAGCCAGTAATTGGACATTTGTAGGGGAAAAGTAAGACTGTTCAATGCAAATTGATAAAATGTTATTCTTTCACAAAGGTCTGTGGAGTCAGTAAATATTCATTTAGCATTAGCACATAAACAGCAGCTGCTTTGTAAGGAATTAGCAGCTTCTTCTGAAACAGGTTTCCTTCTAGTTTTATAAAGTTATTTCTAGCATGTATAAGCACGAATAACATATAATATAAGCATAATTAGTTTGTAACAGTGACTTGTCTTTGTTAAAATATACTTTATAATGGAAGGAAACATTCCACGTGGGAAAAATTATATATAAAAAAACAAAGATTAGGTGACTTACCGAACAAAAGCGCTGGCAGGTCGATAGACACACAAACAAACACAAACATACACACAAAATTCAAGCTTTCGCAACAAACTGTTGCCTCATCAGGAAAGAGGGAAGGAGAGGGGAAGACGAAAGGAAGTGGGTTTTAAAGGAGAGGGTAAGGAGTCATTCCAATCCCGGGAGCGGAAAGACTTACCTTAGGGGGAAAAAAGGACAGGTATACACTCGCACACACGCACATATCCATCCACACATACAGACACAAGCAGACATATTTAAAGACAGCTTTAAATATGTCTGCTTGTGTCTGTATGTGTGGATGGATATGTGCGTGTGTGCGAGTGTATACCTGTCCTTTTTTCCCCCTAAGGTAAGTCTTTCCGCTCCCAGGATTGGAATGACTCCTTACCCTCTCCTTTAAAACCCACTTCCTTTCGTCTTCCCCTCTCCTTCCCTCTTTCCTGATGAGGCAACAGTTTGTTGCGAAAGCTTGAATTTTGTGTGTATGTTTGTGTTTGTTTGTGTGTCTATCGACCTGCCAGCGCTTTTGTTCGGTAAGTCACCTAATCTTTGTTTTTAAAATATACTTTGAGTTATACCATACCATGAAAGTTTTCCTTTAGTATGGTGCATACTGAACACGACAAAGAATGACTTAAGACTAAAAAGCACTCCATTCAAATACAGGCCTGGCACCTTAACTGCTATACATCACACTCAGTCAATCAGTGTGTTAGTAACTAAAGCTAAAGTTCTGTTTATTCTGTACAGTTGGTCACCTGTAAATACACTTCCTCCAATACCGGTGCAGTATATCCAGTTTTTCTAAACTTATTATTCTTGTTGCCCCCTCCTCGTGTTGGAGAAAGTGAACCCGCTTCATTTGGGGATGGTAGTCTTTCAATTTTGTTCTGAGCAACATTCAAGTACCTGCAATAGGCAAATGTATATATTAATTGGAAAGCATTTCAGAAAAAGGATTTTCTTCCAAATCTGATAACAACACAGACCAGCTTTAAGAAGCAAATAGGATAAAGATTATGGTACATGAGTTAATCTTGAAGAAGTGTTTCAAATCAAAATTACCAAAGGGTATTTTTCAGGAATCCAGTGGAACTGATGCTCCATGTTCATGCACAATATTTTGATGATTGGTCAAGACATCTTTATACGGTGAAACAAGTCATATTCTTATGTTCGTTACCTGGACTCCACCTTCACTGTATAGTAATGTTGCTGTCATGAAGTTTTATACACCCACATTGCTGTTGTGAAGTTTTATACAGCTATTTTTAACTCTTGCAATGTTCTTTGATGAAATGCACATCTCTTTGAAGTTTATTGTCTGTGTCTGATAAAATTATCAGCAAGACATCAATAAACCGAGAGCAGAAGTCAATGGCTTGGTTATTTCTAAATATCTTTCATTGCCCATTAGGTTTTCCAAGATCCTTGCTTTCTGTATTCTGTAATTATGCTATCCCAGAAACTCTTGAGACTGCATTAGAAGATTAGTCTTGTTATGTTTTATTTTATGATTATACTTCGAACCTTGTGCAGTGGGTGCTTATCTGCAATGCTGTTTGGGTGAATAATGTTGTTGTTATTTCTTATTCTTCCCTTTTAGTTTTCTATGACACAAGGAACGAATTTTGACTATTTGTTACCATGTTCTTCCTATGTATGACTTGTTTGTTATGCCTTAAAATGTAGGATAATAAATGGCATACTGGCTGGATTTGATTTTGCAGTCAAGGCATGCTTCTATGTTTTTTTCAGATGTTTTTCTCTAGGCTTTTCTCTGAAGTTTGCTCCAAACAATCAATACAAGTCCTCTCCCTGCTATGTGACCCCACAGTACAGTCTTATACTAAAAAGACATGGCAGTAGGTTCAAAGTAGCCATACAAAAAAATTGTCATCCTAGTCAGTTAATAGGTGGAAACATGTTTACTTCAACTTCAAACATTCTGACATGCAAAATGTTCAATACACTGGCTCATTACAATGTAGATAACTGGCTACCCATCATTACTACTGCTTCACTCAATTCAAAATATACTAACTAATGATCTTACAATCAGAAGTATTCCTTCTTTCCAAGGTTAGAAAGCTCATAATGTTGTGGTGTTACAGCTACTTGTACTTTCTGACACTTAATGAAACCGTGTGGCAGACCTAATGAGTTGACATGAGCCATGATGATGTAGAGGTCAAAAGACCAAAAAACTTCTTCTTCTTCACTAGTTGCATGAAGTCCATAACATTACTCTGTCAGCTGATAATATTATACTTTCTTTCCTTTCCCACAGACCTTCTTTTATTATTTACTCTTTGTTGGAGATACTAATGACAGTTGCACTGTGCTCCATGGAGCTGTTGTATCCTGCATTTGATAGGATTTTTGTAATGGAAACAAATTTAGTTATCTGTAAATAACGGATAGCGTTTCCTGATTCAGACATTCTTCAGTAACATTAATTAACATATGGCAACCTACTTCATGTATTGGCTTATGTTTGAAGCAATTATAATGTTGTCTTTTGCAAAATTGGACCTATTAATATTTTTATTTCCTGGCTTTCATGTAACTCAATGCATTCCATATTTTCAGGATTATTCTATGGATTTTCTACAATTATTTTATAGTTTACAGATTAGGGTAAAGTATGCAACATTTAGAGACAATGTCACTTGATGAATTAACCACAAATTAAACTATGCTTGTGTAACTTCCATTGTGTTAAGTTCTTAAATCATAAACTTTTATTTGTTTACTTAATTATTTGAGTATAATGCCTACGCAACATGAGCACCTATTCCACTACAAAAACATTTAAGTTCCTTCAGAGTCATATCTAACAATATATGGAAGATGAACAATCTAAGACAAGACAGATTGCTACTTACTGTAAAGAAGACACGTCAAGTTGCAGATAGGCATGATTAAAACACACTCACTTATAGCTTTTGGCCATAGCCTTTGTCAATAAAACACACACACACACACACACACACACACACACACACACACACACACACACAGAGAGAGAGAGAGAGAGAGAGAGAGAGAGAGAGAGAGAGAAGTAACACACCTCTCAGGCACACACTTTTCCTGCATTGTTGATATTTCAACCTGGAGTTTCCATAGTTTAATAAATGGAAGATGGTCAGTATTCTTGAACAGAATAACCACAGTTGTCAAGTACTGAATTAGGACTGCAAGTCTAAAACAAAATAATAAGTCGAGTACACACAAAATCAATAACTCATTGCCACTGAGGAAATTTTAGGGGCTTAATTTCTCAAAAACTGATTTCGTTATCTGTTATTTGTAAAATATTAGTATAGCATTAGGTTGCAAAGAACATACTCTA
Organism: Schistocerca serialis cubense; assembly: GCF_023864345.2. Lineage (NCBI taxonomy): Eukaryota > Metazoa > Arthropoda > Insecta > Orthoptera > Acrididae > Schistocerca > Schistocerca serialis. The sequence goes on from NC_064638.1 coordinate 371,395,001, forward strand.
GTATTGTCCGTGGAGCTCGTATAAAGAATACTAGTCATAAGAAAGAAAGTGGAGGAGTAAACTACTGGTTGACAAATCAGCTCACTTTCAAGATAATATTAGGGCCATATGGTTTAATAGACAATGGAACCTTTGAGAAAAAGTCATGGACACTCCCTAAAAACCTAGATTATCTGACAGACAGCTCAGACTCATGTGAGAGATCTTAGAGCAAATCACCAATCTTATACCAAGAAAATACTGAATGCAGTTGTCTGTGAAATAAAAGAAAGTCCATACTTTCACCATTCCACATCCCTGAAATACTCATGCTCAATCAAATTTACACAGCACATTGTACATGTGTGGTACTATGGAAATAAAAGTTAAACACACAATTTTCTTAACATACCTGAGACTATGAAGTTGAAAAATGACTAGAGGTAACCAAGTAAGTGAATTTTTTGACAAGTCTATCCTTGTGATTGCATAGAGAACAATATCTTGATTCTTTGGATTTAATTTAAGCTTGGGATTGACATTCAGAGCTGCATCAACCTAGGAAAAAAAAACAGAAAAATATTAAAACTGTGCAGATGAAAATAAGCTAAGAATATGAAGGTGGAAATACATATACGACAAAAAGAGTGAAGCACTCAGAAGGGGAGGCAGAAAACAAATGAACCTTCCTGAGTTGAGAGGACATGTGGTGTTAACTCAGTAATTACAACATAGAGTCTAATTTACAAAGAACTTGGCAATACTCACTTATCAGCACGACACTGCACCCCTCTAGCTTGGATGCATGTTCTGATTCAGTTGGGAAGGGTGTCAAAAGCCATTGCATCCTTTCCTGAAGCAACTGGTCTTTGATATCCTGGACATTGGTACTAGGACAGAGCTGACATCCATGCTGGTGCCACACGTGTTCTGTTGGGAACAGAACTGGAGGTCTTGCTGCTCATGGGAGTACCTCAACATCACATAGACAATTCATAGAAACGCTTGTCACGTGTGGATAAGCCGTGTCCTATAGCAAAGGGCATCACAATACTGTTGCATGAGAAGTGAGACACGAGGATGCACAATATCAGTGAGATACTGTTGCGCCATCAGAGTTCCATCAATCACTACCAGCTGTGGCCTGAAGTCAAGCCCGATGACTCCCCAGAACACACTGCCAGAAGTAACACCACTATGTCCCTCCAAAGCATTAGAATAATGGGACCTCTCCCCTGGCTGTCACCATACCTGCAGATGTCGGTTATCCGGGTAGCGCACAACCATGATTCATTTCTGAACACAATACAATGCCATTCATCAGCACTGCAAGCTTCTTGGTCACAGCACCACTCCAAACACAGCTATTTATCTTGTGGTGTTTATGGCAGCCTATGTGTTGGATGGAATTCCTTGGCCGAGCCATTGCTAGTCTCTGGCTAATGGTGCAGGATGACACAGAATGTGACTGAAAGACCGTTACTTATTCTCAGATGGCAGATTAAGATGTGAAGGAGTTACAATGTACCTGGCACACAGTATAGTGATCTTTCCTTGTGGTGGTCCGACTTAATCGATTGGAACCTTGATAATGATTATGCCTACCTTTCCAAAAAAATGTTCATATGTGTGTGAATTCCTAAGGGATCAACCTGCTGAGGTCATCGGTCCCTAGACTTACACACTACTTAAACTAACATTGCTAAGAACAACACACACACACCCATGTCCGAGGGAGGACTCGATCCTCCGGCACTCTGTGACGTGGCGCCTGAAACCACGCGGCCACTCCAAGTAGCGCCTACCTTTACATTCCCATGCAGTGTGACATCAGGCCACTGTCACATCCCAATGCCTCACAAATCTGGATAATGTAAAGACCCACAATGTGTCCTCTATCAAATTCTGTAAGTGCTGATAACATTGTCTCACAAGAGTACACAGCATCTTAGTGTCCTTCACAGTGATTACTCAATGTCAGACACCGTTCAGACCTGATAGCAACACCAAACACAAACAAGACTAATGCATTTGATGGTTATTCTATGTAGAACTGCAACTCTTAAACATTCACGTTGCCACCTCTGGTGTGTACATGTACGAAGTTATATTGACATCTGACCATGTCTTCTGGGTGCTTTACTCTTCTTAACAGCAATTTATTTTTAACAATGAATGAAAAGAGAACACACTACTCACCAACCACTGTTTTCGTAGCTGTGCGAGATCACATTGTTGGTTGTGCCAGTTTATCATTACAGCTGTATTTGGAAAGAGTGAGCTGTATGTTAAGCTGCTGAGACCTAAGTGTGACACTGAACCAATTCCTTCTTCTGTCATGGCTGCTTTATTCAGTCTGTATTCGGGATCAGGATATGCCTAATATAAAACAAAAGATTTTAGAAAATGGTTAATTCAATTTCAGAACATTACAGCTCATACATACATATATTTGTTAGCACTATGGCCTCTTTTTAATTCTTCTGTATTAGGATTTAACTCCTCATTGTATATAATGTTCTCTAAGAGTACAGTTAGTACTGTAGGAATTTACAGTATTGTTTGCAAAGACACCACTCATTTGCCTGTAGAGAGTAAACCAAGTAAAACTCTGAATCAAAGTGACAAGAATAGGATTTGAATCTGGCTCCTGGTGAATATGATTTTTATTTTTATTGAGTAGGGCAGTCATATAATGCAGTCAGTAGTAGACTATGAGAACCTGCATACATCTGTTTCACGGACTGTAAAGGAGATCTGTAATCAAATGGAAAACACTAGCAAAGCAATGCCAGACAGCAATGACATTAAGGCAACAGGCATTATAAAAGCATGCATGACTTTTAAAAGTAACAAAGAAAAAGAAAGTGGACAGTAATTCATTCCACAAAGTCTCTTTCGATGACACCTAGCAACTTATTTTACATGCCATGTATTAATTTAGAGTAAATCTATCCACAGAAGATATATGTTGTGAGAGTACATGAAGTTTAGTGTTGTTTGTATGGCTTTTATAGTGTGGTTTAATAAATTCTTCAGATTTTAAAAGCTTTGCAGCTTGCTGCTTGCTTCCAGGCACAAGTGATTGTTCCAGATTTAACAATGCTCCCATCCCTCCTCTGATACCTCCACACATTTCATTTCACTCTTTGTACCGGTAAAATAAAATCCTAAGCTTTCATATTCTCACTGCAGATTAATAACAGCCTCATTGCAGAATGAGATTTTCACTCTGCAGTGGAGTGTGCGCTGATACGAAACTGCCTGGCAGATTAAAACTGTGTGCCCGACCGAGACTCGAACTTGGGACCTTTGCCTTTAGCAGGCAAGTGCTCCACCTTCTCAGCTACCGAAGCACGACTGACGCCCCGACATCAAAGCTTCACTTCTGCCAGTACCGCGTCTCCTACCTTCCAAACTTTACAGAAGCTCTCCTGCGAACCTTGCAGAACTAGCAGACCTGAAAGAAAGGATATTGCGGAGACATGGCTTAGTCACAGCCTGGGGGATGTTTCCAGAATGAGATTTTCCCTCTGCAGGTAGGAGACGTGGTACTGGCAGAAGTGAAGCTGTGAGGTCAAGACCTGAGTCGTGCTTGGGTAGCTCAGATGGTAGAGCACTTGCCCACAAAAGGCAGAGGTCCCAAGTTCGAGTCTCAATCCGGCACACAGTTTTAATCTGCCACGAAGTTTCAACAGCCTCATTGCTGAATATAACGATTTCAATAAGCAAATGTGCAATTACCATATAGAAATGTTATGTATTTCTTAAACAAACACAGAAAAATAAAAAGATTAAAACATTGAGCTATATTTATTCAAAGAAAGTATGTCCTAAATCCTGCAATTAGAGATTTTGTGGGAAGCTAATAAACATATACATACAAAGAGTAATACGTCAGTTGATTCACAGGCTTCAACTGCTTGGCATTCTTTCTATGTCACATTTGAATACACAGCCTGTGAACAGTATTAATTTACCAACCTTTGTTGATAGCAGTTTGGCAGTAAGAATGTCATCACGATTTTGTGTAGCCACACGAAGTGCCTTGCAATCATCATCACGGGCTCCATGCCTTAAAAGAAGATCTGTCATGCCAATATCTCGATTCTTGCATGCCTCAACAAGTGCAGTGGAACTGCTAACAGTACCAACGTCTTCAGTGTCAGGTGACGATACCTGCAAAAATAGCATCCTAAAGGCACTGAGACACTTAGAAGGCCAGTATCTGTCACAAATACGAATGGTCCCATATACAATACCTGATCTGACATTCGGCATGCCAAATTTGGATCAGCTCCACAAAGTAGTAAGGCACTGGCTACTTCATAATGCTTTCCTCTTACAGCAACATGAAGAGCTGTTTCACTGTTGTTGCTGCAGTATATATTTAATTGTAAAGGACTAAGCATGCAGTCATTTTTGGCAGCTTGACCTGAAATGAATTAGAGTTATTAGTACGTGTTCTAAGCAAAGATTAATAGTGGAACATGATATTCTTATTCCGAACAAGATGGTATCTTACTTTGCTCAAAGCATACAGCACACATGACAGAGAGCCTAAAATTCAGAAAATGGAATATTTTCATGATGATTATTTCATTATCTTGAAAGGATAAGAATTTGTACAGAGAGATTCAAATGTATCAGGACAAAATCAGTTCCAGAATTAAGTATGAACTAATGCAAAAGTCTGAACAAAGAAATTAACTTATGTTGGCACAACAACCACAGTATGCGTAGATTAAAAGATGAAGCTGACTGAAGCTCTACTTCTCTGCTGTGTTTAAGTGAGTGTCTGTTCTTCCATCACCTCTGTTTTACAGTTCTCCAGCTTCATTTCTGTGATGTCCTCCATTTCAGTGCTATTTTTTTTTCTCAGACATTATGCCTCCTAATCTTCATCACACTCTCTTTCCTTAAAGTTATAGGAAAGTTCTGGTACAATGTAAATATTTTAGGAGTAAAGGAGACCACTCATTGAAAAGTAGAAAGAAAATTTGCTAGCTTTCGGAGTAATCCTTTCTTGAGCTAGAGCATTCCCCACCCCCCCGCGCACACGCACACACACCAGCTTGTTTGCCAGCTAGGAGTATGTAAGGGAAGTGTTGAAAGTACACGGGCTTAGCAGGGAGTGGTGTACACTGAAGGTGATGTGTGGGCATGAAATGGTAAAGCGTGTTGGAACTTGGAACACTGGATTTACTGGAGATTGAGGCCAGGATGATTCTGGGAGCAAAGGACATGTTGCAAGGGTAACTCCCGTCAGCATGGTTCAGAGAAGCTGTTGGTGAAGGGAAAAATCCAGATGGCCTGGGTTGGGAAGCAGCGACTGAAATTGAGCGTGTTATGCTAAGCTGCATTTTGTGCTGCCAGGTGGTCAACTTTGCTCCTGGCAAAAGTTTGGTGGTAACCATTCATCCTGATGGACACCTGGTTGATTAGTCACACCGACATCAAAAGCTGTGCAGTGTTTGCAGCAGAGTTGGTGTATGACATGACTGCTTTCATAGTTGGCCTGGCCTCTGAAGGTGTAGGATAAGGACTGGAGCCAGAAGTGCTAGACTGGTAGATCAGACAGGTCTTAAACCTTGGTCTTCCACAGGGATGACCCTTTGAAGTTGATTCATGGGGATGAGGTCAGGGGATTAGGGGTATGTGAGGGGTACCCATAACTGTGCTGTGGATTTGTTCGTATATCTTCCATTCAAATAATGGGAGAGAGGCCAAGGGCATGATGAATGTTGGTGTACAGGGAGGTGGCATTAACAGTGACGAGTAGGGATCCAAGAGGTAACAGGGTGGAGATGGTGGAATGTCACTAAAAGGAGTTGGTCTTTGAAATGGAAGGCTGGTTGGAGGTGTTGATCAACAAGAGCAAAAATTCTTTCAGCGGGATCACAACAATCAGCTGCAATGGGGTGTCCAAGATTTGTGGATTTTGGAGAGCATGTAGAAGGTGAGTGCTCAGGGAGTCATTGGGTTGAGGAGAAAGGTAGACTCAGGGGGAGAGGTTCTGGAAAGGGTCTATGCATTTCAATGGGGATGGGAGGTTATGTTGTGACTTCTGGGATGACGATGATCATGATGATGATTGGTTTATGGGACACTCAACTGCACGGTCTTCAGCGCCCATACAAAGTCCCAATTTTTACACAGTCCATTTTTTTTCACAATCCAATCTAATCACTGTATCAAATGATGATAATGAAATGATGAGGACAACACTAGAACCCAGTTCCTGGACAGAGTAAATCCCCAACCCGGTTGGGAATTGAACCCAGGCTTCTGGGATGGGAAAGTGTCAGAGGCCTTCTGCCAGGCAGACACAGTGACTCATCACAACTGTGGAGGAGACATTGTCTGCAGGAAGGATGATTAAATCAGGATACGTTTTAAGGTTGTGTATGGCTGTCCTTTTTTGTGCTGAAAGGCTAATGTTCCTCGGAAGGGACCTGGAGCTTGCTGTACCCCATTAGAGACTGGGGGATCTGCAAAAATAGCCAAGCCATATACCAACTCTTTTGTAAACACCAGACATTTTTTTAAGTCAGCATGACTACCAACAGCTGTCCTCCAAGATGAAAGGCCAGTAATGTATATACATGGTGCAACAAAGGCATTTTGTATAATAAAATGGACAGCCTACAGTGGTTTTTAAAATGGTTTTATCATGCAGAAATTACACTCATACATGAAGAAATATGTAGCAGTGTTTGTTTTCATTGTTAAATAATAATGGAGATTAGATTTTACTGGCAACAACAGACAAACATTAACTGATACTCAAGAAAAAGGGTATGTCAGGCAGGAGAAGATGAAGATAAAACTTGGGGAAATGAGTGACAGTGGATTCATTAGAAGTATTATAGGAACTTACATTAACTTTAAATTCATGAAGAGACTAAAATGGTTAAGTTAAGGAGCTCCAGAACTGTGACTGGCACATTTAAATTTAAAAACTACCTTGATTTTCTCCAGCCCGACTGAGATTAAGACGAGCCATGATTGATTGAATTCCATCAGATATACGCCTCCTTGTTGGGCTAACAATCTCTCCACCTCTGCCAGGATCATTCTCATCATCTTTCTGTAATGACTGAAATTAGATAATATTAATATTAATAAATGAGCAATGACAATTCAAATATTATAGTCAGGACAAGGGGCTGACAATGTCAGCAGTAACATATTAAAAGATCATAATACTATTATAAGGAGATCCACATACAATACAAGAAGTAGCCATAAAATTTAAATTATCACCTCCAAAATATTAAGCTGTGGTCATGAAACTTGGTGATTGTGTCAGTCCTTTTCTACATACTGACTCTTTAATGCAACACATTTTTTTCATGATGGACAGATGGGTTTCTGGAGACAATGACAATTGATGTCTGTATTCTGTCTGTCCGGGAAATGTTCCACTTCAAAATCACTTTGTATTTGTGGAAATACCTGTGACGCAAAAAAAAAAAAAGAACCACACACAGCATGGGTGACTAAATCCTGTGCATAACAGGCTGTGGTGTTGCCAAGGAGCAAAAACAACCCCCTCGAACAGCTTCCTACACTGCTTCGTCTTGGCAGTATTCCATAACCTCATCAGGAGATTTCAGTACTATACTCCTGTGATAGGTTGACCTTTATGAGTATAATCTGGTGGCATCACTCACAGCAGTCTCAAAAAACACTCAGCACAGCCTTGACTGCTAATGCTTTGCCCCTTACTTTTTTTCAGTGGTGCTGAATCAATACATCTCCATAGTTTCCTTTGCTTCTTCATCACAGGGTCTTAGTGACACACTAGGCATTTGGCCATAGTGATTAGGCAGCTAAATAACTCATCATGATTTCCCTGAAGTAGCTACAACATTTTCCTAGCAGGCTTTTTGAATGGGTGTAAGCTAATTCATCATCTCATGGAAGACACTGAAAATGGATCCATGACTGATTTTCACTTTTTGCACTACCAGCTCAATTGTGATATGCTGATCTTTGAACAACAGGGCCTCCACTTCTCTTGCAATTCTCATTCACAGAGATATGGTCAGTCACTTAATTATTCAACACACAAACTTATTTGACTACAGTGGAAGTGTCTTTATCCCCCAAACCACTGTCATAAACAATGGTAAATTTGTTTCCATACACTTTCAACGTTATCAGGAGAAAGAAAACTGGCGTTCTACGGATCGGAGTGTGGAATGTCAGATCCCTTAATCGGGCAGGTAGGTTAGAAAATTTAAAAAGGGAAATGGATAGGTTAAAGTTAGATATAGTGGGAATTAGTGAAGTTCGGTGGCAGGAGGAACAAGACTTTTGGTCAGGTGATTACAGGGTTATAAATACAAAATCAAATAGGGGTAATGCAGGAGTAGGTTTAATAATGAATAAAAAATAGGAGTGCAGGTAAGCTACTACAAACAGCATAGTGAACGCATTATTGTGGCCAAGATAGACACAAAGCCCATGCCTACTACAGTAGTACAAGTTTATATGCCAACTAGCTCTGCAGATGATGAAGAAATTGATGAAATGTATGACGAGATAAAAGAAATTATTCAGGTAGTGAAGGGAGACGAAAATTTAATAGTCATGGGTGACTGGAATTCGTCAGTAGGAAAAGGGAGAGAAGGAAACATAGTAGGTGAATATGGATTGGGGGGAAGAAGTGAAAGAGGAAGCCGCCTTGTAGAATTTTGCACAGAGCATAACTTAATCATAGCTAACACTTGGCTCAATAATCATAAAAGAGGGTTGTATACCTGGAAGAATCCTGGAGATACTAAAAGGTATCAGATAGATTATATAATGGTAAGACAGAGATTTAGGAACCAGGTTTTAAAGTGTAAGACATTTCAAGGGGTAGATGTGGATTCTGACCACAATCTATTGGTTATGAACTGCAGATTGAAACTGAAGAAACTGCAAAAAGGTGGGAATTTAAGGAGATGGGACCTGGATAAACCGAAAGAACCAGAGGTTGTAGAGAGTTTGAGGGAGAGCATAAGGGAACAATTGACAGGAATGGGGGAAAGAAATACAGTAGAAGAAGAATGGGTAGCTCTGAGGGATGAAGTAGTGAAGGCAGCAGATGATCAAGTAGGTAAAAAGATGAGGGCTAATAGAAATCCTTGGGTAACAGAAGAAATATTGAATTTAATTCATGAAAGGAGAAAATATAAAAATGCAGTAAATGAAGCAGGCAAAAAGGAATACAAATGTCTCAAAAATGAGATCGACACGAAGTGCAAAATGGCTAAGCAGGAATGGCTAGAGGACAAATGTAAGGATGTAGAGGCTTGTCTCACTAGGGGTAAGATAGATACTGCCTACAGGGAAAATTAAAGAGACCTTTGGAGAGAAGAGAACCACTTGTAATGAATATCAAGAGCTCAGATGGCAACCCAGTTCTAAGCAAAGAAGGGAAGGCAGAAAGGTGGAAGGAGTATATAGAGGGTTTATACAAGGGCGATGTACTTGAGGACAATATTATGGAAATGGAAGAGGATGTCGATGAAGACGAAATGGGAGATAAGATACTGGGTGAAGAGTTTGACAGAGCACTGAAAGACCTGAGTCGAAACAAGGCCCCGGGAATAGACAACGTTCCATTAGAACTACTGATGGCCTTGGGAGAGCCAGTCATGACAAAACTCTACCATCTGGTGAGCAAGATGTATGAGACAGGCGAAATACCCTCAGACTTCAAGAAGAATATAATAATTCCAATCCCAAAGAAAGCGGGTGTTGACAGATGTGAAAATTACCGAACTATCAGTTTAATAAGTCACAGCTGCAAAATACTAACGCGAATTCTTTACAGACGAATGGAAAAACTGGTAGAAGCGGACCTCAGGGAAGATCAGTTTGGATTCAGTAGAAATGTTGGAACACGTGAGGCAATACTAACCTTAAGACTTATCTTAGAAGAAAGATTAAGAAAAGGCAAACCTACGTTTCTAGCATGTGTAGACTTAGAGAAAGCTTTTAACAATGTTAACTGGAATGCTCTGTTTCAAATTCTGAAGGTGGCAGGGGTAAAATACAGGGAGCGAAAGGCTATTTACAATTTGTACAGAAACCAGATGGCAGTTATAAGAGTCGAGGAGCATGAAAGGGAAGCAGTGGTTGGGAAAGGAGTGAGACAGGGTTGTAGCCTATCCCCGATGTTATTCAATCTGTATATTGAGCAAGCAGTAAAGGAAACAAACGAAAAATTTGGAGTAGGTATTAAAATTCATGGAGAAGAAGTAAAAACTTTGAGGTTCGCCGATGACATTGTAATTCTGTCAGAGACAGCAAAGGACTTGGAAGAGCAGTTGAACGGAATGAACAGTGTCTCGAAAGGGGGATATAAGATGAACATCAACAAAAGCAAAACAAGGATAATGGAATGTAGTCAAATTAAATCCGGTGATGCTGAGGGAATTAGATTAGGAAATGAGACACTTAAAGTAGTAAAGGAGTTTTGCTATTTAGGGAGTAAAATAACTGATGATGGTCGAAGTAGAGAGGATATAAAATGTAGACTGGCAACGCAAGGAAATCGTTTCGGAAGAAGAGAAATTTGTTAACATCGAGTATAGATTTACGTGTCAGGAAGTCGTTTTTGAAAGTATTTGTATGGAGTGTAGCCATGTATGGAAGTGAAACATGGACGATAACTAGTTTGGACAAGAAGAGAATAGAAGCTTTCGAAATGTGGTGCTACAGAAGAATGCTGAAGATAAGGTGGGTAGATCACGTAACTAATGAGGAGGTACTGAATAGGATTGGGGAGAAGAGAAGTTTGTGGCACAACTTGACTAGAAGAAGGGATCGGTTGGTAGGACATGTTTTGAGGCATCAAGGGATCATAAATTTAGCATTGGAGGGCAGCGTGGAGGGTAAAAATCGTAGAGGGAGACCAAGAGATGAATACACTAAGCAGATTCAGAAGGATGTAGGTTGCAGTAGGTACTGGGAGATGAAGAAGCTTGCACAGGATAGAATAGCATGGAGAGCTGCATCAAACCAGTCTCAGGACTGAAGACCACAACAACAACAACACTTTCAACAACACAGCATAGAGTTCTCTTTCAAATTCAGAAAATGATTTATGGACAATACTCCACTTGGAGTATTTTTGTTTTGGCTCCTCTAGCCATATATTTAATAAGTCGTGTGATGCAAGGATTTCAACATGAACCAGGACTGCAGATATGTACCTGCCAAGAAACATAAAATGAATCATGTGATTTTTTTGAGGTGATCATTACAACTACCCTTTATAAAGCAATTGTGGCACATTAATGGTGCAGCTAATTTTACAAACAGCAAGGAAACTTTCAGTTCCTAAAATCATTCTTCTACTAGGTCATGGCATACACCAAACTTGAATTTCAGTTATACAGCATTGATGAAATAACAGACTTAAGAGAAAAATGGAGGGTGGGGGGGGGGGGGGGGGGGGACTGATAGCAGCACAGTGTGGAGGACACAACTGGCTAGGCTGGGTGGAATGGGGATGGGTGCAACAGTCAGATGTTAGTTGAAAGCTACAACAAACATGCAATAGCAAAGACAGAAAGGCCACAGGCAAAGATGGGAGAGGCCATTGTGGCCTTACGTAGTAAGGACAAGCATGACTGGTAAGTGACGAGGAAAAACCACATTAGCTATGGAAAAGGAGAGAGAAGCAGGACAAATGCTGGCAGTGGGCGAATGTACAAGTGAATTTGTCCCCTTCTGGATTCTGGGGTATAGACTTCTCACACAGGCTGCTCACAGGAAATTATGCCTTTTATTTGGCACAGCAACAATTTCAGTATTGTCCTGCATTCAAATAAGAAGTGAATATTTGCAGAATACTGCCAAAACAGACTCTCAAAATCATCCTCTGTTTCTTCCTCATAAACTCCTCACTGAGCTCCAGAAAGGGACCATTAGAACACACTAGTGCATGAATCTCAGTGCCTATTCCCAGCACAAATTAATATGGCTGTAGTATACCTGTTCAGTGTTATCCCCAATTCCCACAAGAAATTCTCCTACTACCAGTACTGCTGAATAGCTTAATCACAATAGTATTTTGCCATTTGTATGTGGCCAAAGACGACCCAGCAAAGGTTGCTGAAACAACATCCAGTTTTACTGTGGGAGAGTGACTGTAGTAAACCTTAAAAAGCATGGTCTTTCTATACAGTAGATGCATTAATCTTTATTTCATCTAAGGACCCGAATGTATCAGATGAAAAGAAAAAAATATGATTTCATGTGCTAGAAGAGTAGAAAAGAATGTGAAAAACCAAGGTAGAGAAGATCTTCATTTCTAGAAGTGATCATCTAAATCTCCATGGGGTCCATCACAGCATAATACACTGTTATTTTGGTCCAGTTCTAGGCTATTAAAAGAGTTGGCTGTACCACAAACCCTGTCTCTGTACTAGGGAGCTTCCCACATTCATCTCGCTGAATGTTGGCATGTGTTACACTTACCCAAACAACCCAAAAACATAGCAGAAAGGCATGAAAATAATTGTAATAAATCTACCAACATGATAATAAGTAAAGTTTTCTAAGCAAACATTTTTATATGTGGCATAAGTTCAATTAGAGATTTTACAATTTATTTCCTGTTTCTTCACTTCAACTGATTATTTTTGTTAATAACAACCAGAAATTGTTCAAATTTTCTGGTATCAAAAAGAGCAATTTAACAATCTCACATCCTCTTCTATAAATTTCCATGAATACCCATGACTGTTGAGTTAAATGAAATTCTAAGGAGTAGTTGGCAGAGAGAGAGGGAGAACACAATAATAATAAAAGAAGCATATGACAGTGAAAAATTCAGAACAAAGCAAGTTGATAAAACATGTACAAACACAGTTACAAGCAATATTAGTATATTAAGTGAATACCTATCTATTTGCGAACAATCCAATTGTAAAGAATACGTACCTTTACGCGGTATGCTTTGACTCTAAATTTCAGTAGGAGATCAACCATTTTGTAGTTTCCAAGAAGTGAAGCAACATACAACACATTTTGGCCTGTTACATCACGCATATTAATGTCAAAAGGCATCTCATATTCCCATTCACCAGTGTGATCCCTAAAGGATATAGAAATACGTACATAACTAAGTATGCCAATTTTACTAACCACTAGAATAATGTTTACTTATCACATATGAAACTAACTTACACGTATCTATTGCTCACATGTGAGGTAAATTTAATATTAAAACTATGTTGAGCCTCTTCTATAGGAATCTTTACTTACATCTACATTGCAAGTATTCCTTTATTTCCTAATGTGAGCCTGTTATTCTTAATATGTATACAGAATGGTATTTGTCAGCATATGAGATAAACAGAAACTTACTATGAATTCAATCTGATAGTAACTGGAATCAGTGGCAGCAACTAAAAATGCAGTTCATGAGATTTTGTAACTTCATTTTAAGAGTGATGATGCTATTTTTGTGAGGAAAAAGCTCCATCTTCAATGTCAAATGTAGATACATCACCTTGTAATATCTATTAGTTGATGTAGTGATCATGCAACTGATACCATTGTCAGGTACCACTTTGCTCACTTTTTTGAAATTATTACATTCATTGATCTTTCGGCTACTGTTTAGTCTCTGGCATATAGTGAAAGCTGCTATGTTTTATCAACAATGCAAACAGCTACAAAAACTTAGTCAAATTCAGACATGTTCAATTACTCCCACGAAGCATGAAAAGAAATGAACTTCAACAACTTGGGTTGAGAACTACGTGACATCATATGATCTAGACACATTGCAGAATCAGACTTTAATGACATCATAACAAAATGCTGAGCATTACGTCATCCCTGAGCAAAATTGAGAATTTGTTTCATATTAATCTTGTTTTTTTCTTCATAATACAATTTTAGAAGAACCTATCTGAACAGTAATTACAATGAAATCTTTGCATAACTGTTTTAACTAGTTCCACTTCTGGTCACTGTATGAAATTTCATGAAAGTGAGATCCAAGTAATTTGAAAAAAATGGATACAAATGCATGACCTTAATCACATTGCCAAGATGGTTCTCAGAAAAGTTATGGAAGAAAATGGGTAGTTAAGAAGTGGAAGGCCATAAAATGTAGTTTTCATTATTCTAGTAACTGTATACTGAAAGTAGCTTCTGATAACATGAGCTCATCTTCATCTTACTTCTTTATGGTTTTACAAAGTGAAGCAGCCTCTCCCTTGATGGACTAGGAATTGCAAATCATGGCATTTCATCACACAACATACTTTGAGTTACCAGCAGTGTAGCCAGCACTCTCTGGCCCAGGGTCAATTGACTGAGCGGCAGTTTCCACCATAGTGTTTGTAGTACACCTTTTTTTCTAGCTAATCAACAACACCTCACAACACTGTCAGTGACAATGGTTATACTGGAAGTTCACCTGTTGTGCTAGTGTTGCAATATCAGCTCTCACTGTGTATTTAACTTATGCTGAGGCATTAGCAATATTTGAACACAATTTAATTTGTCCTGATTTTTGCCTTGTCTTTTAAACAAAACACCAAGCTGATACCTCTTTTAGTCACTGCCTCATTGTGTCCTCCCAACTTGGAATTCCCGGTTACTAGCCAGTTCTGCTAGGAATTTTGGTAGGAAATAAAACAAAATATTATACAATCTGAAAACTGTGTCTGCCACAAAACTGTGTCTACAAGACAAACCATGAATAAGATACAAGGAGATGTAAACAATAATGAAAATAACATTGTTTTAGGGAATATTCAATAGTGAAACTATGTTTTACAACAAAAATGATTCATGAAGCATATAACAAATTTAAAAAAAAGCAAAATCCTGTGTTACTGTATCTGACAACAGGAAAAAAATCATGAAGGGGAAGCTGTCATCAATCAAAAATGGAGTTGACAAACAAGCAATCAAACAATTAGGAAATTTCGATTCTGTCTATATACTGTCACACAGACTCTAGAATTGAGCACCAGTTACAAGAGTAAGTTTACCAACAAGAACTAACACTTCCGACTGAAAGAATGTTTATTATCTACACAAGAAAAGTTCATTTCAAGCTGAATTGCCTGCCTCAGCAGTGAGTTGTCTCATTTATATTTACACAAGAGTTTTCTACTAAATTCCAATATTCCATAAATAAGTTAGTCCCACAATGTTCCAGAAATCACTAATGTTAAATGATGAATAATTGCAGGAGGCAAGCAAAAATTGCAACTGTGATCTGCACATCACCAGCGATTTACTATAATCACCATACCGTGGCGAATGACAAAAAGAACAAAGCGCACAACACATAGCATTACTTCCCCTCCATGCAGAACAGCTCCCTGCTGTTTCAAAGTGTACTACAGCTTCCTAATCATCATTTTCCTCTGTCTTGGACTGCTCACTACTCACTTGAAACACTTTTTTTTTTTTTTTTTTTTTACAATATCATTTCTGATGAACTAGATCGCTGGAATCATAATCATATCTAATGCACCTGCTGCCTCTTCCTCACAGCCTTCTCTTCTGCTCCCCTCCTACATACATTTGACTACTGCACTTGATACAACCATTTATCCTATTCAAGCTTCAGAGCTGCCTGAATGTAACCACCTGGAACAATTAATCTGCATGTGTATTGTTAACTTTGATGAAGAATTTGTTTGAAAACTTACGAATATGCTTAGTATTGTTTATCTGCCTAACAATGACTCAATGCTGTAACTATGTGGTGAGTTGTCATCTTTAATACTTCCTTTACCCACATATACACATACAAAGAAGTAATGGCTGTAGTAAAATTTGGCTACCATGAACAATGTGCCAAAACAGGAACAGGTGAAAGACAGAGATGCTTATTATCACCACTATAATTCAGTATTACAATGGTGCAGGCATTAACATCCAAAGAGAGAGTATTTACATGTTTGAATTTTGAAAACGAAATACTGGTAGAACGTTATGAATAGCTGAAAGAGATGTTGGTAAATATGGAACAATATAGGAATTCTAATGCTAAACAAACTAAAAAATAATTATTTGTGAGTAAAATAAAGATACAAGCAAAAATTGTCTTGAATGTAGTGACAATGGAGAATGTATCAAAATTTACTTTCTCACAAAGTAAGATAACATCTGATAATGGGAGCACAATTGAGCAGAATTAACCAATCAGCAGAAGTGTCAAGAAACAGTCAAATAAAACTATTTATTTAATACAGTAAAAATCTAGAAACAGGAAAAATCAATTGAAAGTATCTGTATGGATTATGCTGTTGTACAAGAGGATATATGGACAGTGGGACCACCACAGGAAAGAAGAACTGAAGCCTTCAAAATGTATGTATCATCAAATCATAAAGATATCTTGTGTCAAAAAGGGAAAGAAATAATGAAGTGCTGCAATGAATTTGAATGAAACTAGATTTATGAGATATAATAATGAGGAGGCAAAAAACTTGGACAGATCATACTCTAAGGCATAAAAGTATGGCGTAATTAATGTAGGCAGATACAGTGGAGGGATTGAACAGCAAAGGAAGACCCAAGCAGAAATACGTCAAACAAATGAGGAAAGGTAAAAGATACACAACAACTATTACCACCTGAAGCAATTGGCTTCGAACAGATAACAATGGAAATGGCTACTGCAAAGCAGTTCATGGGTACACATACACGTAGTACACATTGGGTGTTTTTGCACTGGAGCTCAAGAGAGGATTGATTCCAAAAGTTAGCAAGTCTTCTTTCTCTTTCATGTGTGCCTGCTATTCAGTAAGTGGTCTATTTTACTCATAAATTATTTACTTTCTGCTAAATTGGAGGAATGAGAAAAACCTGCCATAGTTTCGCAGTCATGTTAGAAAGCTGCACCAAAATCAAAGAGAGCTTCACTGCACATTTAAACACATCAAAAGCCTTGTAGACAGATAGAAAGCTGAATGAAGCCAAACTTAAATGTAAGGAGAGCTATGTGTGAAATGTTCAAAGAATTTTTTAAAAAAAGTAAAATGGTACCTAGCAATCTGACAAAAAATTCAAAAAAGTTTTTGCCTAATGTTAAATACATGAAGAGGTAAAAACCATTTTCCAGACACTAAGAAACAATAATGGCATAAGAGCAAAGAGTGAGAAAGAGATGCCAGAATATTAAATTCCTTTTTCCAAAACTGTGTGCTGGAGAACAATGTAGCTACTCCTTTCATTCATTGCATGAATGCAAAAAAGATCGGTATCAAAATATTTGACCAGAAGATAGAAAATCTACTAAAATTGCTGAATAGAGGAAGGTGATCAGACCTGATGGCATAACTGTAAGATTCTACATAGAGTATGCAAAAGAATTTGCTCCTCTTGTAACAATGCTGTAATGTAGATCTCAGGAGTGTCAAATAGTTTCCAAATGGAAAAATGCTCAGGCAATCCCATTTCCAAGAAGAGGTGTTGAACAGATATACCCAACTACAGACTTATATCAGTAATGCAGAATTTTGGAAATGTTTTATGCTAGCTTATTATGACCTTTCCTGAGACTGAAAATCTCCTCTGCAGGAACAAATATGGATTACAATTGTGTGAAACCCAATTCATCCTCTTTATCTGTGAGCCTCAGAAGTCACAGACATCAGCAACCACATTGACGCTTTGTTTCTTGTCTTCCAGAACTCATTTTACACAATTCTGCACTATCGCCTAATGCACAAAATAGGAGCATGCATAATGTCAGACCATCTTTGGGATTCAATTAAAAAGTTTGAAGCACATAGAACACAGCGTATCATTTTTAACTGAGAGAAGTATTCAGATGTAAAAGTAACTTTGGGTGTACTGCGAGGGAGTGTTATAAGACCATTACTGATCACAGCATACATAAATGACCTAGTAGATAACACTGAAATCATCTTGAGGCTGTTTGAAGGTGATGCTGCTGTAGATAGAGAAGTCACTGCATCTGTTGGTCAGTTACCTGCTAGTCAGAGATAATATGCATGCGAAGTAATGCAGGAGTCAATACAGTACTCCCTGTTGCTTGCTAGATTCACTGGAGTAAACTTTGGCATGACAGAAAGTACTGAAAAAAGCACTTTGTTTTTGAGTTGATGTCTGTTATACACACATTTCACTTGCAGAAATACATCAATTTTTACTGATGCTCAGCAATTGCTAAAGACCTATTGTAAACATGTTCTCAATAAAGAATAAAAAAGGAAGTAAAGTAATTCCCAATGTCTGTGTATGTGACTGCATTAAAAACTTATGTCTTCATTTCATAAAAGAAAAAAAGTGTTTGGCGAGTTTGATATTAGGTGTGGTGCATATTCCACGCTATCTGGTGTTTCGGAATAACTAATAATTATTAATCTCTTTCGTAAAATCAAAGCTGCACTTGGGCGAAGAAGTCCCACTTCATATATTAATTTCATTAACTATAATTAATTGCGGCAAAGTAATACTTATTCAACAGACTATCACCAGGTAGTAAAGCATGAATGGTTCACTATACCACAATATAGTATAACTATTACAGTGAAATGTAGGAAGGCCAACAGAGGAACAACACTTGACGTAGGGATAAGGCAGTTGGCTCATCAATCATGAACCATTACTAGGTACCACTGATGGAAGAAATAGACAAGATCTAACAAAGAGCAGTGTGTTTCATCACACATTCATTTAGTTAAGTGTGAAAGAAACACAGAGATGCTCGTCCAACTCCAGTGGCAGATGCTACAAGAGAGGTGTAGTTTATCATGGAATGGTTTAATGTTAAAATTCTGAGAGAGTATGTTTCTAGAAGAGTCAAGCACTATATATATATTGCTTCCTATCATGTATATCTTGTGAAAAAGCCACAAACCACAAATGTAAAATTAGACAGGTCTGAGCTCACACAGAGGCTTACCAACAACCATTGCTCCCTCGAACTATTTGAGACTGGAATAGGTACAGTAGTTAAAGTGCCAATGGCTTTGCTGCAGTCGCAACACAGTTCCTGTCAGATCACCGAAGTAAGCACTGTCGGGCTGGGCTAGCACTTGGATGGGTGACCATCCGGTCTGCCGAGTGCTGTTGGCAAGCGGGGTGCATTCAGCCCTTGTGAAGCAAACTGAGGAGCTACTTGATTGAGAAGTAGCGGCTCTGGTCTCAGAAACTGACATACGACCGGGAGAGCGGTGTGCTGACCACATGCCCCTACATATCCACATCCGGTGATGCCTGTGGGCCGAGGATGACATGGCAGCTGGTTGCTAACATTGGGCCTTCATGGCCTATTCGGGCAGACTTTAATTTAGTTAGGAGTTAAAGTGGCACACCAATAGCCTTGCACCACACACCATAAGATAGCTTGTAAAGTACTGACGTAGTTGCAGATGTGTACGATGATCTAACTGTACTTGTAAGTCACTGCAAAAAAACAGTTGTTCCACTATTTATGAGCAAAAATAAGTACTCAATTTGTGACAATATGCAAAGGTACCCTGCACTGGTAATACTGACAAAAAAAAAAAGAAGAACCACAGATTTTGAGATGCGATATGATGCAACTTTTGCTGTGGTTGAAGTGATGAAAAACTATGCCTACTTAGTGTGGGACTAGACTGTGCTTTACCTAGATGTATGCAGTGGTTGACAGTGCGAGATGGCCCACCACTGACTTGTTTTGACCCTTCAAAATACATGGAATCTTGGCTGCTTCATGGGCAGCATTCCATTATTGGCACCAACAACAAGGAAAGATAGAAAGGAGGGACGACAACGAAAATCTCTTAAAGCTTTGGACAGTTCTGTAAACTTTATGCTAAGAAGCCTTTAAGATTTTTTCCCTTTTTCAGTATCTTATAGTTCAAATTTACATGGGTTCAACTTACTGTAATTTAGTTTTTTGTAACACAGCATAAATTGAGAACACTTAACTTAATTAATGAAACATGTAATAAAAGATTGTTGATGGTGCATATTGGAGTTTTATTTTTTAACAGAACAAATGTTATATTCATGCTTTTAAAATATTCAGAAAAGTGTTACAATAACATTTTAAGAAGTCTAAATTTCAAAAATATCCTCTGGAAGATCATAGTACATTTACCTCTTTTTTTACAAATCAAGCACTGGTGAAAACTATAAAATTATAAGGAGACATCATGGCTAACAGGTACTTACCTCCAGGAGATGAAATTCAGTACTGTCAACTGACTCATTTAGAAGCGTAAAGCTGTCCCTAACTTTTGTAACACTAATTTACATATGTCTGACAACAGTACTGAAATTTCAGCTCCTGAAACTAAATACTGGCCAGCCATAATGTCTCTCTGTAATTTTACAGTTTTCTAAGGCAATTTCTTTTCTTATGTATTATTAATGATAACAATCTAAAGTCATTACGACTTTTATCCTCAGAAAACAATGTTTCTTGGTATTTTCATATTGCACATAGTAAACATATCATTGAGTTCACAAATAATTATTACAGATCACTGTATTTTCCAAACATCACTTTTAAGCTGTTATTTTAACACTGATCAATCTGTTGCGTCCATGAATTATTTATAAAATCCTTTCTGTGTGCAGCATCATGCAGGCCACAGATTAATTTCAGCCTTGTTTTGTATGTACATATACTTGGACACATCCACTTATTTTCTGAGAGTATTTTCATACCTCTCATAGTTTCAGAAAAGGAAACAAACAAAAAGCGTTTGGAATGGGAGAGGTATCAGCTGTACTTTATTACATTGCAGTGTGATTAGGACAATGTAGATTTCCACATACCGGTAATTTATGAAAGGCAACAATGCTTTTTTGCTCCAACAACTTTCTTTCTTTATTAATCTGATATAAAATGAATATCTGCATAGCAGTAACAGAAAAAGGGACATATAGTCCTCACGTTTTATATCTTTCAGTACAGGTGTAACTGTTCCAGTTGAAGCAATTGATAAATTGCAGATATCCAAAATGTTGTTACAATTTTACTTTCATTTCAAGTGAAATAAATAGCGCCTCACTGGCAGTTTAATAGAAAGGACACAAGGAGGATGAAGGAAGAAGAAGAACATTGAGAAAGACACAACAGAGAATGGAGGAAGGATGAGAGATGGAGTCAACAAAGATATTGTCTGCGGTGTGGAAAGGAAAATAAAAGGTCGGGAGGGGGTAAGTGAAAAGTATTAAGATTTATGTCTAATGGTGGGTGAAATTAAGACGAAATGGAAAGGGACATGGAGGGTGAAAAGGTAAAGGGAGGGAGGGAGGGAAAGGTGTGTTCACTTGACAGTAGTGTATAAGAAAAGTGGACACAGAAAAACTAGAGGGAGAAAGCTGTCCCTAACTTTTGTAACAGTAATTTACATATGTCTGACAGCAGTACTGAAATTTCAGCTCCTGAAACTAAATACTGGCCAGCCATAATGTTTCTCTGTAATTTTATAGTTTTCTAAGTCAATTTCCTTTCTTATGTATTATTAATGACAACAATCTAAAGTCATTACGACTTTTATCCTCAGAAAACAATGTTTCTTGGTATATAAAAATAGTTAATTCTCGTATTAGACACAATGATCAGTAGGAAGTGGGAATAAAAAAACAAATAAGAGATTGAAGATATTAATAAAAGTAATAAACATATGAAAACTAATAAAAATAACAACAATGTCTCAATCAACTAGTGTTCGATGACAGCACACAAAACCTTGTAATGTGAAACCCCAGAGGTCACCAACTATCATCTAAAATGCATTATTAATAATCTAAATGTAAAAAGTTGTTTTATGGTTACGTATGAAAACTATCCACGAGAGCAAAACTGGTACAACAAAATCTATAATCAATATGACATACATTAAATATGTTATCAAGAACAGTCACTGAATTAAAGGATGCTGTTCACTTTTATTTGATGACAGATGACATTTCAACTTTCCACTGGGGGGAAGTGGGGCGGGGGATTCGATCTCACACACAGACATGTACCAAATGCTCTTTTCTGTACTGAGTGAGGATTATTGCCAAATGCATACGTAAGTGATACCAAATGAATTAAGAATTAATACTTCACTGTGTCACTGTGCCTACAAAGGCACCCCGTCACTTTGTTCTCAGCATTATCACATAATTTAACTTAAAATAAAAAGAACATGTCCCCCTGACACACACACACACACACACACACACACACACACACACACACACACAAAGAAATACAAATAGTCACCTGAATTTTTTCATTATATGTGGGGGATACTGGTATTTAAGTAGAAGTTCCATGACATGTGTATGCCCATTAATGCAGCACGCATGTAGAGGCAGCCATCTTTCCACTGTATATTGTTTGACCAGCTCTGGGAATTTCTGCATCAAAACAATTAGTAACAACACATCAGAAAACAAGTTCATCTTGAAGATAATAAATAAATAACACTGATTGCAGATACTGAGAAATAATTTTTTTCTCCTTATAAATACATTCTATCAAAATCACATAACAAAGGAACAAACACCAAACATTTTATTTGCAATCAGTGAGGCAAAACAAAGTACAATGTATATGTCTGTTGGCATTCATAAGTCATCATGAAATCTACAATTTCTGGACTGTTGAGTTATACCATTCTTCAAACCATCTTCAGCTCAATATTGTGTCCATGTTGTTGGGATAATCTGCATTGACTCATTTGTTCTGGGGACACAGTCAAAAAACAGTGTTGAGTATAGCAAGGCAACCTTTTTTTACTTTCATTTTAACACAGTATAATAGAAACAGATGGTTGCACATTAGGCTCTCAATGGATCCAGAATATACTCTGCTGTTGGTCCATGACTGTAACCTTGCAGTCTATTCTGGGCCTGCTTGAAGTTCTTTATTTCATTCTCCGATAAAAATGTTGACTTTAGCATATTCTTTCAAAGTATTATACCTATTCAGGCTGTTACTTTTGTGGCATATGGTGCCTACCTGAGCAAAAGAACATCGCTTTGCCTTTCTTGGTGATGCCTTCATCAGATTTGTGTCTGAGACATTGTCTATCGATCTGTTCTCATACCCATAAACCATCAGCCGTATTTCAAGTAAGAACTCCTGGCTTCCAGACTTAGCTTGTGAAATATTTTGAAAGACCGTGAGTTCAGCCCTTAAAAATACCAATTTACATGCTTTTGTCATCCAAATACCTGTCAGTGCTTTCTACAATGAGATGACAAAAGTCATGGGATACCACCTCGTATCACGTCATGCCTCCTTTTGCCTTGTGTGATGCAGCAACTCAATGTGGCATGGACGCAACAAGTCATTGCACACCCTCCTGAAGAAACATTCCAGCAACCTGCCTCTATAGCCATCCATAATTGCAAAAGTATTGCTGGTGCAGGTTTTTGTGCACAAACTGACCTCTCAACTACATCCCATAAATGTTGAGTGGGATTTATTTTGGGCAGTCCAGGTGGGAAAACCATTTACCTGAACTGCCCAAAATATTCTTCAAACTAACAGCAAACAACTGTGGCCCAGTAACATGACACATAATCAAGCATAAAAATTCCACCATTGTTCGGAAATATGAAGTTCATAAATGGCTGCAAATGGCTCCAAGTAACAGAGCATAACCATTTCCAGTCAATGATTGGTTCAGTTGGACCGAAAGACCCAGTCTACTCCGTGCAAACACAGCCACCACCAGCTTGCACAGTGCCTAGTACACGACTTGGGTCCATGCCTCCATGGTTCCTGCACCACACTCGAACACTATCACCACCTCTTACAAACTGAAACTGGGACTCATCTGACCAGGCCACAATTTTCCAGTTGTCTAAGGTCCAATTGATGTGGTCACAAGCCCATGCAGATGATGCCGTGCTGTTCACAAAGGCATTTGCATCAGTCATGTGCTGCCATAGCCAGTTAATGCCAAATTTCATCACACTGTCCTAATGGATATCTTCATCGCATGTCCCACATAGATTTCTGCCGTTATTTCATGCAGTGTTGCTTGTTTGTTAGCACTGACAACTCTATGGTGAGATGTGATGCCTGACATTTGGTAATGTCAGCACACTCTTGACAATGTGGATCTCATAATACAGAATTCCTTGACAATTTCCAAAATTGAATGTCCAATGCATCTAGCTCCAACTACCATTCTGCATTCAAAGTCTGTTAATTCCTGTTGTGTGGCTATGATCGTGTTGGAAATCTTTTCACCTGTGTACAAATGACAGCTCTGCCACTACTACTGCCATTTGTATATGTGTGTATCACTATTCCATAACTTTTTGTCACCTTGGTGTGCATATAGCCTTTGTCAAGAGATTATCATAGGGTCTTCCTACATCTAATATATGTCACAGTCTGATGCTCTATCTGGATCTACTGAACATTGCATATTACATTACTGGTCATTTTATATGAAATATGACACTTGATACCACTATTTCTCTGAATGGATAAAATGAAAACACACCCTCACACATAATAGTTGGTCGATAATCAAAAATACTGAATTTTGTTCATTCTTATTCCATTACAATGTACAGAATACTCCTTTTGTCATACAGAATCTGTAACTGTTATAACACACACACACACACACACACACTTAACACTAAAAGTGCTTTTGTAAACCACACACTAAAGTACAGGTGGAGATCAACTGTCTGCTCCTCTTTAAACACACACACAAAACTTGAGCCTCTCCTGGTGTACAAAATGTTCAAAAAACTTACAAGAATGCAAGCGGGTGACGTCTTTAACAATTGCCAATATTTTAAGGTGCACACCCTGTCATTTTGAAGGCACAAATGCAGCAACAGAGGATTATGAAAGGAAATTTAAAACCTAGTAGGTATGCTAGGCATATGGAGTAAGACAACACACACTCTGTAAACAATTATTATTGCTGTGAATATAAATTACTAGTGGTAATCAGTATTCACAACCGATAATTTCCTAGAACATTCCAAAAATTACCAATCATAAATGGTGCGTACTTGCAGGGCACATGAGTAAAACTGGTGACCCACACAGCCAGCCAGTGACCTCAGACTCTGCACCACGGGAGATGACATACACTGCAAAGTGCTGATGCCCTTCCTCTCAAAAATGAACTGCTGTTTTGGAGTGGACATTGGCTTCCTAAATCTAAGTCTAGTCGGAGATCCTTCTAAAGCTCACGCTAATGGAGCCTTACATTCTGGCTGGATTGTCCTGTCCATATGAGTCGATGCAATGTTCAAATGCAGTTACTTCCTTTGGGGCTTCTTGATCATAAAATACATCTTCACATTCCTTGTATTAGAAAGACTCATTGTAGTTCTTTGCCTCAGGGCTAAGATTTCCTGCAAAAGATATGGATGACATCTCTGCAATTTTTGTCTCCACAGTGGAATCTTATGACCCTTGCCTTCTTAGGCAGTGTCTTACAACTAACATGGAATTTGAAATAGGCCAAAGTAGTGCTTTAATAATTTTTCTGATAGCCTGATCTTCCACACAGGCGAAAAAAAATTCACATTAGATCTCCTGGGTTGTCGGTTACAGGATGGTGTCTGGTGCTATAATGTTTACAATCCTTATAATGAGCATTCAAGAAGCATGGAATGTGTCCTTTGTTGAGTTCTGATGATGAGCTGCTTGACATAATAATTGTCAGGTTGAAACAGAAACAAAGTATCCATTCAACAATGGAATTCAGTGTGTCGACTGTGGCTCAGGAAAAATGGAGTGAAAACAGTAATCTCTTGCTTCGCTGTGTATAAGAATATTACAACAGGCAGTATCAATCATATCCCAGTCTCTCTGACCAATGTCGCTGTGCACCGAGAGTATATTTCTCAATGCCTTATTAAAAAGCTCTGTGAGACAATTATCTACAGATGGTACCCAGTTGTCATCTCGTGGATGTGATGCATAGTGCGACTACTGCTTTTGTTTGTATAGGTTCACATCTGCTGTTAATTTCTTTAGCTAATTTCACCCTCTTCAGCATTTCAAGCTACATCCCACTAAAAATTGTTATGCATAATGTATTCCACCCATCAGCATATCCGCATGGGGGTATCAATGTGTGATGGTGTCACTAATAAGAGTATTGCATAATTATTCCAACCAACCAACCAATCACCTATTGTCTGTTAAATAGAGATGACTTATCAGATACTCTGCAATTGGTATGCTGTCACTCTTAATACACAAAAATGTTTTTGTACTTTTCTTAACATTTCTTTCAACACCTGTAGTTTACTAGGACATTTAAAACATTACCCTTCTGGGTCAATTATCTTACCATCTACCAGAAGTAGGTTTCAGATCATTCGTTCAAAATAGCCTCACAGAATCCCTGTCTTTGGCACCAGTTTTAATTGCATGACTTTCATTTCCCAACCAGCAAATGTAAGTCTCCCCATATTATGATAGCTTGTTCTGGAAACTTATTCATGTTATTCTCCATGATTTCTCTGAAGTGCTCTGCCTGTGTGGCTCCCGAAGCAAACATTTACTAATCATGTGTGCCCCACCTTCAATGCTTACTTTTATCATGATTATTTCACATTTGGACTCCGTTATAACATCAATAGACTGTTTCGAGTTCTTTATGGCAAATAATATGCTGCTAACATTAGCGGATAGCCTAGCCTTCTGATATACGAGGGTTGTCCCCAAAGTAAGTTCCGTTTCTATTTCTATCCACAGCAGTGCTGCAATCGCACTTCAGAGCATGTGCAGCAGTTACTCTCATTCAAGAAGACACGTACACCATTTTCAGCTCGCTACTGCCGACGTGTGCTTTGTAGTGCTTCTTTATAATGTCAGCCGGAATTGAAAAAACCGCCATGTGTGAAATCAGATCTGTGATTCGTTTTGTAAATGCAAAGAAAGTTAAACCAAAGGAAATTCATTGGCAAATCTGCGAGGTTTACGCACAAAATGCTACGAGTGTTTCAATGGTTAGAAGATGGGTCAGACTGTTCAATGAAGGATGTGATCAAGGGCACAATGAAGAACGACGTGGACACCTGTCTGTGGTTACTGATGAACTGGTTCACACAACTGAAGAGAAGTTTAAGCACAACTGTAAGTTTACACTTAGTGCCCTTGCTATGGAAGTTTCACAAATCTCATGATCACTAATTCATGAAATTGTTACTGAAAAACTGAAATTTCGAAAAGTTTGTTCACATTGGGTACCCAAAATTCTTACTGAACAACACAAACAACAACTGACGGGTAGTGCACTTCAGTTTTTGACATGCTACAATCAAGAAGGTGATGGTTTTCTTTCTTGGATAGTCATGGAGGATGAAACTTGGGTATTGTACGACACCCCTGAAACAAAATGGCAACCAATGGACTGGAGGCACACTCCATCCCCAACGAAGGTTAAGCCTAAGCAAATCTTGACACCTCAAAAAGTCATGTGCACCATTTTTTGCGACAGAAAAGGCATTTTGCTGATTTATTTCTTACCATGAGGCCAAACAATCAATGCACATGGTTACTGCGAGACCATTAAGAAATTGCAGTGCGCATACAGAACAAGCACCGAGGATTACTGTCAAAAGGTGTTGTTCTTTTCCACAATAATGCCCAATCTCACACGGCGAATGTGACCAAACAACTCTTACAGGGATTTCACTGGGACGCATTTGATTATCCTCCATACAGCCCAGATCTCACTCCTAGCGACTTTCATCTCTTCTTACAACTAAAATTTGTCCTTGGTGGTCAACACTTCAACGATGATGACGAACTGAAGGAACATGTTACCACATGGTTGAATACACAGGCAGCAACCTTCTATGAAGAAGGCACAGAAAAACTTGTGCCACGCTACGACAAGTGCCTACAACATTTTGGAAGCTATGTAGAAAAGTTGTTTAACAGTTGTACTTTTGTACAATAAATATTTTTTTCTGTACCTGCACACATTTGTTTTATATAACCAAACATAACTTACTTTGCGGACATACCTCATATATTTCAATCTACATTTAGAGTTTTGTTGTAATTGATGTCTGGTTTCAGCCAGTTTTCTGTTCCTAACACCATGCGAGCATTATTACTTTAATAAGTGATACTAATCCTGGGATGTTACAATGGACACTCCTACTATTCACTAATGTCATATTCTCTCTTTCTGATATGGAAGGATAAAAGTTGTGCTCTGAGAGTAATGTGACTGATTTCTCTTTGCTTTTGGCAGACTGATCATCACTAACTTTCAGAGGGAGTTCCTCTAACCTAAAAAGAAGCCATGTCCTTACCTCATGTAATCACAATAGTCTTTGAGTCTCAGAACACAATCATCTTCAGTTGGTACTGATAAGCATCCAATATTCACCAAAAACAATGCTCCAGAATCAATTAGTGCCTGGAAAGGTTAGTCATCTGTCGATCATGAAAGATTTTCACCTGTGTCAGAATCACCTTCATAAATGGTCACCTCATTTAGTTTTAATGATTTTCAGGGGCTGGGGATGCAACTGAACTCTCTGTATGGTGACAGGAAGGAAGGAAGGAAGGAAGATTGAGTTTACCATCCCATTGACATCAAGGTCATTAGAGACGGAGCAAAAGCTTCGATTGTGTCAAGGATAGGGAAGGAAATCAGCGTGCCCTTTCAAAGGAGCCATTTGCTTCATGATTTACAGAAGTCACGGAAAACCTAAATCTTGATGATCAGACGTGGGTCATCCTCCCGAATGCAAGTCCAATTTGCTAACCACTGTGCCATCTCACTCGCAATATATGGTGAGAGGAAATATCTGTGGTGCATTGGAGAGTGACATTGATCAGTATATGGTGATAGGATTTGAAATGCATGTCAGCTGCAGTCATCAGCAGCTCCCTGGCATCCACAGTGTTGCCCTTTTTGATACCTTGGGGCATAAATTTCATCAAATACTCCCATGCTTTCTTTATGGTAGTGTTCAACAAACCCATTTTCTCTGCATGATCGAACTCGCAAGAGCCAGCTGTATCTGTGTCACTGAGAACCTTGGACGTTAATTGATGGCTATGGCATAAACCCAATGTTTCTGACACCATTTCTCATTTTATTACTTGCTACATTAGCAATGCACGGTCCTGACGGTCTTCCATGACTGATACCTGTACGGCATTTGGGAGTCTGTTGAATGTCTTTCACCAGATTCTTTTCTGGTGCATTACCTTGGTGTGCTTGCACCACTTGATACACATCCTATGCAACACAATCTCTTAAGAATAGGACTTGTTTTACTTTTATCATATTCAGGTTTGCTATTTTACACAAAGCCAAACAACACAGTGTGCAGGAATATGTTGTCTCCACCTGGCACTACACTCTGTACTCCAGTTGTCCTTTAGCTATGTGGACCTACTGCTAGTTGTCACCAACTATTCTATTAATTTTCACCTGAAATTCACTTACTGAGCTTTCCCACTTTGTTCTCCAACCACTGCCGTGTTTTACAGTCTCAATAAACGTAAACACTGACAAGACATGTCGTCATCCCATTCTGTTGTATTTACTGAAACGATCAATCCTTTCAGCCATTTAGTTCGATCTTGGCCAGCACCTCATGAAAAAAATGCTAAAAATCTGATGTGCATTTGACTCGCCAACACTTTTGTATCCAGTGGTACCTTGACAATTTGGACCATAGGAGGAAAGTGCTGTTTTTATTTGGATTCCTGCCCGTGAAGGTGACAGCTTTTGCATGGTTGTATTGGGGCCAAGGCAATGTCAGGTTCTGAGATACCTGACATCTCCACCAAACTAGAATCCAGACTCAAGTAACAGTTACA
Source organism: Schistocerca serialis cubense (assembly GCF_023864345.2). Classification (NCBI taxonomy): domain Eukaryota; kingdom Metazoa; phylum Arthropoda; class Insecta; order Orthoptera; family Acrididae; genus Schistocerca; species Schistocerca serialis. The sequence goes on from NC_064638.1 coordinate 371,424,768, forward strand.
ATAACCGAATATTCAATCAGACCCATATCTGCGATATTTCCAAAATGGGGCAAAAACTTTATAATGATGCCTTTCCCCCTCTCCTCTTACTTGAGCATGAGACAGGATGTCAGAAATTTAAAAAAGATCAGTTTTTCAAAAATACATTTATTTTGTAGCATACATCTTACTGAAGAGCTTGTTATATAAAAACATATATCTACGACGAAATGTAAAATGTTATTTGGTCTTAAATGTGCAAAGCAGAGTGCCACGCCTCTTCACACAGCATTCTTCTATCGCACGTCACTGTATTTCGCTCTGTGGAATTCAAACATGTATATTTCATAATGGAAGACATCAAACATATATTCAGGTCAGTGGAAATTAAAGCATCCTGTCGTGCCTCTCCTACTCTCAATCAGCCAGTTTGACATCCTATCCCCCTTAAAAAAGAACTCACAATTAAATCTAACTGGGATTATTTGTGAATGGGAGAATAAGAACTCTTCAAGAAATTTGGACACTTTATTGCCTATTAGCTAATAACTTTCTCTTTTGCGTGACATAAAATTAAATACATGAAACATAAAACCACTAAAGACAAGTGACAAGCAAGACAGTACACATTTCTTGAATCCTTACGCCCCGGAATTTTTTCCCCTGTAATCTTGCTACGGCTTTCCACCATGTGCTTTCCTTTCTGCGAAAGGATCTATTACCTCATCAAAGTATGTGAAAGATTTTACTACGTGAAAAATACAAATGTCGTTGACTAATACTAAAAAGCTGTTAACACGAATAGTACCCCAAGAGTGGTGCGATTTCTCAATTTGATTACGTCTACTTTGTCACTGTCTCCTAGATAAAATGAAATAGGCTCCTCTAATATCGCAGCAATTGCAACATATGAAAAATAAGTGTGACTGTTTTGACACAAATGGTCACTTTTATCTACCTCATTTACATAAATAACATGACAGAATATAATTCACAAATTAGCAATATCAAATGCTTGTTAGGCCTATTAGAAGCAAAAAGTTTTTTCTTAGGATATGGTTTCACATTTCATTCATATGCCTCAGTTTCTCAAGCATGAGATCAAAACTATAGTAGTACAAAAATTTTATATAAATTTGGAATTGTCATATTCTTCCACATAATTTGTGTGATGTCCCAGTTTCTTCTCCCTCCTCATTCTAACAAACTAACATGTCATAACTCATTCTGTTTCTTCCTCCCACTGTCAAAACTTATTCTCCAGTTAAGTTCACTAAACCTGTCAGAATCACCAGTTCAGTTATCCCGCATTTATTCTCCACTTAGTGTTATTAACAACACATTTTCTGCTCTTTTCCAAGAACAGAACTTAAGCGGCTGCTAATTGGAGACCGTTCAACTGGCGCTTAGTAGTGTACCGATCTGGCAAAAATTTTCTGTCAAATTTCATTCTCCTGGGTACACCAAGATGATAATATGTAATCTTTCTTACCTGTTATTCCTGTTAGTTGTTTATTTCCTATCCAGTATTCTATGGATTTTGCTAATAATTAAAACACGCTTATAATTCGCACACCCAATCAACCACATGAACAAACAGCAACTGGTATTAACCCATTCAGGTTTATTCAGCTCAGGTCTTATAGCCCTGTCCTCTTTTGTCTGCGTGAAAGATTTTATTTCTTGACACAATGGGGATTCCCCTGGCACAGACATCGTGTACACTATACACACATTCAAATATCAACTTTTGATTTGTTCAGAAATCAACTTAGAATGTGTTCAAAAATGTTCAAAAACCAACACGGATGTGTTTCAAAATCATATGAATAATCGGTGGATCAGCGTGAGCTGGATGCTAGGCACTTTGTGAAACAAGATTTTTTTCCTAGATTGCTGTCCAGGCAGGTATTCTGGTTTGCCCCCCCCACCCTCTCCCCTCAACAGCAACTAATCCTTCACACTCAAGTACTTTTATTAACTGCACTCAGACATACACACAGAGCTCACATGCCTGTTCCCATTTAAACAAACATAAAATGTTCTGAAACTTCCTGGCAGATTAAAACTGTGTGCCAGACCGAGACTCGAACTCGGGACCTTTGCTCAGTTGGTAGAGCACTTGCCCACGAAAGGCAAAGGTCCCGAGTTTGAGTCTCGGTCCGGCACACAGTTTTAATCTACCAGGAATTTCATATCAGCGCACACTCCGCTGCAGAGTGAAAATCTCATTCTGATAAAATGTTCTAGTAATTTCCAGCATTTCACAAATAAGTAAGACCTAAGACTCTCCTAAAAATTACAAATCTTAAATGATGATAACTGCAGAAAGTCAAAATCTAACAACTGATCCCACATATTGCAAGCCAGCAATTACAAACACAATACCACAGTGGATGATGTAAAGGAAGTGCACATATGTAATACATTATATAATACACACAGCCAGAAATTTATATCTTGTGTTGCTTACCTTCAGTAGCATTTCAACAATGTCCTTTTTCCCACTATAGCATGCAATATACAACGGCGAGTATTTTGTTACAGGATGCATTCTTCCATCAGCATCATATTCAAGTAGTACCTTTGCAATTTCTTTCCGCCCAGATTCACACGCCCTATAAATTGTAAATGATATTTATAAATGTAAATGATACTCATAAACTACTCTGTCTCAAAAGCAGATCACAAAATATGTTCTCAAGAAAAATTTCAATACTCTTTGCTTTTCACTGTAATTCCAACGTAAACTACCGGTACTGCAGCAAGACACAAATAGAGACTATGTATGCTGTACGTTGTATGACGTCATATATACTAGTATCTTAGAACAGCAGAATGTTGAGTTTTAATTGTTATTAACGTACATTAAACTTTACAAATAATGTAAGTCAAGAACCCAATGGCACATGCCTGTAACACAGTTACTACAGAAAGTAAGTAAACACGAAATACGAAAAGCAGATTTTTAGTTCAGCGTGAATTCTGCCTTTTCAAACTGTACTCGATGATTCAAATGTCAATGTCAGATGATTACAGTCACTTACATAAACTGTAAAAACTATGTTTGTCTACATTCAAATAAAAATTAACTTTTTAATAACAATATGTGAAAATGTCCCAATACTAGTACTGATACTTGTAGTAGTAGTAGTAGTAGTAGTAGTAGTAGTAGTAGTAGTAGTAATAATAAGCAACAGCATATCGAATTCAGTAATAAATGCGAAACTCAAAAATAAAAATTACCATAAAGAGTGCAAGCAAAATATATACACTAATAAACTCTCACAGGGCTGTCTAATAAGACAACAGAAGAGACAAGGAGACATTGGGTGGAACCTGGGAGACTCTTCATAAGACAGCAATCAAAATTCCACTAAATTACATCAACACTGGATTTTGTATATAAATAACATTTCAGCTAACAGTCATGATTCCCAATTTCAAGTGTGTCTTTCTCTGCCATTTATTTGTGAAGTTACTTCATGAATAAATGGCATAGTACAGAGAGAAATACACACTTGGAAATATATACAACCTGACCTGTGACATCAAAACATTCCAGAAACAGACTGAACTCTTTAAAGAAATTGCAGAAAAACTGGGGTTGTAAATTTCATTTTAACATGCAGAATATACTATTTGCAATAAACAATGACCATACAGGTAAATAAAGTGAGTCCTATAATATCAGTAGTGCAGTTAAATTATTTAGAAACAAGGAACTGAAATGAAAGCTCATTATGTTACATGGTGGAAAATTGGAAAGAGCATACCATCGGATCAAAAAGTCTACAAGAACTAGAGCATCTTAAAATATATTAAACTGAAACATTATAATTCTATTATAAAATCATAATGACTCTAGATTCCAGAAACATTAATTTTGAACAGGAAAGCAGATATCTGAAATGTTGAAAAAAGAGGATGAAAAGTTATAATAAAAATACTCAGACAAAAAATGCTTAGGCAATCTGGTTAGACTGACAAGCAATTAGCTACACAGTACACAGGCATTTACAATGGCAATAGAAGACAAACACAATATTTTTTTTTTTTTTTTTTTTTACAGCCATATCAAGAGAATGCAACCACGTAGATTTAAAAAACAAAGAGTTGAATTCATTACACAAGCAGTAAAGCAAAAATGGAAACTTTGAAGCAAATTGAGGAAGTATAAAAGAGATCTAAAGTTGGCAGGTATCAGACAAGAAGGTATCCGGAGCAACAAATTTTTTAAAATGTAAATGACATGTTGTTAACAAGGCAAAGGATTAAGGAAATATGTACACAAAGGAAGATCCTACAACATTCCTAAGTACTCAGTATACTCCTAAATAGGTTAATTTGCATCGATAGTAATAATAATAACAATAATAATAATAATAATAGCAATAATAAACACTTGTTAGCAGTGTAGAGAACTTACATGAATAGTAGTGTGTTGGATCCATTAGGTGCCATGTTAACTATAAGCTCTGCATCAGATCCCAGTTGTTGTAGTATAGATTTCACAAGAGCTACATCACCATTCAGACATGCTTCACGTAATGTTTGATGAGAATTTTGTCTCTCTGACTCTTTAACATCTGCAACAAGAATAGCACAATAATTTTATAAAATATAATATCAAGAGGTATCTTTTATTACTGCTCATGACATCATTTATCAAAAGTAATACATTAATCAATAGCTGTTTTGAAAAGTAGAAGCAACATTCAACTGTTGCTGCTCTTCTGTCAATTACAGGTGTACAGTGTGACTTAGTAACTGTTTCCAACATGAAATATTATAAAGATGCAAGATCACAACATCAATATGAATAAATGAACAAATTATTAGAGACCTGAAGCATAAGATTAAAAAGTCTCTCATGAATATTCATCATTCAGTTGGTTAGCATAACAGAATTCATATTGGACAGTCCAAATTAAGATGTACATTGTGTTTTTGTAAATTGTTAGATAATATTTTATTAGTATGTTAATTGTAGGTTTGGTGACTCCATCAGTACATATCTGACTATAAATCCAAAGTTTCAAAGTGTGATGACTGATCAGTATTACGTAGTTTTCTCCCAGCACTTCCTATGACTTTCATTCTACAAATGCCTAGCGTTTTTGAAAATTCTAAGTAGACCACATTCCTGGAACAGAAGCCTCTATATATCCATAACTATAACATGATGAAAATAACTTGCAATTTATAACACTTAGCTTGCAGGAGGGGTGGTTACACTGTTACTCAGGTAATGTTGAGTTAAAAATCGTGCAATAAATTTGAATTTCAATTATATTTACTAGGAAGTAACTAATAAAATAACAGCTTGTGCTCATATGAAAATTCAGAATCTTGCAATCAATTCAAATTTCAATTATAAATATAAGAATGTGCATGTGTGCAAGGTGCATTACAATGACACAAGTCAACCACTGAATACCTTTCTAAATATCTGTCCAATTTTCAATTAACAAAATATTTAAAATACTAAACACTAGTGTGATCAACAAGCTAATAAACCAAACAAACATTTGTTAGTGTAACATTTGAGGGAATCAATCACAGTAATTTACTTCTATTGGTAAAACACATCATCATTTAAGGCCATCTTTAAATATATGTCAATATGAGAAACAGTCTTTTTTTCCAATTAATCACACCACTTATTAGTATTCCACATACATCTTTCAAAAACACTCAAAACCCAACTAAATATAGACTAGCAGCTAGAGGCCTAAGCAACTGCTTTTGCCAATGTAAATAAAAAACATGGATCTAACATTCAACTTGCCTATACTGATATCATCTACAAAGTAGCTGCAGGCATCATATGCTGGATCAGCCAAGGTATCAGTTCCAGAGCCTGAGCTCCACATCCTGTGTAGCTGCTGCATTGTTCCTTATAACTCAGCTTCCATATTTATCTTAAGTTTCTGCACTATCCACTTTCTTTGTCATATTGACAACTCCATGTTATGTATTCGTTGTTCTTTCCAAGACCAAAAGAACCTAGAGTATAATTTTTTAAAACAATAGTTACAATAGCAGTGGGGAAAAATTATATAAAAATGTTTTAAAAGATATTAAAATGGAGCCCAGCAAAAAAATTGGGATTTCCATAAAAAGGTACGTGATAACTGATTTCCATTAGCAAAGTTAGCAACAACAGCAAGAGAGAGAATTAGAGATGGAACACAATGTGGAATGATGCTACAGCATTTTCCTTTCAATCATTTCTTTCTGAACTCTACTGACACAAATTACAGCAATCAGAGCAAAAGCTGAACAACAGTTTTGAAAAGGACTACGCAAAGTAAATCAAAATTTAAGGTGATGTGTTAGTAGTAATTTTGGGAGAAAACCCTCAGGAGAAAATTTTCAAGACAGTTTCCACAGACCAAAACAGATGTCAGAATTTGAAACAAATATTGGTCTGTAACACATCACACATCTGCAACAAATAAAATCATATCCACTCTCTGTGTAGACAAAATACTCCAAAGCCAAGATTTCCAATGAAATTATTTTGAAGTATTCAATTTATACTTGAGCACTTCCATAGTTCAGAGGTTCATGGTCTGACTGCCACAAAGTTTTCTCTGGAATGAGGTCCACTCAGTTTCATGAGAATAAGTGGTGAGCCACTCAAAAAAGGAAGTGACTCCCAGAAATTTTTACAACGGCCATGTGCAAACCCCATGACTCTTCATCAGCTGCATTCAATGGCATCATAGGAAGGAGAACAAAGCAGCAGTTGAGCACCATTTCTCAATAAATCTGGCCTGGTCCTGCAGTTGGATCTTTTAGTTTCAGCTTCACCTGCACACCACATGAGGTATGGTATCATACTCCTTTCGCATACAATACAAAGGTTATCTAGTAATACACTCCTGGAAATTGAAATAAGAACACCGTGAATTCATTGTCCCAGGAAGGGGAAACTTTATTGACACATTCCTGGGGTCAGATACATCACATGATCACACTGACAGAACCACAGGCACATGGACACAGGCAACAGAGCATGCACAATGTCGGCACTAGTACAGTGTATATCCACCTTTCGCAGCAATGCTGGCTGCTATTCTCCCATGGAGGCGATCGTAGAGATGCTGGATGTAGTCCTGTGGAACGGCTTGCCATGCCATTTCCACCTGGCGCCTCAGTTGGACCAGCGTTCGTGCTGGACGTGCAGACCGCGTGAGACGACGCTTCATCCAGTCCCAAACATGCTCAATGGGGGACAGATCCGGAGATCGTGCTGGCCAGGGTAGTTGACTTACACCTTCTAGAGCACGTTGGGTGGCACGGGATACATGCGGACGTGCATTGTCCTGTTGGAACAGCAAGTTCCCTTGCCGGTCTAGGAATGGTAGAACGATGGGTTCGATGACGGTTTGGATGTACCGTGCACTATTCAGTGTCCCCTCAACGATCACCAGTGGTGTACGGCCAGTGTAGGAGATCGCTCCCCACACCATGATGCCGGGTGTTGGCCCTGTGTGCCTCGGTCGTATGCAGTCCTGATTGTGGCGCTCACCTGCACGGCGCCAAACACGCATACGACCATCATTGGCACCAAGGCAGAAGCGACTCTCATCGCTGAAGACGACATGTCTCCATTCGTCCCTCCATTCACGCCTGTCGCGACACCACTGGAGGCGGGCTGCACGATGTTGGGGCGTGAGCGGAAGACGGCCTAACGGTGTGCGGGACCGTAGCCCAGCTTCATGGAGACGGTTGCGAATGGTCCTCGCCGATACCCCAGGAGCAACAGTGTCCCTAATTTGCTGGGAAGTGGCGGTGCGGTCCCCTACGGCACTGCGTAGGATCCTACGGTCTTGGCGTGCATCCGTGCGTCGCTGCGGTCCGGTCCCAGGTCGACGGGCACGTGCACCTTCCGCCGACCACTGGCGACAACATCGATGTACTGTGGAGACCTCACGCCCCACGTGTTGAGCAATTCGGCGGTACGTCCACCCGGCCTCCCGCATGCCCACTATACGCCCTCGCTCAAAGTCCGTCAACTGCACATACGGTTCACGTCCACGCTGTCGCGGCATGCTACCAGTGTTAAAGACTGCGATGGAGCTCCGTATGCCACGGCAAACTGGCTGACACTGACGGCGGCGGCGCACAAATGCTGCGCAGCTAGCGCCATTCGACGGCCAACACCGCGGTTCCTGGTGTGTCCGCTGTGCCGTGCGTGTGATCATTGCTTGTACAGCCCTCTCGCAGTGTCCGGAGCAAGTATGGTGGGTCTGACACACCGGTGTCAATGTGTTCTTTTTTCCATTTCCAGGAGTGTATAACAAAAAGTCGGAGACTTGTGGTGTAGTTTAAATATGAAGGGCAGCAAATGTAGGCTATCAATATTTTTCTTGAGTTCCACTGGGAATTTAATGTACACTGTTGTGCAGCTGCATGACCCATGCAGATTTGGTGCATGATACAAAAAATTAAAACCTGTTATGTCTTTTGCAGGCAATGCTCGTACTGACCAAACTATTCAAGCATATCTCTTGACTGAGATGAAAGTACAAGGTTCTCAATACTTCTGTCTTAATTTCCATACTCCTCTTGGGCTTCCCTGCATATCTCGATAGACTAAAAAGCACAAGAGAAAGGAGATGAGTGTGTGTAACAAACAACTGTTAATTTTAGTAGTTACTAGCAATAAGCAACCTGTCTCTTTAACTTCATAGTACCTCACAACAACTACCAATTCCATTGTACATACAGTCATCAACATGTCATCAAGACGACAAAATTTCGTACCCTGAATGGCACACCATTATAAACTGAAATGTAGGGTTTCTAAATATTTATTTCTGAATGTAAGTCCTATCTATAAGTACAGACATTTCTAGCACCCACAGATGTACAGGGGAGGAATAATGTGTAATAGGCAAGAAAGGATGTACACAGGAAAGGGCAGGTGCTGCAATCCCCAACCCTCTAGAACATAAACATTTTCGCAAACCATATGCTCATCCTGCTCCATCAAACAGTCAGACGTATTAATTCAATACCTATCTGAACAAATTCATGGCATGTAATGAACACTGACTTATAGCATGTGTACCTATAGCCATGTCACTAAATCTCAAAATTATTTCTTCATTCAATGCAAAACTAACATATGTTCCCCAAATGTATATGCTGTAAGTTGCTTTGGTGAAAAAAAACCAGACAGACAATGTTTAGATCTTGCTGGGGCTATTACTGCATAGCAGTAGATTAGTTAGTTCTATTTCAGGTACTGAATCGCACACTGTTTTGTAATTTTTATGAACAGTGACAAGAATACATTAGTGTGATTTTATGAAATGATAATGAGTGGAAAACTCCACTGGCAATCAAACCTATGACCTCTGCATGCTGATTGTCAGAATTAAGTGGCTTTATTTTTTATGTTCACCTAGCAGCTAGATGACAAAGCGAAGCTAAATAATAAAAGTTAACTTTGGCTACTCCTGTGCCAACTTCTATAAACTAATAAACGATAAAAATAAGCTCTAGTAGGAGTCATTCATCTGAAAAATATAACGAATGCACTTAAATTCGAAGTTGCTGCTGAAATGCACTATTATGCAACCATGTAAGGTAAGGAAAAGATTTTGTGCACATAAATTACTGTCTTTTGTACACAGACTGCATGAACGAATGGTGGAGCTTAACATAATGTAGATGACGGCGTTATTAGGACTGGAGCAGATGCTAGAAACAGGGAAATGTGGGCAAGGAAATCAACACTGCCCTTTTCAAAGGAATGGCAGAGAACCTAAATCTCGATGGCTGGACGATAATTCAAACTGTTGTGCGTCTGGATGGAGTCTGGAGTCTCACCTCCGCACCACATCGTTCTGTACTCTATTGAACAGAAAAACTGTGCATCCACCTTATACACGCATCACAAAAATTTTGCATTACCTCGGTTCTGAGAGTTCCGGAACCCGTACAGAAAATTGGAATAGAGATCAACATAAACATCATTTCTGCCCTTTTTATTGCTCTTGAAAACCACAAATTGTATGTTGTACCACCATACAGCGAGACCCTCAGAGGTGGTGGTCCAGATTATTGTACACACCGGTACCTCTAATACACACTAGCACGTACTCTTGCACTGATGCAATTGGCATGTATCCTTCAGAGTGGCTGGTGGGTCACATCATCCATAAACAGCCCTTTTCAATCTATCCCAGGCATATTCGATAGGGTTCATGCCAGTAGCGCTCGTCGGCCTCATCTAATGCCACCCCAAAACAGCAGGGACCTCCACTTTGCTGCACTCACTACACAATGTGTCTAAGGCTTCAGCCTGACCGGGTAGCCTCAAAACACGTCTCTGACAATTGTCTGGTGGAAGGCATACGCAACATTCATCGATGAAGAGAACGTGATGCCAATCCTGAGCGGTCCATTCAGCGTGTTGTTGGGCCCATTTGTACCGCGCTGCATGCTGTCGTGGTTGCAAAGATGGACCTCGCTGTGGAAGTAAGGGGTGAAGTTGCTCATCATGCAGTGTATTGCACACAGTTTGGGTCGTAACACGACGTGCTGCGGCTGCATTATTCAACATGGCGGCGTTGCTGTCAGGGTTCCTCCAAGTCACAATCCGTCGGGAGCAGTCATCCACTGCAGTAGTAGCCCTGGGCGGCCTGAGCGAGGCATGTCATCGACAGTTCCTGTTTCTCAGTATCTTCTCCATGACCGAATAACATCGCTTTGGTTCACTCCGAGACACCTGGAGACACTGCCATTGTTAAGAGCCCTTTGTGGCACAAAGTAACAATGCGGACGCGATCGAAACGCGGTACTGACCGTCACCGTCTAGGCATGGTTGAACTACAGACAACACGAGCCTTGTACCTCCTTCCTGGTGGAATGACGAACTCATCGGCTGTCGGACCTCCTCCGTCTAATATGCGCTGGTCATGCATGGTTGTTTACATCTTTGTGCGAGTTTAGTGACATCTCTGAGCAGTCAAAGGGACTGTGTCTGTGATACAATATCCACAGTCAACGTCTATCTTCAGGAGTTGTGGGAACCGGGGTGATGCAAAACTTTTTTTGATGTGTGTATATGATAAAATACTCATAGTTAATACTAGTGTAACCCTTTACATATTTTCCACCTCCTCGGCCGCAGCGTTGCTTGTAAGTCACTGCTTGTCATCTGACTACATTATCTTTGGTGTGTTTTTGTTTTTATTTGCCATTTTGAAAATGTGTGCTACTGATAACTGCGAACAGTTTACAACTAACTGTATCATCTTGTAAGTAATTTTATTACCACGTGTAATAGCATATTATTAATAACATGTGGGACGTACTACGTATTTTGTAGCATCAGCAAATGTAACGCACACGACTGACTGCATCCAGCGGAAGAAGCACATGTACTCATTAACACTAGTAGAAATTCACTCATTGCAGCTGACGATGAGGATCTAAATCTGTCGTTCGAGTTATCAAAAATTATGTGATTGGCAGACATTTTATTTTTCATATTTACAGTTTACTTAAAAGTTATATCTGAAGATGTATTATTAGCAACATTTAAGAGTTGCTCATAAAATACTGTTGCCAAAGCTGAATTCAAAAAATTTGGTCTAGTATTCGAGGCACACGTGTAGCAGTCTATGTACGTCGGGCCCCCTTCTTTTTTTTTTTTACTGAACGGAAACATCATCTCAAATTTTCTAACCAGCACGCACCATTTAATGTTGCTACTTTGATATATTAATTTTTCCTTGAAGTTTACTCACTAGGTCAAGGTTTCCGCTACACGAACTTTTCGTATTTTTCAGTTTTAATGGACAAAAACTAGAACAGAAACATAAAAAAAACAGGGTGGAGCCCACGATGTTAACAGATGCGACAACCTTAACCATTATTCTATGATCATTGTTAAGGTGGGATGAATATAGTATTAGATTAACAACGGCCTACATGCAAACAACATCAGATTACACAACTACATCCCAAAAGCAGTGTGAAAGTGCATTCTATGTCAAGGGCTCGATATCCTACAACTCAGCTCGTTGTTGTGAAAGCACACGGTACCAGGTATTGTGGATTACAACAAGTGCTACACTAACTCCCCTGCCTCATTCCAGAAAAATACTAGCAAACATTCCCATTAGTCACCAACGTTCATTAATCTTAAATACTAGAAAACAGGTAGCAATAATCAAAACCATTCAAAAACACAATGGAACTTCAGGAAGGCATACTGGGAGACTTGGCTTTCCATACATAATTTGGATCGAACTAAACGACAAACAGCAGAAATTCCAAAAACGGTTCTTGGACACTGTGTCCGAGACATCAAGACGAAACGTATCCCGCGGTTTCGTGAAAGAGGCCGTCTCTTTCTGGAGCAAAGGCAAGAAGCTTTATCAAGATTCAAGAATATGAATGAAATTGTCATATAGGGATGGCCAATCTTTTTGTCAGTTAAAATGGGGAGAAGGTGAAGACGGAAAACATATATGATAGGAAGGCTAACTTGTACCAATCTGAGTAGAGAAGAAAGATATCTGTTAAGATGCAAACTCATTCTAAAATAAAATCAAATGTATCATTTCGTTCCAGGTGTAAATGGCATATAATGCTAAAAAACTATACGGAAAGTACCATGAATCAAGAACATGGATGAGAAACCAAGGACACACGTTAAGTACACAGAAATTTACAGTTCCTTGTTAGGCTCTACTGAAGGACAGATGAACAAGGCCACAAATTCAACTAGATAAAAGACAACCATCTGGACTGGGTCGTGCGTTTGCCAAACGTATATAAAATATAGGGCATGGCCGAAATTTTGGCCGTTCTAAAACTTCGTACACCCACAGAACGTGAAGTTACCGCAACAGCACTTTGAAATATCTGGTATAAATGGGTGGAAGAATCTTTACGTCACGGAATATCGAATCACTTTAGTAGTCTTCTTCTTTGTCTTCGATGACACGACGTTGAAGTCAAAATACATCACCATTGCTTTTAACATAATGTTTTTCTGAAGTTGGTTACGACTGGCAAGTACAGAGCTAAAACATCTAAAGCGCAGCTGACGCGGGGAATAATTAAAAATGAAGTACAAATCCAACAGGGCAAGGATCAACCCAGTTTTCTCTTGAACTGGGGTGATCTGAATCAGGATGGTCGGACCATGTTCTCCCCGAATAAGAATCAAATGTCTTGATCACGGGATGACTGGTAACTGCGGAGAAGTTTTCTTTTTTTATTTCCATGTTTCAATGCTTCTTCATCTCCTTCAACGGTTTTTCTTCTGATCTCGTTATTTTCAACATTTCACCAACCTATCATGACTCTGATCTAACATTGCAAAACACTGCATTATGGAAGCAATCAGGATTTTCGTTTGATGGTAATTTCTCCTCATTAAGTTATCTTTCATGTTAAGAAATAGGACGAAATTATTTGGGGTTCAAACAAAAGAGTAAGATGCTCAAGGAATAAATCACAATTACTACAGATGCAACTTTTGGTTTGCGACAGCTGGTGTCATTTCGAACGTATACCGGTGAAATCAGTACTTTCCGTCGGTGTCAGACTTGGTCGTGCTTCAATTTATTTTTGTTCAAACTAATAACGAAGCGCCAAAGGCGTCTTTTAGTATTCTTAATTTGTTCTAGTAATGTAACAGTATTACACCCCGACGATTTCTGAAAACAGAACCTTTGCCCTTTGCACATGAAAAGCGAAGCTCTCCGGTTTTCGGTCGGGTGACAGCGTTAAAATACTGCAACGTTTCGACGAGTGTCATACTCATCATCTTTTGCCAAAGTAACACACTTCGTCAAAAGCTGATTAGTATGACACTTGTCGAAACATTCTGGTATCTTGACGCTGCCGACCTGCTAGATACCCAAGAGTTTGACATCAATAGTTTACGGCCAAGAAAGTCTACAGAACCTTTCAGTCGACAAACTTTTTTTTTAATTTTATTTTATTTTTACCTTCGATAAGACAGTCACCAACCTTTGTCCGTCGTTAGGATTCTTGTATGGACCCGGGAGTGTGGTGATTGACTCAAGCTTGATCTGAGGTCACGATTAGGGGAAAGCCTCCTGTAGACTGCACCTGAACGTTGCATGTTAATGCGTAGAATTGGTCCAAAAAACTGCACTCGCGTCAACTAGCACGCACAAAAAGCTTTCTCATATTCAGTCTATCGTGCAGAATCTAATCCACTGTGATCTTCCAGTAACTATATCATCACCCTCTTCTTTTCAGTATTTTCTTTGTGATGGATTGAACTGGTGGACCGGAGCACGCTTTATCTTCTTCATTTCTGCGACCACGTTTAGGACCAGTTGAACCAGAGGTACGTAATCACAATCACATCGCGGAGTCTGGATAAATTTAACCCAATTCGATTTTGGTCTAACCAGCTGTTCAGTCTTTCGAATGAAAAAGTTTACTAGCAATATGTTAATAGCTACTGTTATCCCCAATGCCAAACGTTGCCGCTTCAGATGGCTGCCATCAAACAATTTTACGTTACATCCGATTGAAACTTTCAACGAAAGCGTTAAAAGTGCCAAAGTTTAATAAAGTTTAACGCGATGAACTTTACTTGCTTACCAGTCCAACCAAAGGAGGTGGTGTCGTGGCAAGACAATAGATCCACACTCGGGGGGTTCTGGCCTTATCCCATGTCTTTACCAGGTCAGCAGGTTAATCTTGATTTGGCACTGTTAGTGGTAGATGGTGACCGAGTACCCCTTCTGTCGCCCCCCCCCCCATCCACCCCGCTCCCCCTTGGGGACAGAATTTGTATACCTCATATATCTGCGTCTGGCGTTACCCGTGTGAAAGTGTAAGAAAGTTTTCGAAATATCTGTGAATCAGGTAACTGAGTGAGGATGTGGGAATCAGCCCAATATTCACCGAGTCAGATTTCGCAAACCGCCAGAAAACATCTAGGCTGACCGGCACACCAGCCATCATCTTTTATCCACCAGGTGGATTCGATTCGGGGTTAGCACGCCTCCCCTTATCCCACATGAGGCTATCCAAGAGGGTTAGTTAGATTATGTGATCTCCCTAAATCGCTTAATGCAACTGGCGGAATGGTTTCTTTGAAAAGCACGCAACTGATAGCCTTTTGCCAAGCCGCCTCTAATGATCATGTCGTCGATGAGATCTTAATTTGTAATCTGCCCCCTCCCCCCACCTCATCAATATTACGGGGACACTACTTCGTGGCAGTTTTAGGTAGGGAGTGTTTTTAATTACGGCTGCATAAGATACCGATAGAGGTCTGGCCTGGAATACAACTACCAACCGCAGCAAACAATTGCGCTTAACCACTACCAGATCCTTTGTGCGTTGCAATTTGCTTTGGGTTGTGGACTGCTTGTCTCATTTTTTTTCCTTTTTCTTATTTTGAAATAAGTGAAGAGACTCCTGCTGGTGCATAAAGGAATTCGAATGAGACTCTCATCACAACAAAATGAATCAGCGATTCTTATGACCTTTATGTCAGTTCTGCTTTCGTGGAAGCACAGAACGCGGCGTAGGATGGCAGCCCTTCGAGAGTGAGGCGGGGCTTATTCCCCGCATAGCTTCTCTCCATTCGGGCAGTCTTCCTCTAAGTTCTCGTTTGTTTATGGTTGCGGCCGACTGCCACGATATACATTCCGCATACGACCTTGCTTTTCTTAGGCCAGTAAGAGAGTGACTGATAAAATCTGTTTAAGCAACCAAGGTAACATTCGCTTGAGTTGCTGTAGTTATATCACAGATATACTTAATTTGGATGGCTATGGTCCGATTAAAATCACTTGATAGTTGACACTTACGTGTTGGAGTTGGTTTCCTCCAATCAGAGCACTGAACGTCACGCCCGAACCGTTCGTCGTTGCCAAACTGACACAAGAAATGGTCATTTCACTTCCAATTCCTCGTCCGGTTTTCTTGCCAGGTGTATTTGGATCCCGAATGCTGGGTTGGTTCTTTTATTTCTTATTTCGTATTTCATCCTACATGATAAGCACGCCAAAAGCAATCACACACACACACACACACACAATGCTAACGAAATATACATGTTTCGTACACAGCACTAACCAGATACTCCCACACAAGATGCGGTTCAGCGTCCCCCGCACAGAGATCGGTTTACATTAGATAGATAAACTTCGCACGACATTGCGTGAAGCCGAATTTTTGAAGACTGCAATTCATCGTTCCGAGTGCTTCAGCAGAGTTATATTTATAACAATCAAATTCAGTGCAATAGCGTAGCGCAGTACTTAGCGTATAGAGCCTGATGTGTGGTAGGACTTCAGTTTGAATCTCGTCAAAGGCTTGTAATTGCTAAATCTAATGATCATTCAATTAATGTGTTTAAATGCATTTTTTATTTCCAATACTCTGCCGCGCCATTTTCATCATCTTACTGACTCTTACTTGCTCTTATTTTACTTCCCATCATTTATTTATTTATTTCGTTTGGAGTCTGCCTGTGCCACATATAATCTGCAACCTAGTGCCAACAAAGACTGCTCATCGGTTGGTAATGCGGCAGCTCGTGTAGCCAGAGTGAGGATGGTTTCAGGTAAGAAATGACAGCGAGAAAGTACAGTTTGCTTTTAGGACTGAAACTGAAATCTCTCTATTAACTGCTGTGAACAAAGCGATTCGTCAGATCGCTGACAGCCGTTTTCTCGGAGACATTGCACGTCAGGAGGTCGTTAGGTCACGACATGAGTTCCTATTCGCGGCTACGAGACGTGTCGTGCGCTGCAGATCAGTCACTGTCACTTAAAATCAGCTGCCCACAGAGCATCTTGCATTCGCCGGCCTCTTCTAACATTGCTCCGCGTTACACATTAACAGCATTTGTGAAGTGACCCGCGGTGTTTGTGTGTTGCATACAGGGTGTTACAAAAGGGTACGGCCAAACTTTCAGGAAACATTCCTCTCACACAAATAAAGAAAAGACGCTTAATTTCCATGTTAGAGCTCATTTTGGTTTCGTCAGTATGTACTGTACTTCCTCGATTCACCGCCAGTTGGTCCAATTGAAGGAAGGTAATGTTGATTTCGGTGCTTGTGTTGACATGCGACTCAGTGCTCTACAGTACTAGCATCAAGCACATCAGTACGTAGCATCAACAGGTTAGTGTTCATCACGAACGTGGTTTTGCAGTCAGTGCAATGTTTACAAATGCGGAGTTGGCAGATGCCCATTTCATGTATGGATTAGCACGGGGCAATAGCCGTGGCGCGGTACGTTTGTATCGAGACAGATTTCCAGAACGAAGGTGTCCCGACAGGAAGACGCTCGAAGCAATTGATCGGCGTCTCAGGGAGCACGGAACATTCCAGCCTATGACTCGCGACTGGGGAAGATCTAGAACGACGAGGACACCTGCAATGGACGAGGCAATTCCTCGTGCAGCTGACGATAACCCTAATGTCAGCGTCAGAGAAGTTGCTGCTGTACAAGGTAACGTTGACCATGTCACTGTATGGAGAGTGCTACGGGAGAACCAGTTGTTTCCGTACCATGTACAGCTTGTGCAGGCACTATCAGCAGCTGACTGGCCTCCACGGGTACACTTCTGCGAATGGTTCATCCAACAATGTGTCAGTCCTCATTTCAGTGCAAATGTTCTCTTTACGGATGAGGCTTCATTCCAACGTGATCAAATTGTAAATTTTCACAATCAGCATGTGTGGGCTGACGAGAATCCGCACGCAATTGTACAATGACGTCATCAACACAGATTTTCTGTGAACGTTTGGGCAGGCATTGTTGGTGATGTCTTGATTGGGCCCCATGTTCTTCAACCTACGCTCAATGAAGCACGTTATCATGATTTCATACGCGATACTCTACCTGTGCTGCTAGACCATGTGCCTTTACAAGTACGACACAACATGTGGTTCATGCACTATGGGCTCCTGCACATTTCAGTCGAAGTGTTCGTACGCTTCTCAACAACAGATTCGGTGACCGATGGATTGGTAAAGGCGGACGAATTCCATGGCCTCCACGCTCTCCTGACCTCAACCCTCTTGACTTTCGTTTATGGGGGCATTTGAAAGGTCTTGTCTACGCAACCCCGGTACCAAATGTAGAGACTCTTCGTGCTCGTATTGTGGACGGCTGTGATACAATACGCCATTCTCCACGGTTGCGTCAGCGCATCAGGGATTCCATGCGACGGAGGGTGGATGCATGTATCCTCGCTAACGGAGGACATTTTGAACATTTCCTGTAACAAAGTGTTTGAAGTCGCGCTGGTACGTTCTGTTGCTGTGTGTTTCCATTCCATGATTAATGTGATTTGACGAGAAGTAATAAAATGAGGTCTAACATGGAAAGTAAGCGTTTCCGGACACGTGTCCACATAACATGGTTTCTTTCTTTGTGTGTGAGGAATGTTTCCTGAAAGTTTGGCCGTACCTTTTTGTAAAACCCTGTATGTCTGACGACACCTAACAGTCCAGGTCTAAAAGAGGTTCACCTTCGCGACTGAAGCGCTCTCTGAATATAAAGTTAAGTCTGTTGCGAACGCTGTTGCCTGCACCCAGGAGCAGCACGTGCTGCGCGTGGGAGGGAGAGGAGGCGCCATTCCGCGTGCAGGAAGCGGCCCAATTACCTCCGATAGAGGAAGAGACTGCTGCGTCCGCTGCGTTACCAGCCCGCTTTCTGAAGCCAATTGCTTTGAAATGGCGCCGGTGAAAACAAAACGCTGTATGCTAAACAGGCAGGCGGCAATGGTGCACCAGTTGTAAGTTACGGACGTTACACGCCGCAGACCGTTTGTGCAGATAAAGGGACTCTCAGACATTGTAAAGTTATTTGCATACAAAGCTTCACAGACGTCTTGAACGTATAGAGAGAGTTACGAGAATTGACTGTTGTGTTCTCAATCATTAACTTCATCTGTATGTATATCTATCTCCACATTCTGAGAAACACTTAAGTGTATGACGCAGAGCACATCCCACTGTACCAGTTATTAGGACTTTCTCTCGCTCTAATCACATATGCAGGGCTGGAAGAGTGATTGCTGCAAATAGTCTAATCTTGTCTTCACGATCCCTGTGTTATATTCCTAGATTGATCACTTCAAGTTTGTTCTAGAAACGTTGTAAGTAGATTTTCACGGGATAATTTGAGTCTATCTTCAAGCGTCAGCCAATTCATTTCTTTCAGTATCTTCGTGACACTCTTCTATGGGTCAAACGAACCTCTAACCATTCGTGCTGCCTTTCTCTGTAAACGTTCAGTATCCCCTGTTAGTCCTATTTGGTACGGATTCCACATACTTGAACGATATTCTAGGACTGGTCGCACGGTTGTACGAAATCTTCCCTCCATTTTCTTACTATTCTACCAATGAACCACAGATTGTCATCTGCTTTACCAGCGACTGAGAATATGTGGTCGTTCCATTTCGTATCCCTAACAGACTGTTACTCCCAGTTATACATGAGTTCACTGATTCCAACCCTGACTCAGTGCTATTGTAGTCATAAAATATTAATTTTTTTCGTGAAGTGCACAGTTTTACATTTCTGAATATGTAAAGAAAGTTGACAATCTTTGCACCACTATGAAACCTTATCCAGCTCTGGCTGAATATTTGTGCAGGTTCATTCAGGCTGTAGGACTACTTCATTACAGATAACTGCGTCATCTGCGAAAAGTGAAAGGTTACCGTCAATATTGTCCGCAGGATCATTAACTTGCAACGTGAACAGCAAGGGTCCCAACACACTTCTCTGGGGCACACCCGCAGTTACTTCTGTATGTGTCAATGACTCTTTGTACAAAGTAACGTGATGCATCACCGATCAAAGAATCCTCAGTCCAATCTCACATTTCGCTTAATACCCCATACGATCGTACTTTTGATAATAAGCGTAGATAAGGTACTGAGTCAAATGCTTTTCGGAAATCGAGAAATACTGCATCTACCTGACTGCTTGGCTCCATGGCTTTCTGGATGTCATATGAAAAAGTTGGCTTTTAAGCGATCGGCGTTTTCAAAATCCATGATGGGTGGCATGGATGAGATCATTCTGGTCGAGACACCTCACCACATTTGAACTCAGAATATGTCCTACGATTCTACAAGAAATTGACGTCAAAGATATTGGACAGTAGTTTTGTGGATCACTTCTGCTACCCTTCTTGTAGACGGGTGTCACTTGTGTTTTTTTTTTTTCCCCCAACTACTGAGCACGGTCTCTTGTTCGAGGGACCTACCCCGTATATTATGAGTGAACAACGTGTCAAGTCAGCTGCAAATACAGTATACAGGGTGTCCCATTTATCTTGACCATCCTAAATAACTGTTTGTCCAGATGCAAATTACAAAATGTTTCAAGCACATGTTCTTTAGCCGTGAGGGGGACCTCAATCAGCATGATTTCCTTCGTTGTAGCTTTGTTTTTTACAAAGATACGACCAGTGGTATGGCTTTTTTAAATGGAGCCATGTATTTTTATTCGGTAATTCATTTCCTCTCCTAAAAAACTATTAAAAATGTATCACAGTGCACCATTCACTGATACACAACGTTATAAATTACATAACAGAACACTGACTTTGAGCCCGGGATCACAAACTCGTGCACTTGTTAGAGTTGTCAGAAAACAAATGAAAACCAAATAAAACTATAACACAAAATTGAGTTTGACTCTCCTGTACTGCTGCCCACGAGAAGAATATTCAAAGGTGCTCAAAGTGGTGACCCTGGACACCGATACACTAGTGCACTCGTTGAATGAAATAATTATTTACTGCTTCCAGTGTTGCCCGCTGAAGAGAATTACAAGCAAGCACGATACTTCCTGAATGTCCTCTGGAGTTGTTGGAACATCGCGATTGACAACGTCTTTAATGCGTCCCCAAAGAAACAAGTCCAGAGGATTTAAATCAGGACACCTAGCAGGGCAAGTAACTGTTCCTCTTCTACCAATCCATCTGGCAGGATACCTTCGGTTCAGAACACGACGTGCACGCAAGGCATTTTGTGCTGGGCATCCATCGTGTTGATACCACATAAGCATTCTGGTTCTTAGCGGCACTTCATCCAGAAGAGGCGGAAGAATTCGTCTGGGGAAGATGGCAAATGCTGTGCGGCTTAAACTACCATTGATGAAATAAGGGCCAATAATTGTAGTACCACTCCACACGTTAACCCTCCATTGACGCTGATGTTCCACCTGTCTAAGCCATCGTGGGTTGTCGCTGGACCAATAATGCTTGTTCCTTGTATTTACCTGTCCTATGTTTGAGAAGTAACATTCAGCGGTAAATAGAACATTGGAGAAGTAGTTCCGGTTGGCGAGGATTTGCTGCTGTGCCCACTGACAGAACTGTACACTTCTCTGAGAATCATTCCCGTGCAATTCTCGATGTAGGTGTACATGGTAAGGGAGGAAACGGTGACGTGTAAGAATACGATGTACATTGGTTTTAGGAATGCCAATCTCGTGTTCAAGCTGTAGTGTGCTCATATGTGGATTCATAGCAACGAAAGCGAGAACAGTAACTTCAGCAGCTTCGCCTGTACGAGTGTTACGACGATAGCGTTGTCGTGGGTTGAAACTTCCCGTTTCCTGAAGCGTCGCAACAAGACGAGAAAAAAATCCGTCAGGAAGATGGGCTATTGTCAGGATCTCGCTCTCTGTACAGTTCCGCTGCCTACGTAGCAGTCGGCCAGGATGGCCGAGCAGTTCTAGGCGCTACAGTCTGGAACCGCACGACCGCTACGGTCGCAGGTTCGAATCCTGCCTCGGGTATGGATGTGTGTGATGTCCTTAGGTTAGTTAGGTTTAATTAGTTCTAAGTTCTAGGGGACTGATGACCTCCGAAGTTAAGTCCCATAGTGATCAGAGCCATTTGAACCATTTTGAACCTGCGTATCATTTCGCGTACCTTCAACAACAACAACAACAACAATAATAATAATAAAAGAAACGTTATGTCGATGCAGTTTGTAGGAAGGACAGCCTTCACTGTATGCCTACTCTACACTACAGTATTTAAAAGGACTAAACTACTGTACTAAATGTACCCATACATAAGAAAACAGTATTGCAATTACTGTTCTGCTAACTTACAATTTCCCATAGATGAGTAGCATTTCTACCTTCTCTTCGTTGGTGTCGATTCTACTCACACAACTCTTCAAGCAACGATGGTTGACAGAATGACGGGTGTGCATTCTCCCTATGTTTACATTTGTCCTCTGTCAACGTCAGCACGTGGATGTGTTCCATTACCCCGAGTACCTGCACTAAGCGCTGGTAGCGTCAACGCCATTGTTGTGTTATGTAATTAATAACGTTGTGTTTCAGTTAGGAGAGGCAATGAATTACCGAATAAAAATACAGGGTTCCATTTAAAAAAGTCATACCGCTGTTCATATCTTTGTAAAAAAACAAAGCTACAACAAAAGCAATCATGCTGACTGATGTCCCCCTGACGGCTGAAGAACACGTGCTTGAAACATTTTCTAATTTGCATCTGGACAAGCAGTTATTTAGGGTGGTCAAGATAAATCGGACACCCTGTATAATCTGATAAGGATTCCACCGGGCTCTGTAGCTTTGTTCAGTTTTCGTGATTTCAGCTGTTTCTCGACGTCACTAACGCATATACCTATTTCACTTACCTTTTCAGGACTACATAAATTAACTTTGGACAATACTGCTGTGTTTATGTTCGTAAAGGGACGTTTGAAAACGGAGTTAAGCGTTTCAGTTCCTGTCTCGTCTGGGTGTGACTGGACACTAACTTTGGTACCATTACCAGCCTTTACGTATGATCAGAATATGTTTAGGTTTGAAACAAACGGTGGTGCTAATTACGCTCTAGTATCGAAACAACTGGCTTTTATAGTTCAGTATTGGCGTATACGTTTCGTCTTTTTCACCTTCACTGCGTATGAGACTCTTTAGTACGATATTCGTACCGGCGGTTTCCAAATGAATGTCAGCGGTTTAAGGCATTGTAGCACTTATTGCATTCAACTTATAAATAATGCATCGCTTGAAAGAGCAACTGGAACAGTTCTGTTTGTCAGCAAATCCCCACGAAAAGGTACAATTTCAACGAGATTCCCCTAAATTTAATCTTTTCTGTGCCATATCCCGGCGGAAAATTTAGAGGCCTTGCCTTTTCGATGAAGCAACGGTGGGCGACCGGTTAAACGACACGACGTTGTACACGGCCGCTGGCTAGGCCGCAAGGGGCCGGACGACAGCGCTTGTTCCGCTTGGCCTCCACGTTCACCCGATCTGACGCCATGCCTTTGGAGGTTCACAAAGGATCGTGTGTATGTGCCTCCGCTACCGGCTGAGCTACACGACTTCAGAGACAATACGGAACCAGTTGTTGCAACAATTACTCCAGACACACTGATCAAGATTTGGGGAGAACTCGCCTATCGACTCGATACGTAATCTGTGACCAATGGTGCTCACTTGTAACACCTGTAATTTAAACTGTCTGAGTTTCTCCTTCATCTGATTTATTGTTTACAATTTTAAGTTGAATATAATAAATGCTGAATAGCCTTAAAATCTCTATATCCATTTCGAAACACTCGATATATTTATTGTTCTCATGTTTGACATAGATTTGTCTCTAAGAACTGATAAAGGAAGAAAGATTGGAGTTCAACGTTCCGTCGACAAAGAAATTATCACAGACTAGGCACAAGTTCGTGTTGGAGAAGGAAATCGTCTCTCTCCTTTTCAAGGGGACCGATTCTGGCATATGCTTTAAGCGAAATAGAGGAATCGTGGGAAAACCTGCGTGTGGATGACCGGACGGGGATTTGAACCACTATCCCTCAAATACGAGACCATTGTTTTAGCACAGTGTCACCTAGCTTAGGGGAATTGCTAAAACGGTTCGCGTTTCACCTTCAACAGTTTGTTACAGTTTTAGGAGACGATCCAAAATTTTTGTTACTGTGATTCAACACAGGCTTCTAATTTGTGATTATTACAGATTGATGTGCAAATATCCGATCTATAACGGCATGCTGCGTAGCCACTATGGGCATTATACTATACGAATTCATAAAAAAATTGGCAATGTTAGTAGTGGGCGGCCGGATGCTCTTCCTGACGCGACCGCTCTCCCCGAGACGGAATTTGTGTTCCCTGTGTGTCTGCCTGGTGGGCCAAAACATTATGATCACATGCGTAATAGCTTGTTTGTCCGTCTTTGGAACGAAACGCATCACTGACTCTGCGTGTCAGAGATCAGAAAGTTTATTGGAAGGTTTATGGAGGTATGTGGCATTAAATGTCTACGCACAGGTCGCGTACATTTACATCTACATGGATACTCTGCAAATCACATTTAAGTGCCTGGCAGAGGGTTCATCGAACCATCTTCACAATTATCTATTATTCCAATCCGTATAGCACGTGGAAAGAATGGACACCTATATCTTTCCGTACGAGCTCTGATTTCCCTTATTTTATCGTGGTGATCGTTCCTCCCTATGTAGGTCGGTGTCAACAAAATATTTTCGCATTCGGAGGAGAAAGTTGGTGATTGAATTTCGTGAGAAGATTCCGTCGCAACGAAAACCGCCTTTCTTTTAATGATTTCAGCCCAAATCCTGTATCATTTCTGTGACACTCTCTCCCATATTTCGCGATAATACAAAACGTGCTGCCTTTCTTTGAACTTTTTCGATGTACTCCATCAGTCCTGTCTGGTAAGGATCCCTCACCTCGCAGCAGTATTCTAAAAGAGGACGGACAAGCGTAGTGTAGGCAGTCTCCTTAGTAGGTCTGTTACATTTTCTAAGTGTCCTGCCAATAAAACGCAGTATTTGGTTAGTCTTACCCACAACATTTTCTGTGTGTTCTTTCCAATTTACGTTGTCCGTAATTGTAATACCTAGGTATTTAGTTCAATTTAAGGCTTTTATTTTAGACTGATTTAGCGTGTAACCGAAGATTAACGAGTTCCTTTTAGCACTCATGCGGATGACCTCACACTTTTAGTTATTTGGGGTCAACTACCACTTTTCGCACCATTCAGATATTTTTTCTAAATCGTTTTGCAGTTTGTTTTGATCTTCTGATGACTTTATTAGTCGATAAACGACAGCTTCATCTGCAAACAACCGAAGACGGCTGCTCAGATTGTCTCCCAAATCGTTTATATAGATAAAGAACAAAATGGTTCAAATGGCTCTGAGCACTATGGGACTTAACATCTGTGGTCATCAGTCCCCTAGAACTTAGAACTAATTAAACCTAACTAACCTAAGGACATCACACACATCCATGCCCGAGGCAGGATTCGAACCTGCGACCGTAGCGGTCACGCGGTTCCAGGCTGAAGCGCCTAGAACCGCATGGCCACACCGGCCGGCAGATAAAGAATAGCAAAGGGCTTATAACACTACCTTGCGGAACTCCAGAAATCACTTCTGTTTTACTCGATGACTTTCCGTCAATTACTATGAACTGTAAGTTTATTGTATGTAAACTTCACGTAAATAACGAACCGCGATTTGCATGTGCGGTGATGGCGCCCGATAGCGACCCAGAGGGTTCCATAGGATTTACATCAGGCGAACTTGGTCGCCGAAATATCAACGTGAGTTCACGATAATGATCCTCAAACAACTGTACCACAGTTCTGGCTCCGAGACATGGACAATTATACTGCTGAAAGATGACACCGCCCTCGGTGAAGACATCAAGCTTGAAGGGCTGCAAGTGGTTTGCAGCTGTCCGCGTGTCTTCGATTACTACCACAGGTCCCATGCAAGCGAAGGAGAATGCCTCTCATAGCATAATACTGCTACCACCAGCCTGCATCCGTGGCGCGCTGCACGTTTCGAGCTACCGTTCATCTCGATGATGGCGTTTGTGAAGATTGCCAGCGACCTAGTGTGGCAAAAATGTCATTCTCCCGAAGACCCGACACTTTTCTACTGATCGACGGTCGTATCCCGATGGTATCGTGCACACTGCAATCGTAGTTAGCGATATCGTTGGGTCAACATGTGAACACGAAGGGGTCGCCTGCTGCAGAGCTCCACGTTCAACGATGTACAATATACGGTGTGCTCCGAAACAATTGCGCGTGCACAAGCTCTCTTTCGGCAGAGATGCTACAGATCACCAACTATCGTATTTTGCAGAGCAGACAAGCCTCCGAACCTCAAGTTCTGTGACGAGTCGTGGACGTCCAACCATTTAGCGCCTATTGGTGATTTGACTGTCCTACCTCTTTACATGGATGCTCACGACATTAGCACGTGAGCATTCAACCAGCTTCGCCGTTTACGAGATACTCGTTGACAGGCCCTACGTAATAATAATCTGCCCTTCGTCAAAGTCACTTATCTGAATGGATTTCCCCATTTGTAGCCCGTATCTTCGCTAGGGTGATCCCCTGCCCATGTCTGGTCCGCTTACATACTTTTGTTACCGAGTCACGTGTCCGCAGGCCATCATGCGGGATCCAACGTCGCGACGGGCAATAGTCACAAGTGTGTATGCAAGTGTCAGGAAGTTTTTCGAAATGTTTGGATAGCATGTAACTGAGTTGGAACGTGGTTACAAGCATGGTATCTAATTGGATGTGGGAAACCGTCTAAAAGCCACATCCAGGTTGGCTGGGCCACCGGCCCTCGTCGTTAATCAGCCGGGCAAATTCGATGCGAGGTAGGCGCGCCTCGCCGTGTCCGGAAGCAGGCGTTCCAGCAGGTCTGGTTATCCAGGCGAATACTCTCAAATAAGGAGCTAATGGTATTACTTACGCCTTATAGTAACAACTTAAGCTCATAGAAACTATTCAAAATTATGGCCTAAATGCGTGCACTACAACGTAATCCACGGACAAAAAAGAAATCTAAGTTCGTAATCTTATGGCCACATTGCTTACACTCATTGCCTGCGATATGGGTAATGTTGCTGCTTCACTAGTATTCTCCACACTGTATTTTTCAAAAAGTGCATTTCACGTGGGTTTCTTAATGATGAACCTTCTAGAACATGGTCCGAATTCATCTCCTCAAATGTTACTATACGAAGAAACGGTTTGTCGGGAACTGTGAACAGATATATCTGGCGTGAAGGATCCAATTTCTTGTAAATCTATACCCGCTGCGATAAATTTCTGTCAATTAATATGGCTCCTGTTGCGACACTTTTCTCTGTCCGTTCAAGTTTCCGGTTATTACATCCCACCGCAGCATGCATTAAATATGTTAGCAACTTCCTGTTCCGAATGACGCTTCATCTCCGACTACAGTCGTGAACTATAAACAGTGGTAAACTCGACCGCGGGTAAATTACGAACGTCTGTATACTGTTTTTCAAGGTAGCGCCCCTAACGTCGACGGAGCAGGCAATTGTTAGTTATGAAACAAGCAGTTTACAAACATCTGCCCCACACACTGATACACAGTTATTTCAAGACCTGTCGGCCGCGCGGGATTAGCCTAGCGGTCTCAGGCGCTGCAGTCATGGACTGTGCGGCTGATCCCGACGGAGGTGCGAGTCCTCCCTCGGGCATGGGTGTGTGTGTTCGTCCTTAGGATAATTTAGGTTAAGTAGTGTGTAAGCTTAGGGACTGATGACCTTAGCAGTTAAGTCCCATAAGATTTCACACACATGTGAACATGTGAACCCCGTGTCGAGCTGAAACGGCAAACTAGTGCTGAGTTAAGGGAAAGCTGAAAGGCGCAAGGAATATGTAGAAGGGTTATAAAAGGAAAATGAATTTGAAGACAACATTATAGAAACCAAACAGGAAGTAGATGATGATGAAATGGGAGATACAATACTGCAAGAAAAAAATGACAGAGTACTGGAAGACCTGTGTCGAAATACGTGGAGTAGACGAGATTCCCTCAGAACTATTGAGATCCTTACAAAACTATTCCATCTGATGTGCTTGATATATGAGGCTTGTGAAATATCCCAAGTTTTCAAGAAGAATGTAATAATTAGCAATTTCAAACAAGGCAAGTTCTGACAACTGTGGATATTATAGAACTATCAGTTTGATAAGTCATGGTTGCAACATCCTGGCACGGATTATTTACAGAAGAATGGAAAACCTGACAAGAGACCAACGTCGGGGAAAATTAGCACGGCTTCCGGAGAAATGGTGGAACACGCGAGGCAATAATGACCCAACTACTTATCTTAGAAAATAGTCTAAAGAAAGGCAAACTGACATTTGCAGCATTTGCACATTTAGAGAAATGTTTTGGCAGTGTTGGGTATTACAAAGGCAGTAGGTGTAAAATAGAGAAAGCGCAAGTTTATTCACAATTTGTACAAAAAGCAGACTGCAGTTATAAGGGTGTAAGGACATGAAAGGAAAGCAGTAGTTGAAAAGGGAGTACGACAGGGTTTCTGAAGAAGAAAAATTTGTTAACATCGAATATGAATATAAGTGTAAGGTGGTCTTTTCTGAAGGTATTTGTATGAAATGTAGTCATGTATGGAAACGAAACATGGACGATAAACAGTATAGACAAGAAGAGAATAGAGGCTTTTGAAATGTGGTGCTGGCGGAAGAATGCTGGAGATTAGATGGGTTCAAAAATGGTTCAAATGGCTCTGAGCACTATGGGACTTAACATCTGAGGTCATCAGTCCCCTAGAACTTAGAACTACTTAAACCTAACTAACCTAAGGACATCACACACATCCATGTCCGAGGCAGGATTCGTACCTGCGACCGTAGCAGTCGCGCGGTTCCAGATTGAAGCGCCTAGAACCGCTCGGCCACCACGGACACCTGGGTGAAAATGACTTCCAAGTTCGTGGTGCCCTCAATCGGTAATGCTGGAATTCACTATGGTGTTGGACCACCCTTAACCTTGATGACAGCTTTTACTCTTGCGGGCTTACGTTCAATCAGGTGTTGCAAGGTTTCTTGGGGAATGGCAGCCCATTATTCACAGAGTGCTGCACTTAGGAGAGGTATCGATGGCGTTCGGTGAGGCCTGGCACGAAGTCAGCGTTCCAAAACATAGGATTCAGGTCAGGACTCTGTGCAGGCCAGTCCATTACATAAGTGGTGTTGTCGTGTAACCATTCCGCCAAAGGCCGTGCATTATGAACACGTGCTCGATCGTGTTGAAAGATGCAATCGCCATCCCCGAATTGCTCAACAGTGGGAAGCAAGGAGGTTCTTAAAACATCAATGTAGGCCTGTGATGTGATAGTGCACGCAAAACAACAAGGAGTGCAAGCTGCTCCATAACAAACACCACTACACCATAACACCACCGCCTCAGAATTTTACTGTTGGCACTACACACTCTGGCAGGTGACGGTCACCGGACTTTCGTCATACCCTCACCCAGCCATCGGATCGCCACACTGTGTACCGTGATTTGTCACTCCACACAAAGTTTTTCAACTGTTCAATAGTCCAATGATTACGCTCCTTACACCAAGCGAGGCGTCGTTTGGCATTTACCGGCATGATGTGTGGCTTATATGCAGCCGCTGGACCTTGAAATCCACGTTTTCTCACCTCCCGCCTGTCATAGTACTTGCATTGTATCTTGATGCAGTCTGGAGGGAGAGAGAGACCGACCTTAATGGGGTCGCGAAGGTGGAAACGTTTGTATTTTATCGATAACGATGAACTATGTGACAAATCCGGCATTGCCCTGGTATTCATTTTGCCAATTTTGTACTAGAGAGTATAGTTTCTGTACTCTGGGCGCAGCTGCTTCGCGAGTCTACAATGCGATTTAGTAAATGTCTCTAGGGCAACACCTCTTCACAGCTCTATTGACAGCTATTGCTTTCGCTTACAGCCGTTAGCGCTTCGCAATTGAAACCTGTCAAAAGCGCTACCAAGTGTCAGGGATTTCCTTCAGTTGACTGGACTGTTGGAGTGTCTTAGTAGTAAAGAAAAAATGTGTTAAAACTTCACGCAAAATGCGGCATTATTTTTTCACCCGTATCAGTGTTTATTACGTCATATTTCTTGAACTGGAAGTTGGACCATGATATAATTTTGTACGTGCATTTAGCGATATATGTGGATACTGTTTGCGAAATGTATTGCGAATAGAGGTAGTAGCAGAGAAGTAATAAATTTAAACGTCATTCATTGTAGGGCAGTTTTGAAGCATCTCTGTGTTTATGACATCATATCTCCTGAACTCGGATAGATCGTTCTTACCCCCACAGCGATTGTCGCCTGACAGTAAGGGGACATGTGTACCAGGTGTGGTTGAAATCGGTCCAGTGGTTTAAGAGGAGATGTGGAACGCACGCACGCACGCACGCACACGCACGCACATTTTTATAGAATGTATCGTTATTTTTGAGGTTGACCAGATTCTGGCAGCCTGCCATCATCATCTACAGTCTAATTAGCTACGCATGGAGCCGGCGCCCCGGCATCTCCGCTCCTTTATTACTAGTCGAAGCTCGTGAGTGAGCTAGAAATGAAGACTGATGAAGAAGATATTCATGGGCTCCTTGGCAGCAAGGCTGAAGAACTTTCCACCGAGAAACTGATTAAAGTGGCAGAAGAGGGGAAAGTAGTTGACGTAAGGGATGAAGTCACGCCACCGCCGCAAAGAAAGTTCACAGTTCGGAAAGTGGCAGTATGAAAGCTAACAGGTAAACACTTGTGGAACAAAATGTGATTAATAGGTGAGAGAAAGTGTCCCTAAATACTTTAAAACTTTGCTGTTCAAGCCTGGCTGTTGTGAGTGGTTCTTGCAAACAGTTAGTCTAGTAATTAGCTAGAGAACCCATTTATTAATGAGAGACTGGAACGAGTAGGAAAAATGTAAAACTTCAACTTCGATTTAGAGAGAGGGTTTTTTCATGCAACTTCTTGTCAACAGGTGATTCCGTAGAAACAGAACACTACGTTTTGACATCAGCCTTGACTTCCACTAATGAAACGATCATTTATCTGTGGGAATCAAAGTAAATAACTTCAAAAACAAAATTCAAATAAAGCTGTCGGGAGCCTGACTTTGCAAGGGACAAGGTCAGCACTTTAATCCAACGTTGTCTCAATCGGTGAATGACACTAAAGAACAAATGCAGTTAACAAACGAGCTTTAAAGGAAAAAAGCAGCATCACAATAATACCAACGTACACGTCGTCAAACTTCAGCGTTTGACGACTGACAGCTGACTTTCAGTCATTGGCGCAATACGAGTATTTGTAGCTGTTAGTGTACAAATGTGGTGAAAGGTACATCGTCTGATACGTGTCGTCAACTCAACATTTGAAAACTAGCCAACAGGCAGCACCAAACGAATAAAATATGGTGCTGGTAGACTTGTATTCTCGAAAGCTGAAGAGAACGTTTCATATGATTTGATAACAGGCGTTTGCATAACAGCTACTACACATTACTAAGAAGAGTCGAAGTTATCTCGGTCGACTATGAAGTCCGTTAAACTATTGACATCTATCACTTAGGTTTAGCCTCTCTATGTTGTACTTCGTTCCTCTCTTGGAGCCGATCCACAGATGGCTGGAGCCATAATTATATAACACACTGTGATATTTTAATCGTCTCGGAAAGACAGCTAAGCATACTGATTTTAGAATCACTATCTAGTACAATTAAATAAAAACAAC
The DNA here is from genome assembly GCF_023864345.2 of Schistocerca serialis cubense. Taxonomy (NCBI): domain Eukaryota; kingdom Metazoa; phylum Arthropoda; class Insecta; order Orthoptera; family Acrididae; genus Schistocerca; species Schistocerca serialis. The sequence continues at coordinate 371,456,383 of NC_064638.1, forward strand.
ATAAAATGCCGAACAAAATTCAGTACGCTGGTAGTCAGATGAGACCTTGAACCGTAGGCCTGTAGTACAGAACGCTGGAATATTATCTTCTTGCAATGGGCATCGTACAGCAATGAGGTTGCGAACGCAGATTACTTTCCACTGCTTGCATTAGTAATGACCACTCGGTAGGCACATAAACTATCTATCACGGTAGATGATTATGTACAAGAGATGGTCCTTGAAGTTCTATATTTTTAAGGTAAGGTTCTGAGGCACACTACACACAGCGCTGCAATCTTTGGGCTTCCGCTCACTAATCATTAAATACAAAAGTACCAAATATGACAACGCAGAAATTTAATTCTACGTGACTATCTCTCGACCTTGAACCGTGTCCTTAATTTAATCAAAATCTATCAACTCAACAGCAATGGGCGAGCGCTTTACTACCGATGTGTTCTTGCGCTCAGCAGAAAAGCGAAGACAGGAGAGTTTATGCATAACGTTACAGGAACGTATTCGTACGTGTGTCGACTCAAAACGGTCATGCATCGCTGGCGACAGCCATTAACTGAACGTGCTGGTAAGTTCACAAAACAGAAGTATAATTCTCTTTATTTTGTGTCAGGCCTCACAAACATCTTCCTCAGTGCTACCGAGTCGAATGATTTTGATGAGACTTGTCACAGGGTTCAGAGACAGCGCGCCACGCCAAATAATTCCTTACTAATGCGAGCAGTCACTATTTTTTAAAATCAAACTTCGTATACGCACGGTGACTCTACCAATGGATTAGCTTCTTTGGTCGAGTCACTCGGGAAGTAAATTTGAATAACATAAGAGATTATCTGTCAATGAAGTCATTAGATATGGTACAACATGCCACTTTAAACAGAAATGGAGATGGCTGATGGCTCACTGATGGACCCTCCTAACATTCACCTGGGACGGTGACAAGCAATTGTGAAAAATCCAAACAAGACTGATGCAGCTCCACAGAAGCGGTAATTACTGATCGGTCGTCGAATCTGTCGAAACCATTCTGACAGGAAAAAGCGAAGCACAGGCCACTGACTGCTGTGACCTTCGCTCGGAACTTATGAGCATCTCGGCCTTCCGAGTACGGCTTTATCGTTCGACTAAGAGTTTCAGTCGATCAGTCGCTCTCTGCCCTTACTTTCCCAAGCTATTAGAAGCCCTCTGGTAGCAGATATGCGAGTAAAGACGCCCCGAAGAATGAGTCTGTCAGAGATTGGAAAATTTGGAAACAGATACTCGTAGACTGATGCATTTGAGGCGATCTATGAGACATAGTGCTTACAGACCCAGGAATCTGCGTGAGTCCGGATCCAGTGCCCAGTTTTAACCAACTGAGAAATAGTCATTTCATCGCACACGGAAGCTGGGGACCGAATATTTCAGTGTTGATCTCGTGTAACAGTTTTCAGCGCAAATGCTGAATGGGTTTAAACGCCACGGAACAGCACAAGCATTTTTTTTTTTATGCCATGTCCATGGCTCTCAGCGAATAACATTGTAACCGATCATGACAAAAAAGAAGCCCGCCCATCGATATGGAATCCAAGTATCATCGTCCTGAGGTTGCATGCCACTAAACAAATAGTTCCGTAACAATTGCTTTTAGTACCCATATTATGGTAAAACATTTCATTCAATAGATGACGAGAAAAAAGATGCAATACTCGGTACAGTCCGTTAGGTAGGCAGATGTCCATATAACTACACAATTGGGTGCAAGAAAGCGGAATACCTGCGGTGGAAGCGGTTGTAAGAGTGCCGATGCAAAAAAGGGGCGCTGAATCGTGAAAGCTTCGCCGCTTTCCGGGTCAGCGATCCACCGTCTTATACCTTTACGCAGTGCTCCCAATCCGTATGACCCGTTACCGTTCATGGAAGTAAAAGTTTCATTTTCATACCTGTTTTTTGTGTGACTGGAGGTATTGTACGCTCTGGTATACATTATGCCAGTCGCTGCTATCATATTTGTTGCTTAAAACTATTGCTCAAGCTTTTACCTGCACCACCGCAACAAATCATCGTCTCCCCTTGCTCTTCGGTTACAACAGTAAACGAATCTTCAGAGAATGAAGTTATTTTTCTTGATTATCAATCGCAATTTTCCACTTCCGTGTCTACAACTTCTGCAAAACGAAACTGTGTTGGCCATTATGAACGAAGTAACAAATCAGTGAAGTCTGTTACAACTACCACGTTTCCCTATTTTTTCCTGCCAAATAATCATTACATACATCATTCTTAAAGTGATACCATAATCATTAAGCCGTATAGTAGAGGAAATGCTTTCACGAAATAAAAAAGCTGTATTATACTCCTTGCTTTTAGTTGTTCGTAGTATCAACACAGTAAGGTCACCATAGTTAATGTTACAAGGCTGAATTTGTCATCATTCAGAATGTTGTCCCCGCACTACTGACAAGGCTGCTGCCCTTCTTCAGGAACCACATGCTAATTGGCATTTCCAAAGATAACCCTCCGGTCTGGTTGCATCTACGAGGCGGATATTGTATTGTTGAAGCACATAAGCCATCGCTTCCGCGACAAGTTCCACGTTTCGTCAAGACGACGACGACGAAGGCAAATCATTGCTTACGTTCCCTTGGAAAAAGGACGCTGAGGGACGTTATACATACTCCTGTTTGTTTTGTATTCTACGGTATCTATGATTACAATATTTATCTTGGCAAATCCCTTCATCTATGTAAACCTGCTACATCGTCAGTAACTGAAAACCTCGTATTTCAATTTTTACCTCGCTTGCTCATCACTCTCCTTTCTCTCCCATCTACATATTTCTTGATGGTGTTGTATCTATAGCAATGACATAACAGAGAGGAGGGGAGAGTTTGCATTTCAAGAGGTGTAATCTCGCGTTTCAGTAACTGTAAAGTGTAGATTTGCGCAGTCTATAGCATAGTTGTCATTTCTTTTGAACGGCCAGCTACACAGCTCAGTGAGTCGTCAGCCTCCGTTGGTCACACATCAGGAACGTAGCTGTTAGGCGTGTTATGGAGCCCCTTAGGGAAATGGCGTCCATGGCCCGAAAGAAATGCAATGTGCGCTCGGTATATCTCAGGGGGTGGGGGGGGGGAGGTGGAAGGGGGGGGCAGAGGAGAGGGGGGGGGGGTGCTCATCCGAGATTTGGAGGAGGTCCTGCCTGCGGCTAGTGTGCAGGGGCAAGTCGACTGCAAGTTTGGTTTACGTCAGTACCAATGACGTCTGTTGTTTGGGTTCCTCACTTCATATAGGCGGCTGGTGGACGTGGTGAAGACTGCTGGCGTCGTTCGCAGGATGCAAACAGAGCTCGCAATGTGCAGCATTGATCCCACAGTTGATCGACGTCCTTTGGTTTGGAGCTAAGTGAAGGGTCTCAACAAAAGGATTCGTCGCCTCTGTGGTGGAAAAGAAGCTATCCAAAAATCAGTACGGATTTAGAAGGTTGAACGAAATTCAGTTTGCCCTTTTCTCCCACGACAGACTGCGAACCATGGATGAACGACAACAGGCAGATTCCATATTCCTATAATTCCGGGAAGGGTCTGATACGATGTCCTACTGCAGGCTTAAGGGTCCCCAGATATGTGAATGGCTGGAAGACTTCCTGGGTAATAGCACCCAGTACGTTGTCCTCGTAGGTGAGTGTTCGTAAGCGACAAAAGTGTCGTCACCAGGGAAGTATGTACACATAAATGATCTGGCGACCAAAGTGATAAGCAATTTACGGCTGTTCGCTGACGATACTGTAGTGTACAGAAAGCTGTCGTCGTTGAGTGGCTGTAGCAGAATACAAAACTACTTAGACAAAAATTTCTACTTGGCGTGATGAATGGTAGCTTTTTCTAGAAATAGAAAAATGTAAGTTCATGCAGATGAGGAAGAAAAACAATCCTGTAATGTTCGAATATAGCTTTAGCAGTGTCTTGCTTCACACAGTTACATCGTTTAAATATCTGGGCGTACCACTGCCGAGCAAAATGAAATGGAACGAGCACCTAAGGACGGTAGCACGGAAGGGGAATGGTGGACTTCGGTTTATGGGGAGAGTTTTAGGAAAGTGTGGTTCATCTGTAAAGGAGACCACACAATGAACACTTGCGCGGCCCATTCTTGAGCACTGCTCGGGTGTTTGGGATCCCTACCAGGTAGGATTAAAGAAAAACGTCGGAACAATTCAGAGGCGGACTGCTAGATTTGTTACTCGTAGATTTCATCAACACGCGAGGATTACAGAGATGCTTCGTGAACCGAAATGAGAATCCCTGGAGGGAGGACGACCTTCTTTTCGCGAAACGCTATTGAGATAATTTGCAGAACCGGTATTTGAAACTGACTGCAGAACTATTGTACTGAAGCCAACGTGAATTTCACATGGGGAGCTCGAGGATATGAGGAGTCGGGACTCGTTTGAGACATATAGGCATGCGTTTTTCCTCGCTCTGTTTGCGAACGGAACAGGAAAGGAAATGACGAGCAGTGGTGCAAGGTACCCTATGCCATGCACCATGCGGTGGCTTGTGGAGTATGTATGTAGATGTCGATGAAGGAGATAGAGCACGGTAACACATTTTAATGTTGACCCATAAAATATGAAGAGTTACTTTCTATTACTTGTAGCGAAAGATAACAGAGAAACGGAAATAATGAAAGGAGGCACGCCGGTTCTTTTGGCAGAACTGACTTAAACCTGATTCGCTTGTGACTTGACGAGCTGCGGACGTTGTGTGTGACGAAATGAAATACGAATGATTCATTGATACGCTCTTTACGAACTTGAAATATTCTGCATGGAAAGTAAGTTTAACACAGTGAACATAGGGGGAGGAAAAGCTACTGAGAAATGAAACTTGCCGCAGTAAGCGCGTACACCGAGTTGAGGTTTTGCGTACAACTACGCTTCTCACACAGGACTATTCAGTGCGGAGAAAGGGGTGTGGAGGGAATCAAGAAGCTGGAGCCACAAGCTCTCTTGCGGAGTTAGCTAGTCGCTTGATTGCCGCTACCAGGGGAATGGAGTAGCGGCCTACAAAGTCAAGGGCGGATGCTTTCACTAACACACGAGTCTGACGCTGTTGCTTGCCCGCTGTTCTCTTTCACTGACGAATGAATGGTCGTTCATTTCACAAAGAGATAGGGGAACGTACGTTAAGAGCAACTTAGTTATATGTAATACTTCAGCTTCTCCTCCTCCTCAACTTATTCTCGATTCGTCCACGAGGTCGGTATTGCTATGCTGCTGGAAATTTGCTATGGAACAGAGACAGTGTTGAACACGAATAGTCACAAGTGGACGAAATGGTACACAGTATACGTGGAATAGAGGTGGAGTGGTATATTTACAACGAAAAATTGTACAGACTTCACCACAAGGGAAACCAGGATAAAAGACGTAAACAACGTTCTGACACAGGCCAGACGTCCACCGTAAAGTTCGATATCGAGCTCTGAGTAAGGTGTATGCCCTCCGCGGGCACTAACGCACATTTTGCACGTGTTATTCATGATGGCTACCAATATGTTGAGGAATCCTTGGGGGATGTTGCCCCACTACTCTCTCAAGGCGGTTTCCAGTTCCTGCGCGGTTCGGGAAAAGAGGGGGGGGGGTTCGTTGAGGAACACGTCTGACAAGAGAATCCCAGGGATTCTCTATAGGGTTTAGGTCCGGGGAGTAAGCAGGCCACCTCATACATTCGACATCTAACTTCCCAGTGCGTCCAGCACCTCGGGGGTCCTGTATGGGTGGGCAATGTCGTCCACAAACAGTAAGTCGGGACCTACCTGCAATACTGCTGTGCTGCAACGGAAACTCGCGCAAAGATACGCAGCAGTGTTTGGCCACTGTGCACAATGTCTCTCCACTGCATAACGCCTAGGCCATACCGATTACGTTCATGATCATTCTGTGGTGTGTAACGTGTTCCCATCTCTTCCACTCCACTTGGTGGCCAGAATCACTTGCCAGAGTAAAAGAGAGGAATTCGTCGGAGAACATCACTTTGGGCCACTGTTAGAGACCTCAACCAACATGCTCCCTCCACCAGCGAACCCTTTCTCGATAGTTGCGTGCTTGAAGTGGGATGCGTTTAACAGACTTCCGAGCAAACAAACCTGTGCTTGCCGGGAAATGGTTCTCGCAGACACACGTGTACCGGTAGCGTAAGGTCTGCAGCCATCTGCCTTCGAGTGAAATGTTTGTTCCTTTTCGCCACCAGGCCTGCTGATCGATTCTCGTGCACTGTGGTGATCCGTCTATTAATCCGGCACATTTCCACCTCCAGCGGCCTCTTTTAATCGCGAGATGACACCTTTCGACACACTCATTGCTGCGGCCACAGCGGTGATACTTAGACTGGCTTCAAGGTATCCAACTGCTCGTTCACGATCTTAAGCATCCATATGATGTCTTGCAGACATTTTGCCATGCCACACACAACGTCGCCCTAATCGGTTCCACAACAGCCTTTGTCAAACAACGCATTGCATGAACTGTCGAATGCATACAGACCGTTCTTGCACAGTCTTCGCTGCAGTTAACACGTCGTCTCCTCTACATTTCCTTTTACTACAATTGATCGGGTGTTCTGTAGTAATTGGCGGTTGTTCCGCAGAAATTGGCGGTTGTTCCGCAGAAAAATGGTTCAAATGGCTCTGAGCACTATGGGACTTAACATCTGAGGTCATCAGTCCCCTAGAACTTAGAACTACTTAAACATCCATGCCCGAGGCAGGATTCGAACCTGCGGTTGTAGCGGTCGCGCGGTTCCAGACCGAAGCGCCTATAACCGCTCGGTCACACCGGCCGGCCAATGTTCCGAAGAAATTGGCGGTTATTCCGCAGAAATTAGTAGTTGTGTCAGTTGTTCCTAGCAGTCGTGAAGCAGTGTATATGGACAGAGGCAGTATTTGTGGCTGGTGATAGGCGGATGGCCTCCCTGATGCCACCACTCCAGCCCCCCCGACCCCCACCGCGAGACGGATGTTGCGTACATCATTTGTCTGTATCTAGAGTAAATCTGTGTTTAAGTGTGAGAAGGTTGTTTAAAAAGTTTGCGATGCGTGTACCTGCGGCAGGACGTGGGTACTAGCCCGTTAATCACCCAGTTGGATGTGAGAAACAGCCTAATAACCACGTTCAGCCTGGCCGGCTTACCAGCCCTCGTCGTTAACCCGCGAGCCCGATTCGATCCTGGGCAGATTCACGTCCCCGTATTGCAGAAGCTGCGCGTTGAAGCGCTCGGTGGTCCGAGCGGGTCGCTGGTTGTTCGTACTATCTTACTGAAATTCCTTCTTCGCTTTACGAATTTTATAAAAATACTTATGTAAGACTTTTTAAATTAATGTTAAGAGAAAAGCTATATAGCTTAGCTTAAAAAAAAGTTTATGGAGGAAATAGAAAGGAGGAAAACACGGGTTTAACGTCTCGCCATCGACGAGGCCATTAGAGATGAAGCACAAGCTCTGGGGAAGGATGGGGAAGGAAACAAGGAAAACCTAAGCTCGGGTGGCTGGACGGGAAACTGAGCCACCGCCCTCACGAGTGGAAGTCTAGTGTCTTACCACTGCGCCACCTCACTCCATTTCTTTTTTCTTTTTCGTAAACAACACATGTTCAACAGCAGAGATATTGAAATCTGCCTACTCAGATGAAAATAATTTTATTTTTATATGAGTATCAAACGACTGTTAGTTATTACATTTCCCTACATTTCAACGAAATTGTCCCCAAAATACACAACATGCAAAGTATGTAAATGGATACGCGTAAAGATTAAAATCTCTATCAGTTTAAGTAATAACGCGTGTCCCAGGAGGGGAAATGAAAGGAACAGTCATTCATAGCAAAAAAGTCCGGTAAACATGGGCTCTAAAATGTGTACATCTTCGCTACTTTCGAACACACCTCTTCTGCTGAACAAGCGCTCATAGCTCTTAAGGGATGCACTTTAGAACTCATATTTACTAGACTTTTCTGTTTCGAATTATCGTTCCTATCATGTCCTCAAATACTGACCGTTCCTCCTGGAGATCCCTGCAATCACTCTTCTTTTCACGCAGTCTTCAACTACTCCCGTTACCAGAAAATTAATCCAAAACGTTGAATCCGCTGAAAGTTTCTTCGTCATACAAAGTGTAGTTATCACTGTAATTGGGCTTAAATGTATTTCCTGATGGAGCCTCACACCCCATAGTATGTTATGTTAACGTATGTAATTTTCACAGAATTCTTCTCACGTACAGAAGTCGTACCTAACGTGTGTCAACATTAATTGCAAAGTTGGACTCGAGACACTTGTGTACAGCGTCGTACAGTTGTTTTGTAGCAGAAGGCGAGCTTGTCACCGTTGCCGCAAACTGTAGTTCACATTAATATTCAGAGAGTTGGCCTTCACATACGAGGAATTCTATAAAACATCACGTTAGCATAACATAATAAAGTGCAAATAAAAGTATAACAGTCTTTGAAGATAGACTTAGACCTCAAACGGTTATTGTGAGATAAATAGATGAAACGTCATTTACTATTGCTTCTTTTTCATCGTTTTTTAGGGTTCTCTGACTCAGTCTGTTAAAACGGGACTCTTACAGAATAGCTTTGTTGTCCGTCAATCTGTCTGTCCGTCTGTGAAGAATCCTTTTTTCTCAGGAACGGGCAAACATATCAAATCATATATTAGGGTCAATGGTCCCTTGGAGGACAAAAATATTAAGCTTCTAAGTCACTTCAATCAAAAGATAAGGCCATATATGTCACATATTTTGATATTCACAAACTCACTCGTCAAAACCTGTAGGATATTCCTCGTTGACCTACAATCATGAAATTCGCCAAGAAGCACGGTTTCACAGTACAAGTAAAACAAAACAACTGAAACTTGTTAGATTGTAATATCATATAGAAAATATCTTTTTTCCATTTGAACATACACTGCAATTTTAAAATATCTTGTCTCTATACATATATAAACTGAAGTCGCCTGTTCACTTCTTTTTGTATGTCCGGGGTAGTCTGAGATTTTGAGACGGTCTTGCTTGTACGGAACACTCAGTGTGCGAGTGGTTCTCGCACTTCGCCAATTTTTCATCATCACATCTCATATTCGTACATTCTGAATTGGTATACTAGCCACACATTATGAACAGAAACGCAAAGAAATCAGAGTGTAAGGTAGTGGCACTCACATCATTCCGCGCTTCTTCCTGGAGCTATTGCGATATATGTTTCGGCTTAATGGGTATTCGAGGCCAGAACCGAGAAAATAGCACTGCTACAACGAAAGTGTAATATCGCCATGTAACACGATCTGACTACCGAGAATGGCGTGCAGACCGTCAGTCATTTATTCAGATAACGGATTCGTATAGTGTACCTCCCGCTTTCCGTAGCAGTTCGCGGCGTAAAGCGTCGCCCTACCGCAGTTTCTTTAAGCAATTACACCCACATTACTATTAATTGTGTAATCGCGACGGGCAACATGGGGCACTGAACTTAAAATTAGGTAAAAGCTTTGGTGGAGTCTTCGTTTCCAAGAGGATGTTGGATCTTCCAAGATGATAACGCGCAGAATCACACGGTTGGTACTGTCACCGTAGCAGTGTTCACTAACCCACGCTTTGTTGCGGCTCTTGACTCGGACTGTGAGCTATCTGGCAGTGGAAGAACGTTTCAACTGCAGTATCTGGCTAGCACGGGGAGCAGAATCTATCGGCAATGTGTGTGATCGCCGGACTATGCTCCACTGTCCTCGCTTATGTCACAAAACTCTCCGCCGCCTCTCGTGCAACGAGGGGCATGCCGAAATGTTGGTTGCGATGTGTCTGTTAGATGAGGGGACGCAGAACTCGGCTGCTCTCTCGATTTTATGTACTGCGTACTGTGTTTCACCCACCTCTGTCATAAGAAACATAAACAGGATACCACTATAGGGACGCACCGAGTGGGTCTGCCAGCACACATACGTCACCTCGCATACGCAACCGCAACCTATTGAAACTGCATCCGGTTTGTTGCTAGGTCGCTTGGGGGAGGGGACAAAACAGCGAGGTCAACGGTCCCATCGAATTAGGGAAGGAAGTCGGCCGTGCCCTTTCACAGGAACCATCCCGACATTTACCTGAAGCAATTTAATGGGAGGGGATCCTAAATCCGGGTGGCCGGACGCGGGTTTGAAGCACAGTCCTCCCAAATGCGAAAATTTTATCTGGAATCAAGGTTTTAATTAGAGTTTGATCGACACTGGGTACAATTAGAAGTAAACGGCTGGGAAAGTCCAACACTGATTAGTTGTGCATGAGGATAAAATAACACGCATTTTATGAAAAGAGCCTGATTATTATTTCCACTGCTAGGCATAAAGTGAGGATTGCTTCTCAGGTACCTTTACCTTTTCCTGAAACAATACTGTAATACTACCAGTACCTTTTCAGATTTTGTGCACTATTTCTTTATATATTACTCAGACCGCGTATAATTTTCGCATTTTTCTTACCTTCTCTATCTTCTGCTACATACAAGCGAGAGTTCAAGCGGTCAGGAAAATGTTTCGCTTAGTTAGAGCAATTTCTCACTTATCCGTTTTCTCTACTTGTAGAAATGTTTGTCAATCTATCAGCTACGTCTTGTATAGGAACCAGGTTCAAGAATTTAGAAATTTTGTAATAATTGAACGTCATACCTACAAGAAATATTATGAGGAATGATACACATTCTATTAAAATATTCTGAGTTATGGGCCTCGTCATGTTATAAAATAAACGATTCCCCAAAGTGAACGCCCAGGGACTTACATTACGCATTTACTGACAGAAATGTTTTCTTTTTCCGTTTTGGTATTCTGGAGGAAGGAAGGAGGGTGGGGGGGAGGGGAAGCGAGCGTATTCGTATACTTCTTCTTCTGCCCAGCAAGGTTGTGTAAAAATCCAGTTCCGAAACTTACGTAAGAGCTGAATGGCACTTTCTTGACGTTTGTCAACGACTCGTTTTCTTTTGGGCCCATATAAGATTGTCGGAAGACGGTCTTGGATAATTTGTTATAATTGTAAGATACGTTGCCAATGGTAGTAGTAGTTTCGCTGCTCATTTTGTTAATATTACGTTTCCTGTGGATATCTTCACTTACAAACTTATTTCATCAAGTCACTTCCTTGATCCGTCGTTACAATCTTATTTCTGAAATTTCTAGTCTTCTCTTCAGCCTTTATCTTCATGTCTCTCTAATATAGAACAGAGCAGGTTCACAGATATATTAGGTATTCTGCCTACAAGAGTGTTCCTCGTATGTTTCTCAACATGGCTTTTAATGCATCCATTCGGCTTCTTTTGCTTCTGGACACTGTCTTCTAAGTCAGTATAATGTTTGTTGCGAACTAGATCTTCAAATGAATGTACCCGTTGTATTTTAATCGTCAGTAACCACTGTGTTAGCCATGTGTAAAGATTTTCTTGCATATCAATTGTTTTCGATACGCTGGTAGATATTTTCATGTTAGGCGTCCGTAATGTTTGATTCAAGTGCGCTAGATTTCTTTGTAAGACGTCTTCTGAATCCATTTCAATTCATTCCATTGTGAGTTGTCTTCTAAATCCAAATAATTAAACATCCGATTTCTCCAAATACACAAATTTATAGCAAAATACGTATCTATACATTGGGTGCCTCTTCTAAGAGTCGTCGGCGCAATTTCTCTGGGGTTTCTTCAGCTATTTGCAATTTCGTTTTTGCAATGTGTAGATGGAATTCGCTAAAATAAATAGCGGTCATCGTGTGTTTCATCGAAGGCTATTATCAACGGAAAACTTCGGTTTGTTTCTCTTCATAAACAAAATGCTGTTCAAATTGGAATTTTGAATAACCACAGGGTGGAGTGGTCACAAATAAATTTAGTGCGATATTCGGTTGAACGACGTGTAACAACAGGGGCAGCGAAACACGAGAATAGCCAGTACAGTACTCCAGCAGCAACCAATAACATGCAGTAGCAGCTGCAGTCGCTGCTGGAATAATGTTCATTACTACTTCGTGTTTCCTGTCCCTGTTAACACATGTCGTTAAGCCCAATAGCGTGTGAGACTTATTTGGGGCTTTACGTCTAATGAACACTTAAAATTCCACTTAGCAAACTGTTTGTGACGAGAAACATACCAACGTTTTCCGTTGACACTAGGCGTGTATGGACATGTGATCAACTGATGTATTCGTTTTTTACACGCTGCAAAAACACAGTTGCAAATAAATACCTAAACACCAAAGATACTTCGCCTAAAAATCGTAGGAAACGTATATATAAAATTCCGAATACAATTAATAAAGGCAAACTAGGTGTTTCAACGCATTGCTTGCAAGTGTCTCTTGCTTACTGAGGCGGTACGTTGGTTAGTCTTTCTTAGAGAGGGTTTCCATGAACCGTGGACCTTGCCGAGGCAGGGTGTATTGCATGCCCTTATGAAAGAGATAGCCGTGCCTTAGGTGCAACCACAACGGAGGGGTACCTGTAACATTAGCCAACACGGCCTTGATTTGCTGGTGCTGCGAACGGCTGAAAGCAAGGGTAAACTATAACCGTCATTTTTTCTCCTAGGATATACAGCTCTACTGTATGGTTGAATGGTGATGGCATCATCTTGGGTAAAATATTTCCTAGGTAAAGCAGTCCCCTCATACGGAATTCCGGGCGCGGACTACTCACGAGAATTACGTCATAAGGAAAAACAAAACTGGCTATCTACGGGTCGGAACGTGGAATGTTAAATCCGTTAATCGTGTAATAGGCAAGAGAAATCAAAAAGAGAAAGTGATAGTTTGAAGTTAGATATAGTGGGAATTAGAGAAATGCGGAAGCAGGAAATACACGACTTTTGATCGGATCAACACGTGGTTATCAACACAAAATCAGATAGGGATAACACAGCTGTAGGGCAAATAGTAAATAAGAAAATATGAATGCGATTAAGCCAACACCCGTCAAAGTAGCACAAGTTGATATGCTTTCTAACTTTGCAGATGACGAAGATATCGGAATAATGTACAATGATATTTTAATTGTGATGGGGGACCGGAATTCGAAATTAGAAAAAGGAAAAGAAGGTAAAGTAGTATGCGAATATGGACTGGGGAAAAGCAATGAAAGAGAAAGCCGCCATGTAGAATGTTGTACATAGCAAATGTAATCACCATTAACAGTTGTTTGCCGGCCGGTGTGGCCAAGCGGTTAAAGGCGCTACAGTCTGGAACCGCGTGACCGCTACGGTCGCAGGTTCGAATCCTGCCTCGGGCATGGATGTGTGTGATGTCCTTAGGTTAGTTAGGTTTAAGTAGTTCTAAGTTCTAGGGGACTGATGACCTTAGAAGTTAAGTCCCATAGTGCTCAGAGCCATTTGAACCATTTTTAACACTTGTTTAATGAGCACGAAAGAAGGTTGTATACGTGGAAGACACCTGGGGACACCGGAAGGTTTCTGACTCATTATAAAATGGCAAGCAACAGATGTTGAAAAAAGATTTTTTTCTGGAAGACATTTCCAGAAACAGATGTGGCTTCTGACCCTAACTTACTGGTGATGCATTGATTAAGACTGACAAAACTGCAGAAAGGTAGGAAATTAAGGAGATGGGACCCGAATAATTTGAGAGAACAGGGGGTTGTTGAGAGTTTCAGAGGGAGCATTAGGCATTGTTGGATGGAAGGGGGGAGAAATAAGACAGTAGAAGAGGTGAAATAGTGAAGGCAGCAGAGGGCCACATTGGTGAAAAGATAAAGCTTAGTGGATATCCCTGGGTAACACAGGAGATAGTGACTTTAACTGATGTTAGGAAAAAAAACGTAAAAATGCAGTAAATGAAGGACGCTACAGGAAATACAGACGTTTTAAAAATGACATAGACGGATAATGCAAAATGGTTAGGCCGAAACGATTGGAGGGCAAAATCAAGGCAGTGGAAGCATGTGTACCTAGAGGAAATGTAAATACCGCCTACAGGAAAATTAAAGAGGCCTGTGGGGAAAAGAGAAGCAGCTGTACGAATATCAACGGCTCAGATAGCAAATCAGTATCAAGCAAAGCTGAAACGTGGAAGTAATAAAGGAAAACAGACTTGAAAACAATATCACAGAAACAGAAGGCTTAGAAGGAAGGACGGTTAAGGTTTTAAGTCCCATAGACATCGAAGTTGTTAGAGAGGGAGCACGCGCTCGGAATGTTTCAAGGACAGGGAAGGAAATCGGTGTTGCCCTTTCAAAGGAACCATTCCAGCATTTGCCTGGAGCGACTTAGGGAAACCAAAGAAAATCTAAATCCGGATGGCAGGACGCGAATTTGAACCATCGTCCTTCCGAAACTAGATCAGAATTACACAAAACATTGAAAGACTTAAGTGTAAACAAGGCTGCAGGAGCAGACGACATCCCCTGAGAATTATTGAGATCCTTGAAGAGCCAGCCAAGATTAAATTATTCTACCTGGTGTGCAAGATACATGAGGCAGCTGAAATACCCTCAGATCTCAGGAAGAGTGTATGAGGGGCGACCGCAAAGTCTCCGTTCGAGGCCATGCCGTCCAGAACCGATACGTCAATAAGGCAAAATCGCCGTGAGCATTGAGCCTAGTCTTACTAGGCCCCGGCCGCGCTATAACATGGACGTGTGGAAATCGCTTAGGGAGTGATCAGGGCTGCACGGAGGATGCTCAAGTGTTTTCCAGTTGAGGTGGCGTAACTTCTGCTTTACGCTATTTGCGACAGGTGGATGTGCGTTACCACAGACCAGCAGCATCCCTTGGTGTAGCATTCCACAACGGTGCTTTTCGACAGACATGCTTCCCCAGACACATTTTTCTATTTTCCGATAAATGTTACCGGTGTTTGTCCTTCGGCAACCATGAAAAGGTCAACAACACATTGGTCCTGTTTGGACGCATTTGGTAATAACGTCGCCATAGTCCGTGCTTCCACATTTACCGCGCGCACGTCGGAAAGACACGAATGCCACACTAATCCCTTCCCTATATGTCGTTGCTTATATACCCGTATCAGAGTCGTTTACGTTGCATGTACGTTGCACCAACGCCCTCAGACGGAAACTTTTTGGTCAGCCTCTTCCAACAATTCCAAAGAAGTCAGATGCTAACCATCAGTTTCATAAGCCAGTTTGCAAAAAATTGACAAGAATTATTTACTGAAGAATAGAGAAACTCGAAGAAGCCGACCCCGGAGAAGACAGTTACGGTGCCAGAGAAATGCAGGACACGAATGGCAATACTGACCCTGCGACTTATCTCAGAAGATAGGTGGACAAAAGGTAAACTTACTTTTATAGCATCTGTAGATTTAGAGAAAGCTTTTGCCGATGTTTGCTGGACTCCTTGACATTTTGCAGCGAACTGTTATTTACAATTTGTGAGACCAGAATACAGTTATATGGCACGTCATAGCTCAGACGGGAGTGAGACATGATTGTAGCCTGTCGTCGAAGTTATTCATGCTTTACAATGCGCAAGCTGTGAAGAAATGAAACACAAATTTGGAAAAGGAATTAAAGTTCAGGAAAAATAAGTAAAAATTTTAATGTTTGCCGATGATACGGTAATCGTGTCGGAGCCGACAAAGGATTTGGAAGTGCAGTACAGTTTCTTGAAAAGAAATTACAGAATGAACATCGTCAAAAGTAAAACTAGGGTAATGAAATGTGGTTGAATTAAATTAACCGATAATGAGAGAACATGATTAGGAAATAAGATACTAATAGTAGTAGACGAGTATTACTATTTGGGCATCAAAATAACTGATGATGGCCGATGAAGATAGGATCTAAAATGCAGACTGGCAATAGCGAGAAAAACATTTCTGAAAATGAGGAATCTGTTAACATCTAATATAAATTTAAGTGTTAGGAAGCTTTTTTTGGAGGTATTTGTCTCTAGTCTTGTACGAAAGTGACAGTTCAGTTCAGGCAAGAAGAGACTCGAAGCTTCTGAAATCTGGTGCTATTGAAGATCAGATTGGTAGATAGAATAAATAAAACATGAGGAGATGCTAATTCGAACTGTAGAAAAATATTTATGGCACAACTTGGCTAAAAGTAGGAATCGGCTGAGGGAACAAAACCTGAGGTGTAAAGGGATTGTTAATTTGGTAATGGAAGATGGTGTGGGGACAGAGGGAAACCAAGGCTTGAATACAGTAAGCAAGCTGCAAAGGATGTAGGTTACGGAAGTTACGCAGAGACGAAGGGGCTTGCACAGGATAGAGTAGCGTGGAGACCTGAACCAAACCGGATTGAAGACGGCCTGATCACGAAAACGATTCTCAGTTGTAGAGGTTCTATCAGGCGCAAATTAAGGGACTGGCAACTAATTTTACTTATAGAGGTTTTTCATTCATTCAGCTTCGACTGTACGTCTTACTAGTTTTAGAAACACAAAAGGTATATGACCGATTCAACCTGACCAGTTATTAGTTTCACCCTTTAAAGAGCACAGTGGTAGCTTTGGGGCGCTGTAGATGGTGTTAAGCTGATACCAGGCAGTCATATTATGACCATCAGCCATTAGCGGAAGTCATGGCAGTGAAGTCACCTCTACGTGAGATGGGTCGACGAGGAGATGTGACCAAATAGCAGAAAGGAGCTACCGTGTTTAGACGTGCCCTCGAGTACGCTGTGAACGAAGTAGCCGGATTTGTTGGTGTATCGATGCAAACCGCCGACATGTTCGCAAGGAATGGCGTACCACTCGCAGTCATGCAACAGGGATTAGAAACAACTGTCACGCCTCCCCAATGACAATCGGCTTCTAACCCGGCAGGAATTGCTGCTATCATTGAACGCACTCCATCTCAACAAATTTCCGAGCAGACACTGCGAATAATACCACATGCAATATACAAAATTTGGAGTGGGTACCTCGAAACTTGCCATTTCTCACAACGGCACATAAAGCTACACGTCTTCAATGGGCCAAAACAAACAGAAACTGGGCAGCAGCTGATTGGGGAGGTTTGATGTAGTCCAACGAGTCGCAATTTTTACTCTTTTTCAAATGATGCAAAGCATCGAGTCCACCGATGGTCCACTGACGTTTAACGCAGAAGGAGAGGAGGGTGTAGGTCAGACTGGAGGTGGATCAGTAATGCTCTGGGGGTGTTTTTCGTAGCTCGACTGGGACCCACTCTTCCAGGTTACCGTGAACATGAACCAGTACGTTTTTTCTGGTATTCTCGGTGGGCAGCTGTTGCCCTTTCTTTTACATGTTGAATACCACCACATGCAATATACAACATTTGGAGTGGGTACCTCGCAACTGGCCATTTCTCACAACGGCATATAAAGCTACAAGTCTTCAGTGGCCAAAACAAACAGAAACTGGGCAGTAGGTGATTGGAGAGGTTTGATGCCGACGCTGCCATCTTTCAAGTTAACGTTAGTCGTGTTTACATGGCTCCACGCATACGTTCCTGTTTTGACAAACACTCTGGCACCCTATCGCACTTCGACTGGCCCGCTAAATCACCCGTCTTAATTCCATATAAAATGCCTAGGATAATTTGTAACGGCGGATGAAACGTAGCAGTCAACATCCCGCAGTCTGGTACGTCTACCATGGGATCTAATCACTAATGAGTGGCTTCCACTGTACACAGGGTGGAGAAAAATATGGAAACACCAAAAACACAACGCATTACTATGCGTAACATGGTATAAGAAAGGTTTTGGCATTCAAAACGGCTTCAAGTTGCCTCGAAATGGATAAACACAAATTCTGCATGGTTTTCAAGCAAGTCTTACAGCATTCTTCCTACAAAATAGTGATAACGATGATGGAGATGCACAGTGATCACGTACTCAATATTATTGAGTCTAAAGGCTCAATAATATTTGGATCTGGTACCTGGGGTGGCAAGAACAGATGCTACAATTTGTCCTCGTGCTCACGAAACGCTGTGAGCCTTGTGATCAGGGGCCCTGTCGTCTCGAAACCACCATGAGAAAAATTTACTGTACCTCGGAATGGACCTGATGAGCCAAAATAGTCACATAATCCTTGACAATAATGAGACCGTGCTGAGTAACTATGGGGCCCATGGAATACCATGATACGACTGCCCAATCATCAACGAATCCTAGCAATGTTTCACTCTTAACAGCAAGTAGCAGAAGTTGGAAACAGTGTGATACAAGATTCATCCGACCAAATTACTTTTTTCCGTTGCTCCACAGTGAAGTTCTTATGGTTTCGCCAAAACCACGCTTTCCTGTTAAGGGGCATTTGCATCACTGATGGGTAGGTTTGGAATTCCAATTCCCCTTGTAGTTCGCTGCTTATCGAGCTCCCTTCATGTTGTTTTGGTGCTGACAGGGTTCATGAGTCGATATTTAGTTCTGCGATGACTTCTGCAGCTATCGACATCTTATTTTTCGTCACAAACCTCTTCAACGACCGTCCGTCACCATCACTCAACACACTTTCGTCTGCGTTCTCAGTTAGCAGACGATGTTTTTCCACTTTCCATGTATGCGACATAAATCTTCAACGCAATACCTCTTGAAACAGCAAACACTTCGGCTACCTTGTTTACGGAAGCACCTCCCCCGCCCTCCTCCAACCCCATACGAGCACTAACAATTTGCCAACGTTCGAAGGCACTTAGCTCCGAGATAATGCACTGCAACTTCACAAACATTATTGTGATCATGATTGATCCTTGCAACATATTGCACGGATAGCGTTCGTGGTCAAATACTGTACACCTGCGCAACATGCAGGCTTGACTAGCATCTGCATTTATGCTGAAGCACACATTTCTTGCGGCGTTTCTGCATTTTTGTACTGCCCCTGTATATGGCATAGCTGAAGAAACTGATCGACTATTAATCACCCGGAATTGAGCCATTTATCAAGAATAGGGGTGTGTTGGAGTGGGGGTTCAAATGGCTCTGAGCACTATGGGACTTAACATCTGAGGTCATCAGTCCCCTAGAACTTAGAACTACTTAAACCTAACTAACCTAAGGACATCACACACATCCATGCCCGAGGCAGGATTCGAACCTGCGACCGTAGCGGTCACGCGGTTCCAGACTGAAGCGCCTATAACCGCACGGCCACAACGGCCGGCTGGAGAGGGGGGGGGGCAGTTTTTTGTTCAGTGTGCTTAAGTGAACTCATGATCATCCACGCATCAGCAGGTTAGTGAATAAATGGGATTTTTTTTTTTTTGGGGGGGGGGGGGTGGAAGAGATGAACAATCGTAGCTGCAAAACGGGCTTCATTATATCATATTTTGGCAATAATACGTTTCGCGTAGTTTAAGGCATCTTCACATTGTGCCTACAAAGAATTATAAAGACTTTTCTTAAAAAATAGTACTATCTCGATTTAGTAAAATTTTGGACTACCAAGGAAAATATTAAAACAAACCTACTGGCATGACAGGTGTAAACACGTAGGTAAACACACAACAGAAAATTTATTAAAAACAATTTACATAATATATTGTTGTGTACATAGGAAGCTACGTTTAAGATACACTACTGGCCATTACAATTGCTACACCAAGATGAAATGCAGATGATAAACGGGTATTCATTGGACAAATATATTATACTACAACTGACATGTGATAACATTTTCACGCAATTTGGGTGCATAGATCCTGAGAAATCAGTACCCAGAACAACCGCCTCTGGCCGTAATAACGGCCTTGATAGCCTGAGCATTGAGTCAAACAAAGCTTGGATGGCGTGTACAGGTACAGCTGCCCATGCAGCTTCAACACGATACCACAGTTCATCAAGAGTAGTGAGTGGCGTATTGTGACGAGCCACTTGCTCGGCCACCATTGACCAGACGTTTTCAGTTGGTGAGAGATCTGGAAATTGTGCTGGCCAGGGCAGCAGTCGAACATTTTCTGTATCCAGAAAGGCCCGTACAGGACCTGCAACATGCGGTCGTGCATTATCCTGCTGAAATGTAGGGTTTCCCAGGGATCGGATGAAGGGTAGAGCCACTGGTCGTAACACATCTGAAATGTAACGTCCACTGTTCAAAGTGCCGTCAATGCGAACAAGAGGTGACCGAGACGTGTAACCAATGGCACCCCATACCATCACGCCGGGTGATACGCCAGTATGGCGATGACGATTAGACGCTTCCTATGTGCGTTCACCGCGATGTCGCCAAACACGGATGCGACCATCATGATGCTGTAAACAGAATCTGGATACATCCGAAAAAATGACGTTTTGCCGTTCGTGCACCCAGGTTCGTCGTTGAGTACACCATCGCAGGCGCTCCTGTCTGTGATGCAGCGTCAAGGGTAACCGCAGCAATGGTCTCCAAGCTGGTAGTCCGTGCTGCTGCAAACGTCGTCGAACTGTTCGTCCGTTACAGCCATGCGGATAAGATGCCTGTCATCTCGACTGTTAGTGATACGAGGCCGTTGGGACACGGCGTTCCGTATTACCCTCCTGAACCTATCGATTCCATATTCCGCTCACAGTCATTGGATCTCTACCAACGCGAGCAGCAATGTCGCGATAAGATAAACCGCAATCGCGATAGGCTACAATCCGACCTTTATCAAAGTCGGGAACGTGATGGTACCCATTTCTCCTTCTTACACGAGGCATCCCAACAACGTTTCACCAGGCAACGCCGGTCAACTGCTGTTTGTGTATGAGAAATCGGTTGGAAACTTTCCTCATGTCAGCACGTTGTAGGTGTCGCCACCGGCGCCAACCTTGTGTGAATGTTCTGGAAAGCTAATTATTTGCATATCACAGCATCTTATTCCTGTCGGTTAAATTTCGCGTCCGTAGCACGTCATCTTCGTGGTGTAGCAATTTTAATGGCCAGTAGTGTACACAAGAGATCTCAGTAGGTAGTTGCCCTTGTGGAGATTTCACTCAGTGACATATTAAACAAAATGAATCAGAAGATAGCCAAAACAACATTCAAGGCAAGTAATCAGCTTATGCCTCTAAGCTGCGAACTGAGAAACAAGGAGGCAGGAGATACCTTGTTGAGTATATGGCGCAGTACAAAAGAATCCAAAAAGCGGGACCAGGCATTCGGCAATGCGTCACAAAACGTAAACACGTGAGAAATGCAGTCGCACATTTTCTGGTCGCAAATGATACTGGCTACTGGGCTAAAAGAGCTGTATAGCTAGTGTGAGCTCCTCGCAGCAGATAGCACCATGGGAAGAGAATTAGGTCAGAGTTATTTTAACAGCAAATGAGTTAAAGAAACGGGCAGTGGAAAACTGATAAAATTCCTTTGCAGCCAAGACTGTTTATCCCTTGAAAACATTTATCTCTGGTTACTGTAACATCCGGCCACGAATTGAAAAAAGTTGTACAAAATGTGTGGTGCTGTAGCGCGCGGTGGCTGGCAGTCTGGCGGCGGCTTCGCTCCTCACAGAGAGTGCCGCGGCATTCCCAGGAGGTCGCTGGCGCTGCCCGGCCGTCCTCTCAGGGCCAGCCACAGCCACCTGTCCCCTCTGCCGGTCTTCGGACCTTCCGCCGGCGGGGCGCTCGCTTACGTGCGCGGTGGCGGCAATCCGATCTCTGTCCAGCGACGCCCTTAAACCCCGCATTACACTGCGGTTTCAAAAAATTTACGTAACAGCCGATGCGCTGTCCGGTGACCTTCCGGCAGCATTCAGACTGCTTATATAAAGCACGTCACGCGGCTGCGGAACCAGGCGGTAAAAGCCATATAGTTGCTTGCGCCCAGTCAACCGCAACATACGTCAAACAGGTTGCAAATAACTACAATTAGCAGAAAAATGGCAAAACTGATCTCAAGTTGATTCCGTATTTCTAGATTTCCGGAAAGCTTTTGACACCGTTCATCACAAGCGACTTCTAATCAAGCTGCGGGCCTACGGGGTATCGTCTCAGTTGTGCGGCTGGATTCGTGATTTCCTGTCAGGAAGGTCGCAGTTCGTAGTAATAGACGCCAAATCAGGTGTTCCCCAGGGAAGCGTCCTGGGACCCCTGCTGTTCCTGATCTATATAAATGACCTGGGTGACAATCTGAGCAGTTCTCTTAGGTTGTTCGCAGATGCTGTAATTTACCGTCTAGTAAGGTCATCCGAAGACCAGTATCAGTTGCAAAGCGATTTAGAAAAGATTTCTATATGGTGTGGCAGGTGACAGTTGACGCTAAATAACGAAAAGTGTGAGGTGATCCACATGAGTTCCAAAAGAAATCCGTTGGAATTCGACTACTCGATAAATAGTACAATTCTCAAGGCTGTCAATTCAACTAAGTACCTGGGTGTTAAAATTACGAACAACTTCAGTTGGAAAGACCACATAGATAATATTGTGGGGAAGGCGAGCCAAAGGTTGCGTTTCATTGGCAGGACACTTAGAAGATGCAACAAGTCCACTAAAGAGACAGCTTACACTACACTCGTTCGTCCTCTGTTAGAATACTGCTGCGCGGTGTGTGATCCTTACGAGGTGGGATTGACGGAGGACATCGAAAGGGTGCAAAAAAGGGCAGCTCGTTTTGTATTATCACGTAATAGGGGAGAGAGTGTGGCAGATATGATACGCGAGTTGGGATGGAAGTCATAAAGCAAAGACGTTTTTCGTCGCGGCGAGATCTATTTACGAAATTTCAGTCACCAACTTTCTCTTCCGAATGCGAAAATATTTTGTTGAGCCCAACCTACATAGGTAGGAATGATCATCAAAATAAAACAAGAGAAATCAGAGCTCGAACAGAAAGGTTTAGGTGTTCGTTTTTCCCGCGCGCTGTTCGGGAAGTGGAATGGTAGAGAGATAGTATGATTGTGGTTCGATGAACCCTCTGCCAAGCACTTAAATGTGAATTGCAGAGTAATCATGTAGATGTACTGTCTGGAGCCGCCATCTGTTTCAACAACGCAGCTAGCTGTATCACAGTACATCAGCACACACAGTTACAGGTTCCATTCACAGCAGGTATAAAGGGCGATTCCGTGATGATGTTACAAAGTTAAATGGATGTAGGAGGAGGATAAATGGATCAATTTGAAGTAAGCGACCCTAGTCCGGAAACGACGGAGTCGAAAAGTATAAGCGGGAATCTGCTCAAAACTGAGGGCAAACTCCTGAACCCTGATCGTGACGTACAGAATTCCCACCGAATACTCCCAAATACCCTCAGATAACTTCCCCCGTTGACGCGCTACTAACGGCGTGCGTAATGTGAGAGACCAAAGATCCTAAGTCTGCGGTACAGTAATAAAGAATTCAATTTGCCTACACAAGTTTCACAAGCTGCTACATTTATACAACAGTTGTTCAAAATGGTGTCCCCCAGCGTCAAACCGAGCGGGGTAGCGCAGTGGTTAGCCACTGGGTTCGTATTCGGGAGGACGGCGGTTCAAACCCGCGTCCGGCCATCCTGATTTAGGTATTCCGTGGTTTCTCTGAATCGCTAAAGGCAAAGGCCGGGATGGTTCCTGCGAAAAGGCAAGGCCGCTTTCTTTCTCCGTCCTTACCTAATCCAAGGTTATGCTCCATCTCTAATGACCTCGTCGTCGACAGAAAGTTAAGCACTAATGATCTTCTTTTTCTCCTCCTCCCCCCCCCCCCCACCCCGACCGCCATCATCAATGCACGCATGGCATCGTCGCACAAAGTTTTTCCTACTTGTTTTTAATATCCCCGGTGTCGTCTGAACAGTGTCGCAGGCAACGAGAATTCTTGCCAGAGATCCTCTTCACTCTCGACAGGCGTCGTCTCGTGCACAAGACTTTTCGTGTGGTCCCACAAGAAGAAATCAAGTGGGATGAGATCAAGTGAAAGTACTGGCCATGAAACAGCACTTCCTCTGCGTATCCAATTTTCAGCGAATGTCTGATCCAGGTGTTGACGAACCCTCAGTTCAAAGTGAGGTGTCGCCCCATCAAACTGGAACCATACTCCTTGATGAGTAACAATTGGGATATGTTACAGGAGCCTGGGTAGCAACAACAGTACAGGTAAATGTATTCCACTGTCAAAGATATAAGAATGATTTTCGCTTATAACTTTCGACTCTGTCATTACCCTTCTCCATCATCTCTGAAAGTTTATAACTGCATCACGGAATCACCCTGTGTGTTTTCTCTAATGTATCACTCTTTTTGTAACGCTCGGTGCACAAGATACAAAACTGTGCCTTGAAACCAGAGGAAATTTATGCAATTTACACAGAATATCCCCGCTTCCACAACAGAGTTCACTGGCAAGTTGTGGTGTTTTGATGATCAGCCCTAAGTTTGGTTCGATACAGCTCTCCCCACTTGTCACGGGCCGGCTATTCTCTTCGTTTCAGTATAGCTGTTGCTTCCAACAATATCGACGATCTGCCTGATGTACTCATACCTATGCCTGTGTCTGAGATTCTTTCCTTCTGCCATCACTTCAAGTCTCGTTATAGCACACACTCAAGGCGTAACACACGCCCAACCATCCCCTTTTTTGATTAAGTACGTTATCAGATTTTTTTTCGTTGACTCATTGCACGACGTCTTCGTTGCTTACTCCATCAACCCACCTCATCTTGAACAGCCGCCTGGGACACTACGTTTTTAAAACTTATAACCATTTCATTTATATTTGCCCCACTGTCCATGTTTCATATCCACACACAACCTGTGTTCAAAATGTACCTTTTCCCGATCTCAAGCTTTACGCTTTTCGACGTCACTAGCTGTTTATTTTTCTAAAAAGCACTTTTGCCTTATGCAATCTTTGCAACATTGTCTTTCTTCAATTTTCCTTTCTGTTATCTATCCTACTTCCCCAGAGAGCACGATTCCTCTAAAATTTACTAGAGTTTAACATTTAGCCATCCAGTATCTCTACCTGCTGCACACAACATTACAATAAGTTTTTAAATGATTATTTGCATATTATAGTCATCAGGTAATGAGGTTTCATTTTATTAAGGGCCTGTCTCCGTTGTTAGACGGCACGAATCTTTGAGGTGGAAAAAAAAAGAAAGAAAATTATCGCCAGTATCTAGCCACCAAAGTGGACTGAGGGGTCACTTTGAAATTTCCAAGCACTAGGCTTTACATTAACGTCCGGGGCAAATACCCAGAACTCAACTCACTGTCTTATAGAATAAGATCGTTGAAACCTGATGATCGTAAGCTCTATGTCGGATGTGGACGATAGTTTCATATGCAACCTCGTTCCCTAAGAGGAGTTTCACCCTCCCCATTTTCGATCATCGTCGTACAAACATGACACTACAGCCTACGCTTATTACTAATAATCAGAAACACTAACGGAGTTACACATTTGACACGTCAGACATGCACGCTGCGTAAAAGGATCCAGACGAATCAGTGGGAGCAAGAAGGTGCTTCAAACATCAATGTAGGCCTGTGCTGTGATAGTTCCACGCACAACAACAAGGAATTCAAGCCCCCTCCATGAAAAACACGACCACACCATAACACCAGCGCATTTTACTGTTGGCACTACACACTCTGGCAGATGACGTTCAATGGGCATTCTCCATACACACACCCTACGATCGGATCGCCACATTATGTACCGTGGTTCGACACTTCACAACGTTTTTCTACTGTTCATAGTCCAATGTTTACGCCCCTTACACCAAGCGAGGCGTCGTTTGGCATTTACCGGCGTGATGTGTGGCTTATCTGCAGTCAGTCGACCATAAAATCCAAGTTTTCTCACCTCCCGCCTAACCGCCATAGTACTTGCAGTGGATCCTGATGCGGTTTGGAATTCCTGTGTGATGGTCTGGATAGATATCTGCCTATTGCACATTACGACCCTCTTCAAATGTCGGCGCTCTCTGTCAGTCAACAGACGAGGTCGGCCTGTCGCTTTTGTGCTTTACGTGTCCCTTCACCTATCCACTTCAGTTTCACATCGGAAATGGTGGACCTAGGGATCTATAGAAGTGTGGAAATCTCGCGTACAGACGTATGACACAACTGACACCCAATCTCACCTGACCAATTTCGAAGTCCGTGAGTTCCGCGGTGCGCCCCATTCTGCTGTCTCACGATGTCTAATGACTATTGAGATCGCTGATATGGAGTACCTGGCTGTAGGTGGCAGCACAATGCACCTAATATGAAAAAGTATGATTTTGGGGCGTTAGTTACACTCTCATGACGTGACCCCATGGAATTACGGTAGCGCTGCTATCGATGGGCCGGCTCGACTTCTCTGTGCATACTGACAATAGGCGCATTTTAGCGGTCATTAAATGTTTCCCATGTTGATAGAGAGCTGTTATCTTAAAAAGTAAAACTTTCACTATGTTCTTGTAATTGACTAGTATTAATGATTGAAACGTCTGGGTCGTATGGTATTAAATTTCTGCAGCCATCACTCGTAAGTACGAGCAATTCACTCCATTTTGTCCTATTCAGAGTATAAACTTACGTGCTGTGGAGGAGACAAGGTGTTGAGCAATACCGTCTGGGTTGCTTTGAATGAGCGACTTCGCATCTCCATGGAAATGGAAATGAGCGTTTGGCGTCATTGGCCGGGAGGCCCCTTACGAGGCAGGTCCGGCCGCCTTGGTGCAGGTCTTATTACATTGGACGCCACACTAGGCGACCTGCGTGCCGGATGGGGATGAAATGATGATGAAGACAACACAACATCCAGTACCTGAGCGGAGAAAATCCCCGACCATGCCGGGAATAGAACCAGGCCCCTTAGGACGGCAGTCTGTCACGCTGACCATTCTGCTATCGGGGCGGACCGCGTCTCCATGAATGAGCGTTTGACCCAATGATGGGAACTGTATCCGCACCTACTCTCGCAACAACTGTTTGAGTTACGTACCACACAAACACGATAGCTGATTTAATGCCACGAGTAATAATTAATTGGCTAATAATTTGAGTGATAAGTAATGGAATAATTGAAACTTCCTGGCAGATTAAACTGTGTGCCCGACCGAGACTCGAACTCGGGACCTTTGCGTTTCGCGGGCAAGTGCTCTACCATCTGAGCTACCAAAGCACGACTCACGCCCGGTCCTCACAGCTTTACTTCTGCCAGTGTCTCGTCTCCTACCTTCCAAACTTTACAGAAGCTCTCCTGAATGGAATAATTAATAACAAAATTAGCAATTATTAATGAGAAAACTAATTATATAACACTCGTTCTGGTATTAGTTAACTGAAAAATTAATTTGCAGCAATAAATTGCATAACAATTAATTGAATAATTCGGTAAAGCACACGGACTGCTCGAACAATAGATATTACAGTGAATGGCTTTGTAAACACAAGATAATGCCCAGTGAACAGGAATGTTTTAAAAGATCGTCATTTTGTAGCTGTGATGCAGTTTGAAACAAATGATTAAGGATAAGCAACTGTCAATGAGCTAATTCTGCAACTACACAGGCATTAGTCCAAAGCTGTTGTCTTAGCATCTGCAAGTCAAGACAGGCCAGACTCTATTCTACCTGGCATAGCAACACTGGCACCGAAAGGTTCCTTGGATGAAATCTCTCCCACACTACACAAATTGGCTCCAGTAAGAAGCTTTAATAAAGGTCAGAAAACCAATATCACTACCAGTGCTTACAGAGACTGGAAGGAGCAGAAAACAAGGAAGGGTAAATAGGAAACAACAAGTAGGTCTAATAGACGTCTACAAAACCATACATACACCCAAGACGTCAGCAGGAGCTCAGCTCTCGTTTCCTTTAGAAGTTTCAGAGAAGACTAGGACTAGGTCTCGGAAGGGGGCTTGGTTTTGAGGCAATGACAAAAAAGATGATATGAGTCAGTGTTTCGTATGTAAAGAGTGGGTTCATGAAAACGTGCTAGCGTAAGAAAGGGGACAAAAGTGTTCTATCCGTGTGACAAAAGTCAAAAAGTGTACACAATCAAAGTCTTGTTTGTCTAATCTTAGGCCTATATAGGCTCCTATGAACAAAATTTAGGTAACTGTTTTCATTACGTATTTGCTATTTTGATAATCAGCCAAATGGGCTTTTCTTTTTACCTCGACGGTGATATTTCTGCTTTTAGCTTCCTTGGTTCGAATACATGTTATTCTGTTCCAAATGTCAACAAAAAACGCCTACCAACAAAAATATGACATTATTGACATTTATTTGGACGTGAATAGTATTTAACAGCTATTACACTAAGACACATTCGTGGAAACTGCCTGGCCCGATGAAGGAAACCAGTCACCTTGACTGGACCAATGACACGTTTTGTTTTTCAAGTATTTCATTAACAGTGAATATTCATGACTTCTGTGTCTACTATAGTGAAATGCAAAAGATAATGTACGATAATTTTCATTGCCACAGGGTATGCAACTGCGATGCATTTTCCTGCGATGAATTTTTTGAATAAGTGACACTAGCGGTGTATCCAATGTATAATGTTCTCTTTCAGACAGTTGAAAATGGCCTAAGACCGCAATCGCACAACCGTACATGAAATAAAGAGAATGGCGGTTGAAGACATCAAGAAATCATTCAAAAGATACTTTTCGAGTTTCAATGAAAATAAAATATTTATTACAGTATACAAGTACTTTAACACATATTTTCATTAGGTAGCCCATAGATAGCTACCTCAGCCTAATCCAGATTTTCCCTACGGGGTCACAAATGCCTCGACCTTCTGGTTGCAGCATCGTGTCCATCTTGAAACGTAATGAAAGCCAGTGTCCTATCATGAACTTGCATAACAGTTTGTGGAATAAACTTTGTCCCTGACAGCTCTTGTTACATAGCTTTTTAATCACCCCCTTCTTTTACGTGACCTTTCGTTAAAATAGTATCAGTGTGAAGGGCAAGAGCTCCCTTAGGAGCACGCAAGTCTACTTATATAACGGAAGTATTAGTCTTCCAGAACCTTGGCGCTCTACAGGGTCTCAATGCCAGATCATTAAAGCAGACAGGACTTGGCACGAACCGTATTCAGAAGAAAAAGAAGAGGGGTGGTAGTGAACGAGAAAACAGCACCTAAAACTCGTTTCTCCGGTTATGTCCACTGTTTGCCACTCGTCAGGCATGCGGGGCCACTGTTTATATAACGCCACACCCGCGTACACCAGCAAAGGCTCGGCTGCACTGTATTCAGTGAAAGAAACAGCCATGGTGGAACAGGTAGTTTCCACCAAATCGTCTCTAGCAATCGCTAAGCCGAGCACAGTACTTGTCAAAAGATCAAAGCAAGGCGTCAACACAGGCACCGAACACGCCATTACGAAAATATACTGATTTTTTACTATTTTCTAATCTATCATTTGCCTACGTCTTTACAGTGAGCGTATGTGAAATGTTTAATTCAGTCTTCTCTCTCTCTCTCTCTCTCTCTCTCTCTCTCTCTCTCTCTCTCTCTCTCTCCAGTGCTTGAGCTTCATGACGAAATTCAAGTGTTAATTTGCCAGCACAATGAAGATGATAAAGCAATTAACAGCAAGTATGCGTCTAGTTACTGGAGAAGGTGAAATCAGTAATTTTCTCGCTCCCTGAAATAAATCTACAGGAAACGGCACAGAACGTTCGTGCTCATTTTAAGCGTATTTTCTATCGCGATTTAGATGCTCATTTGGTTAACTGTATTAGGCGTAACAAAACTTTGGTACGAAACACTTGTTTTGTTTGTTTTTGTAAACAGTTTTGCATACTGTCCATTTGTAGGTGACACATTTTAGTTCGATTTGAAACTTTGGTTTTAAGTTGCTAATTTATACCACAAATGGAAATGTTTATGAAGTCACATGATGATGTACTTACGGTAAGTACCCTACCACTTGCCTAAGTACAAGAACACAGGTATTTGAAAGCTCATTTGCATAAAATGTACGATTAATTGTTTAAACCAAACGTAGAATCATAATTTTGTGCCATTTGCATCTAGTCGCTGGAACACAGGCTCAGACACCAGAAATTGTTAACAGTGTTTCACTATTTGATAAGGGAGTGTCAAATATTAAAAAGTCTCTACTGGCAGATCACCGATGAGACAAGAAAGATCCTTTACAAATGACGGAAACTTTAAAAACGAATTTTCGCGAAGGAATCTAGGAATATCTACCGTAGAGAGCGCGACATTAAAGCTGTACTACACATTTCGCAGCGAGCCATATAATCAATCATCTCCTTCGTTTGAATCGCGAAAAGGATGAAACGCACTTTACAGAGATTTGTTCAGTACAGATATACACTCATCAGCCAGAACATTATGACCAACTACCTAATAGCCGGCACGGATAACACAAGGGGACGCGTCGTGGGATGGAAGCAACGAGGCCTTGGTAGGTCTCTGAAGAGAGTTGGCACCACTTCTGCACACACAAGTCGCCTAAGTTCCGGAAATTCCGGGGAGGGGGCGATGAGCTCTGACGCCACGTTCAGTCACATCCCAGAGATGTTTGATCGGGTTCAGATCTGGCGAGTTGGGAGGGGGGTGGGGCAGCACATTAATTGAAACTCGCCACTGTATTCCTCGAATCATTCCATCACACCATGGCCTTGTGACATGGTGCATTATCTTGCTGAAAAATGCCACTGCTGTTGGGAAACATGATCGTCATGAAGTCGTGTAAGTTGTCTGTAACCACTGTATGATACTGCTTGGACGTCATAGTGCCTTACACGAGCTCCACTGGACTCACAGATGCCTACGTGAATGTTCCCGAGAGCATAATGGAGCAGTCACCAGCTTGTCTCCGTTTTGCAGTACAGGTGTCAAGGAGCTGTTCCCCTTGAAAACGACGGATTCGCGCCCTCCCGTCGGCATGATGTCGAAGGTATCGGGATTCATCAACCAAGCAACGCTCTGCGACAGCCTTAACATCCAATGCCGATGTCCGTGTCCATTTCAGTCGTAGTTGCCGATTTTGTAGTGTTAACACAGGCACATGCATGGGTCGTCGGCTGCAGAGGCCCATCGTTAGGAGTGTTCGGTGCATTGTGTGATCAGATACACTTATACTCTGCCCAGCATTAATATCTGATGTTGGTTTTGCCACATTTCGTCGCATGTCCTGTTTTACCAGTCTGCCCATCCTACGACGTCCGACATCTGTAATGAGAGGTGGCCGCGCAGCGGTACGAAGTCCGGGCGTGGTTTCACATTGGTTTCGCCACTTGCTGAAGACCTTCACTACAACACACCCCGAACACTTGAAAAGTTGCGCAGTTTCCGAAATGCTCGGGCCGAGCGTTCGGGTCATCACAATGTGCCCTCGGTCAAACTCAGATAGAGCGCGCGCTTTCCCCATTTTACACACGGACAGCACGCTCAGTGATAGTACATGCACCGTGCGTGTGTCTGAACATGTCACTCCTCGCCAGGTGACGCCTGGAGGGTTTATATCAACAGTAGGTCCGTGGTCATAATGTTCTGGCTGATCAGCGTAGAAGTAGAAATTGGCGTAAGGTCTTTTCATGGCCTCGATCGGTTCCGCAACCATACACATTACACAGAAACCGATACACTGACGGTTTTGGTGGGGAAAATAGCGAGACAAGTTAAGCTGTAGTAGTCTCCCAGTTAACAGAAGTCAATAAACTATGTTGCAGCAGTGGTACATGACCGGCTTCAGTGAATCTATGCCGTTGACGATGGGCTGCATGCCTGACAAATATTTTACTTGCATCTCCTAGTGTACAACAATAGATCTTATTAACAAATTTCATTACTATTTGCATACTTTTAATTTGCGGATCAGTATCAGCCGTCCCCTTGATTATAACAGCGGATTCTTATAGATCCTGAACAGACGTTATTGCTCTTAATAAAATTTCCTCGCTTTGTTAGACAAACATATTTATTAATTTGATCTTCGTAGAATCATCAGCTGAAAAACTGTGGAATGTAATTCTATGAGTTGTTGTTGTTGTTGTGGTCTGAGAGTGATTTGATGCAGCTCTCCATGCTACTCTATCCTGAGCAAGCTTCTTCATCTCCCAGTACCTACTGCAACCTACATCCTTCTGAATCTGCTTAGTGTATTCATCTCTTGGTCTCCCTCTACGATTTTTACCCTCTACGCTGCCCTCAAATACTAAATTGGTGATCCCTTGATGCCTCAGAACATGTCCTACCAACCGATCCCTTCTTCTAGTCAAGTTGTGCCACAAACTTCTCTTCTCCCCAATCCTATTCAATACCTCCTCATTAATTATATGATCTACCCATCTAATCTTCAGCATTCTTCTGTAGCACCACATTTCGAAAGCTTCTATTCTCTCTCTGTCTAAACTATTTATCGTCAATGTTTCACTTCCGTACATGGCTACGCTCCATACAAATACTTTCAGAAACGACTTCCTGACACTTAAATCTATACTCGATGTTAACAAATTTCTCTTCTTCAGAAACGCTTTCCTTGCCATTGCCAGTCTACATTTTATATCCTCTCTACTTCGACCATCATCAGTTATTTTGCTCCCCAAATAGCAAAACTCCTTTACTACTTTAAGTGTCTCATTTCCTAATCTAATTCCCTCAGCATCACCCGACTTCATTCAACTACATTCCACTGAGTACGTGGTGCAAATGCCGAAAATTATCCTGTCTCTCCAAAAGCTCTCTCTCTATTACTGGCCTTCACTGGAATCGTCGGAAGTTACAGCTGCCATCTGGGAAAGGTCGGCAGGTGGCGGAATGGGTAGAGTAGTTGACCTCAAGGTCCCGATCTCAGGGCCGCGAGAAACAAGAGCAATCGTCAAATCTCGGCCAGAGTGAGGTCTGTTATGTGTCTCAGGCTCTGACGTGCTATCGATGTGCCAAAAACGAATAGCTCTATCTCTGCAATAAGAATTTGAAATTAATGTGTAAACCTGAAATTAAATTTCGAGTTCAACCGCACGCGCCTGGTGATTATGACATCTGACAACGGCTCCTTTACAGTTCCACCTTAGTGACGGAGATTTCCGACGCGGAAGTGACACATTGCGTAGTAAGCACATTCAAATTCTCCACTTTTATTCGGTATAGGCTTACGGGAGAAGTTGCATCCATGCTTCTCGTCGGAAAATGTATATCAGCAAAGAGTTGCACGTCGCTGGTAATCTTACAATATGAAAGTACTTAGATATCGATCTTAAATAAACAATGATAATATTTTATTTGCGTCTGGCCCTGAGGAAAAAAAGAATGCAACAGACCAACAATGACCAAATGTTAACATATTTAATACGCCGCAAAACGTGTCTAAACCAAATTACGGTAATTCGTCGTCTAAGCAGTGAAAGTTGCAAGATTTCAGTTGAGAAATCTCTAAGTAGTGTAGGTGTCATAAAAGCTACTCCTCCTTCGCGAAATTACGGCAAGAATGGAAATGGTTAATGGACATCAATTAAGATTAATGGACATTAGTTAACGGCTTAGATTTAATGGACATCAGTTAACGGCTTAAGTTTAATCCCTATAACTATCCAAATTGTAAAGCCTGTTACTGCGTGTCAGAGCACCAGTCGAAGGCTTCTTCAGAGTTCGATCCCTGTACTAGCTTTTCTTCTGATGTGTCGCTTTCACCTCTGGCAGTGTTTCTTGTATGTGGTAACTACCGAACTGCACACTGGTTCGTAACCCATATCAAATTGCACGTTAACAAACAGGTGGCTTGGCACGTCCGTTTACACGACGCTGAAAGACAAGCGCCGTGCCAGTTAAAGAACGTTGGCTTTCAAACGAATATTCGGAATGAGGATTCGCACTCGATCTGTCGTCGACTACCAGGAAAATTAAAGACTGAGCCCTGGCTCAGTTCCCTAGCATTAGCAATGAAATCGGGAGTCGCCTTGTCCCAGCACTCACCAGTAGTTATTTCGGGAACCACAAAAAAGTTTAATCTCGACGCTCGGATGAATTTACCGGTTGACGGCGATTTCCATCATTCTCCGAATCTGTTTACGAAGTACAACTTCGCTATGGAATTTTTATAATAGTTAGACCCCTATAACTACAAGAACATGTAGATGCTGTACCGTAATTCGTGACTAATAACGTTTTAATTCTTATACATTAAGAAAAGATCTTAATTTATGGCTGACTGATGATTCTTCTTTCTACTAAAATTTTTTGCCCTGGATACATTTCATGTGCCGTTTTTTTCTTATGAGACACTGTGGGTAGTACGTATTTTTTTGCTCCTCGTTCTTCGTTCCTCTTTATCGAAGGCGTTATTCCAGTTAGCAGATTGCTTTCACTTTACTGTTTTCACGAGCGCAGGCAGTCGGTGCGCTGTGCATTACGTAAGAGGTAGAACAAGTACTACGGGACAAGACGAAAGCCACGCTTGCTTCTGGCTGTATGGTTGGTGCACCCTACACCTGGGACAGCCGTGACGAACGGGAACACGAGTCAGTATATAGCGCGGCCCATTTGTGTGTCCTGTAGTCAGGTATTCAAATGCTAGGCAGCATTGGAAACGGCGGCACAAACCCCACACTATCTTGTGAAAAAACTACATAATATTGTTTCCAGGGCTGACTGGAAACACGCTCCGATGCGATCTATCACTGTTGATATAATTACCGTTCGTTGAGACTAATTTTTTGCTATAGGTGGTAGAAAATTTCCATACATGATGAGATTCAATTGCTGATAATTTAATTCTCTTCTGGAACTGGAATGCAAACATTGTTATGGCGACTAGCCTTCTCTCTCTCTCTCTCTCTCTCTCTCTCTCTCTCTCTCTCTCTCTATCTATCTCTCTCTCAAATTTCCGATTTCTCACTCACTTTGGTAGTTGTTCGCTTCGCTCTTCATCATGAGCGCCCTAAGAAAACATTTCAAAACGCGTCCTAAGAAAACATTTCAAAATGCGTATAAAACTGCTGATTCAGTCACTGTCTCGTTACTTCGAACTTCGTAAAGTTAATCATAAATGCCTTACAATCACGTTTTGCGGATTTTGAAAACGAATCACAGTCCGAATCTAATATGAGGCGAGCGTTTAATCTTAAGTCAAACCTGTAAACACTCGTGACCATCTGCACAAGTAGCACAACTAAATGAAAATGGCGCATATTTTCAACCAAAACAGCAACTTGTGTGTAGCACGTGTCCAGAACTGCAACAGGAGGGAGGAAGGAAGGTCATCGTTTAATGTTCCGCCGGAGACAAGACGAAGCACAAATTCATATAGTGGAAGGGTGTTTTCAAAGGAATTAGCTCGGCATTCGTCTTATCGGATTCAGGGAAACCACGGAAAACTTGCCGAATGCGAGTCCAATGTCTTAAAAATTGTGCCACCTCGCTCGGTTCCAAAATTACAGTCACGTCGCAACGTTGCTGGCATCGTAAAAGAAACTAATGTAATTCTGAGTGGCCTATTCTTGTGTGTGTGTGAAATCTTATGGGACTTAACTGCTAAGGTCATCAGTCCCTAAGCTTACACACTACTTAACCTAAATTATCCTAAGGACAAACACACACACACCCATGCCCGAGGGAGGACTCGAACCTCTGCCGGGATCAGATGCACAGTACATGACTGCAGCGCCGCAGACCGCTCGGCTAATCCCGCGCGGCTGACCTATTCTATAAAGAAGACTGGCCACAAGGAAAATTTGCCTTTTCAAGCACAGGAATTGTACCTCTTGGTTACGCTGCACTTCGTCCTTGAAACAAAGTCGTATGTCAGCCTGTCAACTAATAATGCTGTGGACTGAGGCGTGTAGGTACAGCAGAGGTGCGTTAGTGGACTGGAGTCTGCAGGGCATGCTGTGCTGTGGAATACACGTTGTATGACAATGAAAACTAAGCAAAAAACTATACAGATGATGTATGGAACACCAAAGGCAGAGAACTTGGCATCAGCGAAACCACATTAAGATAATAGGTCGGTTGGAGGGCGATATGCGTGAAGGATGGGGAAGCACAGTACATGCAGGGTCTCTCAGAGTCTGATTATTTCTTGGGGGCAGTCAAGACTGGAATCCAGGCCGAAGTCGTGTGCAGAGGGGCGCAGCCCCGAATCCTTCTGCGGTCAGAAAAATGGTACCGAATCCTCGGAAGCCCGCAAGGATCTGAAAAACGATGGGACCGAATCCTCCCGTTTGAAGCAGGTAGCAGTTCTCAACGTTATGAATACTCCAAGCAGGCAAAGGAAAGCATATGAAGTTACAGTAGAACATGTAAAAAATTTTCGTGTGTATTGTATGTTTAAAAGTTTTATCTTTTATGTTATTTAGATATTTATGTTTAGAAACTGGAATCATTTATAGCCTTGATTTCCTCATAATCAATTTATTAAAATAGCAAATCATGATTTCGCAACACATATTCTATCTCAGTGTACATTTTACGAATTATGGTTACATTTCCAGCAAATCTATACATCTCTCCAATGCAGGTATCTCTGGCATGAAATCGTTAACAAAAATGTCACCAACCATATCAGGAGTCAGCATGGGCAAACCAAATATGTACGACAGAAACCTTCCAATTTCATTTTATGCGTAGTAGTCATGTGCGAGCCGCAATGTTTGTATTTTTAGCCACCAGCTCTGTGTTAAATGAAATTTACATCCTTGACTGCGAATATCAGGCCAGACCTCACTTCCAGCTTTCATTATGTTCTCTTCAAAGTCAGAAAACATTGTTGATGGCGAAAAGTTCAAACTTATATCACTACACTTTTCAACAACGCTTTGAAATGCATACTGAGAAGACCAATGGAATGTAATGGCTATTAACTAACCCAAATATTGTGAACAGCTGACAAAAAAACTTTGGACAGCACTTGAACGTAACATCAACATATATAGATTCACACTGCGTTATTGTTTTAAGGTTTGCAGAGTCACAAAATCTAATCACTTTTTTCTCTGTGTTATTTTCTAATAATCACTTTGTCCCGTCTGTGGTTTCCACATTCAGCGCGTTGATAACATCATGAACATCTGCAGCATTCGTGGGGCAGTGTTGGCAGAATTTTGCGCCTAGCTTTGTAAATAGATTTACGAAAATTGTTGACATCTCTCGTAGTTATATCTTGCGTATCTTCTCCTTTTAACTTCTGGTAAATTATTTTTGACGGTCTCTCACAAATATCTTCTATGGCTTTTCTCTTTAGGTCAGAAATGATTTCTTGCCTCTGAATTTTGTTATGGGGCATTTCTTCATGATTGTGCTCTTCTTGACACTCCTCAGTAAAATAGTTTTAAGAAAACTTCTGCAGCCATTAATGTTGAACGTCCATCGCGCTAGACCATCTTTCAGCCGCTTTTGAAAACCGAAGGTGTTACCTTTCAAAACCAACAATTTCCTTCCCTGAAACTGCAAACTGCGAAGTGCGAAGTGGCCGCAGGTAGCTGTGGTCATCAGCGCAGACTATGCTCTGCCGCATTGTGTCCGTGTGGGAGGATTCGGTCCTATTACCTCCTGGTTTCGGGAGGATTCGGGGCTGCGCCCGTCTAAAGACGCCGCGGACAGCGGTGGGATATCAACCCAACCGTCGGAAGCCATACGGTCCGACAACCAGGACTGACGATCTGGTGTCCTATATCTTCTCACAGCATGGCCCGTTGGTTGTCATCCGCGGCACCCTTACACCATAGACAATATTCTACGCGCCGTTTTGTTGTCCACGACACGCCATCCCGCGCCTACACTTCAGCAAGATAGTTTTCTTTTAATAGGCGAGAGTTTCTACTGTTTTCTTCGAGCTTGCCAAACCCTATCTTGACCAGCAGGGTCGCCGGATCTCTCCACAGTCGAGAACGTTTGGAGCATTAAGGGCTGAGTCCTCCAACCGTCTCGGGATTTTGACGATCTAACGCGCCAATCGGACAATATTTAGCACTATATCCCTCAGGAGGGCGTCCAACAACGCTATCAATCAAGGCCAAGGCGAATAACTGCTTGCATAAGGACCAGAGATGGACCAAAGCGTTACTGACTTGTTCCATCGGTGAAGCTCGTTTCCTTGAATAAATCATCCCATTTTTCTAAAACTATAGTCATTTATTTTTCGGTACATGTTGATCACATCTACCGATTTTAGTCCCATTTGGATAATTCCTTCGTGGTGCGCTTTTTTTTTAAATGTATTTATGGTTCAAAATGGTTCAAATGGCTCTGAGCACTATGGGTCTTAACATCTGAGGTCATCAGTCCCCTAGAACTTAGAATTACTTAAACCTAACTAACCTAAGGACAACACACACATCCATGCCCGTGGCAGGATTCGAACCTGCGACCGTAGTGGTCGCGCGGTTCCAGACTGAAGCGCCTAGAACCGCTCGGCCACTCCGGCCGGCTATGTATTTATACACTCGACTGTTGCGAAATATTTCCTCAGGAGTTGTGGAGAAAGGTACCGCATAATATCTAATAAGCTTTGTGAAGTCTCTAGTATTCCACAGTTTGCGAATGGTGTGGTGCATATGAAGATTTGTCGTGTAGGTATCTTTGGTGAATGTTCGTGCAATCTAGCGTTGCAGGAATGTTATGGATGTGTACGAAAATGAACGGAAGATTCGGGGTGGGACAGTGTCAGCAAAATCGTACCCTCGTGAAGTATGCACACAGACCGTTGAATTTAACCTACGCATCAAGAACAGATGACCCTCAACAGTGCAATTCTTAATCTCTTAATAGGCGAAGATATTTAGATTTTAAATCATCGATGCCGAATGAGCTACACGCCAGCACCTTTCCTCCTCTAGCTATGAAACAGAGTTTCTTATCGCTCATTCTGGGAAAACTTTCCCGTACAAATACTTACCGTGACGCGAGAAACCAAGTAGGAAGTAAAACATTGAAGAATTTACAAGTTGTACAATTTTATGATCGAAACACAAAAGAGTCCGAACTTTGTAATTACGACCAACACTGGTAAGTCCTTATGCATCTACGCGGCATAATGCGCAGAATGTGTGTTGCGAATTCTAAGCTCTTCCCGGTTGATACGCTCTTCGAATAATTTACGGTAAAATAATTATCAACATGAATTGTGTTGGATGTTGGCAGTCTTAATACTTTCCACACTTGGGTGCTGCCTGATTACAAGCGGGCGCTGAGTATTCGACGCATCGACCGCCGAACAGGTTCCGAAGTTCCTGGTATGCCGCGTATCGTCTGACATACAGCCGCAGATCGGCTGCAAGAACGGAGACGAAAGCTTCCTACTCGGCTCAACCCCAAACCAATGCAATGATAATAGTGAGCTGTTGAGCGTACACTAGTGTAAGTATTAATGTACAACTAATATGCAGACCAAGTGTGCGTAATTGGTTCCCAAGCACCAAGCAAGCGAATCACCCAGGATTCAAACGAAGGACGATACGGCTGTCATTGTCGAAAACGTAAACAGTTTTAAGTCATTCAGTCTAGACGTATACGTTGCGAATTAAAGCAGTTCCGTAATTACCTGTCACGATCATTCGAGCCCGGATGCTAAATTACAATCTCCACGCAGCAAATCTTCCTGCTCCGACACTAATCTGTAGGCCTGTCTTGAAAGTGCTATACACGAGCGCCATTTGTTCAAAACTTCGCTAAACTGGGAAAAGTATAAGGCATGTGGAGTCGAAAGGAAAAGGGTTATAGACAAATTTTTCTTTTACTTATCGCCATTTGAGCAATAAGGCATTACAGTCAGCCCAGTGTACGTAAAAGTCACAGTTTGTTCTAAACCTATAAGGTCAAAATTATACTATGAACAGCAGATGATCTTAGTGTGGATATTTAGCAATAATGAAACGTATGAATACGTCAGTCATAACGAGAACTTTGCTAAGCAACGCATATGAGGCACGCGTTTATAAACTGGCTATGTTTTATAAAACAAGTTACTCACGCAACGACGTTGATGCCACATGATGAGTTTGCTGTGAAGTTTTCCACAGGTTACAGTTCATAACTGGTAGTCGAAGATGGAGCATTATTTGCAGGGATGTATTTAACGCACGATGCAATAGGACGTGGAAGGCTGAATAAATGTACAGAGAAAACTTCAACAGTCGCCATCCCAATTGGAAGACATTAACCGCCCGCCGAAAGTGGAAAATTACAGGAAACTGTACATTTAAAGTCAAATTTTTCTACAAAGAGTTGTAGAATTTGAGGAAAATGAGTTTGATCGTGTGGAAGAAGAACAACAACCACATGCCAAATTTTCTGTTAAATGCGCGCTA
The DNA here is from genome assembly GCF_023864345.2 of Schistocerca serialis cubense. Taxonomy (NCBI): domain Eukaryota; kingdom Metazoa; phylum Arthropoda; class Insecta; order Orthoptera; family Acrididae; genus Schistocerca; species Schistocerca serialis. The sequence continues at coordinate 371,496,509 of NC_064638.1, forward strand.
CGAAGAATATAATGTGCAAAGCACTGATAGAGCGGTAATTATATCCAAATCATAGACCAAGTGTGCAAGCAATTAGGCCAAATTATTTTGGACACACAGTTTGGTTCTGACAACCGATTATCTTGCACGGGGCATTTTTTTTTATTGTTCATGGTTGACGTCTCTTCCCAGCCGTTTTTGTGTATTCAGTTGCCGCAGTAACCATGTCTTTAATCACCGCGACAAGCTCATGTCAGATCAACAGTAATGGTTCTCAGTCGACTTGTAGGGCGGACGCAACATTAACTAACAATGTCTTATATATTCCCAAGTCGTTGGAAAATTGCACGCTAACAGGTGTTCATTCGAAAGGTGCTACGACACTCACTGGCAGACCTGAATCCCCCTTACCCCCAAATATAACGTACCGTCGCCCGTATGCATAACACGGCACGGATGATTAGGTTTTTAACAATAAAAATAAAATGTAGGCAAATGTGCACTAACGGTGTCTGCACCCCTTGAATTGCATGTTTTTGTTGTTCTTGCCTATTCGTTATCTTTGATCGTAGTCAATCAACTAATAGTATACGATAGCCAATGAGAATCGTTCAATGACATATAATCCTGGTTGTCACAAATATTTGGTGTGTTTTTCGGAATATGTCGCGATATTCGAAGTGATGGGTAGTTCAGCTAAATTTAAGTTGCTGTGAGTGACACAAAATAGCAGCTATCTTCATTTAAGAAGCATAGGAAGTTACGAACGAACAATGGGATTTGTTATCCACGTCCGAGTCATGATACATCGCGTTCACTTTGCAACATTCATTACGGGAAGCTTCAACAAACAGCAATATGCAACGGAAAAACCAAGGACATCTTATTTGCACTTTTGCCAAACTGTATGAAATGTTTTAATATAATTGCAATATTTGTTTACATTCGTGATTAGTGCATTTTTTTGGGGGGGGGTAGGGGGGGGGGGGTGGGGGCTCGTTATTCCCATGAATCACCAACCACTAAGTCTATGTTGGACATTGTACCTCTTATTGTCCGCGAGAGGATGTTTCAACAGCCGGCCGCGGTGGCCGTGCGGTTCTAGGCACTCCAGTCCGGAGTCGCGCTGCTGCTACGGTCGCAGGTTCGAATCCTGCCTCGGGCATGGGTGTGTGTGATGTCCTTAGGTTAGTTAGGTTTCAGTAGTTCTAAGTTCTTGGGGACTGATGACCACAGCAGTTGAGTCCCATAGTGCTCAGAGCCATTTGAACCATTTGATGTTTCAACATGAGATACACCACTCCACTTGGACATTAATGTCCATCAGGACATGAACAACTGATACCTTCGTCATTAGACTAGGAGGTCGTGTTCCATGGTCAAAGCGAAATCATCCTGCTCCTACGAATTTTTTTCGTGTGGATTTACATGAATTTTTTTACCTTACCAAACCAGATACAGACTGAAGAACAATTTATTCCAATAATAATGATGTGAATATTTCAATAAAACTGTACCACAATTTTACATTCAATTAACGTACAATCGATTTCAAGGCAGGCTTGAAATCGATTTACATTATATTTGAACATCAAAATAAATTGTGGTACAGCTGTATAAAAGTATGCATGCTCCAACCACAATGGAATCCGAGGAAAGACGTAATGAAGAATTTGTTGGCACGGTTTTAGCTGTTTATACGGTATATACAGGGTGACACAGAACAACGAGAATGTTTGAAATTAGTAGTGGCAGCCATGGGCAAGAGGCAGCACTGCGAGTTCGTTACAGTTAGCGAGTAAACAGTCCACCATTTCAGTAATCATGGATCAGTGGAACGAACAACAGCGTGTGTTAGTCATAATAAATGTTTTATAAAAACAATGATAGTTTGGTAGCGGCGCAGAGGGAGTTTCCGTCAAAACACGCGATAAAATGTTGGATTAATAACTTTGAAGAGATTGGATCTGCCCTTAAGAAGAAACCAACAAGACGACCAAGAAGCGTGCATTGTCCAGCGAACATTGATGTCTTAACGGGGCCCACGGCGTTCAATGCGTAAGCAAGCAGCAGTGGTTGGAATGGCCCGGGAGAGTGTTCGCAAAATTCTACATCTTGATTTAAAATTTCATCCATGGTGCAACAACTGAAGGACAGCGATCATCGGTTACGATTAGGATTGTGTCAACAAATGATAACAAAAATAAGTAATGAAGATGAATTTCTAAACAAGTTGTGGATAAACTGCCTATTGGCTTCTGTCTCGGTTCTTCGGCCGACGTTCATCTAATGATTTTGCTGACGTTTCGGCAGCACGAGTGGCTGGCATTGTCAAAGCTTCATCCCCACATTGCCGGTGGTAATGATTTTACTGGCGTTTCGCCAACACGAGTGGCTGACACTGTCAAAGCTTCACCCTCCATTGCCGGTGGTGAACTGGCAATGGAGGGTGAAGCTCTGACAATGCCAGCCTTTCGTGCTGGCGAAACGTCAATAAAATCATTAGATGAACGTCGGCCGAAGAACCCGAGACAGAAGCCAATAGGCAGTTTGTCAACATGTGGCCACGAAAGCCTTAACAAAGTTGTGGATGTCAGATGAGGTACATTTTCATCTCACAGATTATGTGAATAAACAGAACTACCGTTACTGGGCAAACACAAATCTTAATGACGTTCATTAGCACCATTTACACGCTAGTAAAGTGACAGTACGGTGTGGTGTTTCGTCACATGTGGTTACCGGACCGTATTTTTTCGCAAATGAACAGGGAAACACAATAACTGTCAATGCCGATCGTTACGTGGAGATGTTACGAACTTTCGTTACACCTGCATAGAACAACTGTCCAAATTTTCAAGAAGTCTGGTTTCAACAGGACTGAGCGACATCACACAATGAACGGCAATCAATGGCATATGTGCGAGGATTATTTGGCAACCGTGTTATCTCACGATTCGGTAACATTCCCAGACCCCCTAGGTCGTCAGATCTATCCGTTTGTGATTTTTTTCTTGTGGGGCTACCTCAAGAGAAATGTCTAAAGGACTCGACCAAGAATCATGTATGAGTTAAAATAGAGAATTCGGGATGCAATTCGCAGTATCCCAGCTGAGAAGTTGCAGCGGCCAATGAGGAATCTCAACATCATATTTCACGAATATATTCGTACAAGACGACGCCATCTAAAGGACGTAATTTTCAAAAAATCAATCTTTCGTAAATGGTAAAGTGGTAAGGTTACAATTACTATGAATTCACTTTCTTTCCTTTAACACTTCTAGTTTTATGGATTGTGGAAATGTTCCCGTTTTTCAGCGTCACCCTTTATTATCGGAATTTGGGAGAGTAGGGGGAATTTTTTTATGCATCGTTATAATGCATACACTGAGGTTGGCGATAGTCACCTTGATCAGTTCCAAAGAGCTTGTCACTATAATTTGTAAACTGTCTACATCAATATGAAACTAAATAACATTTCAAAAAAGTATGTCTTTATGTCAAAGAAATCAGTTTAGGAGGCTCTGCCGTCCCATATAGTTTTGACCCCCACGGTTTGTAACATCCTGTATTTCCGGATCGACGACATTAAGTCCATAGTCGTTGTCTGCACCAATTGATACTGACATGTCATACCTAGAGCTCGATAACTGCTGAAAGTTAGAATTATAACTTGAAAGGCTCTACCTGAATGTGCAAAGCATCCATGCTCTCGTCTTCTCTTATTTATGCGATTCAAAACATTTTCTCAAGTACGCAGCGGACTGCAAACAGAAAAGTGAAACCGCGAGTTGACCAACGAAAACAATAGAAAGTAACGTGGCCGCACTTGAGGCGGCGCCTGGGCCGCGAGCCTGCGACCGTGCTGGTTAAACGCATTACGCACATGCACGGGTTCAGCCTACTGTCGGCGGCGTGAGCGTGTTCAACGAGTATACTCCGTTCACGCGATGGCAACGGCCGCTCCAGCTGTTCGATGAGCCACTCAAAACATCTGCAAAAGTACACAAGTACCGAGGTAGATCGACTTGGCTTCCACTCTACACAATGCAATTATTATTAGTAAACAAAGAATATGGGCCTCATTCCGTTTTTTGCGGCTGTTATAGAGTCTTACTTGGACCAGACGCGTTTCGCTTTATTTAAAACATCTTCGGTTGTCAGTTGTCACTTTTTTGGTTCCTGTATTATTTATATATGTTCTTTTACACACGAGTAATTTACATGTAGAAGAATGCGTGGAAATACAGTATCAGTCAAAACACTGACCACTGAAGATGCAGTCGTAAAAGATGGAATAACTCCAATATTATTTGCAAAACTCCGACTGCGGACTGGGGACCACAAAAACAAATGGCTATATATGAACAGCAAACTATTAAGAGTCGATCAATGACATTGTTCTATTCTTCGTGGGACGAACCATTTACTACAAAAAGAGTCGTAGAGAAGCAACAACTTCATTCGCCTTTAAATGTATTTGAGGCGATCAACAGAAAATTATTATTTTTTTGACTGGTTTATAATGGAATTTCATGGTCTTACATATAACACAGTTTCTCAATTTTAACTTCAAATAGATGTTAGTAAAGATGATTTTTGCATCTAGCTGCTATGCGCAAACCAGAGCGAATCGAGAGATTGAGTATACTGTCAGAAATTTTTAAGCCGTACTTGATGAAACTGAAGTTTTTGACAAGCACTCGTTTGATCCTCATACGCTGATCTAATCGTTTCTATTGCACAATGAATGCTTTCTTTTAAATTATACATCTCGAAGTACTACACCGCAGGAAAAAATGAAAACGTCGGAAAAAAGTTCAAATGTGTGTGAAATCTTATGGGACTTAACTGCTAAGGTCATCAGTCCCTAAGCTTACACACTACTTCACTTAAATTATCCTAAGGACAAACACATACACCCATGCCCGAGGAAGGAATCGAACCTCCGCCGGGACCAGCCACACAGCCCATGACTGCAGCGACTAGACCGCTCGGCTAATCCCGCGCGGCAAAACGTCGAAAACATGTCAACTTATTTACTTTTATGTTTACGAAGCTGGCAATTATTCCTTGGCCAAATAAAATAACCTACTCATTTCTAAGCTACATTATTATATGGCAATGAAACGATGTGGATCAGGCGTTGCCCTGTCTAAAGTGGTACATCTGCATGGCAGATGAAAATGAAATACCTAAGTCTTCTGTAACAATATAAATAACAAAACATGAAACTTCCTGACAGATTAAAACTGTGTGCCGGACCGAGACTCGAACTCTGGACCTTTGCCTTTCGCGGGCAAGTTCAAATTCAGATGGCTCTGAGCACTAGGGGAATTAACTTCTGATGTCATCAGTCCCCAAGAACTTGGAACTACTTAAACCTAACTAACCTAAGGACATCACACACACCCATTCCCGAGGCAGGATTCGAACCTGCGACCGTAGCGGTTGCGTGGTTCCAGACTGTAGCACCTAGAACCGCTCGGCCACTATGACCGGCTCGCGGGCAAGTGCTCTACCAACTGAGCTACCCAAGCACGACTCACGACCCGTCCTCACAGCTTCAATTCTGCCAGTACCTCGTCTGCTACCTTACAAAACCTCACAGAAGCTCTTCTGCGAACCTTGCAGAACTAGCACTCCTGGAAGAAAGGATATTGCGGAGACATGGCTTAGCCACAGCCTAGGGGATGTTTCCAGAATGAGATTTTCACTCTGTAGCGGAGTGTGCTCTGATATGAAACTTCCTGACAGATTAATAAATCTAATAACAAAGCATATTAGGAAGCAAATTACAAAAAAAGGGACGTGAATAAATAAAGTTCCTTATGACAAAATACGAGCTGTTTCTTTAAGGCCACAATACCCTGTGTGGCGCGTCGTAGTCACAAAAGAAAACGTACAATCACGTGTTCTCACCATACATACGGCTTCAGCGACTACAATGCGGCCAATCGAATGTTTGTCGATGCGAACAACGTAAAACCATGCTTCTCGCAAGATCGTTGCATAAGTCACAAGGCTACACAAGTAATCCATTCTGACAAATCCCTGCATTTAGCTGTTACCTGACAGCGCCTACAACGCGCAGCGGCAGTTACATTTCGTTTGACGAATAAACAGTTTCTGATACGACCCGGAAGTTTTTGGAAACAACATAGTTGCCTATGGCGTTTATCTGGTAAGTTGCCTACAATTTTCTCCGACTTCAAGCCGTGTTACTTTTGAATAGGTACTCGAGTTTTTAAGGATCTGCACACATTTGACTGACTGCCGGAATATTCTAGCACTGGAGTTTCTGTTCAGATGTGACACGACTTGGAACAGGTACAAAATTTATACAAAACTCTTTCTTTTTGAACATAAGAGAGGCGACGTAAGTGAAAATATGCTCTAAGAAAGAAAAACGACGCAGCACGAAGGAGTTCTGTAAGTTGATGACAAACAAATTTATACAGGTATCAACGGAAATTTCAAAACTGAACTTTAGCGGCCAATGGATGAATGTACGGCGCTGCAGCGCAGTTTCACCGTGCAGCTGGAAGGAGAGTAAACACGGGACACGTCGGTACCAGGGTACATAAAGTCTTTGAGACTTTCACTCCGGGCACTCAGTTAAACAGCAACTATGCTCCGCAGACAGACACGTCAGCCATACACGTAGATCTCTGCATTTGAGAGAGGACGTGTAGTTGGGCTCAAATAAGCCGGTTGAAGTAATCGGCGAATCGCTCGACATATGAATAGAGGCAATACCACTACTCGATAGCAATTAACAATTCAGGGAGAAAGCGCTCATGATGGAAAACTCAAATAGCGGTTGTCGCAAGCTGTATGTGTAATTTGCTAAAATCCTGGTGAATTTCTGTCGTTACGTTGGAACAGAATTTGAGCATTTCTCCCATCGACTGAATGTCCAACGACCAATAAATTTCCCACCTTTGCTACTATGTTCCGTTCTCTTCCTTTCAGCTCTCAGTAACCGCATGTATGTTGACCCTAATTTCCAAAAAGTCAATGCTGGTGCGATGTATAACGTGTCTATTAATTGTTCATCAGCAACATCCCAATATGACATTTTTTACATGGAGCAAGTATGCTACTGTAGAAAACTGCAATGGCGTGGAATGGTATCGCTGTTACCTCAACATTTCATGACTACTACAGGTTCAACTGTCAGTAATTTAATCTTTTTGTTGATACTTTAATATTTACATACGTCACTAGCTCGTAGTTCATTATCGTACGCATCTAACACTTGAGCGACTGCACCAGACTCTGCACCAGACACAGCGCACGTTATATAACTTCCATTCAGGCTGGAAAAATCTGAACGAGTCCTTTCTAAAGGACTTCTTCCCACATTCCAGACTACTGCCTTACCCCTTATATAATAAAACTGGATGTTTGTTGGCACTGTACTTGCGACTCTCAAACTACAATTTTCCCTCTGACCTCTCGTCCTTCATAGTATTTCTCTGGCACGTGATCAGATTTTTTACGAAACTCTGTTTATGGCGTCATTAAACGTGATCTATATTTTTATTTGTTGTTCTATCTATCCTACAACCTGACCTATTAGTCCGCTAAGATGTTGGAACTGCTTCAAAAATGCTGCTTGCTCAGACGAAGGATAGGCCAAAGGAATTCCATCTCCTTATAGCAGCAGTTTTTATTATGTTTGTCGTAGGCGTACGCAGCCTCAAAATTAGTCGAGGTTATTCCCACATTTGCTTGGCAATTAATACTTGCTCATCAACGATACCTGAAACTCATTTAATTCTTCATCTAATAGTTAACAGCAGTTACAACAGAATACCGATTTGCGGGTAACTAACCAGATTTACTATTTCATTTTTCGTACATTTCGATGGTCGTCTAAATCGTCGTCTGACGCTTGAAGATGTGTGTTATCACTTGTGTGCACCTTGTCTGATCTCTAACCAGAAAATTGCACTCGTAAGCCATTTCGAAAGGCCTAAAAATCACAACAGTTGTAGTATTACATCGTCCAAGTATCACTTGTGTTAAACTTCGACGACAGGTGTTAAAGACAGGCAAAATAATCTTATACTGCACTTTGGCAGTTTTCAACGTAATACCTATTGCAGACTTAACGTCAACCAATAAATGAAGAACCGTAGTTTAGTAAGTGAATACTGGTCCTATTTCAAATCGTTATTGGTGATATCTTCTACAATATTCTGAAGTACCAATGTTCCCCCTACGGGCAATATACTAAGTGTATTCACGCAATCCTATGCGTGCTTTTAAATTAATAACATGGCACAGAAACAATTCATAAAACTTTTTGTCCATAAGAACCAGTTTCACGCAACAAATGCGATATGACACCCGCTAAATCTAATACTCACAGCAAGGCCTCAAAATATGTGATTCACGATAAATGCAATGAGCATTATCGAGTTCGGACCCTCTTCACACTTTCATCACTTGAGCGACTACACTAAACTTTTGAGGTTTCTCGACTTCCATAATTGTCGTCCTTCACCGATTTGATGAATTCATTTGTAAAAAGAGTTAAATTAAACAAAATTGAACTGAATAGCCATATAAAACAAACGATAATTGATTTTGCGGCAATTACTGAACCTAAGAAAAACTGAATGGAACGTAAATAAAGAGTGTACATAAAGTCCGGGAACACTTTCAGTTATTTATTGCACAGGAACCAAACACTGTACTGTACAGTTATCATACATATGTCATTTTGATGAGAAACCTTGAAAGTTTTTTTTTCCCTTGTATACCACCACAGCGGACTTTGGTCATTTGCCGATAGTCAGCGCTAGTCGCAAAAATGACGAGTTCAGGTGCGGTGCAAGGTTTGTGTGTGTTGGAGTTCGACAGAAACAAGTATGCTACAGCTGTTCAACGGATGTTTAGAACCAAGTACGGTAAGAAGCCACCAAGAAGGAAGGCCATTTACCACTGGCACAACAAATTCGTTACGACGGGTTGCTTATGCCCGGCAAAGGGAAGCGGACGTCCCAGTGTGAGTGAAAATGTGGAGCGCGTACGAGAGACATTCAAAAGCAGTCCAAAGAAATCGGTGCGCCGTGCAGCCCGTGAACTCGAAATGGCTCCAATGACAGTGTGGAAAGTCCTGCGACAGAAGCTGTCTATGAAACCATTCAAATTGGAGCGAGTGGAGAAGCTCAATGACGACGACAAATACAAGCGTATTGAGTTTTGTTCGCAGCTGCAACAATTGAATGAGCAAGGGGATGGCGTTGTTGATCGCTTAATTTTTAGCGACGAAGCCACTTGTCACACTAATAGGAAAGTGAACAGGCATAATCGTCAAATCTGGGGTACAAAGCATCCATACGAATGCACTGAATTTGAGCGTGATTCCCCAAAGCTAAATGTTTTTTTTTGCCTTGTCACGTCGAAAATTGTACGGGCCATTGTTCTTCGCCCAGAGCACTGTCACTGGATACTCATACTTGGACATGTTGCAGCAGTGGCTGATGCCTCAAATGCAATCAGTCTCTCCATTCATCTTTCAGCAGGATGGGGCTCCACCCCATTTTCATAGTGAAGTTCGTGGAGCTGCCGCATCGATGGTTCTGAGCTCTATGGGACTTAACATCTGAGGCCATCAGTCTCCACATCGATGGATCGGCCGTGGTACAGAAGGGTATAGTTTCATGAAATGGCCTTCCCAGTCACCAGATCTCACTCCGTGTGAATTTTTTCTATGGGGACACATTAAAGATCTGGTGTATGTACCGCCTCTACCACGTGATGTAGCAGCGCTCTGGGAGAGAATACGGGGAAGCGACTGCCACAGTCGACGATGCCAGGCTGGGAAGGGTATGGCAAGCATTCGATTACCGTATTGACGTCTGCCGGGTCACTCATGGTCCACATATCGAATGTTTGTAAAAAAAAAAAAAAAAACCTTTCCGAATTTCTCTTCAAAATACAAATGTATGACATCTGTACAATGCTTAGTTCTTGTGCAATAAATAATTGAAAGTGTGCCCAGACTTTACGTACACCCTGTATACGACAGGCGACATAGCAATGTATAGCGGAGTCCAACAGATATATATATATATATACACTCCTGGAAATTGAAATAAGAACACCGTGAATTCATTGTCCCAGGAAGGGGAAACTTTATTGACACATTCCTGGGGTCAGATACATCACATGATCACACTGACAGAACCACAGGCACATAGACACAGGCAACAGAGCATGCACAATGTCGGCACTAGTACAGTGTATATCCACCTTTCGCAGCAATGCAGGCTGCTATTCTCCCATGGAGACGATCGTAGAGATGCTGGATGTAGTCCTGTGGAACGGCTTGCCATGCCATTTCCACCTGGCGCCTCAGTTGGACCAGCGTTCGTGCTGGACGTGCAGACCGCGTGAGACGACGCTTCATCCAGTCCCAAACATGCTCAATGGGGGACAGATCCGGAGATCTTGCTGGCCAGGGTAGTTGACTTACACCTTCTAGAGCACGTTGGGTGGCACGGGATACATGCGGACGTGCATTGTCCTGTTGGAACAGCAAGTTCCCTTGCCGGTCTAGGAATGGTAGAACGATGGGTTCGATGACGGTTTGGATGTACCGTGCACTATTCAGTGTCCCCTCGACGATCACCAGTGGCGTACGGCCAGTGTAGGAGGTCGCTCCCCACACCATGATGCCGGGTGTTGGCCCTGTGTGCCTCGGTCGTATGCAGTCCTGATTGTGGCGCTCACCTGCACGGCGCCAAACACGCATACGACCATCATTGGCACCAAGGCAGAAGCGACTCTCATCGCTGAAGACGACACGTCTCCATTCGTCCCTCCATTCACGCCTGTCGCGACACCACTGGAGGCGGGCTGCACGATGTTGGGGCGTGAGCGGAAGACGGCCTAACGGTGTGCGGGACCGTAGCCCAGCTTCATGGAGACGGTTGCGAATGGTCCTCGCCGATACCCCAGGAGCAACAGTGTCCCTAATTTGCTGGGAAGTGGCGGTGCGGTCCCCTACGGCACTGCGTAGGATCCTACGGTCTTGGCGTGCACCCGTGCGTCGCTGCGGTCCGGTCCCAGGTCGACGGGCACGTGCACCTTCCGCCGACCACTGGCGACAACATCGATGAACTGTGGAGACCTCACGCCCCACGTCTTGAGCAATTCGGCGGTACGTCCACCCGGCCTCCCGTATGCCCACTATACGCCCTCGCTCAAAGTCCGTCAACTGCACATACGGTTCACGTCCACGCTGTCGCGGCATGCTACCAGTGTGAAAGACTGCGATGGAGCGCCGTATGCCACGGCAAATTGGCTGACACTGACGGCGGCGGTGCACAAATGCTGCGCAGCTAGCGCCATTCGACGGCCAACACCGCGGTTCCTGGTGTGTCCACTGTGCCGTGCGTGTGATCATTGCTTGTACAGCCCTCTCGCAGTGTCCGGAGCAAGTATGGTGGGTCTGACACACCGGTGTCAATGTGTTCTTTTTTCCATTTCCAGGAGTATATATATAAATCACATTAATCATGGAATGAAAACACACAGCAAGACAACGTACCAGCGTGACTTCAAACACTTTGTTACAGGAAATGTTCAAAATGTCCTCCGTTAGCGAGGATACATGCATCCAACCTCCGTCGCATGGAATCCCCGATGCGCTGATGCAGCCCTGGAGAATGGCGTATTGTATTATCACAGCCGTCCAAAATACGAGCACGAAGAGTCTCTACATTTGGTACCGGGGTTGCGTAGACAAGAGCTTTCAAATGCCCCCCTAAATGAAAGTCAAGAGGGTTGAGGTCAGGAGAGCGTGGAGGCCATGGAATTGGTCCGCCTCTACCAATCCATCGGTCACCGAATCTGTTGTTGAGAAGCGTACGAACACTTCGGCTGAAATGTGCAGGAGCTCATAGTGCATGAACCACATGTTGTGTCGTACTTGTAAAGGCAGATGTTCTAGCAGCACAGGTAGAGTATCCCGTATGAAATCATGATAACGTGCTCCATTGAGCGTAGGTGGGAGAACATGCGGCCCAATCAAGACATCACCAACAATGCCTGCCCAAACGTTCACAGAAAATCTGTGTTGATGACGTGATTACACAATTGCGTGCGGATTCTCATCAGCCCACACATGTTGATTGTCAAAATTTACAATTTGATCACGTTGGAATGAAGCCTCATCCGTAAAGAGAACATTTGCACTGAAATGAGGATTGACACATTGTTGGATGAACCATTCGCAGAAGTGTACCCGTGGAGGCCAATCAGCTGCTGATAGTGCCTGCACACGCTACATGGTACGGAAACAACTGGTTCTCCCGTAGCACTCTACATACAGTGACGTGTCAACGTTACCTTGTACAGCAGCAACTTCTCTGACGCTGACATTAGGGTTATCATCACCTGCACGAAGAATTGCCTCGTCCATTGCAGGTGTCCTCGTCGTTCTAGGTCTTCCCCAGTCGCGGGTCATAGGCTGGAATGTTCCGTGCTCCCTAAGACGCCGATCAACTGCATCGAACGTCTTCCTGTCGGGACACCTTCGTTCTGGAAATCTGTCTCGATACAAACGTACCGCGCCACGGCTATTGCCTCGTGCTAATCCATACATGAAATGGGCATCTGCCAACTCCGCATTTGTAAACATTGCACTGACTGCAAAACCACGTTCGTGATGAACACTAGCCTGTTGATGCTACGTACTGACGTGCTTGATGCTAGTACTGTAGAGCAATGAGTCGCATGTCAACACAAGCACCGAAGTCAACATTACCTTCCTTCAATTGGACAAACTGGCGGTGAATCGAGGACGTACAGTACATACTGACGAAACCAAAATGAGCTCTACCATGGAAATTAAGCGTTTCCGGACACATGTGCACATAACATCCTTTCTTTATTTGTGTGTGAGGAATGTTTTCTGAAAGTTTGGCCGTACCTTTATGTAACACCCTGTATATAGCATGTTTATATACAGAGTTGTCCAGTGAAGGACTCCCTGACCACGAAATTAAATATCTCGAAAATTAAGATCAATAGGTGAAAGCAATAAACAATGTTTATTGTGAAAGTTGTGTAAGAATTTTATACAGAAGCTTCCAAATAGTTAGAAAAACTGCTAACAGATGGCGCAGTAATGGCAATACGTAGTGCCTAGTGCCTACTATAATGTGTTTAAAATTAGTTGCGACTTTTGACGTTTGGCTGAACGAAGAGGGACGTGACGCCGTTGCCCGGGTAACACCAATGACGAGCCGGCTTTCCCTACCACACCCCCAGCGGTTCGGCTGGTACAGCGCCCCTGTTGCCATTCCATGAATAAACAGTACCACGTGGTGTCATGCATTAGATGCATTAACGTTCGTCAGCTCTCATTATAAAGTCGAAATTTTCTGGCGTTGAAGTGTTCTGTAGTCGGCAGATATTGTGAACAAGTGTTTTGCGTTGGCGTTCCACTAATAAGAAAAAGCAGTACATCTGAATACGAGATTTGCAATAAAAGTGTGTCTAAGAACAAGTTCAATGGCTGGGAAGATAACTTTCTGTTTCAAAACATTCCTCAGAATTCGACAATAGTAATGGACAAAACGCCATACCACACTATTGTTATGCGTACAGTCCCAACAATGCAGTAGAGGAAAGTGGATTTTGCTCTGGGTGCATAGAAATGTTCCATGAGATAAAGTTGAACCTAGCATGTAAGGGCGAAGTTAATGGAACTTGTATTGCTGTACAAGCCAAAAACTGTACGCTAGCAGGTCGACGAACTAGATAACGGTAAAGGCAATAGTTTAATCAGGCGACCTGCGTACCATGCTCATTTAAATCCGACAGAGTATATGGGCCTAGGTGGAAAGTGATGAGGCAAAAAGCAACAAGAAGTTTACGCTCACTGCGGCTGAAATGCTGGCAGAAGGAAACACTGCCAATGTCACACGATACGACTGGTCTCGATCAATCAGCCATACCAAGAAAGTAGTCGAGGAGACATTGGTTCATGAAGGACTGTGATGACTTTTGAGAAATACGTAACTTCTCATGTTGCCATGTTAAAATCTGCTTCCTTTGTCGAAACACAGCAGAGTTTAGAAATATTCATCTCTCTAACATTCTAATGCAGTTGACATTGCGACAGTCCTGAAATAATGTATTATTAAACTAACAACTCAGTGCAAGTTAGGTCAATAGTTTATGAACAGCCCATTCTCAAAATGAAAATAAACTTTTAACTTCTTCACTTATATTGTCACAAAACGCACACCAGTTCTCGTTTCATCAGCTATCTATGGCCCTTAATAATCACATTATTTCACTGAAATAATCTGTAGTCGTTTGAATATCGCGGTATATAAGGAAATGTCGCACACTAATCATGCGGCAAAACACTCTTGACTTTGCACGCTGCCAGATCCATCTGAACCATTTTTTGCAAGGTACTATCTTTATTCTTTCTGGCGGGAAATACGTTCAACTGACGAGATGCTGATGTTCGACAGACAGGAGTTTAAAAAGTGTATTACCTGTGAGCACACAGTATCTATCATAGTTTGACGTCAGAGTTCGCTACAGATGCCTATCAAAAACCACCCTGCAGCCCACGTAACCTAAGCCAATACTAGATACCGTAACTGATGGAAAAAATGCGTCACAGTCCGAATTACACTTTGAAACTGCCGTAAAAAAAACAGCACTCATAATGAAAGGGTCATGATGTAGCACATGTACTGAGGAAAATCGTCCATCTAAAAGACTGCAAAGGGGACGGTAGTTGAACGTACGTTCTACTCAATGTACAATCACAAACTGCCGAAAATCTACGCCCTCTTACCTCCCACCCCTCATGCCTCCCCCTCCCTCGCTCCATCCACCTACGGGGAGAACACAGGCTTTTTCAAACGGTCAGTTTCTCCATCAAACACCTCACGGCACGTGTTGGTCACTGTCTGCACACGGCTTTCCGCCCTCTGCTGCTTTTCTACCACCCCTCTGCAGCCGCAGCCCTCCCACCATCTGGCCGCCGTAAGGCGACTATCCTACGTCAACACAATAGCATGTGTAGTCAACTAAACAATACGAGATAAAAGGAAAGCCGCCTCAAGTGCAACTTATACATCTAAAATATAGCGAAAGAACCCCCACCTTTCGCCCCCATAGAGCGCATTCGCCCCCAGAAGCCCGCTGTTCTGCGATGGAGAACAATTATATTTAACGTCAACGCAACTGTTTCTTGCAATCTATTAAATGTAGTTCTCACAAAGACTCGAGCCCTCTGGAACAATAACGAAATTCCGAAGAACGTTCCAGATGGCTTTTTCAAAAGCGACCACAGCCTCGCACCGCAGTGTCTTCAGTACAATGTGGGGCACTGCCGGGCGGTCAGCTATACGTACAATCGAGAGCAACGCCGACATCCCTCAGAACAAAACCGTGATAAGTGATGGCTATCCCAACCATGGCTTGTTTGTCTAAAGGGGAAGCCACGACCTCTTACGGAAGTCGACCACCATGCCCTTCCGAGCACTGGGCACTTGTATTTAACATCAATGCGACTACTGTGATAAAGCAACTATTAAAAAAGAAAAACACGATTGCGACGATAGCAAAAATAGGCACAGACCATTTTCTTTTAGTTTTACGAGCGAAATCGGTATAGTTTTTACGTTCAACTGCACGATACAATTTGCATCGCATTATTTTGCGATATTCAGTGAAGTCCTCCGCCGCTGATCATAGAAGATCACGTGTATATTGCAAACAAATCAGACACGTGAAATAACATTAGGGAATACAATCTTTCACGCTATTAGCTCACATGTCGGAAAAAACAGTCATTTTACGTTCGACAACAATAAGCTATAATTCAAGAGAACGTAGCTGTTTTGTACACTATGGCAGGTCGTGTTTTACCATTGCGATGCTACAGGCGTTTACGAAACAAATTGTAAGAGTCTGTCTTGTAACTGAACCTCCTATAAGTCTCTTCGGTTACATCGAAAACAATTACCATCTGCATTCTTACGTTTCACATTTTTGATGCATAACTCACCTCTTTCGACATGACTGTAACGTGTCTGTCATACAGCAGCAGATTCTTGTGTTCTAGTTTTGTATGCAATTTGATCATCACAAATTGTTTCACGCAATATACTCACATGTCGGAAAAAAAACCACTATCATTTCTAGATTCCACAATGAGCTATAATTTAAGTGGTGTCTACTTTATAATTAGATGTTATGAAGTCTGAAAGAACACCTATTATTTTAAACACATAACCGGGATGATAAAAAAAGCAGCGGAGTCCACGTGAACAGAGACAGCCCTTTTCTATTAGTTTTACGAGCAAAATCGGTGTAATTTTGAGAGAACTATCTGCTTCAAAACTTTAACCAGTTATAGCACTCCTTGTAATAGTACCTCCTGTAAGACTATATCGCGTCTCCCAATACATCGAGAAACAATTACCGTCTGCGTATTGTCAGTCAGCATATTACATATACCGTATCACTGGAGCTGGAGGCCAGCGCTCGAATTCCTTTGCACAGATCTGCACAAAATTTTGTCGTTTGTACTGGAGGAAGACTACATCCAGCAAAACTATTAATCATATGAGAGGGCTCCTGTATTGTTCCCTCATAAGGAATGTAAAAATATTTCATTCCTCTTACGGCTATCGCAGTTTTCCGCATCAAATCCATACCTTCCCTTACGATAGGACATAAGTAATTTTCTTTGCACATGTCGGAACACCCACATACTTTATAAGCCTGCTGCTCAAGGCTAATCTGTCAGGAATCCACTACTACTACTACTACCACCACTACTACTACTTAGTATAACTCTTCACCAATAACTGAATGCTGGCGATACGAAACAATACTGAGCGAAAATCATCGATGGATGGACACGTCTCATAAGTTTTTTTCCTTGCGCTTGGTACCACTGTGTCTTAGAAAAAGGGGTGTAATCGTCTTACAAGCCGCCAGATGTAAAAAACACGATCGCAACGGCCGTGTTACTGTCACATGTTGTCTTGGTTCTACAGGTGCTCATTAAGTATCGCTAACGATATCCATGTTAAAAACTATACAAGCCATATAAATCGAGGTATGGTATTACATCTAAATGAAGTGGTTTTTCCACACAAATACCTCGACGTTGAATATAGACGGTGATCGCCGGAATGTGTATTAACAGAATGACAGTGCTGTTACACGCCGCCGACGGTGTAAACTCGTAATAAAACCACCGAATAAAGTGATTCGGCTAAGGAACGCTGTATGAAGCCGGTATTTTGCAACCCTCTCATGCCGCCGCTAGATATTTCTCCAGTATTTCTAACGCATTCTGTCTCGATGCCGCGTCAGAGGTTCTGCGATATATCCACTGAGTTATAGGCGATGATTGATTGAGAATGATCACATGCAGTAGATGGTGTGTTGATTGAGGTCTAAAGAAATGTACACTGGCTCTTCAGATCTCTGGTGTTACACTTTCCGGTAGAAACGCTGGCTGCGATTCGGAATCAAGTCTTTCCATTCAACCACGAACATGCGTTGGGTCCTACCAACAAGTCTTTTAGTGATTACAGCCACTAGTAAATCATATTTGTGGCACTCTGACACCTCGGAACAAGTCACCTTTTTCGAACCTGTCTGTTACAGTAAAATTCCATCGTGGTTTTAGATAGTACTTATGCATCTTGAGACTGCTCCTCAGACTCTACCCCACCACCCATGCAGCTTTGCACATGTGATCGCCCAATTTAAGTCAGAACTGAGCAGAAGTCGGAGAGAGCTGCATCCACCACATTCGGCAACCCGTGTAGAAACAGAGTGAGATGAGTTAATGCTATAGGATCATGTTTTGACCACTCGATGGAACTGGGAACATGTTGTCGTAGCTCAGCCAACCCTCCTTCAATTTTCTGTGCAGGTTCCGGAACTCTGGGAACTGCGGTGATGAAAAACTTTTTTTGATGTGTGTTTCTGAAACGTTGTTAGCAAACAGAAAAGTTGTATTCATGTCTTAGCTAGTTATTATTAGAATACTACTGCAGAATCTGAATTTGTGATAACAATAAACAAGGCTCAAGGTCGGGGAGGGGCGAACAGGAGGCGACATAGGCGTAGGAACAAATGGGCATAGAAATGAGGAGATGGGCAGAGAAAGGAGACAGGAGGAAATGGAAAAAGGGGAGGGAGAAGAAGCTGGAGATGGAAAGATGGGAGGGAGAAGAAGCTGGACATAAAACGTGGGCAGGAGGTGATGGATAGAGAGAGGGGGAAAGTAAGAGGACAGGAAGCGACGGAGAACGAGGGAGGGAGGGAGGGAGGGAGGGAGGGAGAGAGAGGGGGCGGGGAGGGGGGAGGAGAAGACGGACAGCAAGAGGGGAGAGGTGGTAATGGACAAGAACGGGGGGAGAAGGAAATTATGACTTATATCTGACTCTCATACATATTAGAAATGCGTGCTTTCTCCTTGGTTTCTTTTCCATTTAACCAGACTGAGCTACAGCAACTCGTGGCCGGGAAAAGCTAGTAAAAGGTAAGAGACTATAATTAAAGAGTAGAGAAACTATCAATTTCCAGGAATTATGTTTTTATTTCACAACTTTGCTCTTCCTTGCTTTTGGTGAAGCAAATTAATTGATTTCGTCACTGAAATAAAGTAGCTCTTAAGTTCACTTGTGTGGCCATAATCTCCTGAGTTGTCTTAAAATTATTAATCATATTTTACGTTCGTCTATGCAACGATAAGAAAGCGCGTGTTTTTGCAGCAGTCGCGGTTTGTTTTATTGATATAAAACGTCATCAGTCGTCTGTAATGAAACATATTTATAATTTGGCTTGCTTTCTAGCTCTAACACAGTTCTACCGAACTGTACCACAGAGAAGTAGCAGCACGCTCTCTAGTGTTGAACATGAGGGAGCTGTGGAAGCGGCAACTGTCTGAATGATCCACAATGTTACTACATAAACAGTGCTAGCTATACACGTTTGTTCGGGAATAATTGTCTCTTTATGATGGTACTTGGACGTGAGGACACTGTAGAAATGAAACAGTGGTAAAAGCGAATATTTACAGCAGCGACCCGAGGGAAAGGCCTCATTTTTTTGGATCAGTTTTTACGCCCCCTCTGTACTCGCACCCTTGCCGGGGGCCTGCCTCACCAGACCCTCGGTACAGTCCTCCCCTTCAAGTGGTTGCATGATGATGAAGTCCCATACGCCTTCAAAGAGCGTAGGGGACGATGCGGGAGACCCACAACGCTGAGGTTGCTTGCTCCCACCTGGTACCGTACTCTTGTCTCCTTTAGGGCAGCCGGCGACCGCATACCACTAAAAGTGTGGCGAGAGGATAGGCCCCAGCCAAGGACGCAGGTACAGTGGTTGTGAAAAAAAAACACAGTTTAAGACTTAACCGGCAGAGATATATGAGTTCTCCTAACTCTGCCTACAAGAAGCAGCCTTGCTCTCTGCCCGCGACTGTAAAGCCACGCTGCTCTCATAGTGGCATATCTAAAGCGACAATTTCATCCAAGTAACATTATGAGGAAGCGATTACCACCCAACAGAAATCTATCGCTAACATGCCTCGTGTAGCAACTGTGCGCTCGGTTCACCCAGCTTCCGCCTACACAGCTCGCTCGTGTTCTATGATGGTGTTCATGCTGCCACTTCCCTGTGGCATTATAGCATCTCAAAGGTCGGCGAGCGGACGCTCAAGTTCAAAAAAATGGCTCTGAGCACTATGGGACTTAACATCTGAGGTCATCAGTCCCCTAGAACTTAGAACTACTTAAACCTAACTAACCTAAGGACATCACACACACCCATGCCCGAGGCAGGATTCGAACCTGCGACCGTAGCAGCAGCGCGGTTCCGGACTGAAGCGCCTAGAACCGCACGGCCACAAAGGCCGGCTGACGCTCAAGTAAATACACTGTTTGACCGCAGGCTTCTGATTTTTGTCGTTTTATGTCGACTGAGGACTGGAGAGACTGGCGATGGAGAAACCGAAGAAAAAATATGGAAGGGGTACGTAATTTACTTGGCCTACCAACCAGTGCTTTGCTGCTCCAATTGGTACGATCTACTGTGTAAATAAAACAGAATCGAGAAAAAGTCTTCTGTGGCTGATTAATGATATTAAGGGAGCTGTTAGCCCATTTGCTCATGGAGGTGTACTGAGTTCATCTAAGCTAGATGAAACCTTGCGGAAACAAACATTTGCTCTGCCACAGTGCAGCGGCGGCAACTGGAGGCGTAACACGAATGGAAATAGGCCTTACTTATGTATTGTTCTTGTTATAGCACGAAAGAAATTCTGACAACGTCAAAGCATTGAAGGTGTTGTGTTTCCTCGCTAAGCCCTAAGTTCTAAGTTTAAACCATGTAGTTTTTGTATGAAATGTTACTCTAGACTAGGTTTCGCGGTGCTTAATCTTCATCTTATCTCCATTCAAAACTACAAAATTTGCCAAATCTGCAAAGAATAAAGTGTAGAAAGGAAGTTTTATGGCGGTGGTTGGCGGGGAAGAGGGACGGCGGAGGGGGAGGAGGGGAGGGTAGCATTCGCAGTTCTGCCAGAGGCGCAGGATCCCCACGGTATATCTTGAGGGAGCAGACGGCACAAGGGATGATTTGAGAGTTCCTCCAGCCTACCGTTAATACAGAGCCCACGTTACGATTTCCACAAAGTATAATTCATATACCTGTTACCATTTTCTCAAATGAATTCGTATCCATACGCGATCGGTTAAAAGCTCCGCCTTCGCATATCTTGGCAGAGTTCAACAGCACTACGCTTGCTCCGTATCAGGGCTGCGCGACAGTATAGCTATTGACGGGGAATCAGCAAACAGCCTTAGCATTTTTCATTTATTCTAAATAAGAACGCTAAGATCTGTGGTAGCTAAGGAGACGGAAAACTGGTTGGGCCCCGCTATCGTACTTAAGAGGAACAAACCCAAATCAAATTGCGAACGTAAAGATTAAATCGATCGAGGTTTTCGTATTTTACTGTTCTAACCCGACCACTGGCTGATTCTGCGTAATGAGTGCGTGCTGCTTTTGCTACGATAGGCCCTATAGGGGGTAGCTGAAGTAAGTGTTACTGATGAATACATGTTCAGCTGTGGCAAGGAAGACTAGGATTCCACGACCCGCCGACAATGTACTCATATAAGACGGAGTAAAAGCTCGATTTGGGGAAGGAAATTGTTCGCGTCTTCCTCAAAGGCACCAAACTTGCATTTTCCTTTAAATATTTACGGAACCGACAGAAACATTAAATCTGTATGGCTGGGCGGCAATGTGAAACGCCGCCCCTCGCGAATGAGAACTCGGCACCTTTACCATTGAGCTAGATGGCTCGATTCAACTTAAAGAAAAGGTGCCTGTGTGGGCATACAGTCATAATGAGGCCATCAAATTTGAACGGTAGTAACAAAACTGTACAATGCCACAGTTCTACCTTAATTCTGGGTCCAAGTTTCTTCTGAACTCTTACCGTAAACAACAAAAGTTATGAATAAGCCATACATATTAGAATTATAAAGATGTAAGTATGTATGTATGTATGCATGTTCCATATCTCCTCCTATTAACTTCTGGACCGATTTCAACCAAACTTGGTACATACAGAGTGAATTTTTTCCACCGTGTACAAACTCTAGGGATTCATCGATGAGAGGAACCGAACAAAAAGGTATAATGCACGGTTTCCATTCTAGAGGCCATTTATTCAGTCATGCTTTGTTACAGAAACTGCGGTGTAATACGCGCTGTGTCATGCAGGCACAGTTACACTATGCATGGTTTCCTCCTAGAGGGTGGGTCTGCTCCACATACGTCACGCCTAGCGCCTTCCCCTGCCATTGTCACTGGTAAAGTTGTGCCCGATTCACTTCTCTTACTGACTCACCTTGTAGTGGATCTGATTCAGCGATGTACACAATGGTTCCGTATACGAATCGAGAGCTTGTCGACATGGTGTTTACTTACGAAAAGGCAAATGGCTATGGGCGGCGCGCAGTAATGTTGTGTATCAGGAGACCAATCCCCCCCCCCCCGACAACAACCACTGCATTCAAAGTTTGCAACAGTGTTTCACCGTTTGTCTGAGGCAGGGTCGTTTCAGGAAGCAGGAAATCACGAAGGACGTATCCGAAATGTTCGGACACCAGACTTGGAGGAAAATGTGATTAACGCTGTGGAAGGTGACCGCTGTGTCACTGCCAGGCAGTTAGCTCGCCAGTACAGGGTAAGCCAGACGACCGTGTGGAACATTCTCAGTGACAACTGTTACTACCCTTATCACTTACAGCGTGTGCAGGGCTTACTAGCGACAGACTTGCCACATCGGGAGCAGTTTTGTCACTGGTTTCTTCACCAGGCAACCACGATTCCGGGATTTGTGTCATCCATCCTATTCACAGATGGGGCCACCTTTACGCGGAGTGGTATCTTCACCTTTGATAACGGTCATTTGTGGGATAGTATGCTGAACCCTCATGGTATAGTGACAGCGAATCATCAGCATCGGTGTAGGCGGAATGCGTGGGCCGGGATAATTGGCGACTGTATTTTGGGATCAGTCTTCCTTCCATGCCGCCTAACGGGCCGGAACTATATGCATTTCTTACAGGTCACTTTGCCTCACCAGCTGGAAGATGTGCCATTGATGATTCGAAGGGTGATGTAGCTGCTACATCACGGTGCTCCAGCCCACTTCGCCGTTAACGACCAGACGCATCTCAATGGTGTCTTCTTTGGTCGATGGATCGGACGAAGGGGTCCAGTTGCGTAGCTTGCTCGTTCACCGGATCTCAATCCGTGCGGTTTCTGGTTAAGGGGCCATCTCAGAAGTATCGTGTATGCAGAACCCATTCCAGATGTTGTGACACTGGGGCAGCGTATTCATGCTGCCTTCGACACTTTTCCGATGAAGCCTGCCGGATGTGAACGTGTGATACGCAACATGATACGACGCCTACACGCATGCGTTGAGGCACACTGAAACTATTTTCAACACATACTGTAACTTTGGAAGCGTGGGACGGCGCGTATTAGACCGCAATCTCTGTAACAATGTATGATTGAATAAATGGTCTCCCGCATGGAAACCATGCATTTCCGGACATAAGTTCATTAGTCCTTTTTTGTTCCGTATCCTGTCATCGATCAATCCCTTGAGTTTGGATACGCTGGAAAAAATCACCCCGTGTATCCCTTGCCGTTAGATAACAATCATTTGGGGGGGGGGGGAGGGGGGGAAACCACCTACCTATCATAGCTCAGAAAATGTGACGTCATAAACAATGAGATGCGTGAAAAACTGCCGCATCATGCATAACGTTTAAATTTATTGCTTCTGTGCTACTAACACTATTAGCAATAAATTTGGCAGACAGTATCCACCTATTCAGCTAAATTCCCCCCGAAAATTATATTATGGTACCACTCACAGTTCAGGATATATGACGTCATAAACACTGAGATGTGTGAAAAAATGTCGATGGAAATGTTATTAGAAATACTATTTATAATCAAGTTCTGAAATAAACAAACATTACAAACAATTTGTATTTTGCATGCTATGTTTCTTAATTTGGACAGTGTACTTATAGATTTGTGTATTACCCATATTTCTTTGTACGACTGGGTAGTTTCACAGTGTTTTCACGGACACATACAAATGATTTCTTTTCGATATTACACTGCAAAACACAGTTCATTTTTTGTTTCTAATAGAAAATTGGCAAACTGAATATGCTGATAATGCTGAGTTCGTCAACTAGTTATTTAAATAAAAATGGAGCTTTTACAAATCAGGTATTTAAATCGAACTAGTAAGTATAGAGTAACTCTTCCTAGTGTCACACAGATTCCTAACACCATACAGATAGATTTGAAAATTTGTGATTCTGAATGTTTGGTAGTCATGGCAATACATCTACGGTTTAAAACGAAAAACGTGGACGCCTGCAACAGATAATTCATCAATTAGTAAGTAGTGTGACCGTGACGAAATGAAATAATCATGCATCAATTATGAAATGCATGCGCTCCATAGATATCAAAAAATCGTAATCTCAAGTTGTCAAGACTACTTGCGCAGGGTTAGGAATCTGTATGGGACGAGGAAAAGTTATTTTATACTTTTTAGTACGATGATGGTATATTAAAAACTAAGTTTTATTTAAATAATTATTTTTTATCTTTTAGTCTTGTGTGTGTGAAAATTTTCATCGACTTCAAACAGTTTGATAAGATTATAGCAGCGCGGCATTAGCCGAGCGGTCTTAGGCGCTGCAGTCATGGACTGTGCGGCTGGTCCCGGCGGAGGTCCGAGTCCTCACTCGGGCATGGGTGTGTGTGTTTGTCCTTAGGATAATTTAGGTTAAGTAGTGTGTAAGCTTAGGGACTGATGACCTTAGCAGTTAAGTTCCATAAGATTTCACACACATTTGAACTTTTTTTTTTGATAAGATTATAACAGACAGGTGGCAAATTTCAGGTTTATTTCAATCTCTCTTCACCTGACTCAACCAATATATTGCTTCCTCCTCATTACATCACGCGAAAAGTTAAAAAAAAAAGAGAAGAAGAAGAATCGAACTCACATCGAGGCCCACCAGCATGGTTCTTCTCGCGAATCATTCACGACTCCAACAGGAAAGGAGCGGAAACGACAGATTTACACAAAGTACGCTCCACCACACGCCAGGCAAGCAAGGCTGTTAATATTGCATTGTCATCCAGATCTGAGTTGCGTTTAATATTTCAAGTTTCTAGCTCAAATGCAAAAAAGCGACATAATCAAAGCATGGTCAAAGGTATCTAGAATTATGATTTCATGTCTTGCATTTTTGTTGAAAAGATAAGAAAAGATCGTAAAATAAATAAGATGGTAGTTTTCTTAACTCCCTCTCTTACACAAGATAATTCCAGTGGTTGAACGGATTTACCTAAGAAACTGAACCACAATATTTCAATGAAGGGGAGAATTTCAGGCTCTGGATTGAACAAAGCGATAACAAAACCAGAGAAAGTGGGCCTTTGTAGAATGTTGAGTGACGAGTAACACCCACAACGGTGAGGATGGAGGGTTTGGGAGGGGCGTAGATGGTCTCAGTGTAGGAGTGCCACATCTGACTTACCAGGAGCTTCCCACCATTTAGCCTGTCTCCAACAGATGTGTCTAGAGTCTACTGTAGCGACTGTGTTGTTACGGACCATCTTTGAAATGGAACGAAAACAAAATTATGGGGGGGGGGGGGGGGGGGGGAGAAATGTCGGTAGTACAGTTTTGCGCTTCTCTATATGGCAGTCGCACCAACAAACTAAACAGAGATTCGAACCGCGCTCCTGCCGATTGCATGTCATCTAGCGTCTCAAACAGTCGTCCGGAGATAAGAAAACATAAAAAGTTTACGATCGCCAGTGATATGAACGACCGTGGTATTTAGTGACGATGGTAATACTTACTCGACAACGCTATTCAAGGAGATCCAGACATATCAATGTCGGTAACTTGGCTGAAGGTCTGACAGCAGGAAGGGCACCCTGAACGATGCACGCAAAGGTGAATATCTAGAGCCCCGTGAGGTCAAGTACAGCGGAAGTGGTGACCAAGCAAGCTTTCTTTCCTTTTAACTAGAAAGAAGAGGCACCAATCCGAAATTCTTTTATTCAGAACCAGCCTACGATATTAAGCTAAACAAGACGAGACGGAGAATTTGTAATATCGGAAAATGAAACATACGTGAGAAAATTTTGGCCTCCGCGAGGAAACCATACAGACCGCAATGTACATAAGCAATTAAAGTGATTACACTGATGAGCCAAAACATTATGACCCCTGCATAATAGCTTGCTTGTCCGTCTTAGGCAAGAAATACATCACTGATGTTGCGAATCATGGATCCGACAGTTTGTTCCAGGTTTGTGGAGTATGTGGCACAGATACAAACGCACAGGTCATGTAATTGGCGTAAATAACGGGACGCTGATTTGCATACGCGATGATGGCGCTCGATAGCGATCAAGAAGGGTTCCATAGGATTTACATCGGGCGAATTTGATCGTCGGGAGATCAACGTGAGTTCAATATACCAGGTGTACCGATAAGAAATGAGCGTTAAGATACAAATGTGTTTGGTTGGTATGACATCTGTCAAAGATATTTAGTATACATCAAGTCATGGAACAAACAACATCATATGTTTTCATCGTGTTAACAATTCGAATTTTGTACCAGAAAGTGATGATTTGCGGAAAGCATTAATTTTTTGTTTTCATTTGAAAAAAAGTGCTGCAGAGTCGCATCGAATGCTTGTCGAGGCTTATGGTGATCATGCTCTATCAGAAGCAACATGCAAAAGATGGTTTCAACGGTTCAGAAATAATGATTTTGATGAAAGAAATGAAGAACGTGGAATACCACCAAAAAAGTTCGAAGAAGCCGAATTGCAAGCAATATTGGATGAAGATGATACTTTGAGTCAGAAACAAATGGCAGCAATACTAAATATTGCACAACAAACAAGTTCTGACCGTTTGAAAGCTATGGGAAAGACCCAAAAGTGTGGGAAATGGGTGCCACATGAATTGAATGGAAGACAGCTGGAAAACGGAAAAACCATTTGTCAAATTTTGCTTCAAAGACA
Organism: Schistocerca serialis cubense; assembly: GCF_023864345.2. Taxonomy (NCBI): domain Eukaryota; kingdom Metazoa; phylum Arthropoda; class Insecta; order Orthoptera; family Acrididae; genus Schistocerca; species Schistocerca serialis. The sequence goes on from NC_064638.1 coordinate 371,523,175, forward strand.
TGAAAGAAAATCAATTTTGCATCGAATTGTTACTGGCGATGAAAAATGGATTTATTTTAAGAATCCTAAACGGGAAAAATCGTGGGTTAATCCGGGACAACCATCAACATCGACTGCAAAACCAGATCGATTAGGCAAGAAGAGAATGCTCTGTGCTTGGTGGGATCAGAAAGGTGTGGTGTATCAGGAGCTTCTAAACCCCGGTGAAACTGTGAATACTAATCGCTAAAGACAACAAATGATCAATTTGAACTATGCATTGACCGAAAAAAGACCAGAATGGGCCACAAGACATGGCAAAGTATTTTTTTTACACGACAATGCACCTGCACACAAAGCAAAACACTTGGCTGGGAGCTGCTACCCCACCCGCTGTGTTCACCAGACTTGGCACCTTCCGACTATCATTTGTTTTCATCAATGGGACACGTATTGGCTGAGGAACACTTCGATTTCTACGAAGAAGTCGAAAATTGGGTGTCTGATTGGTTTGCTTCAAAAGACGAACATTTCTATTGGCGTGGTGTCCACAAATTGCCAGAAAAGTGGTCGAAATGTATAGAAAGCAATGGTCAGTACTTTGAATAAAATGTTTTTACTTTTGAATTCAAAATTAGTGTTTCATTTTCACAAAAAAACGCTCATTTCAAACCGGTACACCTGGTAATGCTCCTCAAAACAATTTATCACTTTTCTCGCACCGAGACATGGACAATTACACTGCTGAAAGATGACGTTGCCGTCGCGGAAGACAGCAACCATGAGGGGTTGCAGACTGTTCGCAGCTGCTGTCAGTGTGTGTTCGATTACTACCAAAGATTTCATGCAAGCGCAGGAGAATCCCTGCCACGGCATTAATACTGCTCCTACCAGCCTATGTCCGAGGCGCGCTGCACGTTTCGACCCGTCGTTCACCTCGGTGACGCCGTTTGAGGAGGTGACCATCGACCTAGAATAGCAAAAATATGATTCACCGGTTTCCGTTGATCGGCGGTCGAATCCCGATTGATTCCGTTTCTACTGCAATCGTCGTTGGGTCAACATGTGAACACGTAGAGATGGGTCTGCTGCTGACCTCCATGTTCAACAATGTACGATGAATGGTGTGCTCCGAAACACTTCTGCGTGCGCGTGCAAGCATTGTGCTCTTTAGTCAGAGATGCCACAGATCATCATCTATCGTACTTTACAGAGCAGGCAAGCCACTGAACTCCAAGTTCTGTGACTAGACGTGAACGTCCAACCATTTAGTGTCTAATGGTAGTTCCATTGTACTAACTCTTTTAGTAGATGTTCACGACAGTATAACGTGAATTTCGAACAGCTTCGCTGTTTTCGAGATACTCGTTCACAGGTTCTGCGTGATAATGGAAATGAGCGTACGGCATTTTGAGCCGGGAGTCCCCCATTCGGGGAAGTCCTGGAGCCGAGGGCAAGAACTTACTGCATGCGACGCCACATTGGGCGACTTGCGCGTCGTAGATGGGGATGAAATGATGATGAGGAGAACACAATACCCAGGCTCTGAGCGGAGAAAACCTTCTGCCCCAGCAGGGAATCGAACCCAGACCCCTTGGCGTAGCATTCAGCCGCGCTCACCACTCGGCTAACGGGGGACGATTGCGAAATAATAATATGCCCTTTGTCAAAGTCGCTTATCTCAATAACAACAATCAAAGCAGTGGAAACATGCTGATTCTCCGCCAACAAAGACAGCAATGACAATTCCTTCGGCGGGAAAGTCATGGCATCAGTGTTCTGGTATGCGAAGGGAATCCTGTTTGTTGATTATCTCCCCACTGGGCAAATAATTACTGGAGAATATTATGCTAACCTCCTGGACAAATTGCAACAAAAGATAGGCGGAAAAAGGTCAGGTTTAGCAAGGAAGAAAGTCATCTTCCATCAAGACAATGCGAGCCCGCACACATGTGCCGTCGCCATGGCAAAATTACACGTTTTAAGGTATGAATTGCTGCCACACCCGCCTTATTCACCTGATGCGGAATATAACCCAAGACGAAGCGTAGAGATCTGGGCTTTCGCGGCTCTACCTCCTCTTCGATTGTAGCCAAACTACATGCGATGCAAATTTCTTGTCCTTCACGAATCGAACCGGCTACCTCAGATTAGAGAGCCACTGGACAAACAACATCGACTGCGGAGGAACGTAAGTTTCATTGCTAAATGGTTAATTCTCTCTTCTCTTCGTCTACAACGATATTAATTGTGATTTCTCTTCTTAATGGAACAGTCTATCGATAGTGGATCGAGAAAAACATTACAGTTATGTCACTAAGCAATGTTAGGAAAATAATATTAATCTAAAAGAGCCTTCGACAGAATGCAGTTCTGCGAACATTTGGGGAAAAAAGTGTGGGTGGGCAAAATACACGATGCCGGCACACTCAGGTTTCACGTTTTTCTTATTTCCTTCAATTTTTTATTGTTTTATTTACTAATTAAACTTCTTTTGGAAATGTTTCAATGAAGGTATCTCTACAACTCTCTCTAAGGATAATCGAACACCATTCAAAAGGCACATAAACCCATTTGAGGAAAGTTCGATGCCTCGGAGCGTTTGCAGACTATCGGGGCCGTGGACGTTTCTTAGCCCCCTTGATTTCATTCGAGTACATTCCATTACCTTGGTTTTGCTTTAGCTGATGTTCATCTTATATCTTCCTTTTTAGACACTGTCCACTCTGTACTCTGCTCTCTCTGCAAAATTACAAAGTCATCGGCAAACTTTTCTCCTCTCTGAAGTTTGATTCGCCCTCGAAATTTCCCTCTCGTTTCATTTATTGCTTGCTCAATGTACAGATTGAACAACAAAAGGGAAAGAAAAAAGTTTAAGGTTTAACGTCAAGACAACGACGACGACGACGACGTCATTATGGAGCACAAGCTCAGATTGGTGAAGGGTTGGGAGAGAAACTGATCACGCTCTTTCAAAGAAACTAATCCAACATTTCTTTTACACCATTTTGAGAACCACAAAAACTTCAACGTGGATGGTCGTCCAAAGGTTTGAACGCAGTCCTCCCCAAAGCGACTGTACCGTCATCACTGAGCCACACAGCTCAGGAACTTCACGAAAGAATTCAGCGGAAGCGCTCAAGCGTGAGCCAGCCTAAGTGGGATTTCACCAAACAACGTGGCTCTTCAGAGAATAAGCAGGATACAGGTTTGCATTGAGAAGTCTCGCAACCTGTAGCATCCCGAGGGTCTCATTCTTTACAGCTACTACTGTGCTATATGGTAATATCGCGATCTTCGTCTAAAATAAACTAAAACTTGGGTTTAAAATATTCATCTTATGATTGAAGCTCACTCTTTTGTTCTTGTTTCTTTTCAGATACGTTACCACGGAAATTTGGTTCTGCCTTGAGCAAAGATGACGAATTTGGGTTTTCTCATGGACGAAACGTATTTCTGTTATTATTTATGTGTTTAAAAGTTTGAATTTGGATACAATTTTTTTTTATCCTACTAAGTTTTAAAATTATCCTGCGTGCCATTATTTATCAGATTGGAACTTTATGGCAAAATTAGGAAATATGTGGCCTTATGGGACCAGACTGCTGAGCTCATCGGTCCCTAAGTTTACACACTACTTAATCTAACTTAAACTAACTTACGCTAAGGACGACACACACACAATCATGTCCGAGGGAGGACTCGAACCTCCTACGGGGGGAGCCGCGCGGACCGTGACAAGACGCCTTACACCACGCGGCGAACTTTATGGCAATTTTAGTTTCGGACCTGTAGACTGCTGAGTTGCTTCATTGTTCGGCTGGAAGATCGCCTGCCCCCGCCTCTCTGTGCCACGAACATGCATTCTCAATTGGGAGTCGAATAATTGCACTGTGGAGTGGTGATAACAATAAGTTCTCCAAGTGTTATAGCTTCTGTCGGAATAATGCAGCCTGCCAGCGTAAAACCTCGCCAGTCTTATGCTGTCATCGTGCACAGGCCCCAGCGTCCTAGGTAGTTTGGTCGCGCAGACATATAAATCACCCTTCCAGCCCATGGGAGTCTGTAGAAAGACTGTATGAAAAATTGCAAAATACGGAGATCTCTGCGCACCAAATCTTAAAATAATGGCAAAATAAGTAAAATACCGGCGATAATATAGCCGGCTAAGCATGGTGGCTGTCTTGAGGTTCGGTGAAGAATACGAGAGACCTGACTTTTTTGTTATCAAAGGAGAGAAACCTACTATAGCTACGGTCCGTGACATCCACGACGCCAGACTGCCGATCACCTAATTCACTCCTGATATTCGGGAAATTGGCTGATGCCTTGTATCACCTTCGCTTCCTCTCGTCCATCTCGTTGCGGGTAGATAATTAACTAGATTACATAGAAAGGAGCACTTTCGTTTCAGTCATCGTCATCTATTATGTGACGCACCATTTTGATCCACTTTCCAACCCGGTGTCAATCTAAAATCTTATGTTTTTACGCGCGTTTGTCATTTGAGCTATCCGAGGTTTGATTTAGCAGATACAGCACAGACTGTAGAACGCTTTCTACTCTTTTCTCGAGGTAGCAACATGGCGGAGGTGATTTAATTTTCGATCGCGGACACCGGTTATCCTAGGAACTCTTAACTGAAGGCGGGTCGTTGTAACTATTCATATCATATTTTCACTATGTCTGTTGCTTTTTAACTAGCATTCTGGGTTCTCTATCATTATTCATCATATTTTTACGCATATGCTAATGCCGTCTGACTCCACTGTGTGAACTTCAAGAACAACGGATTGCTTTCCCTAGAAATTCGCCCATTTTAAGCCACGACTCGGGCTTTATGGCCGTAGCCACTTTGCTTCCTGAAGTTTCCACACACACACACACACACACACACACACACACACACACACACACACACACACACACAATTTTTTGCACTGGTGATATTCTCAGATGACGATGACGTAACGGCAGGTGCTGGCTGCCTACGGCACACTCAGGCATATTTGCATCTTAATCCAGGAATGTAGGTTAATCAGTACACAGAGGCATTATCAGCTGGTCCCCTTTATGAGAGATATGTTAGTCTTCTCACTAATTCTGCTGCAAAATATTTGTTTGTCACGACAAATAGATTAATACTTTGCTCTACATACAATGTAACTCAGTACTGGAAGCTATTTATTACCTAGGTAGTCGTGCATGCAGTACGTAGTCTTTTAAAAAAGATCAGACACACTCATTCTACTCCATTTTGTAGCTAAAAGTGGTAAGTCGCAATAATTTGCATTTAACTGTGAAGTACGGTCTCACAAAAACCCCGCAGTATGGAAAGAATGTGATTTATTCCCGCAGAGAGACTGAAAAATGGATGCTATGTCTTTAGCAGATGTTTGGTGTCAACCAAACATTCATATCAAGCATGGTCCTAAATACTTTTCATATCAAAACCCAAGCACGTTACTCTAGGCAGCTGCTAAACAATATGAGCTATTCAAAACAGTAAAAGAAACACTGCAAATTAGTTAAGCTGAGCGTTGCGTCGTGATAAAACAGGTTTGCAGCAGTAAAATTATCAATGACTAACTGGTTGCTGTCAGTGCCTCAACACCTAAAAGGATATATTTCTGAGGATTCATAGCTTGTAACAACTCCAAGACGGTAGGTAATGACCGACACACACACACCGCTCGAAACAAATAATTACTAAAATCATTAAAAATTTTACATATATTAATTTCCAAATTCTGCAGCTAATTTTCGGAGACTGCAGTATCGTGAAAACTAACAATCTTGAAAATGGCAAGAAACTGTTTAAAAAAAAAAGGATCTTCCTTTCGATCAGGATACATTTCAGTTGCGCTCTTGACGGTTAGCCCACGTGGCTTGATTTGTGTTGTGTCGAAAACATTCCAGCTTAGAAAAACTGCTCATGCACAGACTAACCATACGCGCTGCCAACAACAAATATGACACGGGTCGTGAGTCTGCAGGTGGAACTGGCGAGAGAAGGCAAGATATAAGGGGAAAGATGAACCACTAAGAAAAAAATTACGGAAAGACTGACTTCCCCGAACGTCGGTTAAAACGGCAGAACAATACTCCTCACCTCCCACGGCACTTACACGGCCATAGTCTGAAGATCTGTGCGCACAAACTTAGATCTAAGTGAAATATTGATAGGTGAGTGTACGCTTCGATATTATACCACATTACCGATCCGGCCCGACTGGTGTGGCGCAGCGTACACTGAAGAGCCAAAGAAACTGGTACACCTGCCTAATATCGTGTAGGGCCCCCACGAGCACGCTGAAGTGCGCAACACGATGTGGCATGGACTCGACTGATGTCTGAAGTAGTGCTGGAGGGAACTGATACCATGAATCCTGCAGGCCTGTCCATAAATCCGTAAGAGTACGAGGGTGTGGAGATTTCTTCGGAACAGCGCGTTGCAAGGCATCCCAGATATGATCAATAATGTTCATTTCTGGGGAGTTTCGTAGCCAGCGGGAGTGTTTAAACTCAGATTACTGTTCCTGGGGCCCTTCTTTAGCAATTCTGGACGTTTAGGCTGTCGCATTGTCCTGTTGGAATTGCCCAATTCCGTCGGAATGCACGATGGATATGAATGCATGCTTACGTACATGCCACCTGTCAGAGTCGTATCTAGACGTATCAGGGGTCCCATATTACTGCAACTGCACACGCCCCACACCATTACAGAGATTCCACTAGCTGGAACAGTCCCCTGGTGATTTACCGGATCCATGGATTCATGATGTTGTCTCCATACCCGTACACGACCATCCGCTCAATACAATTTCAAATGACACTCGTCCGACCAGGCTACATATTTCCAGTTATCAATTCAAGCAGTTGTCAAGGGTACACGTGTAGGCCTTCGCTCCGAAAGCCCATATCGATGATGTTTCGTTGAGTAGTTTGCACGCTGACACTTGCTGAAGGCCCAGCAGTGAAATCTGCAGCAATTTGCGGAAGCGTTGCACTTCTGTCACGTTGAACGATTCTCTTCAGTCTTCGTTGGTGCCGTTCTTGCAGGATCTTTTTCCTGCCGCAGTGACGTCGGAGATTTGATGTTTTACCGGATTCCTGATATTCACGGTACGCACATGAAATGATCGTACGGGAAAATCCCCACTTCGTCCCTACATCGCTACCTCGGAGATACTGTGAGCCAACGCCCGTGCGCCGACAATAACACCACGTTAAACTCACTTAAATCTTGATAACCCGCAATTGTAGCATCAGTAACCGATCTAACAACTGCGCCAGACACTTGTTGTCTTATATAGGCGTTTCCGAGCGCAGTACCATACTCCGCCTGTTTACATCTCTCTGTATTTGAATACGCATGCTTCTACCAGTTTCTTTGGCGCTTCAATGTATTTTGCTTGAAGTCCAATGCGCAGAGTTAAGAATAAAATTCAAAGCAGCGCACCACAGGATAGTTATCTGGAGGCATGAATGTTGTGTGTTCCATATTGAACGGGCGTTTAGACTGACATCTCATGGAAATGATGGGAAGACATTGTAATGCAAGTAATATGTTTACAACCGCTGTAAATATTATATGCGAATCGCGTCTGTGAGTGTGTGTGATTAAGAGATTCAATATGTATCGGAAGCTGCTTGAAGTGACACAAATAAAAGAAAAAATACAAAAAAATACTCATGATGTACATCTTTAACTCGTGGTTCAGCATTCATATTATGAATCATATTCTTTGTCGTGGACTCTTTATGGCTGACTACTTCGTCCTGTCACGCAAAGAATCGTGTCCACATCTAGGTTTGGCTCTGAGCACTATGGGACTTAACATCTATGGTCATCAGTCCCCTAGAACTTAGAACTACTTAAACCTAACTAACCTAAGGACAGCACACAACACCCAGCCATCACGAGGCAGAGAAAATCCCTGACCCCGCCGGGACATCTAGGTTTGATACAAAGAAGGCAGAAAGCTGAAGTCGAGTCATCTGCTGCGCTGCTGAAAGACCGTACCGTATGCAAACGAACCAAAGATGCTGAAGAACTTTTCCGGAAATCGTTTTACTTGTAGCATAAAACACCACACAAAGGGTGGTTATAACTAAACTTTCGCTACCTAATCCAGTGCTGCAGGAAAACTATTTACCTTGTGGGTACCAAACTTTATAGGAATGATGTCCAGACTGTGCGCTGCACGATCTGCGTTGGTAGTGTTAGTGTCATCACCGCCGTTAGCCGCCGGTGCTGGTACGGCGACGTTAAGTTGAACCACAAGATTAAATGTGAAATTACACTTGCAGACCGTCAGCACGGGTCGTGACTACGTGAGCAGGGCTTTACTTGTAAAGCTGTTTTATACAACAGCCATAGCGCTGCTGCTCTTCGCGAGAATCGGCGCTTTAAAGGAATATAGCGAGTCCTCTTTCCGCACAGGATTGAAAAACATGATTCGGGAATTCGAATTAACTGGCGATTTAGATATTACTTCTGGGAGAGGCCGACGGCCAACTACGCCATAAACTGTTGAAGTTACTGTTGCCATGGCCTGAGAACGCTGGACGCAAGGTGAGATCTTCAAGCAGTGCACAACTTATGCCACAACAGCTGAATATTCCACCGTCCACAGTTCGAAAAGTGCAACGAACAATTGCGAAATGGCGTCCGTACAAACTTCCAGGCTGTCGTGAATGCAGCTGGTCTCACACGGAGCAACATTTGTAACCTGGAACGCATACATGATACGCAATTAACAAATGTTACTCTCTCATGTGGAAATTAAAATGTGTTTCTTTCAATGGATTGTTTGTTATTTCTTTTCCACATGTCCTTACAAATGTTTCCACTAACTTTCACTGTCCTACGATCCTGTGGCCGAGCGGTTCTACGCGCTTAAGTCCGGAACCGCGCTGCTGCTGCGGTCGCAGGTTCGAATCCTGCCTCGGGCATGGATGTGTGTGATGTCCTTAGGTTAGTTAGGTTTAAGTAGTTCTAAGTGTAGGGGACTGATGACCTCAGGAGTTAAGTCCCATAGAGCTTAGAGCCATTTGAAACATTTTTGTCCTACCATCACTCGTTTATCATAGTGGGCCTCTAAAATAGCGAAATTTTAATTACAAACCACCCTGTATCTTGGAACTGCATGTTTATTCTCAAACGACTGCAGGAAACTATTGGTTACAAATATTTGATTATTTCAAATTTCAAGTCTCACTTCACAACGTGATCAGGAGGTGGTTATCGTTTCGTTATTGGTTATATTTGTAACGATACTTAAATGTTGAATAACTCATTGCCCGTTGTTCGAAGAATTTGCAATGAATTAAGAGTGCGAATTGCGATTGCTATCCTGTCGGAAAAGCAGATTGGCCGAAATTGTCGTCATATTTCGACATAAGCATCAATGAGAGGTGAATGCTAGTTGAAAATGCACAGCGAAGAGAAAAGTGATCCACCTACCATTCGATCCGGCAACCATTCGGTTTCCAGCCCCATACGCTAACGCTGGACCACCACACCAGATGCAAATTAGATTCAGCTTGCCGCTTTCTCGATACGCTACACTGCTGCTGTTTCGAGTTATGGCGGCTGCTGGCTACGTTACGATAGCATGGTTTTTACAACTTATCTTTAATTCATTATAATTCAGACAATATGTGCGAAATATTTATAAATTACATATAAAACCCTTAATCATGAATCAGTATATCTATTAGTCAAAACCCGATCACAATGCCTGCAGCAGTTCCTGAGATTAGCCTCCATATACAGATAGACTCGAGCAAATGCCTTCGATGTATATACTGTATAGAAGATAAGCTGTGAAAGTATGTAACTTTAATAGTTGGCATGACACAGATGTGTGGCAAATTTTTGGACAAGTGCATTGCAGATCACATTTTACCACAATAATAAAAATAATAAAACAGCGTCCGTAGATAATACGAGGGAGAGATATTTGACCGACAAAGTTGTGCGACATAAACGAAAGTTGGTAGGCGTGTTTCTACATCTGAAAGACGATGTCTATTCAAATTTCCCGCCACTCGCATACGAGTGGCTCTAGTAACGCCACTATGAGGATGCAAATCAGATCTGCTTTAAATACACGCCGTAACGGTCGTGAGAGTTAGCAACATTTGAGGTTGGGCGTGGTGGGTTAATGTCACTCAAGAATGTCTTTACAGCGACAAAGACGTCATTGTCAACCCCTCACTGACTTTGAACTGCGTCTGCGATATTGCAGAAAGACTTGGCAGGTATGTAGCCGCTGCACATGATTGCTGGCAGCAGTGGTCACGAGAATGTCTGATCGTAAGAAGACTGGGCTCCGGACGGTCACGTAGCGCTACCGAGAGGGCAGACCATCGTGTTCGATGTATGGCTCTGGTGCATCGACTGCATCTGCCAGCAATTTGTCCAGCAGTTGGCACCACGATAAGACAACAAACTGTAACAAACTTCCTGGCAGATTAAAATTGTGTGCCGGGCCAAGACTCGAACTCGGGACCTTTGCCTTTCGCGGGCAAGTGCTCTACCAACTGAGCTACCCAATCACGACTCACGCCCCGTCCTCACAGCTTTACTTCTGCCAGTACCTCGTCTCCTTCCAAACTTTACAGAAGCTCTCCTGCGAACCTTGCAGAACTAGCACTCCTGAAAGAAAGGATATTGCGGAGACATGGCTTAGCCACACAGCCTGGGGGATGTTTCCAGAATGAGATTTTCACTCTGCAGCGGAGTGTGCGCTGATACGAAACTTCCTGGGAGATTAAAACTGTGTGCCGGACCGAGACTCGAACTCGGGACCTCTGCCTTTCGCGGGCAAGTGCTCTACCAACTGAGCTACCCAAGCACGACTCACGCCCTGCCCTCACAGCTTTACTTCTGCCAGTACCTCGTCTCCTACCTTCCAAATTTGCCCGCGAAAGGCAAAGGTCCCGAGTTCGAGTCTCGGCCCAGCACACAGTTTTAATCTGCCAGGAAGTTTCATATCAGCGCACACTCCGCTGCAGAATGAAAATCTCATTCTGGAAACTGTAACAAATCGGTTACTTCAAGGACGACTCCGGGCAAGGCGCCCTGTAAGATGCACTCCATTGACCCCAAAAACCACCGTCATATGCGAGTTCATAGTGTCAAGCGAGAGCTCATTGTAGGGCAGGGTGGAGGTTTCTTGTGTTTCCTGATGAGAACCGGTTCTGCCTCGGTGCCAGTGATGGCCGTGCTTTGGTTAGGATGCCAGTTGAGGGCCTGCAACCAACACGTCTGAGTGCCAGACACACTGGACCTATACCTGGAGTTAGGGTCTAGGGTGCGATTTCGTATTACAGCAGAGAACACTCGTCTTTATTTAACGCGCACTGACTGCAAATCTAGTGATTCGACCTGTTGTCCTGCCATTCATGAACAGCTTTCCAGAGGGTATTTCCCAACAGGATAACACTCGCCTACACACCACTGACGTCACCTACCATGCTCTACAGCGTATCGAAATGTTGCCCTGACCTGCTCGATCACCGGATCTGTCTCCAATTGAGCAAATATGGGACGTTATCAGACGACAACTCCATCGTCATCCATAAACAGCATTTCGCGTCCTCGTATCGACCGACCACGTGCAACAGCTGTGGAACTCCATCTCACAAACTGACATCCGGCACCAGCACAACGCAATGTATGCACGTTTGCATGCTTGCATTCAACATTCTTGCTGTAAACCGGTTATTAATGTACCAGCGTTTGACATTTGCAGTGGCTTTTCTCACACTTTTTAACCTGTGATCCTGCAATGTTACCCATTAAGTGCCATGATCTCAATTTGGGGATTTGTCTTTGTAACGGAAATTTTGTTGTTCTAATAATGCTGGCGGAGAATGCTACCATTTGCCATTCTTATCCAGACCTTTGTCGAGCGCTTGCGTTGAACTTTCGTCAGTTGTTGTTAAACTAGTGAGTTGTTAAGTTCTGTGAAGAAGCTGGTACACACATGCACATTTTCAAAACCGCGTAAGTTATATTACTATGTAAATCACTTCCAATATCTGTGTACAACCTTCGATCTCCATTTGGAGCTCATGGCAGTTTCCAGGTAAAACTTTACTTTCCTTGTATTTGCACCTCATGCACAATGAATCGCTATGAAGCACTTTCTATGAGGTAAATTGAAGAAATTGTAAATTACCCGAACTTCATGACTTCTTTTGGTGGTGATGCTGATGTGAATGAGACCACTGACATTATCGAGCTCCTTCCAGATCGTGTAGATGAGATGTCTGACTGTAAAGATATCGACGAAAATATAGCTGAAAATACTGTTCCATCTGACGTGTCAGGTTCCTTGGAAATTCATGCCAATGGAGAAAAGGAAAATGACGAACATGCAGGCCACCGAAAGAAGAAAGTGAAAGCTATCATCACTTCTAAATGGACAACAGAAGATGCGACTTACTCTAAAGCCCATCGTGATACAGCAGAAATTGAACAGCGAAAATCCAATTTGCTAGCAGCACTAAAAGCAAAATCTGCTGTTGAGTGGTTTGAAGAATTTTTTGATGAACTATTATTGAACTCGATTGTCAGTGAAAGTGTCCGATATGCTACACAGAACAATAATCACAGCTATGAGTTATCCAATGGACGCATAAAAAAGTTCATAGGTATACTAGTCTTCACTGTATATCATGCTCTTCCACAGGAAAGGCTATATTGGAATGAAGATTAGGACTTTGGTATAAGGTGTGTACGGCAGTGTATGAGTCGCAACAGATACCTGGAAATAAAGCGTCACCTTCATTTCAATGATAACACACGTCTGAACAGAATCCTACCTGACGCAAGGGTTAAACTTTTTAAAATTCAAGCGTTGATGGACTTGCTGAATAATAATTTCATAAAATTTCAAGTTTTTTCCGATAGCATGAGCATTGATGAGAAAATGGTATGATATTATGGACACCATTACCTAAAACAGTTCATTGAAACTAGTAGATTTGGATTCTAACGGAGGGGGGGGGGGGGTCACTTCCTGTTGTCACAGCAGTTTCTGTTACCATGTATCAGTCTGTGAAGGAAAATCGAAGGATACAAGTGATGTTTCAATTCCGGGACTTGGCGGATCAGTTGTGTTGAATATGATTTATTTTCTGCATTCCTGAACTTCACAACATATATTTTGATAACTTTTTCATGGGCTTCCGTTTGATGAAAGAGCTCTCAGAAATGAGATTAAGGGAAACTGGCACTGCCCATATGAACCGAATGAATAATTGTCCAATAGAATCTGAGAACAACATGAAGAAGGAAACGAAGAGGAGAGTATGACTATAGATTTGAAAAAGAATACGGAGATAACGGCCGTAATGTGGAAGGATAACAACTGTGTAAAGCTCTTGTCAAACTATGAGACAGTGCATCCAGTAAGCCAAGTAAAGAGATGGGGCAAAGCTGAGAACAAAGAAGTGCAAGTTCCACAGCCAAGAATGATGTCGGAATATAACAATCATATGGGAGGTGTGGACATACTGGACTGGAATGTGCAGAAATATCGTGTGAGAATTCGAAGTAAGAAATGGTACTTCCCACTGTTCATCACTGCATTAGATGTAGCGTTAGTCAAAGCGCACGTCATCTACTGCCTCTCGAATGAAAATATTCCACTGCTTCAGTTCCAGATGGTGGTGGCAGTGGTGTTCAGTCATCTGCTGCTTCTGATCCGAAAAGGACAAGACGTCCATCATATCCAAAATCATCTCGTTCACGTGTTCCAATTGAACTCAGGACTTCTGGAATCGGACAAGTGATTGAACGCACAACACTGGGGAAACAAAGAAAATGTGCAATTTGCAAGAAAAATATGAGGAAACAGTGTTGTGTGTGCAATGTGGGACTTCATATTGATTGCTATGTTGTCTGGCCCAAAAGGAAAAGAAAATGTAAAAAGAGAGTGGCATGTGCGTTGATACCCATTTTGGGATAGATTAAAATCAATCTTCTATTTCAAGGTTGATGCATTTTTTTTATTTTATATTCCTTTTCCTCATGTCTATGTCAGTCAGGCAACACAAAAATACATGTAGATGGAAGAAAAATTTGGTACTTAACGGGTTAATCACTTGAATATGTCATCTAGACAAATGTATTCTCGAAATATCACTACTCCGCATTAATTATTTTTTTGGTTTGCAATTTTTTCCGTCAGTAAACAGTGGTGATATTTCAATTCAAAGTCTCAAAATGGCGTTTCAACTTAAAATAGCAGTAATCTGTAGTAATAGTAAGTTACGGCTAATCGACCGTGCAGCAGGCTTGCTTTATACGTTGCCGTGACCGTCAGAGAGATATGGAATGATTATCTTGTACTGCTGAAAAGGCGATTTATGCTGAATTATTGTCAGAGGAATCGCACTTGCATCCTAACTCTGAGAAAACTTTTATCCCACAAACAGAAAAAGACGGAGTTAATCCGCGATCTCTGCTCTTAAATACTGAAAAGCGTTAATTCCACACAAGACGCGGGTCTAGGTCTTAAGCAGCTACTGTGGCTGCAGATATTAACGAACCCTAGCGGACGTACACTAGCAGTAAAAGTAAGTTTAGAACATTACATGTAGCACATTAAAAATAATGGTGAAGGCAAAGTTAGATTGGCGGGGTGGGGGAATCCTGGGTCCTGTTTCAGAGGGATTAATAAAATGGTTCAAATGGTTCTGAGCACTATGGGACTTAACACCTTAGGTCATCAGTCCCCCAGAACTTAGAACGAATTGAACCTAACTAACCTAAGGACATCACACCATCCATGCCCGAGGCAGGATTCGAACCTGCGACTGTAGCAGTGGCGCAGTTCCGGACTGAGCGCCTAGAACCGCGAGACCACCGCGGCCGGGAGGGATTAATAGCTCAATTTCTTTGCACTGAGTGCACACTCAGAAACACAAATTCCATCAGCCACATCTTGAAACCTAAGATATCACAGACTCCAAACAGGTTTGTCGCTACTTAACTGGTTATCCTTTCGGCCACTGCTTTTTAACCCTGGCTTTCATGAAACTTGACCTCCTGCGAACAAGGCAATGCAGCATGCAGTACGCTCTAGGGAACTTTTATCTCTCTCCTGTCCAGAAGTTTACCTCGATAAACCATTAATAGCACTTCACTGTCCTGCATTTTCATATGGTACCAGCTCCAACACGCTTCCTATAAACAAGACGGGTCACGTATCGGACAACCTGTAAATTTATGGCGTAGGTGAATTTCCGCTCTAATGACCGCGCTGTCGACGGGAATCTCCACATCTGAGTTTCTTTCTAACATAGGAAAATCAAAATATGCAGTACAAGAGCTGTTAACTGTCGCAAAGCCTTAAACAAAACGCACCCTCCATATTAACGACAGTGACATGATTCACTCCCGGAAAATAATCGCAATGACAGGTACGTAACGGGTGTCATATAGATTGAATTCAGTTGACTGAGGTGCAAAGTGGCAATGAAAACTGGATGAGCAAGACTTCTGAACGCGAATACGTTACAAGCCAGTCGGATGAGACGAACTTGCTAGTAATACACGGTCCAGTCACAATAATGTGACCCCCTCCTATGTTCGACGTCAAAGTGCAACAACCACAGACACACAGCAGGTGGCGCCACTAGCAATGGAAGGTATATAAGGTAATGGTTTCGAGGATGAGGGCGGGGCAAGGAAGACTCTGGTTCAAATGGCTCTGAGCACTATTGGACTTAACATCTGGGGTCATCAGTCCCCTAGAACTTAGAACTACTTAAACCTAACTAGCCTAAGGACATTACACACATCCATGTCCGAGGCAGGATTCGAACCTGCGACCGTAGCCGTCGCGCGGTTCCAGACTGAAGCGCCTAGAACCGCTCGGACACACCGGCCGGCAGGAAGACTCTGCTTAATGGGGAAACTAAGAGAATTACCTGACGTCCAAACGGTCATGATCATTGGCTTTCAGGCATTTCCAAAACAGGTATGTAAACTGTTCGCGTGCCGCCTTAGTTAAAGTATACCGTGGCGAAGCATCTGTGGTGCACCACGGGCCACAGATGACAGGGGTGAACAACAGCTGCGGAGATGCGCAAGGGCTAACAGACATGCAACTGTTGAGTAACTGACCGCCTAGATGAACCGAGGGGTTACCAACAGTGTCCCCTCAACGACCGTTCAGCGATCGTTGGTTCGTATGGGCCTCTGCAGCAGGCGCCTGGCTCATGCACCCGTGGTGGCAGTTTTCATCGGCGACGAAGGTTGGAATTTGCAAACCAATCCGCAACTGGACTTCCACTGAACGGCGACAGTTGGCTTTTTCAGATGAATCACGTTTTATGCGCCATCGCCGTTGGCGAGTACGGCGTGAAACGTCTGAAAGCGATGGGTCCAGGCCAGGGGAGGGAGAGCTATGGACTGGGAAATATTTTCGTGGTATGCCTGGGTGATCTCGTCATTCAGAAAGGCACCATGGATTAACACAAGTATGCATCTATCCTTGGGGACCATGTCTACCCATGCTTTTCTAGAAAGCAGTGCCATCTATCAGCAGGACAACGCAACGTATCACACATTTCGTAGTGAACGTGTGTGGTTCAAAGAGCATCGGGATGAGTCTGCCCTACTCCCCTGACCACCCAAACTCCCGGATTTAAATCAAATCGAGAATCTGTGGGACCACTTCGATCGGGCAGTTCGTGCCATGGACCATCGACCGATATACCTAGCACAGCTGACCACGGCACTGGAGCCGACATCGCTCCACATCACTGTCGGTATCTTCAAGAATTTCACTGACTCTCTTCCTGCACGCCTCGCAGCGGTCCGCGCTACAAAACGTTGTTATTCAGGCTTTTGCTGGTGGTCACATTAATGTGTCGGGACAGTTCTCTGCGAAACAGTGAACTGAGATTATGAAAATGAAGATGAGTACTGGAGGTTCTAGTTGTGAAATAAAACCCCGTGTTTAGGAACTTTTTTAGTTGCAGACTTCTCAAATAATCTCATACTGGCCACCGTTCAAATCTTTCAGTAGAATAGACCAGTAAAGGGTATCAGGAGTGGAGAAGCGGAATTAAAACGCTGCAAATCATATTGTGCGATGTTGGAAGTGCGAACAACATGGGAAAACTGGAAAATCCAAAGAGTGAGATTCAGTGCTAGAACGTTAAGTTAGTGAAGACTAGTGTCATGCAAGAAAAAATTAAAAATAATTCTGATAATTGCCATAAAAAACAACAGCGTTAACGAATAATGAAGTGCTGTTGTGAAGAAAACGGGAGGTAAATAGCGGTAGTCACTATGAAGCGAATGTTGACAGCCGTTGTTTAGTTTAATAGGAAACGTGGAAAACGTTTGGTGCAAGCGAGTTTTTATAAAATTTGTGGAATGGGCTGAGAATCTGATAGTCTTGTAGGCTGGAAACTGTAACAGTGGAGAAAAGAGACAGTTAACGAAGACTATACATCACGATAACCAACGAGACTTAGGATTACGCAAATATGCCAAAGCGAGGGAACCACAACAAGCAAACTGGTAAAAGCGAAAAATCAGTTTTTCAACAAAAGACCTCTACATGTTTACAAATACTGATGCAGATTTGAGTAAGGAATTTCTGAAACTGTACATTTGGTAAACTGCGCTTAATGGAAACGAAATGTGGACTGTGCGAAAACTGGGAAAGAGACACTGATAGCATGCAGGATGCAGTCCGAGAGCAGAATGTAAGTACACTACTGGATTAAGTTTTTAGGTGCTTTGGGGACGTACAGGACACAAAATTTAGTATACAGAGATAACACGACGCCATACTGGGTCCCTCATGATTATGATGATGATGATGATGATGATGGTGGTGGTGGTGGTGGTGGTGGTGGTGGTGGTGGTGGTGGTAAATCCAATCTGGCAACGTCTTTCACACGTAGATATAGCCACCATGATTCTATGCATGCACTTAACCGGAATTCCTCACTTATGTGTACAGTGTTGTCCATCGACACACATTCTCCGCACGCATCTATCTGCTAACGCGAAGGGAAATAGCAACAATGATCCCCGTGCTGCTCCAGACGTTGTCGCGTGCCCGTATGGGATACTTGTCTCGCTGCAACAAAAACCACTTCCTATTCAAGGTACGTGACCAGGCTGTACGATCTTGCACGGCCGAGCGAACACTATGTTCATCCTCTCGGGCGTTAGTCGCACATAGTGCGCTGAAACCCACCATGTCGTTAAGTATAGCCCTCCTGAATCCATAGATCTCATCCGTATCTGCATGGCAGTCGTAGGGTTCCGACCAAGGCGAGCACCAATACCGCAGAACGATAAACCACAGTTACGGCGGACCGCGGTGCAGCTGCGACACGTGCTGGCACACGTTTCGCCTCCTTATACGAGACAACACGATCTTCTCACAAACATCCAACATTCTGACACGATTTCTGGACGATAAACCCGCTGCATAATCTTCCCTTGTGCAAGAATGATGAGGGCTTTACTCTTACCTACATCATGCGGTTGCGGCGAAAGGCTTATCATTAGCGTATCGAAGCGTGTCAATTTGACACTTCGAAAGTGGAAATGTGAAAGTTCTAAATGCCACTTTTTCACAAAAGGTGTTTTCAGTGCTTTTGCGTTCTCGATACTTTGTGCATGTCCACAGACTTGATTCAGGTGCCATATCACGGAGAAAGTCTTACATACATGCGTTACTAGACAACGCATCGTCTTTGGGCCAAGCTGTGATTCCCTCTGAGGGCCCAAACATTAAAAGATACGAGAAATAGTTTTTTTTTCACTACGATCTACAACTGCCTAATTATTAATGGCACTTGAAACAAATATTTTCTTCCACCTGTTTAAACGGGTATTTCTGAGACCGTAGCTGTGACCAAACCACAAGTTAACTCTTACAAAGAAGAAAACAGCAACCAGCCACTATTACTAATGCTATTTACTTACAATATCAAGAGCTCAGATGGAAACCCAGTTCTAAGCAAAGAAGGGAAAGCAGAAAGGTGGAAGGAGTATATAGAGGGTCTATACAAGGGCGATGTACTTGAGGACAATATTATGGAAATGGAAGAGGATGTAGATGAAGATGAAATGGGAGATATGATACTGCGTGAAGAGTTTGACAGAGCACTGAAAGACCTGAGTCGAAACAAGGCCCCCGGAGTAGACAATATTCCATTGGAACTACTGACGGCCGTGGGAGAGCCAGTCCTGACAAAACTCTACCATCTGGTGAGCAAGATGTATGAAACAGGCGAAATACCCTCAGACTTCAAGAAGAATATAATAATTCCAATCCCAAAGAAAGCAGGTGTTGACAGATGTGAAAATTACCGAACTATCAGCTTAATAAGTCACAGCTGCAAAATACTAACACGAATTCTTTACAGACGAATGGAAAAACTAGTAGAAGCCAACCTCGGGGAAGATCAGTTTGGATTCCGTAGAAACACTGGAACACGTGAGGCAATACTGACCTTACGACTTATCTTAGAAGACAGATTAAGGAAAGGCAAACCTACGTTTCTAGCATTTGCAGACTTAGAGAAAGCTTTTGACAATGTTGACTGGAATACTCTCTTTCAAATTCTAAAGGTGGCAGGGGTAAAATACAGGGAGCGAAAGGCTATTTACAATTTGTACAGAAACCAGATGGCAGTTATAAGAGTTGAGGGACATGAAAGGGAAGCAGTGGTTGGGAAGGGAGTAAGACAGGGTTGTAGCCTCTCCCCGATGTTGTTCAATCTGTATATTGAGCAAGCAGTAAAGGAAACAAAAGAAAAATTCGGAGTAGGTATTAAAATTCATGGAGAAGAAATAAAAACTTTGAGGTTCGCCGATGACATTGTAATTCTGTCAGAGACAGCAAAGGACTTGGAAGAGCAGTTGAACGGAATGGACAGTGTCTTGAAAGGAGGATATAAGATGAACATCAACAAAAGCAAAACAAGGATAATGGAATGTAGTCTAATTAAGTCGGGTGATGCTGAGGGAATTAGATTAGGAAATGAGGCACTTAAAGTAGTAAAGGAGTTTTGCTATTTGGGGAGCAAAATAACTGATGATGGTCGAAGTAGAGAGGATATAAAATGTAGGCTGGCAACGGCAAGGAAAGCGTTTCTGAAGAAGAGAAATTTGTTAACATCCAGTATTGATTTAAATGTCAGGAAGTCATTTCTGAAAGTATTCGTATGGAGTGTAGCCATGTATGGAAGTGAAACATGGACGATAAATAGTTTGGACAAGAAGAGAATAGAAGCTTTCGAAATGTGGTGCTACAGAAGAATGCTGAAGATTAGATGGGTAGATCACATAACTAATGAGGAAGTATTGAACAGGATTGGGGAGAAGAGAAGTTTGTGGCACAACTTGACCAGAAGAAGGGATCGGTTGGTAGGGCATGTTCTGAGGCATCAAGGGATTCACCAATTTAGTATTGGAGTGCAGCGTGGAGGGTAAAAATCGTAGAGGGAGACCAAGAGATGAATACACTAAGCAGATTCAGAAGGGTGTAGGTTGCAGTAGGTACTGGGAGATGAAAAAGCTTGCACAGGATAGAGTAGCATGGAGAGTTGCATCAAACCAGTCTCAGGACTGAAGACCACAACAACAAACATTTACTTACACAAGTAATGACATTACCGGTTTCGATTCGACGGGTTCATTTTCAGACGGCTGTTCACGTTTATATTATATTCGCTGTTACTTACATTAGTTGCCGAACAAAAAAACAGCCAAGAACTAATAGAAACAGTAATAAATGTAATACAAACGTCAACAGCCGCTGAAGACGAAGCTGTCGGCCCGAAACGGGTATTGGCGCTGTCTGTATAAGTAAATAGCATTATTAACAATGGCTGGCTGTTGTTTTCTTCTTTGGTTACGTCAACTTACAAAATATTTCTTACTGCACTTGCAACTAGTTAGTTTCCAGGTACAGTACTTATTGTTAGAACGTTCTCAATCAAGTATTTATTTTCCAATTTGTCTCTTTTTTTGCGGTGAGCAGCATAATTCTGTATATCAGTTACCTACTCAATTTTTTGGATACAGGTTAGTTGTGTACAAAGAGAGGTACAGTGTGTTACCATTCCTCAGACAAATATGAGATCTGTCACTTAGAACAGTTTCCACTTCCACTCTTACTTGTTGCATGTTGTCTTCACAGAGTTGCAATTTTAATGGGCGCTGTGTATATTAATTAAATTTACAAAGTACGAAATGAAAGGGGATTACATAAAGTAGATGAAAAAGGAAGTATATGTAACTCTGAGACAATGAACGTGGTGATTACTGAGGCATGTGCTATCACATCTAAAAAAATAACTAACTTGGCGCTGGAAGTAAGAGGAGAAAGACTGCAGGGGTAGACATGGCTGGGATTGTTACAACTAATTACAGACGACGTTCGGGGGAGATGAAGATGGAGGAGGTGGAGGAGGAGGAGGAGGAGGAGGAGGAGGAGAATCGGGGTTAAAATACTATCGACGACGAGGTCATTAGAGATGGAGCACATGCTCGGATTTTGGAAGGAAGCGGAAGAAAGTTGGCCGTGTCCATTTCACAAGAACCACTGCGCAATTGTGCTTCAACCTATTGAGGGAAGGCACAGAAACCTAAATTTGGATGGCCAGAGGCGATATGAACCCGGGTCGCCAGACAGCGAACGCAGTGACTTAACGACTGCACCACCTCCCTCAGTACCGAGCACTGGCGGCAAAAAACTCACGAATTCCACTTCAGCCGTAGTTACTCAGCGGCAATACCGAGAAATCTTCGTTAGCCTATCTATAATCAGCAGGATAATGAGACAACACTCAGCAGACACGCGATGGGTGTTGGACTCGGGCGGGAGAAAAGGGTTTAATGTCCCGCACACAGCGATGCCACTGGCCGCCCGTCTGACGAGGGAGGGGAGGAGATTTCGACAGCGGTCTTCCGCTGGGAACGCTCCCACGACAATATTAAATCAGGACGGCCGGGACGCACGAGTATTGAATACTAATTCGTTAGAATACAGGAAAGTACGTCTATATAAAGAACACACAATAGAAATCAATACCAGAGTTTACTGTACGTTTTATATTAAAAAGCATGCCTAAATGAAAAATATATACAATTAAGTCCGACAGGAATGTGTGTTATTCTGACAATGTACTCACGACAGAGAGATCATTACACACTATTCTGAGGACAAAAGGGAAAGATATAGGCAGTGGTCTTCTTCAAAAAAACATTTCGAAAGTCACACGTGGTTTATGGAACCAACGAAAGAAAGCCTCCGTTGCCGAGATCGTGAACGCATGCCGGTAGTACCGAGTGCCAAGTCAAAGTTACCCCAGAGGATTTCTTGCGATGAAAGACGTTTTTATCGACATAATTTTGGCGGCATGGTTAGTAATAGTGGAGGTATATAGGTCCTCGTCACCATAAACGTGATGGATTATGTCACAAATGCTACCTCAATGTCTCATGAAATGAGGCCATGTGGCATAACCGATAGTGATCCGTCCCTCGGATGTAAATGTTAAGCTTGACGGCCCCTTTGTGATATTGCAGAGGCGTAGATTATGTGCCGATGGCAGTTATCGTCCTCTCCGTCCCTTTCTTTGTGTAATTCAAAAATGGTTCAAATGGCTCTGAGCGCTATGGGACTCAACTGCTGAGGTTATTAGTCCCCTAGAACTTAGAACTAGTTAAACCTAACTAACCTAAGGACATCACAAACATCCATGCCCGAGGCTGGATTCGAACCTGCGACCGTAGCGGTCTTGCGGTTCCAGACTGCAGCGCCTTTAACCGCACGGCCACTTCGGCCGGCTTGTGTAATTCACATCGACACTGTGCGTGTACAGCACGATGATTTATGTCGGCACGAACCGATCTGGGTTGGTCGGACTACCCTGCCTATGTTTGTGGAACTCCTCTGAGGAGGAAAGGGGTTACATATGGAACAGGCAAAGTTTCTAACCTAACCTAACCATCAGTGGTCACAGTCAGAGAGAGAGAGTGGTACACCTAACATGTCTCAAATCGCCCGATACCTGCAGTGTTAATGTAGCCGCTGGATTAATGGAAGGTTTGCGAGAGGTACTTTCATTCGTCAATATTACAGGCTCATTATTTTGGTCGAACATTAACTTATGGAGCGCCAGTATCACATTGCTCATGCTTGTGTTTAAAGCCTTGACTTTTTAGGATTGTGCAGCATTTTGAGTTAAGAGACTGAACTGTTGCTTCATTCTATAGTGCTAAAGAGATCCATGAAGCAGGGGTTGTCACTAATTACAGAAGTATCTAAAGCTCATTTGCGCGCCTGGTTGTTTATACATCACACTGGTAAAGACCGCTTGCGGGGGACTGTTGTGTTACGTGACTCCAGCTGAAACTATTTGTCTTCTAAAAATTACTGTTATTTTTTGCCCCAGACACTAAACTGTTTCAGGTGTTTGAGCTGACATTGACGAATTGAGCACATTGTTAGACAAGGTGTGTGATGGAGCAGCGATCGTGACACGACCAGACATTACTAAAAGGGAAAGCAATGTTCCACTTTTAATTGTATCAAAACTAATGTTAATGAACATTAAGATCATTTGGTTACCATTGCTACCGCTGAGTCTTCTGTAAGTCCTAAACGAATTTGTATATTCACTTTATTCTTGTAAGTTGAATGATTTGGTAGTTGATTTGATTATGCTTATTCTGGCTCATGAGTAAGTGTGGAAGGGAAACAGTTGATTATTGGTTTAAGTAAGATTAAGGTAACTGAAATTTCTGAGAAAAACAATAATTGAAATACTGCCATAAAATGTTCAATTTTAAGATACTAAATCGCAGGTTTTATTATCAGTGTTGGGATGATTGTAATATGCGTTTTTAAATATTGGTTTCCTTAAAGGAGGTAATGTCATTGCAAGTGTTTACGCTGTATTGGATAACTTTGTTAATTACTGTTGTTGGGTTAACAGTGACCAAGTATTTTGCGACTTGGTACTTTTAAAAGAAATATAATCTTGTCCCTACTCAATCTATCGCTCCACCCTTTTTCTGTCGTGGCCCAGTTACCTGCAACAACATCCAGAGTCCGGAAACCCCCATGCTGTGCTTGAAGGAGCGTACCTTAACCACTGCTACTCATTCCGTTTACTGCTCCACTCGCAACCGGAGCGAAGGAGAAACGACTATATACTATCGTATGTGTTCGGATTTGTCTTATCTTGCCTTCGAAGTCCTTACGGGAGATGTACGTTGGTGGCAGTAAAGCATTCTGTAGTCCGTCGCAAATGCCCGTTCTCTAAACTTGCTCAATACTGTTTCGCGAAAAGAACGACCTCTTTTCTCCAGGAATTCCCATTTGGAGTTCACGGACCACTTCCATAATACTCATTTTGATCGAACACAACTGTAACAAATCTAGCAGCACGCCTCTGAATCGCTTTGATGTCTTCCTTTAATCCGACGTGGTGAGAATCCAGAACACTCGAGCAGAAGAAAACGCGGCCTCCTGCTTACGCATATAATCGACATGACTATATCATGCAGCACATCATAAACACCATATTGTAATATTATAGGATTGTTTTTTCTAATGATCGGCATTAAATTACATTTTTCTACTTGTATAACAAGCTGCAATTTATAAACATCAAACAGAAATTCTATCTATGTCATCCTGTGTCCTTCTACAGTCACTAAACGATGACACTTTCCTGTAAACCACAGTGTCATCAGCAAACAGTGGCAGAGTGCTGTTCGGCCTGTACGTCACGTCATTTATGTATGAGGTTCATTGAAATGAAATCTGGTCAATGCGTCTACCTTTGCCTTACACGTAAGGTGGCACCACGTAATTGCCGGTAAGATGTCGTCATCTATTGGTAGAGAGACTGACGCGTGCGCACCGTTTGATGTTGCTTAGCGCCACTGTGGCTTCACGACGAAGAGAAGCTGGTCACCCAAGTTATCGTCCACTACCGAACATCTATAGAGACCAAGAGAGGTGCTATCACACTTCCATGTGGCAGTCCGACAATATCTTTGTCTCTGATGAACACTCGCCGTCCAGATCAATCTACTGGGCTCTATTATTTAAAGCCTTCGAGCCATTCAGATGTCTGACAACCTATGCCGCATTCTTGGACCTTCATTAAGGGCCTGCACTGTGCCGAAAGCTTTCCGGAAATCTACGAAGATGGAATGTGCCTGTTGGCCTTCATCCATGGTTCGCACGCTACATTGTACAAGCACTCATCACAACCATACATATACATATAGCTGCATCTGTACTCTTCAAGTCAGCGCAGCGTGAGTAGGAGGGATCAAAGGATACCCAGCCTCGTTTTCCCACCACCCTGTTTCATTATCGATGATATGACGAAAGGAAGATTGTCAGTACCCCTCCCAGTGAGGCCAAATTCCCCTAATTTTAGCATCGTGACCATTTCACGAGATCTGAATTGGAGGAAGTAGTATGTTATGAGAATGTAGTTTTTGGATGAACGTTTCTCGGTTTGCTTCCCGCGCCATATTTGTTTGCACACTCGAGCTTTCGACTACTTACGCTGTCGTCGTCGCTAGGAGTTTACTGTAGTACTAATAGGCCATGTGGTACTTTTGGCCACCTATACGCGAAGCAACAACACGAGTTATTAGTACTACAGTAAGCTACTAGCGACGACGACACAGGAAGTCGCTGACAGCTCGAGACGCAAACAAATCTGACGCGCGAATAAAATCGAGAAACAGTTACCGGAGCTGCAGACTAACCTTACATTTACCAAATGTACGCAAAACAAAAATCACCAAACTGCAATTAACACAAGGATATAAAACTGTACAATGACCTACTGAAAGATACTAGAGTTAACTAAAATACAAAATTTTATAATGTCCTTAAAATCTCAGAAAGACAGTTAAAGCAAAGCTCTTATGTAATTCATGATACACGGATTGAGGCAACACAGAGTACGGAATGGTAAAAAAATTAATATTTAATAATAATCAGCAACTGACATTTCACAGTAAACTGCAAAAATTTTACGAGTATTATTATAAAATTTTATGCCCAGGATCTGTGATGGCTAACTCTGCCCTCTTTCCACTTTCTTGAGCTCAACATTTCACTAATTGTGGTGAGGTGCTGTCTCAGCTTTCTCAATAGGGCCGTTGGGACAAAACGAAGAATTCAATGGCAAGCCACAAGTATCGTCGAGGTCCTGACGTCAGACGGGGTTTTATGGGCGAAGTCATGTTGACTATGGATCAGAAGCTCTCTCGGTGTGTGTGTGTGTGTGTGTGTGTGTGTGTGTGTGTGTGTGTGTGTGTGTGTGTGTGTGTTTGTAACAAGTTTCTAATGACGTCATCTCCATGTACACGATTCCGTTGTCTTGCGGTCTTGGACTTCACAGCGCAATTCCTTGTCTACTACCCATACATAAAAGCCTTCTTCATATTTTCGACAGAAAATGAGCGTCATAAATGGCAATTAGGCAACACTGTAACCACATGTACAACAAGTACCTTCATTTAGAAAATATCGGAATCTGGACTCCCATGTAGCAGATAGTGTGAAAAAATACGTTTAAAATCATGTGATTGTGTGGCACACACAGTTGAAAAGAACATACCTAGGAGGAATATGATTTTAATAGTGGCGAGCAAGAGAAGCAGGGTTAGAGCAAGAAGAAACACATGAGTAGAGTTGGAGTTTTTATCGGGGATGTCATGTTGACAACGGATCAGAAACTATAGAAAAGTGTGGTGAGGACAGCGTGTTCCCATGATGACCCAACCAACCATATCGTAAATTACGATCGCGAAGACGCAGGCTGGTGGCGTATGCTGTTGGGGCATGTTGGCGTGGAGTTACCTGTGGAGGTAATTAAAGCCACTTTGACGGCTGCGGCCTTACTGAACACTGAAGAGCAACTGCATCCGTTCATGACCGCTGCCTTCCGTGACGGCTATTGCATCTTTCAGCGGGTAAATGTCGGAATCGTATTAAAGTGGTCTGGGAGCATGGCGGTGAACTCATTTTGACGTCTTGGCCGTCAAATTCGTCTGATCTGAACACAACGGAATACCTCTGGCACGCCACTGGGCGTCAGCTCCGTGGCTAGGAACCACCGAGGAACATCTGATGCCACACACATCCGCAAACTTGCAAACGACTTGTCGCATCATGCCACGCAGAATCGCGGCTGTATTGCGTTCGAAAGGTGGACCAACCCGCTATTGAATGTAAATGTCGTGTGACTAGGGCCTCCCGTCGGGTAGACCGTTCGCCGGGTGCAAGTCTTTCGATTTGACGCCACTTCGGCGACTTGCACGTCGATGGGGATGAAATGATGATGATAAGGACAACACAACACCCATTCCCTGAGCGGAGAAAATCTCCGACCCAGCCGGGAATGGAACCCGGGCCTTTAGGATTGACATTCTGTCGCGCTGGCCACTCAGCTACCGGGGTCGGACAACCCGCTATTAACACGTGGTCACAATGGTTGCTTCATCTGAGTACGTTGTTTACTAGGCGACGATATGGGATTGTATCGAAGGCTTTCTGGAAATCAAGAAACCAGCATCGAGCTGATCTGAGCTATCTATCGCCTTTTCGATTTCACTAACTGATCAAGCAGAGCTCCACATCATGTTGATCCTGACAAAGGCGTCGTCCAGTCTCCAAAAAAGTCTTCATATCCTAACAAAATGTATCTTCCATAATTCCAAAAGAAACTGATCACAGTGAGATAGATTCACAGTTCTGGGCACCGGCGCTTTTCTTTTTCCAATCGCGTGGTACGCTTCGCTGTTCGAGCGACCTACGATTAACTGATGCTAAAAGAGGGGTCAGTTTTTCCGCATGGTCGAAATACAACCTAACAGACACCTTGTTAGGTCCTATGGCCTTTCCTATTTACAGGGTGAAGACAAATTTGAACAATGGAACTTCGCAGCGCGATTCCTCACATATTGGGAATACAAAAATCTCTCTCACAAAATTTCGTCCTGCTCGTATTTTGGGCAGTACATGGACGTTAAAGATTGGCAATCTGGTAACACTTTAATCACATGTAGAGTTAACTACCTCTGTCTGCAGACAACATAGCGCCATGCGGTTGGTGCAGTGGATAGTGTTTTGAGTTGGCATGCAGGAGGTCTAGGGTTCGATTCTGGATCGAGACATATTTGTTTTTATTTGCTAAAAGTAGTCCGCGTGATACGGTATCTGGCCTCTTAATCGTCATACAGCGATCACAGTGGGTCTTCTACAAATATTTGCAGTTACGTTGGTTTTCACTGGCCAGCTTTTAAAGAAGCTAGACAACTAGATTCCAAATCTTTTTTCTGTGTATCTTTCCCCCATACTACCATCGAAATTATTTTCAAAGCACGTTGCTAGCTCTACAGTTGACGTAAGGCCCTAACACACTGTAATGGACTTGAACGTGATAAGAATTATGGTTGGTATTAATCGATGGGACAATTGGGGGAGGGCACACACACAACAAGTTTGAAATCTAGAAGATGCAATGGTGCGAAGCAATTGGCGTCCACAACATATAAAAGATTTCTTTAAAATCGAACCAGTAAAAACGATTGTATTACCATTTCTGTGTTCGTAATGCATAACTGCGAGTGTTTCGTAGAAGATCCACCGCAATCGCTGTGTGACGATCAAGGCGCCAGATACCATACCAAGAAGACTACTTTTAGCAAATAAAAACAAATAATACACGGCGCAGAATCGAACCCTCAACCTCCTGCATGCTAACCCAGAACACTACCTACTGCACCAACTGCACAGCAATACTACTGTATCTTGACAGAGAGAGTTACCGTACACCTGATTACATTGTCGCCAGATTCCCGATCTTTAACGTCCATTTACTGTCCGAACTATGCGCACGACAAAATTTTGTGGGGAAACATTTTTGCATTGCCAGTTATGTGAGGAATCGCGCTGCGCGTGTGCGAAATTTTCTGCATCCTGTAGAGTGACTTGCTTATAGCTGTGCGTCCACGCCCGTACCACACAGCATCTGGCCTTGTGCTTAATGTTTATGGCGTCTTATTTCCTGAACTGGGTGTCGTACAATGATATAATTTTGTAGGTGTATTCAGCGGCATATATGGGTACTGTATGCAAAATGTGTTGCAAATAGGCCGGCCGGTGTGGCCGAGCGGTTCTAGGCGCTTCAGTCCGGAACCGCGCTGTTGCTACGGTCGCAGGTTCGAATCCTGCTTCGGGCATGGATGTGTGTGATGTCCTTAGGTTAGTTAGGTTTAAGTAGTTCTAAGTTCTAGGGGACTGATGACCTCCGGTGTTAAGTCCCATAGTGCTCAGAGCCATTTGAACCATTTTGTTGCAAATGGAGTTAGTACCAACGAAGTAATAAATTTAAACTTAATGCACAATGTGGCAGCTTTTCACGCATCTCATTGTTTATGACGTCATATCTCCTAACTATACCTCGTACTATCAAATAATTTTGCACTTATATTCAGTGGCATATGTGCATATTGCCTACAAAATGTATCGTTAATACAGTTAGTAATAAAGAAGTAATAAATTATAAAGTCATCCCTCATGCGGCAGTTTTATTGCACGAGCAATGGAAAAGCAGTAAGCGATAAATGTGTTTCCTTACATTATTTTGTAGGGGTTATAAGAGAAAAAAAATTAGTAAGGGTTTGAAATTATACACACACACACATCCATTTTTATAATATGTAAGGATTTACGCTGTTTTTCAAACCTGCTCTCGCTTATTTCTACAACCCTCGATTATTTCTACAACTGTCGCCTTCGCATCCGTGCGCAAAATCGAACCTAGGAAATACATTGTGACCTCCTTCGGTAAGTCAGACTTTGGTCTACGATACTTGTCACTTTATTGATGATTCGAAGACAATAAAAAACCTCTTCTGGCACTGCGGGATTCTCGCACCACCATCGATATCAACATTGTGACACTGAATTTTATTCAGTCAAACCTTACACATGGACAACGTTGTCACCAAAGTGGCGCTGTTGTTCCCGTTACGTACGGTCTGTAGTGTACGTATACATATTAAGTAATACGGGGTGTTCAAAAAGTCTCTCCGCAGTGCCGTTTGATTGTTAGCCGCGCGTGCCGTATGACTGCTCGTCTGCCTGGGTTACTTCCCTTCAAGTAGACTCTCCCAACATTCCACTGTTTCGTTTATCTCAGCCAGCGTCAGTAAAAATGAATATTCAATAAGTTAATAACTTGTATTTCACTGAGTTTCATTTCGGTATA
This sequence comes from Schistocerca serialis cubense, assembly GCF_023864345.2. Classification (NCBI taxonomy): domain Eukaryota; kingdom Metazoa; phylum Arthropoda; class Insecta; order Orthoptera; family Acrididae; genus Schistocerca; species Schistocerca serialis. The sequence continues at coordinate 371,553,475 of NC_064638.1, forward strand.
TTCACTGCGGCATACGGCACGCGAGGCTAACAATCATACGGCACTGCGGAGAGACTTTTTGAACACCCCGTATTTGTCTCCACGGAGAGGTTTGTTCGTCAGCGGTCCAGCAATGGCGAGGAGCCTCGTTACCAGGGACAGGCGGCAAGCTAGAGGCAGGCAGCTGACTCGGGCGCCGTCGCGGCCTCCGCAGCAGGTTCCGGCCACTGCGAGGGCGACAGGTCCGCCCACCCCTTATGGCGCCTCACCCGCTACGTCCATCACGCTTCCGCTAATTACTCGTCCCTAGATCTTGCACTAATACGGCTGTGTTAGGTATCTAAGAAGGGGAGAAACAACCTAAATGGAGTCTTTTTAGACAAGCAAGTAACTACCTCGCACTAAGGTAGAGCGCACGGAATAAGAGACCAGACTTGTGACCGAATTCCTAGTTCCGCTTCCTAGTAAACACAATACGGAATGCTGTCCTTGACGGAGATAAAATCTGAGGCGTAAAACTAGCTTGGCGTGTATATCAATGGAGTGTTACAGTAGAATTACTTTGCACGACCTGTTATGCAAGATATGAAACAAGTGAACTACCCTCAGACTTCGAGAACAACGTAATACTTCCAACTACAAGGAAGGCAAGTGCCGACAGATGTAAACATTAAAAAGTCATGGTTACAAAAAACTGCAAACACCGACAGACACTCCTAAATATCATGAGGGAATTTGAAATATCGTCAGATTTAATCAGATTAGTAAATACTTGTATTGACGGAACTTTATATCATACGGAGATACCTGTAGGAGAAACTTAAAATTTTAAGGTGATCACAGGACTCAGGCAAGGGGACGCTATTTCACCTACTTTCTTTAAGTTTGTCCTAAGATCTATAAAGAATTTAAGAACACTAGTCCACAAGGAGTCCAAATGCAAGAGTTGAACATTATTGCAAAGCCCACTAAGATGATGTAGTATTAAGAAGTAGTTCCACAATACAATTAATAAGAATGACGCAAAATTATTACAGAATCACTCAGAGAACAAGATTACGTGCCAATGAAGAAAAGACAGAATATCTGGTCATAAGTAAGAAATTCCAAAGTGATGCAACATTTGCTGTACAGCGATTCACTTAAAAGTCAGTTGACCGCGTCGAGTACTTAGGGAGTCTCTTCAAAAACCAGAAGGACATAGAAATAGATGTAAGTCTGTCAACAGCGAAAACAAATTTTATTTTTATCAAAATCTTAAAGAAAGGATCAACTTAACAAAAAATCCGTTTGTATCCATCGACTATTATGCTACTATCAAATGGCTCTGAGCATTATGAGACTTAACATCTGTGGTCATCAGTCCCCTAGAACTTAGAACTACTTAAACCTAACTAAGCTAAGGACATCACACACTTCATTGCCCGAGGCAGGATTCGAACCTGCGACCGTAGCAGTCGCGCGGTTCCGGACTGAGCGCCTACAACCGCGAGACCACCGCGGCCGGCTATGCTACTATCATCATACGGATGTGAAGCATTAAAATTCAGAACGAAAGATCAAGAAAAACTGTTAATAGTCGAAAGAAAAATTCTAAGGAAAGCTTTTGGATCGGTATATGATTAAAGTAACAAGGAATGGAGGATTAGAAAAAAAACGAAGAATTAAAAGAGCTGTACAAACATCCTGAGAGATGAAACGCTAAAGAAGATAAGGTTGAACTGGGTAGGCCTTGTAGTAATAACAGACTACCTGAAATACCATACGCCAGGACAGTAGGTGGAAGGAGAGGAACAGGAAGACCCAGAATTAAGTGGTGAGATAACATCTGGGAGGACACAGATAGGATCAACATCAACACGGAATGGACAAGCGGTGCACTCGACGGAGAGAAATGTAAGAGGCTCGTAGAGCAAATGTATGGTCGATAAGGCCCTTGTTACATGTAAAAAAAAAAATTTAAAAAAAGTTTTTTTTCTTTTTTACAGGCGGATGGAAAAACTGGTAAACTCGGGGAAAATCAGTTTGGGTACCGCACAAACGGCGGAAAAAGTGGGCCAGGACGGACTCACTTATCTTAAAAGACAGACTGAAGAAAGACAGAATTAGTTTTAGCGTTCACAGATTTCAAGAAAGTTTCTGACAGGGTTGACTGAAATTGCAATTCTGTAGGTAGCAGGTATAAAATACAGGGCGCGAAAGATTTATCCACAATTCGTGCAGATTACAGAATGCGTTAATAAAGAGTCGAAGTACATGAAAGGGAATCAATGGTTGAGAAGGGAATAATGCAGAGTTGTAGCCTATTTTCGACGTAATTCGATCTGTATACTGAGCAAGCAGTAATAGAAACCAAGAAGAAATTTAGGTAGGCCATTAAAATTCAGGGAGAAGAAATATCTGTAAAAACTTTTATAGAGATGGCACAGGTCTTGCAAGGGTAGTTGAATGGTGAAAAAAGGATGCAACTTGAACAACAACAGAAGTGAAACAAGAGTAATAGAATGTAGTCCAACTAAATCGGGCGATTCTGAGGGAATTAGATTAGGAAATGGGACACTAAAAAGTAATAGATGACTTGGGCAACAGAAGTAATTTTAATCGGAAACAGGTCGCATTAATTATGCAGAGATAAAGAGACTTGCAAAGGGCAGGCTAGCCTGGACTGAAAACAACAACAACAACAATACAGTAATTAGCCTCCATGCTTTCCTCATACGAGAATGAAGCTTCTGTACGTCCCTCTAGGAAACTCAGTTTCTAAATTTCACAACTGTGGTCAGTCTAGCCCTTTGCTGAGCTCGGAAGAAGGTTTATGGGATTTTAAGAATAATCCTTTGTGTAATCAGCAATGTCTTTGTTCTACGGAGCCTCCCTTTTTTATCTCTCAGCATGTCTAAGGCATTTTTAATGTGAGCAAGCAAACTTGTAACTAAGTGTGAAGTCTTCTTTGGATCTTCGTAGTGACCCCCTTCTGTCCTCAGCAGCGTGAAGCCGCGAAAGCGCGTAGCCGCTGTGCTCTGCATAGTCCGGGCCTTAGCGACACACGCGATCCGTCAGTGCCTTGTGTTAAATTCCAAACCCCTCAGCAGCCCCCCATGGATGGAGGCCATGTACCAGTGTCGATGGTGTCTCTTTTGTCCTGTGGACACTTTCACCTCAGAGGTTCCCTTGGTGGTATTTGAGAAAAGTGGCCAGGTGCCTGCACCCTGTTTCACAATCTCCCAGTCTTACCATTGTGTTCAACAAACCAGAACCAACATTAGACTCTGCACATTCTGACCAGTTACCCACAGTAAAATCAGTTACACTAAAGACGAATGTCGCATTTCATATAGGAAAGCTGGTAACGCGTGAAGAAAATAAAAACATTTCCAGTTAGTCACCTGAACCTTGGATCTTGCGGTTTCCACACAATAAAGGTATGTGTATTTTCTGTCCTTATCAAAACGCTGATCTGCAATCTAATCTAATGATCTAAAAGATTATGAACACAGCCCACGGCGAGATTGAACGCCGCGCGAAGTGGGTATATGACGCGGTAAGCAATAGAGACGAACAGGGAATCATTCTAGCTTAGATACTGGTCGCAAAAGGAGACTGACATAAGCTATTTTGATACAAGGCAGACTGTTATGGCCCGGTGCCGGGAAAAAGAGCCTCTAGAAAACGACGAAGCTGTCATCTGTTAGCTACTATTGTCACGAGCATCTATGGAAAGCGGCTGAATGACGGTAAAATCATACGTAGGCAACAAGGTATGGACGTTACTACCTCATCACAGACCTCGGAGGCCGCCGCTTACCCGCTCTATTAATTAGGATAGAAGGCGAGCTGCAACAGACCTGAGGACAGAGCTCAGTGCTGGTGCAGGCAGAAGCGTTTCGGAACAGGCCGTTCAGAGCACATTGTTGAACGTGGGTCTCCGCAGTAGATGACCTGTAATTCAATTACGATTGCAGTGGGCATGGGATCATCGATATTGGCCTGTAGATACGTGGAAATATGTCGCCTTATCGGAGGAATAACGTTTCTTTAGCAGCTGGTCGATGGTCGTATTTAGATACGCCCTCATACAGGTAAACAGCTGCTCGAAAAACACACCGCGCCACAGACTCGGGCCGTTAGGGGCTTTACTACGCTATGACGGACAGTCACCGGACTTCCACAGGAGATGTGGTAGTGACTGAAGACACCATGGCGGTCGTGGACTATGTGAACATTATTGCGGACCACTTGCATTCCTTCTGCTTGATGTCTTCGCCGACAACGATGGCATCTTCCAGTAGAATAACTGTCCTTTTCAAAAGACTGGAATCGAGCTGCAGCGGTTTGAGGTGCATAATAGTGAACGCACGTTGATGCCTTGGCCACCAAATTCGCCTGATCTGACCCTGGTGGAATATCTAAGGGCGTCAGCTTCGGGGCCACCAACCACCGGCCCGGAATTTACAGCAATTGTGCGGTCTGTGCGTTGACATCTGGGGCGACATGCGTACGAAAACTTACTAAAGACGTGTTGATTCCGTGTCACGCAGAAATCGCTGCTGTATTGCGTTCCAAAAAGTGGATCAGCGTCCATAATGTTTTGGCTCATCCGTGATGTCAGTGACCCCTGGTTTTTTTGTACTGTTACGTGCTGTTTTCTTTTGACTTGGGAGGGATCGAATTCAAAGAAATGAGTCCTGCATGTCACAGTCTTTCCTACCATGAAGTTAGAAAACCCTCGCCTGATGATCTTCTGCTCTTCTGACGATGATGGCGTCGGATTCCTCGACACATACTGCAAGCATTTCGATTGCTGGTTGAAAGTAATTAGTTAATGAAGAGAACAGGGGGAGACTACACCCCAGTAACTGGGAGCTAAAAGAAAAGCAGATATATTCTCGTAGCTTACACAATGAAATGAGAGGCAGTCTCGATAGAAACTGACGGTAACTAGCTAGTTCACAACTTCGAGCTGTACAGGCTATCTGCAGGCTTGCTGTGGGCCAAGCCACAAGTACATGGGAAGATACAAAATACGAACAAAGATTGTGATAACTACCTCAGTTCCTACAGAGGGTTTTCATGCAACTTAACGAAGATGAATTCCAGGATTCGAATCACAAGTTATGGTAAAGAGCCACGAGTGGAAACGCGTTGTGAGCACACGGACAGGGGCAACACGACAAAGAATTAACATTGATAAAAACGTGAGGCTGATGCTGATCTCTCGCAGTTATAACCGAATATTTAAATCTTAAACACGGTCGGCTTTGCAATGAGCATTCTACCGCGAATGACTTGATTAAAACTGAGGATAATGCCGCCTGGTTGCTTTCATGACACTGGACACGAACACATGACGCATAAAATGGCAGATACTGTCGCACGACCGCTGGTCACGAAATAAAGCCTACAATATATTGCCACGAAGTGACGACTCTCAGAAGTTTCGTAAACTCGGTTTCTCGCACGCTGTATGCTTCCTCCAAGAGGAAAAGGTCCCTGTTGTCAACATGAGAGTCGGCGGGAAAGCCGACGGTCGCTTAGACGCTCAGCCGAGTGGCTGTTCGGACCGCCCACGCACAGGTTGGCGTTACGAGGGCGGCGCCAAGCCTCTGGCCGTCGCAGGGGCCGGTGTCCCTCCGCGCAACCGTCGCCTTGGCGGGGATGTTTGAAACCATCGGCCACTAGACCTTGTAGAGTACTAAGCCACTCTGAAGAATTTGTAAAATAACTTGTAGGTGAACCCAGAAATTTCCCCGCGCCCAGCGTTTGATAGTCTTGTACTCAGAGAAGCTATACGTGATTACAGAGCACCATCAAGCTAATTAAATTCATCATCTTTTAATAAAGGACTGTGTAGCCCCATGCCTACAACCACTGAACTCGTAATTGTATAAGGAACGCAAATCTGTGTAGGAAAAGCAGTTTTAATTTTATTTTACCCTCTCTCTTTGTATAGGGATTGGGCTGACCGCTATAGGTACTTCCGTGCTGTAAACGTCTCTGAATAGTCTCCGTGTTACAGTAGGTAAGTTTTTACTATAAGCGCGTGACTTTAACTCATCATCACTGTGGTTTACAAGAAGGATAACGACGTCAACGCAAGAGCGCCCATGTTCGCAACGGCTTTCCAGCGCATGTGGTTTCTTTGCACTATATCCGACAAGACCGTGCAAGTAACTAAACTGATTCAGTCCATAAAACGTATTCCCAGTCTCGTCGCACAGCACAGTTTGAGACCACTATGTAGTATTTCTGCACTGTTCGGCGACACATTCGTAATTCACTCGCAAGGATTGAAAGATTAAGGTTTAATGTCACACTGACGACTAGTTCGTAGACTGAGGACCAGCTCGGAATGGCTACGTAAATCGGTCGTGTGCTTTAGATAGAAATGACCCCTGCATTTCCCTCAATGGATTTAGGCAAAAAAAGGGAAAACTGACGCCCGGATGAGCATTTGAACAGCCGTTCTACCGAATGTGATTCCAGGACTTAAGCGCTCCGTCATCTCTTTCGCCATTTTCACTAGGAGCCCGTGGATTCTTCATCTACGTCTACACTCAGCAAGTCATCTTGCGGTGTGTGACGGAGGACACTTTGCGCACCACTGCCCTTCCCTCCTTTCCTGTCCCAGTAGCGAATGTTTCGCGGGAAGAGCGACTGTCGGTAAGCATACGCGTGGGCTCGACACACTAATTTTTCTTCATGGTCTTTTCGAGAGATATGCTTGGGGTTAAGCAATATAATTGTTCACTCATCTGGGAAGGTACGCTCTCGGAACTTAAGCAGTAAACCACACCGTGATGCAGAACGTCTCTCCGACTGACACTGGAGTTGATTGATCATCTCTGTGACCCGCTCGTGCTTAATACATGAACCTTTAGCGCAATGAGCTGCTCTTCTTTGTATCTTCTCTATCCCCTCTATCAACGCTACCCGGTGCAGATCCCAGATTGACGACCAATATTCAAGTATTAATCGATGGAAGGTTTTATAAGCTATCTCCTTTGTTGAGGGACTAGATTTCCTGAGTGTTCGCCTTAGTCGTGATAATTTTATGCGGTCGTTCCATTTCAGATCTCTCCGTAGGTATACTCTATATATTTTATGGAAGTAACTGGGCGTGCTATCTATCTTTCTGCCTACTGACACGCAATCCTTTACATTTGTTTATGTTGAGGGTCCATTGTTACTCCTTGCAACACGTGTCGCTACAGTTTTCTAGCGTTGTGACTTCCCTGTATACATCACCATACGCGGAAAGCCTCATGGAACTTCAAATGTCCAGGAAATGAAAATTCCTTTTGTATCACGATAACATTACTTTATTCCTTCATAACAAAGTAACACCGTATCTCGGCACTGTTCAAGACGGAGACAAGTCTGCCAAAGCGTAGTGACTAACGTAACTATGGCAGTTGGTTAGAGAATTGGTCGCAACAGCATTTTATGTGCGGTTTACGTTAAAAATGCATCGCAGTTTCCGCGGACCGCCCAACAAATCTCTCTTCCCGTAGCACCAATTCCGATTACTTCGTAGTATTATCCCTTGGTATTTCACAGGCATGACAAACTACAGACGTTTTACCCTGTTCTTTTAATCGAATTCTATCCTGCACTGTTACACTGTGATGAACGTTAACTTGGATTTACTCATATTTAAGTAGAATTCATACTATGTACGCCACGTGGAAATACTGTGGAAATCTTTCTGCACTTCCTTACAATCGTACAGCAACAGTTCTTCCGCATAGACAACAGAGCGTGAGCGAACGAGAGTGCCACTGATCCTGTCTGATAAACCAATGGCACTGATCTATCTGATGAACCATTTATATATTGAGAACATAACCAGCCGTATTATATGCACCCTTGAGGCCCACGACATCCCTGTCGCTTCTGTTGAACATTAGCCATCCAGTGCAACTTATGTGATTCTTTCACACGAATGCTCTATTTGGAAGATACGTTGTGTGTGGGGAAAAAAAGCTATGTTTCACAAGATATTGTTCTTTCCCCCCAAGAACGTCATGATGCTGGAGGCTAGGAAATTCTCCGAGCAAAGATTGACGTTAGTGATACTGGTTTGCAGTCCTGCGCATCCTTTCTCTCACTCTCTTTATACGCGCAAGAGAATCGCGCACTTTTGCAGCCGCCAGGGACGGATCGCTTTTTCGATATACATAAGCCACGAAAGGGGGCCAATTCCTCAGCGTACACTATGTGAGAGGGAACAGATATACCACCAACGCTTGGTGCCATGTTCGTTCAGTAAGTCTCAATCCTATAACAGATCGGACTCTCAGGGGACGTTCAGTGCATACAAAGAGAGGCGCGGACGATTTTTGGCTTATTTGATTGACGAGTGCTTGTGTATGTAGTGCGCGCGCGCTGCTTCAAGTCTGTGCCATACTGTTCGTGCATCGTAGTGCCTGGCGAGTGGTAGAAAGCCAGTCTCTCGGCATCGCATTACCGGATATTTTCACTGAGTGAGAGATGTGGAGATCGTGCTCGGTACGGCAACAGTCAAAAACCCTATGTAGTATGGATGAAGAGCAACATGCAGATTCTATTATCCTAGGTTTCCGAAAAGCATTTGACACGGTGCCCCACTGTAGATTGTTAACGAAGGTTCGAGCATACAGAATAGGTTCCCAAATATGAGTGGTTCGAGAGCTTCTTCAGTAATAGGACCCAGTACGTTGTCGTCGACTGCGAGTGTTCATCAGAGACATTGTTAGAACCATGAGTACCCCAGAGAAGTGTGCCAGGACCGTTATTATTTTCTATGTACCTAAAAATCTGACGGACAGCGTAGGCAGCAATCTGCTGTTTGCTGATGATGCTGTGGTGTACGGTAAGGCGTCGAAGATGAGTGTCTGTAGGAGGTTACAAGATGATTTAGACAAAATTTATAGTTGGTGTGATGAATGGCAGCTAGCTCTAAATATAGAAAAATATAAGCTAATGCAAATGAGTACGAAAACCGAACCGGTAATGTTCGAATACAGCATCAGTAGTGTCCTACTTGACAAAGTCCCGTCGCTTAAATATACAGGCGTAACGTTGCAAAGCGATACGAAATGGAACGAGCATGTAAGAATTGTAGTGGGGAAGGCGAATGGGTTACTTTTGTTGGTAATCAGCTTATGATCTCTTTTCAAGACACAATCCATTCCGTTCAACTCCTCTTCCAAGACCTAGCAGTCTCTGACCGAATTACAGTGTCATCGGCAAACATCAAAACTTTACATCCCTTGCCAAATTTCTTCTCGATTTCCTCTATTGCTTGGTCAGTCGACAGATCGAATAACGCTGATTACGCTCTGTAACCCTGTGTCGCTCCCTTCTCAACTACTGCTCGTCTTTCGTCTTTTACAACTACAGTCCGGTTTCCGTACAAGTTGTACATAACCTTTCGCTCCCCGTACTTAAGCCCCGTTACATTCAGAGATTCAAAGAGTGTATTCCGTCCAACACTAACAAAAGCTTTTTGTAAGTCTTGAAATGCTGCAAAAGTAGGTTTGCCTTTCTTTAGGCATTCTTCTGCGAAAAAAATCGCAAGGACAGTGTGGCCTCGGGTGTTTCTGCATTTCTCCACAACCCAAACTGATCTACGAGCTCGGATACTACCAGTTTTTCCGTTCTTCTTCTTCAAATATTACTGGAAGGGATAGCTCGATAATGGAGAGCACAACAAAGGGTCAACTCCGTCTCACACGAGGCTGTGCTCCTAGTGGAGTGACTTGGCAGAGGCCACAATGGAAGGGTGGCGTGATGGGCTCGGCGCGTGTGTCGGGGGAGGTCTTTACGCACGGGCCGACGACACGGCCAATCGATACGAGAGCGCGGCCCGACGCCGAAGACCACATGGCGAGCAGGCGGCGTCCGGCGTGCGTTTCTTAAGCGGCGTCTGCCGGCAGGACTGCATCGCGGCGGCGCGGCTCACGGGGTCGACCCACGTGAGCATTATGCAACTGCCGCTCCTCGCGAATTCCACACCCAAGAAACTCTACCTCGCTACATCAATTGGCCGCAATCACCTGCAACCGGAGGCATCAATTCCGAGATAAAACGACGTAGCGAGAAGAGGCTTTTTCTGGGCCGGCCCAAACGGCTAAGGGTTGTTGTGGATTGCGAGCCCAAGAGCTGACAACAGAGACAATAATTCTTCGACACGCAGCGCGCCATATTTGCAGGAGATCGCATCCAAGGATGTTCGATTAACATCGATATATGACGTTTAAACACGGGTGAAACGGTACAGTATCGAAACTGAAGTATTTAAAACGCGGATCTTAAAAATATCGATCATCATGCTGGCAAAAAGACCAGGCTACTTGTTACCAGTCAGCATTTTCTTCACTGCGTTAACAACACAAGCCCAACACATTTACCACTTGTCAGTTGTGGCCATGGGAAGGTAAAGTGGAACTAAAACCATTGGCTAGTGTTGTAGCTGTGTGTGGACTAAGCTTTGTATTGTTCACTCACTTTGTGCTTTCGCGATGTCAAGTAGTGTGAGCAGCTTGGGTAAACTGAGAAACCAAATTTGATTTGTGAATTGAACGTTATAAAATAGCACAAAAAAGACTAATGTGCGAACTGTAATAGAAATGCAAGTAAAATCATTGTTTAGCCTTCTACATCTTAAACGCGATCTATTAGAAGTATGAAATTATTTAAAAAAACTGCACTTAAATATTTTAACTATATAGCCACATCATCACTTTCCAGACTGTTCTCAAGAGCAGGATATGCTCTTCTCAAAATAGCAGGACTGAAGGATAAATATCTTTCGAAAATGTCTTTTTTTTAGTCTGTAGACACAATGTTGTTAGTTACGTAATCATAATCATTGCTGTATTTAAGGTTGATAAATATAATATTAGATGTATCTGTACGTCGCTTTATATGCCATTCTTCAAATTCAGCATTTCCGTATTTAATATCGATGTTCTAGAGTCTATTGTTACTGGCCATCGATATTACGTCGTCTACCATTAAATATAAATCACCATCGACAATTTGCCAACAACGCACATCCCTAATTGCAACACACTTCCGACATTTCCGAGAACCGTATCCACCCGACTCTTAAGGCACTGACACTTTTTCAGTCATTTGTAGAACGTAATCGCGACTCACAATTTTTAGTTTTCAGGAAAGCGGCCATGTCACCAGGGCAGATGAACTCGTTTTTGTATGTAAATGTATCAACAAAGCACAATCTGCAATTTGTATATTTACTGTAACGACCGGTATCGGCTGAATAGTTCGTATTCGTGTACGGAATATGGGTGTTATGATAGCATCACCGGCATCCGTTGATGCACGTCTTGTAGAGAGGATCGCCGGCATCAATTGCAGTTTTGACGATGCGTATCAGCCGATGCCGATAATAGTTGTCACCTACAGAGCGCTCCACATTTTACATAAGAAGAGCCCTGTTCGGCCGAGACAGACTGTGCTTTGTTCACAAATTTTCCCAGAGTGAAGATGTCGAGCTGTGAATGTTATTGTGCTGTTTATGTTGTCAATTTTCACGAGCATTTACACAATCTTTCACTTTTGTCAACTATCTGTTTAGTAACGACGATATTCTTCGTTTTACCAATGTCACATCGGTCACTACAAAGGGCAAAATCCCATGGATAAAACGACTGTTCTGAGACACAACAAATAATCTACGCCACCCCTACCTCTTGAAGTAGAGGACATGTCTAGTTTCTTCGTTGAGTTTTTCCCGTCAGGCCCAAACTACTTCACAATCGGAGAATTCGCGAAGAGACAACAAAGTTGGTGCAGTTGGTCTCAATCGTTCTGTAATTTCATAACTGAACCGATTTCGCTGAAGCAGCACGATGTCTGTACTATTCACATGGTCTATGCGAGTCATAGTAATAAAAATAATCGCTACACTTACAAGCGTACGGATAAACAAACGAAAATGAACAAGTATGGAACGTAAGTTTATGAAGTGTAACGCAACTTTAGATGCTATCACTATTTACAGAAGGGAAACGAGGAAATAAACGAGCAAACGCAAAGTGCTCTGGGCAGTAAATTTTACAACTACCGTAATTTTTTTAATGCAACGACATTGAAAGTCCACCTGCCTGCAATGAACAAGTTTCCATTCTAGCCATTTCCGAGTACTGTTTTAAACAAAACACTGTTTACATACCATTGCATCATCTTGAAAATAAGTTAATATTACCAGTCCTATAAGGGCACAACATACGTGAGGATTACACCGTATTGTACCTATTTTTGCCATACTTATTTGCTTATTTGAAGGATAAAGAAAGTGGATATTACGAAAAGTGAACGAGTTTCATTACAGTGAGAAAATGAAAATCGTGAATCCTATATGCAATCCTTTCCAATCGAGAAGCACCCAAAAATGTGCAAGGAAATTAGTGAACCTACAAAAAAGACACTAAATCCAACATATGCCACGAATGATGCAAGAGCAACAAAAACAGAACAGGAAATTAGTGGCCAGAAAGCGAGTCCATGTCTTAAGCTACCACGATCGAGCATGAAACCGTAAACATTGTAAGTGGAGAGATTCTGATGAGGTGAAGTATTACAAGAAGAGACAAAAAGATCAGGCATCGATAAAGGTTACGTGCAAATGAATCCTCTATTAGTGCGAAAAGCAGTCGTAAACAGTCAACAGAAAAGATGGGCTAGACACGAGGAGATAAAACGATACTGAAGAAAAAAATAAAAATCACGTATAAGATAGATGGGAGAAGGCATCTGACTGGCTTCCGGTAAGATTCTTGGAGGGAACGAGTAGCACATTGTTTTCCTAGGTATCCGCTACCCACGCGATTAAAGTGAAAACAAGGCATTCACAAGGCGATCCAAATTGTTGATGCGACCGAGAGAACGGGAAGCGAGCGATAGCGGCTTATGCTGTAGCATCACCACAGGGTCCTGGTCGGCTTCTAACCGTGTGGCTACCGCAGACTGGCACGGCAGATGTGGTTGGCGAGGGTCGGGCTGCAGCAACGGTCGACGCGCATCCCTGGTGAGCAATGCGATATAGGAACACTACTGCACAGATAATATATATATATTATGCTGTGCGGGGAGGCACGCGAGGACGGAACTGTGAGCACGACGACTTAGCGCACGCTCGCTCAGATGTTGCCGGGCTGAGCGTCGGCTGAGCACTGGCGGCTAGCCGGCGGCGCTCTCGCACGTGCGTTCGCCGACGGTCGAACCACGCTGGTCGACTTCTCGCGTAATCGACCCGTCGCTGTTGCCGCCACAGCCGGGTGGACGTCGTGGAAGGCGGAGGCTGCCACTGCAGCTCCATTGCCTAATGCGTGCGACGGAGACCAGCCCGTGCGCTAGAGGCTCGACAACCAAATTCAGATGTAGCCACCGACACAGCAGTGGGTGGCCGTCACACAAAAAGTGGACCGATCCTCCTCTTTTTTCGCATCAAAGTAAACGCTAAAGCAAATGCGTAGACAGTGCATCAAAACGAGACAGTTTGTATAGCAATCCTCAAATCTTGGCTGAAAGATTTTGAGCAGTGCCTCAAATATAGGGTTGTGAAATGGAAAGCTCATACAGCTTGTAGGTAAAGTCATAGCCACAACAGGCGGCAGACTTCAGTTCATTGGCAGAATACTCGGGGAAAAAAATGTTCAAATGTGTGTGAAATCTTATGGGACTTAACTGCTAAGGTCATAAGTCCCTAAGCTTACACACTACTTAACCTAAATTATCCTAAGGACAAACACAAACACCCATGCCCGAGGGAGGACTCGAATCACATTCACACTTGTGAGCGATAATTGGCAAGTGTGTCCTATTCTGCGTAATATCGTATCACCCCCATAACGTTCCGCTAGTTCCTGTTTTTCCAGTATTCCTCCACCGCCACTTATCAGTTAAGGCGAAATTGAAAGCCAGCATGGTTCTGTTACAATAGCAGCGCCAATAACCTCCTCTATCCTTCCTCAACCTTGGCTTGCGCTCAGTCTGTAATGACCTTGTCGTCGACGGGACCTTAAACAATAATCTTCCTTTCTTCCTCTACGTCTTCATTCCTGTAACACAAACGCGCCAGTTTATATCCTGCACATTGTAGACCAGGTTTCTCACACGGCTATTACGTGACACCTGTTTTCATAACATACTTCACCCCATTGATTAAGTTACAACTGTGTGGCAAAAGATTCGTACTTTACCAGTATCATTAGTCTGCTTCCCTGTTCCAATCGCCGATGGTGCGCTGACGGTCGATCTACCTAAATAAAATCGCGAGTAATCACACAACTAACCTAAGAACCTTCTCTACCTGCTTTGTTAATTCTATTCAGTGTGGATCCCAGGGAGTCGGGCAGTATCCGAAATTTGGATTTGACGATATTTCCGTGAGAAAATTCCTACTTACATTCCTACGCGTTTTGCGAATGCTTGTGATAAGACACCGCTACAATTATATTTAGGTCGTAGTACCTTTTTAAAAATGCGATTTTTTTCTGATTGTCTCTGATGACACAGAGTTATATCAACAAAAACGCAGGATCTCAACTTTAAGATTTTCCCGGTGTAACGATTGCTGAAAAGTCTCCAGGGTTCACAACCGAGTGATGGTACTCAAAAACGTAAATTTCTTTTTTTTTTTTGTCAGACGGAGATGTTTCGGAAAATTACTAGTTAAATTTAGCTGGCTGTGAGCGTTGAACGCTTTTTGACTTAAAGTATTTCAATGGCGTCTGGGCGAGTAGAAAGTTGTAAACAAAAACAGACGTAATTGGGGAGAAAAGATCATAAAAAAATGTCTTCCATAAATAGAGTTAAAAGTTGTACGAACCTCGAGGTATTATAAAGAAAAATGCGAGTTTCATTCACACATACAACCAGGAAACTGTTCGGTTCCGTGAAGAGTGATTTAGGTTGCGAAAAACAGACATGTACACTATTCTCTGCGAGTGTGGACATGTATATACAGAGCAAACCATTCAGAATGTTAATAACCACTTCTATGAACATCGAATATAACCGAGTCTCACGCGGCCTAACAATTCTGAAGTTGCCGAGCACTACGTAAGGGGAGGCATGTAAAATGGAGTACAATATCTCGAAAAACATGATTCCAGACCTCAAGTTTCTGGATGAGATCATTAAAACGGTTTTACACATAACTTTATTATACGAGTACAACATCAAGTAAAGTGCATCACTTTTGCCAACGTTGTTAACTACCAAGCGACGCATTTTGCACTATGACATGCAGGTAAGCATTCCATACACAACATTAGTTACCATAAACTTTTCAGGTAAGCATTCCATACACAACATTAGTTACCATAAACTTTTAACTTCAGTCTCGTGATAGTAATTACTACTTTTTAAATTGTATCTCGAGGTTTTAGAAATGTTTAAAATGATGACACCGTGAAGGTTATCACACAAAACGTCATGCAACTGTAGCAACATGACCAGGCTGCAAATCTAAGAAGCACATCAACATTAGATGTAAACCGCCTGTGTCAATGCGTGACATTCCATTTTTAACATATAACACCGAAAGCTGCTACTAAATAAACTATTTCTTTTCCTGCACCTTGTTTCGATTCTTCGTCACCGTCTGGCAGACTTTACAACTCGAAGTGGTATAAACCAAATGTCCATGATTGCAGTATTTCTTAAATAAATTATTAATACTGTGGAAACAAATGAGATCGATGTATGACACGACATAATCCTACACCTGAACGTAACATATTACATATGCTTGTATAGAGAATTAGTTGCCAAATTTTGCAGTAGGTTCTCTTGCACTTCGCAACTTGCTATTGACGTTTAGTAACAAGAAAGGTCGCGTTACTTCCACCTTTGTGATAAAAAGAATGAAGCCTTGTTATTCACATCTCGGCGTAAACGTATTGTATTTTCCTCTATCAGTCTGCTTGATATTTCCACTTCCTTTGGTGCTACAAACCGACATAGTCCTGACCGGCATTGCGGGCGCCGTGCATTACTCCTTGGCTACAACTACACCTTTTTTGTCAGTGACATATTGAAGGTGAGGCATCAGAGACATCGTTAGCAGATGACTATCTCCATTTAAGACGGCACCAAAGAAGGTTGAACTTCTGCAAAAACTCGAATCATAATTAGAGCGGAAGACGTTAAATTTAATGCCCGCCTACATCCGCGGAGTTAATTTCCCCTTAGTGCAGCAATTAGCTGGAGTTACCATGAGGCCATGACTACACGTATTGCCGTTTAAAGCGGATATGTCCAGTGACGACGATGTAACAAGACTGATCTGATGATGTAATAACTCTTTCGTTGCGTTTTAGACTAACGCGTTCCATCATGGTGACGACTGAGTTATCTGAGTCCCGTAAGGTCCAGAAAAAGATTCTTTCACTTTCGCAATGCATGCGTCCCCCCAACGTTTTCTATTGCAAATGAGACTACACAGTGTTTAGTAATTACGTTTTACGCACCAGTCATTGTAGGCTTCTTCGTACAGGCTTATGGCACTCGCTGTCTCAGACTGAGGTCTCAGGACAGTCGTTAGCTCTACAAGGATTGTATACATACGCCCGGTAGCCCTCCCTCCTCTTCCTAATCCCACTAATTCAGCCACACAGCTGGCTAGTTAATGCTATAGCGCGATTTCCGTTCAACACAAGTGGTCTGTTGCAGGAGGCAACATAACACTACCGCGCGCTGTGCCACTTCTGACTAATAGTGTTGAGAAGAACCACGCATTCTTGCATAGCACGTCACAGCAAAGCTAATAACAAGAGAGATGGAAAAGAGAATCATTAATAGGACTGAGCTAAACACTAGAACAAACGGAAATGCTAACACATTTAATAAAGATCCATCACATTTTTGAAGGAGTTGTAAAGTAGTAGATGAATTTTGATATTTGGGCAGCAGAATAACTGATGATGGCCGAATTAAGAGAAGGATATAAAATGCAGACTGGCAACAGCAAGCAACACATTTCTAACACATTTCCGAAAAGGAGAAAGTTGTTAATACTGAATACTAACTTAAATGTTAGGAACTGCTTTTTGAAGGTATCTATCAGGAGCGTAGCATTTTACGGTAGTAAAACGTAGAATAGAAGATTTTTAACAGTGGCGCTACAGAATAACGCTAAAGATTATATCGGTAGGTCGGATAACTACTGAGGAGGTACTGAATCCAGACGGGGGGAGGGGGGAGGTGCCGGGAATTGTGACCAAACCTGAACAAAGGAAGGGATCGGTTGATAGGGCACACCTTAGGGATCAACGAATCGCCTGTTTGGTAGTGGAGGGAACTGTGGTGCTTAGCTGGAATACAGTAGGCAGGTCCAAATAGACGTAGGTTGCAGCAGTTATTCAGAGATGAAGAGGCTTGCACAGAGCAGATTAGCGTGGTGATCTGTATCAAACCAGTCTTCGGACTGATGACCTCAACAAGAGCAAAGAAGCACCGCTATAGCTGCTGTTACCAACCTATTACTTTAGTTTGATGTAAGTTATTCACTGCGGTAACAAAAATCGTGGAGTACCTCCTAACAGCGTGTCCGACTCTACATGGCATGCACTCAACAAGTCGTTGGAAGTCTCTGCAGAAATGTAGAGCCATGCTGTCTCTACAGTCGTCCATAATTACGAAAGTATTGTCGATGCAGGACAGTGCGCACGAACTGACCTCTCGATTATGTCCCGTAAATGTTCATATCGGGCGGTCTGAGTGGCCAAGTCATTCGCTTGAACTGTCGAAAATCTTCTTCAAAACAATCGCAAACAACTATGGCCCGTTGATATGGCGGACTGTCATCCATAAAAATTCCATAGTTGTTTGGGAACATGAACTCCATGACTGGCTGCAATTGGTCTCCAAGTAGCCGAACTAACAGTTACTAGTGAATGATCGGTTCATTTGGACCAGAGGACTCAAACTATTCCATGCAGAGACAGCCCACACCATTATAGAGCCACCGCCAGCTTGCACAATGCCTTGTTGACAACTTGGGCCTATGGCTTCGTAAGGTATGCGCCACACACTAAACCTTACATCAGCTCTTACCAACTGAAATCGGGCCTCATCCGATCCGGCCACGGTTTCCCAGTCGTCTAGGGTCCAACCGATATGGTCACGAGCCCAAGACAGGTGTTGCAGACGACGTCGTGCTGTTAACAAAGGCACTCGCGTCCGTCGTCTGCCGCCATAGCCCATTAACGACAAATTTCGACGCACTGTCCTAACGGATACGTTCGTCGTACGTCCCACTTTGATTTCTGCAGTTATTTCATGCAGTGTTCCTTGTCTGTTCGCACTGACAACACTATGCAAACGCCGCTGCTCTCGGTCGTTAAGTGAAGCCTGTCGGCCACTGCCTTGTCCAAGGTGAGAGGTAATACCTGAAATTTGGTGTTCTCGGCACACTATTGACATTGCGGATTTCGAGATATTGAATTACCTAACGATTTCCGAAATGTATTGTCCCATGCGTCTAGGTCCAACTACACTACTGGCCATTAAAATTGCTACACCACGAAGATGACGTGCTACAGACGCGAAATTTAACCGACAGGAAGAAGATGCTGTGATATGCAAATGATTAGCTTTTCAGATAATTCACAAGGGTTGGCGCCGGTGGCGACACCTACAATGTTCTGACATGAGGAAAGTTTCCAACCGATTTCTCATACACAAACAGCAGTTGACCGGCGTTGCCTGGTGAAACGTCGTTTTGATACCTCGTGTAAGCAGGAGAAATGCGTACCATCATGTTTCCGACTTTGATAAAGGTCGGATTGTAGCCTACCGCGATTGCGGTTTATCGTACCGCGACATTGCTGCTCGCGTTGGTCGAGATCCAATGACTGTTAGCAGAATATGGAATCGGTGGGTTCAGGAGGGTAATACGGAACGCTGTGCTGGATCCCAACGGCCTCGTACCACTAGCAGTCGAGATGACAGGCATCTTATCCGCATGGCTGTAACGGATCGTGTAGACACGTCTCGATCCCGGAGTCAACAGATGGGAACGTTTACAAGACGACAACCATCTGCACGAACAGTTCGACGACGTTTGCAGCAGCATGGACTATCATCTCGGAGACCATGGCTGCGGCTACCTTTGACGCTGCATCACAGACAGGAGTGCCTGCGATGGTGTACTCAACGACGAACCTGCGTGCACCAATGGCAAAACGTCATTTTTTCGGATGAATCCAGGTTCTGTTTACAGCATCATGATGGTCGCATCCGTGTTTGGCGACATCGCGGTGAACGCACATTGGAAGCGTTTATTCGACATCGCCATACTGGCGTATCACCCAGCGTGATGGTATGGGGTGCCATTGGTTACACGTCTCGGTCACCAATTGTTCGCATTGACGGCACTTTGAACAGTGGACGTTAGTGTTACGGCCCGTGGCTCTATCCTTCATTCGATCCCTGCGAAATCCTACATATCAGCAGGATAATGCACGGCCGCATGTTGCAGGTCCTGTACGGGCCTTTCTGGATACAGAAAATGTTCGACTGCTGCCCTGGCCAGCACATTCTACAGATCTCTCACCAACTGAAAACGTCTGGTCAATGGTGGCCGAGCAACTGGCTCGTCACAATACGCCAGTCACTACTCTAGATGAACTGTGGTATCGTGTTGAAGCTGCATGGACAGCTATACCTGTACATGCCATCCAAGCTCTGTTTGACTCGATGCCCACGAGTATCAAGGCCGTTATTACGGCCAGAGGTGGTTGTTCTGGGTACTGATTTTTCAGGATCTATGCACCCAAATTGCTTGGAAATGTAATCATATGTCAGTTCTAGTATAATATATTTGTCTAACGAATACCCGTTTATCATCTGTATTTGTTCTTGGTGTAGCTATTTTAATGGCCACTATGGAATGTAGTCGAATTAAGTCAGGTGATGCTGAGGGAATTAGATTAGGGAATGAGACACTTAAAGTAGTAAATGAGTTTTGCTATTTGGGGAGCAAAATAACAGATGATGGTCGAAGTAGAGAGGATATAAAATGTAGACTGGCAATGGCAAGGAAAGCGTTTTTGAAGAAGAGGAATTTGTTAACATCGAGTATAGATTTAAGTGTCAGGAAGTCGTTTCTGAAAGTATTTGTATGGAGTGTAGCCATGTATGGAAATGAAACATGGACAATAAATACACTCCTGGAAATTGAAATAAGAACACCGTGAATTCATTGTCCCAGGAAGGGGAAACTTTATTGACACATTCCTGGGGTCAGATACATCACATGATCACACTGACAGAACCACATTCACATAGACACAGGCAACAGAGCATGCACAATGTCAGCACTAGTACAGTGTATATCCACCTTTTGCGGCAATGCAGGCTGCTGTTCTCCCATGGAGACGATCGTAGAGATGCTGGATGTAGTCCTGTGGAACGGCTTGCCATGCCATTTCCACCTGGCGCCTCAGTTGGACCAGCGTTCGTGCTGGACGTGCAGACCGCGTGAGACGACGCTTCATCCAGTCCCAAACATGCTCAATGGGGGACAGATCCGGAGATCTTGCTGGCCAGGGTAGTTGACTTACACCTTCTAGAGCACGTTGGGTGGCACGGGATACAACGGGATACATGCGGACGTGCATTGTCCTGTTGGAACAGCAAGTTCTCTTGCCGGTCTAGGAATGGTAGAACGATGGGTTCGATGACGGTTTGGATGTACCGTGCACTATTCAGTGTCCCCTCGACGATCACCAGTGGTGTACGGCCAGTGTAGGAGATCGCTCCCCACACCATGATGCCGGGTGTTGGCCCTGTGTGCCTCGGTCATATGCAGTCCTGATTGTGGCGCTCACCTGCACGGCGCCAAACACGCATACGACCATCATTGGCACCAAGGCAGAAGCGACTCTCATCGCTGAAGACGACACGTCTCCATTCGTCCCTCCATTCACGCCTGTCGCGACACCACTGGAGGCGGGCTGCACGATGTTGGGGCGTGAGCGGAAGACGGCCTAACGATGTGCGGGACCGTAGCCCAGCTTCATGGAGACGGTTGCGAATGGTCCTCGCCGATACCCCAGGAGCAACAGTGTCCCTAATTTGCTGGGAAGTGGCGGTGCGGTCCCCTACGGCACTGCGTAGGATCCTACGGTATTGGCGTGCATCCGTGCGTCGCTGCGGTCCGGTCCCAGGTCGACGGGCACGCGCACCTTCCGCCGACCACTGGCGACAACATCGATGTACTGTGGAGACCTCACGCCCCACGTGTTGAGCAATTCGGCGGTACGTCCACCCGGCCTCCCGCATGCCCACTATACGCCCTCGCTCAAAGTCTGTCAACTGCACATACGGTTCACGTCCATGCTGTCGCGGCATGCTACCAGTGTTAAAGACTGCGATGGAGCTCCGTATGCCACGGCAAACTGGCTGACACTGACGGCGGCGGTGCACAAATGCTGCGCAGCTAGCGCCATTCGACGGCCAACACCGCGGTTCCTGGTGTGTCCGCTGTGCCGTGCGTGTGATCATTGCTTGTACAGCCCTCTCGCAGTGTCCGGAGCAAGTGTGGTGGGTCTGACACACCGGTGTCAATGTGTTCTTTTTTCCATTTCCAGGAGTGTAGTTTGGACAAGAAGAGAATAGAAGCTTTCGAAATGTGGTGCCACAGAAGAATGCTGAAGATTAGATGGGTAGATCACGTAACTAATGAGGAGGTATTGTATAGAATAGTGGAGAAGAGGAGTTTGTGGCACAACTTGACGAGAAGAAGGGACCGGTTGGTAGGGCATGTTCTGAGGCATCAAGGTATCACAAGTTTAGCATTGGAGGGCAGCGTGGAGGGTAAAAATCGTAGAGGGAGACCAAGAGATGAATACACTAAGCACATTCAGAAGCATGTAGGTTGCAGTAAGCACTGGGAGATGAAGAAGCTTGCACAGGATAGAGTAGCATGGAGAGCTGCATCAAACCAGTCTCAGGACTGAAGACCGCAACAACAACAAGTGTACATTTCGCGTTCAAAATCTGTTCATTCCTTTCATGCGGAAATAACCACGTCGGAAACCAATTCGCATAACGCACCTGAGTAGAAATGACAGCTACGTGAATGCACTGCCCTTTTATACTTTTGTATACGATGCTACTGCCATCTGTATGTCTGCATATCGGTATCAAATGGTTTAAATGGCTCTAAGCACTACGGAACTTAAAATCAGTCCCCTAGACTTAGAATTACTTAAACGTAACTATCCTAAGGATATCACACACATCCATGCAAGAGGCATGATTCGAACCTGCGACCGTAGCAGCAGCGCGGTTCCGGACTGAAGGGTCTAGAACCGCTCGTCCACAGCGGCCGGCCCTATCGGTATCCAATGACTTTTCTCATCTCAGTGTACGTCACGAGAAACTTGCCTTTCACTATGTTATTACCATTATTATTATTATTCATTCTTTCTTTACTTTCTCAGACGTTAAGTCTGGTTAAAAATGGAAAGTGACGCGGACCTTGATCAAGCGTCACTTCCTTTTAACTGTATGGTATGTGTTATATTGCATTTAGGAACTTTCGGGTAACTGAACATGTATCAATAATTACAGATTTCTGTAGTTGTATATATAAGTTTGGATGTAGCTGTATTGCATTGATGTACTGGTGGATATTGTGTGGTATGACTCCTGTAGTTGATAGTATAATTGGTATAATGTCAACTTTATCCTGATGCCACATGTCCTTGACTTCCTCAGCCAGTTGGATGTATTTTTCAATTTTTTCTCCGGTTTTCTTTTGTATATTTGTTGTATTGGGTATGGATATTTCGATTAGTTGTGTTAATTTCTTCTTCTTATTGGTGAGTATGATGTCAGGTTTGTTATGTGGTGTTGTTTTATCTGTTATAATGGTTCTGTTCCAGTATAATTTGTATTCATCGTTCTCCAGTACATTTTGTGGTGCATACTTGTATGTGGGAACATGTTGTTTTATAAGTTTATGTTGTAAGGCAAGCTGTTGATTTATTATTTTTGCTACATTGTCATGTCTTCTGGGGTATTCTGTATTTGCTAGTATTGTACATCCACTTGTGATGTGATCTACTGTTTCTATTTGTTGTTTGCAAAGTCTGCATTTATCTGTTGTGGTATTGGGATCTTTAATAATATGCTTGCTGTAATATCTGGTGTTTATTGTTTGATCCTGTAATGCAATCATGAATCCTTCCGTCTCACTGTATATATTGCCTTTTCTTAGCCATGTGTTGGATGCGTCTTGATCGATGTGTGGCTGTGTTAGACGATACGGGTGCTTGCCATGTAGTGTTTTCTTTTTCCAATTTACTTTCTTCGTATCTGTTGATGTTATGTGATCTAAAGGGTTGTAGAAGTGGTTATGAAATTGCAGTGGTGTAGCCGATGTATTTATATGAGTGATTGCTTTGTGTATTTTGCTGGTTTCTGCTCGTTCTATAAAGAATTTTCTTTAATTGTCTACCTGTCCATAATGTAGGTTTTTTATGTCGATAAATCCCCTTCCTCCTTCCTTTCTGCTTAATGTGAATCTTTCAGTTGCTGAATGTATGTGATGTATTCTATATGTGTGGCATTGTGATCGTGTAAGTGTATTGAGTGCTTCTAGGTCTGTGTTACACCATTTCACTACTCAAAATGAGTAGGTCAATATTGGTATAGCATAAGTATTTATAGCTTTTGTCTTGTATCTTGCTGTCAATTCTGTTTTCAGTATTTTTGTTAGTCTTTGTCTATATTTTTCTTTTAGTTCTTCTTTAATATTTGTATTATCTATTCCTATTTTTTGTTGTATTCTAGATATTTATAGGCATCTGTTTTTTCCATCGCTTCTATGCAGTCGCTGTGGTTATCCAATATGTAATCTTCTTGTTTAGTGTGTTTTCCCTTGACTATGCTATTTTTCTTACATTTGTCTGTTCCAAAAGCCATATTTATATCATTGCTGAATACTTCTGTTATCTTTAGTAATTGGTTGAGTTGTTGATTTGTTGCTGCCAGTAGTTTTAGATCATCCATGTATAGCAGATGTGTGATTTTGTGTGGGTATGTTCCAGTAATATTGTATCCATAATTTGTATTATTTAGCATGTTGGATAGTGGTTTCAGAGCAAGGCAGAACCAGAAAGGACTTAATGAGTCTCCTTGATATATCCCATGCTTAATCTGTATTGGCTGTGATGTGATATTATTTGAATTTGTTTGGATATTAAGTGTGGTTTTCCAATTTTTCATTACTATGTTTAGGAACTGTATCAATTTAGGATCTACTTTGTATATTTCCAATATTTGTAGTAACCATGAGTGGGGTACACTATCAGAAGCTTTTTGGTAATCAATGTATGCATAGTGTAGCGACCTTTGTTTAGTTTTAGCTTGATATGTCACCTCTGCATCTATTATCAGTTGCTCTTTACATCTTCGTGCTCCTTTGCAACAGCCTTTTTGTTCTTCATTTATAATTTTGTTCTGTGTTGTATGTGTCATTAATTTCTGTGTAATGACTGAAATTAATATTTTGTATATTGTTGGTAGGCATGTTATGGGGCGATATTTAGCTGGGTTTGCTGTGTCTGCTTGATCTTTAGGTTTCAGATAAGTTATTCGATGTGTAAGTGTATCAGGGAATGTGTATGGGTCTGCAATGTAACTGTTAAATAATTTAGTTAGATGTGAATGTGTTGAGGTGAATTTCTTTAGCTAGAAATTTGCTATTTTATCTTTTCCAGGGGCTTTCCAATTGTGAGTAGAATTAATTGCTTGGGTGACTTCATGTTGCAAAATTATCACTTCAGGCATTTGTGGTATCATCTTGTACGTATCTGTTTCTGCTTGTATCCACCGTGCATGCCTGTTATGTTGTACCGGGTTTGACCATATGTTGCTCCAGAAGTGTTCCATGACTTCTATGTTTAGTGGATTGTCTATTTTAACGTGTGTGTTATCTATTGTCTGGTAAAATTTCTTTTGGTTTGTGTTGAATGTTTGGTTTTGTTTCCTTATCTTTTCACTTTATTTGTATCTTCTAAGTCGTTTGGCCAATGCTTGTAATTTCTGCTTCTTTTCATCTAATTGCTCTATCACTTCTTGTTGTGAGATTTTACCTAACCTTTTTCGTTTTTTTTTTTGACATTTCATTTCTTATAAATTTTGTTAGCTGTCCGATATCTTTTCTCAGTCTTTCTATTCTGATCTGTAGCTGTGTTGCCATGCTGGTTTTGTGGGTTTCTTCTGTGTGTTGGTTGGTTCTGATCTCTGCCTAGTGTGTATATTTAGTGTAGTGAGTGCTCCTATATAAACCAGTAGTTGTAACTCTTCCATAGTTGTGTTTTCATTTATTTTGTTGTGTATGATTGTGTTGATAGTTTTTATTGTTGTTTCGACTTGTGGGTTATTTGGCGGTCTATACAAGAATGGTCTAATGTCTGTATTTGTGTCTTTGTATTCTATATATGTCAGCTGAAATTTTTCTTCTATATCTAGCATGTGTGTCACTTCGTGTTCTATTTGTGCTTGTTCTGGTGGCTGTCGTAAGATTTCGTTTTCCTCTGACTGTTTAATTGATGCGTGTTGTTCTTTGTTTGTTTGCTCTGGGATGTTTGAGTCCATTACTGTATTTTCTTCTTCTTCTGATTGCACATTATTTTGTTCCAGTATTTGTTGTACTTGTTGTTTGATGTTTTCTAATTCTGACTGGGGTATCCTGTTATTTTTGATTATTACACGGATCTGATCAGCTAGTCGTTGTTCTGTTAACAATTTTAATTCTGGGTATCTGGTAATAAATGTTGTGTATACTTGTGATCTGTATCCAGTTGTGTTGGTTCCTAGGTTTGTTGCTTGGTAATAACAGAACATGAGGTGTCGATTAACTTCATCTGACCATCTCATCCTCTGTCTTTGTTTTCCTTCTAGGGTGGTTGCAGGAAGCATATCCTGCAAAACACCTCTATTTGGATTTGAATCATTTTCCAGTTGGCTAGCAGTGTCGTTACCATTGTGGGCGGGCATAGGGTTCAAGCGTCGTCCCCGACCATGACGGCGCTTGTCCGAGGCTTCTTTAGTTCTGTCCTGAACCAACCAATCACACTAAAAGGGGGGTTAGCCCTATTAGTGGTTTGTTCTTTTCGTCGCCTTTTGCGACTGGCAGAACATACCGGAGGCCTATTCTTTTCCCGGGCCTCCATTATTATTATTATTATTATTATTATTATTATTATTATTTTACTCTTATAGTTTTCACTTACGGTGTTCACGTCAACATTATTTGTGAAATGATCGTCACGAAAGGTGCATTATTACAGGCACAGGATGATCTGAAGGTTTGTTTCATGGCAGGTAAATTTAGCTAAAATAAGTAACACAACAGTTCTTAGTTGATACATTTTCTATTTCCAAATATTGCGAAAGGAAACCAGATAAACTACGAGTGCATACCACATGTCAGTAACAGGGTAAGAACCTACTCGAGTACCAGAAGTTGTAACCGTAGATATCTTCTTTACGTAGCCAATAGTCTTTAAAGAGTGACAATTCAGCTAACGTTTCGTATAACCAAAATTTAGGGGAGGGGTTTCCAACTCACGAGTCCGCAGGCCACATGCGGCCCAAGAGGTGAGCATAATAATGAAATAGTATATACAGAGCGGTTACAAACAGTCAGAACTTTGTAAAAGTGTAACACGATAGAGTGTACTAAGAAATAACTGTTAAGGAGAAAAATCGATACGTCGCGTCGTTTCCGTGTTAATTAGCATTGAAATGAAATGATCGTGTGGCATTGTTGGCCGGGTTGTCCCAGTCGGGTTCGGCCGCCAAGCGCAAGTCTTACTTCAGTCGGCGCCTCATTGGACGATTTGCGGCCGATGATGAGGATGAAATGATGATGAGAACAACACAACACCAGTCCCCGAGAAAATCTCCAACCTGACCGGGAATCGAACCCGGGCCCAGTGCATAAGAGGCAAGCATCTTACCACCCAGCTAAGCAGGCGGACAATTAGCACTGAGGTTAGCCAATTAGGCAGTTGCGAGCGCAAACTGAAGCGGCCCGCCTGAAGCAAATAGTGTCAGTTGTTATCATAATGTAGATGACAGCTCACGAAACTGCTCAGCCTTTGGCTCGGGTTCGATCTTTACTACCGTCCCATGCCCAAGTTTTGTATCGCTCTGTCGTTCGGTTTTAGGAAAGCAAAACGAAGACCACGTCGGGCGACACCGTCTCTGATGTTCCACTCCAATTCGCGCGCGCAGCGACCTGACAGGCTAACTTCAATGCTAATTAACTCGGAAACCGCGTAACGTATCTTAACGACTGTTTCTCAACACAAACAACCCTGCAACGTTACGTCTTCTATTTTTTTAATTTGCTTTACTACCCCTTCCCGTCAGTACTGATTGCTCGTACAGCCGATACACCACCGACTACACGCAAATCACCTGTTGAAAATCGATACAATAAAGTATTTGATATAATAAAGCAGTAATACGTGTAAACGAATAATTGGCTTGTAAGTAGCCAGACGGCATACCTAGTCATCGTAAAGCTCAACGATATATAGGAGGTCCGAATTTGCACTCGAAATCCGTGATGTGGCCTGTAGCACGAAAATTGTCTTCTTCCGTAATATCCAACGAATGAGCCTTTCGCCGATTTTTACGTACTAATGCCGTAAATAGGAATTACACGATTATTCAAGGCCATCGTCGGAGCAATGTCAATGCAGAAGATACAAACGCAGCAGCTACTAAGCATATATTACTGTCATATAAACTGCGACGGAACTTAAATCAGCTGGCGTATTATGTAACTGCGGATGAAATTTCATATTCGTGACCACGTCTCTTTCAGAAAAAGCACCGCGTCTCCGATAGTGTGTCAAGCATGAGGGAGCAGACAATAATTTAATTAACAGCCAAAATCCCGTGTCAAAGTAAAGACGTAACGTCAAAGTAAGCCATTATTACCACGACTTTCAATTTGAAATTAATGGCAGAGCGACAGATACGGATGTCAATAGAGAATTTTTGACCTGATCGCTGCAGCAATTCGATGTCGCTATATGACAAGGTAAAAATAATTTTAGCATGCTTGTCTAAAACCGGACAGTGACAACTACGAACTGCGTGTGGAGTTTGACAGGCGCGTAATTGTAAGAGGGTGGTAATAACCACAGTTCGACTTCCGCTGATTCTGCCCATGAATTTGCTTCAGGCAACTATAGCGCACTGCGAAAAGAAAAACAAAATACGAGGGAAACATCTAAGACTGCACGTTAAATACCCCACAAAGTTTCAGTTTACGAGAGTTGGAACTGGAAAACACCCTTTCCCTAATAAAGTTCTCGTTTCCCATTCACAAACGATGGGGAATTTGTAAGGTTCGGGTACTGAGTGATCATGGATGTTACAGGTTCAGCATCTGATTCAGACCACACTATCACAAGTAGTTGGAGAATGCTGCTGGCACATAAGAGAATTTTTCTGCGCCCTTAGCACGGTTAATTTTTGATACGTTACATGAGACGAGTTGCAAAAAAATAAAAAAATAAAATAATAATAATATCAGAAACATGCAGTAATTTTTTGACGTAATCCCGATTTGGGTCAATGTAGTTTGTTGAACTTTATTTCAGAGCTAGATTCCACTCTCGAAGTGCAGTTAAAAAGGCACAGCAAACAAAAGGTTGGTCTGAACACCACAGCGCTGTACTAGGCATAATCCAACTGGTGGCGATATGCTGTTAGCTCCATCTGAACTGATGTAACCAGTCAATTATCGTGAAGCCTTCAGTTTAATGTAGGTGCATTCTGCACAATAATAAAAATTTCCAGATGTGAAAGAACTGATGAATAACCGATTAAAATTCTAGGAGTGATCAGGAATTGGACCTGTGACCTTCGGATTTGAGGCACTTTACCACTGAACAACCGCGACACACACCAAGTGTTGTTATAAAAGGCCAATTCGTAATTTATTCCCTCAAGTTCATAATTTTCAAAACAGGTTTAAGATGATGCGCATTGTACTGAAGAGTCGTGATTTTCCAATTTGCAATACAGGCCTTTCCTAATGTATTATCTTATCCATTTGTGTTAGAGGAGTGATGAGTTCGCTATTTCCTGTTTTCTCAGATAATGAAAACGAAGATTCCATTTTAACTCCCAGAATAAATTGGCCACAACCTGTTCGGCATATAAAATCGACGTCCCCTTATCGGTATACAGCCACCGGCTTCGATACCTGCATCGTTTCTGGCGCTGTTGATCCAGGTCTCAACGACGAAAACAAATTGGCGCGTCTCATTAGCTGGATTACTTTTACAATGGTCAAAAATTATTGAGAAATTCCTTATTTCATATACATTCCGTCATCATTCAACAAATGCAGCACTTATGTGGCTCAAAGCCTCTCATACTCAATTTTTCATGTAAAACTTCACCGTACTCTCTTCTCGTATGCCTATGGTCTCTGCTATCTGACACGTGTTTAGTCAAGTCACCAGATACTTCAAATGTTTACAGTTTCGGGATGTCCCTAACGTGGAACCTGTTCAACAGACGTTCTGTCATGTTTTAACTCAGCTACTCTCAGTTATTCACTGTAGAAAGTAAAAGAGGAGACTCCTCATACACCTTCACCATACATTTTCGCCAGCGGCAAAACCATGATGCTACAGCATTCCAGTTTACCCAACGGAACGAAACACACAGAACAAGACAACTTCAAAATCCGCTATAAACAAAACTAGTTAACGTATGAAATTGACGTTTGACTGTTTTTACGACGCAACAACATGACAAATACAACATTTCATTGGCTTCAATGCCATTCCTGTGTCAGCGCGAGATTTCTTCATCTATTCCTCGTTTGCACAAAAGCTTCCACGTGCACAACCTTCTTTCATGACTCTTAATGTCCGGACTGATTGGATTATGCTCTGTGCAAAATTCTACAAGGCGACTTCCTCTTTCACTCCATTCTCTCCAGTTGGTATCCTCCTACTCTTCCTTCTCCAACTGTTGAATTCCAGTCCCTCATACGTTTACGTCTCCCTTGACTACACTATGTGATCAAAACTATCCCGACACCTGGCTGAAAAAGACTTACAAGATTGTGGCGCCCTCCACTGGTAATGCTGGAATTCAATGTGGTGTTGGCCCACTCTTAGCCTTGATAATAGCTTCCACTCTCGAAGGCATACGTTCAATCAGGTACTGGAAGGTTTCTTGGAGAATGGCAGCCCATTCTTTACGGAGTGCTGCGCTGAGGAGTGGTATCGATGTCGGTCGGTGAGGCCTGGCACGAAGACGGCGTTCCAAAACATCCAAGAGGTGTTCTATAGGATTTAAGTCAGAACTCTGAGCACGCCAGTCCATTACAGAGATGTTATTGTCGTGTAACCTTCCCGCCACAGGCCGTGCATTATGAAGAGGTGATCGATCATGTTGAAAGATGAAATCGCCATCTCGCAATTGCTCTTCAACAGTGGGAAGCAAGATGGTGCTTAAAACATTAATGTAGGCCTGTGCTGTGATACTGCCACGCAAAACAACAAGGGTGCAAGCCCTGTCCACGGAAAACACGATCACACCATAACGCCACCGCCTCCAAATTTTACTGTTAGCACTACACGCGCTGGCAGATGACGTTCACCAGGCATTCACCAAACCCACACCCTGCCATCGGATCGCCACACTGTGTACCGTGATTAGTCACTCCACACATCGTTTTTCCACTGTTCAATCGTCCAATGTTTACGCTCCTTACACCAAGCGAGGCGTCGTTTGGCATTTACTGGCGTGATGTGTGGCTTACGAGCAGCCGTTCGACCACGAAATCCAAGTTTTCTCACCTCCCGCCTAACTGTCGTAGTACTTGCAGTGGATCCTGATGCAGTTTGGAATTCCTGTGTGATGGTCTCGAAAGATGTCTGCCTATTACACACTACGACCGTCTTCAGCTGCAGGTGGTCTCTGTCAGTCAACAGATGATGTCGCCCTGTACGCTTTTGTGCTGTACGTCTCCTTTCACGTTTCCACTTCACTATTACATCGGAAACAGTGGACCTAGGGAGGTTTAGGAGTGTAAATCTCGCGTAGAGACGTATGACACAAGTGACACCCAATCACCTGACCGTGTTCGAAATCCGTGAGTCCAATGACTAATGAGGTCGCCGATATGGAGTACCTGGCATTAGGTGGCAGCACAATGCACCTAATATGAAAAACGTATGTTTTTGGGGGTGTCCGGATACTTCTTATCGCATAATTTATCTCAATATTTTGCCTCATCATACATTCTTTCAATCGCTTCACCATCATATTAACGTATACTTCAATGGCGGATGTTGACTTCGTTTCTGTCTGGGCTACGATAATACGTTTGCTATGCTGCTTATAATAGCTTACCTTCATTCTTGTTTTCTTATTTATAATTAGACGTACTACTACACTGACCTGTTTAATTTTGTATTTATAATCCTGTATTCACCAGACCACAAGCCCGTTACTCCTGTCATCGAACTTCACCAACTCACACTACATCTAACTTAACATATCCATTCGCCTTTTTGAATTCTCTAAGCTGCTTACACAACTAAGAGATCTGACATTCCACGCTACGACGCGTAGAATGACAGTTTTGTTCTTATCTATGTCAACATCCTCCTGTGTAGTGTCAAAAAAATGGCTCTGAGCACTATGGGACTTAACATCTGAGGCCATCAGTCCAATAGAACTTAGAACTACTTAAACCTAACTAACGTAAGGACATCACACACATCCATGCTCGAGGCAGGATTCGAACCTGCGACCGTAGCAGCAGCGCGGTTCCGGACTGAAGCGCCTAGAACCGCTCGGTCACAACGGCCGGCTGTGTAGTGTCCACCCAGAGATGTAAACGGCAGACTATTTAACACGCGGAATATTTTATCGGAGAAGATGCCATCATTATTAAAAACACCCTCGTGACAAGAGCCAAAGTCCGTGGATACGTTTAGTTCAGAACTTTAAGTGTGTTCACTTCTAATCTAGTGGTGTGCGGCGACTATTCATTAAGCATAAAGTGACTATCGCTCACGAAAAGTCTTTGAATGGAGGAAGGAAATCGCAATATTGTTTAAATTGCTTGTGAGAGTTTAGTCCCCACGCATTCCCCTGACAGGTCGTCAACTCCATCAACATGATTGAGGATGCAACAGCTTATTTATGAATAGTAAAAAGACAAGTATGTGAATATATCAGACAATCAAGTATAAATAAAATTTACAATTACAGAGGATTTGGCTTACGAGCATAAATTAATTTCTCGCTCTCCGACTTCTGCCGTCACTTGTGAGTGCGGATTTGTGCTACTCGTTTTTCGAAGCAATTTATTTATAGTATTTGAACAGTTAAATCGTTGTTAATTACGCTTTGTAATTTTATGACGATTATGACTTACTTTCGCGACGTTGGTTTCCGTACACTCTTTCAACTGACTGTATTGACTACAATTCGAAAAGGTACACTTCCTACAAAAAATACATGCAGGTTTAGTAATGATGAAATATATTTTATGAACAATCTCCCTGTTTTCGTATTTTGATGTGGTAAACTTTTCCTGGTTAGCGCTCTTGCGGCGACCCAATGTCGAAATGGCGTCTTGTGACCCGTGAATCACTATGGGTGAGAGTGCTTATATAATTTATACATGCAATCGGACGGCTCAGGTGCGCAACGGCATGGACGCTGATGGAACTTTATACAGTTAATCTACAGAGAAAATAATCCGTTGAGGCAGAACCAGCTATAATGATTTTTATTTCTGTTCCCACTTTCACTAGGAATTAGTAGTTTCGATCTCTCTGAAATATGTTCTGATTTCACCCACCACCTCAAAACTACCTCAAAACTTCTATCAACGCTTAAGCATTTTTATACTTCCATACAAGCTCTTTGTCTACCTTCCCAAAAGTGTACAAGAGATCCTGTAGTTCATGTGGGAAACAGAAAACTGTTTCCGGAAATTCAAATACTGTCCACATACGCCTATCCATAAATAGCGCAAGGGATAACTTTCCTAAACAGCTCTCCGCATCCTAAACATTCGAAATGCGCTGGAAAGGAAGACAAAGGAGCTACTTTGTTATACTGTATAGAAGGTGTCGGAAAAAACACATGTGCAAACTGACTCAGGGAACAGAAAACTTCAGGACTGAGCCATGTGTCCACCTTAAGTCAGCCATTTGCCGGTAGAGGTTATCGAAGTCTTGTGCTCGTACAATACTAGTGACCGAAAGCACCAATACTCGTTGTATACATGTGTTACAAGAGGTGATGTTAAAGGATCAGAACCGCTACGAAAATTTTAGGTTTTAATGCAAACAAACAGAGTGAGTATAATCCTTACTGTCACGAACACTCGCACTGTGGGACGTTATACATAACCGCAGATCTGAATCAGAAAGCACTCGTAATGTACTGGCAGGTGCGGGGAACGTTCTCTTCAGTTCCCTAAATATGAAACGAGGTTTCTTTAGTGGCTGCTTTTATTTGGACTCCTGGTCGTCTCTGATCTTCAATAGAATTCTGTCCCGCGTGAATGAATGACCTAAGTTCGTGGCCATGGAGAGAGAAGAAATCCCAAATGAAAAATATAATGATCTTAGGCACTTCAATGAATTTTAAAAAAGGCTGTCGTGGAGAAGTGTTCGCTTTCAGCTTTTTGCACAGTTATGAACGACACTGAACTTTTACGTTCTTACTTTCATAACAACTGTAACATTTTCATCGCTTTTAATAGTTGCACACCGTTGAAACCAACAGTGCATGCTGCAATCGCGAATGTCATGATAGTGGAAGCAAAGGAAACTAAGTAGCGTCATACGTCGTTCGCCGCGAAAACAACGTCCTTTATTCCTCGGAATCACATTACAATTCTACAGTGGAGCCAGTTTGCTTCCTTCTTCCGTGGACTCATCTGAAGCTCCTATAAACAAGTTGGCCGTGAACGAGTGGACCGTTTCAAAGTGCAGGCTCGTAGATCTATCTAAATCCATGCGCCATGATAAAAAAAGGGAACTACATTTAAAATACACGAATAGTTAATATTTGAGCACTAATCTCGATAAATATCGAAGCATCTTTGATCTGTTGACATAAGAAGTATTCACTGCACTTTGTGACATCTTTTTATTTACTGATTTTTCATTATGAGGTCCAACCACTATGTAATATAAACATCTGTTAGCAAAACTTATTGTTTCGACATTACATCGATGTAGATCAACGGCAATATACCAGAAAATCCCTACAATATGTACGAGGGTCATTCAATAATTTAAAAGATAAATTGGACTGAAGAAAAAAGCGTTTATTTTTACAAAGCAATACTTTTTCTACTTTTCAACAGAATCCTCTTGAACATTTATGCACTTGTTTCAACGGGCTACAGGCTTTTTTTATTCCGGCTGCAAAGAACTCTATCTTGATGTTTGAAACAATTTCCCCACAAACTTTTTCACGTCCTCGTTGTCTTGGAACCTATTCTCACATAATGCCTCCTTCAGTGCATAAAACAAATGGAAATCACTAGGTGCCAAATCAGGACTGTAAGGGGAATGAGGCAGTGCTTCACAGCCCATTTTGTCGATGGTTTCGCGGGTTAGTTGATACATATGAGGACGCGCGTTGGCTTGCTGGAGGGTCACACGTCTCCTCTGAGATCCATGACGTCTCTCTCTCATGGCTGGCTTCACCTTGTTCAGTGTACGCTGCTCTTCGAAATAACAACAAAATACTGGACCTTCAGCAGCCCAAAACACCGTCAACATGACTTTTCCTGCTGATGCTTGGGTTTTGGATTTTTTTCTTGACTGGTTAGTTTGTGTGCTTCCACTCCACGCTTTGTCTGTTTGATTCTGGTTCATAATAGTGAACCCAAGTTTTATCACAAGTTAAAATTCTGTTGAGGAAGTGCTCACCTTCTCTTTCATAACGTTCCTTTAGCTCCATGCACACTCTCAACCTTGTTTCCTTGTGTAGCCGCGTTAACTCCTTTGGGACCCATCTTGCACGTTTTGCGGTACTTCAGGTTGTTACAGATAATGTTATGAACTGTACCACTACTAATTTGAACCTTATCAACTATCATTTCCACAGTCACAAGGCAGTCGGCACGTATAATGTCATCAATTCGACTTTCAAATGAGGGAGTTGAAACCGTAACTATTCGGCCAGAACGGTGTTCGTCAGTCAGTGAGTAGCGACCATTTTTGAACGGCTCTACCCACTTGCAAAAATTTGCACGATTCATACAACCTTCACCATAAACTTTAGAAATTCCACAGTATATATTCACTGGTTTCTCGCCTTCAGCGAGTAAAAAATGAATAACAGAACACTATTCAACTAATGAGGACATTTCAAGTGTACTCGCTATCTTAAAATGTATTTTTGAGGTTATAAACGAAACAGTGTTGATATATCAGCTGATCAGGGTTCATCCCAGTGATGCCAACTTACAGCCATTAAAGTACCAAACTTGCCCTACAAACAGTTTTTTCCCCAGACAATTTGTCTCTTTAATTACTGATTGACCCTCGTATATCCCGCAGGTGAAGCGATGCTTAATCATTTCATTATTCATGTATGAGGAATTAATCTTTCAGAGTAGTGAACCAGTGATTCAGAAATATGGAATTCTGTTGTGCAAAGTACATTCAAAAAATCGCAAAATTCTACTGTTTCAAGCTCAAATTTTTCTCCTCAAGGAGGACATACAAAGTATTTCACAATTCCTATTACAAGCTTTCTGTTTTGGTAAGGAACCCACGTCCGAAAAAGTAGCGTTCGGATGAAAAGTAAGTCTGTGGATCGGATCACTTTCCTATCTCCCGATTCGTGGCACACAGGCTGAGCTCTTGATTCGTGTGCTCTACAGGAGGCCACGGCATGGGCGTCGTCGGGTTCTCTTCTACGTGACGAAGGACGTGCTCTTCAGAGTCGAGAATGCGGGGCGCCCGTGGAGCACCTCAGTCAACCCTCCTAGTTGCGAACGTACCATTTTCTCACAGCCGCCATTGTACTCCTAAAAAAAAAAAAAACCCCTGGAAGCCTATAATAGGAATTGTGAAACACCCTGTTTACCGAAGTTTAGAGTTTACGAGAAAAACTTGGCAAAAGTCTATAAATACCATACCTTACTGTTGGAAATATTTAACGGAGTTGCAAGTTTCTTAAACTTACACGATTAGTTGAAAAGTGGCTGTTGGTGCGATTTAACATTGCTGGTGTCAATGGCAGTGGCTGCCGCACGAAGGTTATATTTCCTTCTACCTTTGCTAATCGTAAAACCTGACACATTGAATAACAACAGTTTTATCCAGACTATCATCTCTCCCTACTCAACATCCATCCTTTAAGGCTCTTAAAAGTTTGGATCAGACTCCCATACCATCTAAGACTAAGTTCTCTTGAGTTGCAAGTAAATTGTTTAGTATGATAATAAAATTGAAACTGCGTAAAACTACGCATGAATGGTACAGTATGTTGTATAGTATGGAAGTGCAGTTTAACTACTGAAAATGTTATGTTGCATCTTACATTATTTTAAACAAATGGCGCTGGTAAGGATTTCAACTTTTTCTTCTCATGCCCTACTACACTTCAACTAGTTGAACAGGTTACCAATGAATAACTTAAAGAAAGGATACACTTTCGTGACACTGATCAGTTATCAAAGCTTGTCACGTCGTCCACAGGTGCTCAGTGTGTTCACCTTCACCTTCAGTAACGCAGCGCCCATGTGTGCGATAATCCATTTAATCCCACACACGTGTTGGGGCGTCGCATCTGGCTGGGATCACGGCCCCACAAACACAGCTCCGAAGATTCACGAGATTAACTGGGAGTTGTGACACACGGGACGCCAATGAGAAAAGATGCAGGGGAGTTAAAGTCATGTTCTCGCTACACTAGAAAAAGTCCTACTTTTCTCCAGTGCGCCATGGGCGCTTTAGTGCTAAATGTTTGGTTGAGTTTTCTTCTCGCATGTTTCTATGACAGCGATCTTCTTGGTAGTTATTAAATTATTACTGTAATTAATGTGTGACATTAAATTCTCTGAAATGATTCACAATAGGTTGCATTGTGTCGGATGGCACACCCGAGGTGTGAGCAGACAGTGATGTACATAAATTTCAAGTAACTCTTCGTTATGCTATTGTTGCTGGTGGTGACATCTTTTCTAGTTACTTTACGTCGTCGTTACACTACCGCAACGGACGAACTTATTGGGTACTGTGATTACCAAAATAAGTGTTCATGTTAAACGTTTCTAAGGTTCTCTAGCTGTAAACCTCCACTATTCTGAATAATGTTTGTACCGTCAGCTGTCAACACCGACACAGCAAGCAACACCCTGTGAACCAAATGTACTTTATTAAAAACTTTTGCGTTTATCAATGGTATTGTTTTATTGTATGATATATGACTTTACACTGGTGCGTCTTCTTCAACGAATTGCTTCCAAATATGTTTATGACTAGATGACAGTGCGCTACACTGAGTGGCACAATGATTGATGTATGAGGACGATCTGAAGATGGCAATTTAAAGTGCCGAAACTAGTTGTCTATATATGTATTTATTGCGCTCTGGGCAAATAAAACTTCTTTAGTGATGATGATGATGATTATTGGTTTATGGAGCGCTCAACTGCGCGGTCATCAGCGCCCATACAAAGTCCTAATTTTTTTCACAATAGAATTTTTACACAGTCCAATCTAGCCACTGTCAGGAATGATGATGATGAAATGATGAAGACAACACATACACCCAGTCCCCAGACGTAGGAAATCCCCAACCCGGCGGGGAATCGAACCCAGGACCCCGTGATCCACAGGCAGCAATGCTAGCCACTAGACCACGAGCTGCGGACTCTTTAGTAAGATTACATTTTTCGAATTAAGAGATAGCTCTCCTGCTGACAGTGTCAGATAGCCATAACTAAATCATTTTGTTGAAAATTTTCTCGCAACTGGGATAGGTGGCACAATTTACTGCAAAATTTCCATGCGGTTTAAAAAAGAAAAAAATAATTCTGAATAAACGTACATGGTAGTCACTAGTATCGATTTGACAGATGTTTCTAGACAGTCATCCCAGTTATATGCCATCTACATAAATTAACAATACAATAAGACACACCTGCCAAATAGCTACAGCGGAGCTACTAATCGCATAACCAACTTTGCAACACATAGGTAGCACTGGAGATCCTCTCTGATCCTCTGTCTTTAAACAGCCGTCCACAACGCTCACAGTTTGGTCGGGACAGGGTCCAAGGTTCGCACATCCCACTCTAAACTATCCCAGTTGTGCTTAAAAGAACAGATGTCAAGTGACTTCATAGTATCCGATTTCAAGTGGAGTTATATACTCCTGGAGCTTATCAGAGCATTTAAATATCCAAAGGTAACATTTCAAAGAGAGATGCAACGCAATAAGCGAGTGGAATCAGTATTCAGAAAGGCGAATGGAATATTCTTTCAGGAGTATTCGACGAAAATGCTGTGCTTCTATAAAGGAAATCGCGCACAAGACGCTAATGCGACTAATTTTAAAGTACTGCTCCAGTGTGTTTATCACTTAAATGTGAAAGCAGACACGAGAAAAATACAGATACGTTCTGCTAGCACCGAACGTCTTTTTAAGTCCATGCAAAAATCTGGAAGAATACCTTGGTTTCTCGCGAAACCCTGGTCTGGTAAATTTAGAGAATGGTATTCGTAGAAAACTGTGCAATAATTCTAGCCTCATGATAATCGTCTCGTAGAGATAATGAAAATAATAGAAGTGGGGCGCGTATAGGGCCACATAGCCATATTACCCTCCCCATACGCGAAGGAACAGAACTAAAAGTCGCTAACTGTGGTACGAACCACGAACTATCGTCCACAACGCACTGTACTCAGCTTTCGGAGCACATATGCATACGTAAGCGTCGGGAAACGAGCATATAGTTCGTATTCGAGGAATGTTCATCGAGCTCCTCGTTGGCAATTCGGTATTCATGTGTGGTGCTTTGTCTTCCTGAATGTGCGACCACATTTTCTCTCTATCTTGTTTTTTTAATGACGTTAGTTTCTCTGAAATTCTCACAGACTCCATACTTGTCTTCGGTCACCGCGACGTTTCAGTACTTCAAAGACGAATCATTTAAAATCAGTAGCACAAAGCAATAGCTACGGCTGGCCACTCTGACACAGTAAAATATATTATTTAGTGGAACCTATTTTATTCATTAAGAACATACTAAGGAGGTGCAGTTAAATTATCAAAGACGTCTCATAAAATGGTTCGATTCTTGCCGAAGTAAAATGAATGGAGAAACTTGTAGGCCAGTTTCCAGTTTGATCAAAACAAAGTTACTACGTATATGGTAGCTAAACAATCGTGACAGGTAAACTGAAAATCAACACTCTCCACGACAAGAAATACAATTGAGCTTCCACGAATATACTCTAGGACAAAAATAGAACAGCGCAAGAATATTACAAACCCTGGAAAGCCGTAAAGGAATAGCGAGGATAAAATTTGAGAAATTAGCTCATGTTCAATCGATTTTTTCTCGTGCACTTCCTGAAAGGAGGAAAGTGCCAAAGGAAGGTGAAGGTATATACTGGTGTATGAGTATATACCCATTTCCATATACGATGCAATGCAAGACAAACGTCCCAACGGATGTAGACACGTGTGCAAATTACAGCAGCACGAATAAGAAATGGAGAAGTTGTCCGTTTAGCGCAGTCAACCCAGAAGTTACCTCATATTTGGGTTGTTGATAAAATATGAATAGATCGTTGTTTCCATCAGAAAATATCGATAGACTTCGGCGACATTTTCTTCCCCTATATATCGATATGTCGATATCAAAACGGCAATATTGAATGCCGATATTTTTATTTAATGTTATATTTTTTCCAATTTTTGATAAATATTTGAAAATGTTCCTTTGAAATCGTAGTAGAACATACTTTTATTTTCTCTGCGAGAAGGAGTCTTACTACTTTTTGAGCTTTCATCACATCGAGTCTTTCTCTTTGATTCCGTGAAGCAAGTTTAGGTGGATAAAAGAAGAAGTCAGGGTGCACTGGGGGTGACAGCGTGAATGGAATAACAAGATTTCCGGTGTGAAGAAATAACACACGAACTGCGTTGGAAAACATTTTTTTTTAACACAACTAGTGTGCTATTTCTTCACACCGGCATTCTTCAAAAAACAGCTGCTGAAAATAATGAACAAATGTCTAAAAGAGAAGATTGGTCTTTGCGGCGTGTGGAAACGTCTGAGGGGAAATGCTGACGTAATCGGCGCTACCAACAGCAACATGTAGCTTCACCACGCAACTTTCCAACATCAGCGTGAAAAAGGTTAATTTCGACATCCAGCCAATGACAAATTAAGAAAATAAGGAATGAGAGGTTAACTGAATTGAAATATTTCATGACAATCCATCATATACATAGTTGTTAATTGACAACACAATAGCCGACAAAAAAAGTATTGTAATACAAGCTTTTCACCTGCACGAAGTCCGTCCCTGATAGATGAGTGGTCAGTGCGGCGGAATGTCATACCTAACGGCCCGGGTTCGATTCCCCGGCTGGGTCGGAGATTTTCTCCGCTCAGCGACTGGTTGATGTGTTGTCCTTATTATCATCATTTCATACCCATCGACATGCAAGTCACATTTCTGCGACATATGAGTTGGTGTAAAGAGCGACGTCACTGGGCAGTGAATGACTGAAAACGCGTGATTTGGAGTAATTCATCGCGCTATACCCTGTGGCAATCCGAAGAAAAGGTTTGGGTTTGGCGAATACCTGAAGAACGTTGCCTGGTATCATGTGTAGTGCCAACATTGAAGTACGGAGGACTTTGTGTCACTTTTTTTTTCGTGCTTAGGGTGTGGTCTTCTTATAGCACTTAAATAAACGCTAAATGTGGAAAGATATGAACACGTTTTTACGGAGTCGATGATTGTATCAGCATGACAAAGCACCTTGTTATAAAGCTGTATTCGTGAACATCAATGTTTCTGAAATGGAATAGCGTGCAAAGAGTCTCGACCTGAACCCTTTGCTATGAGTTAGAACGTCGACATCGTTCCAGACCCTAGCGTCCAACATAGCTACTGTATTCGGCCCTTGAGGAAGAATTGGCTGCCATGCATCCACACACACACACACACACACACACACACACACACACACACACACCACTGAAAGATATCCCAGCAGAGTTCAAGCCATTATAAAGGCGAAGGGTGGACACACCTTACATTAATGTCCAGCATATGGGTGTTTGGATACTTTTGAACAGATAGTGTGTATGTCAGCCTGGTTAGCTCCGCAATCAATGGAACACTCCGTGTATTTCCACCTGATATAATAAATTTGGTTTTTGTATCACATATCTTGTGGTGTATTACTTTAGTGTAAGTGGGCAAAGAATCCTCTCGCACTACCCATTCATAACGTAAGTGTACCAACGCACGGCGAAAGACCTGCTAGTCAACAATTCCACAAACTCACATTAACCAAAGCTAGACAAGGAGGGAGACTATCCTGCTCATAAGTTCACCGATAACAATGGTACACGACTCGTTGAGTTACGCCAACAAAACAATCTAAAAATTATGTCAATCTCACTTCGGAGAAAGCCCAAAAAGCAAAAAACCTGGCGATTACCCATCCACCCTTTAGAGTTGCACATTCATCATGTCGCAATATCGTATGACTACCAAATAGAATCTCACGATGCGCAAGTGCAAAAAAAAAAAAAAAAATTGGTTCAAATGGCTCTGAGCAGTATGGGACTCAACTACTGAGGTCATTAGTCCCCTAGAACTTAGAACTAGTTAAATCTAACTAACCTAAGGACAT
Source organism: Schistocerca serialis cubense (assembly GCF_023864345.2). Taxonomy (NCBI): domain Eukaryota; kingdom Metazoa; phylum Arthropoda; class Insecta; order Orthoptera; family Acrididae; genus Schistocerca; species Schistocerca serialis. Next base: position 371,595,403 of record NC_064638.1, read on the forward strand.
CACAAACATCCATGCCCGAGGCAGGATTCGAACCTGCGACCGTAGCGGTCTTGCGGTTCCAGACTGCAGCGCCTTTAAACGCACGGCCACTTCGGCCGGCTGCGCAAGTGCACAAAGGTGCAAACATCGACTCGGATCATTATTTAACCAGAATCAAATGAAAGTTACACCCAAAAAAATCATAAGGAAAACCCCCATGATCCCAAAATCTGATCTACACAAAATCGAAAACTCTCAAATAACAGAAAAATGGGGAGAACTGCAAAAGACTGGGAGAAATTTCTAACTAAAATCATCAAAACAGTGAAAGACCTGATCTCTCTTCACAAGAAACCAAGATACCTCTGCTGGAGTATAAAACGCATTAGAAGAAACAAAAAAGGCTTTTCAAAATCACAACCCCAACAAATCAGAAGAAACAGAAAGAATTGTGACTACGAAGGCTTTCCCGGCGTAATAATTGATAATATTCTTCTCGGGTGTGCAGCTGGATCATAACGTCTTCATGACAATATTTCCGCGGTCCAACTGGCCGCCATCTTCAGGTGAGAGTGCTGGTGCATGATCTCGCCGGAACTGACTTCCCAGCGCAAGCGGCGGCCCCTATATAGACTGCATAAGGGCCACAACGCGTGCGCGAGAAGGTGCCGTAACTGCCCTCTAGCGCAAGACAAAAACCTCTTGTATCCACATTTGTAGATTTATAAAAGGCGTACGACTCTGTAAACAGGCCCTTACTATTCCAAATTTTAGAAGAGAGGGGACTTGATCCCAAAACACGAGAACTCAATAAAACAAACACTAGCTGGCATGAAATCTAAAGTAAAATTTCTGGGGGAAATCTCTGAAGTCTTTGACACTCAAACAGGTGTGACACAAGGAGATGGGCTCCCTCCTATTGTGTTCTTCGTCGTCCTAGACAATGTTATAGAAGAATAGGAGAAAGAACTCGAGAAATGTGGGCTTTGAAGAAGCCAGGCCTATTGGGCTTTCCCAAAAACAATCTCAGCCCACATCTGCGGACGATCTAGCGATACTTGCAGAGAACGAAGAGACGCTTACAGAATGGCAAATCGCACTGAGCTCTTATGTTCAAAGACAGAAATCACGAGCCTGAAAACAAAATACAGTAAAATCAACACTGTCCCGCCCTATAAATACCTCGGAGAATTCATAGAACCGACAGGCCTCGAAAAAATCTCGCAGTAAAATCGCATTAGGGTTGATCCAAAACCTCAACAACAAAAAATCCATGTCAGACTGGCACTATTAAACAAATTCATAAAACCAACTGCCCTCTACGCGAGCGAAACACTGACGCTCAACAGAAAACAATAACTTGAAGAAATCAACGCAGAAAAGAGAAAAATCATTAGGAAAATTTTAGGACGACATATCTAAGACGGTTAATAAGACCAACAGACATTTGAAAATAGACAAATGGGAGCAACCAAAGCAAAAATAGTACAGAGCAAGGGGGTGGGAAGAATGTAAACAAGCCCTCTCGGAAAGAATGAAAGCCTATTGCAACAAGAAGACGATCCTAAAGAAAATTTGACTGAGTTAACTGTTTAACGATTTCCATTTATTGGGAGTATTCGCTAATAATAATAATAATAATAATAACTGTCCGTCTTGATCGTACATTATTTTATAATTCACGATATGACCGGTTTCGGCTTACTACCGTCATTAGATCATTAAGGGTATTCTGATATGAGTACCAACGTCAAACGCTCAGCCTTCGGTGAAGTTAAAAGCAAAGGCTTCAACATTAAGGGTGCAATGAGAACCGCTCTGTTAAACGCAGATGGTAGAATAGGTAGGTAGAAAGAGAAAATTGGAAGGCCACTTGAGGTGGAGGAACTATCCGATGACGTGATAGAAGAAGAAATGAGAGTCGATACAGATGTCAAACTGTTCGATGATGTACTAGAAGGAGAAACGGAGTCGATATGGATAACGTAGCGGATCCGGTATTAGAGGTGACATTTAACACAGGTTTTCAGTTCAACTGGCTCTGAGCACTAGGGGACTTAACATCTGAGGTCATCAGTCCCCTGGAACTTAGAACTACTTAAACCTAACTCACCTAAGGACATCACACACATCCATGCCCGAGGCAGGATTCGAACCTGCGACCGCAGGGGTCGCGCGGTTCCATACTGAAGCGCCTAGAAGCGCTCGGTCAGTCCGGCCGGCCAGGTTTTAAGACTTGCGCATACTGAAGCGCCTAGAAGCGCTCGGTCAGTCCGGCCGGCCAGGTTTTAAGACTTGCGATCAAATAAGGCAGAAGCGGTAGATAAGAGCCATTAGAAATGGAAACGTGGCAACCAAACGACTATTCAAGTAGATGTGTAGAATCTATGAGACTACAAACTTACATAGGCGTAGACTTCAGGAAAAATTTCATCCACACGACCCACAAGCAAAACCAGGTAAGTGCGAGAACTATCGCATAATCCGTTTAACAGCTCATGCATCCAAGTTGTCTAACATGAGTAATATACAGAAGAATGGAAAAGAAAATTGAAGATCTAATACATGGAAATCAGTTTGGTCTTCGGAAACGTAAAGACACAACAAAGAAATTTCTGACATGACTTTTACAATGAAAGCAAGACATTAAAAAATCAAGACACGTTCATACGACTTGTCGACCTAAAATAGGCGTTCGACAGTGGAAAACGGGGCAAGCTACTGGGAAAGATAGGTAATACGAGAAAACTGTAAAAATGTAAGACCAAGAACGAAGTGCTCGAATTAAAACGGGTATAAGACAGGTATGCAGTTTTTCGCCCCTACTGTTCAACCTATGCGTCGAAGGAGTATTGACGGAAATAAAAGAAAGGTTCAAGAGTGTGATTAAAATTCACGGTAAAAGGGTATCAATGATAGGATTCGCTGATGACATTGCCATTTTCTATGAGAGTGAAGAAGAATTATGAGACCTGTTGAATGGAATGACAGTCTAATGAGTGCAGAATATAGACAGAGAGTAAACTGAATAATGACGAAAGTAACGAAGAGTAGGAGAACGGAATTAGCGATAAACTTAACATCAAAATTGTGAACCGCGAAGTAAACGAAGTTAGAACATGTGTTAAGACACCAGAGAATAATTGCCCCTTCTCGGGTGAGCTGCAGAGTGTAAAAGGTATAAGGGAAGACAAACTGGAATACATCCAACAAATTCTAAGTTCTGCGGACTGCCTTTTCATAGATCTTCAATCGAAGTGCTCTATGCTAATTTTTCAGGGGTAATCCAGGAGAAGTTACCGAAGGCAGGATCTTATGCCAAAACAAGGACGCGCCTTTTCACACTGTGGATGAAATACGTTTTGCAATTCTTAAAGATGAGTAGCAAATCCATACCATCTGATGCCACTCACTGAATTGCCTAAATCCAGATAGCACGATGAGTGCTGATTGTAGCTCGTGTAAGCCGTATTTCACAGTGTCTTGATTCGCACATCCTCGGCGCACTGGAAAGCATTGTTAGTGTGTGCACTTACGCGTACAGGAAGAAGTATCTCGATTCTTTTAATTCTAGATATGATGGTTCTGAGTGTTGACCACACAGACAGCTCCCCATCCTCTTCCATCAGAATGCGGAAACTGCCACCAACGGATCAGGTCACAAACCAAACTGCTGTACTGTACTTCATTTACACAGGGCTCTCATACTCGCACTGACCTTAAAGGCCACCCCACATGAATATTCCACTGAGAAAACACTCCTTTACCGTCGCTGGACTTGGGAGCGTATACAAGGACGCACGCTTCCTTAACGCTTTTGACCCAGCTTATAAACACTAACTCCGCAAAGGGATGCCCCACTGGAAATGTGTATCCAGAAATGAAGTCGGCGACGCACTGTGTAACTAAATATTCAAGCTTTACTACTTATTTTCAGTTAGACTTACAATTTATCTGACGTAGTTTTTCTATTTTTCTTGCAGTACCAATATTCTTCACTGTGCACTTAACTGTATCTGTCACAGAGGAACGCAGGTCACACTGGTCTACAAACTTCTTTTTACTTTTATTGTATATACACAATTAACAATTTACTTCGAAAAGCACAATGAATACCGACCACTGTTAGCTTTGTGTACATCTCGGCTACATTTCATATGTCGTGTTAGTGACATATCTAAGATTAACTGAAGAACTTATCCTATGTTTTTCAGTGCTATCCCACTAGTTGGAGCTTTTCCCGTAAACGTAAACGCCACTTACGAATTTGGCTTTAGGGCTATTTCGAGTGGCCGGCTGCTGTCTACAAGGCAGTACGAGAAACGATATATGATCGTGGGACGTGTGATGATCAATCCATCAGTTGTATTGCCAATAGATTGGATACTGATGATGCCGCTAATTCTTTATTCAAGCAGCTCCTTATATGACCCCACAAATGCCCCTACCTAAAAAATCTGAGGAAGTACCGGGAATCGAACCCGGGTTCTTCCGCACCGAAAGCAGCGACGCTAACTTTTTTTGTTGTTGTTGATCTCATTTTGTTCGTTATTGTTCGACACCCGTCCACGTTCATCATTGATCCGTTCACTCAATTTTTTATTATTGAGGGCAGCTAACCCTCTGACCGACCACGCTGAGCTAGCGTGCCGGCTACCTTCGGCTACGAATGTGGTCGAAAGTTTTTCCATTAAAACGTTCTCATAGCGACCTAAATGAGAGTGTGTTAGGCCTATCGAACATAGAACATGCGACGAACCAAAACCAACTATCATTTAAATGAAATGATCTGATGGCATTGATGGACGGGAGTCCCCACCTGGGGAAGTATGGCCGCTTAGTTGCAAGTCTTTTCGGTTGACGCCACACTAAGCGACCTGCATGTCGATGATGATGAAGACAAAACAACAACTGTCCTCGAGCGGAAAAAGTCTCCGACCCGGCAGGGAATCGAATCCCGGTCCGCTGACCACTCAGCTAAGGGGGCGATCATTTAAATATTTTCTCCGGATACGTACTGACACACGGAAAATCACTGAACGACAACTTACTTCGGATCTGCTAGTTTTTTCTACTACGTTAACTGCAAGCAATACATTTTCTATTCACTCGTCCTCTCTACATCTACATCCATACTCCGCAAACCCCTGTGAAGTACATAGCAGAGGGCAATCCCACAGTTCCATTCGCGTACAGAGTGCAGAATGGGTGCTTCAAATGTGTGAGGGGGGAGGAGGGGGCGCAGTAATTAATTTGATCTTGCCTTCGCAGTCGCTACGATGTCGATACGTAGGGGACAATAGTATAAGCCTTGATTCCTCACTTAAAGCTGGTTCTTGCAATTTTGTAAGTAGGCTTTCGCGGAATAATTTCCGTGTATCTTCAATCATCTGCCAGCTCAGGTTTTTCTGTATTTCCGTGAGACTCTCCTGTGACTCAAACAAACCTGTCACTATTCGTGTTGCCCCTCTTTGTATGCGTCAAATATCCCCGTTAGACGTATTTGGCGTGAGTCCCACACACTTGAGCAATATTCTAAAACGGGTAGCACGTGTGTGTTTTGCGAGTGATCTCTTTTGTAGACAATGCATTTTACCAATATCCTACCAATCAAACGAAGTCCACCACTTGCGGTTAGCACTTCGTAAATGGTAACAAATTCATAATTCTACTATATGACGTCAGAGTCAGAATACTTTAAAAAGGTTTCGGGACTCGATTCTCAGTCGACTACAGACGTTGACACTAAATGCGATTTTCACCTCAAAAAATGGTTCAAATGGCTCTGAACACTATGGGACTCAACTGCTGAGGTCATTAGTCCCCTAGAACTTAGAACTAGTTAAACCTAACTAACCTAAGGACATCACAAACATCCATGCCCGAGGCAGGATTCGAACCAGCGACCGTAGCGGTCTTGCGGTTCCAGACTGCAGCGCCTTTAACCGCACGGCCACTTCGGCCGGCGATTTTCACCTCAGCCAATGCAATGCATACCCGTATGAGAAGAAATGTTGTAGTTTAGGTGCTACGTTCAACGGTGGATTCCATTTACTGGTATGGTGAGCCGATTATCAGATTGGTGGAAAACAAAGGTTGTTACTGAGGTTTTCGGTCTGGATATTGGTTTGATACATCTCTCCATTTAGTCTATCCTGTTCAAGCGTCTTCATTTCCGAATAACTACTGCAACAATCATCCATTTGAATCTGCTTACTGTACACACACACGCCCCAGGATGTGTCCTGCCAACTGATACGTTCAGTTAGTCAGAAATAGCACTTCTAATACGGAGATCATACAGAAAAGTACTGTCGTGTTCAAAATATGCTTCGCACTGGCGACTACTTCACTCACGACCCAAACATTTCCCGCAGACAGCCTGACGCGGAGGTAATTCGCTTGAGACAAGAGAGACGTTAGTCGCTCCTTCCGCTGTTTCCTGCACCTGTCCTTGCCAAATGGCGTGCGCGACGCCAAGTCAACAAAGCAGAGGGGTATGGGAAGACACGGAAAGACGCTGCGGACATGGTGCCTTCCGCAGGCCGTTGGCAGCACGGAAAGTGGGCGACCTTCGCTGTGACTGCAGCCTGGGAGACACTCGACCGCGACCAGCGCCAGATCTGACTGGGGCGGACAGGGATAGGAGGAAGTAACGAACTTACGCAGACCACAGAAATAGAGCTGCAGCGCTGATACCACACAGCAGCAAATGATGTTTCCTTCAAATATTGTCATCCAGCGATGGATGTTAAATTTAGCAAACTGACAATGACATAAAATAGGGGGTGGTACAAAGAGGAAAGGAGCAGGTAAGGAAAGGGGAAATCTCTTATCAGAAGAAGAAACAAGTTTGCAGATTGATTTAGTTTATACAAAACGGTAAATCAGTCACTGGAAGGGCACATAAAAAAGGGCAAAAACTTATATACCCAGATACATAGATGAAAAGAGTAGCTCATTGCAGAAAGAAACTGTAAACTGTATCAAACCAGCTGGAAGAATGATGAGGCTAAATGACTTTTCATTTGGCCAGTAAATCAGGTTTCTGAGAGAAATTGCAACAACAGGAAAAATGTTAATACCTGTTATCCTGATAGCTTGACAAGTACTGAAATAGCCTTGAGCCCAAACACTGTTCTGAATACTGTTATCCTGATAGCTATGAGCCCAAGCACTGTTCTGAATACTTCATTACTTTACTAGGCATGGTCTTATTAAATGGAATTCCCGAGCCTTCCTCAGATCTGTGAAGGAGATCATAAGGCCATCTTTTTAGTTTTTATGAAATTATTTACAGTAGTCAGATTAAAACATTCAGAGACTCTCTCATACTGAACCACAGATGTTACAATTAATGGCATGCACATACATAATTTTTGTAATAAAGATCATATATGAGAATGAACAAATGGTTTATATTGTGATAATTACCTTATTCATATTCTCTTTCTTGACTGAAACTGAATCACATACAATCACTGAAACACATACAATAAATTGTGTGCTGTGAAAGCCGCATTAGTGAAGCAGATGATAAAAAATAAAAAACACAAGGCCAAGCAGAAAAATTTGAATAACATACAACACTGAATTCAACTGACAAAATGAGAAAATATAAAAATGCAGAAAATGAAGACAGCAAATGGGAATAATACACATAATTAACAAACGAGACTGATATGAGTACAATGGGTAACCAGAAATGGCTAGAGGAGAATGTAAAGCTGCAGAAGTATGCATGACTATGGGAAAGATAGATGTCACTTAGAGGAAAATAAAGAGATTTTGGGAAAAAAAGAGAGGTATCGAATGAATATCAAAGAGCACGGGTGGCAAGACAGTTCTATGGATACAATCCTGAAGACAATATTATGGACAGGCAAGAGGAAGTAGATGAGTATGAGATGGGAGATAAGATACAAGAGAAATTTGAACGAGCACTGAGAGACATCTGGCGTAAAGCACATTCTCTCAGAATTATTGACATCCTTGGGAGAACCTTCCACAACAAAACTATTCCACTGGTATGTTCTATATGAGAAAGGTAAAATAGACTTCAACAAAAATGTTATAATACCAATTCCAAAGACGGCAAGTAATGATAGAAGTGAAAATTACCAAACCATCAGTTTATTTAGTCATTGCCACAAAATACTGACACAAATTATTTACAGAAGAAATGGAAAAACTGGTAGCAGCCAACCTTCGGGAAGATTAGTTTGGGTGTCAGGAATCAGTTGAACTGAATTGATGTCTTGAAAAGAGCTTATAAGATGAATATCAACAAATCTGAAAAATGGATAACGAATACACTCCGGACTTATAGGTAAAACCCTATTCTTTTCCTGGGTTCATAGTTGCAAATAAACTTGTACTTACGCATTTCATGACTAATTAAACTCGAAACTATTAATTTTTTAGCACCTAAAACAGCCTATTTTGACATTAACACCTATTATTGCTTATTCTTGCTGTAAAATCACAAAATGCATCTACTTCTTTAATTTAAGATGAAATTCTTGTATTTTCATAAAAGCAGATTTGCTTACAAGGCTTCCAAACATGCAACAAGGAGGTTAGTTGTTATATTTGTATACTTCTTAGGTTTCCCTGTCATTTCGGAATTGCAATATTTGGGGAAAAAATGTCTGAAGCTCATATAATCCAATCCAACTGCCTGTTTCCACAAAGGGAGTAATTCATAGACCTTGAACTGACAGATGAACAAACACATACAAGAAGGGAGACTTAAAGCTGCCTAGCCATTTTAGTAATAAAACCTCATCTCACTCCTTGGTTACACACAGGTTCTCACTGTAGGAAAGCGAGGCCATTGTCAAATTTTTGTTTGCCACCCATCGAACTGAACTGGTACGGAGTGTACTGCTGGACGCATGCAGTGTAAGATGTTCATCGTTCAAAACTCATTCCAGTTTCAGTGAACCAATAGTTCAACGGAAGAAAATGCTAAAAACTACCAGTTGAAAATCTAGGTGTATAATACTGTGGCTACCAGAGCTTCCGCACTATACAACTGATAGAAGTATTATATTCTGCCAACCATAGAACAAAGAGGTTAGGTGTTATGTTTTTATCCTCCTTAGGTTTTCCTGCCATTTCAGAATTGTGAATTTCTTCTCACATCTTTTGACACCAGAGCATTTGTGATGCAGAGTATTTTAGAAATACCATTTAAACTTACACTAAAAGACACCGGAACTCAATTGTTTACTTTATCATTTTTAAGTTGCACCGGAACTCAATTGTTTACTTTATCATTTTTAAGTTGCAGAGTTCAATTTTAATACAAAGGAGAAGTAAATGATGTGAAAATGTCAAAGCTGAAAGGCAAAGCATAAATGTTTTTAACATGATGCACCAAGTTCTGATTTTTTTTCAAAAGCTTTGAATTATGGCAAAAATCTAGGCATGGGCAGGATGGGTAGAAAACTAAAATCACTAAAGTGTATTGTATGTTTTTTTTAATTTTATTTTGATAAAATTAACTACCAGTGACCCTTAATAATACCAAAAGCTTTTTATATGCTCTTCTATATAGCATCTCATTTCTTTCTTGCATTAGTTTCAAATGATGAAATGTTCCACTTACACAAGACAAATGTTGAACTAAAATCAAAATTGAAGAAAACACTTTTAATTAAGACATCTGATGAATACACACACACACACACACACACACACACACACACACACACACACACAAAGTACTGCAACCTATCTGTTTCATTTTCCTATTTTTAACGAATAATAATATGCTCATATGTCAACACTGTGTATTTTACATTATGTTTAGTTTTTCTGCAGAATACTTTTTAGGGCCTATTTCAGGTTTTACATAGCATAAATGTGATACTGAAAGAGCCTATTTTAAGTGCCTAAAATGCACTCTTAATGACCTAAAAATCCATGGTCTAATGAAAGTAGCCAAATTTAATCTGGGAATTAGATTAGGAAATGAGGCACTAAAACCAACAGATGAGTTTTGCTATTTGGACAACAAAATAAATGACAATGGTAAGTAGAGAATTAAAATGCAGACTAACCATAAGAACAAAACTATTTCTGTACACGATAAATTTGTAATCACTAAATGTAAATGTAAGGACTAGGAAGTCTTTTCAGAAGGCATTTATCTGGTGTATTGCCTTGTGTGCATGGACAATTTAAGGTCCAAGCAAAACAAGCAACTTCTTAGGACGCTGATGTGAGAGTGGTTCCAGAGGCATGATAATGGGCGCAAAGTTGGATCTCTTTCACACTTTGAAAAAGGAGAGAAAATTCAACCCAGAAGAGTGAAGAAACAATTTACTTATGAGTCTGATGATGAATCCATTGATGAAAGTGAAGAAGATCATACCTTTACGGTAATTTTTTTTTTATACATTATTGTAGATACAGCTGCCTGCACACACAAAAATAGATATGAACTTTTGGATAGTAATATTAATGGGTTCAGCTTTCTTTACAATATTCTTGGTCTGCAGATGTGGGATGGTGGACAACTACAAGCCACATGACTCCATCTTGAAACTCCGTCAAGTGATGACGATTAAAAAATGCAATTTTATTGACACATTTTCCAATACATTTGTAAGCTTATGAATCCTTCTAGCAGTGAAAGGACGCTTTTAAAACCCAAGCTGAAAAGTCAACATTTCCTGAATAATGGTTGTGTGGGGTGTCAACCTCAGCCATCGGAGCCTAAAGCTGCAAGTCAATAGCATCAAATTTTATATTTCAGAAGATGCTGCTAAGTTAAATGTTAGAACAATTTCAATATAACCTTCTTATTCAATAGAAATAACATCGGTATATATGCCGAACAACTTTAAAAAATTATAAATGACTTTTTTAACAGAACTAGGTGTTACCACAGCCAAGCCCACTCATCAGTACTTTTGTTAAGATGACTGACAGTAAGAAAGTAAGCTACTGTGCTTGCAATAATGTCAGCTGTCCTCGCACATCTGCCTGTTCCGATAATCATAGCTCATGATGCGTCACCCCCTCCCCCTCCTTCACTGTCAGCAATTGCCCCACCGCCCAATTAAGCAGCACACACATTGTTGCTATAAAGTTGTGTGCAGAGAGGTATGAACATTTACTCATCGAGCTATCGAAGTAGTTATACATTATGCAACAAATTTAATAATTTTTTAACATTGCTTATGTTCACTGATGTTAAAAAGGATGTTCCATTCCCCACTTCACACATTAGGGGTTGATTTTTTTTCTGCTAAAGTAGCCTATGTTACTCCACAGGGTTCAAGCCCTCTTGATATCAAATCTCATCAAAATCCCTTCACCAGTGTACTCATGAAAATGTAACAGAAGTTACTTTCACATTTAATAATATTAGTATGGAAGTATAGATGAAACAGATGAAATCTGCATTTTATCTATTATGTTGAATTGTATTTAAAAACATATCAATCAAGGACAGCATTTTCACAAATATGATAAAGTTCAAAAGTCAAAGAGCAAATAACTCTTTCAAAAAGCAAAAATTTTTCTCTAATTTGTGTTACATCCTTCATATCAATAAACATCATGTACTACACACTTTCTCGAGTAGTGTATGTTCTTCCTCAACGTTCAAACCATCTCCATGCCAAACATTACTGAAATCTGTTCAGTGGTTTAGTTGTGAAAACTTAATAGACAGAGTTATTTTCATGTTCGTAATATTAGTATCTTGTACCACACAAAAGTTTATGTTTTCCCTTCCAATTGCATACATAAAAAAGTTGACAATGTGTATCAATCTTTCAACTACTTTCATGGTAACTTTTCTGAAATTTACCTGTTGACTGAGTATCTTTGATACACAGCATATAACTCATGTAGTTAAACAGTGCTTATATTTAACATGTATTTCTGTCTCACTTTTTCCAAAGGATAATGAAATAATGCCTAAGTTATAGGATTAAAAGTTTCCATTACTTTTAAAAAATATATATATTTTCATTCTTTCAACTCAATTTAATAAATGGCATACATTTTTACAACTGCACCAATTAAGTAGACCTACTTATTTCTCTATCCACCAAAAGCTTTTAAGTTCTCAGGAATAATGTTACGTGGAAATGAAAAAAGAAAAGGGGAGACAGCACCAAGTGATATGACACTTGTGTGGAAAAATGTCCCCAGACTTGCCCTACTTGTATGGAAGTTAAATACACATGATAAACAGTTCACACAAGAAGAAAACAAAAACTTTTGAAAGTGTTTCTACAGAAGGATGCTGCATATTATATGGGTAGATCACATAACTAATTAGGAAGTACTGAATCAAAGTGAGGAGAAAGAAATTTATGGCACAATTTCACTAAAAGAAGAGATCTTTAGGATACATCCTGAAGAATCACAGAATAGTTTGGTTTATAATGGAGAGAGGTGGACAACACAGAGAGGAAACCAAGGCCTGACTACAGCAAGCAGGTACATGTGGCTGTAGAATGCAATAGTTTTGCAGAAGAAGCTTGTACATGGTACAACTACTATGGAGGCCTGCAGAAAAAGTGTCTTTCAACTGAAGAGCACTATGGCAATTACTCATTTCTTATATTACACTCAGTATAACATTACCAAACTTACAATGAGAAAGAGATAAATATAACAGTTAATAAAAAAAGAGATAGAGAACAAGTAGGCAGAGAGTAAAAAATGTATCTTAAGGATTTGGGTAGCAATATGATTAGATTACTTTGTATATGGATTCAGTGAGAAATAAAGGAAGAGCTACCACGAACAAATCCTGTAATTCACTTTTAAAACTGGAGTAACTTATAACTTCACTGATATTACATGGCAAATTATTTCCTAGTTGAGAGCTTTCAATACCGAAGGTCTTAGTACAAATACTTGTAGCATGCAAGGAGAATGAAACTGATTTGTAATGAAAGGGTCTGAAGTCTCGTGAATTTTGATGATGTATGAATGTTATATTTGACAACAACAACAAATATTTGTACTTGTGATTATGATGCTTAAAAGCATCTGTCTGCACTGTAATCAGCTAATCTTGTCTTTGCGATCCCTATGGGAGCAATATTTATGGGTTGTTATATATTACTAGATTCACCACTTAGTGCTGGTTCTAGAAACTTTCTAGTATGCTATCATGGGATAGTATGCATGTATCTTCAAGTCTCTGCCAGTTCAGGTCTTTCAGCATCTTCATGACACTCTCCTGTGGGTCATACATACCTGTGACGATTTGTGCTGCCCTTCTCTGTGTCCATTCAATATCCACTGTTAGTCCTATTTGGTGCAGCTCCCACACCTTCAGCAATATTCCAGATGGATTGCACAAATGTTCTGTATGCAACCTTCACTGTAAACTGATGACATTTCCCTAGCATACCAATGAACAGCAGTGTGTCACCTGCTTTACCTACAACAAAGACTATGGGATCATTCCATTTTCTATACCTACAAACCGTTGCACTGAGTTGATCAATTCTACCTTTGTAGAGGGAGACCAAGAGATGAATACACTAAGCAGGTTGTAGGCTGCAGTAGGTACTGGGAGATGAAGAAGCTTGCACAGGACAGAGTAGCACGGAGAGCTGCATCAAACCAGTCTCAGGATTGAAGACCACAACAACAACAACAACAACAACCTTTGACTCACTGATATTGTAATAATATGATACTATAGTTTTTCATTTTGCCTGATACACAATTTTACATTCCTGAACCTTCTAAACCAAGTTTTAACTCTTTGGATCACTTTGAAACCTTATCCAGATTTGATTGAATATTTGTGCAGCTTTTTCAGACTGTATGTCGTTGCTGATAGCTGCATAATTTGCAAAATGTCTCAGGTTACTATTAATATTGTCTGCAAGGTCACTAATACACAATATGAAAAGAAGGGTCCCAACATGGTTCCTCAGAGCACACCTTAAATTACTTGAATATCTGTCGATAACTCCCTGTTAAAAATAATATGTTGTGTCCTTCCCACCAAAAAATCCTCAATCCAGGCACAAATCTTGCTTCATACCCCATATGATCATACTTTTGACAGTAAGCATGTGTGTGGTACTGAGTCAAATGCCTTTCTGGCAGTCAAAAAATACTGCATCTTTTTGACTGTCTTGATCCATGGCTTTCAGAATATTATAAGAGAAAAGTGTAAATTTGTTTTTACACGATCAATATTTTCAGAATCCACGCAGATTTGCATGAGGGAGGTCATCTGTTTGAGGTAACTCACCATATTTGATATCAAGATATATTGTAAGCTTCTGCAACAAATGGATGTCAGTGACACTGGATGGTAGTTTCGGGTCACTTATGCTCTCCTTTTATAGATGGGTGTGATGTGCTATCTTCAGTTTTCTGTTTGAAGGATCTTCAGTGTCTTATGATTAATGGAGGAGCTAACTCAGCCAAATATTTGGTATAAAATTTACTAGGGATTCCATCAGGCCCACGAGTTTCTTCAGTTTGAATAATTTCTGCTGTTTCTCAATGCCACTGATACTAATATCTATTTCACTTATCTTTACAGCAGTGCGAGAATCGAATTGGTGCATTACTATTGGACTTTTGTTTGTAAAGGGCTATTGAAAATAGGCATTTTGAAAATAGGCATTTCTGGTTTTGTTTTCCTACTCCCAATTTCAGTTCCTGTCTTGTCCTTGAGTATCTGAACACTAACTTTGATGCCACTAACAGCCACTACATACAGACAAATCTTTCAATAATATTCTGCTATAGGAGTCATTAAAGGCTTAATACAGTGCTCTCTTGACAGCTAAACACGTTTATTCAACATTTCTCTCTCTCTATTGCCCTATGCTGTTTTACAGCCATTATGCAGTAGTCTCCGTGTCTTCAGAAGTTTCTTCCATGATGCAACCCTCCCATCCTGAAGTGTTTTACTGGGCACATTTTTATCCTCGAGCTATATTTCCTCCACACCAGGGCTGGCCATGGTGTGCCAACTTCACGAGTGCAGCGTGTGTAAGCCGCGTTTGGACCAAGCCCCGGCCTGTCATTCGGATTTGCTCGGTCCTTCTTGGATGTACACAGAAGAGCACTCATTTCATTTAGCACTGCAGTGCGGCATTTTTCGGTCAGCACAACACTCTCAGTTTGGCAAAATCATGGTGTCAGCACTGTTTATTCTTCACTATTTGTTTGTGGTATAAAGAACATTTTTCCCGATGGCATGTAGCTTTACTGAATGGTTAAATGATGATGGCGTCCTCTTGGGTAAAATATTCCAGAGGTAAAATAGTCCCCCATTCGGATCTCTGGGTGGGGACTACTCAGGAGGACGTAGTTATCAGGGGAAAGAAAACTGGCATTCTACGGATCGGAGTGTGGAATGTCAAATCCCTTAATCGGGCAGGTAGGTTAGAAAATTTAAAAAGGGAAATGGATAGGTTTAAGTTAGATATAGTGGGAAATAGTGAAGTTCGGTGACAGGAGGAACAAGACTTCTGGTCAGGTGAATACAGGGTTATAAATACAAAATCAAATTGGGGTAATGCAGGAGTAGGTTTAATAATGAAAAGGAAAATAGGAATGTGGGTAAGCTACTACAAACAGCATAGTGAACGCATTACTGTGGCCAAGATAGATATGAAGCCCACGCCTAGCACAGTAGTACAAGTTTATATGCCAACTAGTCCTGCAGATGACGAAGAGATTGATGAAATGTATGATGAGATAAAAGAAATTATTCAGATAGTGAAGGAAGACGAAAATTGAATAATCACGGCTGACTGGAATTCAATAGTAGGAAAAGGGAGAGAAGGAAATAGTAGGTGAATATGGATTGGAGGGAAGAAATGAAAGAGGAAGTCACCTGGTAGAATTTTGCACAGAGCATAACTTAATCGTAGCTAACACTTGGTTCAAAAATAATGAAAGAAGGTTGTATACATGGAAGAAGCCTGGAGATACTAGAAGGTATCAGACAGATTACATAATGGTACGACAGAGATTCAGGAACAAGGTTTTAAATTGTAAGACATTTCCAGGGGCAGATGTGGACTCTGACCACAATCTATTGGTTATGAACTGTAGATTAAAACTGAAGAAACTGCAAAAATGTGGGAATTTAAGGAGACGGGACCTGGATAAACTGACTAAACCAGAGGTTGTACAGAGTTTCAGGAAATTCATAAGGGAAAAATTGACAGGAATGGGGGAAAGGAGTACAGTAGAAGAAGAATGGGTAGATCTGAGGGATGAAGTAGTGAAGGCAGCCGAGGATCAAGTAGGTAAAAAGACGAGGGCTAATAGAACTCCTTGGGTAACAGAAGAGATATTGAATTTAATTGATGAAAGGCGAAAATATAAAAATGCAGTAAATGAAGCAGGCAAAAAGGAATACAAACGTCTCAAAAATGAGATCGACAGGAAGTGCAAAATGGCTAAGCAGGGATGGCTAGAGGACAAATGTAAGGATGTAGAGGCACATATCACTATGGGTTAGATACATACTGCCTACAGAAAAATTAAAGAGACCTTCAGAGAAAAGAGAACCACTTGCATGAATATCAAGAGCTCATCTTGAAGTCTGAGGGTATTTTGCCTGTCTCGTACATCTTGCTCACCAGATGGTAGAGTTTTGTTAGGCCTGGCTATCCCAAGGCTGTCAATAGTTCTAATGCAATGTTGTCTTCTCCCAGGGCCTTGTTTCAACTTAGGTCTTTCAATGCTCTGTCAAACTCTTCACACAGTATCATATCTTCTATTTCATCTTCATCTACATTCTCTTCCATTTCTATAATATTGTCCTCCAGAACATTGCCCTTGTATAGACCCTCTATATACTTCTTCCACCTTTCTGCTTTCCCTTCTGTGCTTAGAACTGGGTTTTGTCAGACATGTCTGATAAAACAGATGCCACTCATATATATAATTCTATGAGCACAGCATAGCTGAGGCACAGTCAACATCTGAACTCATACAAGAATCACAAATCTGTGAGTAGGGGTTAATGGGTGGGAGTCATTGCAGTGCAACAAATGGGAAGTTGGGTCTGACAGAAAGCTTGTCCGGATAGCTGAGACAGTTAAGGCAACCTTTCTAAAGAAGCAGAGCATCTGGGTTAAAGTCTCAGCCTGGCACAAATTTTCAAGTCGCGCCGTTGCATTGCTGCAATGTCCTGTGCAGCTGGAAGTCATTATTTCCTTCTTATCTCTACCTATACTGTTTCCTTTCCATTGCTTCCATCTCAGTTATTCATGTTTATCGAAAATACCACAGATGTGGCCAGCATTATCCCCCCCCCCCCTTTCCCCCTCCTCCAAATGGCTATGAAAGTTGTTTGCTATATTTCAATAACATGGTTCCTACTAGAAACTTCCTAGCATTTCACAGCCGTCTATATGCTCGTTCCATAGGCAGGGGATGAATAATCTTCCACTAGCACTTAATGCATTCCTGAAATGAAAGGAACATCTGGAAAAAAAAAGACTAGTAGTACTTTAAGGGTGCCTGCACCTCTGAGTACTGTAATGTTTCGAGTAAGATTATGATTTAGCAATATCATCCTTCACAATGAGCCGTATGGACATGCTGATAAGCTGCGAGTACAAATGAATTACAGAAGTAGTACTGGCCAGATGTTCATCTTCCCTTTCTCTTTTGAAAAAGTGCTGTTTTATTTTTGCACAAAGTAATAGTATACACCTGGAAATACTACAAAAAAGAAAGAAGACTGAGGCCATTAGGAGAAGACCACAAGCATAGGTTGGGGATGGAAGCCAGCCACATTCTTTTCAAAGGAACCATCTCAGTATTTGCCCTAATTAATGTAAGGAATGGAAATCTAAATTTAGATGCCCAGACTCAGATTTGAATCACCATCCTAGCAAATGTGAATCCAGTGTCTTAACCACCATACCAGCTCACGTGGTGAAAATACTGTAGGCTACTTGTTAGTACTTTACGATAGTTAAGTACTGATGTGGCAATGAGACAACAAGCATGTCAGAACTGAGTTTAATTGTGTGTAACGTTGCTTGTATCAATTTTGAAACTGGTAAAATAGTAAATATTAAGTAGTTGTGTAATCACTCCTTAAACAGTTTCTTTTACATAACTAACATCTAAGTAAGTCATACTATTACACTATAATCTTCATAAGAAAAATACATAGCACCAAACAGTCCCAATTTTCAGCATTTAAAGTTCTTTCTCACTTAGTCATTGTAGTCTGAAGTGTCACTAACAAAGTTATGCATTCTCCGTTACAATATTATACTTTAAAATATGTCCGTAAATGAATCCTTAAGGCATGATTGCCATAGCGAGACATTTATCCATATTCATGAGGTATTTCTGAAAAATTGCATCCCTTTTCAAATTTTCTTACTACTCAAAAAACAAGAGAAAGACTGCTGTTAAAGTAATCATCATCATTGGGTTGTCTGCCTTGTGGGAGGTTTTGACTGCATGGCCCTCCATGCTTCTCTGTCTTCTGTGTTTCTCTTCATTCTTTGTTACCCTCCTTGTGGCCTGCTGACATCATCCAGCATCTGGAACCTTCTTCTGCCCTTCCCTCTCTTTCCTGCAATGAAACCTTCAATTGCCTCTACTAGAAGGCAATCTCTTCTTAGATTGTGGCCTATCCAGTTTAGTTTCCTGTTCTTCACCGTCAGCAGCATCCTCCATTCTTCTCCAATTCTCCTCAGTACTACTTCATTCCTGACTTTATCAATCCAGCTGATCATCTCCATTCTCTGCCATATCCACATTTCACACGCTTCAATTCTCTTCTCATCCTGCTTTCTCAAAGTCCATGTTTCTGCTCCAGACATGGTCATGCTCCATATTAAGCACTTAACCAGTTGGCTTCCTTAATTCCTTATTTAAACAACTAGTTAGGAGTCTTGTCTGATTTTGGAATGCCTCTTTTGCCAGAGCCATTCTCACTTTGATATCTTTCTGGCAATCCATGTCTTCTTTAATCCAACTTCCCAAATACTTGAATGCTCTTACCTGTTCTATGATTTCTGACCCCAACTTAATTTTCACTTTTCTTTTCTTTAGGCCTATCACCATGCTTTTGGTTTTCTTTTTATTAATTTTCATGCCATATGCTGCACAGGCTCCATTCAGGTCATTTAGCATTTAATTCGGCGTCTCTTGATTTTCTGCGAGGTTCACCATGTCATTTGCAAATTGTATACATTCAATTTTCTGCCCACCTATCCTGACGCCTCTTATCCCATCCAAATAGCTTTCCAGTACTTCCTCGAGAATCGGTGAGACACAACACCCCTGTCTAACACCTCTTCCAATCTTGCTGTCTTCAGAGATCCCATTACCTATTCGTACCCAAGCTTTCTGATTCAGGTACAGATTTGCGATCAATCTTCTCTCCTTCCACTTTACTCCCTTCTTTTTCATGATATCTAACAGCTTATCCCACTGCACTCTATCAAAGGCCTTTTTGAGGTCTATGAAGACAGCATACACTTCTTTGCCCTTTTCTATGTATCTTTCGCCAATGGTTCTTAGAAGTCCAATGGCATCTCATGTTCCCTTTCCCCTTATGAAACCATATTGTTCTTCACCAAGTGTTTCTTCCAGCATACCTTATAGCCTCCTATTCATAATTCGAAGAACTACTTTTGCTGCCTGTGATATTAGGCTGATTGTCCTGTGGTCTTCACACTTTTTGGGATTATTAGTCTTTGAAATTGGGACTATTATACTTACGAGAAAGTCTTCTGGCCATTCCCCTTTGTCATAGATGTAGTTGCAAAGAGAGGTCAACTCATTTTCGGTTGTTTCTTTTAAACTTCATTTCTGCCGGAATGTCATCTACACCATACGCTTTGTTGTTTGTAAGTTCTCCCAATGCCTTATTTACCTATGAAACTAGGATAAAATCTCCTTTATTCATTTTCATTTACTGATCCTTCCTTTTCTATCTGCAGATCGAAAGGTCTTTGATCCACTTCATAGAGTGTTTCAATGTATTATTTACATCTATGCTGAACAGCATGTGGTCACTTTCCCTTCTATCTCCTTATTTGTTTTGTTGTTCCTTCCCTGAAATACTATTTCCTTGGTTACTCTATACATTTTTTCGTACTTGCCCTCTTGTAATGCAGTTTCAATAAATAGCCAGAAACGGAATTTTTTAAAAAATAATACAAAAATGTTTACAGTTATATTTCTCACAAACAAATGGCACTGTAGCTGTTTCTAAGCGAAGGCTCTGCATAGAGAAATTATTGTCTGCTTGCTGCCAGTTGTCATTTTGAGCCCATCGTAATGCTGCTCATACACTGACTACCATAGTATATTGAACAGTTTCTATTAAAAGAACTTTAGCAACAAAATATGTATACAAAATGTATCAAAAATATTTTTTGTGATGGGAATAAACCCTAGAGTTTTGTATTGCTTTCATTTACTACAAGTGACAGCAACAACTTTTGCAGTTCCTTTTACAGCAGCAAGCTCAGTTACAGTTCACTTCATGTAGAAAGGCGTTCCAATTTTCAGCCATTCTGCGCATCCCCCTCCATTGACTGCAAGCAACCAGTAATATTCATTCTCTCTCTGAACTGCTAGCCATGATTTACAACCAGACTGCGAAAATCACTCTCCTGCATGCTGCACTGTCACCATACTTTGGGAAAATACAGTTTCATTCACAGACCAACCGAATTATCCATTCAGTTGTCAATGTATAGAAGTGAATGTGTATCTGTAAATGTTTTGGAATGACTGCCAAATAAATATGTCAAATGAATATGCAGTAGATGTGAAGTGCTTCACCAGCAGGCGAATAGGTTTGTTTACCACATTTACAAATTTTTCAAATGTGGATGTGAAAGTGGGACTCCTATTTTTGACATTTTGAAGATACAAGTGTGAATTGCAGAAGAACATGTTAGCAAAGAACTATACAGAGAATAGTAAATGAAAGAGAAAGGGTTATAGAAACCTCAGGAAAATTTGGTTTTGTGTCACGTTTGAATTGTACATAACTAGTGAATACCTGACATCACAAAAACTTGTTACAATTATTAACGAGAAAATTCGCTTCAGAGATAGCACTTCGTCAATGCAAATAATTTTAAAAGACATTGATTTCAAATAAGTTAAGAAAAGACTTTTTGATTGAAAGGAGTGACATACACCATATGATCAAAAGTATCCTGACACCTGGCTGAAAATGACTTACAAGTTTGTGGCGTCCTCCATCGGTAGTGCTGTAATTCAATATGGTGTTAGGCCACCCTTAGCCTTGATGACAGCTTCCACTATTGCAGGCATATGTTCAGTCAGGTGTTGAAAGGTGCTAGGGGAATGGCTGCCCATTTTTAAACCAGTGTTCCAAAATATCCAAAAGGTGTTCTATAAGATTCAGGTCAGGACTCTGTGCAGGCCAGACTATTACAGAGATGTTATTGTTATGTAACCACCCTGTCACAGGCCATGCATTATGAACAAGCGCTCGATGGTCTTTAAAGGTGCTATCGCCATCCCTGATTTGCTCTTCAACAATGGGAAGCAAGAAGTTGCTTGAAACAATAATGTAGGCCTTTGCTTGATAGTGCCCCCTCCATGAAAAACATGACCACACCGTAACACCACCACCTCCGAATTTTACTGTTGGCGCTACACATGCTGGCAGATGATATTCACTGGGCATCCGCCATACCCACACCCTGCCATTGGAGAGCCACAATGTGTACCGTGATTTGTCACTCCACACAATGTTTTTCCACTGTTCAGTCACCCAATGTTTATGCTCCTTACACCAAGCGAGGCGTTGTTTGGCATTTACTGACGTGATGTGTGGCTTATGAGCAGCCGCTCGATCATGAAATCCAAGTTTTCTAACCTCCCGCGTAACTGTCATAGTACTTGCGGTGGATCCTTATGCAGTTTGGAATTCCTGTGTGATGGTCTGGATACATGTTTGCCTATTACACATTACGACCTCTTCAACTGTCGGCAGACTCTGTTAGTCAACAGACGAGGTCGGCCTGTACACTTTTGTGCTGTACGTGTCCCTTCATGTTTCTACTTCACTATCACATTGAAAACAGTGGACCTAGGGATATTTAGGAGTGTGTCAAGCTCATTTACAGACATATGATACAAGTGACACACATATGACACAAGTGACACCCAATCACCTGACCATGTTCAAAGTCTGTGAGTTCTGCAGAACAGCCCATTCTGCTCTCTCACGATGTCTAATAACTACTGAGGTCACTAATATGGAGTACCTGGCAGTAGATGGCTGCACAATGCACCTAGTACGAAAAACGTATTTTTTGGGGGTGTCCAGATACTTTTTGTCACATAGTGTAGATGCAGCATGAAGCACATCTCTTATAAAGGTGCATGATACAAGACAAGGAAGTAGTTAAAAATGTATCACCTGTATGAAACATTCTTGGATAATTATTCTGTATGGTGGCTCTTCCTTTTGTTTTGTTCCAGAGAGTAAACTTATATATAGGTATAAGAATAACAGCAGTGACTATCATTTGGAAATGAATACTGTCAGTTTCAAGAAGTGGTTCACCAAACAATTCTTGCCATACCTTGCTTCAAAGTTGGTCATAGTAATTAAAATGCCTGTTATCAGTCAGCTGTTACAGAGAAAACACTAAGTACAAACACCATGAAAGCGGATATAGTTCTCTGGCTTAAATAAAAATATTCTGCACATTATAAGCCAGGCTCATACCAAATTTCTGTGGCTTGTTAATTTATATAAGTCACACAAAAGAACATGTGAATTTGACTTCCATATATATGAATGTGGTCACTTCCATACACATGAATGTGGTCACACAGTCAGTATAATCCGACAGAATTAATTTGGGCTTAGGTTAAAGGATATGTGGAGGAAAAAACAAAACATTCAACATAACAGAACCTGAATCACATGTGCGTGAAGCAATAGAAAACATCTCCTTCAGCGTAAGCACACTGTGTGCGGCACACTGAAAAGCTTCAGAAAGAAGACTTTGATAAGGAGTTGAAGATGGACAGAAGCAGTGAACCTATCCTGAATCTACAATTAGGTGGTTCAGACATGAACTCAGATAGCAGTGATGATTGTATTACAATGTAGACCTTGGAAAAGAAGACTTTGATAGGGAGTTGAAGATGGACAGAAGCAGTGAACCTATCCTGAATCTACAATTAGGTGGTTCAGACATGGACTCAGAGAGCAGTGATGATTGTATTACAATGTAGACTTTGGAACATAGTGCACTAATATTATTTCTTCATTTTAAAGACTGATGGCTTAAAAAAAATGTATATCAACATATCAATTGCATACATGGTATACAAGAACTTCCTAGGCTTTATTTATTAGGAATTAGTATGTCATAAAGTATGTAGGCTATAATGTTCAACATATTGTTCAAGGAGAAGCTAAGCTCTGCCCAGCGTGCTGTATGCCTAATTACTCGCAAGAATGCGGCTCGACAAATTTGTCAAGAACCTTGATATTGCGACAAGTACATCCCTATCATTATCAAGGCACGGACAGGAAAATGCCTCAAAATGACGGGAAGTGTTACCTGTCGAGATATCGGTGGTTTTTGATGTTATTGGTCAGCATTCCCTCGAATTATTCATAGAAGATGGTCAACTATTTGTCTCTGCAGTGGATCATAAATGCGTTCTCTCACTGTAGAGTCGAATGAGTTAGTTTCCACACACAATGGCCTTTGACAGCAAGAACTACGATAACATACTGACAATTTTTATGATAGTCTTTTGCATTAGTCTTTCATATCAGTAATACAGTTTTACTCACAAGAATTTACATTTAACTACAGTCGGACACACCCATACACATTCACAAATTATACACATTTTAAAAAAATGCATGGAGTAAAAACAGCTGTCAAGCGTATATAATGATTTTGATTTGAGTTTTAAGTTAATTTTCTTGTGTATTATATTTTTACTTATAATACAGTCCAAATCGCAATAAATGACAAGTGTCACAACCAGTTTTGTTTATCTTGTCATTAGACAATCATCATTTTGAGAAAAATTGTACCTGATGTCTCCACAAAGTTGTACCAGCTGTTCTTGTTTTCTGACATCATGCAGGCTAATGTTGTGGAGTAGCAGATGCAAAGTCAAGACGTGAAGTAAGATTTCTCTCATGTAGACGACCGATCAAAATCGGTTTTAAAATGTATTGTTCCCTCTCATAGATTCGAACAGATAATACGATGCACCATAGGCAAGTGAACCTGACTATTGATGGCAGCAACACAGTTCAGCAACACGGACTTTTGTTTATCCGCGCTCTGCAGCCACGCACACACAGACCTCATAGCCTCCACGCTTGCCTATGCTCTGCCTCTATGCATGGTAGTACCATCCTACATGATGCGGGCTATAGCTAGTGTTGTCTTAAGTAGCTTTAAACTGATCATTGTGATCAGCAGAAAAAATCAGCAATAGCAGCAGAAAAAAAAATGTACCGATATTACATTGAAAAACATCATTTTTACAAGGGAACATCCAACCAGCAGGATGAACAGCAGAATTCTGGAGTAGTTTTTGTTAAATAAATTTGTACATCTTTCATGCTTTTCTTACCTTCTTTTTTATCACTTTGCTTCCTGTGACAATGCAATAAACACATGTAAACAAATCCCATAAAATTTTCCACCCTCCAGGCCTTTGAAGGTGTAGCCAACAACATTGTTCCATTACTTCAAAGGAGACTACTGTAAATACACAACACATCCAACATGCTACATACGTAACAGGAGTATCCAGTATGGTCAGATGTGACTTGATCGCAGCATGCAAAGAGGAAAAGAATGGCCAATCTTTCCGTATACAGAGCTTCATCTTGCTAAGCTGGTGTTATTTAAAAAGACTTGTTGTCTGGTAGAAATGGATAATTTAGTGCAAACTTCCTGTAAAATACCCAGTGGAAAAGTGACTTTTGCTTTTAAATTTTATGTGTAAATGTAAGCAACTGTGGGTTGTTTTACAGCTCTCCATACTCTACTAACTCAAGTGAAGAACCATCTGTTGATGAAAAATTCAACTCTTCTGGCAATAACATTACATTATTATTTTCATAAAAATGGAATCCCATGTCTTTTCACATCTTTTTTAAATAGGAAAAACACACAGCTGACAATAACATTCCAATTTCCGTTTCCTGATGTGTTCTGCTGTCACTTTTTAATTCAACCAGTAAAACAACTATGTCACTCACATTTGTGCTTATTCAGTTACATAAATTTCACAATTGCTTATCTATTAGCCAAATATATGTGTGTGTTCTCCTGCTGCCACTTGGTGGGTAAATTTTTTATCTATTCAATTACATTATGTTTTCAAATATGTTTTCAGTTTTTTAGCTGTGGTAATGACCTGATATTGACTATTGTAGTCTCCAATTTTCATATTCTAGTCTCCAGTGTTCATATTCTTGAGTACGGGATAGCTTCTGTAATTTTTCTGTTTACTGTTTCTCACAAACGATATTTTATATCACACATTTGCCAAAGAAAGTTATGATTCTGTAAAAGCAACTGTACCATTTACATATTTCCCAGATACAATATTTTGCTATGTTGTCATCCAGTACACAACACACTGATTTACTAGTCAATTCTCTTCCTCCTCTTTCCAATACCATTCACCTGATATCAGTTAAATAATCATAAAAATACTTATTGATAAAGTCACTACATAGTGAAAAATTACACATTTTTCTCTCTGCTTCACATAACAGCAATGTAAGACAGTAATTATCATTTTTATTTATATAAATTGTATACAACTCTTAATTGATGAAAATCTGAATATAACATCCATCATCATCTTAGTTAACAAAAACTCTGCATGAACTTGACACTTACCAGCTGCCCTTTTCAGGACTTCCATACATTCTGTATGTTCACATTTCTCAGCAATATCCAGGGCTGTTAGGCCACTGCTGTCTGTTGCCACCACATCTGCGCCATGTGCTAGGAGATGTTTAATATTATTGACATACCCATGCTCAGCACTGATATGCAGAGGGACCTATAAACACATATATACAGTCTTTCAAAGCAAGGTAAGAAACTTGAAATCATTGAGTTTAAATAAAGTTATAATATTTATTCTGACTGCTGCAATTGGTAATATGCCGTGCCGATTTCTGGAAAAAAGTGAAGTGGTACTGGAGTGACCAGCTTCCAATGTCTAACATTTGGAAATTATTTCAGTAAGAAATTACATCATGCTTTTAACGTGTACCTTAATGTAAGCAAATAATTCAGATTCATGTACATTATCTAGAATTAAGGTGAAAAGAAATGCCTTGCAGATGAATCTGATTGTTTAAATCAGATCCCAAATCAGCATCGAAATATCTCCAACATATTTCTCCTGTTTCTGCTCCTTCCTTTTGTGCCTCTTATCAGGTATCTTCCATTCAGGAACCATGACTCCACAAAGAGTCAGGTTGAACAGTTGTGAAGGAGTTCCTGCATCGCAGTATTGACTGTGCCTTCAGCTGTCATGCATTCTGTTTCAACGACATCTAGGGAAATATCAACTGGTTCCAACATATCCAGGGAGCATTGCTCAAATATCAATAATCATTTAAGACAATTGGCTGATTGTTGAATTTGCATCAAGTATCACAGAAATTTTGCTATACAATTCAATTATTTTTTGAAGACTCTGGATTTCATGTCTGCAGCAGCATGACTTAGTATGTTGACACAGGTGAACTTGGAATGAAGAGCACGACCCATGTGCACTTCATTTAAATTCTGAACATCAATTTCTTACTCAAAATCATCTAACGGGTGATTTGCTTTGGCAACTTTTTAGACAGTTCTGAAAACATTAACTGCTTCTTATCTGTCTCTCTCCAATGCTTTAACACAAGTTCTAAAGACTTTTCACTTGCTATAGATAATATTTACAAAGCAGCTTTATGGGCTGAACTTTATGTTTAAAGATATTCTTTCTCAGGGACATCATCTGGTTTATTTTCCTTTCTCCACAGCATGACACAAACTGTTGAACACTGCTATGAAATATTAATTCCTCATATACTCCTCCCGGACCCAGTGTCCCAAATTTCTTACAACTTTTGCAAGGTAGTTTCTTGTTTTTTGCTATCTACGACTCATTCTCATTAAAGAAACATTTCCTGTTCTACTCTCAAACAGCCAGGAAGATCACAAACAACACTATTTACAGAAGCAGGCCTGTAAGAGAATGGCAAATTTTCAGTACATGCAATTTCATTTACATTCTTTTCCTCTGTCATTTTCATCACCACCCTCAGAGAACTTCATCTTTTTATTTGTGCTTAATCTTACGATTTATTTCGACTCAAATTGTAACAGGATTCCACACTTTGCCTTAACTTCATCGACACTGAGTATGGAAGTGAACAAACATCACTGTATAACAATGAAAGAAGTGCCTTCTCAAGATGTATTTTAATATCTGATCATATAAGACTATAATTTATGTTCATGACTCTTAACATTCACATGTGGATCGATTTCAGTAATATTCTAGCCATGTTTGAAAAGGCCGTGAGATTGGCTGCTGTTACCTAAAAGGAATTTAACATGTCCCAGGTACAGATTAAATCTGATATCACTAACTGATTTCACCAATAATGCCACTAATGTATGATTTTTTTGCTTTTTAATACAAATAAAATGTAGCTTGTTCTCCCCTCACAGGAAGCAAAAGCAAAAAGGTAGTGGTAATACATGTAGGCATACAACACTATTAGGGAACAATTTAGAAAAATCAGAGCTTCAAAAACTGAAAACTATTAACTTCAATAACAAGTATCAAAATCTTAGAACGACACAAGATATTAACGATTGAGACTGCATTAGTTACAATGTTCCAGACTCTACATTTATTACACAAGAGAAAAATAAAAGATGAAAGTAAACTGAAAAAAGAAGGACAAAAGATTAGCAATTAACAGCCTTTCAATGATGAAATTTCTAGAGCTGGAGCGCAAGCTCAAATTGGAGAAGGGGAGCACAAGCTCAAATTGGAGAAGGCAGGGGTAGGAAAGTGCACTTGTGCTTTTCAAATGCACCACTCCTCTAAAATTTTACTTAATCCATTTAGGGAAACCGTGGAAAACCTAAATCTGCAATGCCAGATCTGAATCTGGGCCCCAGTCCTCCTGAATATGAGACCAGTGTCTTAGCAATGTGCCAGCTTGGTATGCAACAGACAAGTCGCAGACTTGGAAACTAAATGTCAAGACTGGAAATAATGAAACCAGACACATCCAAAAGAACAGACACCTTGCATTCATATAATTGGTTCACCTAGATGGGCAATGGATGCACGTTCTTCAGTGCAGATGCAAAAGTACGTCTGACCTCCTGCGGGAATCTCAGAGTAGCGAACATGGGAGAAATGGACAGGGACTGTGGATAGATGGTGCTCGGTGGGAATGTGGGTCGGCAGTGAGGCATGCCAAGATAGTCCATGCAGTTGCGATGAACATTGTGTCTAGGTGTCACACTGGTTAATGCACCTGTCTAGTAAGGAGGAGACCCCTGGTTCGAATCCCAGTCCAGCACACATTTTCACTTGTTGCTGCTGATTCCAATTTTCCAATGCGCGTGACATTAGTAATCCCTTCCATTTCCCGTGCTTTCTGCCACCTCCCCCTTCAATTTACATATAAAGTACTATTTGGCAAAGCAAAATGATTACACGGTCAGGTTTGCAGCACCATTGTGTTTATGTCCAAGAAGTGTGGAGGGGAGGGAGTAATGATGTACACTCCAGTAATATTAAAAGTGCAGCACTGTGACACGCTACATATCTGTATGTGCCACTGAATGAAGTACCTGTTTACAACATGAGCAGAAACAGAACATACAGTTTATCTCACCTTGGCTGCTCACAATGCTTTGGTGGCATTATCCATAAAATTACCTTCTCCACTGACACTGCTATCTTCATCAGCCATATCTGTTCATTCATCATATGCTGCTTCAGTCATGGATGATAACGCCGATCCTTTGTTCAAAGCTATGCCACCTGATTTTATTACATTTTCAGTTTTTTCTCCTCTCAAAGTACCTCTGCCCCAGAAGTCAGCACACACTATTTTGGTATGATACACAGTCTTTCAATTCTTATAATGTCACAAAATTAATTAAATGCTAATGTCACAGAAGTGTGAGCAAACTGCTGTGTGATGTAATGATTAGTGTTTTTGGTTATTAATGCCAAATTCCTAGCTCAAATCCCTGTAATGAACTCAAATTTTTCTCTGGTTGAAAGATCTGGAAGGAGACCCACTCAGCCTTGTGAGGCCAACTGAAAAGCCGCTTTTATATAAAAAGCAGCACAACTGATGCCCAAGTCGTTGAAGTACCGTTACTTGAAACAGTTTGCATCAGGCTAGATGGCACATGACATTTATTATGTAGCAGTAAAAGCATCAGCTGTTAGTCTCCCATGTATTGATGACTTATTGACTAATCCATTGTTAAGTATGGGCTGTTGGAAGCCAGTGAAGACACTCCAAGACAGGAAAGAGAGACAAAATGCAGAGGGCAGGTGGAAATTGTAGCGTTTAGATTTCAGGAGGTAAACAGTAATGGGAGAGACATCTGGACTTGCAGAGACTCCAGGCAGCTGTTCCAGGACAGGAATTTCAGTTCAGAGAATTAATTGGTTAAGTGTCACAGTAAATGGCAATCTCAAAATGGCACATTTTAGCATATGCAGCAAGCTCGTACTTACTCCTGAGAACAGCAGTGCCAGTGGATTCACACAAGTGGGGCAGGAAATGAATTAAACTGCTGGAACTGTAGTGCCTACCCCTGAGAAACAGTCTTCGCTCGTAGGGTGGGCCAAAGCAACGTAAAACACTGTTGTTGCTAGCATTTTAGGAAGAGTAGTGAGGTTCAGTTTCTAGTTTAACACTGTTTCTATAAAACATAAGTGTTTGTTAGCGTAGAGGCCAGGAACATTCCTACCCATAGAGTAGGAGAAGGGAAAGCATCTGAGGGTGGTTGGCCACAGCATCAGGGAGGTGCAGAGCCACATGTCAGACTGGTTGATGTTTATAAAGTGCCAGTGGATTTGCGCACTGATGATTGATAGAGAGAACTGTCTGTCATAATTATCCTTTAAAAACTCTTGTTTTTATTCAAAAGAATGCTTAGTCAGACTGTCAGGACATCAACTCTGTGTTCCTCAACAAGTCTGTTTTCTCACTTGGAGTGCCCCCTCAAATGTTTGTACCTTATGATGATTGTAGTGACTACTGTTTCTGTTAGATCTCAACCCACGGATTCAGATACTGACATCTGTTGTGCCAAAAGTCAAATTATTTGCTTTTTCTAATGCTTAGACATAGCCTTCAGTGCACTAGTTAGTACGAATGCAATAAGTACATATATTTCAGACCTTTGACTTATTTAAACTTGTGTAAAGTATTCTTATAATTACTTGCCATCATGGGAAGCTTTTTACCTTCCTGCATTTACTCCTAACTGCTCAGTAACTGCAGACTGACCTGCAATCCCCTTTAAGTTCTCAAAGTCTTCCTCTATCCTATGCCACAACAAGACATACCAGTACAAGACATATGTAAACAATTTATGGAGCAAGGTGAGGGGTAGTTTATGTGATTTTTGAGATCGATGGGTAGTTCACATATATTCAGACCGAGCCCAATGTCATGACTGGACTGATATAATTGAAACTCTATTAAAAGCATCACATGCGCTCCAGTGAGAACAGATGGAGCAAGAAGAGTATAAGGAAGAATCAGATGTCCGGACAATGGAAAATGCGGACAGGGCAGACCATCCTCACAACTGCATGACGTCATGGAAGGCATGGGAATGGCTGAGCAACAACGTACTGTAACAGGGGCCTTAGTCCTGAGAGGCCGCCATGGCAACAGCTCAGCTGTGATGGCAGCAGAGGCAGCACGGTCCTGAGGGCACAAGGCATCTTTGTGAGTTCCAGCAATGTCCACGCAAACTACATGCAGTGACCAGCAACTCAGCGGGCAATGGCCCTGCACAGGAGAGCAAAGCAACACTGTGGGAGTTGTGCAGTCACGTCCCTCATAGCACAGCATACCCACAATGACACACACTAAGTGGCTATGAAATTCCTGCTTGTCTCTGTACAACTCTTCAGTAGACAAAGTAAGTCACAGCCTCATCTGACATTACAAATGCCAGGGATG
Source organism: Schistocerca serialis cubense (assembly GCF_023864345.2). NCBI lineage: Eukaryota > Metazoa > Arthropoda > Insecta > Orthoptera > Acrididae > Schistocerca > Schistocerca serialis. Next base: position 371,626,616 of record NC_064638.1, read on the forward strand.
GAGCAGCAGATAACATTAACATCAGTGATGCCCTTAAACTTATTCTCCAGGATTTCAATGGTACAAAATCTGCATTCAATGAATTTATAAACACTGTGGGCATTGCTTTTGAACTAGTGCATGAAGTGGGCCATCCAATACATTAAAATTTGTAAATACCCATATTGGGGTCCTACATGGAGTGAAGTACTCACGGATAGAAGTAAAAAAATTGTTCAAAAATTATGCATGTACATATACCTTGGACTTCTATGCCTTTAAAAAGGATTCCAGTAAACAATCAAAGAGAGAATCAATTGCAGACTGGGAAAGTGAAGTAGATTTGCTTCAATTTCAATTTTGTGAGGCTGCCCATGGTGCAATGCCAGAGTAAGAAACTGGCAAGATTTTTGGCATAAGTGGGAGTATTAAGCAGAGCAGTAGTCATTCAGAGAATCTTTGATGAGCACATAAAGTATAATCGGCTCACGCGAGTAGAGAATCAGAGACTTCAAAAACAGTCAGAGTCCCTCTAAGAAAGTGAAGCTAATTGTGTGTTTCAAGTGCCACAGGCTAGGGCACATGGCTAGTGAGTGTACCAACAACATGTGGTGTTGTTGTTGTTGTCTTCAGTCCTGAGACTGGTTTGATGCAGCTCTCCATGCTACTCTATCCTGTGCAAGCTTTTTCATCTCCCAGTACCTACTGCAACCTACATCCTTCTGAATCTGCTTAGTGTATTCATCTCTTGGTCTCCCCCTACGATTTTTACCCTCCACGCTGCCCTCCAATACTAAATTGGTGATCCCTTGATGCCTCAGAACATGTCCTACCAACCGATCCCTTCTTCTGGTCAAGTTGTGCCACAAACTTCTCTTCTCCCCAATCCTATTCAATACTTCCTCATTAGTTATGTGATCTACCCATCTAATCTTCAGCATTCTTCTGTAGCACCACATTTCGAAAGCTTCTATTCTCTTCTTGTCCAAACTACTTATCGTCCATGTTTCACTTCCATACATGGCTACACTCCATACGAATACTTTCAGAAATGTCTTCCTGACACTTAAATCAATACTGGATGTTAACAAATTTCTCTTCTTCAGAAACGCTTTCCTTGCCATTGCCAGCCTACATTTTATATCCTCTCTACTTCTACCATCATCAGTTATTTTGCTCCCCAAATAGCAAAACTCCTTTACTACTTTAAGTGCCTCATTTCCTAATCTAATTCCCTCAGCATCACCCGACTAAATTAGACTACATTCCATTATCCTTATTTTGCTTTTGTTGATGTTCATCTTATATCCTCCTTTCAAGACACTGTCCATTCCATTCAACTGCTCTTCCAAGTCCTTTGCTGTCTCTGACAGAATTACAATGTCATCGGCGAACCTCAAACTTTTTATTTCTTCTCCATGAATTTTAATACCTACTCCGAATTTTTCTTTTGTTTCCTTTATTGCTTGCTCAATATACAGATTGAACAACATCGGGGACAGGCTACAACCCTGTCTTACTCCCTTCCCAACCACTGCTTCCCTTTCATGCCCCTCGACTCTTATAACTGCCATCTGGTTTCTGTACAAATTGTAAATAGCCTTTCGCTCCCTGTATTTTACCCCTGCCACCTTTAGAATTTGAAAGAGAGTATTCCAGTCAACATTGTCAAAAGCTTTCTCTAAGTCTACAAATGCTAGAAACGTAGGTTTGCCTTTCCTTAATCTTTCTTCTAAGATAAGTCGTAAGGTCAGTATTGCCTCACGTGTTCCAGTGTTTCTACAGAATCCAAACTGATCTTCCCCGAGGTTGGCTTCTACTAGTTTTTCCATTCATCTGTAAAGAATTCGTGTTAGTATTTTGCAGCTGTGACTTATTAAGCTGATAGTTCGGTAATTTTCACATCTGTCAACACCTGCTTTCTTTGGGATTGGAATTATTATATTCTTCTTGAAGTCTGAGGGTATTTCACCTGTTTCATACACCTTGCTCACCAGATGGTAGAGTTTTGTCAGGACTGGCTCTCCCAAGGCCGTCAGTAGTTCCAATGGAATATTGTCTACTCCGGGGGCCTTGTTTCGACTCACGTCTTTCAGTGCTCTGTCAAACTCTTCACGCAGTATCGTATCTCCCATTTCATCTTTATCTACATCCTCTTCCATTTCCATAATATTGTCCTCAAGTACATCGCCCTTGTATAGACCCTCTATATACTCCTTCCACCTTTCTGCTTTCCCTTCTTTGCTTAGAACTGGGTTTCCATCTGAGCTCTTAATATTCATACAAGTGGTTCTCTTTTCTCCAAAGGTCTCTTTAATTTTCCTGTAGGCAGTATCTATCTGACCCCTAGTGAGATAAGTCTCTACATCCTTACATTTGTCCTCTAGCCATCCCTGCTTAGCCATTTTGCACTTCCTGTCGATCTCATTTTTGAGACGTTTGTATTCCTTTTTGCCTGTTTCACTTACTGCATTTTTATATTTTCTCCTTTCATCAATTAAATTCAATATTTCTTCTGTTACCCAAGGATTTCTACTAGCCCTCGTCTTTTTACCTACTTGATCCTCTGCTGCCTTCACTACTTCATCCCTCAAAGCTACCCATTCTTCTTCTACTGTATTTATTTCCCCCATTCCTGTCAATTGCTCCCTTATGCTCTCCCTGAATCTCTGTACAACCTCTGGTTCTTTTAGTTTATCCAGGTCCCATCTCCTTAAATTTCCACCTTTTTGCAGTTTCTTCAGTTTTAATCTACAGGTCATAACCAATAGATTGTGGTCAGAGACCACATCTGCCCCTGGAAATGTCTTACAATTTAAAACCTGGTTCCTAAATCTCTGTCTTACCATTATATAATCTATCTGATACCTTTTAGTATCTCCAGGGTTCTTCCATGTATACAATCTTCTTTCATAATTCTTAAACCAAGTGTTAGTTATGATTATGTTGTGCTCTGTGCAAAATTCTACCAGGCGGCTTCCTCTTTCATTTCTGTCCCCCAATCCATATTCACCTACTATGTTTCCTTCTCTCCCTTTTCCTACACTTGAATTCCAGTCACCCATGACTATTAAATTTTCGTCTCCCTTCACAATCTGAATAATTTCTTTTATTTCATCATACATTTCTTCAATTTCTTCGTCATCTGCAGAGCTAGTTGGCATATAAACTTGAACTACTGTAGTAGGTGTGGGCTTCGTATCTATCATGGCCACAATAATGCGTTCACTATGCTGTTTGTAGTAGCTTACCCGCATTCCTATTTTCCTATTCATTATTAAACCTACTCCTGCATTACCCCTATTTGATTTTGTGTTTATAACCCTGTAGTCACCTGACCAGAAGTCTTGTTCCTCCTGCCACCGAACTTCACTAATTCCCACTATATCTAACTTCAACCTATCCATTTCCCTTTTTAAATTTTCTAACCTACCTGCCCGATTAAGGGATCTGACATTCCACGCTCCGATCCGTAGAACGCCAGTTTTCTTTCTCCTGATAACGACATCCTCTTGAGTAGTCCCCGCCCGGAGATCCGAATGGGGGACTATTTTACCTCCGGAATATTTTACCCAAGAGGACGCCATCATCATGTAATCATACAGTAAAGCTGCATGCCCTCGGGAAAAATTACGGCTGTAGTTTCCCCTTGCTTTCAGCCGTTCGCAGTACCAGCACAGCAAGGCCGTTTTGGTTATTGTTACAAGGCCAGATCAGTCAATCATCCAGACTGTTGCCCTTGCAACTACTGAAAAGGCTGCTGCCCCTCTTCAGGAACCACACGTTTGTCTGGCCTCTCAACAGATACCCCTCCGTTGTGGTTGCACCTACGGTACGGCTATCTGTATCGCTGAGGCACGCAAGCCTCCCCACCAACGGCAAGGTCCAAGGTTCATGGGGGGGGTATTCTGTGAAAAACAAGAAGCAGGGTAATGACAGCACAGCATAAAATTAGTTGCCTTATGCTGAACTGGGAAAAATATTTGAAGTTCACAGTGAAAATAAAAATGAGTTTGCAGTGCTGACAGCTGTTTTAGATCTAGGAATAGCTCAGGCACTACAAGTGAAGCACAAGTTTCACTGGCAGGAGAGGAACTGGATATTCCCTTTGCCAGTTCAACTGATAGACTTCTTCACGAAGTATTGCATAGTAATTAATTACGGCAAAGTAAAACCTGTGGTTCAGGGCCAAGCCAGTTAAACTATGTACAGGGATAAAAATGCTGGGTGCAAGTACACAGGGGTGGAGGCTTAGAAAGCCACTAACATGTTTTTAAACTGTGAAGTGTGTATGCACTAGAGTTAATATTTCTCTGAATCACACAGAGGAGACAGTAAACAAAAGTAAGCCAAAGAAATGGCTAAGTAAACAAGGTACTCGTATATCGGTAGGCAGACGTGTCACCAACAAGAAATGAAAGCTGCAGAGCCTAAGGAAGATCATATGGCTAAAATAAAAAGTTAGGTCCTCATGACGAGAGGATTTTGAGGATAAAAGGTGCGGATGTTGCAGGAAGGCACGCACCAACCAGAAATACTGGCGAGAGTATGAGAAAGCTCTCGTTTGATTGCTGTGTTAATACATGAGAGGAGGTGGTTTCTATTAAGATGCCTCAAATTAAAGTGGCAGAAGTTCCGCAGTATAACACAAGTCTAAAGCAGACTGTATGTAAGGTAGAATAACTCTGGAGTGAGAAAAAAGTCGAGTGACGCCAAGCAAGAGCACATGTTCCAAGTGCTAAAAGAGAAGTTTTTCAACCTCCCTGTATTACTGTACCCCGATTTTTGTAAAAAGTTTATAATCCTGACTGACACAAGCAATTGGCACTGTTCTTAGACAAGGGGAGGTAGGTAAAGACCTCGTTGCATACACATCCAGAACTCTAAACAATGCTGAATAAACTTATAGCACAACTGAAAAAGAGTTATCAGCCATAGTTTGGGCAGTCCAACATTTCAGCTTGTATGTGTTTGGCCATAAGTTTACCATGTGTACAGATCGTAAACCACTGCAGTGGCTCACAAATATTAGCAATCTGTCCTTACATTTAAAGTGGCTCACAAATATTAGCAATCTGTCCTTACATTTAAAGAAGTTCAGACTAAAATCAGAGGAGTGTGATTGCAAAATTGTACACAAAAAGAGCAAAAATGAGCAGGTAGCTGATGCACTGGTTAGAATAAGGGAGATACAGTCAGCTGATGCCAAAACTGGGGAAAATGAAAGGCAGGAAAAGTCAACAGTCAAGGAAAATGAATGGCAGGAGATTACTGCTGAAGAAAAAGTGGAAATTTTGCGGCAATTCCATGATGCACCCATAGATGGTCATCACGGAATCACAAGAACATAATTTTAAAAAAAAATTTTTAAAAAAAGATGACACAATTACCGTTGGTTGCACCACCAACATCAAGGGGTATTTAGTAAATGTGATATTGATATTGTCGGTCCATTGATGGTAAAACACAGAAATAATAAGTACATAGTAACACTAAAGGACGCTGCAACAAAGTCCATAGTAGCAGAACTGATATAAAAGCAGGGTTCAGGTACAGTGGCTCATATCCTTGAGGAAATAATCATTTTGAGATGTGGGAAACTGTCGGTAATACTGAGTGACACTACAGAAAGCGAGCAGATTGTAAAAGACTGGTAGGCTACACACTACTTCTTACAATCTCCAGTCAAATGGAGCATTGGAAAGAGTACATACAAATACAGTGGAATTTCTGAGTCACTGCATCAACAGGGTGCAATCAGATTGCAACCAACGGTTCCAATTTGTGGTATTTGTGTATAATACCACTCCCCAGAGCATAAAAAATTAAACATCACAAGTTGTTTTTCAGCACACAATGTAACATACTGTGTGCATTGCAAAGAGGTGCCACAGGTGTCAGTTATAATTACAACATTACGAACTTGAATTTAAAGAGATCAGACAGATGCACCAATATGCCATGGATTATCACAAACGGTGTAAAGAGAACAATTAGGAGTACTATGATAGAGATCAGAATTCAAAAGATTTTAAAACAGGTGATCAAGTTCTATTATACAATGAAAGAGTTAGAAGGGGCAGAAAGCATAAGCCAGATACACAGCGACACTGTGGTAAGGCCAAAAAAGCTGAAATGTGGTCATTAGTTGAAAGAGAAACAAATTTTTAATGGTGCATGCCAATAGATTAAAGGAGTTCTACTAAAATAGAAGTTTTATTTGAATTTCAGATGAAGAAACTGACGAGTGTGTTGCGTCTGATGAACTGTATTGCAGCGGTATAGACCATTGGACAATATCAGGGTTTTGGCAAAGATAAGTTTCCTTTGTCACCAGGCTTATGTTACAATAGTTACAGCAAAGTACAAATTTATAGTGTGAAATGGAAAATCTGTAGCTATGCCCATTTCAGGGAGCTTCATGGAAAATCTAATAAGGCAGAGAGACTGACACATTTATCTGTAGGTTATTTTTAAAAAAGATAACAAGTTTGGGAATAAGTGAGCAAGAAAGTACAACCATAGAACAAACCTTAGAATGGCATGTGATAAATATCAAGACTTTGCAAGATCTAACTGGACTACTAACAAAACGTGAAATACAGAGGAAATGAGGTGTCTTAAATTTCATGGGGGAAATTAGTAAAATGTTGTCTGGGATATTAGGTACACAGGACGCCTTACATTTCAATTCAAATATTGATTTAATTGAAAATGAAAAGAGGTAACTGCTTAAGTTGACCAAAGAGCAAGTAACAGTCAAAGCAACTTTAAAAAGTTTGAGTCACACAGTAGCTAACCTTCATGGTAACAAGGAAATCACTGTCAAGACTGTGGAAAGGCTTCATGGATACTTGAATGAATTTGCTAATAGCACTGATCAGATGATACAGTTTTTAAGCTGTGATGACTACTTTCAATGAACAGTTAATACAATTGGTATCAATACATAATGAGTCAGAGCAAATGCACAGAAAGAAACACTGCAACCTCACTTAATAATTCAGTACAAATAGTTAAATACTTGCATTTTATTTGGAATGACATTACAGACAAGGAGTCCCAAATTGCTCTAACAGAACAGGGTGGACACCAGTTGTTATGCATAAGTGAGGTTGATAGGTGTTTATGTCTGGTCATATATTAAGCTGTGTACTGAATGTCCCATTAGTGGAAAATTAAGGGTTTCATTTGTACAGAGAACTACCCATACCTTCCAAAACTGAAGGAAGTCAAAATATATTCATGTACACACAACCACAGAGAGATTATATGTTAACAGACAAGCCAAAGCAGTATCATGCAAAACTGAGCAACAACTAACTGATGTGTAAAGAGATAGATCACAGTCACAAAATTTGCAAGCAAAAGTTTATTTTAATGTCCACTTATGATCATTAACCATGTGAAGCTACAATGCTTCAACTAGTATGAGAAATTCCCAAGGACTGCATTAAGAAGTTTGCAAAATTATATGGTAGTATTTGGACTCCCCTGAGTCAGGAACAATGGTTATTCATTGCCCCGAAAGGGGAAGGCTTGACAATTCTGTGTAATAACGACAAGCCAAAAGATGTACAGGCTAAAGATATATGGAAACTTAAATTTTATGGCAAATGTAAAGAATATGGAACACAGGTGTTCATATAGTCTAAACAAATAAAAATAATTAATGTGACCAATGAGGATATAGTTCTTGTTGTGGCAAGAGCGCCAATCCATTATGAGAGGAAGCCGAAAGGCACGCGTTTAAGCTCACGCAGGCTGGCGTGAGGTCTGGAAAATGACAAGGAATTGAGACTAGCAAAAAAAAGGTACGTAGCTTCTGGAATACTTAACTTTAATCCATAATTGGTGAACATCGGTCTGACGGTACATGCATCACAAGATAAATAGCAAATGATAATGGCGCCTTGCTAGGTCGTAGCAAATGACATAGCTGAAGGCTATGCTAACTATCGTCTCGGCAAATGAGAGCATAATTTGTCAGTGAACCATCGCTAGCAAAGTCGGCTGTACAACTGGGGCGAGTGCTAGGACGTCTCTCTAGACCTGCCGTGTGGCGGCGCTCGGTCTGCAATCACTGATAGTGGCGACACGCGGGTCCGACGTATACTAACGGACCGCAGCCGATTTAAAGGCTACCACCTAGCAAGTGTGGTGTCTGGCGGTGACACCACAGTTCTGGCTCTAAACATGTAGGCTGACTGCTGCTGTATAATAAACAAGGAATGGAGGAACATTTCTGAGTTGAAGTTGGACACGCCAATTAAGCATGTAATATAACAATACAGCTTAACATTTTGGTCCAAGCTGCCAGTGTTGGTAGTAGTGTGTGCAAGATATGCCTGCTTGTGTGAATGAATGTTGTGTTTTTCTGTTTCTGATGAAGGCTGTGGCTGAAGGCTTATATGTGTCTTAATTGTGTCTGTCTGCAACATAAAGGGTCATCTTTATGGTAAGTAGCAATCTATCTTCCCTATATTGTTAATATGACCTTAGTGTAGCAGCTCACAAAATAGCAGAAACAGAGGAGGAAACAGCTTTCCAAGAGCAGCATATTTACTCAGAAATGTCTTGGAATCACAATTTGTTACTGTCCCACACACGTCTTGTACTTCATTGAAAGACACTTTCAGTTGTGCCTGTCTCCAGCATAAGATGTCTTCCTTATGGTAAGTAGCAATCTATCTTTTTCTACATTGCAAATAAATATTGATGTGTAAGTGCACAGGTGACATAAAATACTGCTGTGCACAGGTGACATAAAATACTGCTGTGCATATGTATTGTGGGAAACATTTTAACCAATGATTTATATTGATGTTTCTGTGTGTTTCTAAGTGCAGTGAAAAATGAAATGAAGTTTTATGCTGATGTTTAAATGAGCAAGCAACAGTGAAGTGAAATATTAACTGTGCTAAGTGCAAAATGTAAAGAGAACTAAACTGATTACAAGAATGCATATGTCACATTTAGGGCTGACATGATCTAACCATAACAGAAGTCAGATTGCAAATTTATTGTCAATTGACTGTCAAAAAATTTTTCCTATGAGGACAAATGACATCTTTGCATCATTTTGTTAGTACAGTAAACTCCCGTTTATCCGAAATGATCGGGACGACAACTGGTTCGAATAATGAAAATTTCAGATAAACCGAAGTCCCCTTTTTCACACATTAAACACCCCAAATTGCGTCAATACCGTGAAATATGATTGTAAAATGTGCATAGGGTGTGTAGAAAGTTATTGATATGGTTGTGAATAAGCCTGCATGTTTTTAACAGAAAAAAATTGTGTTAACGTGTTAAAAAGGTGCCAAAGTATGAATGAAAACTCTAAGCTTTTAAATGCTGAATAACGAAGCAAGTTTATTTTGTGTTCTTACAGAAAAAGTCCGACTTATTTGGCAGCAGGAAAAAACAGAAGTTTTAATTTTACAACCTACTGTTCTGAATAAAAAATAAACTACTGTACAAAATTAAGAAACAAATCTAGAGATTACTCAAAGGAACGAAAAGTTTGTCTAGAGGAACTTTAAAGTAAAAACAAATAACTTTTAAATTACGGGCAATTAAGTTCTAGGACGCTTCATTAGAATTTACTTTTCAGTAAAAAAGTCTATAATTGTTTTCTGTTTTTTGGCATGAGAAGCTTTTGTTGCACCAATATATCTCCAACATTGGAAACAAACGAATTCGGGATAAGTCACCTCCTCCTGTTGGCTAATGTACTCCAGGGTAGTTTGGATCGCTTTGTAGCCAACTGTGTGAGGAATCTTTTTCTCTGCTTCATCATTAGAGACATATTCTTCTGACGCTTTCTGATTGGTCGCAACTTGGACGATTTCTTCCTCAATCAATTCAAAAAATTTGTTTTCCATCCACTCTTCAACGTCTTCGAAGATTTCGTCTTCACAACCCAGTAGCTTCTCCAGTAAATTCACCAAAATTACATCATTTTCATCTGTTTCTGGCGCGTCAGCTTGAGTTAGTGTTGCCTTCTTCTTCCCACCACTGATGAGTTGCCTTATGACCTAAGAGTTTTTCCCATGCCCTAAAGAGAGAACTCGGAGGAATTAGATTCTAAGCTTCAGCAATCCAATGGATCGATTATTTTAAGAGCTTGTACAAAATCTTTTTCAGCATCAATCGCACCGATTAAGAATTCCAGCAGCTTGCATCTGCAATGTTTTTTCATTGCCTCAAGAACATCTTTATCCATCGTAGAGATGTGACATTTGGTGAGAGAAACACAGCTTTCACAACCCCATTTGTAATCACCTGGGTGAGAAGGAGTGTTGACCACAACAAGTAGTGCTTTCCGAAGAAGTCCATTTTCCTCCATGTATTTTTCTACAGCTGGAACAAACTCTCCCTGGAACCACTCTTTGAAGATAGCACCGTTCAGCTATACCTTAGACTGATTCGTGTACCACAATGGCAAAGGTTTATCAGCTGGCTGCCATCTTAATGCTCTTGGCTTTTTGGATCTGCCAATTAAATTAGGGTGCAATTAATGATTGCCAGTGGCATTACTGCATGTGAGGACAGTAGCTCTTTCTTTGCTTTTTCTATATCCAGATGCCGTTTTTCTAGTTTAGAGACAATGGTTTCTGTTCACAACATTTTATAATTCAACCCGGTTTCATCACCGTTAATAAGTTGATCACCAGTATAACCACCTGTGTCAATGATTGTGTGCAGTTTCTTCTTAAAATCAGCAATAGTGGCTTCATCCCCGGATAATGATTTGTGCTGATGGCAATTTCATGAATGGCATGCCGCCTCTTGAACCAATCCAGCCAGCCATCACTTCTGAGGAATTCTTGCTCCTTTCCTTCAATCAGCTCATAAAAACTCTTCACTTTTTGACAAAGTACAGGACCTGAAACTGGCACACCTTTGTCTCTTATTTGTTTGTACCACAAAAACAAGGCCTCTTCTAACTGAGGATGTGCACCTTTTCTCTTTGTTTTTTGAGATTTCACTGTGCTGCCTGACACTTGGACGGAAAAATTTTTTTCAAGTTACGATCGACTTGTCTTCCAATCAGTAATCGTATTCCTACCGATGTTCAAATCCACACAACCTTCGCAGGTCGCTCACCAGCATCAATTCTCTGGAAAGTGCAAAGCTTTTGTTCCAACCAGATCACATTCTTTTTTGTTTTACACTCGTAGTCATGTTCAGTGTTTTTTTTGCTGACACTCGACTGATTCTCTTTTGGTTTTTGGCCATTTTTAAATCTGGACATTTTAAACCATGTAGCGTAAACGCGAAACATTAAATAGAAAACACACATATAAGACTTGACAACAGTCGAGGAGCACTAGACAAAGGTTTTGAATTTTGAAACCACACTGTGGCAGCCATCGCATGAAAACATTTGATACATCTATCCCCTCTCCCCTGTCCTATCCAAGACCATGCAGCAACACAACAGAGCATTGTACATTCACTATTAAATTGTTAAATGCTTGGCTTTGTCTGATGTACCAATACCAGGCAAAAAGTGTTTGCCACTGCACTCTCATTGTCGGTTTCAACAGGGCTGTCGTGCTGCATAGAGCAATACTGTATGTACTGTACATCCAGGGAGTTCCAGTAGATGGCAATGGCATGAAACCACACAATACGAAAAAGAAACACGCTAAAACTTCAACCAACACTCACACAAATTGACAACACTCAGACTTTTGACAAGTGCCAGTGCACTGATTAGCAGTAGACTGCCGGAAAACACCAGCGAATGCATGGTTCCAGGCGCAAACAAGTTGAAACTTGTCAAGTGTCAGTCTAGGTAGCCAAAAGCGTAGCTGCACGATGCGTCAGACAGCACCAATGAGAGCAGCAAAAATTGGAAAAATTTGTTCGGATAAAGCAGATTTCGGATAAACGCAATTTGGATAAATGGGAGTTTACTGTATGTTCTCTCATCTGCAAATAATGACTTTCATGGTGGGAAATCTTAAAATAGGATGGATGGAACAGTTATTCTCATAGCTTTTTGCTTACATGGAAGTCCCGTTTGGTGCAGCAAAAGGTGTGAAGTTTTTGCAAAAATAGTATTTCCTTGTACTGTTCATAATAAATAAAATGCTGTTTAATAACACACTTGCCTGTATCATCAATGAAATATTTATTGTGTCCATTTTACTTATTCTCCTTTGGGGCAGATACTTGAATACTGTTCAATGCGCCATCATTCCCTCCTTCCGTAATTTGCACACCGCTGACTTACTTATATCTGCTTGTAATCATTTGATTGCTCATTCCATTGCCTTCTCTGTCAGCAGTAAAATACTTCTCTCATTCTCAGTGTCAGTAAGATTAATGACATTAACAGCAGTTTGTCACAGTTTATTGTGAAGGTATTTTCCACTATCACTTTTAGCACCACACTGCAAGGTAATAACACACCCTAATTTGATCTGTAATATGACTGTAAATAGACCAACATAGCTCCTGCTATACTCAGGAAACCAGTTCATGTTGCAGAGTAATACCTGCAAAAGTAGGTCAAATGTACAGTGAAATTTAAGAAACGTTTTAGGGAAAATAAAAGATAGGCTCTCTGCTGACAGAGGAGGAGAGAAAAATCTAGAGAAGAAGACATCTGCAGTCCCTATCATGCTCAAAACCTTTGGAAACCCTTTATCAATGATGGAAAGCTCCAACATTTTTTAGCTGTTCTCCAACAGTCAATGCAAATGATATCTCATTATGCAGACTGTTTTTGGTGAAGTCATTAGAGAGCTTGGGCATTCACTGCACTTCTGATTAGCTGATATTCATACTGTTGCTTCTATTTAATGAAAAAACCCAGTGTCTGATACTGCTGATATCCATTGTAGTAGCTCCCAACTTCACTCATTCATTTAAATCTGGGTTCTACCTGCAGAACAGAGTAATTTCATCAGAAACCAATGTGTGATTCACATACCAGCAGTGTCCATTTTCTCAAACCCTTCTTCGGTGCATTCTGTTGCAGGGAGATGCTTGTGCAAGGTTATTGTAATGACTGAAGCAATTTCATAAAATCACTACATATGCATTAACTGACAATATTGTGAGAAAACTCGACACTCATATAGAAAGCTCAAGAAATTTTGCACAGTAGCAGCTGCACTTCAGATTTCTGCCATGAGAGTGCAGGAGTGACCAATTTGGCAAGATGGTGGCAGGCATCAAGAAAATTTATGTTGACCTTGAAATGCATTAACATCAGTATGCCGCAATGGTGCAATGAAACTTCAGAATAAAGTTCAACAAATATCCACTAATTGCCAACTCCATTTGGCAATGATATGCACACTTTAAATTTTCAGTATACATCTGCAAGGGCAAATCAATGGGCTGACATATAGCAAGCGAAGAAATTGTTGACAGCATGCAGGAGAGTTTCGCATGAAGCCCACAGAAATTTATGAACAGAGCAAGCAGAGAGCTGAACATATCACAGCTGACCATCTGGAAAATCTTAAGGAAATTGAAATTGAAGCCTCCCGCTTGCAATTGCTACAAGCCCTGAATCCTGAAGACAAAATCAGATACTCTGGATTTTCAACACAGTTGTAGAAGTTTATGGAAGAGGATGAGTTTTGTGAGAAATTCATTTTCAATGATGAAGCAACATCTTTGTGACAGGCACAATGTGTGAATCTGGGGGACAGAGAATCCCAACACTATCATGCAGAACACTCAGGTTTCAACAAAAGTTAATGTGTTCTGTGCAGTCTCACAGCTTAAAGTTAGGGTCTATTTTTCTTCTGCTAAAAGATCGTTACAGGACATTTGTATCTGGACATGGTGGAAAACTGGCTCATGCCACAACTTGAGCCTGACATGTGGACCTCATCTACCAACAGGATGGTGCTCCACTCCACTTCGATCATGATGTTTGCGAATTCCTAAACAGGAAACTGAGAAATCGATTGATCGGTCAAGGTGGGTTGATGATCAGCAATTCATGTCAAGGCCTCACGATCTACATCATCATCATCATCATTTAAGACTGATTATGCCTTTCAGCATTCAGTCTGGAGCATAGCCCCCTTATAAAATTCCTCCAAGATCCCCTATTCGGTGCTAACATTGGTGCCTCTTCTGATGTTAAACCTATTACTTTAAAATCATTCTTAACCGAATCCAGGTACCTTCTCCTTGGTCTGCCCCGACTCCTCCAACCCTCTACTGCTGAACCCATGAGTCTCTTGGGTAACCTTGCTTCTCCCATGCGTGTAACATGACCCCACCATCTAAGCCTGTTCGCCCTGATTGCTACATCTATAGAGTTCATTCCCAGTTTTTCTTTGATTTCCTCATTGTGGACACCCTACTACCATTGTTCCCATCTACTAGTACCTGCAATCATCCTAGCTACTTTCATATCCGTAACCTCAACCTTGTTGATAAGGTAACCTGAATCCACCCAGCTTTCGCTCCCATACAACAAAGTTGGTCGAAAGATTGAACGGTGCACAGATAACTTAGCCTTGGTACTGACTTCCTTTTTGCAGAAGAGAGTAGATCGTAGCCGAGCGCTCACTGTATTAGCTTTGCTACACCTCGCTTCCAGTTCTTTCACTATGTTGCCATCCTGTGAGAATATGCATCCTAAGTACTTGAAACCGTCCACCTGTTCTAACTTTGTTCCTCCTATTAGCACTCAATCCATTTATATTTCTTTCCCACTGACATTACTTTCGTTTTGGAGATGCTAATCTTCATACCATAGTCCTTACATTTCTGACCTAGCTCTGAAATATTACATCGCAAACTTTCAATCGAATCTGCCATCACAACTAAGTCATCCGCATATGCAAGACTGCTTATTTTGTGTTCACATATCTTAATCTCATCCAGCCAGTCTATTGTTTTCAACATATGATCCATAAATAATATGAACGACAGTGGAGACAGGTTGCAGCCTTGTCTTACCCCTGAAACTACTCTGAACCATCAAATCAATTTACCGTCAACTCGAACTGCTGCCTGACTATCCATGTAAAGACCTTTAATTGCTTGCAAAAGTTTGCCTCCTATTCCATAATCTCGTAGAACAGACAATAACTTCTTCCTAGGAACCCAGTCATATGCCTTTTCTAGATCTATAAAGCATAGACACAATTCCCTGTTCCACTTATAACACTTCTCCATTATTTGCCGTAAGCTAAAGATCTGGTCCTGACAACCTCTAAGAGGCCTAAACCCACACTGATTTTCATCCAATTGGTCCTCAACTAATACTCGCACTTTCCTTTCAACAATACCTGAGAAGATTTTACCCACAACACTGATTAAAGAGATACCTCTGTAGTTGTTACAATCTTTTCTGTTTCCATGTTTCAAGATTGGTGCGATTACTGCTTTTGTACAGTCTGATGGCACCTGTCCCGACTCCCAGGCCATTTCGATTATCCTGTGTAGCCATTTAAGACCTGACATTCCACTGTATTTGATGAGTTCCGACTTAATTTCATCCACCCCAGCTGCTTTATTGCACTGCAATCTATTGACCATTTTCTCCACTTCCTCAAATGTGATCCTACTTCCATCATCATTCCTATCCCATTCTACCTCGAAATCTGAAACATTACTGATCGTATTTTCACCTACATTGAGCAACTCTTCAAAATATTCCCTCCATCTGCCCAAGGCATCCACAGGATTCACCAGCAGTTTTCCTGACCTGTCCAAAATACTTGTCATTTCCTTCTTACCTCCCTTTTGAAGACTGCTAATTACACTCCAGAATGGTTTTCCAGCAGCTTGACCCATAGTCTCCAACCTGTTTCCAAAGTCTTCCCAAAATTTCTTCTTTGATGCTGCAATTATCTGTTTGGCTTTGTTTCTTTCTTCAACATAACTTTCTCTGTCTACCTGAGTTCTAGTATGTAGCCATTTTTGATATGCCTTCTTTTTCCTTTTACAGGCTGCCTTGACTGTGTCATTCCGCCAAGCTGTTTGCTTCATCCTACTTTTACACACTACTGTTCCAAGGCATTCTTTAGCCACTTCTAGTTCTGTGTCCTTGTACCTTGTCCATTCCTTTTCCAATGACTGTAATTGACTACATTCAACTAACTGGTACCTTTCTGAGATCGCTTTTATGTACTTGTGCCTGATTTCCTTATCCTGAAGTTTCTCCACTCTTATCCTCCTACATATGGACCTGACCTCCTGCACTTTCGGCTTCACAATCCCAATTTCACTGCAGATTAAATAATGATCAGTGTCAGCAAAGAATCCCCTGAATACGTGTGTGTCCCTCACAGCCTTCCTCAATTCCTGATCTGTTATTATATAGTCAATGACAGATCTGGTTCCCCTGCCTTCCCAAGTATACCGGTGAATGTTCTTATGTTTAAAAAAGGAGTTTTTGATTACTAAGCCCATACTGGCACAGAAATCCAAGAGTTGTTTCCCGTTCCTGTTGGCCTCCATATCCTCTCCAAATTTACCCATAACCTTTTCATACCCTTCTGTTCGATTTCCAATCCTGGCATTAAAATCACCCATGAGCAGAACACTGTCCTTGTCCTTTACTCTAACAACTACATCACTGAGTGCCTCATAAAAACTATCCATCTTATCTTGATCTGTCCCTTCACAATGCGAATATACTGACACAATCCTAATTTTCTTGCTAGACACTGTCAAATCTATCCACATCAGTCATTCGTTTACATACCTTATTGCAACTACGCTGGGTTCCATTTCTTTCTGGATGTAAAGCCCTACACCCCATTGTGCTATTCCTGCTTTGACTCCTGACAGGTAGACTTTGTATTCTCCCACTTCCTCTTCTTTCTCACCCCTTACCCGAATGTCACTAACAGCTAAAACGTCCAGCCCCATCTTACTTGCAGCCTCTGCCAGCTCTACCTTCTTCCCAGAGTAGCCCCCATTGATATTAATAGCTCCCCATCTCATTACCATTTGTTTGCCAAGTCGTATCTTAGGAGTCCCTGGTTTGTCAATTAGAGGTGGGACTCCATCACCTCCAAAGGTCCGAGGCATTTTGCTCTGATTGTTGCCAGCATCATATTTAAAGTACCAGGGAAGCAGGTTGCTAGCCTTACTTGCCCCGAGTCCCATTGGATTTTACCCCTAACGGTTGAGGGACTAACCGGTGGATTTGGTAGTCTTTGCCATATGAGCACAAAGGTGACCATGACTCAGAATATGTCTGAGATGCCCAGCCTTATTCCAAAGTATCTGGTAAATACTTGGCCACTCATACATTACCCATGGTTCATGAACTAGGACATGACTACAGGAACCCACACCATGAACCACCTACACCCACGCAATTTTTTTGAGTGAAGTTATGTGAAAGATTAGGTATTTACACCTCCTCTAAACTCAAACTTACCATACTGTGAGCTCATATCAACAGGGTTTTTAACAGATTGACAGGGACACACTAAGCCAGACTTGGGGAGAACTTGCAGTGGTATGGGGTACCTTCCGCCTTGCATCAAACAGTGGCTTGCAGAGTATTTATGTATATGTAGATGTTATAAACTTGATATCTGCAGTGTCAGTAGGGGCGGGATTGCACCAATAAAAAAAGCTCATTAGAGTAATGAAATTTTGGGAATACATTTGTCTATGTAACTTTTTTTATGTGATTAAAATTTCAAGATCATAGATTAATGTAAGTCACTGCAAATGAGACATGCTGGTACATTAATAACCAGTGTAATTACCAGACTGTTGAATTCAAGCATGCAAACATGCACGCATTGTGTTGTAAAGGCACCATCTGTCAGTTTGGGCGAAGGAATTCCATGCCTGTTGCACTTGGTTAGTCAAGACAGCGATGGGTACTGCTGGTTGTGGATGACGCTGGAGTTGTCATCCGATTATGTCCCATATGTGCTCAATTGGAGATCTTGTGATCGTGCAGGCCAAGGCAATATGTCGATGGTCCATAGAGCATGTTGGGTTACAATAGCAGTTGGTGGGTGAGCATTATCCTGTTGGAAAACACTCGCTGGAATCTGTTCATGAATGGCAGAACAACAGGTTGTATCACCAGACTGACATGCAAATTTGCAGTAAAAATGTATCGGATAACCATGAGAGTGATCCTGCTGCCATCTGAAATTGCACCTCAGACCACTACTCCAGGTGCAGGTCCAGTATGTCTAGCATGGATAAAGGTCGTGAGCCAGTCCTCAACTGGCCTCCTCCTAACCAACACTCAGTGAGCACTAGCACCAAGGCAAAACCAGCTTTCATCAGAAAACACAACAGACATCCACTCTGCCCTCCAATGGGTTCATGCTTGATACCACTGAAGTTGCAAATGGTGGTGGTCTGGAGCCAGTGGAATGCACTCTACGGAGCACTTGGATTGGACCTGTCCTTGATGTAACTGATTTGTAACAGTTCATTGTGTCACTGTGCTGCCAACCGCTGCTCAAATTGCTGCTGCAGATGCAGTACAATGTGCCACAGCCAATACACTGAACACGATGGTCTTCCCTCTCCGTAGTGCCATGTGGCTGACCAGAGCCTGGCCTTCTTGCAACTGTACATCCTTGTGGGAACCACTACCAGCAACCATGTACAGTGGCTACATTCCTGCCAAGTTTTTTCTGTAGTACTGCAGATGGAACATCCAACTTCTCACAGCCCTATTACATGACCCTGTTCGACCACAGAAAGGTGTTGATGGCGTCTTTTTTGCCTTCACAGTATTTTTGCACTGTAATATAGCTACAATAAACCTGTGAAATTGCTTCAATCATTTATAATAACCTAGTATTTCAAATGAGGGTAGAAGGATATTACAGTACTGGCATACACATACAATCTCTCACATATTAGCTTCTCTACAAGTCTGTGACACCAATTATGAGTAGCTATTTAAGTAATAACATTACAGTAACTTCCTGATGGAGCTATACACTACAGGTTCATTACGTGGTACATACGCAACACACTTTCAAAGCATTCACTTACTGGTGTAGTTCGATAACACAAGCTTGTTAACAACACACAAGTAAACGCCTTGCAGTGCATTCAAGAGTTAAAAAATACAAATGACTTATAACCCTAAAACCTTATTACCTTATTTTCACCTCTTATTCCACAGGCAATATTCGGATCAGCTGAAAAAAAAAAAATCAATAAAATTTGTGTTACTGATGCTATATTTTGAAATTTATTACAGCAACACAAAAAGCAGAGAAACAAAAGAAAAAAAAAAGAAACATACCACCAGCATTTAACAAAACACTCAAGCAGCGGGAATTATCTGTAGTTGCTGCTGCGTGAAGAGGAGTTCGACCCCAAGAATCTTGACTGTTTATGTGTGCAACCTGTTCTCCACGCAATAAATCTTCCAACAATTCGGCATTATCCCATAATGCTGCCTGCAGAAAGAATAACTTACAATTACTGACTAACAATAGGGATATTTCACAAAATATACGGATTACAAAATACCACTCATGTTTCACATGTTGATATATGTATTTAATGAAATTTTCTAATGTATATAAATCATACAAAAGAAGAAAACAAAGTTAATACCAAAACACACAAATAAGAATACTGCATATACAATACACAGTTAGCTCAGGCCACGAGTATTTGGTATAATACTAAATTCACATTGTGTCAGTTTCACTAAATTCTCTGGCTAAAACTAAACTGACTTGCCATTAAACTACGCCAATATGTCACTTCACTGCAGTAAAAGTATTCAAGAAAGAAGCATGAAATTATCCTCTATGAAACCTACAGACAGAAGACACAACATAAATATTAACTATTTAGTACATGGTACTTTTAATGTTCTTACGCAGAAAAAAGATAGAACAAATCACATACTTTCTGTACCCGGAAAGCTTAGTGACATGGAAGGAAAGCTGTACAAAGGAATTAAGGAGGAGACTATCTGTGGCAAAGAAAGCATTTGAAAAGGTGAAGCACTTGCTAAAAGCTAGAAGATTTCCAATAGAGCCAAGGAAAATATCTGCGAAAAGTTACACCGGAAGTGGAACATTATACAGCAGTGAACAGTGGACAGTAAAATATTTCAAAAGGTTTGAAATGTAGCTATGGAGAATATTGGTTAAGGTGAAGTGGACTGATAGACTTAAGAATGAAGAACTAATGAAGAAAATAGGGGAAGGAAAGAGATTGTTAAAATTGATCACAATGAGGAAAAACTCTTGGCTGGGACATTTACTGCATAGGAATTATCTACAACAAAGAATTATAGAGGAAAATGTGGAAGAAATGAGAGGAAGAGGTAGAAAGAGATTTGGAAGAAATGGACAAATATGATGAAGCATGATACTCAGGAAAGGACATAACAGAGAACCTCCAATTGAAATATGGGATAACAGACACATTAAAGAAGAAGAAGTCAACTGTACTAATACCTGGCAAACTAAGCAACAGCTGACAAAGCACGTAAAATGTAGAACAGATTAAATCTTTCAGTGGTGACATCATTTTAAGTTGTATATCAAAAACTTGCATTTATGGGTTTAAAAACATGGAAGTACAATCTATTTACACTCCACATCTTCCTTTAATGCCTGGGTAGCAATGTACATTGATACAATAAAAAATCATGGTAACACTTACATTTTTCAGTGTTTACGTGCAGAGACGAGGGTGATTCAAACTGGCATTACCATGTGTTAAAAATTACTCTGATTTGTCACTTAGTTTGGATGGTTTTCACCCAGATGGAGGAAGTGTAGTGTCATTCAGTGATACACTTTTTGCTTTTGGATGGGAAAATGCGTGTGATACAAGCAAAAACTCAATCCTAATTTAGGTGGCCGTTCACCACATATGACAACAGTTGGATACAAGATTATGAAAAGGATAGTTGCTACTCATCATATAGTGGAGATTCTGAGTCACAGATAGGCTGAAAGCTTTGTTTGACAGTCTTTCTGTTGTGTCTGTCTGTGACTCAGCATCTTCACTATATGATGAGTAGCAACTATCCTTTTCATAATATTGTCATTATTCCATCCTGGACTTTCATTTTTTTATTTTAACAGTTAGAAACAGTGCAACAAATTTAAATTTGGTCCAACATCTGTTTTTGATGAGGATCACCAGGATGCCCAGAAAATGAGGTTACCGTGGAAAGTGCATTGCAAATGGTATTTCCCATTTATTTCACTTATGGAGCACTGAAGGAATGACTGCTTAAATACCTGTAGTTAGTATAAATTTATCTTTACTGTCCTTATGGGACCAATACATATTGGGCTGTAGTATATTCCTATATTTATTGCTTAACATTCATTCTTGAAACTTTGTAAATAGGATTTTGCAGGATAGCTGGCACCTATCCAAGCATCTGCCAGTTCAGGTTTTTCATATCTACAAGATGTTCTCTAGTGGATCAAATGAATGTGTGACCATCCACACTGCATTTTTCTGTATACCGGGTTATCAAAAAGTCAGTATAAATTTGAAAACTTAATAAACCATGGAATAATGTAGGTAGAGAGGTAAAAATTGACATACATGCTTGGAATGACATGGGGTTTTATTAGACCACCTCAAAAAAACAAAGTTCACAAAATGTCCGACAGATGGAGCTGGACAGCAAAATGTCAGTGACTGCACATGACAATCGTGTATAAAAGGAGCTATAATTAGAGAGAGAATCAGATGCACCAGCAGTCGCAGCATGTTGACGTGGCGCTTTTAGTGAAGCTGTATTATCAGAATGGGGAATGTGCTAGTTCAGCGTTACGATCCTATCGCCATAGGAAGGGGATTCAAATGGGTAAAGGTTCGTTGACAAATGTAGCTGTGGCGAGAATGATTTCGAAGGCACGGGTCGTTTAGACGATAGACCCCGTAGTGGCCAACCGAACACAAGGCGTAATGCTGCTGAGACAGTTCAGGAAGAAATGGAGACTGTAGTTGCCTATGCACGGAGAAGTCAGCGCTCATGCAGTGGCACGTCGCACCGGCATTCCATACACTACTGTTTGGTTGGCACTTTGGCGTACCCTCCGATGCTATCTGTACAAAATCCATCGGCATCATGAACTGTTACCTAGCGATTTAGTGAAGCGGAGGGTATTTGTGGTGTGGGCATTTCAAAAGATGGCGGAAGATGACGATTGGTTGAGTAACGTGTTGTGGACCGGCGAAGCTCATTTCACACTCGAGGGTCTGTCAACGCCCACAACTGCAGAATTTGGGCTACAGAAAATCCTAGAACTGTCGTGGAAACTCCATTGCATGACGAGAAAGTTATGGTATGGGCTGGATTTACCACATCTACCGTTATCGGACCTTTTTTCTTCGAGGAAATGCGTGACTCTGGTTTTGTAACTGCTACCGTGACGGGTGAGAGGTACGCCGATATGTTACAGAATCGCATCATCCCCAGCCTGGCTGATAAACACCTGCTGGAACGTACGATGTTTATGCAGGATGGCGCTCCACCCCATATTGTTAGACGCATGAAAGATCTCTTGCGCGCGTCGTTTGGTGATGATAGTGTGCTCAGCCGCCACTTTTGTCATGCATGGCCTCCCAGGTCCCCAGACCTCAGTCCGTGCAATTATTGGCTTTGGGGTTACCTGAAGTCGCAAGTGTATCGTGATTGACCGACATCTCTAGGGAAGCTGAAAGACAACATACGACACCAATGCCTCACCATAACTCCGGACATGCTTTACAGTGCTGTTCACAACATTATTCCTCAACTACAGCTATTGTTGAGGAATGATGGTGGACATATTGAGCATTTCCTGTAAAGAACATCATATTTGCTTTGTCTTACTTTGTTATGCTAATTATTGCTATTCTGATCAGATGAAGCACCATCTGTCGGACGTTTTTTCAACTTTTGTGTTTTTTTGGTTCTAATAAAATCCCATGTTATTCCAAGCATGTGTGTCCATTTTTACCTCTCTATCTACATTACTCCGTGATTTATTCAGTTTTCAAATTTACACTGACTTTTTGATCACCCGGTACATCAATAACCGCTTACTGCCCTATTTGGTATGGGTCCCACACACCTGAGCAATGCTTTACAGTGTCTGACAAAAAGTGAAGGGCCCAAAAGACATTGTCAGATGTCAATGTAGCTTTCGATATGTACACACCATCAGCTTGTATGTAAAATGATCAGAGCTGCAATTCTCTGTAAGAGGTAGAAAGCCATCAGAGAGTGTTAGCGTTGTTCGTGCCTAATGTTGTTACCAGACCTACTAGGGTATATAGGGGTATGATGGTGTTGTGTGAACACTGTGGTGGACATGGAGACACAGTGTACTAATGTGAGACAGCATTAGCAGCACTTAACAGAGTTTGACAGTTTGAAAGGGGTCTCACAGTGAGTCTCCAGTTGTTCAGCTCTTCAAATTGGGCAATATCCACATTTGTGGGACACTCGCGTGTGATAGTGGCCCAAAGTTGGACTGCATAGGAACCAGAGGGCAGGCATGCTCATCATCAAGATTCCAGTCACTCACATCTGAGCACCTCAAGAGAGGACTGCCACATTGTGTACCAAGCACATTGCATCCCCTTAACATCTGTGCCTGTTATCTGAGAACACATAAAGGACTCTCTGCAACATTCTGAGACACCCTGCACCTCTGGTTGAAGACTAGTAGCAGCCAGACTACAGAATTATCATGTCATGCGTATGCTGCCATTAATCTACATCTACATCTACAAGGATACTCCTCAAATCACATTTAAGTGCCTGGCAGAGGGTTCAACGAACCACCTTCACAATTCTCTATTATTCCAATCTCGTATAGCGCGCAGGAAGAATGAACACCTATATCTTTCTGTAAGAGCTCTGATTTCCCTTATTTTATCTTTCTGATTGTTCCTCCCTAAGTAAGTCAGTGTCAACAAAATATTTTCGCATTTGGAGGAGAAAGTTGGTGATTGGAATTTCGTGAGAAGATTCCGTTGCAACGAAAAACGCCTTTCTTTTAATGATATCCATCCCAAATCCTGTATCATTTCGGTGACACTCTCTCCCATATTTTGCGATAATACAAAATGTACTGCCTTTCTTTGAACTTTTTCAATGTACTCAGTCAGTCCTATCTGGTAAGGATCCCACACTGCGCAACAGTACTCTAAAAGAGGATGGACAAGTCTAGTGCAGGCAGTCTCCTTAGTAGGTCTGTTACATTTTCTAAGTGTCCTGCCAATGAAACGCAGTCTTTGGTTAGCCTTCCCCACAACATTTTCTGTGTGTTCCTTCCAATTTAAATTGTTCGTAATTGTAATTCCTAGGTATTTAGTTGAATTTACAGCTTTTAGATTAGACTGATTTATCGTGTAGACGAAGTTTAACACGTTCTCTTTAGCACTTTTTACCACAACACAAACAATTTTGTCTTGATTGGAGCCATGACCAGGAAGCATGGACTCACTGGCGAGTAGGGCTAGTGAGGTGTCCCATTTTTTCTAATGTTTTGGAGAGGCACATCAATGTTACTCCTGGTGTCATAGTGTATGAAGCCACAGGGTATGACACACAAGGCGTGGCAATAAAGAAACCAGACTCATGCGCTAACACTCTACTGAGAAAATATACACAACTTAAATGTTGTCCCCTTCAGGTGTAGTCCCCACCCCGATCGCTGCACTGCTCCATGTAAATTTTCCACTGTTGGAAGCAGTGCTGTAAGTCTTTTTCTTTTATGCTGTTGAGGAGGCTCATTACTTTTTCCTTCATTGCATCCATGGACTCGTACCCGATTCCTTTGAGTGCAGACTTCAGTTTTGGGAATAGAAAGAAGTTGCATGAGGCTAGGTCATGAGGATACAGTGGATGTTCAATTATTGGAATGTTGCTTTTCACCAAAAACATCTTCACAGGCATCACATTATGGGCCGACGCACTGTCTTGACGAAGAACCCAAGTGCGATTCATCCACAGATCTAGTCTCTTTCATCACACACATTCATGGAGGGCCTTCAGAAGAGTTACATAATAAGCCTGATTGACAGTCTGACTTTCGGGCACCCAATCAATGTAAATAACCCCTCAGAAATCAAGGAAAACAATCATCATTGCTTTGAATTTTGATTTGCTCATGTGTGCTTCCTTCCTCCTAGGGGATTGAGGACTCTTCCAATGCTTGGATTGTCGCTTAGTCTCTGGATTGTATTAGAATATTCATGTTTCCCACACACAGTTACTTTGTTGGATAATCAGGGTCATTTTCAATGTTTTCAAGAGTGTCAGCACAGCCGTCCATTCAATGTTACTATTGCTCGTTTATAAGGATGCTTGGCATCAGTGTAACACAAATCTTTGTCATGCCCAGATAATCTTGCAAAATCTAATGGTTTCCTTATTGATGCAGGCAAGGTCTGAAACTACTCAAACAATTCCACTGACCTCCGCAATCTCTTCAGTTTTTGAAGTGGAAGGACAGTCTGATTTTTTATCATCTTCGGTGTCTTCCGTAGCATCCTTGAAACTCTTAACACAATCGAAACCTTGTGTGTCCAACACTGATCACCATAAACATGTTTCAAAAAACTGCAAGTCTCTGTGGTGAATTTTCCAAGTTTTGTGAGGAATTCAATGTTAACACGTTGTTCCACTTTAGCGCATAGCACAGCTCTGATAGGGCTCAGACACATGACCCATTTCTAGGAAGACTCACAGCCACACTAACCACCACAGTGGCATGTAATTTTGTATGCGTGTCAGCAATGGTCCACGGTTATTCCCCCAATCTTCTCTTTTTCATCAATGAATCCAGAAATGCACACAACAACCAGTCCAGTTTCTTTATTGGCACACATGGCAAGTTGTGGACACCCTCTCATGTGAGAGTGTCAGATTGCCATTTTTTAAAAGGACAATACATGTGCACACTTGGCATGTGTCTCTATATACTGTCTGCGTGGTGTTGAGGTACTCCTGTGGCCAACAAGATACCCAGATATGTCCGCAGGACATGTGAGGGACCATCTCAGATATCAACTCCCTACCAGTGCCAGTATCCAGGATACTCAGGACTAGTTACAACAGTTATGGGCCAACTTTATGACAGCCTTTCCAATGGAATTTGTGCACGTGTCCAGGCCAGAGGGGGTGCAATATCATACTGATAAGTTGGCTCATACTGTCAAGTTCTTTCTAAATTTGACTCAACTATTGTAATCACTAAAATAACATCACATTCCCGCTCAATCCCATGAAGTTTTATTTCATTTGTATTTCGAGTGCTTCAGTGTTTTTGTCAGACAGTGTAGGATGCAGTGTATGAATATTTTGCAAGAAATCTCCTTTGTAGACAGATTGCATTAACCCAGTATCGTACCAACCAAATGAAGTGTGCTACCTGCATTACCCACAACTGAGCTTATGTTCCATACCATATCCCCACGGACATTAACACAGTGGCATTTGAATGAGTTGACTAATTCCAATGGAGATTCAGTGATATTTGCAGTCACAGTAAATCAAAATGCTTCTCTCGACATGTAACCTGACACTTCACAATAATGTGACCAAGGATGACATTCTCAGGCAGTACAACATGACACCTACTGTTGAGAAGATGGGGGACCTATGTTGGTATGAGCACATGCTTTGAGCAGGTCAAGAAATAATAATAAAAACCTGAGTTTTTGTTGAAAATTGTTAGTCAGTGATCTATTGGGAGTCTGAGGCAACACTGGCTTGATACCCTCCATCCTGACGAAGCACAATATCGTGACAAGTGGAGATGAAGAGGCAAACGAGCGAATCCCATTAAATTGTGGGACAAATTTTGAGAAAGAAGATGCTTTTTGGAAGTGTACAATTTAATAGTTCTGAACATTAAATGCAAGACACCAGTCTTTGCAACACTTTGAAATTGCATCAAGACCTGGTTGAATATTAGTCCTTTTTTCTTTCAGACTGTACATCATTATCAATGAGTGTCATCACCTTAAAAAGTCTGAGGTATATTATTAATATACAGCATGAGTTAAAACATACTTCCCTGGGGCACACCTGAAGCTACTCCTACATCTGTTAATAAATTGTCTTGTTAGGCGCATTCTGCATCCTCTGGCCAAGACACTCTCAATTCCATCACAAATTTTGTTTGACAACCCATATGCCAGAGTACACTCTTTCAAATTATGAAAGTAGCTGGAGTAAAAAACAGGAAGTGAATGTTTATATACAACTTGTACAGAAACCAGACAGCAGTTACAAGAGTCAAGGGGTATGAAAGGGAATCAGTGGTTGAAAAGGTTGTGGCCTATCCCCAATGTTATTCAATCTGTACATCGAGCAAGCAGTAAAGAAAACCAAAGAAAAATTTAGAGAAGGAATTAAAGTTCAGGGAGAAGAAATAAAAAAACTTTGAGGTATGCAGATTACACTATAATTCTGCCAGAGACAGCAAAAAACTCTGAAGAGCAATTGACCAGAATGGACAGTGTCTTGAAAGTAAAATATACAATGAACATTGACAAAAGCAAAAGAAGGATAATGAAGTGCAGTCAAATCAGGTGATGCTGAAGGAATTAGGTTAGGAAATGAGAGACTAAAAGTAGTAGATGGGTTTTGCTGTTTGGGCAGCAAAATAACTGATGATGGCTGAAGTAGAGAGAATATAAAATGTAGACTAGAAACGACAAGATTAGTGTGTCTGAAGAAGAGAAATTTGTTAACATCAAATATAAATTTAAGTGTTTGGAAATCTTTTTTGAAGGTAGCCTTGTATGGAAGTGAAACATCGGACAATAAACAGTTCACACATGAAGAGTATAAAAGCTTTTGAAATGTGGTGCTCCAGAAGAATGCTGAAGGTTAGATGGGTAGTTCATGTAACCACTGAGGCAGTACTGAAAAAAAAATTGAGGAGCAAAGAAATTTGTGGCATAACCTGACTAAAAAAGCGACCAGTTGGTACGACACATTCTGAGACATCAAGGGCTTATCAATACAGTATCGGGGGAAATATGGGGAGTAAAAACCGTAGAGGGAGACTGAGAAATGACGATAGTACGCAGGTCCAAATGCTGTAGAGTGCTGTAGTTATTCGGAAATGAAGAGGCTTTCTCAGGAAAAACAGGATGCAAAGCAGCTGTAAATCAGTCTTAGGACTGGAGACCACAACACAAACAACCCATATGATCATATATTCATTAATAAGTATTGGTGTTGTGCTGAGACAAATGTTTTTCGAAAGTCAGGAAATAGCGCATCCACTGGGCTGCCTTGCATTATGGCTTTCAGAACATGAGTAGACAAAAGTGCAGGATGGGATTCACAATGTGAATGTTTCTGGAATCCATGTTGGTTGGCATGGAGATACTTCATTACATTAAAGCTCGGAAAACATTCAATGTTTCTGCAAGAGATGGGTGTGAAAGGCATCTACCGGTCACAGATTTTTGTTTCCAGCACGTACAGTATATCACAGTTAAATATAGACTAACTCAGGAGTCCTTTTTAGTTTTAACCACTCCAACTATTTTTTAATGCTGCTGAGACTAGTATCTGGAGCTGCACTTCTGCATTTCCCCCCTTGTAAAGCAAAATTTGGAAATGGAGTTCAGCATTTCTACTTTTGCTTTGCTTCCTGAATTTCAGTTCTTGTGTCATTAGTGGATGTCTGGGCACTAAAGCACAAGTTAACAGCCTTTACAAACAATAGAATTTCTTAGGGTTTCTTGAGATCTTTAACAGTCTTTGTAGCTTTCCCTTCTGACAGACAAACATATTTCCATTAGCACCTGCCACAGATTGAGAGCCCTATGCTTTATTTTACACTGAAGTGCAGTCATTCTGGTTTCTTTTGTAGTTTCTTTATAGATACTGTATAACATGGATGGTACCTCCCATTGCAAACCTTTCTACTACATGCATGTATGTATGTAGTTCTTGGTCAATTATTCTTCTAAACTTGAACTACGGTTCCTCTATAAGGTCCTGCCCCTGCTTGTTTAAGTTTCCAGTTCTTTTTTGCCACAACTATCTCACAGTCATTGATACCAATTTCAACATGATTTCCTCAAAGAGGTCAGGTCTATTTGTTGCCATTAGATCTAATATATTACTGTTATGATTGAGCTTCCAACCTATCTGCTCTATGTAGTTTTTAAGAGGATGCATTTTGTTTTGTGTCACAGAAAGATTTTGTCAAACCCACTGCTTACAGAACTATAACTATCCCACTTGGTTGTTGGACAATTAAAGTCTCCTTCAATGACAACAGTATGATTGAGGAACATATGCACAGGTGGACTCGGGGTTTTCTCTAAAGTTCTGGTTATATTTGGGGGTTGTGGGGAGGGGGGGGGGGGGCTTGGTAGTCTATAAAAGGAATCAATTTTTTCATTTTTATTTATTTATTTGTCCTTTGATCATTCAGCACAATAATATAGCACATGTCAGGTACATGACAGAAATAATATATACATGTATAAACACGCACAAATTATGATAAGATTAGGTGAAGATAGGGCACGAAGTTGGTCATGGTCTTATCAAAGGAACTAGTCCAGCACTCATCTTAGCAACTTGACAAAACCATGGAGAACCTAAGTCGGGATGGCCGGACAGGGTAGAAACCCCACTTCTGCCAATTACGATCCAGTTGGTACCTTTTTCACCAATTTATCACACTACCTGAGCACTTCACTTAATGCTACACTTGGTTTTGTGTTTCTTGTCACTACGTACTGTACATACTTCTCTGCCATGATTACAGGTAAACCCTTTCCATGGCTTGTGGATAAGATGAATATTTTACCCTTCACCTTCTTATGACAATGCCTGATATGATTTCTGTAGTTTATAATTGTTTTTCCTCTGCAAGTTTGTGCATTCATGAATGTTAAGCCTAGATTGTAATGTGAATGAAATCTGTTTATGCTTGTTTCGGTCAATTAAGCATTCTTTTATGACACTGCAGTACTTTTCACACATTTTCACTGTCTTCAGACAGAGCTTTGTACCTGTTTTGTAATGGAACACTGTATTTCAGATCATGCAATACAGAACAAAAGTATCATTTACTCCCACTGCCTGAAGATTTTTGTCCACAAAATACCACTTTTGGTGGATCACCCAGACATTGCATCACATTCTCCAATGTACATTTACACATCTGATTCAGGCAACAACTCCTCCAGTTGAAACCAGACGTCCATACAACTTGAACTTTCCAGACAATACTGGGTTTTCCTTTAATGTACTGCTCATAGTAGCAGTCCAGTTTTTGTTCAAATTTTAGATACCTTTTTACCCCGTGTATCTTATATGTCAAGAATTTAAAAGAATGTATTCCAATCAACATTGCCATAATTTCTCTAAATACACAAATGCTGTAAATGTAGGTTAGCCGTTCATCAGTCTATCTTCTACGGTAAGCCACAGTGTCAGCATAGTCATTCTCTGAAAATCCAACTGATCTTCCTCAAGTATTCTACTTATTTGTAAATAAGCTGAACCGGCAACACAGTCCATGACTGCAGCGACTTAGACAGCTCGGCTAATCCCATGCGGCCCACGACTTATTAAACTGATGATTCAGAGCTTCTCACATCTATCAACACCTACCTTTCTTGGAATTGAGATTATTAAAGTCTTCTTGAAGTCTGAGGGTATTTCTATACCTTACATATCAGGAGAGTATTTCTGTCACAGTTGATTCTTGCAACAAATGTCACCTATTAAGGAGGCCTTGTTTTGATGCAGATCTTTCTGCCTATTTCATCCACTGCTGCCTTCACTATTTCATCTTTCAAAGCTGCCCATTTGTCTTATGAGGAGTTCCTTTCCCTGGCAACAGTTGTTTAAGAAATCCTAATATATGATATGGAGGGGGGGGGGGGGGGGGGAGAGGGTATCTTCTGCCATGCACAACAGTGGTTTTTAGAGTGCAGATGTATGGTACAGGCAAATGTAAATCTGTATCAATTGGCTGATTCCAACTGTATCTATTTGATATTGTGCATAGGATATTATGTTCTTGCATTTCATGAAGCACACAATTTCACATTTCTGAACATTTAACCAAGCTACCAATCTTTGGACCACTTTCAATCATTATATATAAAAAAAAACTAGCTAGTATTTCATTATAGATAACTGCAGCATTTGCAAAAAAAGGGGGCAAGCCTGGGTTTACCAGTGTTTTACAGAAGAGAAAAAAGCCCCTAACAAATTACTGATTAATTTCCTTGTACCACCTACGATAGTAGCTGCAAAGACTAATCATCTGAAGACACATAGAGAAAGATTGATGCACATCTGATTCCAGAACATTTATGCTATTGACCAACCCTTACCTGAAGGGAACTGACATTTCATGGATAGCAACAATCATGCTATCATTGTCCACAGCAAGATATTTGAGAATGCAGAAGTTGTCAACAACCCTAGACATTGTCTCTGCTTGTCATAAAACAAACACACTCAACCCACACACAGAAAATCTATGCAAGTTGACTTTACCTGAGAAATCAGGAGGCAATGAGGAACTTCTAATTCTTCTGGGGCGAAACAGCAGTACAAAACAGAAATATCCGAGTGTCACATTGGACTGCAGCATTGTTTGGATGCCACATAATAAGTATATGTCACAAGTAGTGCTGTATGTAAACTGGAAGAAATAGAAGAGTGACCGCTTCTGTGTTTGCTTTGTGCTACATTACATCAGTATGTCCATGTAATGAACGGCGTGGATTGATGACTACTATCAATGAGACAGGCTGCATCATTACAGGTTGTCTACTATATTATCCTATGATGATCAATGAGAAACACATTTAAGATTCGTACTTCTCTCCTGAAACTTAAGTCTCCTATTCTGTGTAGAAACTTCAAACAGTGATTGTTAATATAACATTGCAAACCGCGGCCTGTTTCTCAAAAAGCTGTCTTAATCATCTAACATTTTTCATCCAACAAACAAAAAAGAATATTTCACACTTAATACATGTAACATAAAATATTACACATCAAATTCAGACGCTTAATTTTACATGCATTTTAAATTTTGAGATTACCTGGTGTAAAAGCCTGCCAGGAAAATCTTCGTCTTCAGGAGTCAAATTATCCATGGTTCAGTAGACACCCACTTACTTCTTCCATATACAGCCGGAAAGGTGGTTAAATATAGCCACAACAGAGGACACTATCTTTCCAGAAGAAATATTAATACGTAAAATTTGCAACATGATTGAGATAATGATTTTACTTTCTTTCGTACAGACGAAACTGTCAATGATTTCTAAATAAACATTCTGTTCAAAGATCTTGACGAAGACATGTCTGACTGATGAGATACAAACCCGTTTGACATTAGTAAACTGAAATAATTATTGCAGTAATGCATCGTTAATTCTACAGAGACAGCAAAATGACCTGAATGGACATAAATAACTAAAGTTCATTGCATTATTTCCATTTATTCCATTCCTCTCTAGTTTTTGACGCACTTTCTCTCTCAAAGGGTCCCGATGTTGCAGACGACGCTACCGATGACAGTGAAAGTTCTTGTAGTTTTTGTAACTTCTCAAAGCGTGAAGAGGAAGTCGCGCAAAAGAGAAGGTTATTGTAGCGGACCACCCATGCAAGAGTCCGCTGTTCGTCTGATAGTCTATACCAGTTTCATACATTAAAACCGCGTTTGTTGACTTTTGGTGTCATGAATACTGTACTTCTGTTAAGCTTAGTGTCATTGTTGGCTCGTATTTGTATATTTTTTAGGGCCTGATATTTCAGCTCAGTGAGAAAACGGGTTTTATGCCATTGGTGTTGATAACGTAAATCGAGGGCCAAAATTAAGTGGACTAATAATGCAAAAACATTGGGACCAGTAAATATATGAATAATACCCAAAAAATGGTCCAATGACGGAGCATATGGTAGAAAGCAGAGACTCATAAATAAGAGCCGACAATGACTTACAAGCAGCAAATTGTAAACACACCATGTCGTATGTAAAGCAGTAGATAAGCGTTACCCAAAAGATTCCAAAACACTGTAATATTAAGGCAGGAGGTTCAATATTGTTGTATTAACAATCGTCATTGCAATTATTTAAGAAAAAATGTTACTTTTGGATTTCTAAAGTAGCGCTGGTGTTCATACAAAGAGGTAAGGTTTCATTAGGCCCTGCACGACGATGAGGATTATTATTATTATTACACTAAATTGCAAGTAAGCTTAACTGCTTCAGTGGCAATGAACTGTTAGTAAATACATGTATTTTATATATTAATACCCACAGACCAACTTGGTTTTGTCATAACGATAACGGTGTCTCAGGCAACGGGTTTCAAAGTCTTTTGCTAACCCCCTTCCTTCTCATTTACTGAGAATGCTGCTTCCTTAATATTGACCGTACTCGTAAAGACAGCCAAAGCATTGCTCCTTCAAGAGCATGAGACTTTAATCCACATTTTGTATGTATGGCCACTCCTCCTTGACTCCAGTCACAGTAATGCGACCACCGCCTATGTTCATTGTCAATGAGCAATAACAACTCACGGATATTAGCACTAGCAGTGGAGAGTATATAAAGCATTTTGGGGAGAGACAGAAAACAGTGAAGTTGTCGCAACGTGAAAACGGAGCAATCTATCTGATGTCCAAAGGGTATGACCATTGTCTTTTGGGGCAAGGGTGGAAGCATTTCTGAAATAGCTAAATTTGTAAACCGTTCACATGCTCGCATGGTTAAAGTATACTGTGCATGGCAAAATAGCATTATACAAAACTGGTGCCAAGGTAACTGTGGTGCACTATGGGCCACAGATGATGGGTGACCACAGATGATGGGTGAATGACAGTTGCAGAATTGTGGAGGCAAATAGATGTGCAACTGTAGAGCAAATGTCCACCTAGATAAACCAAGGGGTTGTCAGCAACGGCTCCTCAATGAATATTGCTGTGTATAGACCTCTGCAACACCTGTTTAGTTCATGCATCCATGCTGACTGCTGTTCATTGGTGACCACACACACACACACACACACACACACACACACACACACACACACACACACACACACACACCTGCAGTCTCAGGAAGTGTGTCTTACAGTCCACAGTGCAGTGTGTGGTTCAAAAAGCACCAGGATGACTATTTTAATCACCTGGCCATCAATGTTCCCGGATTTAAACCCAATGGAGAATCTGTGGGACCACCTCGAAGGGGTTGTTTGCACATGGATCCTCAACCAAGAAACTTAGCACAGCTTGACACTCACTGGAGTTGGCATGGCTCCACGTTTCTGTTGGTACCTTCCAGAACCTCATTGACTCTCTTCTTGCATGTCTCTCAGTAGTCTGCACTGCAAAAGATAGCTATTGAGGCTTCCGTCAGATGGTCACAGTGTGACTGAATATTGTATTCCTCTTACAGTAATGTGATGTTAACTTGCACCCATGTAAATGTGTGTGTTCAATTTCTGTTATTTCCCAAAACATTCTGTTATGCATAACACATCTGCAGAAATACCTTCAGATTATTCAATGCTTTGTATTGGTATCAGAAGCTCATCTTTCTTATTTAAGAAGCTTCTTATGTTTTGATAAAGAAAGTCCAAATATACAATGATTGTTATGCTTTCTGCTGTCCAAGACTGCCTTTTTCTGATTCTCCACTAATTGTTTCATCTAAGGCCACCACTGTGTAGCACCTTTGTCTTTAGGAAAAATTCAGCCTAAATCAAATATTGGAAATCAAAAAATTGTTCAAATGGCTCTGAGCACTATGAGACTTAACATCTGAGGTCATCAGTCCCCTAGAACTTAGAACTATTTAAACCTCACTTACCAAAGGACATCACACACATCCATGCCTGAGGCAGGATTCGAACATGCGACCGTAGCGGTCGCGCGGCTCCAGACTGACGCGCCTAGAACCGCTCAGCCACCACGTCCGGCAAATATTGGAAATCACAGGGACTGGGCAGCATGTGTTCTGGTTACACCGAATAGTGAAAATAACCTCTTACCATTAGCAGAATTGTTCAGATGTAAACCATGTCACATATAATGCGACCATGTGTGACGCTCTGTTAACACACTACTGAAGCTTTGCATTTAAACACTTAACAGCACATTTCACACAGAGCTTGTGCAGGGGCACCATGAATATAGTGCGGGACAATAAGTTGCGAATGTGGGTCTCACGGGAGGTGTGTCAGAGATAAGTCCCTGCAGTCGCACTATCCTGTGTGTCCTTAGTGGCTCAGATGGACTATATCAATGCCTGGAGGCAGCTAGAGGTATTCATTTCATTAAAAATATTAGTTGTTAATAATAATAATAATAATCTTTATTTGTCCACATTAACTTAACAGTCTTTGACATTGTCATTTTTTTTGCGCATTTATAACAATATCACACCCTACATATAATTAATTCATACATCATATAGCACATTATATAGTCTTCTATAACATTTACTACCACTAGTATACTGCAGTATACAAAAGTAGAACTACCTGTGTTGCAGCTCAGAATTCTTTAAACATCTTTCAATTAACAACTGTTTCAAGTTGTCCTTAAAGAGATTACCATGAAGTTGCTTTATATTATTTGTCAGCTTATTACAGAATTTTCTTTCAGTTTCAAAGAGACTGTGACCTGCAGCTCTTATTAAACAGTATCCTAAGATAGTCACACCTGGTTTGTGTATTGTAATTATGGATGTGCGTGTTCATTACACTTATTTTATCGTTCTCTTTTGCAAACATTATAATCTCAAGGACGTACAATGAATACACAGTCAGTAAACTATAATTTTTGAAGTAGTCTCTACAGGACTGGTGTTTGCTTATATTAGTAATTATCCTAACTGCTCTCTTTTGAAGTCTGAAAATTCTATCCCTGTAGACTTTGGTGGCCCACCCTATATCTCAATCCCATATTGCAAGTGTGAGAGGATTAAATGGTAGAACACTTGTTTAAGAATGGGGGGGGGGGGGGGGGGGGGGGATGGGGGGGTATAATACTTCAAAAAAAAATATTATTGATAATCTTTTTACAGATGAAGCTCATATGCTCTTCCTATGTGAGATGATCATCAGTTAAAATGCCTAACAAATTACCTGACATTCATTACTAAGGTTTCTTTACTACACTAGCGTTTGTGAAAATTGCAACACCAAGAAGAAAACACATGAATTCAATTTATTTAATACCACAGGTTAGGTAAATGACAAGTAACAAATGATCACCTTTTCAAATCTGTACATGTCCTTTTGTGACGACATTCGCTGCTTTATTTCTTCGTATGTTGTTCTCGGTGTCGACATACTGGGTGAAAAAATTGGGGTGGAAGTGCAGTACTGTCTACTGTAAATGATGTAGCCAACAGGTGCACATTTGCGTTTCACAGTTGTTTACTTTCACTTTTCACAACCCCCCCCCCCCCCCCCCCCCCCCCCCTCATATACACATTTACAAGGTGCTTTCAAGTTCCAAGGCCTCCGATTTTTTTTTCTAATTAACTACTCACCCGAAATCAATGAAACTGGCGTTACTTCTCGACATAATCGCCCTGCAGACGTACACATTTTTCACAACGCTGACGCCATGATTCCATGGCAGCGGCGAAGGCTTCTTTAGGAGTCTGTTTTGACCACTGGAAAATCGCTGATGCAATAGCAGCACAGCTGGTGAATGTGCGGCCACGGGAGTGTCTTTCATTATTGGAAAAAGCCAAAAGTCACTAGGAGCCAGGTCAGGTGAGTAGGGAGCATGAGGAATCACTTCAAAGTTGTTATCACAAAGAAACTGTTGCACAACGTTAGCTCGATATGCGGGTGCGTTGTCTTGGTGAAACAGCACACACGCAGCCCTTCCCGGACGTTTTTGTTGCAGTGCAGGAAGTAAAATTTGTTCTTCAAAACATTTTCGTAGGATGCACCTGTTACCGTAGTGGCCTTTGGAACGCAATGGGTAAGGATTACGCCCTCGCTGTCCCAGAACATGGACACCATCATTTTTTCAGCACTGGCGTTTACCCGAAATTTTTTTGGTGGCGGTGAATCTGTGGGCTTCCATTGAGCTGACTGGCGCTTTGTTTCTGGATTGAAAAATGGCATCCATGTCTCATCCATTGTCACAACCAATGAAAAAGAAAGTCCCATTCATGCTGTCGTTGCGCGTCAACATTGCTTGGCAACATGCCACACGGGCAGCCATGTGGTCGTCCGTCAGCATTCGTGGCACCCACCTGGATGACACTTTTTGCATTTTCAGGTCGTCATGCAGGAATTGTGTGCACAGAACCCACAGAAATGCCAGCTCTGGAGGCAATCTGTTCAACAGTCATTCGGCGATCCCCCAAAACAATTCTCTCCACTTTCTCAATCATGTCGTCAGACCGGCTTGTGCGAGCCCGAGGTTGTTTCGGTTTGTTGTCACACGATGTTCTGCCTTCATTAAACTGTCGCACCCACGAATGCACTTTCGACACATCCATAACTCCATCACCACATGTCTCCTTCAACTGTTGAAGAATTTCAATTGGTTTCACACCACACAAATTCAGAAAATGAATGATTGCACGCTGTTCAAGTAAGGAAAACGTCGCCATTTTAAGTATTTAAAACAGTTGTCATTCTCGCCGCTGGCAGTAAAATTCCATCTGCTATACGGTGCTGCCATCTCTGGGACGTATTGACAATGAACGTGGTCTCATTTTAAAACAATGCGCATGTTTCTATCTCTTTCCAGTCCGGAGAAAAAAAATCGGAGGCCTTAGAACTTGAATGCACCTCGTAATATGGCCAGTGCACTATTGTTTAACTTTCAATAAGCCTCATTAATCGTTTTTCAGGTGAACATCCACATACAGCAACATTGTTTACTATTGAACATCTATGAGCAGTAAAAACCTAACCACCAAGTTCACAGTTCTTGAAGAATAGAAAGGTACTTATGGAGCAGACACTGTCATTGTTTTTACACGCGGCCTAATTGTGTAACACTTATTTCACAGTTAAGTTGAAGCACTGTTGTTGTTGTTCTAACCAACACAGGTTTCTCGTCAAACTTGGCCGTGGACTGCCTGTCTCAGGACCAAAAGTCGGGTCCTTATATCCTCACAATAATAGGTGCTGAGACTACAAACTGTTCGAAGTTAAATTTACAGAAATTACAATTAAAAGTTAACTCATTAAATTAACTGAATACATAAAAAAATTGGTTCTTTTTAACAGTTTCTTCTACGACAAGTGTTAAGCCAAATTATTTGTTTAAATCATGAAATTAACAAATATAAGTAAAAAAAATCCTTTTGATAAAACTGTTAATTACTTTGGAATTAACTAAGGGCTGGCTTTGCTAACATGTTTTTGAATAGATCCAAACAGATCCTTAAGAATACTAGCATTTCACCTTCCAGATGTTTACAATTACTATAGAATTTATATTTGTTTATATGTCAACAATAAAATTTAAGTTACGAAACAATTACTGATTTCACCCTATAATGAAAGTATTAAATAGGAATAGTCAAAATAAATTAGAAAATCAATTACATACATAAAATTAAGCACAAAATTAGATCTGGTGTTATATTCTTTACAACTGAGGGCCAACCTTTCTCTTTCATGAAAATGCAGATTACACTCACATATGTTAATAGTAATTAGTTAAAAGTGAAAAAATGAATTTAGGGAGGCAGATGGCAAAACAAGAGAAGTAAAAATATTCCCTCTTGCTTCATCACACTTTGAGCCCCACTATTGAGTATGTTGTGTGGCCACCATGCGCTGCAATTATAGCTGCTATATGCCGTGGCATTGAATTGATAAGGTTCTGAATACATTCCTGAGGGATTTCCCTCCACGCAGTTTGTATCCAAGCCTAGAAATCCATGACACCAGTTACTGGAGAACTGTGACGCACCAGGTGCTGACCAACCATATCCCAGACATGTTCGATGGGCAACATGTCTGGCGAATGTGCAGGCCACGGAAGCAATGGTACCCATCACTCTTCGAAGAAGGCCTGTGCATTACTAACAATATGTGGCCAGGCACTGTCCTGTTTAAATGTGGCCTGTGGAGATGCTTGAAGCAGGGGGAGTACCTCAGGTTCCACAATCTTCATTATGTACCAGTTGCTGTTCAAAGTGCCTGCAATACGTACGAGATAACAGCGGTTGTTGTAACCAAAGGCACCCCAGACCATCACACCTAGTGTGTCTCCGCTAAGCCGCTCCATAATGCAGCCCTCTAGGTTGCGATTACCACAGTACTGCCGGACATGTATGAGGCCATCACTGTAGGACGCATTAAAGTGAGACTTGTCCGAAAAAAGTACATGTTGCCACTCAGCACCCCAGTGACAGTGTTCACGTGCCCATTGTAGTCGGAGGAGCTTGTGGTTTCTGGACAATGGAAGCCGATGTAATGGCATGTGCAACCAGTCCAGCCTGCACCAGATGGCAATGAACCGTCGATGCAGAATAGTTCACACCTGTTGCAGTGCTCCAGCGACGAGCCGACACTGTGTATAATGGCCATGCGGACAAAATGATGGTCATACCTTGCTGTGATCATGTTCCATGGTCCAGTTCCCACTCGTTGCTGCATACAACGTTTCTCTATCCATTGCTTCCACACATGCATAACTGTCGTAGCAGCATGCCATGTGCGAGGCGAAATGTCACGGTATGACAACCCCGTTTCCCAGAGACCAATCATTCTGCCCTATTCGAACTCACTTTACATGTCGATATGGCTCCCTTTGACATCGACGGGGCATACTGGCACTCACTCTATTGTTTCCTTCTTGTGTGACAGCTATGCACCGACTACACTAGGCACAACACCAACCCTGTTGGACCGACATGAGAAGGGTCTGCTCGGCCTACGTGTAGCCCACCTTGCTGCAAAATGCATCACATATTGCTTGCACACCCTTCACCACTTCCACCAAGTGTTTGGGTAATTCCTTCTTGGTGCTGCACTTTTCACAAAGGGCAGTGTAGTTCAAACATTCTCTTCACGTGGCTACTCTTCAACAGAAGGACCTCCTTTGTCTTTTTAATCTTATGAGTACTAATGGATTTGCACATTTTTCCATCTTACTTGAATGTTCTTGAATGCGTTCAGTTGTCTGCAGACTTTTGTCAATAGTCTCCGGAGCTGCAGAGCTGTTGGAGACATCTAGATTAAAGCTAGCAGACTTGTAAGATCTGTTTAAGCTGTCGCTTGATCTGACATGTTTCACCATAATCCAGTCATCCACCCTATTTCCAACCTTACGGCAGCTATCAGCTGTTCTAATTCTGCTTGTGCTACTAACAGATCAGCTTTGAGTTTTACAATCAGCTGCTATTTCTCCATTATTGTGGAGAAACAGGCACAACTACAGTGTGAAAGGCTAGCCATGTCTCCACCTAAGTTGATTGCTTCATAGTGACGAACATGATTTTCTGATTCTAGATAACTTATTTAGTGATAGCTGTTCAACAAGAAACTACAATTATACAATCGACATAAAAGTTTTCTGGGTATGGTACCGCGTCATAACATATAAAACTACTACTGCTGCTGATGCGGTACCATACCCAGAAAACTTTTATGTCAACTGACTGGCCACAGAAGCCTATGCACTTATATAACTATACAACTTTTTGCAGTTTTATTTATGTGCAAATGACTGACATAGGATCTATACTTTATAAAAGAAAAACATGTATGTGACATACAAATGTCAATGAATTACCTAAATTTTATGTTACTGAATATTGTCACCATATAACACTTGATTATTGTAAATATGCATATATTAACTTTTCTACAGCTGCAGGTGTACTAAAATTTAATTTTTAATTAGCGGTTACTTCTACAGCAACTTTTTAATCAGTAAAATTTCAAATTTAAGGGAATTTTAAAATCTCAAAACCTCTTTCCCAAGCTACTCATTTATAAGCAGCCAACCTCTCAAGTTACTCACTCCCCCTCCCCGCTTTCCCATATCGTGTTGCTAGATGCAGTAAAATGATTTAACATTTCATTTCTAAAGATGTCAGAAAGGAAGGTTTGTTTTTACTATTAGGCAAAATACCATTTTCAGGCAAATGTGGAATCAATAAGATTCATTATATTTAATAATATTTAGTGTTTAATTGAGTTTTGTACATGTGGTTCTGTATAAAAATTCCACAAAACCAGTTACAAATTTCTGTCCAAGATGAATAATGTACATAGTTTACAAATTTCTGTGTTCAAGGTAAAAATCATGCTTGAGTGGGTTTCAACTGTATGATGCAAACGGGTTTACAAAGTATTTATAAAACTAACAAAGTTTTTAATTTTAATTCATATTTTATCTACAAAATATTAAATCATTAAGTATAGTATATAATACAAATTTTACAACTTAATAGTAATACACGTCATTCTATTCACTTTCAGAAAATTCAAAATCTTCAACAATGTCCTCCACCTCTTCTCCTTCTTCAGGCTTTATCTTCATCTCTGATTTTATCTTTGTCTCAGTTTTGGGATTCTGCTGTTTCTTACTTCCTCTTTTACCTCTCTTCTTCTTGGACTGAGCTTCAGCACTGTAGAACCAAATAATATGAATCAGCAGTGATCTAAGAAACCCTACAATCTCAGACTATTACTTAAGACTGTAATATGAAATAACTACAACTAAATCAGTAAAGCTCTTGTTAGAAAGACAGATTGAATTATGTTTAGCATCTTATCAACGAGATAATTAGACACAGAGCATACGCTTGGACAGAATGAGAACGGGGAAGGAAATCAACCATGTCCATTCCCAGGAATCATCTTAGCACTCATCTTAATCAATGTACAGAAAAAAACCGTTATTTAGATGATTCACAGGGCTGCAAATCTCACTTCTCCCAAATGCGAATCCAGGGTCTTAACGATGACACCATTTCAATTGGGTAATTTTGATGAGCTGTGCTGCACTTTGTCTGTTCTGTCCTAAAAAAAGGAACCCACAATGTCCGCGCACGCGCGCACGTTACTCTACAGCACTGGCCTGATTTCAACATACACCTGGCCTGAACTTATTCTAATATAAATCCCTCCCCCTACTTGATTATACTTATCCTTACCGTATCTGTTTGATCTCTCTCTCTCTCTCTCTCTCTCTCTCTCTCTCTCTCTCTCTCTCTCTCTCTCACCCATACCACTGATTAGTATGCAGCCTCTTGATCACTTTGAACATGCCACATATTTAAATTTTGACCACTGCTGGCTTTTCACTGTTAATTCTTCTAGCGTTCTGTAGCATCTGCTTTGGCTGACCATCCTGAGTGACTTCCATACCCAAGTTTTCTTTCTTCCAATCATTTACTGTTACTATATGATGGAATCCCATTTCAAAAGCTACTTTAACTATTGTCTGTATCTATCGACATACCTCTTGCTATCTTATATTTACTCTGTTTCAGTTTCATTTTTCATTATAGTATTTACATGACTACTAGCTATTACCGAATAACTTATGTGCGGTGTAGAAACAACTGTCACAGATACATTACATTATTATGGTTTTAAACAGATTTCTATGATCTTATGAGAAACTTTTTACTTGTCTACGAAAATTATAAACAGAAGAGACACTGAACAAGAGACAGGCACCTATATTAAATGATAAATGTTGAAAATATGAGCTAATATTGCAGCAAAATTTGTTATGTTGTTCACATTAAAATATTCCCTTTAAGCACGAGTGTCATCCTCACTTTATTTTGAAGAGTAACCTACTGACACTTCTTTCAAATTTTTGATTGCAAATAACAGATGACTGACTGTCTAACAATTCTACATGTATTATACCAATGGAAACTGCAGGATGAAAACAACACTAAAAAAAGCAAGCAAGCAAGCGCCCCCCCCCCCCCCCCCCCCCCCACACACACAAATCTGATGATACTGTTTTTTGGTAGTAGTATGTCCAGATATAGTTGGGGTAGAGGTGGAGGTTAGAGACACATTCTAAGGCAACTGAAAGGAAGATGTATAGGGCAGGGATGGGGCAGATAAGTATAGGGTGGCATGGGGAATTGGGGAGGAGGCTAGATGTGGGGGATCAATGATTAAATCAAGGACCAGAAGAAATTGATTGAAAAATAACAGAAGAGCAAAAAGCAAGAGCAAGTGAGTGGGAAGAGATCAGCTGAAGTTGTGGATTAGTGACATTGAAGCCATGAGGATTGTAGGAGTG
The DNA here is from genome assembly GCF_023864345.2 of Schistocerca serialis cubense. Lineage (NCBI taxonomy): Eukaryota > Metazoa > Arthropoda > Insecta > Orthoptera > Acrididae > Schistocerca > Schistocerca serialis. The sequence continues at coordinate 371,669,793 of NC_064638.1, forward strand.
AACAAGTGTTGGAGGTGCTGAAGTCTGGTAGAGTTTGTGGTCACCCACGGCCTGGTAGTGGACAACAAAAGTTGTTGTTGTGGTCCAATGAGTGACGAACAATAACAGCAGCCCAACAGTTATATTATCAGTTGATGGTTGTTAGAGGCAGAATGCCATGCTGTTTGCTTAACCGAAGGAGAACTGTGGTACTAGATTCTTTCAGCAAAGAGAATCTTCTCACAAAGGTATTTAAGGATATCAAAGGTATTTAAGAATATCAAAGGACAACATGACCCAGTAATACTTCCTTTTGCCATAACCTCATAATTAAAAGTAAAGAAGGTTGCTGTGATTGACCTATCAAGGCACATCTGCAACAGCTTTACAGCAAGTGGCTTCTTCAAGGAGACCATGTCCTCAATCCAGAGGATAAGTTACATGCTGGAACAGAATCTCAAGTGAATTCATCTCTGAAAGAAACAAAAAATGATGCAGTTCCAGTGTTATTGCTAGCTCACAAGTTAGCTTATGGGAGGAGTTCCAGGAGATTTACAAATCGAAATATCTGCAATAATGCAGTATTTGATGGATTAAAAAAAGAAAGTAATACCCCAAACTACTGGCTTAGAAAGTTGAGCAAATCTTTATTTTATTTCTTCTTCTATTACCAAAATGTGGACAGACAATTAATAGCACAGGTTTACAATAGACAGCACCAACTTCTCAGGGTGAGCTTACGACACTTTATACCAATCAAAATCGAACAACAGGCACTCCAGGTAGGAATACCAACAATGTAGATAAAGACACATTGCTACTTGCTATAATGAAGACACATCAAGTTCAGACAGGCACAATAAAAATATACTTACATAAAGTCTTCAGCCACAGCCATCATCAGTAAAAAAAGAGAGATACGCATCATTCACACACACAAGCAAGCACGCCTCCTGCACACATGACCGCCAACTTCAGCAAATCGGGCCAGAATGAAACTATCATGTGGGATGCAAGCAGCAATCTGGATGGGGTGAGGAAGGGAAAGGGATAGTAGTGTACAGGTGTGTGTGTGTGTGTGTGTGTGTGTGTGTGTGTGTGTGTGTGTGTGGAGGGGGGGGAGGGAGAGACGGAGGGGGGGGGGGGGAGAGAGAGAGAGAGAGAGAGAGAGAGAGAGAGAGAGAGAGAGAGAGAGGGAGGGAGAGGGAGAGGGAGAGAGAGAGAGAGAGAGAGGGAGAGGGAGAGAGAGGGAGAGAGAGAGAGAGAGATATGCTGTCTGGTGGAGTGTGTAGGGACTAGACTGGCAACAGGTGCAGAATCAAGAGGTTGTGGGGCAGGGAGGTGAGGAAAATAGACGCAAAAAAGGAGAGGAGTGGGGAAAGAAGGGTGGATGGTTTGGCAGGGGGCTGCAAATAAACAGGGGGAGAAATGTGAATGGGGAGGAGATGATAGGACAGATAGGGTGGAAACTGTTGCGTGGAGGGTGTGGGGACAGTATGTTACCATAGCTTGATGCCGGAATAATTATGGGAGTGGAGAATGTGTTGTAAGGATAACTCCTATCTGTGCAATTCAGAAAAGCTCATGGTGGAGGGAAGGATCCAGATGGCTTGGGTAGCACAGCAGCCATTGAAATCAAGCGTGTTATGTTTAGCTGCATGTTGTGCCACAAGGTCTACTTTGCTCCTGGCCTAGTTTGGCAGTGTCCGTTCATCCTGATGGACAGCTGGCTGGTAGTCATGCCAACGTAAAAGCTGTGCAATGATTGCAGCAGAGCTGGTAAATGACATGGCTGCTTTCACAGGTGGGCTGGCCCCTGACGGAGTAGGATAAACCCGTGAGAGAACTGTAATAGAAAATGCTGGGTAGGTGGACTGGGCAGGTTTTGCACCTGGGTCTCCCACATGGGTATGATCCTTGTTGCAAGGGTTAGGGATTGGGAGTGGCATGGGGATGGACTATGATGTTGTGGAGATTGGGTGGGTGACTTAACACCACCTTAAGAGGGGTAGAAAGTATCTCGGGTACGATGTCCCTCATTTCAGGGCATGATGATAGGTAATCAAAGCCCTCGCGAAGGATGTGGTTCAGTTGTTCCAGTCCAGTGTCATATTGGGTGATGAAGGGGACACTCCTTTGTGACTGATTCTTGGGGGTGGTGTGGGGTGTGAGGGGAAATGGCACAAGAGATCTATTTGTGGACCAGGTCTGTGGGATAGTGCCGTTCTGTGAAGGTCTTGGTGTGACCCTCAGCACACTGAGCAAGGGAGCTTTTGTCACTGCACACATGCCATCCTCGGGTGGCTAGGCTGTATAGCAGGGATTTTTTCATGCCAAAGGGATGACAGCTATCAAAATGCAGAAACTGTTGGTAGTTGGTGGGTTTAAGGTGAACAGAGGAGTGGATGGAGCCATCAGAGTGGAGGACATCAACATCTGGTAGGGTGGTACACTAGGTTGAGGAGAACCACGTGAAACAGATAGTAGAGGAGGAGAGGAGATGTTGAGGTTGTGAAGTAACGAAGATAAAGTGTCTTGGCCCTGAGTATAGATCGAGATATCTTCAATGAACCTTAACCAGACTAGGGGTTTGGTGTTTTGGGAAGCTAGGAAGATCTCCTCTAGATGATCCACAAAAAGGTTGGCATAGAAGGGTTCCATGTGGGTACCCATGGTTGTGCCATGGATTTTTTAGTACATGTTCCCTTCAAATGAGAAGTGGGTAGCATACAGTTAGTAAGGTGTATGAGGAATAAGGTAGTGAGTTTGGAGTCTGAAGAACATGGTGGAAGGTAGTGTTCAATAACAGTAAGACCACAAGTGTGAGGGGTGTTGGTGTATGGGGAGGGTGTGTCAACAGTGACAAGTACGGATCCAGGAGGTAAAGGGGTGGGGATGGTGTAGTCGGTGAAGGAAGTTGTTGGTGTCTTTGATGTGTGAGCTAGATTACAGGCAATTGGTTGGAGGTGTTGGTCAATGAGGGCTGAAATTCTTTCAGTGGGGGCACAATAACAGCCACAATGGGATGTCCATGATTGCTGGATTTGTGGATTTTGGGAATATGTAGGAGGTTCGTTTGCAGTGTGTCATAGTGGCAAGGAGGGAAATGGATTGAGGGGAGACATTTTGGGAAGGGCCTAGGGCTTTAAGTGGGTATTACAGTTTGTGTTGGACTTCTGGGATGGGATAACTCTGGCAGTGTTGATACGTGGAGGAGTCAAATAATTGGTGGAGGCCTTCTGCCAGGTAGTCACTGCAAGGTTGTGTATGGTTGTTCTTTTTTCTACTGAAAGGTAGATGTTCTGAGGAAGGGACCTGGGAAAGGATGGTGAGGGTAAATTAGTCCTGGAAAGTGACCAGCAGGTGCTAGGTGTCAGTGGGGAGGATCATGGTTGGGATGATGGTATGAACTGGAAGAGGCAGGGTTCAATTGTGGAATTAGGATGGTTTTGGTCGGAGGGATTGACGACATAGAAGTGCTTCCATTGCAGGGATCGGGAGATGGTGAGTATGTCTTTGACAAGTACAACTTGGTTAAATTTGGGTGTATGGCTAATGATGAGGCCTTTGGACAGCACTGAAACTTCTGTGGAGCTGAGGGTTTTGGTGGAAAGGTTAACAACAGTGTTATGGAAATGTTTTGGCTGTGGACTTGATGGAGAGTTGGTAGGGAATAGTGGGGAATGTTGCAAGTTGAAAAAGGTCAGCTATGCATGGTTTTGGTGCTTTGAGGGGTGGACGAGGAGAGATACTGTGAGTAAAATAGGTGTTGGACAATGAGGTGGCAGTAGGATTTTAGCATGTTGGATAATGTATGGAAGTGGTGCTGGTGAGCAAGCGATTCAATTTCAAAGAAGAGATATATGAAGTATGGACTGCAGAGCAGTGTATCTTTCACAGGGAACAGAGTTGGTTCTGGGAAGCCTGTGCCATGGAGATGTGTTTTTGCAGTGTCACATTTGCAAGGGCCTGGGATTGACAGAATCTGAAAAGCTGAAGGTCATTGTGAAAGGAGGGGTGGGGTCCAGAGAAAGGAATCTTAGCAGTTAGGCCGTTTTAAGGGATTCCATGGTCTACGCAGCATTTGAGAAACAAGATGTGGGAAAGGAATACTTTTCTGAACTGGTGTAGAGAGGTGGAGCCATGGTCCATTGTGGTAGGAACGGTGTAAACGAAATGGGAATGATGCAGAAATGGGCAAAGAGGTGTTGATGGTTGTGAGAAGAGCTGCACTCTTGAAAAGATATGTAAAGATACACAGAAACAAGCACAGATATGCAAAAATACACACACATACACAAAAATACACACAAATACGTACAAATATCATTTACCAGCTCTGCTGCAGTCATTGCACAGCTTTTTATATTGGTATGACTACCAACCAGCTGTCCACCAGCATGAACAGCCACTGCCAAATTGTGGCCAAGAGCGAAGTAGACCACCCTGTAGCACAACATGCAGCTGAACATAACACACTTGATTTCAATGGCTGTTTCACTACCCGAACCATCTGGATCCACCCCTCCACCACCACCTTGTCTGAACTGTGCAGATGCGAGTTATCCTTACAACTTATTCTCTGCTCTCATAATTATCCCGGCCTCAACCTATAGTAACATACTATACCCACACCCTCCACCCAACAGTTTCCATCCCATCTGTCCCATCATCTCCTTCTCACTCTTATTTCCCACCCTGTTTATTTGCAGCCCTCTGCCAATGCATCCGCCCGTCTTTCCCTGCTCTTCTCCTTTTTGCACCTTGTTTCCCCACCTCCCACCTCCCTACCCCACAGCCTCCTGAAGCTGTGCCTGTTGGTGGTCTAGTCCTTACACACTCCACGAGACAGCGTTTGTCTCTCCCCCCTCCCCTCCCCTCCCCCCCTTCCCCACTCATACACTACTATCCCTTCCCCTTCCCCACCCCTCCAGATTGCTGCTTGCATTCGACATGATAGTTGCATTCCAGCGTGAGATACTGGAGTTGGCGGTCATGTGTGTCTGAGCTTGTGTGTGTGTGTGTGTGTGTGTGTGTGTGTGTGTTTCATTTACTGGTGATGGCTGTGGTCAAAAGATTTATGTAATTATATTATAACTGTGCTTGTCTGCAACTTTACAGGTAAGTAGCAATCTGTCTTTTTCTGCATTGTTGATAATCCTGCCTGGAGTTTCCGTTGTTTGATTTTTGCCGGGCGTCTTCTTCCATCCTACAACCCTGTGATGTTTTCCTTTGTTACTCTTCTCTACAGCATTACTCTTCTCATTTTCCATTCTCTCTATTCTTTCCTGTTTATTCACCACCTTCCCAACTGCATCTACTTCTGAGCCACAGTGTACCAACGATTGCGTGCACAACACAGACTCTGTGACCATATGGATTGTTGATGATGCCCCAGATTCTTTGCTCTAATAGTTATATAATTATATTTATCCCACTTCATCCCTCATCCTGACGTGCTTTAGGATTTTGTTTTCCACACCTGCCCTTGCCACACGAACTTTTGATCCTCAACCTAACCAACTCCCTCCCTCTCTCTTCGCTTATGTATCTGTGTGTATTTTTACATATCTGTGCGTATTTTCTCAGGGTGTAATACATGGACAAGGAAAGAAATTCCCGGATTTTTCCCAGATTTACCAGTTAAAAGTACACTTTCTCCCGGATGAAGATACACTTTTTCCGTGTTAAGTGACAGTATACTCTCATTTGGCACTGTAAGACTCATCAATACTTTGAATGTTTATGGTTTCAAATACCAGAGTAGAATTCCCAGCACTTTAGAAAACGAAACTCTGGGGGGAAAAACATGTTTTGAAAGACCTTTGATGTGCAGCACATGTATGCTGCATATTTTCGTATTATGAAGGTTTAAATTCGATTTCACCAAACACTGCATGTCACTTTCCGAAGCACTGAAATCGAGATTGCGATGCGCTTTTGTAAGCCAGTCATAGCTCATGTCACGTGATCTCGCCAGCTGATGACAGCATAGGACACGTGATGTAATCAGCAAATAGCAAGATCACTCTTAAGTAGCGCGAACACACAAATAAGAAAAGTTAATGGTTTAAATTAATATACATAGCTTTCACATATAATATTGGTCTCGAAGATTAATAAGCTGGAAGAGAAGCTAAGCTTCTACATATAATGTTGATCTTTTTTGTGCTTCTTACACTTTAAGATACATCATACAAACATGCCAGTAAAATTTTTAATAACGATGTAAATGTCTGATCTTCTGGACTCAAAATTCTTCTAAATGATCGTCCTCAAAGAGTTGATTTTTAAATGAGAGTCAAACGCTTTGTAATTTAAGAAATCCATCGTACATTCTCGCATATAGCTCATCTTAAGTAAAAGGAAATCTGCTTTGAATGTAACTCTTTTCAAACCACCATTCGTAATATTTTCCCGCGACCTGTTAGAAATAGGTTCGTTTCTGCAGTTGCAAGAGAGCGCCAGATAACAAGCGTCACAGCGCTTGCGCACCTACGATGAAGCAGGAAGCCCATTGTTCGTACGTGTAAAACATTAAAAGATTGTACATTATGTCATAAAAGAAACAAGACACCAGAGGATACTTCAAGAGCGTCGGAATTTCGTGACCCATACTAAAACGCATAATTCAGCTTAAAATGCACATTAGTATGTAAATTTTCTTGGAGTACCAGTACTGTATTATCTCATGTTCTGTATTATCTCATGTTCTGTATTATCTCATGTTCTGTATTATCTCATGTTCTGTATTATCTCATGTTCTGTATTATCTCATGCTCTGTATTATCTCATGTTCTGTATTATCTCATGCTCTGTATTATCTCATGCTCTGTATTATCTCATGCTCTGTATTATCTCGTGTTCTGTATTATCTCGTGTTCTGTATTATCTCATGTTCTTTATTATGGCATAATGCAGTGAACAGTTGAAACTAACCAATAGTCTGAAATTAAACACTTAGTTTCAAATAAATTGACTGCCTCAACAGAAAAGATTAATAAAAGCCAAATCTCTCTATCAAACCGGCAAAAATAACTTCATTGTTCTGTAAGGCGATTAATGTTTGACTGTCAGAAAGGTGGAAATAAAATCTAAAACCAATAACATATTTTCGCCTTCCGTAATAACGCGAACGTATTTTAATTCATTTGATAGCTCCCGGCCACAGAAATCCGTTTTGTTATCATTTAACGTGAGAGCAAAAAACGAAGAGAAAACAACAAAATCACTAAACATAAACATAGGTCACGTGGAGACGACCCACCTCCCCTCCACAAGTCAGACTGCTCTGTGCATCAACTCCAGATTTAATAATTTCTGAGCCGGGGCAATATAAAGTAGTGGCCCGCAGCCACACTTCTGTAACCAGAAGCGGGAGAAGGTACTACCCATACACGACTCAAAATTGCACGTGCGCAAGTCTGCCCGCAACTGCTCAAACAAATCTAATTCAAACAGTTGTCACGCCACGCTCATCGGAGGCAATTTGTTGTTACAAAGCATTGCATAGTCTTCCTAAAGCCTTTGACAAACTTCGCTGTTGGCAGACGCTTGTATGAGCACCGATTTGTTGTTGTATATGGTGCATTTCCTTTGAAACTTAAGTTTTATTTTCGTTTTTTTTCTCTCTCGTACATGTTTTTTTGGTGCAGTATTATTCTGCAGTACTGGGATACAGTAATATCCTTTGTTAGAGTATTGCTTCTTACCAGTCAAAGTCACAAAAATGTAACTGAAAAGTAAAACAATGAAAACTTACAGGAATTCCAAACAATTCCCGGGTTTTTCCCGGTTTTCTCCCGGATGAAAAAATTCCAGGGTTTTTCCCGGATCTCCTGATTGTCCCGGGTCGTATACATCCTGTTTCTGCATGTCTTTACATATTTTTCATGCGCCTTTAATGTCTTTTGGCTTATACAGCTCCTCTCACAACCATTAACACCTATTATGCCCATTTCTGCATCAATACCGTTGTCTTTACACCATTCTTGCCACAATGGAACCTGGCTCCATTTCTCTGCACCAATTCAGAAAAGTATCCCTTTCCTAGAACCCAGTCCCACATCCTGTTTCTCAAATGCTGCCTAAAGCCAGGAATCCCTCCAGACGGATTAACTTTACAGATTCCTTTGTATGGATCCTACCTCCCCTTTCACAATGACCTACAACTTTTCAGATTCAGCCAATCTCTGGCCCTCACAAACCCGGTACTGCAAAAACACTTCGGCATGGCACAGGTATCCCAGAAACACCTCTGTTCCCTCCGCAGGGTACTACCATTCTGCAATACCTACTCTGCAACTGAATCCCTATCACCAGCACCTGGTGGAGCATTCCAGGTACGACCTCCATAAGTTATCCAATCTGCTGACATCCCATTCCTGCCTCGGGGCACCACTATACAATGCCTATCGAACCTACAGTGTTCCTCCTCATCCACCCCTGATACCAGCTAAACCCTGCCAAGCTGACCTTTCCAACTTGCCACATCCCCCAAAACTCCCTGCCAACTCTCCACTACAATCAGAGCTGAAACATTTCCATAATACTGTTGTTAACGTTTACACCAAAACCCCCAGCTCCATAGAAGTTCCAGTGCCATCCAAAGGCCTCACATTTAGCCCTACAACCAAGTTTAACCATGCTGGACTTGTCCAAGACCTACTCTCCTTGTGCCAATACCTGCAGTGGAAGCATTTCCCTTCCAACAATCCCTCCACCCACAACCACCCTGATTCCAACATTGAATCCTGCCTCTTCCAGTCCATACCATCATCCCAACCATGATCCTCCCCACTCACACCTAGCACCTGTTGGCCACTTTCCAGGACTAATTTACCCTCACCATCCTTTCCCAGGTCCCTTCCTCAGAACACCCACCTTTCAGTAGAAAAAAGAACAACCATACACAACCTTGCAGTAACTACATAGCAGAAGACCTCCACCAATTATCTGACTCCTCCACCTATCAACTCTGCCAGAGTTATCCCATCCCAGAAGTCCCACACAAAGTGTAATACCCACTTAAAGCCCTAGACCCTTCCCAGAACATCTCCCCTCAATCCATTTCCCTCCTTGCCACTATGACACACTGCAAACCAATCTTCTACATATTCCCAAAATCCACAAATCCAACAATCATGGACATCCCATTGTGGCTGTTATTGTGCCCCCACTGAAAGAATTTCAGCCCTCATTGACCAATACCTCCATCCAACTGCCTGTAATCTAGCTCACGCATCAAAGACACCCAACAACTTCCTTCACCAACTACACCATCCCCACCCCTTTACCTCCTGGATCTGTACTCATCACTATTGACGCTCCCTCCCCATCCACCAACATCCCTCACACCCGTCTTAATGCTATTGAACCCTACCTTTCCCAATGTTCTTCAGAGTCCTAACTCACTATCTCATTCCTCAGGCACCTTATTAACTTTATCCTAACCCACAACTATAAATAGATCCACGGCACAGCCATGGGCAGCCACATGGCACCCTCCTATGCCAACCTTTTTATGGGCCATCTAGAGGAGATTTTCCAAGCCTCCCAGAGCACCAAACCCCTAGTCTGGTTAAGTGATGATATCTTCATGATCGGGACTCTGAGCCAAGACACACTATCATTGTTCCTTCAAAACCTCAACACCTTCTCTCCCATCCATTTCACATGTTCCTCTTCAACACAGTGTACCACTGAACTAGATGTTTATGTCCCTCACTCTGATGGCTCCATCCGCACCTCTGTCCACATTAAACCCACCAAGCACCAACAGTTTCTGCATTTTCACAGTTGTCATATCTTTCCACCAAAAAATCCCTCCCACACAGACTCACAGACTGTTCACCTGGGGAAGGCATATATGCAAAAACTCCCTTGTTCAGTATGCTCAGGGTATCACCAATGTCTTCACAGACAGCCACTATCCCACAGCCCTAGTCTACAAACAAATCTCCTGTACCATTTCCCCTCACACCCCTTATCCTCCCACCACCCCCAAGAACCAGTCAATACAACCCCACACTGGAACAACCAAACCACATCCTACGCCAGGGCTTTGATTAACTATCATCATGCCCTGAAATGAGGCACACCCTAACCGAGATACTTTGCACCCCTCCCCCTCCCCCCTAAAGTGGTGTTCCTACACAATATCCTACTCCATCCCTATGCCACTTCCAGTTCCAACCCCTTGCCACAAGGATCATATCCGTGTGGGAGAGACAGCTGCAAAACCTGCCCAATCCATCCACCAAACATTTCCTATTCCTGTCACAGGTTTATCCTACTCCATCATGGGCCAGCCCATCTGTGAAATCAGCCATGTCATTTACCATTTCTGCTGCAATCATTGCACAGCTTCTACATTGGTATGACTATCAACCAGCTGTCCATCGAGATGAACGGCCACTGCCAAACTAGGCCAGGAGCAAAGTAGACCATACTGTGGCACAACATGCAGCTGAACATATCTCACTCGATTACAATGGTTGCTTCACTACTCAAGCCATTTGGATCCTTCCCTCCACCACCAGGTTCTCTGAACTGTGCAGATGGGAGTTATCCTTACCGTATCTTCTCTGGTCCCGTAATTATCCTGGCCTCTACCTACAGTAACTTACTGTCCCCACATCCTCCACCCAACAGTTTCCACCCCATTTGTCCTATCATCTACTCTCCATTCTCATCTCTCCTCCTGTTTATTTGCAGCCCTCTGCCAACGCATCCGCCCGTCTTTCCCCGCTCCTCTCCTTTTTTGCTCCTTTTTTCCTCACCTTTCTGCTCCACAACCTCTTGACTCTGCGCCTGTTGCCAGTCTAGTCCCTATACACTCCACCAGACAGCATATGTATCTCTCCCTCCCAACCTGTGGCATAATCCGTATCACTTCAGGCAGGGGGGTTACCTTCATAGTCTCTGACATTATTGAATTTAGCATATGTTAAAATTCAGGAATAGGTACGAAACATGTTCTTTTGTTTGCTCCAAAAAAATTCCTGCCCTGAGATACAGGCTTCCAAAGATGACATGGCAAACACCATTTTGAAGATGCAAATTTCAGAAAAATATTTAAAATGCTGTATCTCTGTAACGGTTCTAGATATTTTGTTAGTTTTTTTATTTAAAAGATATTTGCTTTATGGTTACAATGGTATCCTCCATTTGGACATATCTGTTAAAGTTCTTTTACTGTTGCCTTTTGAATTTTTTAAATAATTTACAGAAAAAAATTTTCAAAAATGTCAATCCAGTAAAGTTAGTTTTTTTTCTGTTGATCAGTACCACGTAGTACTATATTCTCTGTAAAGGAGAGCTTCCACTTTTTAAGTTGGGCAGGTTTTATTTTTAAAAATCATTTTTTTAACTTTCACGGGTAATATATGTTTTCACTGAAGTTGTTTCTTACTAATTTCTTTGTTATAATGTTTATGTCTATTGTCTTTGTTGCAGATATTGATTACAGTTTTAGTCATTTCTTGTCAGTTTTTTTGTCGTGGTTGTTCATTGCAGGTTTCTGTTTTGTAGCTGTTCAGTGCTAATTTGTTTACTGAAGAGACTTCTAAGAAATCTGAGACAATCCAATGAGTTCTGTGTTTTTGTGAGGAATTTGGCAGTTGACACGGTTGCAGTGTGTTCTTTGAAAAGGGCTGTTTGAAATGTCTTCTGACTGGGGTCACAGGAGAGTGAAGTGTGCTGATTATTTGCATACCCATAAAAGAGTGATATGTAAGACAAACAAAAAAAACAGACTTTGTTCAAGTTGGGGAATAAGTGTTCTCATTTGAAGACTCTTGTTTCAAAGTGAAGATATTTCCAGTGATAACTCTGTGTGTTCTAAATGTTTTGACAGAATAACAACAATGATAATATCTGAACAAGGTACAAACAGGTAGAAGACATTAAAACAAGAAAGCATAGGAATAAAAAGGAGAAGCCAGCCACTCTGCAACGCATTAAAACCCTCACCCTGAAAGCACTAGGGCAGAGGACACACAGGGACAAAGGAATGTGCTAAAATTTAAATCAAATGATAAAAATCACCCTCACGAATAAAACATAAAACTAAATCAGCCAATGAGGCATTATCAGATAAAATTAGCAGCAATGATTCCAGTGACTTAAGACTTCATCGCAGGGCAGTCAAAGTAGGACAGTGCACCAGGACATGGGCCACTCTCAACCGGGTGCCACATCGACACTGAGGCGGATTTTCATGGTGAAGCAGGTAGCCATGGGTCACCCAAGCGTGACCAATGCGGAGCTGGCAGAGAACCACAGAATCCAAGCGAGAGGCCCACATTGAGGACTTCCACACATTCATAGTCTCCTTAATGGCTAGCAGTTTGATGTGTGTAGTGAGATAATTACACCATTCCGTCTCCCAAAGGTGAAAAACCTTGTGGCGTAAAAATGATCACAGGTCAGTTACAGGAATGCCGATCTCCAGAAGTGGGTTCTGTGTAGCCTGTTTCATCAGCCTGTAGGCACGTTCATTGCCTGGGATTCCGACGTGGCCTGGGGTCCACACAAACACCACAGAATGACTGAACCATTCCACGGCATACAGGGACTCCAGAATGCTCGCTACCAAAGAATGGCGAGGGTAGCACTGCTCGATAGCTTGTAGGCTGCTCAAGGAATCGGTACACAGGAGAAATGATTCACCAGGGCATGAGCGGATGTGCTCAAGAGCATGAGATATAGCAGCCAGCTCTGCAGCGAAAACACTGCAGCCATCTGGCAAGGAGTGCTGTTCAATATGTCCACCATGAACATATGCAAAACCCATGTGACCCATCAGCCACGGAGCCGTCGGTGTAAACTACTTTATGGCACCAGTACATGTTGAGAATCAATAGGAAGTGGCAGCGGAGAGCCGCAGGGTTAACGGAGTCCTTAGGGTCATGCGAAAGGTCCAGAAGACTCTGCGGCCTAGGTGTACACCATGGAGGTGTATGTGAAAGGACCTTGAGGAGAGGTGATAAAGGGAAGGACTCCAGTTCAGACAGAAGGGACCGCACGCGAACCAAAATCGTAAGCCCTGACCTGGGCCGCTAATATGGCAGATGTTCCGCCATGGTTGGGAAAAGGAGACAGTAATTAGGATGCTGAAGAGAGCTATGAATATATGCAATGTAACTGGCAAGAAGTTGTGCACGTCTGGTCTTCAATGGAGGCACTCCAGCCTCCACCAGTAAGCTGGTAACTGGACTCATCCTAAAAGCTCCTGTCACTAGTCGAACTCTGCAGTGGCGTACAGGGTCGAGTAAATGCAATGCTGAGGGTGCAGCCGAACCATAAATGACACTCCTATAGTCAAGGCGGCATTGAACAGGGGCTCTGTAGAGCTGCAGCAGCGTAAAGCGATCTGCACCCCAGCTTATGTTGCTCAGGCAGTGGACAGCACTGAGTTGCTGCCAGCACTTCCGCTTAAGCTGACGAAGGTGAGGAAGCCAAGTCAATCGGGTGTCAAAAACCAGCCCTAAGAATTGATATCTATCTGCTACAGTGAGTGGATTGTCAATAAGGTAAAATTCTGGTTCCAGATGAATGGTACGATGCTGGCAGAAGTGCACAACACACGGCTTTGTGGCTGAAAACTGGAAGCAGTGGGCTAGAGCCCATGACTGTACCTTGTGGATGGCTCCCTGAGGCACCACTAAGCAACACCAGTACTAGAGGAGCAGTACAAAATGCAGAAGTTGTCTGCATACAGAGAAGGTGAGATGGACAGCCTTACAGCTGCTGCCCGGCCATTAATGGCCACTAAGAATAGAGACACACTCAATACAGAGCCCTGCAGGACTCCATTCACCTGGATATGGGGGGAACTATGGGAGACACCAACCTGGACACGGAAAGTATGAAGCGACAGGAAATTTTGGATAAAAATCGGGAGCGGGTCCCAGAGACCCTACTCATATAATGTGGCAAGGATATGATGTCGCCAGGTCGTGTCGTAAGATTTTCATAAGTCAAAAAAGATGGCAACACGCTGTTGGCATCTGGAAAAGGCTGTTCGGATGGCAGACTCAAGGGACACAAGATGATCAGTGGTTGAGTGACCCTGGCGGAAACTGCCCTGGCATGGAGCCAGTAGGCCACGTGACTCGTGGACACAACCCATCCGCCACCACCCATACGTTCTAGCAGCTTAAAAAGAATGCTGGTGAGGCTGATGGGCCAACAGCTATCCACATCAATCGGGTTTCTGCTGGGGTTGAGCAATGGTATGTTGGTGCCCTCCCGTTATTGTGATGGAAAGACGCCAACACACCAAATTCGGTTGAAGATGATGACGAGATATCACTTGCAGTCAGACGAGAAATGTTTAAGCATCTGACTGTGGATCCGATCTGGCCCAGGAGCTGTGTTGGGGCAATGTGCAAGGGCACTGAGGCGCTGCAACTTTGTAAATGTGGTGTTATAGGGTTCACTGTGGCGTTTAGTGAACGAGAGGACTTTCCCTTCCATCCGCAGTTTAAGAGTGCGAAAGCCTGGGAGGTAATTCTCCGATGTAGGCACATGAGCGAAGTGCTCAGCAATCGCGTTTGCATTGATAGATAATACACCATCGATGGTAATGCCAGGGACACCTGTTGGGGTCTGGTACCCAAAACCACATCTGATCTTCATCCAGACTTGGGAAAGTGATGTATGGCACCCAATGGTCAAGACATACCTCTCCCAACATTCCTGTTTCCGTTGTTTTATAAGCTGGCAAACATGGGCACATGGTGCTCTAGGGATGGGTGCCTCTTATGTCCCCGTAGAACTCGCCGACGCTCTTTAACTGACTCGGCAACTTCCAGCGACCACCAACGTACTGACTTTTGCTGGGGCCACGCTAAAAAAAGAGGGATTGCGTTTTCCGCCACAGAATTGATCGTTGTAGTTACCTCCTCAACCACAACATCAATGGCACCATGTGGGGGAGTTTTAACGGTGACAGCAGAGGTGAAAGCTTCCCAGTCTGCCTTGTTGAAAGCCCATCTGGGTAGGTGTTCGTGGGCATGATGCTGTGGGAGTGACGAGAAGATGGGGAAGTGGTCACTACCACACAAGTCATTATGTACTCTCCAGTGGACAGGTGGGAGAAGTCCTGGGCTGCAGAGGGATAAATCAATCGCCAAGTAAGTGCCGTGAGCCACACTGAAATGTGTGGGGGCCCCAGTATTTAAGAGGCAGAGGTCGAATTGAGACAGTACTGTTTCGATATCTCTGCCTCGGTCAGTAAGCACGGTGCCACCCCACAAGGGGTTATGGGCATTAAAATCTCCCAAGTGTAGGAAGGGGTTAGGGAGTTGATCAATCAGTGCAGCTAATACATTTGGGAGTACTGCACCATCTGGAGGGAGATATACACTGCAGACAGTTATTTCCTGTGTCATCCTTATTCTGACAGCCACAGCTTCAAAAGTGGTTTGAAGGGGCACAGTTTCACTACAAACTGAGTTTAGGACATAAACACAAACTCCACCTGACACTCGATTATAGTCATTATGGTTCCTGTAATATCACTTAGAGCAGTGGAGGGCAGGGGTCCGCATTGCCGGGAGCCAAGTTTCCTGGAGTGCAATGCAGAAAACAGGTGTAAAGCTTAACAACTGCCATAGCTCAGCCAGGTGGTGGAAATAAAAGCAGTAATTCCACTGGAGGATGACGTTATCATGAGGCAAGGAAGCCATGAAACGCTCAATGAGGCAGGTTATGCCTCAGGGTCACATGCTGCCACCGATTGACACCTGTGTGATGGACATCCATTGTGTCTGAGGGCCCAGAGAGATCTAGGTCCTCAGTAGACGACAGAATCTCCACTTCATCCTCAGATGCAGAGCTTGTAGGGAGGGGTGGAATGTGTGCCTCCACAATGTCTGGGTTCTTGGGGGTCGTCTTATTTTTGGTTTTCTCTCGCTGCACCTTTGGCTGTTCTAGCTGGGAGGGCTTCACTGGGTCAGTCTCAGGGACTGATGAGGACCGTGGGGGTTGGGGTGGGGGGGCAGGGGGTGTTGCTCCTGAAGTAGGTGCTGCAGGAGCAACAGGGAGGGAAGTGCCCCCCACCATCAAGGGGGCAGGTGGAGTCTGACGGTTCTGAGAGCCAACTACATGCGGCAGAACGGAAGGTGCTAGAACCGTTGTCATAGCGGCGGTGTAAGTGGATGTCATATGCACAGGATGTAGCCTCTCAAATTTTCTCTTAGCCTCGGCAGGTCAGTCATTCCAGTGTCTTGTATTCCATGACTTTCCCCTATTTCTGTAAGATCCTGCAGTCTGGTGAGCAAGGTGAATGATGTTCTCTGCAGTTGACACAGATGGGAGGTGGGACACATGAAATATTAGGATGTGATGGACATCCGCAATCTCGCATGTGATGGTGGAAGTACAGCGGTATGACATACGGCCGAACTTCCAGCATTTAAAGCACTGCAACGGGGAAGGGATATACAGCTTGACATCACACAGTAGACCAACAGCTTGACCTTCTCGAGTAATGTGTCACCCTCAAAATTCCAGGAATGAGGCACTGGTGGCAACCTGATTATTCCTCGGACCCCGATGGACAAGCTGGACGAAATGAACAACTCGCCGCTCTAAATTGGTGACCAGCTCGTCATCAGACTGCAAGAGAATGTCCTTGTGAATAATGCCCTGGACCATATTTAGGCTCTTATGGGGCGTGATGATAACAGATACATCCCCAACATGTCACAAGCGAGTAATGCCTGTGACTGGGCGAAGGATGCTGTTTTCATCAAGACTGACCCTGACCACAATTTGGGCAAACCCTCCACCTCCCCAAACTTGTCCTCTAAATGATCCACAAAAAACTGAGGCTTCATTGACATGGAAGATTCCCCATCAACTCTTGTGCATACAAGGTACCAGGGCGAATAAGCTTTGCTGCTATCCTTAGCCTGGCATTCCTCCCATGGTGTGGCCAGGGAAGGGAACAATTTTGGGTCATATTTCTGTGCAATAAATTGATCCCATGAACGCTTACAGACTGCTGGTGGTTGATCACCAGCAAGAGATGATGTACTACACTTCATGGCGTGCCATCTGCCCAGTTGCCACCCACTCGACCGAGCCGCAGCGAAGGCCACCTGGCGGGATGGCCACTGCAGGAGTTCCAATGCCCCAGGGTGACGGGCACCTACTCCTTGGCATATGTGGACAGTTAACGGCGCAGGCATCAGCAGAGTGTTCCCTGTGTGGTCAGGGGGCTACAACCAACAGGGTACATGGCAGCCCCACCACAACAGATGGCTACCATGCTGGATATCAAGTGCCAACGGGCAAACAAGTCCATTATCATTGTCAGCACAGAAAACGATACTGAGCAGTGGATGGAAGAAAATGCACCCAGGTGGGCGACCTCGCCCAACAGCTGGAGAATGAGAGAAAGTGCAGATCACCATTGACGAAGGATGTGAAAGATCTCAGTGCATGATGGACACGATGCACCATGTACGGCACCCTTCCCCAATTGGCTCACTCTTCGGGAAAATTTTGATAAATGGAGGTCAAACCCTACGGGGGACCATCACATGAAGGCCGAAACGTGGGAGACTCCTTTGAGTCACCTCTTACAACAGGCAGGAATAGTTCGGACTTATTCTAACCCCTGGACTCGCAGGGGGAGCTTTGTGTGGTAGCTTTGAAGAACTTACTGGAGCATGTGACATGACACCTTGGTTGGGCATGTGAAGTCATTAGTAGTCTGTGATGTAAAGCGAGAGACTTAATTGTTTCAAGAATGTGGTGACTGCCCTAGAAAGCGAGGAATGTCTTTACAGACACTTGGCCTGGACGACGTAGTGGGTGACTCTGCAGAAATTACATATGGAACATAGGAGGAAAATAAACTAATTAAGAAAACTGTTGCCTTTGACAGTTTCATTGATGAACTTGGTAAATGGTCAGTGAAAGCAGTAACATGCCAGCATCTGAAGAAATTGCAACAACACCACACTGCAGAAGTGAAAGGGTGTGTACAGGCTGAAGAACTATATTTAGTGCTTCACTGTGACTTTGCTGGGAACTGGTCTGTAATTATTCCATAAGAAGTACAAGGGTATCATTGGAGTAATGATCAGGTTTCAATCTTTACAGGATTGACATTTTCAAAACAAGACCACAAGTGTTGCAGTTATAAGTGCTTTGCTAGCAATGCATAAAATTCTTCAACTGTAAACAGGGGCAGAGAAGATCATCATTATTTCTGATGGTGCTCCTACTCATTTTAAAAATCGTTACCAGCTGTCTGAATTGAGGAAGTCGCTTGTGCCAACTGATGGGATATACAGTGCTGTTGGTCATAGGAAGAGGCCTTGTGATGTGTAAGAGGCCTGCTGAAGCACCATGCTACAAAACATAATCTTTCCAGACCAAATACAGCTGTGATTCAGAATGCTGAGGATTTTACGAGAGTCGTGAAATCTTACACATCCACAGCCCTCATTCTTTTGTCTGAAGAGGAAATCGAAGAATTCCGTGAGCAGAAAAAAGAAGAATGGTCCAAACAAACTATTCCTGTGAAAGGAATTCAGAAGACACATTTTTGGACTCAAAGTGATTGGTGAACTCACCTTGCATGCCCTTTAAAGAGCAAGAAAGAAGAAAATTCGTTCATTTGGCCAACACCTCAGAAACAGCAGGATAATATTCAGATTCACAACCTGAGAAGGGGGAGTTTGTGGTGTGTGTGTATGACTGTGACTGATGGATTGCAGAGACTAATAGACAACAGTTATGAGTTAAATGACATTGTAGTGAACTTTATGCTACCACATGGACCAGCTGCTGGATACAGGTTTCCAACTGAAGAACAGCAATGTCACTATCAGTGCCCACTCCCTCTTCACAATATTTTGAAGACTCGAAGTGCTCCAGTTCCTCTTGGTTCAACAGATATAGGAAGACACTGAAGCAGTGGAACACATTTTTAGTTCATTGACTGGCTAATTTCAGTACAAAACAGAGTGCACAGAAGTTTTATAAATTGAAACCTTTAAGTCTTTGGACCTTTCACACACATTTTGGAACCATTTAAAATGCTTGAAAATGAGTCTCTTACTCATCTTTCAAAACTAAAATTATTTTAAATAAGGCTAGGTTTTGATTTTTATGAGCCTGTTAAATGATAATAAAACAGGTTTTATGTATGGCAAAAATTTCAGATGTTTATAAAATCTGTTCAACCTAAAAGTGGAAGCTCTCCTTTTCAGGGAATGTAGAACTAATCAACAGACAAAAAATTAAAATTTTATGGATTGGTATTTTTGAAAATTCTTTTTCCATAAATTATAAAAAAGTTCAGAACACTATAGTAAAAGAACTTTGACAGGTAAGTCCAAATGGAGGATGTCTTTGTAATCATAAAGCAATTAGCTTTCAAATTAAAAAAATAAATAAATAAATAAATCTAGCACTGTTCCAGAAATACAGCATTTTAAATTTTTTTCCAAAATTCGCATCTTCAAAATGGTATGTGCAGTGTCATCTTTGGAAGGCTGTATCTCGAAGCAGTTTTTTTTTTTTTTGAAGAAAAAAAAAAATGTGTTTCTTACTTAGTCCTTCACTTTAACATATGCTAAATTCAGTATCATCTGAGACTACAAAGGTATAATTTTTTCCTAGCCTGCCTGAATTGATATGGACTATGCCATGTACACTACTACCCATTCCCTTTCCCCACTCCATCCAGATTGCTGCTTGCATCCCAATTGATAGTTGCATTATGGCCCTAGATGCTGCAGTTGGCGGTCATGCGTGTATACTGGTAAAACAATTTATAATTCCATAAAATAGTGATCAATAAGCCTCCTCATTACAGAGGTTTGCCTTACATTTAGGGTGCCAAAGCATTTAAACCCATTCGGTACATTAGAGGTCTGATGGTAGCATTGCCCTGACCTAAATTTTTGTTAGCCGAAGTCAGTCCCAGTAATTTACATTCCGCTTACTAAGAAAGTTGCGGTCGATCAAGAACACCTTTTAATAAAACATAGCCTGTCATATTTTTGATATGTTTTGTAATTTACAACTTTCTGTTCTAATTGATGACAAGAATTTTATTATGCTTTCTGTGGAACATTTCCGCTACACTGGTAAGTCAAATGAAGCCTTAACATATTGTATATTGTTAGAGTTAGTCATGTTGTTTATTTATCAAATGTAAATTAAGTTGTCATGATGTTGAATTGTGTTACTACATTTGTTAGGTTAATAAGTAATAATATAGGAAAAGGAAAGTTGCTACATATAGTGCAGATGCTGAGTCGTGTGCGTAGAAGGAGAGAAGTAAAAAGACTGGGTGCATTGGTGGAATGAGGGCTGTGTAGTGCTGGTTGGTTGTTTCGGGGAAGGAGACCAGACAGCGAGGTCATCGGTCTCATCGGATTAGGGAAGGACGGGGAAGGAAGTCGGCCGTGCCCTTTGAAAGGAACCATCCCGGCATTTGCCTGGAGCGATTTAGGGAAATCACGGAAAACCTAAATCAGGATGGCTGGACGCGGGATTGAACCGTCGTCCTCCCAAATGCGAGTCCAGTTTCTAACCACTGCGCCACATCGCTCGGTGTGTGTAGTGCTGGAATGGGAACAGGGACTGGATGGGTGAGAAAAATGATTAACAAAGGTTGTGGCCAGGAGAGTTACAGGAACGTAGGATATATTGCAGGGAGAGCTCCCACCTGTGCAGTTCAGAAAACATGGTGGTGGTGGGAAGGATCCATATGGCACACGCTGTGAAGCAGTCATTGAAATGAAGGATGTCATGTTGGGCAGTGGGCTCAGCAACAGGGTGGTCCACTTGTTTCTTGGCCACAGTTCGTTGGTGGCCATTCGTGCGGACTGACAGCTTGTTGGTTGTCACGCCCACATAAAATGCAGCATAGTGGTTACATCTAGGTCTATTACAGTGATAGGAGCCATGAGTTAAGGGGCTGGTAGCAGGGGTTGTGTAGGAACAGATGAGTATTGTGTAGATTTGGTGGACGGCGAAATACCACTGTGGGAGGAGTGGAAACGATAGAGGGCAGGACATTTCTCATTTCAGGCCATGATGAGAGGTAGTTGAAACCCTCACAGAGAATGTAATTCAGTTGCTCCAGTCCTGAGTGATACTCAGTTACGAGGGAATGCTTCTCTGTGGTTGGACGGTGAGACTTTGGGAGGTCTATCCTTCCCACCCCTCCACAGAGGTATTCTGCCATCAACCCAACCTACACAATATACTCGTCCATCCCTACACAACCCCTGCTCCCAGCCCCTTACCTCATGGCTCACATTCCTGTGATAGACCTTGGATGCAAGACCTGTCCCATACATCCTCCCATCACAACCTACTCCAGTCCTGTCATTAACATAACCGACACCATCAAAGGCAGGGCTACCTGTGAAACCAGTTATGTAATATACAAGCTAAGATATAACCACTATGCTGCATTATATGTGGGCATGACAACCAACAAGCTGTCTGTCTGCACAAATGGCCACTGACAAACTGTGGCCAAAAAGCAAGTGGACCACCCTGTTGCTGAGCACACTGCCCAACATAACATCCTTCATTTCAATGACTGCTTCACAGCCTGTTCCATATAGATTCTTCCCACCAACACCAGGTTCTGAACCGCACAGGTAGGAGCCCACCCTGCAATATACCCTACGTTCCTGTAACTCTCCTGGCCTCAACCTTTGTTAGTCATTTTTCTCACCAATCCAGCCCCTTCCCTGTCCTCATTCCAGCACTAAACAACCCTCATTCCATCAATGCACCCAGTCTCTCAATTCTGTCCTTTTCTGAAACCTCCCCTCCCCCCCTTGCCTGCCCTTCATCTAACCTCCAGACTGTACCTTACTGCCCTACCCTCTCTCCCTCTCATCCTTGTGTGCTCCTCAGCAGTTCTTCCTATCCCCCAGCCCTTTCCTGCTATCCCTCCCCCTCCCCGCCCCAGATTCCTCCTTGTCCTTACCCCACCAAGTTGCAATTCCCACCATGCACTACTGCTGTTGCTCACAGTGTGGCTTCAGCTGCCAGAGGCTGCATTTGTGTGTGTGAGCTGCATTTGTGTATGTGTGTTTGTTGTCCATTTTCTACAAAGGCCTTGGTGGCCAAAAGCTTATATTGTGACAGTCTTTTTGTTGTACCTATCTGCAACTCACCATCTCCGCTATAGGGTGAGCGGCAACTTTCTTTTTCATAATATTATTTGTGTGTTATGTGACACACAATCAGGAGCATGCCATGAAGCAAACATTACCTCAAAGAGTTTTCGTATAGCTTTTCGACAAATTTTGGCAATTGCAATTGCATATGTGACCTCTTTTACTTTAAGTGAGACATAAATTACAACAGTATCAGCCAGCTGCTGGTATGGCAGCAACATGATGCATGTGTAAATGTGCACAAAATAAAAAAAAAGGGCATGTCAGCATCTTTAGCCCTTGCAGACATCAACAACACATCTACCCTTTCCAGGACACTGCACACTGAAGCCAACAACGGGACATTCCACGCTAAATGGGTAATAATAGTGGTGGAAAACAAAAATAATTATCATCATTATCACTGATAGCATATAATATACATAGCAAAAAATTGCAAAACTAACTTTGTCCTTTTAATTTTAACCACAAAGTCATTATTATTGTGGATATCTGAAGGTATACCTGCAGATGCTTGCACTGTTACATATTCTTATCTGCGAAGCAGTTATTGCTACGGATATCCACATCTGCGCAGACCTCAAACCACAGAGGGACAACTTTTTGATTTGAAGCAAATAATAACTATCAAAGTGGTCAGTGAATTCTATGTCGATAGAGAAATTTTATGGTACAGTATGGAAGGTGAAGGCTCATTTAATTAGGCATGGCCACGTGAAGCGAATCTGGAAATGGATGCTGAAGTTCTAGAGAAATAAGCAGGGGCTGTTCTCATCATGCACACAGACCATCAAGATATCAATGACTCTCGACCAGGGTATGGTAATGGAAGGTGTCTTGTGAGTATTCATGGCAGTTCTGTTGATTTGTTTGTAAAACTGGACATTGGAGGAGAAATAATTAAGGATCAGGATTTGGTTAGTCAAAATTATTATAAATAAGATGGTGGGTCTGAGTTCAGGAAGATGCTAGGAAAGGAAGCAGATGTTAATATGTAGGGACGGACATTCACAGCAACAAGCAAGGACTAACAAACAGGAACTGCAGGGAAAATCAGTACAGGAGGTATAGCCCAAAGCCTTCTTACCCAAAGAATTCATCTGCATCAGATTCGTCGGATGGAAACAGCTCCACAGGACCATCATCGTCGCCTGCTGTGGATTTAACTGGCTTCTTTATAACTGGGATGTTGTAATCTCCAAGCTGAAATTTGATGCCACAGCAAAATATAAAAGAATCAAATATAATAATGTGAACAAAACACAAAAGTTGTTAACTTTTGTGGTGTAAAGAAATCTTACAAATGTAGGTAGAAAATTCTGTTACTAGTCGATTCTGTAAAGCTTTTAGTACACTTCTTGCGAGTCAAGTTAATAGAAATAACATTAAATTGCAGTTTGGATGTTTTATATTAACAGAGGCACTTGACAGATGAGAATTTAGAAGATAATCCCTCTAGAAAATCATAACAGAATCAGACTATCAGCTTGCTGTTCAAATTGTAGAATATTTGATCATACAGTTTCACACATAATCAGAACCACACTACAACTTAGTACTGGAAATGCATTTCACCTGTTACTGAGCTAACTAATCCATGCCAGTCACCTAAAGAGAAATGTCAAAATCCTCTATCCAACATCCAAGTGCATCCAACATCCAAGTGCAGTTAAATACGGTTATAAAAGATAAAAACATCTATATTACTAACCAGATAAAATGTCTCTCTAGTTCGGGTTGCAAGTTGCCTATCCAATGGCTTCCAGGAGCAACAAAAATTTGCTTTTCAGTATTCCTAATTTAAAAAATTAGGATGCTGCCACAATCTACTCATTAAGAGCTACAATCTTGTGTTAAAGGTGTAGCACAAACAGTATTAAAGTTGGAAACTGTGTATTTGTCTTGAGGCAGGTTAACTCATTGTGCACAAATTACCCAGCCCATATTTATTCAGTATTTGAGAAGAAGAGCACTTGGTGACTTCCAACAGACTTTACACTTAATTTCAAATTTTTTAAATACTTTTTTTGCACTGACATACCCCCTCCCCCAAAAAATAACGGAAGAAAGACAGTTTATCGCTTACTACATTTTCGCTGTTACTGCTTACTACGTTTTCGCTCTTCATACGGTCAAACTCAAGAATCAGGCACAACATTTGAATTTATTACTTCTGTACTATTAACTTTTCTTGCAACACACTTTGCAGACAGTATCCACATGTACTACCAAATGTACATACACAATTATATTATTTTATGACAAATCCAGTTCAGGAGATATGATGTCATAAAAATTGTGATCTGAAAAACTAGTTTTTCTTATAATAGAGAGCAAGCTACAAAGACTATGCTCAACCATGGGACCTAAATTCTTAAAGACATGACTGAACTTGAGTAACATGTCCAAAAACCACCTGCTATCTAGCTTTTCAGACAATATTACATGCATACTGAAATGCCAAATGAAAAACAGCAATTATAAGAATACCAAAAAATAATGATGAATTGACAACACTCAAAGATTGTTTCATTTTCAAACTAACCATTATAGATTTTCAGCATGTAACACTCCAAAGATGATGAAAAGCTGGTGAGGAGGACTTTCACTTTACGTTCCTAATAACATTAGCATACTGATAATAAAACGGCCTTGCTGTGCTGGTACTGCGAACGGCTGAAAGCAAGGGGAAACTACAGCCGTAATTTTTCCCGAGGGCATGCAGCTTTACTGTATGATTACATGATGATGGCGTCCTCTTGGGTAAAATATTCCGGAGGTAAAATAGTCCCCCATTCGGATCTCCGGGCGGGGACTACTCAAGAGGATGTCGTTATCAGGAGAAAGAAAACTGGCGTTCTACGGATCGGAGCGTGGAATGTCAGATCCCTTAATCGGGCAGGTAGGTTAGAAAATTTAAAAAGGGAAATGGATAGGTTGAAGTTAGATATAGTGGGAATTAGTGAAGTTCGGTGGCAGGAGGAACAAGACTTCTGGTCAGGTGACTACAGGGTTATAAACACAAAATCAAATAGGGGTAATGCAGGAGTAGGTTTAATAATGAATAGGAAAATAGGAATGCGGGTAAGCTACTACAAACAGCATAGTGAACGCATTATTGTGGCCAAGATAGATACGAAGCCCACGCCTACTACAGTAGTACAAGTTTATATGCCAACTAGCTCTGCAGATGACGAAGAAATTGAAGGAATGTATGATGAAATAAAAGAAATTATTCGGATTGTGAAGGGAGACGAAAATTTAATAGTCATGGGTGACTGGAATTCGAGTGTAGGAAAAGGGAGAGAAGGAAACATAGTAGGTGAATATGGATTGGGGGACAGAAATGAAAAAGGAAGCCGCCTGGTAGAATTTTGCACAGAGCATAACTTAATCATAACTAACACTTGGTTTAAGAATCATGAAAGAAGGTTGTATACATGGAAGAACCCTGGAGATACTAAAAGGTATCAGATAGATTATATAATGGTAAGTCAGAGATTTAGGAACCAGGTTTTAAATTGTAAGACATTTCCAGGGGCAGATGTGGACTCTGACCACAATCTATTGGTTATGACCTGTAGATTAAAACTGAAGAAACTGCAAAAAGGTGGGAATTTAAGGAGATGGGACCTGGATAAACTGAAAGAACCAGAGGTTGTACAGAGATTCAGGGAGAGCATAAGGGAGCAATTGACAGGAATGGGGGAAATAAATACAGTAGAAGAAGAATGGGTAGCTTTGAGGGATGAAGTAGTGAAGGCAGCAGAGGATCAAGTAGGTAAAAAGACGAGGGCTAGTAGAAATCCTTGGGTAACAGAAGAAATATTGAATTTAATTGATGAAAGGAGAAAATATAAAAATGCAGTAAGTGAAACAGGCAAAAAGGAATACAAACGTCTCAAAAATGAGATCGACAGGAAGTGCAAAATGGCTAAGCAGGGATGGCTAGAGGACAAATGTAAGGATGTAGAGGCCTATCTCACTAGGGGTAAGATAGATACCGCTTACAGGAAAATTAAAGAGACCTTTGGAGATCAGAGAACGACTTGTATGAATATCAAGAGCTCAGATGGAAACCCAGTTCTAAGCAAAGAAGGGAAAGCAGAAAGGTGGAAGGAGTATATAGAGGGTCTATACAAGGGCAATGTACTTGAGGACAATATTATGGAAATGGAAGAGGATGTAGATGAAGATGAAATGGGAGATACGATACTGCGTGAAGAGTTTGACAGAGCACTGAAAGACCTGAGTCGAAACAAGGCCCCCGGAGTAGACAATATTCCATTGGAACTACTGACGGCCGTGGGAGAGCCAGTCCTGACAAAACTCTACCATCTGGTGAGCAAGATGTATGAAACAGGCGAAATACCCTCAGACTTCAAGAAGAATATAATAATTCCAATCCCGAAGAAAGCAGGTGTTGACAGATGTGAAAATTACCGAACTATCAGCTTAATAAGTCACAGCTGCAAAATACTAACACGAATTCTTTACAGACGAATGGAAAAACTAGTAGAAGCCAACCTCGGGGAAGATCAGTTTGGATTCCGTAGAAACACTGGAACACGTGAGGCAATACTGACCTTACGACTTATCTTAGAAGAAAGATTAAGGAAAGGCAAACCTACGTTTCTAGCATTTGTAGACTTAGAGAAAGCTTTTGACAATGTTGACTGGAATACTCTCTTTCAAATTCTAAAGGTGGCAGGGGTAAAATACAGGGAGCGAAAGGCTATTTACAATTTGTACAGAAACCAGATGGCAGTTATAAGAGTTGAGGGACATGAAAGGGAAGCAGTGGTTGGGAAGGGAGTAAGACAGGGTTGTAGCCTCTCCCCGATGTTGTTCAATCTGTATATTGAGCAAGCAGTAAAGGAAACAAAAGAAAAATTCGGGGTAGGTATTAAAATTCATGGAGAAGAAATAAAAACTTTGAGGTTCGCCGATGACATTGTAATTCTGTCAGAGACAGCAAAGGACTTGGAAGAGCAGTTGAATGGAATGGACAGTGTCTTGAAAGGAGGATATAAGATGTACATCAACAAAAGCAAAACAAGGATAATGGAATGTAGTCTAATTAAGTCGGGTGATGCTGAGGGAATTAGATTAGGAAATGAGGCACTTAAAGTAGTAAAGGAGTTTTGCTATTTGGGGAGCAAAATAACTGATGATGGTCGAAGTAGAGAGGATATAAAATGTAGGCTGGCAATGGCAAGGAAAGCGTTTCTGAAGAAGAGAAATTTGTTAACATCCAGTATTGATTTAAGTGTCAGGAAGTCATTTCTGAAAGTATTCGTATGGAGTGTAGCCATGTATGGAAGTGAAACATGGACGATAAATAGTTTGGACAAGAAGAGAATAGAAGCTTTCGAAATGTGGTGCTACAGAAGAATGCTGAAGATTAGATGGGTAGATCACATAACTAATGAGGAAGTATTGAATAGGATTGGGGAGAAGAGAAGTTTGTGGCACAACTTGACCAGAAGAAGGGATCGGTTGGTAGGACATGTTCTGAGGCATCAAGGGATCACCAATTTAGTATTGGAGGGCAGCGTGGAGGGTAAAAATTGTAGAGGGAGACCAAGAGATGAATACACTAAGCAGATTCAGAAGGATGTAGGTTGCAGTAGGTACTGGGAGATGAAAAAGCTTGCACAGGATAGAGTAGCATGGAGAGCTGCATCAAACCAGTCTCAGGACTGAAGACCACAACAACAACAACTACTGATAATAAATGACATGTCATGTGCTACAAATTAATAAAGAGTTCCTAATAAAGAAATGATATTATTAAACTGCTATCATGTATTTAGCCTACACACATCAATTTTTAGGACATGTAAAGTTTTCACCAGAAAAGGTATTTCCAATAATGTGAAAAACATAACATACCTTTACATTATCTGTTGCTTTCTTAGCTAGCTGCTGTATGTTCATTTTGTTCCAGCTGGTATAAAATTTTGCTAAAGGCGTACCTTGCAATTTTATACCATTTTCCCAAGCACTTACTGCTTTTTTGTCAGACAGTGCAAATGATACTTTCTTTCGTTCCTCTTCAATATAGTGTGCATTTTCTTCTATCTTTTCTAAAATTTGTTTCATTTTCTTGCAATAATTGGGATTTTTACAATTCTTCAGAAACATTTTTATCTGCACATAAAAGAAAACATTATGCATATATCAAGCAGTAACTCAACATGAAAACATTATGCATGTATCAGGCAGTAACTCAACATTTTCTAGGACAAGAAATGCTTATCACAGCCCACAAAAATAATATAATTCTCATCTTTCATCGATTTTACTCTAAATAAACAGACTTAATTTAGCACGTGTTTTCTAAACGGTCATATTCTTTACAGAATTGTTTCTATGAGAAAATTTATAGGATCTTTTCATATAAGGGGACAGTCCTCCTCTGCTTTATGCAACATCATCAGATTTTTCAAATTAAGGGACTTACTCATGTGATACTAGGTAAGAACGCAATACCAACATAGGGACACAGACAGACACTGAGGATGAAATAATACACCATATTATAAATGGACTTGCATTTTGTGCATCTAGATTGACATCAGCTGTTTGTGACAAATGAAAATTTGACGAATGAAAACTTGAACCTGGATTTCCTCCTTACTGCGAGCAGACGCCTTAACCACTTCGGCTGCCCGATCACACTTCCCGGATCAATCCAGACTTCCACTTCATCGTCACCATTGTTCTCTTCATATATAAGAAAGTCTTCACTGGCATCGAGAGCATTACTTATGTCGCACTTCTTGAAAGATTTAATAATAATGTCTTCTCTCACTCTAGACCACAACTGTTTTATCCACTGACACACTTGTTTGATTTTATACTGGCATTCCGATCTGATATGCTGGAGTTGGCAGTCATATACGTGATTGCTTGTTTGTGCAAATGATGCTTGTTTCTCTTTTGCTAATGAAGGTTGTAGCCGAAAGCTTTATGTAAGTGTCTTTTATTCTGCCTTTCTGCAACTTGACGTGTCTTGTTCACACTAAGTAGCAATCTGTCCTTTCCTACATTGCCGTTAGCTACTAAAAAAAGTATTGTACTATTACTGATTAAAAAACTCACTTTCAGTTCAAGTTCACTGGCACTGTAGACTGCAATGACGCGTCGCAGGCTAGACAGTGTTCTGTTTTATGATGACGGGTTAGGAGGGAGACAGTGTTAGCAAGCTTGTGAATTCCCGCAACTCATATTCATTGCACTGGTGCACTGC
Organism: Schistocerca serialis cubense; assembly: GCF_023864345.2. Lineage (NCBI taxonomy): Eukaryota > Metazoa > Arthropoda > Insecta > Orthoptera > Acrididae > Schistocerca > Schistocerca serialis. The sequence goes on from NC_064638.1 coordinate 371,699,202, forward strand.
TGCTGCCATTTGAATCCCATACAGGCAGGTTTCTCGCGACATCGAACATATGACCATTTTTAAGAATGAAAGGAATTTTAAATTAAAACACTGCATTTTTTATATTAATTTCAAGTATAAGATACACCTGCATTTTGGAGGCAATTTTTTGAAGAAAAAAACTGTGTCTAATAGTCTGTACAATACGGTATGTCTAAGGCTAGTTCACAGAAACTAATTTGTGCTCAGAGATCAAGAGCCAGGGGGAAGGGGGTGGGGGCAGATTATGCAATGGCATGAGTTGTGATTATCTGTTCACAAAGTGCAGAGCACTGAGCACTATACTCTGCAAATGGGTGGTTGAGCTGGGAGGTTCTATGGAGTGTGAGTTTGGGGTGCACGACATTTGTGACATTAGCAATAATACTATTTTTCTGACACATGAGTATTCCCAGTTAACAATGCATGATTTGATGTGATGTTAGGCACATAAGCACGAAGTTAAAGCAATTAAAGCCCTCGGTCACAAAAATTAAGTCTTTTGACCTGGTTTTGGCACTTCTTTGAGTGCCTTCATCAGAAATTAAACATTCAAATTGGCATGTCGCGTATAAAATAAAATCAAGCGATAAAGTATTAGTCACAAAAATTTTTTTAAAAATAATAAATGCAAGGCAAGCCACTATGGGCTGCTCACATATGTCAAGCCAAAGGTACCTTGTTCTTATACCTCCAAAATTTCGAAGAGTGTGCCAGGAAGTTTCATATCAGCGCACACTCTGCTGTAGAGTGAAAATTTCATACTAGAAACAACCCCCAAGCTGTGGCTAAGCCACGTCTCCACAATATCCTTTCTTCCAGGAGTGCTAGTTCTGCAAGGTTCGCAGGAGAGCGTCTGTGAAGTTTGGAAGGTAGGAGACAAGGTACTGGTGGAATTAAAGCTGTGGGGACGGGGCGTGAGTCGTGCTTGGGTAGCTCAGTTGGTAGAGCACTTGCCTCCGAACATTGTTAAAAGCATTCTCCATATCTTCAAATTATATAAATATGGGTTCACCTTTCTTCAATCTATCTTCTAAGGTAAGACATAGGGTCAGTATTGACGTGTTCATACATTTCTCCAGAGCCCAAAGTTATTTTCCAGAAGGTGGTTATAAACAAGATTTCCAGTTCTTCTGTAAATAACCATGTCCATATTTTGCAACCATGACTTATTAAATGGCTTGTTTGGTAGTATTCACAACTGTCAGCACCTGACTGCTTTCAAACTGGAAGTATTACAATCTTCTTGAAGTCTGAGGGTATTTCCACTGTCTCATACCTCTTGCACACCAGGTGGAATAGTTTTGTCACAGCTAACTTTCCAAAGAATGTCAATAATTTTGAGGGAATGTCATCTACTACAGGTGCCTTGTTTCAGCTTGGGCCTTCCAGTGGTCTGTCACATACTTCTCGCTGTATTTATTTCCAATCTCATTTTCACTTACTGGTCCCTTTATATAATATTGTCATCAAGTCGTCTTGTCTTATAAGAACCTCTATTTATTCCTTCCACATTTTAGCTTTTCCTTCTTTGCTTAGTAGTGTCTGTCACCTAAACTCTTGACATCAACAGAGTTACTTCTCTTTTCTCCAATGACCTCTTTACTTTTCCTGTAGGCAGTATCTATTTTTTCCATAGTCATCCATGTTTCTACTGCCTTTCATTGCCCTCTACCCATTTTCCATTTTCTGTCAATTTCATTCTTAGCTGTTTGCATACACTTTTTTCTGCTTCACTATTTCTGCTCTCAAAGCTACCCATTAATCTTCTGTTGTATTCCTTTCCTCTGCTTTCATTCAACATTGCCTAATGTTCCATCTGAAACTCTCAACTACCCCCAGTTGTTTCAATTTATCCAGGTCTCATCTCCTTAATTTCCCACCTTTCTGAAATTTCTTCAGATTTAATCTGCAGTACATGATCAATAAGTTAGGACCAGAGGCCACATTTTTTTTTTGCTGGAAATGTCTTGCAATGTAAAACTCTCTGTCTTATAATCAATCAAAAGCTTTCCAGTAAGTATACAACCTTCCTCCATCAATCTTAAACCAAGCATTGGTGATTATTCAGTTATGATTTGTGTAAAATTCTGCCCCAGTCCAGTTCTACTATTTTTCCTACTCTTCCTTTTCCTCCTATCGAATATCAGTCCCCTGCAACAAATTTTTATCTCCATTATTTATTTGAAAAATTTCTTTTGTCTCATCATACATTCTCTCAATCTCCTTTTTTCATCTGTGGAGCTAGCTGGTATATAACCTTCTCCCAAGGTGGTAGGTGTTGGCTTCATGTCTATCTCAACTATGATTATGTGTTCACTATGTTGTTCATAGTATCTTAACGATATTGCTATTTTCTTTTTCATTATTATGGCTACTCCTGCATTACCCCTACTTGATTATGTGTTGATAACTCTGTATTGACGTGACCAAAAGTCCTGTTGTTCTTGTTACTGGAATTCACTAATTCCCACTACAACTAAGTTCATCATATCCATTCTCCTTTTGAAATTCTCTAACCCACCTTCCCAGTCAAGGGACCAAACATTCCATGTTCCACTCCGTTGAATGCCAGTTTTGTTTTTTCTAGTAATCACTCCACCTGAGCAGTCCCCATACAGAGATCCAAATTGGGGATTATTTTACCACCATCACTATATTACAAAGTAGACCTACATACTCTCTGGAAAGCTTTCAGCCATTCCATGTACCAGCACAGCAAGGTCACATTGGCCAATGATGCAAGGCCAGATCAGTCAGTTATCTGAACTTTTGCCTCTGCAGTTACTGAAAAGGCTGCCACCCCTCTTCAGGAACCATGGGTTAATCTGGCCTCTCCACAGATATACTTACATTGTGGTTACACCTATCGTACAACTACAATATTGTTGCAACCCATAAGCCACCTCACCTTGGAAAGGTCTGTCGTTCAATGGGGTGTGAATTAGTAAGATAATGGTAACACAAAGACTCTTTCATATCAGACTAAGATAATATACTGAAGAGAGAACTGAGAAATAATATTTACCTGAATCACAGCTGGAACAGTCATATCTGGGAATGCAATGCTGTGAGATTCATTTGCCATATACTGAAGGAGTAGTTTGTAAATGTTTTCTATGACTGCATCTTTAAATCCATTCTCCTGCAACTGGCCTTTGGACACTCTTAAAATGCATGTGAAGTCCAGAGGTTTCATGGATACTTTCTTATGTTTCTTATTAAAATCAAAGTTTGTCAGCACCTTAAACAATTAATAAGTATATAATATTTAGTTTCAAATTAAAAACTTAGATTAACTATTTGTAAAACTGTGCCTTTGATAATATCACTAAGACTGTGGTGCTATTTGCAGGAGGCTGGAAAATAGGTATCGCACCACAACAATACCACTATAATTTTAAAAAAAACTTCAAACATTTTACGAAAAGAGAACAAGTACCTGTACAGAAACTTTAAAATCCATTGTAAGAAACAATCATTAACTTCCTTTTTATTAAGAAATAAATGTCTCGCCCCCCCCCCCCCCCTTCCACCCAACAGACAGTAAACATACAAGTCTAGGTCACAAGTAAAACAGTCTACTTACAGGTGTAAATTATGTTTTTTGGGTGAACAGAAGATACAGAAATATTCTTGGCAGTGGAAACTACTGCATCACATATGAAATACCGAATACAAGTCTACTAAAAAAGATTCAAAACTATACCAGTGTTACTCTGTTGCCTTGAGTAAATTAAGTTCTCCTAGAACTTATCTTTTTATATGTGTGTCGTGTTGAGCACTACTTTTGGCTAACTGACCTTTGCTTAGTGAGTTCATAGCAAGTGAACAACACTTGTATTGACTCCTTGAAACTTTATTAGGAATGTACACCCGACATTACTCTTATTAACAGACAGGATAGAAATGGCATAATTTGGAAATCTAATCCTTGACAAAAAGGAATTGATTACAGGCTATAACTTGGTAACAGCAGATAACAGAGCATTGGCAAGGAGCATACATTACTAACAAATTCACAAGAAACAAAGAATAAACAGAAAGCATATAGAAACATAAAAAACACAGTACCCATGGTGGCTGGGAGCACAACTGTTCAGACAGCTGCAATTCACTTACTAAGAAGACTGCACTGCTCGTGCACTAGTTAATGCAAGTCGGCTGATGTGTAGGGCACTACATCAGTCCCCTAGGCGGAAGCAAAGTGTTGGCATTGACTAATCATGCCGAGAAACACACCTGGCAGTCAGAATGAGTCATCAGCATCAGAGGAGGAGCTGCATTAGTAGACGGATGCTGTAGTGGCGGAGCTTATGATATAGTGTCTTGATCTGAGGTGGGTGGATGCCTCTGTCGAGCCACTGTCAGTGGAGTATTGTGGAAGACATATGCTGATTTAACATGGTTCAATGAAATACTTGTAGCCTTCTTGTTCTCCAGAATGTCCACTGTTTGGGTATGTCATTGGAGAACTTTATATAGGCCAGAATATGGTGCGTGCAGTGTAGAGCAAACTTGCGTACAATGTTCCAGATCTTGGTGCGCGAAGGAGGGTGGTGCGCCATGCTGTGAGGCTTCCAAAGGATGGATCCTGGAAACATACCCTCTCAAGTGATGCAAAGATTCTGGCTGATCTTGTGCGGCTGTTTCTAATGTGTCTGTGTCGACAAAATCACCAAGTAGACACAATGCCTCACCATAAACTAATTCTGCCACTGACGAACCAATGTCACACTTGAGTATTGTTTACAGACTGAATAGTACCACAAATAGTGCCGATAACCAGGTCTCTTTGAGGAACATTAGTGCTGCCTTCAAACAACAGTGACAGCATTTAATCATACCATTGCTTACCGGATGGTAGCTAGTGTTCTTACAGTGAGTATAACAACAATACTTGGCCAACTGAGTGAACTTTTAATAAGTACCTCTGCCAATTCAATGGGCAAAGCAGTTCAACAATGTCCAAATGTACATGGGAAAAGTGAGTGGTGGTCTCTGTGAAGTCTGCAATTAGGACTTGGATATGGTGGGTAATCTTGCAGTGTTGACACTTGAGACAAGATCTGACCCATTCCTCACAGTCTTTCTGCACGCCTAGCCACACAAAACGCTTAGATGCTACGCAAATTGTTGGATGCACCCCTAGATGGCACAACTCATGGACAGTGTTAAAAGATTGCCTTCTGAACACTGGTGACAGAAAAATGGACAAGGTCAGCCATGAGAGACATTGCAGCACAGTTGCATTCTTTCCCCTGGAATGTCAATCAGCTGTAGCTTCAATACTGATGTAACATTGCTGACTTACATAAGGAGTTCATCATCTTCTCACTGCACATGTGCAAGTGTGGAAAAATCTATTGAATTGGAGACGCTGTTAACACGCAATAGACAATCTGTGATGAGATTGTTGATTCCAGCTATGTGCTTAATGCCTCTTGTGAATTGAGGCATGAACTCCAAGTGGTTAAACTGTCTGGGTGAACACTTGGCACTGTTCCACCTGAATGCAAACATCAATGGCTTGTGGTTTGTATAAATTGTGAGCACTCATGCTCTGACTTGAGGACAAAAGCATTTTACTACCAGGTAAACAGCCTCGTGGTCTCGTGGTAGCGTTCTCGCTTCCCGAGCACGGGGTTCCAGGTTCGATTCCCGGCGGGGTCAGGGATTTTTCCTGCCCCGAGATGACTGGGTGGTGTTGTGTCGTCTTCATCATCATCATTCATCCCCATTATGGTCGGAGGAAGGCAACGGCAAACCACCTCCATTAGGACCTTGCCTAGTACGGCGGTGCGGGTCTCCCGCATCGTTCCCCTATGCTCTGTAAAGAAGCATGGGACTTCATTTCCATTTTTTCCAAACAGCCAGGAGCTCACATTTGTGTGTGCTCCATTTCCTCTGCAAATGCGACAGTTGTTGTGGAGAGAGTGCCAGTGGTTGCCAGGCATTATCCGACCATTGTTCTTGTGCTGTAGCGCTCCACTGACAGCTATATGGCTCACACACCCATCACTACAGCTAGTGGTGCGTCAAACCATGGATGTGCCAGAACTGCTGTATTGGCCCGGCTCTTCTTTACTATCTCACACACAAAACACATATTGCCTATCCACTTCACCACAGACTTGCTACTAACTTTTGAGCCCGATAGTGCCACCATAAAGGTTCCTGTAACTCTGCAGCATGAGGAATGTTTCGTCCACAGAAGTTTAGCATACTCAAGAATCTTTGACTGCTGTTGGCCAGGCTAGCAGCAGTACCGTGTCCACCTTCTCAGGCCGATGAAGGGATCCTGCAGCAGAGATCTTATGGTCTAGGAACGTCATCTCTGGCTGCCCAAAGACACACTTGACAAGATTCAGGATGACTCCATATAACCCAGTCACTCCTGCAGATGCTGTCGACACTGTTCCAAGTTGGCGGAGAACACTAGGACATCATCAATATACGCAAGGCAGTATGGTAGCCTTTGGAGGATGGAGTCTATACATCTTTGCCAAGTTTGAGTGGTGTTGCATAACCCAAAAGTCATCAAAATGCTTCCAAATTACCCAAAAGGCATTATTATGGCAGCCTTGAGTACGTGTTCCATGGCTACTGGTATCTGAATATATGCCTGAAAATGCTCCAGAACAGTGAATACACAGGAACCAAGTAATACACAATTATAAACCCTCAAAAATGTTACAGTGTATCTGTCAGGCACTGGTTGTGGGTTAAGCTCATGATAGTCGTTGCATGGGCACCTTTCCACCTTTATTTGGCACCAAGCGTAATGCTAAGGACCACGGGCTTGTAGACAGCCACATTATGCCTTCATAAAACATAGAACCAAATTTGGCCTTCACTTTTGCTAAGCGCTTTGGAGCCAAACATTTTGGCCGACACACTACAAGGGGTCTATCTGTCGTCTTTATGTGGTGCACTTAGTCATGCGGTATTTGCTTAGGAGCACCAGGTGGCCTGGTCAAGTTTGGGTAGTTGCTTAACAACTCTGCATAGTCACCCCCAGAAGCCTGCATCAACTTGGCATTAAGAATTGCTGCGCTGTGGTGGAAACTAGTGATTGCTAAGCCAATGACGTTGTTCACTAAGCAAGCATTTGCAATGTCTGGAAGTAGTCAGTAGTGTGCCATGAGGTCTGCTCTCACCTCAGTGACGCCCATGACCGTGCAGTCCCACACCTACGAATGGTACAGTTCAAGGTTTAGTTCCATCCACTGTATGTCATGACTGATGGGCTGTTGATCACCATCAGACAGAAGGCAGTTGATGGCAGGCAAAGATGCATGGACATTTGAAGCAGGCTGTTCGGATCTGGCCCCGTATCTACTAAGAATTTCATGCTGGCACCTCTGTTGGTGACAAACAGGTGCTTGGAGGACGTCTGGCAATCGGCTGCACCTACTAGTGACCACCAGTTGTATGTGGGTGAGAGCACAGTGATGAACACTTCTTCATCTGATCACCACACCAGCGGTGCCAGCAAATCTGTATGTTGCCTTGAAAGTCACGACACCACCAGAAGATCTACTCCTTGAAGATCATTGGTATCAATCTCTGCCACTGATAGTGCTGTCCTCTGACAACAGCACACTGACCTGGGCACACAACAGTTCAATCTTTGCCTCAAATAAGTCATGGTCAGCCCGTGCTACTGTTGCTGCAGAGATTGCATTGCACTGTTGTCAAGTGCTGCGACTGTGCTGATCTATGCAGGTGCGATTGCATCTCATATTTGTTTGGCCAGCTTCGCCACGGCATCCATCAGCATATAGGTCTGAGAGACAACTATAACTTCTATCGGCAGCAGCAAATGACTGCTCCACAGCAACTGCATTGACCTTACTGCATAGGCATCTCAGAAATTGGAATGGCTTTCTATCGACCATATTTTCTTGAGTAAGAACTTGCCATCTATGTTCCTCTTTTGATGCGGTCACTCATTGAATCAATTCTTACTTGAGTTTGGGACAGGAGTCCGTCTCCAGTGGTGCCATAATTTATATCTTGCACCTCAGCGACGAATCGATTGTTGAGTCAGCTTACTATGAATGCGAACTTAACTTATCCCTGCAAAGGGGAGGGGGGGGGGGGGGGGAGTGGAACTTGCTTCTGTTTGCTTGAACCAAAGGACAGGATTATTCAGCCAGAATAGTGGCAGGCACATTGCTATTCTCAATACTATTCGGCTATTCTCGATACTATTCATTCATCAGCCATCACTCGATTCGAATGAGATACCACTGATCACAATGGGGTTCACCACTTGCTGAGTTCTGTTCTGCTTTAGGCTACCTGACTTTTGCTTGATGTGTTTATAGCGACTAAGTGAATGACACTTGTATGGCTCTTTCAAACTTTATTAGGAATGAATGCCTGATGTCAGACTTACAAATAGAAAGTATAGAAATGCCCTAATTCTGAACTCTAATCCTTAACATAAAAAGGAATAGATTACAGGTTTAACTGGGAAATACCAGGTAACAGAACATTGGCATTGTACATTACCAAACTCACAAAACATGAAGAATAAACAGGATGCATATGAAACATCTAAAAGAAAATTTATTGTGTACCAAAAATGAAAACAAAAGAATAAATTAAAGTATTGTGATGTGGGCAAGTACATAAACTGCAGTAAATCACCAAGAATATGTAGCAGTCTACAGGGCAGCGGCCACGCGCTAACTTTAAGTTCAGGGCAGTGCATGGGTCAAAAACACTCAGCAGCAATTTATCAAAGCGTAGATGAGAGATCTGATAGTAGATTATGAGAAGAGCAGTTTGGTTTTAGGAGAAGTAGAGGCACTTAAGAAGCTACTTTAGCACTGCAGCTAATAATAGAATGCAGATACAGGGAAAACAAAAAAGCATATACTGCATTCGTACATTCAGAAGACTTTTTGATCATGTGGACTGGACTGAATTTTTTTTCCATTCTTATACAGTATGGTATACCATACTGGTACAGAAGGATAATTAATTCAGTTCTGACAGACCGCATAGGAGATGTCATCCTAAAACTGCTCAAAAGAATTTGGGGAACACATGTATGAATGTCCAGTACGTTAAGTCTATTTTGATACAGGCGATACTTGTGGTCTTATTGCACAGTGTGAAATATTTGCTTTCAATGTACGCAGCAACTAAAGTCATTCACCATCTGTCAGCTGTGTTAGCATGACAGTGTTAGGCAACCACTCAAAAGGAAGTGAGTGCTGGTGTCCCAGTGCTCCCTAGTAAGGTACACAACGGCAGTTGCCATTAGTGGATATTGTATTCAACCAAGCACATACAGTGAAACATCTTAATGCAGTGCATCTTGCAAGAGCAGTCTGTTTGATCTAAGAAGGATGGATTTTCCATCATGTTGCTGCATATGCCAATGTCCCTTCGCCTGTCATGTACAGGTTTTGGATGTGCTACAGAGATACTGGTCAATACACAAGGGAAGTTGGACAAGTTCGTCAACGCAATACAACCCCACATGAAGACTGATATTCAGCCAATTTTGCATTGTGGCATAGTACAGCTACTGCCAGAATGCTGCAAGATGATCTCAGAAGAGCCACTGGAGCCACAGTGTTCAATCGGACTATAAGGAATAGATTACAAGACAGGACCTTACTACCCACACGTCCTGTTTGAGTACACCCCTTGACATGACATCATCTCGCAGCATGCCTTCAATTCCGCCTTTCCCATGTCCACTGGCAACTTCATCACTGGTGAAATGTGTTATTCACAAACAGATTTCCTCTGATGTACAGTAATGGCCAAGTTTATGTGTGGAGATGCCAAGCTAAGCAGTGCCCACCAGATGTCATCCAGGAAATCGACAGATTCGGCTTAAGTTCTGGGATGGTGTGGGGTGGCATCAGTGTTGAGAGCTGTATGGATGTTGTCTTTCACAGTCACCTTACCACCATGCAATAAATCGAACAGATCCTGTTTGACCATGTTGCCGGTGGCTGCTGCATATGGTGAATTTCTTCTTATGCATGATAATACCAGGTTATGTGTGGCGCATATTGTCAGGGATGTCTTGTGAAGCCTGGACATTGAAGTAATGGAATGGCAAACACTGAGTCCCAACCTAAACCCCACTGAGCAGGTGTAAGACATGTTAGCCCAACATATTCTTCGTGATCCTGTTCAGCCAGAAACTTCACTTCAAGAACTCTTCAAGATCACTCAATGAAGAATGGGAATGGATACTAAAGGGGGCCCTCCACAGGCTTATATGGAGTGGGCCAGATAGGTGTCAGGCAGTGATAAATGCTCACTGAGGGCTTACATATTTCTGAATCTTTCAAAGTTAAATGAAAAGTAGATGGGACTACAGTAAGAACGATTGTTTCCAATTTCTTTTGATGCCCATCAGACATTTCAGTTTTTGATGTGTAAATGAACGAGGATGTAATGACATTTTGTTGCCTACTTAATTTGTGAAAGAGAGAAGTACAATGAGGTAACATATTTTGTCCTCAATTATTGATCAATGGAGCATGGCAGATGTCCAAAGTTATGTTCCCCTAATTCTTTTGGGCAGTGTATACTGAAGAGACAAACTAAGTTAGGGACTCATATATATATAATAGAAGGAAACATTCCACGTGGGAAAAATATATCTAAAAACAAAGATGATATGCCTTAGCAAACGAAAGCGCTGGCACGTCGATAGACACACAAACAAACACAAACATACACACAAAATTCAAGCTTTCGCAACAAACTGTTGCCTCATCAGGAAAGGGGGAAGGAGAGTGAAAGACGAAAGGATGTGGGTTTTAAGGGAGATGGTAAGGAGTCATTCCAATCCCGGGAGCGGAAAGACTTACCTTAGGGGGGAAAAATGGCCGGGTATACACTCGCACACACACACATATCCATCCACACATATACAGACACAAGTAGACATATTTAAAGACCTGGGTTGGTAGACAACGATGTGCACATAGGTTAGGTGGTTGTGTTGCCACCAAAACACGTTAAAGGATGGAGAGATTCGGGAAAATTTCGAAAAAACGGCGTGTAAATGTATTAAAGAGAGTGGTTTTGTGGTGGCAGATTATGAAAATGAGGCTAACAATTGTCTGGCGAAGAAATAATGACGTTAAAACCTGTGGGAAGCGGCTAAAAATTATCAGTGATGTGGGAAGAACGGAAATGGAAATAAAGTGAAAATTATCAGAACTAGACGAAAAGGTTGTTTAATAGGTGAAAGGAACTGTTTGTGGACTAGAAACGGTGGATTTTATAGCAGCGGTAGTGTTGAAAGCGGAAAAAAATTTTTTGGTTATGGTTTGGAAGTGGGTGACGTATTATTGAGTATATATAGGCGGGATAAAATTGTATAGTAGATTACAGTAAAAAGGAGAAGGTGAATACAAAGTGAAACTACTGGCACAAACAAAAAGAGAAAATACGACGACAGAAAAGATTTCGAAATGTGACAGTGACAATAACAAACGTAATTGTTGGGTTCAAATTAATGATATGAATTAATAGAGGGAAACATTCCACGTGGGAAAAATATATCTAAAAACAAAGATGATGTGACTTACCAAACGAAAGCGCTGGCACGTCGATAGACACACAAACACAAACATACACACAAAATTCAAGCTTTCGCAACAAACTGTTGCCTCATCAGGAAAGAGGGAAGGAGAGGGAAAGATGAAAGGATGTGGGTTTTAAGGGAGAGGGTAAGGAGTCATTCCAATCCCAGGAGCGGAAAGACTTACCTTAGGGGGAAAAAAGGACAGGTATACACTCGCACACACACACATATCCATCCACACATATACAGACACAAGCAGACATATTTAAATATGAATGAAGGCATTACTTCCTCACTCAGTGGGAAAAGAAAGTCTAATAACAAACATGAAACAGAGAGAGCGAGAGAGAGAGAGAGAGAGAGAGAATGGTTGGACACACATTTCAACACCAGTCATTGCTGAAACGTCTTGTTTAATGAATGTTGAAGGGAAGACTTAAAGTGGAACACCTGAATATGTAATTATAAGGCAGTGTGTTGTTGATTTATAATGCAACAGTTATGCTAAATGAAGAGGATGGCTGGCAAATGACAGGAATGGAATTGCACGAAACCAAACTTATGAGTGATAACTGGAACAACAACTTAGTTCCAATAAATGAGCAACAACACATATGGATCATTTTAAAGCTTATAATTTCAGTGATTAATTTTTTTAGAAATAATGATACTTACCTCGAGAAGAAAAGGCAACACAGGTATGAATACACCTGAATTTGCTGATAGTTCTATTAACATTTCAAGGCAGTGGAACCGAAGAGGAAAGTACTGTGCAGAAGGTACTAACTTGATGGTTCCAATGGAAACCTACAATAAAATTGAAACATAAAAATCATAAAAACCATTTAAAATCAGAATCATCATACATTTGGAAACAGGTAGAAAATACACAAAATTCATTTAAAACAGTAATGGAAATTCCTGGATGGAGCAATACATAAAATAAGGGAAAGGCAACCTCTCACCTGTAGTGGACCGATGCAAGTAGCACAGAAATACCTAACAGGAAATAGCATCCGAACAAGCTTTTGAGGAGTATTGATACTCTAATGCTATTTTGTCTAAAACTGACATGGTGAGACCGTGGCTGCGTACAATTAATGTAGTTAATTCTTACAAAGAAGAAGACAGCAACCAACCACTATTAATACTGCTATTTACTTAGGTAAATAGCACTGTAACCGGTTTCGAACTGCAAGTTCATCATCAGACAGCTGTTCACATAATTTGCAAGATACACTTTACATAATCGTCAGTTTTGGATTTTTATTCTACCACTGTGGCAAAATATTCTTGGTGTGTTGGTGTCCTATGGTAGAAAACAGTGTTAGAAGTGCCCTATGTGAAAATAACTAACCTCCAAATGATGAAATACAAAGTAAATAAATATGTGAAGTTAAGTGGTTACGGTACTCATGTCAAAAATATTTTTCAAATATTCCAAAATATACTCAGCACTTACTTAATTTGTACATCACCATATTGTGCAAAGCAACACACACACACACACACACACACACACACACACACACACACACCAAAAAGAATTTGCCACATGTGAAGTTATCACAAAGATGGCAGATTTATAAATACAACAGTGTCAGAGACATTCTCTCTCAGAGACATTACAATATACAGATTGCTTTGATTTCACAGTATGACTGTTTTTAAGGAATAACATAACATAATGAAAATTAAAACACAAACCTTACATTATGAGCATATAATACTACAGATGAAGTTGACAGATGCATTAATCAGCTTGTGTGAATGCTACTTATATGTTGTTATGCAAATACTGTGCTATATACTAGGAGCAACATAGGGGTGAGATAAAATGAATAATATGACAGTAACAATTATATTAACATCTATGGTGCACTGAAATTTTGAATCAAGTATAGTTGCAGTAAAATAGTTGTTTTAGCATTACAAGTATTTATATTACAAAGAATAAACGTTACATTGGAAACATACCATATTCTGTGAGCATTAATTACATATAAATTGGGAAATGTAGTGGCCAGTCATACATTACTGCAACTGTAAAATTGATTTATAAATAAAAGTGGTGTGCCATACTACATTAATATAATTACTACCGTCACATTATTCATGTATCTCATGTATATGTTGTCACCTGTTTATTGCATTGTATTTACACAATACCATATAAGTAACATTCATGCAACTGGCTGTCAATCCAGAGCATGAAAATATTATCAATGAATCTTAATCTGACAACTCTGTTTTAGGTGTTGACTGGATAGGTAGGATTTCTCCAGATAGGAATGATTCCTCCAAATGACCATTAATAAGATAGCATAAGATGCCTTGCAAGTTTGCATGGGAGTACAACAGATCTGTTTATAGATATGGGTCACACCCACAGTAATCAACAAGAAGTCTGGTGGTAACAGGACAGGAACTATGGGGAGATGGTGAAGGCAGTTAGCAGAGTCTTGAATACCGAATGGGAGGTTATGGACAATAGTTTGGAGGTGTTGGTCAACAAAGGCATGGGTCCATTCTGAAGATGTATTGTACCCAGCCACAAAGAGAAAATCCATAGGAAGACCTATGGAACAGTGTTTGTGGAGTTTGGAAAGTAGGTAAAAGATAGAAGTGCAGGGGGCTGCTGGTGTGAGGAGGGAGATGAATTCAGGTGTCAGGTTTTGAGACAGACCTAAGGGCTTGGGGGACTACTTGAGGCCATGTTAGACTTCTGGGATGGGATCGATTTGGAGGGGTGGGGAGGGGGGAGGAGGAAAGAATGAAGGAAGGAAACAAGGAAGGAAGGAAGGAAAGAAAGAAAGAAAGAAAGAAAGAATGAATGAAGCGAGGAAGGAAAGAATGAAGCGAGGAAGGAAAAAAAGAAAGAATGAAGTGAGGAAGGAAAGAATGAAAGAAGGAGGGGAGGGAGGGAGGGCAGGGAGGGAGGGAGTGCATGACGGAGGGATGGGAGGGGAGGGGAGGGGAGGGGGAGGAGAGGGAGAGGGAGAGGGAGTGGGAGTGGGAGTGGGAGTGGGAGAGGGAGAGGGAGAGGGAGAGGGAGAGGGAGAGGGAGAGGGAGAGGGAGAGGGAGAGGGAGAGGGAGAGGGAGAGGGAGAGGGAGAGGGAGAGGGAGAGAGCAGTTCAGAGAAACTTGGGCTTGAATGGAGTATACAGATGGCCCACATTGTGAAGCAGCTGTTGAAGTCATTTGTGTTGAGGCATGCAGTATGTTCAGTAAATGGATGGCCAAAGTTTACAGCATTTAACAGTTTGGGAGTGGCCATTCATACATGTAGAAAGTTGGTTACTTGTCATATCCACATAGAATGCTGTATAGTGATTGAAGCAGAGCCGACATATAACATGACTGCTTTCATACATGGCCCTGCCTCTAAATGGGTGGGAAATGCCTGTGACTAGACTGCAGTAAAATGCCACAAACCCAAAGCAATAAGTCTCCCTACTGGTCATCCCATTTTCATTGGTTAAAATGCCCCCACAGAATGAACCTCTGCCTTTTTTTACCAACACCTCCATACTATTGTCTGTAACTTCCCATCCTACATCCCCCATTCCTACTTCCCTCTCCACCTCTCCACATCCTGTCTAGTTCAGAGTCATGGATGATATTTTCATGATCTGGACTCAAGGCAAGGACAATCGTTGCTCTTTCCTTCACAACTTCAACACCTACTCTCAAATCCACTTCACATGTTCTTTCCCAGCTCATCAAGCCACCTTTCCAGATGTCAATCTCTACCTCTCAGATGACTCCATAAATATGTCTGACCATATCAAGTGCACCAACCACCAACAGTACAGCCACTTCCACAACTGTTACCCATTCCATGTTAAAAAGTCTCTTCCTTAGAGCCTTGCCCCCCCCCCTTTCTCCCTCCCCATGGATGCCACATCTGCTGTGGAAAGGAGGAGTTGTCCAAATATACCAATAACCTTACCAGAGACTTCATGGACACACAATGTCCTATCCAAGTGATCCATAAACAAATCTTCCATACCATCTGCTCCTCTGACATCAGTAAACCTGTTAACCAGCCACCAACCACAACTTGTCTGATCACCCAGTATCACCCTGGCCTTGAAAAACTCAACCACATCCTCCACCAGGGCTTCAACTACCTCTTGCCCTGCCCTGGGGTGAGGGATATCCTACTCATACCATCCAATGTAGCATCTGATACCCACCCAAACTATGGAATGTTCTTGTCATCCCTATTTTAGTTCTATTCCCAATCCTGCGCCACATGAGTTACTCCCCTGTGATCAACACAGGAGCAAACCTGTCCCATACACCCATACACCCATCCACCACCTCTGCCACAGTCCAGTCACAGGAATTTATTATTCAATAAATCACAGTGTCATGTGTTAAAGCAGTCATGTTATATATCAGCTATGATGCAATTACTGCACAGCATTCTATGTGGGCACAACAAATAACCAATTTTCTACTCGCATGAAAGGCCATTGTCAAACTGTGGCAAACCACAAACTTGACCATCAAGTTGTACATGCTACAAACCACAAAACAAATTATTTCAACAGCTGTTTCACTGTTCGAACCATCTGGATACTCTCTTCTAGCACAAGTTTCTCTGAACTATGCAGTTGGGGTGGAAAAGGGGTAGGGATTGGGAAGGGATTTTTTTTTTTTTGGGGGGGGCGGGGGGGGGGGGGGGGGGAATATGTAGGTAAGGGAAAAGACTAGTAGGATAGTGTAGTGGTGTATTAGAAAGCTTGTGTAGTGCTGGAGGGGGAGCCACCAAAGGAGAAGTAATTGCAAGTGAGGATATAGTTGGTCAGGGTGAGTAGGAAGGTGGTTGTGTGTTTGGAGTCAATCAATAGTTGAGAATTAAGGTGGCAATGTCTTGGGCACTGGAGATGTTAATGTAGAGGGACATGGCATTAACAGTAATGGGCAGGGAGCCAGGTGGTAAAGGAATACAAACTGTGGAAAGTTGGTGAAGGAAATAGTTTGCGTCTTTAATATAGAAGGGTACATGAGTAATAGGCTGAAGGTGTTGGTCCACGAGAGCTGAGATCCTCCCTGTGGAGGCACAGTAACTGGCCACAATGAGGTGTCCTAGGTGGCTGGCTTTATGGACTTTAGGAAGCATCTAGAAGGTAGGAGTGAGGATATAAATGGGTGATTCTGAGACACTTTTGTAGTGATTTTATATAAAAAAAATAAAATATTCAAGATCACATTTAAGGAGATAACAAAATAATTTATTAATAATCATAAAATAACTACAGAAAGAAGCCAGATGGATGAAACAAAAAGACTGAAGTAAGTACTCAGCACCCTCTGTTGGTGTAACCACAGGAATGCAGCACAAGTGAGATAATCAGAGGAACTTAACCACTCTTGTACTCCACAACATGCCATGTCAAGAAAACGATCATAAAAATTTGTTCCAGTCAACAACATCACAGTCAATGAATACAATATATAAAGAGAGACCAAATAATCAAATACGAAGGTAATATGATTGATTTAAGAAAATAAAGAAAATATCTAATGGACGCTATAACAGGCAATGGCAAAGCAAAATACACATAAGAGAAGTGGTAGATGACTAACATAAAATGTTGTTGTTGTTGTTGTTGTTGTTGCTGTTGTGGTCTTCAGTCCTGAGACTGGTTTGATGCAGCTCTCCATGCTACTCTATCCTGTGCAAGCTTTTTCATCTCCCAGTACCTACTGCAACCTACATCCTTCTGAATCTGCTTAGTGTATTCATCTCTTGGTCTCCCTCTACGATTTTTACCCTCCACGCTGTCCTCCAACACTAAATTTGTGATCTCTTGATGCCTCAGAACATGTCCTACCAACCGATCCCTTCTTCTGGTCAAGTTGTGCCACAAACTTCTCCCCAATCCTATTCAATACTTCCTCATTAGTTATGTGATCTACCCATCTCATCTTCAGCATTCTTCTGTAGCACCACATTTCGAAAGCTTCTATTCTCTTCTTGTCCAAACTATTTATCATCCATGTTTCACTTCCATACATGGCTACACTCCATACGAATACTTTCAGAAATGACTTCCTGACACTTAAATCAATACTGGATGTTAACAAATTTCTCTTCTTCAGAAACGCTTTCCTTGCCATTGCCAGCCTACATTTTATATCCTCTCTACTTCGACCATCATCAGTTATTTTGCTCCCCAAATAGCAAAACTCCTTTACTACTTTAAGTGCCTCATTTCCTAATCTAATTCCCTCAGCATCACCCGACTTAATTAGACTACATTCCATTATCCTTGTTTTGCTTTTGTTGATGTTCATCTTATATCCTCCTCTCAAGACACTGTCCATTCCATTCAACTGCTCTTCCAAGTCCTTTGCTGTCTCTGACAGAATTACAATGTCATCGGCGAACCTCAAACTTTTTATTTCTTCTCCATGAATTTTAATACCTACCCCGAATTTTTCTTTTGTTTCCTTTACTGCTTGCTCAATATACAGATTCAACAACATCGGGGAGAGGCTACAACCCTGTCTTACTCCCTTCCCAACCACTGCTTCCCTTTCATGTCCCTCGACTCTTATAACTGCCATCTGGTTTCTGTACAAATTGTAAATAGCCTTTCGCTCCCTGTATTTTACCCCTGCCACCTTCAGAATTTGAAAGAGAGTATTCCAGTCAACATTGTCAAAAGCTTTCTCTAAGTCTACAAATGCTAGAAACGTAGGTTTGCCTTTCCTTAATCTTTCTTCTAAGATAAGTCGTAAGGTCAGTATTGCCTCACGTGTTCCAGTGTTTCTACGGAATCCAAACTGATCTTCCCCGAGGTTGGCTTCTACTAGTTTTTCCATTTGTCTGTAAAGAATTCGTGTTAGTATTTTGCAGCTGTGACTTATTAAGCTGATAGTTCGGTAATTTTCACATCTGTCAACACCTGCTTTCTTTGGGATTGGAATTATTATATTCTTCTTGAAGTCTGAGGGTATTTCGCCTGTTTACATCTACATCTACATCTACATTGATACTCCGCAAGCCACCCAACGGTGTGTGGCGGAGGGCACTTTACGTGCCACTGTCATTACCTCCCTTTCCTGTTCCAGTCGCGTATGGTTCGCGGGAAGAACGACTGTCTGAAAGCCTCCGTGCGCGCTCTAATCTCTCTAATTTTACATTCGTGATCTCCTCGGGAGGTATAAGTAGGGGGAAGCAATATATTCGATACCTCATCCAGAAACGCACCCTCTCGAAACCTGGCGAGCAAGCTACACCGCGATGCAGAGCGCCTCTCTTGCAGAGTCTGCCACTTGAGTTTATTAAACATCTCCGTAACGCTATCACGGTTACCAAATAACCCTGTGACGAAACGCGCCGCTCTTCTTTGGATCTTCTCTATCTCCTCCGTCAGACCGATCTGGTACGGATCCCACACTGATGAGCAATACTCAAGTATAGGTCGAACGAGTGTTTTGTAAGCCACCTCCTTTGTTGATGGACTACATTTTCTAAGCACTCTCCCAATGAATCTCAACCTGGTACCCGCCTTACCATCAATTAATTTTATATGATCATTCCTCTTCAAATCGTTCCGCACGCATACTCCCAGATATTTTACAGAAGTAACTGCTACCAGTGTTTGTTCCGCTATCATATAATCATACAATAAAGGATCCTTCTTTCTATGTATTCGCAATACATTACATTTGTCTATGTTAAGGGTCAGTTGCCACTCCCTGCACCAAGTGCCTATCCGCTCCAGATCTTCCTGCATTTCGCTGCAATTTACTAATGTTGCAACTTCTCTGTATACTACAGCATCATCCGCGAAAAGCCGCATGGAATTTCCGACACTATCTACTAGGTCATTTATATATATTGTGAAAAGCTGTGGTCCCATACCACTCCCCTGTGGCACGCCAGAGGTTACTTTAACGTCTGTAGACGTCTCTCCATTGATGACAACATGCTGTGTTCTGTTTGCTAAAAACTCTTCAATCCAGCCACACAGCTGGTCTGATATTCCGTAGGCTCTTACTTTGTTTATCAGGCGACAGTGCGGAACTGTATCGAACGCCTTCCGGAAGTCAAGAAAAATAGCATCTACCTGGGAGCCTGTATCTAATATTTTCTGGGTCTCATGAACAAATAAGGTGAGTTGAGTCTCACACGATCGCTGTTTCCGGAATCCATGTTGATTCCTACAAAGTAGATTCTGGGTTTCCAGAAATGACATGATACGCGAGCAAAAAACATGTTCTAAAATTCTACAAGAGATCGACGTAAGAGATATAGGTCTATAGTTTTGCGCATCTGCTCGACGACCCTTCTTGAAGACTGGGACTATCTGTGCTCTTTTCCAATCATTTGGAACCCTCCGTTCCTCTAGAGACTTGCGGTACACGGCTGTTAGAAGGGGGGCCAAGTTCTTTCACGTACTCTGTGTAGAATCGAATTGGTATCCCGTCAGGTCCAGTGGACTTTCCTCTATTGAGTGATTCCAGTTGCTTTTCTATTCCTTGGACACTTATTTCGATGTCAGCCATTTTTTCGTTTGTGCGAGGATTTAGAGAAGGAACTGAAGTGCGATCTTCCTCTGTGAAACAGCTTTGGAAAAAGGTGTTTAGTATTTCAGCTTTACGCGTGTCATCCTCTGTTTCAATGCCATCATCATCCCGTAGTGTCTGGATATGCTGTTTCGAGCCACTTACTGATTTAACGTAAGACCAGAACTTCCTAGGATTTTCTGTCAAGTCGGTACATAGAATTTCACTTTCGAATTCAATGAACGCTTCACGCATAGCTCTCCTTACGCTAACTTTGACATCGTTTAGCTTCTGTTTGTCTGAGAGGTTTTGGCTGCGTTTAAACTTGGAGTGGAGCTCTCTTTGCTTTCGCAGTAGTTTCCTAACTTTGTTGTTGTACCACGGTGGGTTTTTCCCGTCCCTCACAGTTTTACTCGGCACGTACCTGTCTAAAACGCATTTTACGATTGCCTTGAACTTTTTCCATAAACACTCAACATTGTCAGTGTTGGAACAGAAATTTTCGTTTTGATCTGTTAGGTAGTCTGAAATCTGCCTTCTATTACTCTTGCTAATCAGATAAACCTTCCTCCCTTTTTTTATATTCCTACTAACTTCCATATTCAGGGATGCTGCAACGGCCTTATGATCACTGATTCCCTGTTCTGTACATACAGAGTCGAAAAGTTCGGGTCTGTTTGTTATCAGTAGGTCCAAGATGTTATCTCCACGAGTCGGTTCTCTGTTTAATTGCTCGAGGTAATTTTCGGATAGTGCACTCAGTATAATGTCACTCGATGCTCTGTCCCTACCACCCGTCCTAAACATCTGAGTGTCCCAGTCTATATCTGGTAAATTGAAATCTCCACCTAAGACTATAACATGCTGAGAAAATTTATGTGAAATGTATTCCAAATTTTCTCTCAGTTGTTCTGCCACTAATGCTGCTGAGTCGGGAGGTCGGTAAAAGGAGCCAATTATTAACCTAGTTCGGTTGTTTAGTGTAACCTCCACCCATAATAACTATCCACTTCTACTTCACTACAGGATAAACTACTACTAACAGCGACGAACACTCCACCACCGGTTGCATGCAATCTATCCTTTCTAAACACCGTCTGTACCTTTGTAAAAATTTCGGCAGAATTTATTTCTGGCTTAAGCCAGCTTTCTGTACCTATAACGATTTCAGCTTCGGTGCTTTCTATCAGCGCTTGAAGTTCCGGTACTTTACCAATGCAGCTTCGACAGTTGACAATTACAATACCGATTGCTGCTTGGTCCCCGCATGTCCTGACTTTGCCCCGCACCCGTTGAGGCTGTTGCCCTTTCTGTACTTGCCCAAGGCCATCTAACCTAAAAAACCGCCCAGCCCACGCCACACAACCCCTGCTACCCGTGTAGCCGCATGTTGCGTGTAGTGGACTCCTGACCTATCCAGCGGAACCCGAAACACCACCACCCTATGGCGCAAGTCGAGGAATCTGCAGCCCACACGGTCGCAGAACCGTCTCAGCCTCTGATTCAGACCCTCCACTCGGCTCTGTACCAAAGGTCCGCAGTCAGTCCTGTCGACGATGCTGCAGATGGTGAGCTCTGCTTTCATCCCGCTAGCGAGACTGGCAGTCTTCACCAAATCAGATAGCCGCCGGAAGCCAGAGAGGATTTCCTCCGATCCATAGCGACACACATCATTGGTGCCGACATGAGCGACCACCTGCAGATGGGTGCACCCTGTACCCTTCATGGCATCCGGAAGGACCCTTTCCACATCTGGAATGACTCCCCCCGGTATGCACACGGAGTGCACATTGGTTTTCTTCCCCTCTCTTGCTGCCATTTCCCTAAGGGGCCCCATTACACGCCTGACATTGGAGCTCCCAACTACCAGTTTCATACATCTTGCTCACCAGATGGTAGAGTTTTGTCAGGACTGGCTCTCCCACGGCCGTCAGTAGTTCCAATGGAATATTGTCTACTCCGGGGGCTTTGTTTCGACTCAGGTCTTTCAGTGCTCTGTCAAACTCTTCACGCAGTATCGTATCTCCCATTTCATCTTCATCTACATCCTCTTCCATTTCCATAATATTGTCCTCAAGTACATCCCCCTTGTATAGGCCCTCTATATAGTCCTTCCACCTTTCTGCTTTCCCTTCTTTGCTTAGAACTGGGTTTCCATCTGAGCTCTTGATACTCATACAAGTCGTTCTCTTATCTCCAAAGGTCTCTTTAATTTTCCTGTAGGCGGTATCTATCTTACCCCTAGTGAGATAGGCCTCTACATCCTTACATTTGTCCTTTAGCCATCCTTGCTTAGCCATTTTGCACTTCCTGTCGATCTCATTTTTGAGACGTTTGTATTCCTTTTTGCCTGTTTCATTTACTGCATTTTTATATTTTCTCCTTTCATCAATTAAATTCAATATTTCTTCTGTTACCCAAGGACTTCTACTAGCCCTCGTCTTTTTACCTACTTGATCCTCTGCTGCCTTCACTACTTCATCCCTCAAAGCTACCCATTCTTCTTCTACTGTATTTCTTTCCCCCATTCCTGTCAATTGCTCCCTTATGCTCTCCCTGAATCTCTGTACAACCTCTGGTTCTTTTAGTTTATCCAGGTCCCATCTCCTTAAATTCCCGCCTTTTTGCAGTTTCTTCAGTTTTAATCTACAGGTCATAACCAATAGATTGTGGTCAGAGTCCACATCTGCCCCTGGAAATGTCTTACAATTTAAAACCTGGTTCCTAAATCTCTGTCTTACCATTATATAATCTATCTTGGGTAAAATATTCCGGAGGTAAAATAGTCCCCCATTCGGATCTCCGGGCGGGGACTACTCAAGAGGATGTCGTTATCAGGAGAAAGAAAACTGGCGTTCTACGGATCGGAGCGTGGAATGTCAGATCCCTTAATCGGGCAGGTAGGTTAGAAAATTTAAAAAGGGAAATGGATAGGTTGAAGTTAGATATAGTGGGAATTAGTGAAGTTCGGTGGCAGGAGGAACAAGACTTCTGGTCAGGTGACTACAGGGTTATAAATACAAAATCAAATAGGGGTAATGCAGGAGTAGGTTTAATAATGAATAGGAAAATAGGAATGCGGGTAAGCTACTACAAACAGCAGAGTGAACGCATTATTGTGGCCAAGATAGATACGAAGCCCACGCCTACTACAGTAGTACAAGTTTATATGCCAACTAGCTCTGCAGCTGACGAAGAAATTGAAGAAATGTATGATGAAGTAAAAGAAATTATTCAGATTGTGAAGGGAGACGAAAATTTAATAGTCATGGGTGACTGGAATTCGAGTGTAGGAAAAGGGAGAGAAGGAAACGTAGTAGGTGAATATGGATTGGGGGACAGAAATGAAAGAGGAAGCCGCCTGGTCGAATTTTGCACAGAGCACAACATAATCATAACTAACACTTGGTTTAAGAATCATGAAAGAAGGTTGTATACATGGAAGAAGCCTGGAGATACTAAAAGGTATCAGATAGATTATATAATGGTAAGACAGAGATTTAGGAACCAGGTTTTAAATTGTAAGACATTTCCAGGGGCAGATGTGGACTCTGACCACAATCTATTGGTTATGACCTGTAGATTAAAACTGAAGAAACTGCAAAAAGGTAGGAATTTAAGGAGATGGGACCTGGATAAACTAAAAGAACCAGAGGTTGTACAGAGATTCAGGGAGAGCATAAGGGAGCAATTGACAGGAATGGGGGAAAGAAATACAGCAGAAGAAGAATGGGTAGCTTTGAGGGATGAAATAGTGAAGGCAGCAGAGGATCAAGTAGGTAAAAAGACGAGGGCTAGTAGAAATCCTTGCGTAACAGAAGAAATATTGAATTTAATTGATGAAAGGAGAAAATATAAAAATGCAGTAAATGAAACAGGCAAAAAGGAATACAAACGTCTCAAAAATGAGATCGACAGGAAGTGCAAAATGGCTAAGCAGGGATGGCTAGAGGACAAATGTAAGGATGTAGAGGCCTATCTCACTAGGGGTAAGATAGATACCGCCTACAGGAAAATTAAAGAGACCTTTGGAGATAAGAGAACGACTTGTATGAATATCAAGAGCTCAGATGGAAACCCAGTTCTAAGCAAAGAAGGGAAAGCAGAAAGGTGGAAGGAGTATATAGAGGGTCTATACAAGGGCGATGTACTTGAGGACAATATTATGGAACTGGAACAGGATGTAGATGAAGATGAAATGGGAGATATGATACTGCGTGAAGAGTTTGACAGAGCACTGAACGACCTGAGTCGAAACAAAGCCCCCGGAGTAGACAATATTCCATTGGAACTACTGACGGCCGTGGGAGAGCCAGTCCTGACAAAACTCTACCATCTGGTGAGCAAGATGTATGAAACAGGCGAAATACCCTCAGACTTCAAGAAGAATATAATAATTCCAATCCCAAAGAAAGCAGGTGTTGACAGATGTGAAAATTACCGAACTATCAGCTTAATAAGTCACAGCTGCAAAATACTAACACGAATTCTTTACAGACGAATGGAAAAACTAGTAGAAGCCAACCTCGGGGAAGATCAGTTTGGATTCCGTAAAAACACTGGAACACGTGAGGCAATACTGACCTTACGACTTATCTTAGAAGAAAGATTAAGGAAAGGCAAACCTAAGTTTCTAGCATTTGTAGACTTAGAGAAAGCTTTTGACAATGTTGACTGGAATACTCTCTTTCAAATTCTAAAGGTGGCAGGGGTAAAATACAGGGAGCGAAAGGCTATTTACAATTTGTACAGAAACCAGATGGCAGTTATAAGAGTCGAGGGACATGAAAGGGAAGCAGTGGTTGGGAAGGGAGTAAGACAGGGTTGTAGCCTCTCCCCGATGTTGTTGAATCTGTATATTGAGCAAGCAGTAAAGGAAACAAAAGAAAAATTCGGAGTAGGTATTAAAATTCATGGAGAAGAAATAAAAAGTTTGAGGTTCGCCGATGACATTGTAATTCTGTCAGAGACAGCAAAGGACTTGGAAGAGCAGTTGAATGGAATGGACAGTGTCTTGAGAGGAGGATATAAGATGAACATCAACAAAAGCAAAACAAGGATAATGGAATGTAGTCTAATTAAGTCGGGTGATGCTGAGGGAATTAGATTAGGAAATGAGGCACTTAAAGTAGTAAAGGAGTTTTGCTATTTGGGGAGCAAAATAACTGATGATGGTCGAAGTAGAGAGGATATAAAATGTACGCTGGCAATGGCAAGGAAAGCGTTTCTGAAGAAGAGAAATTTGTTAACATCCAGTATTGATTTAAGTGTCAGGAAGTCATTTCTGAAAGTATTCGTATGGAGTGTAGCCATGTATGGAAGTGAAACATGGATGATAAATAGTTTGGACAAGAAGAAAATAGAAGCTTTCGAAATGTGGTGCTACAGAAGAATGCTGAAGATTAGATGGGTAGATCACATAACTAATGAGGAAGTATTGAATAGGATTGGGGAGAAGAGAAGTTTGTGGCACAACTTGACCAGAAGAAGGGATCGGTTGGTGGGACATGTTCTGAGGCATCAAGGGATCACCAATTTAGTATTGGAGGGCAGCGTGGAGGGTAAAAATCGTAGAGGGAGACCAAGAGATGAATACACTAAGCAGATTCACAAGGATGTAGGTTGCAGTAGGTACTGGGAGATGAAAAAGCTTGCACAGGATAGAGTAGCATGGAGAGCTGCATCAAACCAGTCTCAGGACTGAAGACCACAACAACAACAACAATCTATCTGATACCTTTTAGTATCTCCAGGCTTCTTCCATGTATACAACCTTCTTTCATGATTCTTAAACCAAGTGTTAGTTATGATTATGTTGTGTTCTGTGCAAAATTCTACCAGGCGGCTTCCTCTTTCATTTCTGTCCCCCAATCCATATTCACCTACTATGTTTCCTTCTCTCCCTTTTCCTACACTCGAATTCCAGTCACCCATGACTATTAAATTTTCGTCTCCCTTCACAATCTGAATAATTTCTTTTATTTCATCATACATTTCTTCAATTTCTTCGTCATCTGCAGAGCTAGTTGGCATATAAACTTGTGCTACTGTAGTAGGTGTGGGCTTCGTATCTATCTTGGCCACAATAATGCGTTCACTCTGCTGTTTGTAGTAGCTTACCCGCATTCCTATTTTCCTATTCATTATTAAACCTACTCCTGCATTACCCCTATTTGATTTTGTGTTTATAACCCTGTAGTCACCTGACCAGAAGTCTTGTTCCTCCTGCCACCGAACTTCACTAATTCCCACTATATCTAACTTCAACCTATCCATTTCCCTTTTTAAATTTTCTAACCTACCTGCCCGATTAAGGGATCTGACATTCCACGCTCCGATCCGTAGAACGCCAGTTTTCTTTCTCCTGATAACGACATCCTCTTGAGTAGTCCCCGCCCGGAGATCCGAATGGGGGACTATTTTACCTCCGGAATATTTTACCCAAGAGGACGCTATCATCATGTAATCATACAGTAAAGCTGCATGCCCTCGGGAAAATAAAATGTTGTCAAACAAAAAAAAAAGTAAGCACTGGGCTCAAAATCGCTTTGTCCACTGAGCTCTTTTGTTGGATCCTTTTTTTCTTTATTTTTGCCTTTATACACTTTAAGATCTTCCAACAAATCGTGAGCATGTGCTTTTTGTGCCCTGTGGAGAATGTCAAAATTATACTCAATGCTCCCTATAGTATGGCTGGTTTCTGCTAACTGCAATCCCAAGGCAGTTCCACTATGTGACTGCAAATGCTCCTTAAAACCTACATTAAAAGAGCAGCTGGTTTGTCTGGTATAATAGTCATCACATTACAGTCAATTCTGCATACCTCGAGCCACAAATTTGCCACATGCATTTCTTAACTTACGTTTTACATGAAGTTTTTGAGTTTTAACAACTTTAAAAATGACTAACATTAGATTTTCTGTAACATTTCTCTCTCTGCCTGGACATACTGCTGTGAAATTCTACTAGAATAGTTTTCATTCTTTCTTTATAATTCCTTTTTTTTTAAGTGGGCACCTGTTATTTATTTTTTGTCTCTATAGCCTATTGTACTGACACTGAGGTGAAAAAGGCTTTTTTATGTTATGGTGGATGGCATGAATCATAGACTGTACAGAATTACTATAGCAACATTATGAAAAGGACAGTAGTTACTCATCATATGGTGCAGATGCTGTCACAGATAGGCACAACAAAAAGATTGTCAAAAATAGGGCTTTTGGCCAACAAGGACTTCGTTAAAGATAGAAAACACACACACACACACACACACACACACACACACACACACACACAAATGCAAGTCACACACACATGATTTTTTTTATTGTGTGTGTGTGTGTGTGTGTGTGTGTGTGTGTGTGTGTGCGCGTGTGCGTTCTATCTCCGACGAAGACCTTGTTGGCTGACAGACCATTTTCTGACAGTCCTTTTGTTGTGTCTATCTCTGACTCAGCAGTTGCGCTATGTGGTGAGTAGCAACTATCCTTTTTATAATATTGTTACAATTCATCCTGAATTTTTTATTCCAGAATTACTTCAGGGTTGACAACCACGACAGAAGTAGTGAGTGGGGACACCACGAGGGAGGCACAGATTGTAATCCACCAATCTCACATAACCTGTTGCCACAGCAAACCCCCAAAGTTGTCTAACCTTTCCTGGTGCTCATACTTGGTCAATTCTCTGTAACAGCTGAATGATAACTGGCACAGTAATTACAATGACTGACTTCGAAACTAGGTATGGCAAGAATTGTTCAGTGAGTCGCTTCTTGAAGGTGACAGCATTCATTTCCGAATGGAAGTTACTATTGTTTTTCTTACACACCTAAATTCCGTTTACTCCGAGGAACCAAATTAGAAGAAGAGCCAGCA
The DNA here is from genome assembly GCF_023864345.2 of Schistocerca serialis cubense. Lineage (NCBI taxonomy): Eukaryota > Metazoa > Arthropoda > Insecta > Orthoptera > Acrididae > Schistocerca > Schistocerca serialis. Next base: position 371,727,202 of record NC_064638.1, read on the forward strand.
TGCAGATTAAGTATCTGAGAACCTTTTTCTAAGGTAACTTTAAAACTGCCAGTACAATCATTCCTTTTCCAACAGGTATTCATGGAATAATTCTTATTCACCCATGTTTCATTAAGGTAATACACTGTAGAAATACCTTCTCCTCTTTTATTGTGCATCTTTATAACGGATTTGCTTTGTGCTCCTTCTATGACATTTCTTTCAATTAAAAACACTCTCCTTAACTTGTTTAAAACCAATGTATTTTAAAATTCTTTACATTGACAAAGCACTACCTTTGAAGCCAATTTGCTCAGGCATAATTGTAACAAGTTTTTGTGCTGTTGGGTATTCCTTTCTCAAATACATTTCAAACTCGGAGCACTTTACAACATTGTTATCAAAATTATCTATTTGTGTTACAGATTTCTTTCAATTTAGATGATTTTTCAGGAGTCACGAAAAATTTTCCAGAGGTTTCTGCAGCTCCAACACTTTTGTTTACTGTTCTCTGTACAGTTCTCTTGCCAACACATGCTTCTGCGGATCATTCTCGAGTCGTCAAAATGTCAAAAATAGAAGAACCGTTTTCAGATTCACATTTGAAGAAGTTATACATGATAGACGTAAACCTCTTCACCAGCTTGTGAAGAATCTACATCTACATGATTACCCTGAAATTTACAATTAAGTGCCCGGCAGAGCGTTCATAGAACCACCTTCAAGCTATTTCTATACCATTCCCCTCTCGAACAGCTCGTAGGAGATACGAACGCTTTTGTGTTTCCTTGAAGCTCTAATTTTTCTTATTTTATCATGATGAACATTCCTCCACATGTAAGTGGGTGCCGACAAAGTACTTTCACACTCTGAAGAGAAAGTTGGAGTCTGAAATTTCATGAGAAAATCCTGCCACAGCAAAAAAAAAAAAAAAACACCACCTTTGTTTTGATGATTGCCACCCCAATTCATGTATCATATCTGTGGCTGTCTCTCCCCTATTTCACGATAACACTAAATGAGCTGTCCATCTTTGAACTTTTTTGCTATGGATCCCATGCCTGACAGCAACACTCCAGTAGAGGGAGGAAGTTATCTAGTAGACCTGTTGCACTTTCTAAGTGTTCTACCAATAAATCACAGTCTTTAGTTTGCTTTCCACACAGCATTAACCATGTGATTGTTGCATTTTAAGTTATTCGTAATTGTAATTCCTAAGTATTTATCTGAATTTACACCCTTTAGAGTTGTGTGTTTTATCCTGTAAACCGAATTTAGTGGATTCCTTTTAGTACATGTGAGGCTGACTTCAGACTTTTCATTATTTAGAGTCAATTGCCACTTTTCTCATCATACAGATACCTTGTCTAAGTTGTTTTAATCTCTGATGACTTTGCAAGACAGTAAATCACCGTACCATCTGCAAACAGTTTAAGAGAGCTGCTCAGATTGTCTCCTGAATCGTTTATTAGATCAGGAACAAATGCCAGATATCACTTCCGTTTTACATGATGGTTTTCCCTCAATTACTACATTCAGTGATCTTTCTGACAGGAAATCACGAAACCACTCTCATGACTAAGACGATACTCCATAGGCATGCAATTGAATTAAAGTAGCTTGTGAGGAACTTCATGTTCATTGCCGTCACCTGACATATTCATCTGGAAAAGCACACATACACAGCTATAATGTTACAAGAAAGTAACATCAACATCTGATTGAATAATTCGATTGTTCTGTGCATGAAACTGAAACAGTGCAGTTTGCGGGAGAGAGATTCTCACAGTCTAGTTTGTAACTCTTAGCTAGCTGCTTGGAGAGAGAATGAATCTTATTGGCTGCTATCAGTTAATGGTGGGGGACATGCAGAATGACTGAAAGTAGGGCCACCTTCCAACGTGACACAAGCTATAACTTCAATATCAAAAAAGTCCCCAACGCCAATAATTCAGTAACATTGTCAGAAAATGCATTTGTGTAAACTGTCATATCATATCAATAATTCGTTGCCGCAGATAAAACTAAAATGAAAACATAGTGCAGCTCTTCCAGAACACATCAATGCAAGTCTGCTCTTCATAAAGTGAGTAACAGGCAAGTTGGAGTGAGCAGAATGAAACGGAAGATTATGCTTAAATTCCATGTGGGACATGGCAACTCTACTTCGTGCTTTCTTGCACACCTGGTGAACTGTCAATCCTAAAGTAATTTTGAACAAACTACAGCACTTATGATGATATCTGTACTTTGGTTTTCTGAAAACTGAAAATTTATGTTTTGTTGTGGACTTTCTTAATAGTAAGGTTTGGTAGTTAATGGGGTCACCTTCTTCTATTTCCATGGTAAAAGTTATTTTTGGATGACTGCTGCCAATTGCTTGTGCAAAGTATTTTAGTTGTGGAGCCTTGATAGAAAATTTTACCGGACTAATATCCATCACATGGTCATGTTTGTATGTATAAATTTTGTCATTCAATATAAAAAAAAAAAAAAAACATTGTAAGCTAAAGCAAAATCCAAAAATTCAGTTAGTTCTGTACATTCTGCAGTACTAATCTTATTATGAGCAGTTTATGTCTAATAATTTCAATAGTTTCAATATAATAGTGTGTGTATGTATGTGTCTGCTTGTGTTTCTATCGACCTGCCAGCGCTTTCGTATGGTAAGTCACATCATCTTTGTTTTTAAAAAATTTCAATAGTTTCTTTTACACAGACATTACTGTAGAGGTTTTGTATAACCAGGGGTGCTAGAGGTGCATTATTTGGTATGTGTGTATCCTTGGTTGAATTTGCAAGCTCAGAACTGTTTTTAACACCAAACCAGGTACTGAATATGTAAACAGATTTAAGTTTGTTGTTAAGAAACTTATACAAGGTTCATAGGAGAGCTTCTGTAAAGTTTGGAAGGTAGGAGACAAGATACTGGCAGAAGTAAAGCTGTGAGGACGGGGCGTGAGTCGTGCTTGGGTAGCTCAGATGGTAGAGCACTTGCCTGCGAAAGGCAAAGGTCCCGAGTTCGAGTCTCGGTCCGGCATACAGTTTTAATCTGTCAGGAAGTTTCATATCAGTGCACTCTCCGCTGCAGAGTGAAAATCTCATTCTGGAAACTTATACAATCTCTACCACAGTAATGACATGATGTTCAAAATCATCATATTTTAAGTGCATGTTTTCCACATGTATGAAAGTAATATTTTTCATTATGGCAGATTTTATTGTTTTAAATATGTAAGCTGTCCACTAGTTGTATTTATTTTTCCCATGTTTTCCTGCAGATCTGAAGATGGTCTTCACTAGAGGTAGGAAAATTTTTAGAAAACAATAATGCAAACAAAAGAATGCAAAATCAGCTGTTTTTAGTAAAATAATACAAAATCTGCAATTTGTAGAAGACATCATGAAATTTGTAATTTTGCCACAGAAAAATGTTATAAATCTGTGAATGGCATGTTACTAATATTTGTAACCATGAAAACAATCAATTATTGATAAAATTATTTAATTGGATAGATAAAAAATCTACTCACCAAGCAGTGGCAGAAAACACACACACACACACACACACACACACACACACACACACAAAAGACTGTTGTGATTAGCAAGCTTACCATATAGTTAAGACTCCCCTGGCCCGTGGTTCTGGGTGACTTTCCCAAAATCTACCCTTTTCATAGACCTCTCCAGTCCTTTTACTTCACCCTTCTTCCTTCCCCTTCAGCCATTCTGCCTGAAGAACGAGCCACTGGCTCCGTAAGCTTGCCAATCAAAACAGTCTTTTGTGTGTGTGTGTGTGTGTGTGTGTGTGTGTGTGTGTGTGTGTGTGTGTGTTTCGCTGTGGCTTGGTGAGTAGATTTTTTATCTATGCAATTAAATAATATTTGTAACTGATAGTCATTGAAAGTTAAAATTGCATTTTGACTTCTAATATCCTCTAGGCTGTGTAATATTAAATGATAGATCATTTCCTGTGCAACAAACTTTGATGTGATGAGGAACATGGCACTGATATTGACAAAAAAGATCAACAAATTTGGCAAAAGAGTTTGGCAAAAATAACATTAAAACATGGAAAAAAAGCCTCTGAAATTGCAAAAACAACACCTAATTTGGCAAAGAGACAACCAACTAAAGAAAAAACTTATTTAAGGAAGAAACTTAATAAGAAACAACATGTAATTTGAAAAAAAAATATCAAATTTGGAAAAGACACCAAATTTTGCAAAATGTGACACGCAATTTGGCAACAAACAACATTGAATTTGGAAAAAAGTCAACACTAAATTTGCAAGGGGGGGGGGGCGCACTTGGGGGAAAAAAAAAAAAAAAAAAAGAGCAACACCAATTTGTGTAGGAATAAATTAAAAACAACTGCTGTCAATATTGGAGACACACCAAATTTGGGGCAAAAAACCAAACAAGAAAACCACACAAATTTGGTCAGAATACATATAGATTTGGAGGGGGGGGGGGGGGGGGGGGGGGAATTGGCAAAATACAACACCAAATTTGGCTGATTGAAACCGTTAGTCTAAGATCCAAAATGTTTTGTGATAATAGATGGAAGTAAAAGAAATTTCTTTTTCACTTTCTGGTTTACTGTTTTATTCATGACCATACTGTGGCTTGCAAAAATAAAGCAAATAACTGGAAAGTTAATTAATGCCTTTGAATTCTGATGCCTCCTAAATAGGATACTACCACTTGCTGAAGAAGTTGTAGGAGACTACCAATGTGGGTTTAGACGCAACAGATGAACAGTGGACCACCTATTTACCCTACGTCAAACAACAGAGAAATGCTGGGAATACAATACAGACCTGCACATGATCTTCATTGACCTCAAAAAAGCCTAGACAGCATACACATGGGTACTATAATCAGAGTGCTAAAGGAATTTCAGTTTCCATCTAAAATAATGCACTTAGTGGCAATGTGGCTAGAACAAACACTCTGTAAAGTGCAGACAAGTACCAGTCTACCAGAACGGTTCGAAGTTCAAACCGGCCTCAGAGGGGTAGACGCCCTCTCCCCTATATTATTCAACCTTATGCTAGAAAAAAATAGACTGAGAATTTATGAAAACTGACCCCATTGGAATACCCCTAGACAACACGTCAATGACTCGACTGGCATACACGAATGATATAATCCTAATCAGTGGTAGTAGAAAAGAACTCAAAAGAATGGCAGGCTCGTATTGCAATATTGCCAGTAGGGCAGGCCTGCAAGTCAGTCAAGATAAGACAGAATACATGGTCCTGAGCAAGTCAGCGAGAGATGGGGACCTGCTGACGGTGGACAGTCTCCAATTCAAAAGGTCAAATACTTTCAAATGCCTTGGTAGTCTCTACAGTGATCAGAAACACTGTGAAATTGAAATAAATGCAAGAATTGTCGGAAGCAACAGAGCATGTGCTGAAGAAAAGATCTCTGTCAAGAAGTTTTAAGATCAGGCTGTACCAAAGTATGATTATGCCAGTGGTTATGTACGGTTGTGAAAGCCTCACCTTTAGAAGAATAGATGAAGGGAAACTACTTGTTTTCGGCTGAAAAATCTTCCAAAAAATATATGGTCCTGTGATAGATTCACAAACAGGAGAATGGGAAAAAAAAGAATTAAAAGAGATTTATGCACAGCCTGACATTATAAAAAGAATAAGAAGAAGAAGAAGAAGAAGGTTGACCTGGGTTGGACATGTAGCAAGGATGAATGAAGAGTGGATACCCCATGATGTGTTTCTGGAAGCTGTAGCTGGAAGGAGGTACCGGGGATGACCACGGACAAGATGGAAAGACAATATTGACAAGGACACTGAGGATATTGGACTAGGAGCAGGCGAGTGGTGGCAGAAGGCTCGCAACCAGGAATGATGGAAGAGGAGTGTGGAGCAGGCATTTGGACACTAAGGCCCAAGCCACGGATAAGTAAGTAAGTAAGAATTCTGATTTATGAGCAAATGAAATTTCCTAATACACATTACCAATGTACTACAGTATATTCTATGGAATTAGATATCTTAAATCATGGTTTTTAATAATTTATTTGTTGCTTGTAAAAAAGATAAGTTCCTCCATTAAACTAATTTTTTCATGACTTTAACAACCAAAAATAGTGAGATTATTTTAGGCTACTACAAACACAATCATTACATAAATACTTATCATACTTACACTGAAAGAATCATATATAAAGTTAAATAACAAAAAGTTGGAATTACTTACATGAACATGAATTGAATAAATCACAATAAAAAGTGGAAAAAAAGGAATCATATGAGCAGCTATGCACAAGCACCTGACTTACACTATGGGAAAAATTCTTGGAGCACTCATAATATACAACAACCATTTGTTCCAAGTACTGAATCACTGCTCAACAGGCTTACTGTTGGTCAGAAACATTGAGAAGTATTGATTAGGCTGAAAATCATGAACAGTTTCAGACACAAAGTTCCATCATCCAGTAAGAATGTCACAAGAAAAACAGTAAAGACTCAGTTAAAGGTTACTATTAATGCGATTTCCCCAAGTCATGGGTGTGGGATGGGTGGACTATTTACTCAAAAAAAGATCTGTCCCACATCTATGCAACAGGGAATCAACACAAGTCAGAATGCTAGGAGGGGGGGACATGTCTCAGATCAAAAGCAAGAACATAAACATTCACACTTAGGTACCATAGCACTGAGAGGAGTGCCTTCATGAACAGCCTGCTGGTTTACCAGTTGGGCATAACAATGCTGGGAACTGGCATATGAACTACTGTGGGTGGGGATGGAAATAAAACCACAGGAATTATAAAACTGCAGTACTAAATGGACTGTCCACTTACATAAATATAAGGCCTTCAACAATAAGAATGAAAGAGAACCATGGTGTAACACAAAAATGTTACAGTAACAATATTATGAAAAGGAAAGTCTCTACTCACCATATAGCGGAGATGCTGGGTCGCAGATAGACACAACAAAAATACTGTCACAAAAAAAGCTTTTGGCCATTAAGGTCCTTGTCAACAGTAGATCACACACACACACACACACACACACACACACACACACACACACACAAATGCAACTCGCACACACGACTGCAGTCTCAGGCAGTGTAGTTTCAGTTGCCTGAGACTGCAGTCATGTGTGAGAGTTGCATATGTGTGAGTATGTGAGTGTGAGTGTATTTTTTATGTAGGCCTTAATGACCGAAAGCTTTATTTGTGACATTCTTTTTGTTGTGCCTATCTGCGACTCAGCATCACCGCTATATGATGAGTAGCGACTTTCCTTTTTATAATATTGTTACATTCCATCCTGGATTTTCCACTGTTTGATAAATGTTACAGTAATACACACCAAAAAAACCCTTTCATAATAAAATGAAACCCAGTATCTAGTCAACAAAAATTGGGTACTCCATATAAAAACTTTATACTAAAATTTAAAAAAATGCCCTATTTAGGCAATAAAATATGTTGAGGGAGTGGTTAGATCATATAATGTAACCCCATCTGTGTCATATTGTGTGCACTTGTGCAACAGTTAAACACCATCCTGCATGGGAATGCTCCTAAAATTCTATTCAAACAGCAACACCGACTACATCAATGCACAAAATTTTATTCAAGGAACAATCAGAACTTTGGGTCACATTGATTAGATTGAAAATCCACTTCATTTGTGAATGATATATCTTATACCGCATGATTACTTTTGGAGGCCTGAAGCTCCATTGTTGGGTGCCACACACAACAACAAGAAGAGGGGTAGGACACGGTACAATGTGTTGTTAACTTTACAAGAAAAACAAGTAAATCCTCAGGTAATGGCTACTACTCACATAGCTTGGTAAGTCATGGGTGTGGGACGGAACGCCCAATTACGAAAGATGCACTTGCACTTAACAGAAATTGCCACGCTAAAGGGAGTACTGCTCCTATGGACAATTGTGACATAGATTAACACCTTAGAGTAGCAAAAACAGACACCAGCTCTGGGCTAATGAGCATGTGAAGCATTTAACCATAGGTTGTTTTTTATCGGTACTTGTTGACATGTAGTCACACACTTTTAAGTTTATATATCTCAATCTTTTATGTCCGACATCTAGTTGACTTTTGACTTCATACCTTTTAGCTCACACCATCTTCTACAACCCATGAGCACACGCATCAGATGCTCGTTAGCACAGAGCTGGCTTCTGTTTTTGCCACTCTTGGTCATTAGTGTAGCTTTGTTACATTTTATTGTCTTTATGAGAACTAGAGGCAGGTGGGTTTACATTGTACGATCTCACTGCTCTCTCTCATCCTATATTATTTCTTAAATATGGCATTTCTTCATATTAGTATACAATTTTTTGTATGCTTTACCCAATTTTTGTTGCCTAAATATTGGGTTTCATTTTAGTACGAAAGATTTTTTTCTTTCCTTCTTTTTTGGGTGTATTACAATTATATGTTTTGATTTATACTTGTTGTGGACTGGCAAGACAGCCAATCCACAGTGATGGGTAACCGAAAGGCACGCACTTAAACTCACGCAGGCTGGCGTGAGGTCTGAAACAGGATACGTAATGAATGCTATAAAGAAAAGTACGTAGCTGCTGGAATACTTAACTTTAATCCACAATTGGTGAACATTGGTCTTGTTACTGTACATGCTTCATTAGATACATAGCAAAGGATAAATGGCGCCTTGCTAGGTCGTAGCAATTGACTTAGCTGAAGGCTATGCGAACTATCGTCTCGGCAAATGAGAGCATAATTCTCATTGAACCTTTCCTAGCAAAGTCGGCTGTACAACTGGGGCGAATGCTAGTAACTCTCTCTAGACCTGCCGTGTGGCGGCGCTCGGTCTGCAATTACTGACAGTGGCGACACGCGGGTCCGACGTATACTAATGGACCGCGGCCGATTTAAAAGCTACCACCTAGCAAGTGTGGTGTCTGGCGGTGACACCACAATACTAGGGTTCTGTTTCATCCTTATTGTCCGAGTCTTATATATATGAAGTGAATGGTCCAGTTTGATTTTCTGTCCCCAACATCATTAGTTCATTTGCCAGTTGCGTGCTCCACCACACACAGCTGGTAAGACAACTACTCTCACTGCTCATGTGAAAACTGCAGATGTTTATATTTTTACTTTTGATCTGAGGCATGTCTTCTCTTTAGCATGGCAATTACTGTTGTTTCTCCTGTTGCAGTTCCAAATGTCTCCTAAGTGTGAGTGCATATTTCGTAATTGGGCTGCCCGTCCCACACCCGTGACTTACCGTATTTACTCGAATCTAAGCCGCACTCGAATCTAAGCCGCACCTGAAAAATGAGACTCGAAATCAAGGAAAAAAAATTTTCCCGAATCTAAGCTGCACCTGAAATTTGAGGCTCGAAATTCAAGAAGAGAGAAAAGTTTTAGGCCGCAACTCCAAATCGAAACAAAGTTGGTCCATTTTAATATGAGACACAATTTAGGTCGAATGAATGACGATACAACTACAGTAGTTTGGTTCAAGTCGTAAGCTTAGCAGTTAAGCTTTACAAGGTAGCCATTGCTATGCGTCAGGCGCTCCGTCCGTATTGATACAGGTACCCTTCCTTTTTCACGTGCTTCGTCTGGTTTGAATTGATTGCTTATTTTTCTTTGATCTGATAAGTGCCATTTTCTTTGTTATAGGTGTTAACATCACTCTAAGCTGAAAATGCATTACTATACTGTGTGATGCATTGTTTGTCGCATTCTGATAGTGCGTGTTCACGGCCTGTCGCCGCTCGCGGCATGGTTTGCTTTTCTGCGCGCTACCGCAGCGTAGGCAAGAGACTGCTATTTGTTGTTACTTACACTGCTGCTTTCTTTGATAATGATCAATAAGAACCAAATAATAGACTGCGTATGATAGAAGATGTTCTGAACGAGAGTTTAGCGAAAATTTTTCCCCATTGAAAATCTTTGCAGACGCCGCTTTAGTACATTACATTGCATTCTGCACAGAAATTGATCATCTTAGATTTAAAAATCTAGTCAATGGCCGTGCTTCATTTCTGACTGTATCACTATTAGCCATAAGAATAATACAAATATAAACATGACATGATATGTGTATTCTTCCGCGTTTGCTGTTGTCTCACTCTAGTTTCGTAGTTTATTAGGCAGATAGGATTTAAATGAGATAGCAGCAAACATGAAAGACTACATCGCAAAATGTTTATATTCGTATTATTCTTATGGTGAAGAGACTACCACATGTGATTCACAATTCATAAAAGTTCCTATTAGCAACCATCTCTTCTCACAGGTAGGAAAAAAATCAGAACATAAGAGTTAGCCATATTGACAAAAACCCCAAACAGTCTTGCCAGTCAGATTTTCGTAGTACATTGAAATGCTGCTACATTCGCAGATGAACAATACAGAATTTGTATTTACTTCGTTGTCTCGTTGGATAATGTATGAAAATGCAGTGGTCGAAACTCGGGGCGGAGAAAAAAGTTCGTCTTCCACCCCCCCCCCTTTTTTTTTTACTGACGCAGAGGTTTTGGCGCCAGTATTTATCTTTGTGCCTGCAAAGCAAGCCTGTGTAGCGCTACATATTTTCGACGGCAGAAGTTAGTTGTGGCGGCACCTACAAACATTTTTCAGAACTTCCGCTTACTTTGCACTCGATTCTAAGCCGCAGGCGGTTTTTTGGATTACAAAAACCGGAAAAAAAGTGCGGCTTAGTTCGAGTAAATACGGTAACAAACAATGTGAGTAGTAGCCATTACCTGAGGATTTACTTGTTTTTCTTGTAAAGTTAACAACACATTGCCCCATGTCCTACCCCTCTTCTTGTTGTGGTGTGTGGCACCTGACAATGGAGCTTCAGGCCTCCAAAAGTAATCATGCAATAAAAGATATATCATTCACAAATGAAGTGGATTTTCAATCTAATCAGTGTGACCCAAAGTTTTCATGGTTCCTTGACTAAAACTGTATGCATTGATGTAGTTGGTGTTGTTGTTTGAATAGCATTTTAGGAGCATTCCCATGCAGGATAGTGCTTAACTGATGCTCAAGCGCACACAATGTGACACGGAGTTTGTATTATTCATAACAATATCTTCCAAACTCAACAGCCAAAAGCAATTGTTTCCCCCTTTTTGTTCTGATGGTTGCCAGTTTTCCCCCCTGCTGTGCCTACTTTTCAATTTAGAGCGCAGCAGAAATATCAGTCACCTAGAGAAGAATGGAAACCTGCATTACATATCAATAGCAGCATCACTATTTCTCAGGCCCATTTGTCTTGTTCGTGGTTTTTAATCATTTCTCTTGCTATTGTCATATGTAAACACTGTTATACAAACAAAATCTTACCTGTACTAACGGATATACAAGTTGTTGCAGCTGTGGTTTGTTGACCGATGCACCCAAGAGGTCAGTCCACAGATGAATTGACTGCATGAATTGCCAATTACAGACTGCCTGTCTGTTTTCCTGCAAATTGTTTATACTTGAATGAAACTATATATTTTCACTTAATAAACGTGCACAAATGGTAACAATTTCACCATTCCTGCAATGTTACAGGCTTCTAGTTTTCTGGACATAAACATTTTCAAATCATTTCCATCTTTCAACAAGACTGAATTTTCATTTCATGAACTACTCTTTTGCTGTTATTATAATCAACAGATTGTTATAACTGCACAAACAAGCCATAAAATTTCCTCTGCTTAATGTTACACAATGCAATGTTTTGGACAGCTCAGATGAATAGATAAACACAATGAGAGCTAAAGAAAAAGCATAATGGCAAGGATCCAAATGTTTGAGATTTGTATGGCTCTGTTATTAAATTATTGGGATATTTTCAATGATCTGTATAACACCAGAAGAAATCTAGTTTGCAAAGATATGGGATAGGAAATTTGTATTAGTGAAACCACAGCCAGACAAAAGTGGACAATATAACTATCATCCAATGGACTGGAGACTGTTATTCAGTAGCTGGTTTCCCTTTTGTACAGGCTTAAGAAGTATGTAAAGAAAATCTGAGTGAAACTGGAATCTTTTACAACATAACTGCGTTAACCTTTCCAATTAGCTTAAAGACAATAAGATGAAAAGTTAACGAGATAAAAAGTTTCCAAGCTTGTTCAACTATACAAAACAATCAACAGAGAAACAATCAAGAGACATACAATGTTTTAACTTCTAGAACATCCACCAGCAATAGAAATATAACTGAATATATACCAATGAGGATGCCATTCTAACAACTGCTACCTTTAGAACACTACATTAGCCACTAATGCAGAAAAATGTAAGAAACCTGTCATAACGCAAAAGAAGGTTAGTTGTTGAAAGTAGCAATTACAGCAAGACATGAAAGAAGTGGTAATTTATTATGGTGTGTTCCTGAGCAACTGTTGCAGTTGCATCTGGTAAGATTATGGGAGAAGTACGCGAGTAAGTCAGTCATAGTCATAGCACTGGTTGAAAGCTATGTAAATAGAATTGCTTCTTCAGATTATAAAGAAATTTCCCACAACTATGCAACTGCAACCTCATTGCAACTGATCTGCATAATCTTTCTCATCACTGTGCTCAACTACAATAAAGGAAAATACACTTAAACTGTTTTAAGATGTTCCCAAATTTTTGCTAATGTGCTTCAACAGCATGTGTCCAGATATTCAGATAAAATTATCATTACATCAAAAATAAAGATCTGACTGTAACCAAAATGTGTCAATACAACATAAGACAACTGAAATAAATGACAGTACATTCAGAGATGAAGAAATAAAAAAATTATCAGGCTCATTTGCTTATTACCAAAAAGTAGGCAGAATGTTCCATTCACAGTTCATGGAACACTACATGATAGCAACTTTAGTAAGTATCAAAACCTGTAGCAGCTAATACCTTGAGATGGACTGATCAGGAAAGCACTGTCTATAAAAAAAAAAAAAAATCAGCTATCTAGATTTAGGTTTCAGCCTGGTAAATAATTTTATCTTCTCACAAACATTCAGTTTACAATCAATCATCCTCAGCATTCATTAGATCAGCAGTTAACAAAACAAGACTAGCTTTATCAGGTAATATACAGAATTCAATGACATAAATTATAAAAGAAATCTAAATTTACACACACACACACACACACACACACACACACACACACACACACACAGAGAGAGAGAGAGAGAGAGAGAGAGAGAGAGAGAGAGAGAGAGAGAGAGAGAGAATTCAGTCAACTAAAATTAAATCATTTTGAGCTCACTGAACAAGCATAATTCACCAGTCACACACAATTTAATAATTCTGAATAGGTATATTGTTTCTGGAAACAAATGGAGCCAAGTTATCTGAAAATTATATAGCAAATGATCTCAACTGCACCTTACTACGACAATAATTATGAGGCATATTAATTTATAGATTGTGCAAATGACTTACACATGCTGACAGTACAGAAATTATTTCTGAGAGCAGTACTATGACCAAAGTGAGTCAATCTAAGCAAAATGCATCGATTTTTCACATTCTTCTGTGTATATTATGGTACTGAATTAGTCAACTATTCTGATTTCAGACGAAAGAAAAAACATATTTCGTAAAATGGCTAGATGACATTAAAGGCCACAGTTCCTAAATTTGTCCTTTCACAGATAACAAGTACCATTTACAATTATAAACTATGAAATTTCCTGGCAGATTAAAACTGTGTGCCCGACCGAGACTCGAACTCGGGACCTTTGCCTTTTGCGGGCACACAGTTTAATCTGCCAGGAAGTTTCATATCAGCGCACACTCCGCTGCAGAGTGAAAATCTCATTCTAGAATTATAAAGTATTTTTCTTAATTGTATTTAGTTCTGACAGAGCCCAATGCTAATATGATAGAAAGATCAAAGTAACTTTTCTCTGAACATTCAATAGTTAGAAATCAGTATATTTACCTTTTTCTGAACAGTAATAGCATTTCTAAGGTGAATAGCAAGCTGACGAATGTAGAGGAAAACGTGGTAGTATGAAATGTTTTCATCTAAATTATACAGCTCGGTGAGTGATCGTCTCATGAAATTAACTGCAGGCAATGTGTTTGGTGAGACAAATTTTGAGTTTTTTATGAATGCCATGTACATCATCTGAAACAAGAAAACGATGCAGATATTTATGTATTCCACCAACAATACAGAAACATTTTGCTTCTTCTTCTGCACTCATAGTGAATATAAAGGAACATTTATGTAAATACTTAATTGTGAGAACTATACTACAGTATTATATTAATGTAGGTTGCAGGTATAGTGTTTTATTATTTGTAATATCTTACACATTATGATTTTCTCTTATAATATTTAACATTCAAGTAATCAAAATAAATAAAAACCATGTACTTCAATTCAATTCAGCAAATAATCACAAGATATTACAGCGAGGCTCTGGGCAACGTGTATTTGGCGTAGACAATTAAATTTCTATTTGCATGTGCAGCTCATTCCGCAATATATTGGGGCAGCGGGGCACAACAGAAATACATGATGTAATGATTTCAGATTATCCTACTAATTAAATTCCCAAAACAACAACATTATTTTTATCATTTTGAAATCCCACCACAATTTATTTTCCTCTTTCATGATAATAGATTTTTTATGTCAACCAGCTAGTTTCATATGGTGGCATTCAGCCTTGTTTTAACCATATGAGCTATAAAAACTCTGACAATGTACAACTTATCATTATCAGGTGATTCCTCCTCCCTTCTCATTGTCTTGTAACTATGATGATGTCTGGCAGTGATGCCATGAGCTGACTGGTACAAGTGTACCATATGAGCTGGCCACATAAGCCGATAGTGGGCCTGCAGTAGCCATTTTGGTGTCTACCTACACTGGCATTCAACAGTGAACTCCGTGTGCTTTGTGTAGCAAATAGTGCTATTTGTTGGACTGTGTTTTGTTTAATATTTAGACTTTGTCTCTATCTGCCGCAGCTGACTCTAGCTTGGAGATGGACTGATAGGTTTTTCCACTCCTCTTACTATCTTTTCTTTCACAGCCTAAAATAATTTTATCCATTTCCAGTTCAATATCGGCTTATTTATTTCATGTGTTTATACTCAACTGTATGTGGAAATAGCCACTGACAGTTTGCACAAAACCTACATTTCTGGTGACTCTCTGCTACGAAAATATTTGAACACAGTGATGAGGGATGTAAAAAATGTCCCATTTATATAGTCATAATCAATTTCTAGTGACACCAATGAGCTAATATCTAACAACATTGATACAATGCAAAATTTGTATTCTTTCTTTGCTATATTACAGTCTCTCTCTCTCTCTCTCTCTCTCTCTCTTTTTTTCCTATCTCAACATACAAGAGAATCCCAAAAGAAACTGAACTCATTTTTTGACAGTCAGAGCTTTTGTAGTTCCACATTTTGCCACTAGGAGCACATGGAGCAAATATTCTCATCAGAAAGCAGAGTGCTGCCACTGAAGGATGTCAAAACAAGTGAGTTTATAGTGAAAATTGCTTTGTGTGACTGTCGCTTTCGCAATTGCTCATGTTCCTGAACAGTGTGTGGCGGTGAAATTCTGGTTTTTGCTCAAAAAAAGTGGAACAGAAACTTCTGAAATGTTAAAATGGCTTACAAGGACATCGATATGGGGAAAACTCAAGTGTCTGAGCAGTTTACCCTTTTCAGAAATGGTGAAATGTCAGTTGATGACAAACCTCATTCTAATCATCCTTTCATGGCCCGAACACTTGATAATGTTGAAAACATTCGTGCAATCATCAACGAAGATCAATGACAGACTACTGAACAAATTGTGGAGCTGTCAGGAGTGACATGGAGTTAAGTGCATGAATTGTGACGGAAGATTTAGGAATGAAAAAGAGTGGCTACCAAATTCATGCCATGACTGCTGCACAAAGACAAGGTCACATGAAAGCATGCTGTGCTTTGAAAGAAGAGTCTCAATGTGCTATAAATTTAAAAAAAAAAAAATTATCAAAGGTGAAGAAACTTGGTGCTATGCTTACAATCCTGAATCACAGTGTCAATCAATCCAGTGCAAGACTTCAAGAAAGCTTGTCAAGTGAAGTCAAACATAAAAAATGCTGATTTGCTTTTTTTAAATGAGAGATTAACCAAGTTCTCTACTTGGAAGTTTTGAAAAAAGATTGCACAACAGTGTGTGGTGGGAGCAGCCTGATTTGTGGTAGTTGGACAACTGGCTTTTTCATCAAGACAATGCCAGTGCCCACACAGTCCTGTCTGTATGACAATTCTTGACTACAAGTGGTATGACCCTCATTCCTCACCCATCCTTGACCTGTGTGACTTTTTTTTCCCCCCTAGAATGAAAAGACACACTAAAGGAAAGCATTCTGCTGATGATGCTAAGGTGAAAAAAAAAAAAAAAATTACGGAGTCAATGGCATCATATAGAAAGAGTTAACAATATTAGAAATGGCAATCATAACAGAACAGTAAATAGAAGCCTGCACTACCCTGTTACATTTTTTCAGTAAGACAAGGTGAAATAAAATAGCTGTAAAAAATATATGATTTTTTGTAATTACAATTGTTGTCTATTCTTTATTTCATGAACAAAAATCTGATAAGCTGTAAAGGGGAAAAAAAAGAAAGAAAAAAAAACTTATTCACTAGAAACAAACAGGGCATGATAAAGTTTGTAAGACAAGACTACAGCTAGTGGAGGGAGAAAACCAATTTTGGAGGGTAAAAAAAGCACAATTTATTCCTATTCTGTCTTGTGCTTGCATATGAGTTTGCTCTAGTACTGTCAATATTTAACATTTGGCCAACAGGATTATTCATTTTCATTAGCAGTTTAATTATTAGTAGTTTTACAGGGACAAGAGGGCAGCCTTGGGCTGCAGAATACTCGAGGGTGCGAAAAAGTGCCAGAATGTTTCTTCATATTAGCTGCTATTATATGTGTATATCTTGGAAATTAGAATAATTTCAAGAGATTAATAAATTAATTTTATGAACAGAGAAACAATATTTTATCTATTTGTTACTGATGTACAGATTGCCTAACAGGAAAAAGTGGACACAACCGAATTAAGTAATGTTTAGCACGACCTGCAACTAGAAAAATCAACAGTTCCAATAACCAAACTAGTTGGTCAGATGGCGGAAATGTTCCAGAAAACATTTCTTTTCACCACTGTCCTAAAGCAGTAGGCAAAATCAAAATTTCATCAGTGCGGATTCAATATCAGGTCAAGTTCCTGAAATTACCCTAGCACAGACAGAGGTAGCACAAACTGTTTGCCAATTATCAAATCAAGTTGCTGAAATTACCCAAGGCCAAAGAAGTGTAGCAGATGCTGTCAACAAATTCCCATCATATTTCCACTGAGCAGGAATGAATTTTAATGGAGCGGTTTGAAGCACATAGATGTCAACTACCCAAGAAATTGTCTAAATAGACTTCTGAGAAGGGTAAACAAACTGTCACAATAATTGACACACAATTTAATGAACGTGAAGAAAAAGCTAAGGAACAACTTAAGTCATATAAAGCAGAAACTGAAAATAAAATTAAAGACACATTGACTAGCACCTTGACTGAAGTTTGGTCTGAACAAGAAGCCTATATAGAGCACGTCCAGATGGAACTTAAAGGTTTAAGAAAAACTGTAGTGCCAGATTTTGCTGAACAGTGTTATGCCATTCCAGAAGAGAAAAAAAAACTCACTTAAAAAGAAAACTGTGGACATGTAAGAAAATGTATACAATAAGAAATCACTCACACATAGAAATGACACAATGTGCCAGTTTATGTTGAGTTACAATAAAACACAGCACTTGCAATACCCTCAGCTCAAATTCCCGTTGAACAAACATGCGGGCTGCCCTGAAGGTAACGTCAGCATTACTAGAAGAAAATCTAATATGGCACATGCAATTCCTGACTTTTTACTTGACACATGCAGCATGCACCGTGTCATACTGATTCACTCATTCGGGGTGTACTGTCCCCAGGGTTGCCACAAGTTTCCCAAAGTGAAATTCCCTGACAATTCTTTTATTTGCTGATACAGATTTAGCATTTTTCCCTGGTAAATTTTTGAGATCTGAAGGGTAAGTAAACAGGTAAGCTGACAATAAATATAAGGACTTCTGTATTTCCGAAAGTGTTATATAGTCTAGTTTCAAATGAAGAAAGAGTTATCATCTCCTTTACAAAATTTTTGATCTGAAAAGAAAGTTTTCAGTTAAAGGATCTCTGATTTTATTAATTAGTTTACTCAAACCTTAAATTACGAGCAAGTTTTTGTTCTTTTCTCCATTCAGGGTTTATGAAGTTTCCAGACGAGGTAATGCGTAACCTTGGACAAGAAATATAAACGAATATGTTGTATAACATAACATTGATGTTTCAAAAATAAGAATGGCAGCACTAGAGCCTGCAGAATGACATTGTCTCTACCAAATAATACTGAGTATTTTGTCAACCAATAGAAAGCCAAACAAACAATTAAAATCAATCACAGAAAACAGCCAAAACTCCTGTGTGGAAGAAGCTCATTCTTCGTCAATTCCACTCAGCTCAGTGGCCCTCTCAGCGAGAATCTGTGACCTTTTGGCCCTCTGTCCATTAACTTGGTGGATGATAGACCTCTTCCAACTAGCTCTCTCGGCTTCTTCATTTTCTTCACACTGTTTCTGCCTTAAAGCCTTGTCATGCTGATCCCAAGCAATGTGATAGTCCAAAATCATTCTCTTGTTAACATCAATCTTGAAGACTCCAGCAGCCAATTCCAGGTCTTCATATACTTCACATGTGGCTACCAGTGATTTGGTTGACTATCATACACTCTTCATCATTAATGTAAAAACCTTGCTCTACATAGCAATAGCTCTGACCATGGCTCAGAATGAGACTCTTTTAAAGAAAGGTATACAAGTGCTGACAGGTGGTATCACCATCCAATAAATATTTCCAAGTGAATGTGTCTCATCTCACTTATCTTGAAGTTTGTGCAGAGATCCAAAAATTCTTGCTTAGCATGCAGTTTTACAAATTCTTTCTCAACTTTGTCATAGCCCTTAGTACTCAAACAACTCTGCAAAGAGAATGTCTGCAAAGTATTTGAGATTCTAGTCTTGTTAACTCTTAGACTGCTATTTATCACAGCCGGATCAGTAAAGCTTGTGTATCTAGAAATGCTACACTATGTGATCAAAAGTATCCGGACATCCGCAAAAACATACGTTTCGAAAATTAGGTGCTTTGTGCTGTTACCTATTGCCAGGTACTCCATATCAGCAACCTCAGTAGTCATTAGACATCGTGAGGGAGCAGAATGGGGTGCTCTGTGGAATTCACGGACTTGGAATGTGGTCAGGTTATTGGATGTCACTTGCGTCATACGTCTGTACACGAGATTTCCACACTTCTAAACATCCACTTTTTCCGATGTGCTAGTGAAGTGGAAACGTGAAGGGACACATACATCACAAAGGCATACAAGCCGACCTTGTCTGTTGACTCACAGAGGCCGCCGACAGTTGAAGAGGGACATAATGTGTAATAGGCAGACATCTATCCAGACCATCACACAGGAATTCCAAACTGCATCAGGATCCACTGCAAGTACTATGACAGTTAGGCAGGAGGTAAGAAAACTTGAATTTCATGATTGAGCGGCTGCTCATAAGCCACACATCATGCCGGTAAATGCTAAACAACACCTCGCTTGGTGTAAGGAGCATAAACATTGGACAATTGAACAGTGAAAAACCTTGTGTGTGTAGTGACGAATCATGGTACACAGTGTGGTGATCCGACGGCAGGGTGTGGGTATGGCGAATGCCCAGTGAACACCATATGCCAGGGTGTGTAGTGTCAACAGTAAAATTCGGAGGCATTGGTGTTAAGGTGTGGTCGTGTTCTTCTTGAAGGGGGGCTTTCACCCTTTGTTGTTTTGTAGGGCACTATCACAGCACAGGCCTACATTGATGTTTTAAGCACCTTTTGCTTCCATCTGTTGAAGAGCAATTCAGGGAAGGCAATTGCATCTTTCAACACGATCAAGCACCTGCTCATAATGCACAGTCTGTGGCGGAGTGGTTGCATGACAGTAACATCCCTGTAATAGCCTGGCCTGCACAGAGTCTTGAATTGAATCCTATAGATCACCTTTGGGAATGTTTTGGAACGCCGATTTCATGCCTGGCCTCACCGACCGACATCGATACCTCTCCTCAGTGCAGCGCTCCTTGACCAATGGACTGCCATTCCCCAAGAAACCTCCCAGCACCTGATTGAAAATATGCCTGTGAAAGTGGAAGCTGTCATCAAGGCTAAGGGTGGGCCAACACCATATTGAATTCCAGCATTACCAATGGAGGGCACCACAAACTTTAAGTCATTTTCAGCCAGGTGTCAGGATACTTTTGATCACATAGTGTAAGGAGGAGGTTTGAGCACGTTTTGATCACAAAGCCCTGCCTCTTGCGGAAATCCAGTTCTGTGAGATCAGTTATTCATGCCCACAGTCACAAGTCACCAACAGTGTGTTGTTGAATTGAGACCGCATTGATAAATCCGTGCAATGGATAACGTGTGTGAATACTCTGAGATACAAACAAACCACTCCCCACACCTCCCCGTCACTCTCACCAGCAACTGCTTGGCTAGCAGCAAGCAGTGGTGGCAGTGCTGACTGCAAACTGAAGGGGGCGGTGGGGACAGGAGAAACGGTAGGAAGGACGGAATTGGGAGGGTCACATGAAACCCAGCAGCTACTCAGCTGTGCCCAGCCAGTGATGTTGTCTATTGTCTCCAAACAAACATTTTCATCCATTGGCGCAAAAATGAGATTTTCCAGTGTATTTTTTTCTGAATTTCCCTTCTTTCCCTGAAATGTCTGAAATTTCTTGATTTCCAGAACTTATGGCAACACTGGTCTCACTCACGAGTGGAGAAAGATCACATTCCTTAGCCAGTACATCCAAGGTGATGCTGCTCTTTGGACCATGAAGGCAGCAAAATCTTGCGACAGTTACAAAGGCTCTGAATGTGCTTTCCTTGCTAATTACAAGTCTACAGGTATTCAGGAAAGAATCTGAAAAGAGTTATTTAATCCAGAACCACTGATCTAAAAAAAAGCAATCTCAGAAAGTATTTTTGAAAAGTATATTAATAAAATCAAGTATTGAGATAAACCACTCTCAAATAGGGATATTGTACAAGTACTCAAGGCTAAGTTGCCCATCAAATTAAAAGAAAAATTGGTTAATGTCCTGGTGATCAACTTGGATGAGTTAATGTCAGGGTTCAAATGACATTATATAAATAGATGGGAAAGCTGGACCAAGTAATGTACATCACAACAGGAACAAGCTGGCATTTTGAACAAATATTTAATAAGGTACTAATAATGGATCAGTGACAATCTTGGCAATGGCCATCATGGGTTCTGTGAAGAAGAGCAGACAAATTTATCATGTTAGCCTTACAACAGCAGACTACCAAGATCACCACACACTGACAAAAGGAAGTCGCAACAACAGCAGATAACCAGTACAGGCCCAGTTATCAGAATTCAATGGCAGGATCACAGGCAGGAGCAGAAATGAAACAGCTGGACTCCAGATATGAAGTGGAAGAGATTTATAACTTTTCTACCATTTCTGAACCAAGAAACTAGGGCGACCACATTAATCCCTAGAATGATGGTTAAAGGGAGGAATGGGGGCAGTGATAATAATGTAAACATGCTGACAGGAGTGACATACATGGGAAGTTAGATCAAGAACTGAATGAATGTACTAGTCATCCTGTGAAAGCAAGTATCACTATTGGCTATTCAAGAACATGTGGGATTGCTTTGGATACCACTGCAGCCATGAATGTGCTGTCTACTAATTTGTATAAGAGAGTATGTGAATCTATCAAAGTACCTACTTTATAATAGAAGGAAACATTCCACGTGGGAAAAATTATATATAAAAACAAAGATGAGGTGACTTACCGAACGAAAGCGCTGGCAGGTCGATAGACACACAAACAAACACAAACATACACACAAAATTCAAGCTTTCGCAACAAACTGTTGCCTCATCAGGAAAGAGGGAAGGAGAGGGGAAGACGAAAGGAAGTGGGTTTTAGGGGAGAGGGTAAGGAGACATTCCAATCCCGGGAGCGGAAAGACTTACCTTAGGGGGAAAAAAGGACAGGTATACACTCGCGCACACGCACATATCCATCCACACATACAGACACAAGCAGACATATTTAAAGACCAAATATGTCTGCTTGTGTCTGTATGTGTGGATGGATATGTGCGTGTGTGCGAGTGTATACCTGTCCTTTTTTCCCCCTAAGGTAAGCCTTTCTGCTCCCGGGATTGGAATGACTCCTTACTCTCTCCCCTAAAACCCACTTCCTTTCGTCTTCCCCTCTCCTTCCCTCTTTCCTCATGAGGCAACAGTTTGTTGCGAAAGCTTGAATTTTGTGTGTATGTTTGTGTTTGTTTGTGTGTCTATCGACCTGCCAGCGCTTTCGTTCGGTAAGTCACCTCATCTTTGTTTTTATATATAAAGTACCTACTTTGTCAGTTATGACTTGCAAATCCTGGGACAACTGGTACCAGGTCAAAAAACGTAAAGATAGAGGCCCATTTGTTTTTAAGGCTAGAAAATGTAGCTATTCAAAGCACATTTCTAGTAACAGATAACATCATAGTTGATTGTATTTGAGGAATCGACTTCCTGATTGTGAGGGGCACTACAATAGCATGACTTCTCCTCAGGAAAACATAATATTAAAGTCGATGGGCAGGATGTAATTGTGGATTTATTGCAAATGGATGCTGCTCATGGTAATTTTACCAAGACATTAAGTTGATAATCATTAGTAATGAGGATGACAGTCACCACACACTGCAGCCTGAGTTCTAGCCCACGTATTTTTGACCAAGTAATTAACAAAGTTAATGAATCTCACTATCTAAATGCTAGCCAGCAATCCAAACTGAAATGCCCTCTATTTAAGTACAGAAATGTCCTGAAGAATAACCTGGGACAATTCATTCTTATGAATATCAGCTTGATGTATTTCCACATCAAATATATATTCATACCTCATACTACATATACTGGGTGAAGATATTCAATAATTATTTTTTTAGCATAGTTGTAGTCAATTATGTATAAATAAGGACATTGTTATGTTGCTATGAAGTGCTAAGAACAACTTGAACTCTGAAAGTTGTAATGTGTACTTTATAGACTGTGAATGTAAATACTCAAAGTGATTGCTTTGCAGGATATAAGTAATAGCATATATTTATGATGTTGTTGGATAGATAAAAAATCTACTGACCAAGCAGCAGCAGAACACATATATAACAGGTATTACGTATACAAGCTTCTGGCAGAAGGATTAAAGGGGAAAAAAGAGGAGTGAAGGAAAAGGACTGGTGTGGTTTAGGAAAAGGGACAGAGTTTGGAAAAATCACCCAGGACCTCGGGTCAGGGTGTTCCTTTCCTGGTATTGCTAGGTAAAGTTGTGGAAGAGGTACAATTCTGATCCTCCGCCACACACCGTCAGGTGGCTTGCGGAGTATGGATGTAGATGTAGACTTACCAGATGTGATGAGAAAGAAAGACTGATTGTTGGAGACCATATTGGGTGAGATCTGAAAACGTGAGAGCTTAAAGGTGAAAGATAGGATATCTGCAGATGTAATATTTTATACCCATTTGTTCTCCCGCCACCACATGGTGAGCAGATTTTTTTTTTTTTTTATCTATCCAATTCATGATGTTTTCAAAAATTGATTGTTTTTGTTGATATAGCATATATTTATGTTGTGACCCAACATAAAAGTGTATGATAATCACAAAGAACTTTTCCAATTAAGGTAATTGTGGTATGTGAAAGTGTGCATATCAGTGTAGCTGTAAGTAAGTCTATTTTGTGAACATGATGTTAATTTTAGTGGTCAGCAAGCAATTGTCATGAACTACAGAACATTAGTAGAACTACTAACATATGTACACATATATTTATTTTCCTGCATGCTGCAATTTTAAGAATCTCCTTGATAACAAAGTATGACTTGCATTGAATGCATAGAAGTCACTTTCTGCTGATACAGTAAGTGGTAGGATTTTAGGACCCAGTTTATTTCTTTATGTTGATCATGTTTAAAAAATTGATAAACCAGAAGTAATGCTCAACAGAAACCTATATATGAGAAAGCAATTGGCTGAGTTTTGAACACTGCAATTTATGCACATTACCTTGTGTTTAGGTAGTGTATAATTAGATTTCTTGTCTGTGATATTGATGTTTTAACCAGTTTGAGAAACACAATGAGGTGGCAAAAAATTTTTGAGCCTCAGTGCATGACCTTTATACAATAGACTGGTATGTAAATGGGCCACGCAGGGCTAAGCAGGTACAATGTTCCTTTCATGGTATTGCTAGGTAAAGTTGTGAAAGAGGTATAATTCTGATGTAGCAAAGGTGCTATTTCCTAGATCAGTTTAGGTTAGTTGTTACTATGATGAGACTTTGCATTATAAGTAGATAGCCATTCATGTAGCCTGATTTTCACATGTGATTTGGGAGCTGTGGTCTCGAATATCTCGTATTCTGAGGATGCAGTTTGAGCTGTACTCACAGACTGACAATACATATGTGGTGTCACCGCCAGACACCACACTTGCTAGGTGGTAGCTTAAATCGGCCGCGGTCCATTTAGTACATGTCGGACCCGCGTGTCGCCACTGTGTGATCGCAGACCTAGCGCCACCACAAGGCAGGTCTCGAGAGACGATATAGCACTCGCCCCAGTTGTACGAGGAGATTGCTCGCGACCATACGGACGAAGCCTTCCTCTCATTTGCCGAGAGCCAGTTAGAATAGCCTTCTGCTAAGTCCATGGCTACGACCTTGCAAGGCGCCATTAGCCTTACCTACTTTGAGAGTTATAGTATAAATGTCTCAAGAAGAATGCTGTAGTCATCAAATAATAAAGTTAAGTATAAAGCAGCTACGTACTTTTCTTGCTACCATTCAATAGTTATCCTGTTCCAGAATTGACGCCCGTCGGCGTGAGTGTGTACGCGTGCCTTTCTATCGGCTACCCGTCACTGTGGACTGGCTGCCTTGTCAGTCCACTTCAACATACATATGCAACACTGACAGATCAGAATGTCTATGAACTTGAAGCCACCATAAACAGCAGTACGTGAAAAGAAACAACGTAATGCAAGCTTAAAATCATTGACACAGATGGTGTGTGTAAATCATATAATTGTGTGTGTAATGAATGCTGTTGTCTCCATGAACATGAATTTTGGCAGTGCCAAATGGAATGAGCACAAACATTCCACACTAAGATTTGGAAAAGAATAATGAGGCTGTGAATGTAACTGCTGTGAGGCTGACAGACTGTATTGTTGTTCAAATGGGTGAAACCGGAACCACAGCTATGTGAATTTGATAATTTAAATGAATGTGAACAATATATAGCAAAGACACACTTTTGAGCTTGTACATATTATGACAGAGTATGGAACTAGTACCGACTTGTATTTCAATGTGATATCCATATCATATCAGATGGTGAACTCGATGGCAATTTAAAGATATGTATATCACAAATAAATATATTACGTACTTAGACTGCTTTCCCCCAAATCCTCGGATTTTAGTTTGTGTGATCATAACAATGACTTCGCTGAAATCTGTGTACCTCTGTTTTCTTCAATAAGGAGTGCAACATTAAATTTTTTGTTGTACAACATGAATTTCAGGGAATATATTATGTCATATGTTTTCTGATATTTGCTGTATGATTGTTACATGTACAGCTGCCACCCAATTTCCTGCATGGCATTTTCAAGATATTGGACCTAAGGTCACCGCTGACGGTGTATTCCTGAACCACACACAGAAACAAACACAACCACATCCTTGACTGGCTTGGCTCTGGATAAAGTTACACATGTATAAAAAATGTTTAATGTTTCAGGTTTACAATGACTGAACATATTTTAATTTACTTTGATAGTTCTGTCCTCCCCCCATGAACCATGGACCTTGCCGTTGGTGGGGAGGCTTGCGTGCCTCAGCGATACAGATAGCCGTACCGTAGGTGCAATCACAACGGAGGGGTATCTGTTGAGAGGCCAGACAAACGTGTGGTTCCTGAAGAGGGGCAGCAGCCTTTTCAGTAGTTGCAAGGGCAACAGTCTGGATGATTGACTGATCTGGCCTTGTAACAATAACCAAAACGGCCTTGCTGTGCTGGTACTGCGAACGGCTGAAAGCAAGGGGAAACTACAGCCGTAATTTTTCCCGAGGGCATGCAGCTTTACTGTATGATTACATGATGATGGCGTCCTCTTGGGTAAAATATTCCGGAGGTAAAATAGTCCCCCATTCGGATCTCCGGGCGGGGACTACTCAAGAAGATGTCGTTATCAGGAGAAAGAAAACTGGCGTTCTACGGATCGGAGCATGGAATGTCAGATCCCTTAATCGGGCAGGTAGGTTAGAAAATTTAAAAAGGGAAATGGATAGGTTGAAGTTAGATATAGTGGGAATTAGTGAAGTTCGGTGGCAGGAGGAACAAGACTTCTGGTCAGGTGAATACAGGGTTATAAACACAAAATCAAATAGGGGTAATGCAGGAGTAGGTTTAATAATGAATAGGAAAATAGGAATACGGGTAAGCTACTACAAACAGCATAGTGAACGCATTATTGTGGCCAAGATAGATACGAAGCCCGCACCTACTACAGTAGTACAAGTTTATATGCCAACTAGCTCTGCAGATGACGAAGAAATTGAAGAAATGTATGATGAAATAAAAGAAATTATTCAGATTGTGAAGGGAGACGAAAATTTAATAGTCATGGGTGACTGGAATTCGAGTGTAGGAAAAGGGAGAGAAGGAAACATAGTAGGTGAATATGGATTGGGGGACAGAAATGAAAGAGGAAGCCGCCTGGTAGAATTTTGCACAGAGCACAACATAATCATAACTAACACTTGGTTTAAGAATCATGAAAGAAGGTTGTATACATGGAAGAACCCTGGAGATACTAAAAGGTATCAGATAGATTATATAATGGTAAGACAGAGATTTAGGAACCAGGTTTTAAATTGTAAGACATTTCCAGGGGCAGATGTGGACTCTGACCACAATCTATTGGTTATGACCTGTAGATTAAAACTGAAGAAATTGCAAAAAGGTGGGAATTTAAGGAGATGGGACCTGGATAAACTAAAAGAACCAGAGGTTGTACAGAGATTCAGGGAGAGCATAAGGGAGCAATTGACAGGAATGGGGGAAATAAATACAGTAGAAGAAGAATGGGTAGCTTTGAGGGATGAAGTAGTGAAGGCAGCAGAGGATCAAGTAGGTAAAAAGACGAGGGCTAGTAGAAATCCTTGCGTAACAGAAGAAATATTGAATTTAATTGATGAAAGGAGAAAATATAAAAATGCAGTAAGTGAAACAGGCAAAAAGGAATACCAACGTCTCAAAAATGAGATCGACAGGAAGTGCAAAATGGCTAAGCAGGGATGGCTAGAGGACAAATGTACGGATGTAGAGGCCTATCTCACTAGGGGTAAGATAGATACCGCCTACAGGAAAATTAAAGAGACCTTTGGAGATAAGAGAACGACTTGTATGAATATCAAGAGCTCAGATGGAAACCCAGTTCTAAGCAAAGAAGGGAAAGCAGAAAGGTGGAAGGAGTATATAGAGGGTCTATACAAGGGCGATGTACTTGAGGACAATATTATGGAAATGGAAGAGGATGTAGATGAAGATGAAATGGGAGATACGATACTGCGTGAAGAGTTTGACAGAGCACTGAAAGACCTGAGTCGAAACAAGGCCCCCGGAGTAGACAATATTCCATTGGAACTACTGACGGCCGTGGGAGAGCCAGTCCTGACAAAACTCTACCATCTGGTGAGCAAGATGTATGAAACAGGCGAAATACCCTCAGACTTCAAGAAGAATATAATAATTCCAATCCCAAAGAAAGCAGGTGTTGACAGATGTGAAAATTACCGAACTATCAGCTTAATAAGTCACAGCTGCAAAATACTAACACGAATTCTTTACAGACGAATGGAAAAACTAGTAGAAGCCAACCTCGGGGAAGATCAGTTTGGATTCCGTAGAAACACTGGAACACGTGAGGCAATACTCACCTTACGACTTATCTTAGAAGAAAGATTAAGGAAAGGCAAACCTACGTTTCTAGCGTTTGTAGACTTAGAGAAAGCTTTTGACAATGTTGACTGGAATACTCTCTTTCAAATTCTAAAGGTGGCAGGGGTAAAATACAGGGAGCGAAAGGCTATTTACAATTTGTACAGAAACCAGATGGCAGTTATAAGAGTCGAGGGACATGAAAGGGAAGCAGTGGTTGGGAAGGGAGTAAGACAGGGTTGTAGCCTCTCCCCAATGTTGTTCAATCTGTATATTGAGCAAGCAGTAAAGGAAACAAAAGAAAAATTCGGAGTAGGTATTAAAATTCATGGAGAAGTAATAAAAACATTGAGGTTCGCCGATGACATTGTAATTCTGTCAGAGACAGCAAAGGACTTGGAAGAGCAGTTGAATGGAATGGACAGTGTCTTGAAAGGAGGATATAAGATGAACATCAACAAAAGCAAAACAAGGATAATGGAATGTAGTCTAATTAAGTCGGGTGATGCTGAGGGAATTAGATTAGGAAATGAGACACTTAAAGTAGTAAAGGAGTTTTGCTATTTGGGGAGCAAAATAACTGATGATGGTCGAAGTAGAGAGGATATAAAATGTAGGCTGGCAATGGCAAGGAAAGCGTTTCTGAAGAAGAAAAATTTGTTAACATCCAGTATTGATTTAAGTGTCAGGAAGTCATTTCTGAAAGTATTTGTATGGAGTGTAGCCATGTATGGAAGTGAAACATGGACGATAAATAGTTTGGACAAGAAGAGAATAGAAGCTTTCGAAATGTGGTGCTACAGAAGAATGCTGAAGATTAGATGGGTAGATCACATAACTAATGAGGAAGTATTGAATAGGATTGGGGAGAAGAGAAGTTTGTGGCGCAACTTGACCAGAAGAAGGGATCGGTTGGTAGGACATGTTCTGAAGCATCAAGGGATCACCAATTTAGTATTGGAGGGCAGCGTGGAGGGTAAAAATCGTAGGGGGAGACCAAGAGATGAATACACTAAGCAGATTCAGAAGGATGTAGGTTCCAGTAGGTACTGGGAGATGAAAAAGCTTGCACAGGATAGAGTAGCATGGAGAGCTGCATCAAACCAGTCTCAGGACTGAAGACCACAACAACAACAGTTCTGTCCTCCTATAAAACTTGATAATTCATGTTCAACAATTCTGTCCTTCAGCCATCCTAATGATATTTCCCTATGTACTGCCTATTTTTTGTAATTCTGTATGATCATGTCCTCATTTGTGCATGAATCCATAAAATTTGTCTAATCCTGTCTATTGTACTATACAAGCTGATAGTCTCATCTGTTAATCCATATTCCTTGCACAACTTTTTCTAAAGGATAAATACTAGTACTTATGACATGAAATTGAAGGCTCTTCTTATGGTTTTCCCCTAGTTTTCCATTGTCCACAGCCAAATGGTGGATCTAAATAGATAACCCAGGGATGTTTAGCCAAATCTAATGGCACTCATCAAATTACCAAAAATAAAAATAAAAAATTATTTGGGCTCACCAAAAACAAAAAGCTGGTATAACATGTAATGTGTATCACTGCACTGCATTGTAATGAGTTTTAACTGAACAACCTTATTCAATTTAATTGTACATATGGAACTGTTTTGTAGTGTCAGTAATGACTGATGTCTTGGTGTGGCAGTTACAGACTGTTACTAAAGAAGCATCTTAAAAAATAAAAATATATTATAAATAAAATCCCCCCTGAAATTCAAATGTGGGTAAATCCTTCAGTCAAAGACATACTTTCAAATGAAATAATTTTAAAACTGGAAGTAATAAGAAGGTGAGCAAAACTACAGTGGTGTCAGACATGTTTACAAGTAAAAACGTCTTTTCCCACTGGGGGCTTCCTACTGTCTCAATCAAACAATATCTCTTGTCTAGCAATGTACCAAAGATGCAGTTCTCTGCTATTGCACAAATTTTGCTCACTGGCTTCGATTTCAGAGAGGAAGATGAAAAATAATACCACTATCTTTTGAACCATTATACCTTCAATATTTGTTACATGCAAGTAGGTCACTATTTTATGTTGGAAAGAATAGAAAGAAATTCTGGGAGCACAAAAAAAAAAAAAAGAAAAGACATTAGTATTTCTTTACCTTGACATTATTGCTAATGCTATAAATATTACAGTTTGGTATTTTTTACTAGTTTCAATGAAGATGCAGAGCAGATGCATAAAGAAAGAACCTCATTCTAGTAGGCTCTCTCTATCTAAATAAATCTTAGAGCATTACAAACAGATTTACAATAACATTCCAGCCCGAGATGCTGGAGCTGGCAGTCATATATATCTGTGTGTGTGTGTGTGTGTGTGTGTGTGTGTGTGTGTGTGTGCGTGCGTGTGCGTGTGCGTGTGTGTGCGCGCAAGTCA
Organism: Schistocerca serialis cubense; assembly: GCF_023864345.2. Classification (NCBI taxonomy): domain Eukaryota; kingdom Metazoa; phylum Arthropoda; class Insecta; order Orthoptera; family Acrididae; genus Schistocerca; species Schistocerca serialis. The sequence goes on from NC_064638.1 coordinate 371,757,838, forward strand.
TTTTGTATTCAACCAATGGAATCATATAGAAAGAGTTAGCAATATTGCAAATAGTGATCTAAAAGTAGCGTAGCAATAATAAAAAGAAAGTGCTAGAACTAAAAATATTTCTGCAACATACAAGTTTTTACAGTTGTGTAAATGAGATTTCCATTGTGTTACCAATGCCACAGGCACCTGTGCAACAAAATACCAACAGCAGCTTGGGCACAGTACACACAGGAAGTGAACAGAAGTGGCTTGTACTCTCATGCCGTGAGTTTCTACCAATATTCAAAGTGGAGGGCTTTTGGCGATGCTTTAGAACACCATTTCTCATTCACTTTATTCAACCACATACCAACAACACACCAAACAAATGGCTAAAAATGAGAATCCTAGATGGAATGTAACAATATTACGAAAAACATAGTTGCTACTCACCATACAGTGGAGATGCTGAGTCACAATAGGCACCAGGGTACTTTCAGCCAACAAGGCCTTTATCAGAAATAGACAAGACAAAACACACACACACACACACACACACACACACACACACACACACACACACACACACACACACACACAGAGAGAGAGAGAGAGAGAGAGAGAGAGAGAGAGAGAGAGAGAGAGAGTGTCTCTGGTTGCTGAGGCCAGACTGCAAACAGTAGCACATGATGGGAGAGGCAAATGGGTGGTGGGGGTAAAGAAGAGGCTGGGGTGGGGAGGGATAGCAGGGTAGGGCTGGGGGACAATAAAAGGGTACAGGGACAAGGTGGAGAGAGGGTAGGGCAGCTAGGTGCAGCCAGGAGGTTAGATGAAGGGCCGGAGGGGGGGGGATAGTGGAAAAGGAGAGAAATAAAAAGACTGCAGGTGTGTTGGTGGAATAAAGGGCTATGTAGCACTGGAATGGGAACAAGGAAGAGGCTAGATGGGTAAGAAAAATTACTAACAAAGGTTGAGGCCAGGAAGGTTACAGTACTGTAAGATATATCCCGTCAAAGACAGGGTTACCTGTGAAACCAGTCATGTGATCTACAAGGTAAGCTGCAACAACTGTGCTGCATTCTACGTGGGCATGATAACCAACAAGCTGTGTGTCCACATGAATAACCATCAACACACTGTTGCTAAGAAACAGTTGGACCACTCTGTTGCTCAGCATGATGTTCTTAATTTCTTCACAGCCTTTACCATCTGGGTCCTTCCCACCTGTTCCAGTGTTTTTGAATTGGGCAGGTGGGAACTCTCCCTGCAATATATCCTATGTCCCTGTAACTCTCCTGGCCTCAACATTCATTAGTTATTGTCCTTACCCATCTAGCCCCTTCCCTGTTTCCATTTTGACACTACACACCCTCTATTCCACCAATCCACTTAGAGGCTTTTTACTTCTCCCCTTTTCTGCCACCCCTGCCCCCTCCCACCTCACCCCCACCCTCTGTCTAACCTCCTCACTGCCCCTAGCTGTCCTACCCTCTCTCCACCTTGCTAATGTAGGCTCACACAGGCAGAACTCCACCAGCCCTCCCTCACCCCTACCCTACTATTCCTTCCTCTCCTCCCCACTCCACAACCCAGCTGCCTCTCCCATCATGTGCTGCTCCTTGCAGTCTGGCCTCGGCAGCCAGGGTGTGGGTGTGCGAGTGTGCATGCCCTCGCATGTATATTGTCTACTTCCGATGAAGTCCTTGTTGGCCAACAGCTCACTTTCTGACAGTCTCTTTGCTGTGCCTATCCACCATACGGTGAGTTGCAACTATCCTTTTCGTAATATCATTAAAAACAAGAACTAATGCAACATTTCTGACAAACGAAAGGAACAGAAGAATCCCACAGAGAGATCCCTAGTTCTAACAAGGCAGTCAAAAATATTCTAAGCTATGTGTAGTGCTGTTTGAAATATTGCCAGCCATTGCAGATATCATACTTGGTCTTAATGAGACACACCTCTCATAAAATGTATAAACAACATCGTTACTAATGAGATCTACAACAAAAACTATTAACATAGTGACCAAATATACAAAAAGCAGTAAATCTCTGATTCTTTAAAGAATTGAAAATCCATGTATAAAACAGCTTCAAACATTTCATTACTCTAAACTGTTTAAGTGTTCAGTATTTAACATTCAGTACGTAAGCAAAAAACATTTAAAAAAGGTTGAAATAAAGCTTAAAGGTTGCTGGAAATTGCTAAGTGCTCTAATTATGAATCACTGGATGAATACAGTGTGGGTAATTTGTGCTCAATTTTAAGCAAAACTAGTTTATCATGTATCTCAATATTTGTGATGTCATATCTCCTGAATTGCGTGTCTAAAATGATAGAATTTTGTAGTTACATTCTGTGATGTATGCTGACACTGTCTGCAAACTGTGCTATGAATAGAAATGATAGTAAAGAAGTAATAAATTAAAACCCCAAGTCTAAGGCTGACGTCTTACAGCATGAATAGCAGAAATGTATGCAAAACACTTTTTTTCCTTTCAGCATTTGTGGGAAGGTGTCAGCAAGCAAAAATTTTGTAAATGTTTGAAATTATGTGTAAAGTTTATTGGAAGTCGCTAAGACTCTCATTCCCAAATGCTACTCAAATGAAGTCCATATATTTGTGTGCAATCAGCTATGCTGCCTCAAGACATATAAAAAGTTTCTAACTGTTTTAATTGTCTTAGTGTGTTAACTGTTAACATAACATTATACCTGTTATAACCTTTAATCACTAATAAATTGCGTGGATACACAAAGTAGGAACAATAGCGGGTTACATGCTATTCACTCCGTATCTGTCATTAGACTGCCGTGCCGTGACATGCGGCCGGCGCCGTTCATAGCCAGGTGGCGCTCCCGCGCTCGGCTGGGCTGTGGAGCGCCTCTATCACCGTCTTCGCGTACTGACGTAGCAGCACTTTTAAATCTCGTGGCAATGTCACAACACTTTTCCCCCCTTGAAAAAAAAACTCACTTCCTTGGAGACACGGACAGTGCGGAGACATCCATGGCCTCTAGGGAGGCCCCGAGAAGATCCCGCGGAGAAACACGAGAGTATGGTCGAAAATGGCCAGGACGGAAGCTTGCGCGTGGAACGCCCCTCCTGGACGAGATGATGGGGGAAAGCTCCGGAGCAGCATCCATAGGTGTCGTGGACCTGGGGGTGTGCCCCAGCGAGATGGGTCCCGGAGAAGGCGGCGTCGCGACTGGGGCCGGTTTCGGCGAACTCGGAAGCGGTAGCGACGTCGGCTGCAGCAACACGCCCGGAAAATCGGCAGCAGCGACAGGACTGGCTTCTCGGGCTGGTGGAGACGAAAGAAGGGGCGGTGGCACCGGCGTGGCCACCACTCGTGGGCGCATCTGGTCGTAATGGCGAACAACCATGCCATCGTCCGTACATATTTCACAAAGCCGGCGGCTGCGAAGGGCCTGGACCACCCCCAGAATCCATTTAGGGCGAGATCCATACCCTCGTGCCCACACGTTGGCGCCCACCGCGTATTTTCCCGCACTAGGGGACACAGTACAAGGCCTGACAGGGTGAAGCAGGTGCAGTAGAGTGCGTGGTTGGTGGCCATGCAAGAGTTCAGCAGGGCTGCGATCACCCAGAGGCGTGAAGCGATAAGAACTCAGAAATTGCAACAGAGCATCATCCGTGGAAAAATCACTAAGGAATTTTTTCATCTGGCTTTTGAAAGTGCGGACAAGGCGCTCGACCTCCCCATTCGATTGCGGATGGAAGGGCGGTGCTGTAACATGATGAATCCCTTGTCCAGTACAAAAATCACAGAAGGCCTGCGAAGAGAACGGAGGGCCATTGTCCGTGACAATCGTGGATGGAAGACCTTCTAGCGCAAAGATTTTGGACAAAGCCAGCATCGTCGCCGCAGTGGTGGGCAACGGACATCGAACAACAAACGGAAACTTCGAGAAGGCGTCAATCAACAGTAGCCAATAAGTGCCGAGGAAGGGGCCGGCAAAGTCAGCGTGCACCCGTTCCCACGGCTGCGCCGGATCAAGCCACGGAGAGGGCATAGTACGAGGTGCAGCCAGTTGTTGAGCACACTGACCACACGCAGCGACCATGTGGGCGACGTCCGAATCAATACCGGGCCAATAAACGTGCCTGCGGGCCAGGGACTTAGTCCGAGAAATCCCCCAATGGCCTTCATGCAATAGTTTGAGAACATCTTTGCGAAGAGAGGCTGGCACCACGACCTGTGGAGATGCGCCATCCGTGGCCAGAAGAACAACACCCTCACGAACAGACAGACGAAGGCGCAAGGCATGGTAGTTGCGAAGGGGATCCGATGCCCGGGCCTTGGTCCTGTCCGGCCAAACCCGTTGAACAAAACCGAGCACCTGACGCAGGACCGGGTCCCATGCAGTAGCCGACGCAACCTGCGATCCTGTAAGTGGAAAACCCTCGACCGCACGACGTTCTTCCTCATCAATGTGGAAACAGAGGAGTTCATCTCGATCGAAAACCGGGTCGGGCCCCATCGGCAAATGCGACAACGCGTCAGCGTTGGCGTGCTGGGCCGTGGGGCGATAGTGAATTTCATAGTGAAAACGAGACAAGTATAAGGCCCAAAGTTGCAGGCGGTGAGCTGCCTTATCTGGAAGCGACGCCGAGGGGCTGAACAGCGAGACCAGTGGCTTGTGGTCGGTGATGAGGTGAAACTTAGAACGATACAAAAAAACGCTGAACTTTTTTAGAGCATAAATGATAGCGAACGCCTCCTTTTAGATTTGAGAGTAACGCCGTTGGGCATCGTTGAGGGTCTTGGAAGCGTAGGCGATGGGTCGTTCCGACCCATCCTCATACCGATGGGCGAGAACAGCCCCTAGGCCATACTGTGACGCGTCAGTCGCCAGAACCAAGTGCTGACCCGGACGGAATGTGGCAAGACAAGGTGCCGACCGCAAATGAGCCTTCAGGCGGACAAAAGCCTGCTCACACTCGTCGGACCAGCAGAGAACACGGACGAGAATTCAGAACACAATCCATCCAGCTGTTGATACGGAATATCCTCAGATATGAGGTGCACATCATCATCAATGGAGAACCCGAATGACTGGAAAGCATCATAACCGAACAGATTTTCCGTGCCCGCATGATCCACCACATAAAACGTGAGGGGCCGAACAACAGACTTGTAGGCAGTGGAAGCATCAAACTGGCCAACAATAGGAATTTTCTGCTTATTATAAGTTCGCAGATTTCGCATAACTGGAGACAAGGGAGGGGAGCCCAACTCCAAATACGTGCGAGAATTAATGAGAGTTACCGCAGAGCCAGTGTCCACTTGCATGCGAACGTCTTTATCCAGAACACGAACAGTAATCAACAACTTATTTGTTTGAGAAAGCACATAGTTAACATCCATGTCCGATGCCTCGTCCTCGTCGACAGGAACTTTAGGGGACTGACACACAGAAGCAATGTGGCCTTTTTTCCTACATGAATTACACGTGGCCCAACGTTTTGGACACGCGGCCCTGTCATGCTGTACGAAACAACGTGGACAAGAAGGAAGTGCGGAATGAACCTGCTTCTGTGGTCGCTGTTTTCGCTGCGAGCGTGGTGGCCCAACGCGACGTTGTTGACGCGAGTGAACCGCCGCCACATCGTCGTTCCCCTGTGAAACAGGCAAATTGTCCGCGTCGAAAGTGGGCTGTACAGCGCCCACATCACACCACGCGTCTATTTGCGCACCAGCAGCGTGAGACACTTCAAAAGATTGAGCGATGCTGAGAACTTCTGACAACGACGGGTTTGGCAGTTGTAAGGCACGTTGCCGAACTTCTTTATCAGGAGCAAGCCGTAGAATAGCGTCCCGAACCATTGAGTCAGCATAAGACTCATGATGAGTGTCCGTGACAAACTGACATTTCCTACTCAGACCGTGTAGTTCCGCCGCCCAAGCCCGGTAAGAGGCAGGAGAGGCTCCATGCTTCAAAATGCCTTCTACATGAATTCTTGCAGTTTCCAGAGCTTCAGCCTACTCAGCCTTGCTGATAGTGTAGCAGGTGAGTTAGTCAGTGCATCATTTAATGTGGTGATTGATGTGTCGACAGAAGTGCCGACACAGTGTTATTTTGAGGGGGCCGATAGGCACGCTATCTAACGCAGACGGGCGTGAATTCTGGAACAGGATAACTATTGAATGGTAGCAAGAAAAGTACGTAGCTGCTTTATACTTAACTTTAATGACTCCTTGTGATACATCTCTCTTGACTATACAAATGCGACTCGTAAGATACATGCACTGTTACAATTGGCGCCTTGCTAGGTCGTAGCCATGAACTTAGCAGAAGGCTATTCTAACGGTCTCTCGGCAAATGAGAGGAAGGCTTCGTCCGTATTGTCGCTAGCAATGTCGTCCGTACAACTGGGGCGAGTGCTCTATCGTATATCGAGACCTGCCTTGTGGTGGCGCTAGGTCTGCGATCACACAGTGGCGACACGCGGGTCCGACATGTACTAAATGGACCGCAGCCGATTTAAGCTACCATCTAGCAAGTGTGGTGTCTGGCGGTGACACCACAGTGATGACTGAGATTTTGTTCACAATGCTGTTTTCTGTCAAAGGCTTTTTCGAAAGACAGTTGAAGTCCTTGTGTTTGCATCCACTTTTGAATAACACTGTAATGTCATACTTCTGAAGTATCAGTGCCCATCTCTTTGGCTGACTTGGCAATACTTCAGGCTCATAGGTATGACCTAATATGTTATTTGTGTGTCAACAAGGTGATTCGAAAAACTAACATCAAAATGAAACAGTTGTGTACTTTGTTTGGAAAATGTAAAGTAGATGATATAGGTAAATTGGACAGATGCCTTAATACCAAACAAGGGTTCACCTAAATTTCGAAGGCAAAAAACTCTTGTGACAAAATAAGCAAAATTATCACAGAAAAAGGTGACTTAAACAAAATTCTAAATATCAGAGGTATTAGGAATGCTTTTTTATAGTAAATGGTAGCACAGACCAACATCCAAGCAGCCCTGAACAAGAAACAACTGGCTTAACAGCTAATGGTCTTACGCAAATTAACTTACGTAAGTAGCTGATACTTCTAGTAGCTTAAGATTAAACAAGGCATTAGTGTCAGTGGTAACTGCAGGGAAGCACTTCACAAAGGTAGCTGTGCTTTTGTAAAACATTCCACGTGGGAACGCCTCTGCACTTCCACCTTGACTGACATCTCTGCCAAAACTCTGTGTCTTTGAATATGTCTGCTTGTGTCTGTATATGTGTGTGTGTGTGTGTGTGTGTGTGTGTGTGTGTGTGTGTGTGTGTGGGCGCGCGCGCGCGAGTGTATACCCGTCCTTTTTTCCCCCTAAGGTAAGTCTTTCCACTCCCGGGATTGGGATGACTCCTTACCCTCTCCCTTAAAACCCAAATCCTTTCGTCTTTCCCTCTCCTTCCCTCTTTCCTGACGAAGCAACCGTTGGTTGCGAAAGCTAGAATTTTGTGTGTATGTTTGTGTTTGTTTGTGTGTCTATCGACGTGCCAGCGCTTTCGTTTGGTAAGTCACATCACATCATCTTTGTTTTTAGGTATATTTTTTCCCACATGGAATGTTTCCTTCTATTATATTTATATCATTAATTTGAACCCAACATTACGTTTGTTATTGTCACTGTTGCATTTCGAAATCTTTTCTGTCGTCTTATTTTCTCTTTTTGTTTTTGCCAGTATTTTCACTTTGTATTCACCTTCTCCTTTTTACCGTAATCTACTATACAATTTTATCCTGCCTATATATACTCAACAATACGTCACCCACTTCCAAACCATAACCAAAAAAATTTTTTTTCCGCTTGCAACACTACCGCTGCTATAATATCCACCGTTTCTAGTCCACAAACAGTTCCTTTCACCTATTAAACAACCATTTCGTCTAGTTCTGATAACTTTCACTTTATTTCCATTTCCGTTTTTCGCACATCACTGATAATTTTTAGCCGCTTCCCACGGCTTTTAACGTCATTATCTCTTCGCCAGACAATTGTTAGCCTCATTTTCATAATCTGCCACCACAAAACCACTCCTTTTAATACATTTACACGCAGTTTCTTTGAAATTTTCCCGAATTTCTCCATCTTTAAACGTGTTTTGGCGGCAACACAACCACCTAACCTTTGTGCACATCGTTGTCTACCAACCCAAGTTCACCACAGGATCAACATAGCCCAGCTTTAACCAACACTTTTTCACCTTTTTTCACAACAGATCTCCAGTTACTTTCTCCAGTTATTTTCATTTTCATTTCAACCTCATGTTACACTTTCCACCTTCTAATACCATGTCACCCTCACAACACCCCCACAACGACCCCATAAGTTTTATTTACATTCCCTCCGCAAACATGCCTTCACCCTAGCCAGATTACGCTCGCATATTTTATTTTCTCAGGCTTGTCTGACGTTTGGCATTACCCCCAAAGGCCTCACACTTAAAGTTCCCATCTCTGGCTGCAACCCTTCTTTCCATCAGTCCCTATACCAGTTCCAAACTGAACAATCCATTGCCCTCACCTACCTAATCCTTCACCTACGCATCAACTCAGCCACTGAACACACCCGTCAACTCCTATCCTTAATAAAAGTCCTCAATCTTTCCTCTCCCGCATCCACACCGGCTGTTCAGAGCATCCTCCTACAGGCCAACCGCAAATTAGAACAGCAAGCCACCCTTCACCTCAAAAAACTATCCGATCTCCTGGTTTCCCACCTCCGGAAAGGCTACTCACTCGCCCTTCACAACCTTTCCAGCAAACATCAACCGCCTCTCATTGCACACAAACCCACTCTCTCCCATCTACTCAATCTCCCACTTCCAGCTCCACTCCCTCCAAAACCTCAAAATTCCAATCAACAAAATCTGGTACCACAACACCCTAATTCAGAGTTAACCTTTCCTCCAAACCTCTCTCCCAATCCGAAACCTCTGTCCTATCCAAAGGCCTCACCTTCAGCCCCACTCCCAGATTCAACCAAACAGCCCTCGTCAAAGATTTACTGTCCTACACTCGTACACCCCCATGAACCATGGACCTTGCCGTTGGTGGGGGGGCTTGCGTGCCTCAGCGATACAGATAGCCGTACCGTAGGTGCAACCACAACGGAGGGGTATCTGTTGAGAGGCCAGACAAACGTGTGGTTCCTGAAGAGGGGCAGCAGCCTTTTCAGTAGTTGCAAGGGCAACAGTCTGGATGATTGACTGATCTGGCCTTGTAACAATAACCAAAACGGCCTTGCTGTGCTGGTACTGCGAACGGCTGAAAGCAAGGGGAAACTACAGCCGTAATTTTTCCCGAGGGCATGCAGCTTTACTGTATGATTACATGATGATGGCGTCCTCTTGGGTAAAATATTCCGGAGGTAAAATAGTCCCCCATTCGGATCTCCGGGCGGGGACTACTCAAGAGGATGTCGTTATCAGGAGAAAGAAAACTGGCGTTCTACGGATCGGAGCGTGGAATGTCAGATCCCTTAATCGGGCAGGTAGGTTAGAAAATTTAAAAAGGGAAATGGATAGGTTGAAGTTAGATATAGTGGGAATTAGTGAAGTTCGGTGGCAGGAGGAACAAGACTTCTGGTCAGGTGACTATAGGGTTACAAACACAAAATCAAATAGGGGTAATGCAGGAGTAGGTTTAATAATGAATAGGAAAATAGGAATGCGGGTAAGCTACTACAAACAGCATAGTGAACGCATTATTGTGGCCAAGATAGACACGAAGCCCACACCTACTACAGTAGTACAAGTTTATATGCCAACTAGCTCTGCAGATGACGAAGAAATTGAAGAAATGTATGATGAAATAAAAGAAATTATTCAGATTGTGAAGGGAGACGAAAATTTAATAGTCATGGGTGACTGGAATTCGAGTGTAGGAAAAGGGAGAGAAGGAAACATAGTTGGTGAAGATGGATTGGGGGACAGAAATGAAAGAGGAAGCAGCCTGGTAGAATTTTGCACAGAGCACAACATAATCATAGCTAACACTTGGTTTAAGAATCATGAAAGAAGGTTGTATTCATGGAAGAACCCTGGAGATACTAGAAGGTATCAGATAGATTATATAATGGTAAGACAGAGATTTAGGAACCAGGTTTTAAATTGTAAGACATTTCCAGGGGCAGATGTGGACTCTGACCACAATCTATTGGTTATGACCTGTAGATTAAAACTGAAGAAACTGCAAAAAGGTGGGAATTTAAGGAGATGGGACCTGGATAAACTAAAAGAACCAGAGGTTGTACAGAGATTCAGGGAGAGCATAAGGGAGCAATTGACAGGAATGGGGGAAATAAATACAGTAGAAGAAGAATGGGTAGCTTTGAGGGATGAAGTAGTGAAGGCAGCAGAGGATCAAGTAGGTAAAAAGATGAGGGCTAGTAGAAATCTTTGGGTAACAGAAGAAATATTGAATTTAATTGATGAAAGGAGAAAATATAAAAATGCAGTAAGTGAAACAGGCAAAAAGGAATACAAACGTCTCAAAAATGAGATCGACAGGAACTGCAAAATGGCTAAGCAGGGATGGCTAGAGGACAAATGTAAGGATGTAGAGGCCTATCTCACTAGGGGTAAGATAGACACCGCCTACAGGAAAATTAAAGAGACCTTTGGAGATAAGAGAACGATTGCTATGAATATCAAGAGCTCAGATGGAAACCCAGTTCTAAGCAAAGAAGGGAAAGCAGAAAGGTGGAAGGAGTATATAGAGGGTCTATACAAGGGCGATGTACTTGAAGACAATATTATGGAAATGGAAGAGGATGTAGATGAAGATGAAATGGGAGATATGATACTGCGTGAAGAGTTTGACAGAGCACTGAAAGACCTGAGTCGAAACAAGGCCCCCGGAGTAGACAATATTCCATTGGAACTACTGACGGCCGTGAGAGAGCCAGTCCTGACAAAACTCTACCACCTGGTGAGCAAGATGTATGAAACAGGCGAAATACCCTCAGACTTCAAGAAGAATATAATAATTCCTATCCCAAAGAAAGCAGGTGTTGACAGATGTGAAAATTACCGAACTATCAGCTTAATAAGTCACAGCTGCAAAATACTAACACGAATTCTTTACAGACGAATGGAAAAACTAGTAGAAGCCAACCTCGGGGAAGATCAGTTTGGATTCCGTAGAAACACTGGAACACATGAGGCAATACTCACCTTACGACTTATCTTAGAAGAAAGATTAAGGAAAGGCAAACCTACGTTTCTAGCATTTGTAGACTTAGAGAAAGCTTTTGACAATGTTGATTGGAATACTCTCTTTCAAATTCTAAAGGTGGCAGGGGTAAAATACAGGGAGCGAAAGGCTATTTACAATTTGTACAGAAACCAGATGGCAGTTATAAGAGTCGAGGGACATGAAAGGGAAGCAGTGGTTGGGAAGGGCGTAAGACAGGGTTGTAGCCTCTCCCCGATGTTGTTCAATCTGTATATTGAGCAAGCAGTAAAGGAAACAAAAGAAAAATTTGGAGTAGGTATTAAAATTCATGGAGAAGAAATAAAAACTTTGAGGTTCGCCGATGACATTGTAATTCTGTCAGAGACAGCAAAGGACTTGGAAGAGCAGTTGAATGGAATGGACAGTGTCTTGAAAGGAGGATATAAGATGAACATCAACAAAAGCAAAACAAGGATAATGGAATGTAGTCTAATTAAGTCGGGTGATGCTGAGGGAATTAGATTAGGAAATGAGGCACTTAAAGTAGTAAAGGAGTTTTGCTATTTGGGGAGCAAAATAACTGATGACGGTCGAAGTAGAGAGGATATAAAATGTAGGCTGGCAATGGCAAGGAAAGCGTTTCTGAAGAAGAGAAATTTGTTAACATCCAGTATTGATTTAAGTGTCAGGAAGTCATTTCTGAAAGTATTCGTGTGGAGTGTAGCCATGTATGGAAGTGAAACATGGACGATAAATAGTTTGGACAAGAAGAGAATAGAAGCTTTCGAAATGTGGTGCTACAGAAGAATGCTGAAGATTAGATGGGTAGATCACATAACTAATGAGGAAGTATTGAATAGGATTGGGGAGAAGAGAAGTTTGTGGCACAACTTGACCAGAAGAAGGGATCGGTTGGTAGGACATGTTCTGAGGCATCAAGGGATCACCAATTTAGTATTGGAGGGCAGGGTGGAGGGTAAAAATCGTAGAGGGAGACCAAGAGATGAATACACTAAGCAGATTCAGAAGGATGTAGGTTGCAGTAGGTACTGGGAGATGAAAAAGCTTGCACAGGATAGAGTAGCATGGAGAGCTGCATCAAACCAGTCTCAGGACTGAAGACCACAACAACAACAACTACTCGTACTCTCTGCTGGAAGTATCACTTTGCCACGAAGAAAAATGATCCTAATCCTACTCCTAATGATCCAACTCCCCAAGACACTATCCAAATTGAACCCTGCCTAGAACAGTTCCGTCCTCCGTCACAGCGGGACCCACCTCCTCTTCCTCAAAATCACCCTCTCCAAACCTTCCAGGAATTTCTGACTTCCAGCCTTGCCTCTCAATCCTTCTTAAAAAACCTTAATCCTACTCCCAACATCACCACTGCTGAAGCCCAGGATATCCGTGATCTGAAGGCTGACCGGTCCATCGTCATTCTTCCGGCGGACAAGGGTTCCACGACCATGGTACTTGATCGTCGGGAGTATGTGGCTGAGGGACTGCGTCAGCTTTCAGACAACACCACATACAAAGTTTGCCAAGGTAATCCCATTCCTGATGTCCAGGCGGAGCTTCAAGGAATCCTCAGAATCTTAGGCCCCCTACAAAACCTTTCACCTGACTCCATCAACCTCCTGACCCCACCGACACCCCGCACCCCTACCTTCTACCTTCTTCCTAAAATTCACAAACCCAATCATCCCGGCCGCCCCATTGTAGCTGGTTACCAAGCCCCCACAGAACGTATCTCTGCCTACGTAGATCAACACCTTCAACCCGTTACATGCAGTCTCCCATCCTTCATCAAAGACACCAACCACTTTCTCGAACGCCTGGAATCCTTACCCAATCCATTACCCCCTGAAACCATCCTTGTAACCATTGATGCCACTTCCTTATACATAAATATCCCGCACGTCCAAGGCCTCGCTGCGATGGAGCAGTTCCTTTCACGCCGATCACCTGCCATCCTACCTAAAACCTCTTTCCTCATTACCTTAGCCAGCTTCATCCTGACCCACAACTTCTTCACGTTTGAAGACCAGACATACCAACAATTAAAGGGAACAGCCATGGGTAACAGGATGGCCCCTTCGTACGCCAACCTATTCATGGGTCGCTTAGAGGAAGCCTTCTTGGTTACCCAGGCCTGCCAACCCAAAGTTTGGTACAGATTTATTGATGACATCTTCATGATCTGGACTCACAGTGAAGAACAACTCCAGATTTTCCTCTCCAACCTCAACTCCTTTGGTTCCATCAGATTCACCTGGTCCTACTCCAAATCCCATGCCACTTTCCTTGACGTTGACCTCCACCTGTCCAATAGCCAGCTTCACACATCCGTCCACATCAAACCCACCAACAAGCAACAGTACCTCCATTATGACAGCTGCCACCCATTCCACATCAAACGGTCCCTTCCCTACAGCCTAGGTCTTCATCGCAAATGAATCTGCTCCAGTCCGGAATCCCTGAACCATTACACCAACAACCTGACAACAGCTTTTGCATCCCACAACTACCCTCCCGACCTGGTACAGAAGCAAATAACCAGAGCCACTTCCTCATTCTCTCAAACCCAGAACCTCCCAAAGAAGAACCACAAAAGTGCCCCACTTGTGACAGGATACTTTCCGGGACTGGATCAGACTCTGAATGTGGCTCTCCAGCAGGGATATGACTTCCTCAAATCCTGCCCTGAAATGAGATCCATCCTTCATGAAATCCTCCCCACTCCACCAAGAGTGTCTTTCCGCCGTCCATCTAACCTTCGTAACCTCTTAGTTCATCCCTATGAAATCACCAAACCACCTTCCCTACCCTCTGGCTCCTACCCTTGTAACCGCCCCCGGTGTAAAACCTGTCCCATGCACCCTCCCACCACCACCTACTCCAGTCCTGTAACCCGGAAGGTGTACATGATCAAAGGCAGAGCCACGCGTAAAAGCACCCACGTGATCTACCAACTGACCTGCCTACATTGTGACGCATTCTATGTGGGAATGACCAGCAACAAACTGTCCATTCGCGTGAATGGACACAGGCAGACAGTGTTTGTTGGTAATGAGGATCACCCTGTGGCTAAACATGCCTTGGTGCACGGCCAGCACATCTTGGCACAGTGTTACACCGTCCGGGTTATCTGGATACTTCCCACTAACATCAACCTACCCGAACTCCGGAGATGGGAACTTGCTCTTCAATATATCCTCTCTTCCCGTTATCCACCAGGCCTCAATCTCTGCTAATTTCAAGTTGCCGCCACTCATACCCCACCTGTCATTCAACAACATCTTTGCCTCTGCACTTCCGCCTCGACTGACATCTCTGCCCAAACTCTTTGCCTCTGTATATGTCTGCTTGTGTCTGTATATGTGTGGATGGATATGTGTGTGTGTGCGCGCGAGTGTATACCCGTCCTTTTTTCCCCCTAAGGTAAGTCTTTCCGCTCCCGGGATTGGAATGACTCCTTACCCTCTCCCTTAAAACCCACATCCTTTCGTCTTTCCCTCTCCTTCCCTCTTTCCTGATGAGGCAACAGTTTGTTGCGAAAGCTTGAATTTTGTGTGTATATTTGTGTTTGTTTGTGTGTCTATCGACGTGCCAGCACTTTCGTTTGGTAAGTCACATCATCTTTGTTTTTAGGTATATTTTTCCCATGTGGAATGTTTCCCTCTATTAATAAACACAATTAAATGTCCAACAGTGTTCCACTAAAACATTCAGTGTATCAAAAACAAAGTGCAGCATCTTGAAGTCGAATTGCAAACCCTAAATAGCTCTGTTATATGCATCACTGAGCACTAATGCAAGGAAAGTGAAATTGTCTATCTAACTTTACCCTCATATATATTAGCATCTTATTGTAGAATTTCAATTAAAGGGGGAGGGTCATGTATTTATATTAAGAATGAACTCCAGTATAAAGTAAGAAGTGATATTATCTCTCGTGGTGAAGAAAAACACTTTGAAGTGTTAGCACTAAAGCTATCTTCTCGAAATGTTTCCAAAAAACTTGTCATATTATGTGCATATCATTCTACTAGTGGTGATTTTGACATATTCTGTGCAAAAGTAATAGAGTGTCTAGAACAGGCATCAAACACTAAAAGTAACGTCCTTCTATGTGGAGATCTTAACACAGATAATGTTTCTAATGCTTTTCTGAACATTTTATGTAGCTTTGGAATGACATCACTAGTCAGCTGTGCAACAAGGATAACGGCACACTCAGCCTCTACTATAGGATCATATAGCCATTGATATTGGCACAGAAAACTGACTTAGTACTAAAAAATCTGGGACTTTCTGGCCATCTTTGTCAAATTGCACAAATAAATGTTTCTTTGGGAAAAGCTACCAAGCTACATGCATACAAAAGAATCTACTCCAAATCAGCCATGCACAATTTTACTGTTGAGTTAAGTCACGAAACCTGGGACGATGTATATGCACAAACAGATGCCAACAAAAAGTTCTGTCATTCATGCCATTGTTTGAGCTCAAATTTGAAGAATCCTTTTCCAAAGTCTTCCTTCCTGTTGGAGCACAGTGCAAAACGAAATGGATTACCAGTGGGATTACAAAATCTGCCCAAACCTTCAGAATAAAGAATACATTCAGTGACCGTGGTTTTGTAAGCTACTACAAAAACTACAAAAAAATCTATAGAAAGGTACTTCAGGCAGCTAAAAAGTCAGCTAACAACAAACTGATAAAAAACACAAATAAGAAAAGTAAAGCTGCTTGGACTTTAGTTAAACGTGAGACTGTAAATTTAAAAAAAGACGCAAACATTAAAATCAAGAAATCAGGCAATACAGTCAGTGATCAAAAAGAGCTGGCTAACTTCATAAACTCATACTTCACTACTATTGCAAAAGACCTGAAGCGCACATTTCCAAAAAGATCTGACACTCCAGTGCAAAATTACATAAATTCAATGGTTCTGCTCCCCACTATTGAAAGACAAGTAAGCAGTACCATAAAACAATTAAAAAACAAATCTTCAACAGGATGAAGTCCCAGTTTGTGTGTTAAAAGAGTGCATACACAGCATTTAAGCCCCTTTAACTGGCATCATTTACCAGTCTTTTAAAACTGGCTGCTTCCCAGACTACCTGAAACTAGCTAAAATCATACATCTTCACAAAAAAGGTAATGTTAAAAAATAAAAAATTACAGGTCAATTGCTTTACTTCCAGTATTTTCCAAAATAGTGGAGACTTTAATGAAAAATAGACCTATGAGCTACTTGAATAAATATAATCTTCTCTGCAAGGAACAGCATGGCTTCAGACTGGGCAGAAGCACTGAAACCACAATAGCTCAGTTTACAAAAACTGTTCTTGAACTACTAGACAAGGGCAGTTATGTAACTGGAATTTTCCTAGATTTATCAAAGGCCTTCAATGCCACTGATCATGACATTCTTCTACACGAGTCTACACAAGTTGGAGTCTCTGGGAATCAGAGGAGTGGTAAATAAATGGTTCCAATCGTACCTAAATAACAGAGTGCAGAGAGTAGAAATTTCACATAGCACATCGAAATAAGTGGTAAATCACTTATCTGAGCCACAGTATGTTAATATAGGAGTCCTACAAGGAAGTGTTCTGGGCCCAAAATTGCTCTTAATTTATATTAATGATTTCCCACAATGTGAGGAGGATGGAGAAAAAGTACTTTTTGCTAATGACAGTAATATACTGATTACCAGCAAGAAACCTGACCTGCTATTGTAAAAAGCCACTATAGCACTAGCAGATGTTTACAAATGGTCTACAGAGTAACTCTCAACATTAAAAAAACAAACAGCATGTAATTTAGAATAAACAAGAAGCACAAATCCATAAATTTAAAACTACACAACACTTCAATAATAGATGTAACTAACACTAAATTCCTAGGACTGCACATCGACAGCCAACTAAAATGGATGTACATGTCATGAATATCTCAAAGAGGGTCTCCACAGCATGCTATGCACTTAAGAGTTCTTGCATCAGTATGCAGCAACATCTATGTAAGGTCGGCCTCCTTTGGTTATGTGATGTCCATCCTTAGCTACGGAATAATCTTTTGGGGAAATAGTACCCAGAATCTACAAACAGTTTTCAGATTACAAAAGAGAGCTGTAATAATGGCAAAATGCAATAAATAGGCTCACTGAAAAGTATTATTTAAAAACCTGGACATTCTGACCTGTTCCTTGTGAGTTTATTTTTCAGACCATAAAGTATATCAGAAATAATTTTGACAATTATAGTGTCAGTTCCATATCAACACACCTAGTATATTTATTTATACAATACAATTTCTTTCATTTATGTAATATGTATGCAGGGCTTTGTTTTTATGTATGTTAGTTCTACATTAAAATACCTATGCTTATTAAACAATGTAAATGGCATTTGTTAATAAAGTATTTAGACTTCATACCATAATTTGTACATTCACTGATGACATCCATATAATGTATATTGTTTAAGTATGGATAAATAAATAAACAAATAAATAAATAATCATCCAGCACAGAAAATTATAGTATGTCACACTGGTGAATGGCTCGTCAAATAAATTGGCCAGAATGTGTTGATGGCCCAGACAACTGCTAGGTACTCTTTCATGGCTGTAGAATAGTTCATCTTGGATTTGGAAAGTACTCTAGAGGCATAAACTATCACCTTCTCCGTACACTCCTAAATTTGTACTAGAACTGCAATTATCCCATAACTGCTAGAGTCAGCATGAAGGTCTGTATCGCCATTCTCATGACACAACACTAAGACTGGAGAGGATGTTCGTGCTTCATTTAAATAAAGAAACACTTTTTTGCACCTATCCCCAGAAAAAGTTGATGTCTTCCTGCAGTAGATCTTGCAAGATATGGGACTTGGTACAGAAGTAATTTATGAATTGCTGGTAGTATGACCACAATCCAAGAAAACTTCTCACGTCACAAATGTGCTGAGGAGTTGGAAAATACGAGGGCAGTTCAATAAGTAATGCAACACATTTTTTTTCTCAGCCAATTTTGGTTGAAAAAACCGGAAATTTCTTGTGGAATATTTTCAAACATTCCCGCTTCGTCTCATATAGTTTCATTGACTTCCGACAGGTGGCAGTGCTGTACGGAGCTGTTAAAATGGCGTCTGTAACGGATGTGCGTTGCAAACAACGGGTAGTGATTGAGTTTCTTTTGGCGGAAAACCAGGGCATCTCAGATATTCATAGGCGCTTGCAGAATGTCTACAGTGATCTGGCAGTGGACAAAAGCACGGTGAGTTGTTGGGCAAAGCGTGTGTCATCATCGCCGCAAGGTCAAGCAAGACCTGATCTCCCGTGTGCGGGCCAGCCGTGCACAGCTGTGACTCCTGCAATGGCGGAGCGTGCGAACACACTCGTTCGAGATGATCGACGGATCACCATCAAACAACTCAGTGCTCAACTTGACATCTCTGTTGGTAGTGCTGTCACAATTGTTCACCAGTTGGGATATTCAAAGGTTTGTCCCCGCTGGGTCCCTCGTTGTGTAACCGAACACCATAAAGAGCAAAGGAGAACCATCTGTGCGGAATTGCTTGCTCATCATGTGGCTGAGGGTGACAATTTCTTGTCAAAGATTGTTACAGGCGATGAAACATGGGTTCATCACTTCGAACCTGAAACAAAACGGCAATCAATGGAGTGGCGCCACACCCACTCCCCTACCAAGAAAAAGTTTAAAGCCATACCCTAAGCCGGTAAAGTCATGGTTACAGTCTTCTGGGATGCTGAAGGGGTTATTCTGTTCGATGTCCTTCCCCATGGTCAAACGATCAACTCTGAAGTGTATTGTGCTACTCTTCAGAAATTGAAGAAACGACTTCAGCGTGTTCGTAGGCACAAAAATCTGAACGAACTTCTCCTTCTGCATGACAACGCAAGACCTCACACAAGTCTTCGCACCCCGAGAGGAGCTCACAAAACTTCAGTGGACTGTTCTTCCTCATGCACCCTACAGCCCCGATCTCACACTGTCGGATTTCCATATGTTTGGCCCAATGAAGGACGCAATCCGTGGGAGGCACTACGCAGATGATGAAGAAGTTATTGATGCAGTACGACGTTGGCTCCGACATCGACCAGTGGAATGGTACCGTGCAGGCATACAGGCCCTCATTTCAAGGTGGCGTAAGGCCGTAGCATTGAATGGAGATTACGTTGAAAAATAGTGTTGTGTAGCTAAAAGATTGGGGAATAACCTGGTGTATTTCAATGATGAATAAAACAACCCCTGTTTCAGAAAAAAAATGTGTTGCATTACTTATTGAACTGCCCTCGTATGTGACTGCTCTTATTTTTTCTGGATCAGGACAGACTCCATTGCCATTCACTAGATGCCCTAAGATTATTATTTCTTGGGCAACAAAGAGGGAGAGGCAGTTCCTGGGATTCAGGTGGATGCCTGCAGTCTGAATACACTTCAACACAGTTGTCAAGCAGCTTACATGTTCTTCACTGTGATGGTTGACATCTGGCAACACGGTAGTCCTAGAACACTTGTCTTCTTTCTCTACAGTAGCGTGCAAAGTGTTCAATGTGTTCACAGTAGAAACACAGCGGTATATTATGCTCTGTTCTCCAAATTTTTTTTTTATTTTTTTTTTTGGGGGGGGGGGGGGGGGGCATTATATTTGACAGAGTTGTTGGTTGTATGTCTTGGTCGGATGCTGGGTTGTCATTTGAGAGCTGCCACGTATCTCACATTCCGCTTAGTCTATTCTTCTTGCTGCGTCTGACTGGAGGTGGAGAATGGTGCAAAGTATTGATACACATCTTCTTCAATATTCTCTACCACCTCCTGACATAAGGGGTTGATTTTCATGGCTGCTACCCCTTGATAACTCGATCTCTGACAGTTGGCTGCCATAAACTGCTATACTACTACTATTACCATCTGGTGAATGTGAGAGGCAAAGTTGTGGTGGTTGTCAACAAACACCATAGGGACAACATTTGGTAGTCGGTCATACTTCTTTCATTTAGCCCCTGTCCACTACATTTGTCAATGCACTGCCACCACCTGGTCAACAGCTCAGTTGCTGCGATATCCTCTGCTAGAAGAGCCTGGTACGAATTCTGCAACTCCTCTCATCAAGTGTGAGATTTTGTCCGCTTCAGTTACATTTAGATCGAAAATGTGACACAGCACCAAAACATTCTGTATGTAACATTGTGTCATTTCCCCATGATGTTGCACTCTGTCCTTCAACTGTTATTTTGCAAAGCTGACCTGCTGCTGATTGTCTCAACAAATGTTTTCTTCAGTTTGGCCTGGAATTTGTTTCTGTTAACAAGTTTCTCTTTGTTATCCTCAAACTGGTGCTGGGCTGTGCCATCCAAGTAAAAGCAAACATTTGCTAAACACATAATGTCATCCCATCTATTGTATTTGGAGACTTGGTCAAATCCTTTGAATCATTTCATCCGGTCCTTACCAACATCTCTAGAAAATGCTGATGAATGCCTGATGTGCAGTTAACTTGTTGCTGTTTTGAAACCCAGTCGTCTCCTGAACCTTGGGAATGATTTATGGCTTGCATTCTGGTTCCTGTCTCTCTAGGCATTTACAGTACCTATTTGGAATCAAAGTGATGTTGATGTTTTTAAATACCCATCTCCTCCACCAAACGATGTCATGTCATAACCACAATCACGTCCAAATCCAAAAGCAGAGTCATTAATAAAGCCAACACTTGGCACTGAAAGCACATTTATTACAAACACCATCAAACAGATAGAACAGAACTAAACTTGTGGCACAGAGTTTCGTTATTTATACAGACACAGAATATTCCAGAATATACAAGCATTACAAACCTAAGAAATGTTGAGAATCTTCCAGAATAATAAAACCTATATAAAAAAGAATTGACGGTGGTTGGGTTTGAAAAAGTGACCCACAGTACCCCAGCCAGTGCCCATTCAGTGGGACCTACATTTAACATAAAACTCCATACCAGGCAGGAACTTCATTGTTTGCTGTTTTTCATATTAACAAACATTGCCTGAGGTACAAGATTTGATAAGTGATAGATAAAAATTCTAGGACTTACTGGGGACTGAACCCAGAGCTTTGGACTCATAGTCTGGCACTCAACTAATAAGCCAAACTATACTAACCTAATGGTCACAATCAACATATTAATTTCAGCTATAGCTCACTTATATCATTGTCTCATCAACTATTGTCCTATTTTTCATTCTAAGCTAAACGGTTAAGTCAAGGGACCACCAAATTTTTATACATCTGTGAGATGAATCACTGCTCCCCTGTTTAGTAGTTCCTCTACGGATTTTATTTTACAATATATAAAAAACTAACACTATGTTTGCAAGACCTATTTCAACACAAAAGAGCAATGTAGCAGGCAGAAAAACAAATTACATACATTTGAGTAATTTAAAAACACATAAGAGTATTTACTACCTGCCTCAATAGTGTTTCTTATATTCTTCACAAATTACAAGCATCGTATTTAGAAAATGATGTTCAAAATGCATGTACACGGAAAAACAGCAAACAATGAACAGACAGAAAACTTAACATTTAAGAAGCTGTAACAGTGTACAAACCTTCAGTACTTTGTCAAGCAGTGATTTCTGTTCACTGGTGGTTAGTCTCAATACGCACATAAATGCCAGAACTCTGATAGTTTCTTCTCCACATGACCACAACTCAACCAGCTTCTTCACTAATCCTTTCGTAACATTTGAAAAGTTGGTGACAAAAGGAATCATTTGATGGAGGTGCTTTAATAGTACAGAAAGTATATGTTCTGATGTTACAGCACTCAAAAACTGAAATATAAAACAAAACAAAATTTATTTTCCAATATAACAGTTGCTACAGTTCATATATGTAAGTGATCATTTAAGGCAATACATAAAAACTGCTCTTTTCTATTGCCACACCAGACTCATCAATGAGTGGCTGCACAGGAGCCTTCAACCTTCTTAGTGATTTTGCATAAGACCAAAACCAGAATTTTCTCAGATTCTTGACAAAATCTTCTGCTAAGGCATGATGTTAGAAGTATCTGAATGCTTCCCACATTAATCTTTTTATAGTTATATGAGTTTTTATTAACTTTTGCCTGTCAATTTTTCTACATTAATTTTGAACTAACAGTTGAACAATCTCTGCTTCCTCAAACAAATTTTGATATTAAACCATGGTGAGCCTTTCCGTTCTTAATCCCCTTACTTGGCAAGTCATAAGGTGTTTTTTCATTTTTCAGTGATTCATAACAATTTCTTATGTACAGGGACTGAAAAATGTAGCATATACTTCTGGCAAAATTTGCATCTAATTCCTGCAAAATTCATGTTTATTTTTGTCAAAATTCACTCCTATTTCCTTTGTTTTTAAATGGTTATATGCGCACGTTTAAAAGGTTGTCACACTACATCAGTGAAGACATACAAATTATTACTTCTTTGAAACTGACTGTTAGAAAAATGCTGAATGGGAAATTTTTGACTGGAATGTTTGCTTTTGCAAAAGCTTCAACACCTTTTTCTTCCGGAATGGTCTTTGTTTTTTTCATTTGGCTGTATTTGCACTTTCAAAAATGTTTGTTCTGTTGAAAAGCAGCAGCATTTTTCCACCATTTAAGTGAATGCTTCTCTGATAAAAGGTGTTTCTAGACATAATTATTTTGTCTTTTCCCACCCAATTTGAAAATTAAAAAAATCTGCAGACAACTAATTTTGATCTTTCGTGGACTTTCATGGCCCTAAGACCACTGCTTGGCAATGCTACAGATAGAATTGACAAGACACTTAGCACAGAAGTAGAACCGAACAAACAGCAACCCAATTTTAATGTTAGGGGAAGAATTTCAGCACCATCAAAAAGCGTCACAGATTTTATTTTCGAGTCGTTATAGTGCAGAGGACGGGCGCTATAGGCTATAGTCACAGATGACCGCAAGCGTGAACGGACTAGAATTTCTGACCACCACAGGGGAAGGAGTGATGTGGGGAAATGACACCACTTCCATTTTGCTGGACAGCAGCCTACAGCAGAACTGATACATTGTTACAGGGACCACCGATCTGTTCTAATGTTGTAAGGGTCATAATCAAAATCCGTGACGGACCAGGATTAGTTGCTTCACTTATTTCAAAATAAGGAAAGAAAACGACCGGCACTGCACAACACAAAGTATTCCGGAATGGTTACCACGCAGTTGCTTGTTGAAATTAGCAGAGTATTGTTAACAATATAGTTCACGCCCGACCTCCAGCGGTATTCGCTGCAACTTCAGTTCAATCCGCCATCTAATTTGCCACATTAAAACTGTCTGCATTATACGGTCTTTTGAGCTTTAGCTAACAAACGAACATATGTGTTTCTTTCTTATAAAATGCTAGGTCCCATGGCTGAGTATTAAGTTGCATTACACAATGTGTATCTTAAACAGACCATTCAACAATCCAGATTTGACACAGCACCAGATCATTAAGCGTATCAATACATTGTTGTGTTAGTACACTTTATTTTGTAAGTAGGTTTCACATTATCTTTTCAAATTGGGCTTCACCAGATTATGTGCAATGCCAGTAACTGCTTATATTTTCGATACTGTAAGCAGAAAATTAAACTATTGCAAACTACCTCTGATAAACAGCACATCTGGATACAATGTCTATTAACTAATTTTGCATTTCTGCATTTTTTCATTTTAAGGTAGAATTCACATCTATTTCGCATTTATTGCAAAATGTGAATTTTTCCAGTTCCTACTTATATGGTGACAATTCTTGAACTATATGAAAAAAAAAAAATTAAATTTGTTACAAACTATGGTGCGCACACACTTTATTCAACATATAAATGTCTCTACAGATATTCGGATTTAGATTACGACATGTTCAGTATACCTGCCATCAATGGCGATGAGGTGGCAGAAATTTTGCATGACCCACTAAAGTGTTGGAACATCAATGCCATCAATGACCTCCAGAATAGCTGTTCTTACCTCAGTGATGGTTTTGGGGTTATTGCTGTACACCTTGTCTTTAATATAGCCCCATCAAAAAGGAATTGCATATGTTCAGATCCAGAGAATATAGCGGCCAATCGAGGCCTATGCCAATGGCCTCTGGGTACCCCAGAGCCAGAATGTGATCCCCAACATGCTCCTCCAGGACATCAAATGCTCTCCTGCTTCGATGGGGTCGAGCTTCGTCTAGTATGAACCGCATCTTGTTGAAATCAGCGTCACTTTGGATAATGGGGATGAAACCATCTTCCAAAACCTTCACATACTGTTCAGTAGTCATTGTGTCATCAAGGAATATCGCACCAATTATTCCGTGACTGGACACTGCACACCACACAGTCACCCATTGAGGGTGCAAATACTTCTCGGTTGTGAAATGCAGTTTCTCAGTCCCCCAAATGTGCCAATTTTGTTTATTGACGAACCCATCCAAATGAAAGTGGGCTTCGTTGGTAAACCAAACCATACTAACTCCCATCATGCCCGCAGCCAACCATGCAGTTTGAATTCCTAACCCAAACCGTTCAGAAGTTATGACGATTTTATTTCATATAGTTCAATAACTGTCACCCTTTATGTATGCCGCAGTGTACAACAGCTCAGCCCAAGTTCTCTTTGGTAAAATGCATCCTGGCAACTGGGACCATGCCATATCCAATACTGTCCTCTTGAAGATGATGTTTGGTTTGTGGGGAGCTCAACTGTGAGATCATCAGCACCCGTACAAAGTCCCAATGTTTACACAGTTAATCTAGACACTTTCATAAATGATGATGATATGATGAAGACAACACAAACACTCAGTCCCCAGGCAGATAAAATCCCCAACCCAGTCAGGAATCGAGCCTGGAACATCATGATCCAGAGGCAGCAACACTGGCCACTAGCCGTCCTCTTTAAGCATTCAGCTATAGGATTTTGCTGCGATGTATATGTCAGTCATTTCATGCCAAAGCCCTTCAGATTTACAGAACTGCAACCATTTCCCATAAGAGAATTCTAAGCCACTGTCAGTCAGGATTCTCTTCAAGTAGTTACTAGTTTACTTTCCATCTGAATCTTCCATTTCTTGAATGCTTCAAATATTCATCTTTATTTTTTAAGAAATGCTCAAATACATACCTGGTTGCATCACCATGATACTCATTAAATATCTTTTGCCTCCTAACTTGAAACGTGAATAAGTCCCATGAGATCACTAAAAACAAGTAATTAAGTGATTGTACATTTCTTCAAATTTTGTGATACAGTTTTCAGAAACATGATACAGTTTTCAGAAACATGATACAGTTTTCAGAAACAGTCTACATGTCGATATACTCATGAAACAGTCATCACATGGATTTATTTCACCTTTTTCACAGTATAATCCCAGAACTGCTTTCTTTTTGATCATGTTGTTGACTGTCGTCTTACTGGCATGCATCATTCAACAATGGCCCATCTCTAGTGACTTAGTGTTAAATTTTTTAATCCTCAATATGTTTATTGACTTTCTTTCCTCTGCACATGGCTTTGTATTTATATAATATAAACGAACTTTTTGCTACGTTTTCATGAGCTCTCTTCCAGATTCATCTTAGATCTGGCAACACTCTTTAACGAAACTAATCCTTTTATTGTTTTCAGTGAGTGCCTCACAAATAAGATTGTGTGGCCGATCTCAGGCACAAGTAGTGTATTTTTAGCTATAAATTCTTTAGCCTAAACTTTGTTATTAATTATCATTGCATTTTCAACAGCATTCCCCACAGCTTCGGTTTTTCTGCTATCAGCTAAAGTTATGTTTCCAACTAAAATATTTTTATAAACAGTAGAAAAATACTTTTCATTTGGAACTGTGTGATGAGTTGCCCCAAAATCCATTATTCAGTCATCATTTTCCAATGTAACTGTGCTGCAGAAAGCATTCATACTAAGAACACCTTGTTCCTTTAGCTCTCATAAACGTCTCCTTTTCATGGCAATTTCTGGAATTGTGACCAACTTTGTGACAATTATAACAAACAAAAGTACCCCTTTGTGTGGTTTCTTTCTTTGTTTGTTCCTATCCTTTGTCACATTTTACATAAGTGGCATTTTTTGGTACCTTGAATTACTAGAATTAGCTTTCAGGGACACTGCAGAATGTTTATAGGGTGTACATAAAGTCTGGGAACAATTTCAATTATTTATTGCACAAAAACTAAACATTGTACAGATATCATACATATTGCATTTTGAAGAGAAACTCTAAAAGTTTTTTTTTTTTTACAAACATTCAATATGCACAACACACCGATTTGTTTGGACTCCTTAAGAATGTCTCTTGTACGTGCTCCACATTCACTTCACTCACACTGGGATGTTCACTTCTCTTTGCCGGGCACAAGCAACTGGTCGTAACGAATTTGTTGAACCAGTGGTAAATGGCCTTCCTTGGTGGTGGCTTCTTGGTTCTAAGCATGCACTTAACAGCTTTAGCACACTTGTGTTTGTCGAACTCCAACACACACAAAGCTCACTCCGCACCTGAACTCGCCATGTTTGCGGCTAGCGCTGACTGTCGGCAAATTACCAAACTATGCTGTGGCAGTATACATGGAAAAAAAAAACTTTCAGGGTTTCTATTCACAATGACATATGTATGATATATGTACAATGTTTGGTTCTTGTGCAATAAATAACTGAAAGTGTTCCCGGACTTTATGTACGTCCTGTATATTCATAACATCAACAACATCATCAGCAAGCAGTCTTTTAACCGTAGTACACTTAAAATCATTACCTGGCAAATTTCACAGAGCTGTAACTGTTGCATAACATTTGTGTGAAAGTCCAAGTAGATTAGACACTACTAGATCTCCATCTTCGATTTCATCACCAATATCCACTAGATCTGCTACAGTTTTATTTTTCAGCCCCAGATAATTTTCCACAGACTCATAGTCCTCCATTTTAGAGTCTTCCTGCTCAGTTGCACAGTGTGAAATTTGTTATCCATAGAGGTGTATAATTTTTGAAATTTTTTCCATACTATTTATGAGTTTGCATATTTGGTATAAGCACTTGCAGCTCATCGCATCTGGAAAGTACAGTTTTTGCTAGTACCTTACCTTGACATGATATATATGCCTTTTGATCAGCGACTGGCCCACCTTCATCAAGTTCCATCTCACAAGACTCAATTACAGTCCAAAAATCAGAATCTATTAGAATCATTTTCATTTGACTTGACCAGAAAGTGCAATTCACTCTACTTAGTTTCTCAATATGTTGTCTCTCTTCTCAGTCGTCTCTTTATATTTCACAAATCATTTTGCCATTGCTAAAAGAACACATTCTCTTTCCTGTGAAATTCACAAACGCAGTTCAGTGTCAATTAACATTTACCAAATTCATCATACAAAACTACTTCGTCGGTATCAATCAATGTTTCGTCATTGCCACAATTACAAGTTTTAGGTTGGCTAAATACAACTAAGCAGTTTTCTATTTTTTTCTACTAGCACTCCTGGACCCAAAACCATTGTCAAAGTAATATGAACAGTCATATTACACAAATTAATATTTATTGAAAGAAAAACTGTGTACATCATTAGAGCAGAGAAATTAAACTTCATTTTAATCGGTCAATAGGTTCTTGAATCTTTACTGTCTTTTTGAACAACAGCAATGTCAAAGATGGTCCAGTCACAAAAAAGGGACAAAATGAAGCAGCTCTTGTCCACTTGTTTAAGTCATGACAGATCTGATTGCTAAAACACATCCAAACTTTGTTTCCAGTCAGCAAAGAAGTATGCAATAGTTACACTCCTACAGTCGTAATCAGTATCAGAATGTAAAACATACACCACTTTCAGTATAAAAAACAGATCAGCAAGAAACTGTGTCACAAAATCTTAGCATCATTACAATGTTGGCCATCATTTGATACTTTAAACAAAAATTTTTTTGGATGTACTGCTCTATAAATTGTAGCAATTCTGAGAGAATGCTGCAGTCAGTCAGAAGTGAACTCAGTTTAGTAATACTTGTTTTGTAAATAAAGCCACCTTTCCTTGCTGCAACTTAATTTATTTTACCCATATGTGTTTCGCCTTTTTCTTGCTCTAAGGCTTGTTCAGAGGAATCTATAATGATACCATTTTGTTATTTTTATATTATCAAACAGTTCATGTCATGTTTTTATGTAAATAAGTAATTACTTACAGTCAGCTGTGATCTGCATTTCCTCTCATCTGGTCTGGAGGTCGCACTAAACCTTTATTTCCGACCAGACCAAATGAGAGGAAACACAGATCACAGCAAACTATACGTAATTACTTATTTACATAAGAAATGCAATGGGAACCGTTTGATAACCTAAAAATAACAAAACTGTATTGTTACAGATCCCACTGAATATGCCTTAGAGCAAGAAAAAGGTGAAACGTTTCTGGGGAAAAAAAATTAAGTTGCAGCAAGAAAAGGCAATTTTATTAACGAAAGAAGTATTTCTTTCCTTGCTGCAGAGGATGGCCAGGCAAACAAACTTGTCAGTTATAGTAGTCTGTTAGCATTTATCTATGATAGAAATGGCCAGATATTCACAAATTCCACAAAACAACTGCAAAAGGAAATACACACAAACCTTTAATAAATCTGCTAGGTAGCATCTGAGTGTAGTTTTAATCTTCACCCATTTCTTACATTTATGTGGAGGTATTCGTTTCCCAGGAGGTAACTGCAGAAAGCTTTTGATAGCAGGTTGTAGTTCAAGTACACATAACTGGACAACAGCATTGAAAACTGTAATAATATACAAACAAACAAAAATATAACTTGCAGAAATAACAGTGAGGGTAATTGAACAATGGAAAATCCAGGATGGAAAGTAACAATACCAGACTAGGAAAGTTGCTACTCACCATATAGCGGAGATGCTGAGTCCCAATAGGCACAACAAAAAGATTCACACAATCATAGCTTTTGGCCATTAAGGCCTTTATCAGCAGCAGACACACACACACACACACACACACACACACACACACTCTCTCTCTCACTCTCTCTCTCTCTCTCTCCCCCCCCCCCCCCCCCCCCCCCTCTCACGCAAACGCAACTTGCACACATGCCTGCAGTCTCAGAGAGCTGAAACTACAATGGGGTAATTGAAAATTTATCATATTTACTTTCAAAATATAAATATGACAGTTACCTGAACTTCCTACAACTCTGAGTGATGGTGCTGTTTTATCCTCTTCTGCTGCCACTCTGTTTAGAGCACCATGAAATGCTTTCACAACACAACTTATTGTTGATGAAGTCCTAAAAAACAGAAACACAAACAGCGTTAATTAGCAGATTTTATAACTAAAATTTACATAAAAATTTGTTAATTTAAACACAGCCATTCAAGTACCTTCAGACTTTTGAAAAGCGTCTTATATGTTGCAAATACTCTGGATATTAGTGGCTGTGGATTGTCTACTCATTTATCATTTAATAAAGATTTGATTTAGACCCCCAGTGGACACATAAGAACATTTTCTCTCCTTACACAATGTCCAAGAGACTCTCAAGTTCTGGGTTTTGACACTAAAATGTGTGAACACTTTAACCTGCTACATTTATAGCTGTCGGTGTATGGCAAGTGACATAATAACAACAAAATAATCTGCTCCATTAAGACATGGTACGCCTGACTGTTTACATGCAATGAAAAGAACAGATTACCAATAAATGCTATCTTTACATCCATTGTAAACTGTAACTGATAGTAATGAGTTCTGATTTTCTCATATGAAAATTGGTTTGCTTGAGAGGGCTCTCTCTGGTAAATGATACCTGATCTGTTAGCAGGACCATCCTGAAACAGGTACCATTGTGATAAACCTGCAACAGTTACCCGCAATATTGTTGCTTCCTTGAGAGAAGGCTTTCTCCTGTGTAGCCTGTTATTTTTGCCTTGAAATAAACACTTTATTTCATGGTGTATCAACTAGCTAATTTTGCCCCCTTGGGCATTACCATGCTACAGTAAAGATTGTAGCGCATATAGTAGGCTCTTCCAGTTCAAGTGTCCAGCCGCTGGCAGCTGGGCACCCATGGGCAGCAATGGACACAGGTGGGTGAACAGCTGAAGTGCAGACAGTCACACAACTGGGCTGTAGTTTATGAGACTGTACTGCCCTGGCCTTCCACCAATGGCAGGGGGTGACAAAATGGTTTACGCACACACAGAAACACGGGCAATAGGGCTGCCTGGCAGGTGGCTTGTACTAACTGCAGCTGCCCACTTGCACGTTGACAAGCACTCCCCAGTGCCCTTGCCTCATGGGGCACAGCTAGAAGGGCCTAGCATGACATATCACCACACATCCATTTGATTCTAAGATGCTGACTACATCAAATGCATTTACATTTTAATAGTTACACTTACATATTTTAATGTATAGTTGGCTGGCCCAGTGACAAAATACGTGTAAGGACTGCATTGTGTGTGTGTGTGTGTGTGTGTGTGTGTGTCCTCCATTTTTCATATGGACTTTAAGTATGACATAGTGGTGCGTATGGTTACTACTTTTTTGGAAAGTTGTTATTAGGGATGCAATCACATGTTGCATACTATCTGCATTACAATTTGTACTGTAACTTGATAATGCCCAAGGGGGCAAAATAAGCTAATCACCATATTAAGAAATAACATAATATACATACATAATATTGTTACATTCCATCCTGGATTTTCAATTGTTTGAAATTAAGAAATAATTTGTTAATTTCTAAATAAAACAACAGCCTACGCCGGAAAATGACTTCCCTCAAGGATTTCATAGCTCTTTGCACCTGTGCACAAAAGGGGGAAAAAAAGAATACTGTGTCATTTCTAATATTACATCTTGAATACAAATATCTCTTGATGATATTAAGAATGCAGTCAATTGTAATACAACGTCAGCCACACTGCTGACACTGAAAATCTAGTTTTGTATGCAAAAGCACACTTTCTTCTAGACAGGTATGCTTCCATGTGAAGAAGTAGATCCTCTGTTACCGCAACTGGTTGAATCTTCCTTGCATGATCTTCAAGTAGCATACACACACTGCATGCAAATCATCTGTCTCACCAAGTCAGCAGTTAGTTTCTGGTAATACTGACTATGTCAAGTAATGGTGAATGCTTAGGTAAGCTTCTTGGTGTTCACTGAATTGAATCTCTAACAGCTGTGCCATAAATAAAATACATGATGAACAGAGTTCCATAGACTGCACATGTATTTCAGTATGAAGTATAAATCCAATGAGCCTTTATAAGAACAACAAACTCTTGTACACAAATCACACAATTAAGTACCAATAGAATGCATTTGAGTACAAATTGATTCTGTCACAGCATAACGACATTTCTTGCATCCACCAGTATATACTGGCTCAGGTGCATGTTGGAGAAAATAAATTCTTAGTTGAAAGTTACTTTATTATGTATAATTTTTTTTTAAATCCTTAAGCTTATGCTCCCCCCCCCCCCACCCCCACCCCCCCCCCCCCCCCCCCCACCTGAACCATGGACCTTCCCGTTGGTGGGGAGGCTTGCGTGCCTCAGCGATACAGATGGCCGTACCGTAGGTGCAACCACAACGGAGGGGTATCTGTTGAAAGGCCAGACAAATGTGTGGTTCCTGAAGAGGGGCAGCAACCTTTCCAGTAGTTGCAGGGGCAACGGTCTAGATGATTGACTGATCTGGCCTTGTAACACTAACAAAAACGGCCTTGCTGTGCTGGTACTGCGAACGGCTAAAAGCAAGGGGAAACTACAGCTGCAATTTTTCCCGAGGACATGCAGCTTTACTGTATAGTTAAATGATGATGGCGTCCCCGTGGATAAAATGTTCCGGAGGCCTATTTAGTCTCCCATTCGGATCTCCGGGCGGGGACTACTCAAGGGGACACCGTTATCAGGAGAAAGAAAACTGCGTTCTACAGATTGGAGCGTGGAATGTCAGATCCCTTAATCGGGAAGGTAGGTTATAAAATTGAAAAAGGGAAATGGATAGGTTAAAGCCAGATATAGTGGGAATTAGTGAAGTTCGGTGGCAGGAGGAACAAGACCTTTGGTCAGGTGAATACAGGGTTATAAACACAAAATCAAATAGGGGTAATGCAGGAGTAGGCTTAATAACGAATAAAAAAAATAGGAGTGCGGGTATGCTACTACAAACAGCATAGTGAACGCATTGTTGAGACCAAGATAGACACAAAGACCACGCCTATTACAGTAGTAAAAGTTTATATGCCAACTAACTCTGCAGATGATGAAGAAATTGATGAAATGTATGAGGGGGGAGACGAAAATTTAATAGTCATGGGTGACTGGAATTCGAAAGTAGGAAAAGGGAGAGAAGGAAATATAGTAGGTGAACATGGATTGGGGGTAAGAAATGAAAGAGGAAGCCATCTGGTAGAATTTTGCACAGAGCATAACTTAATCATAGCTAACACTTGGTTCAAGAATCATAAAAGAAGGTTGTATACATGGAAGAATCCTGGAGATACTAGAAGATATCAGATAGATTATATAATGGTAAGACAGAGATTTAGGAACCAGGTTTTATAAAGACATTTCCAGGGGCAGATGTGGACTCTGACCATAATCTATTGTTTATGAACTGTACATTAAAACTGAAGAAACTGCAAAAAGGTGGGAATTTAAGGAGATAGGACCTGGATAAACTGACTAAACCAGAGGTTGTACAGAGTTTCAGGGAGAACATAAGGGAACAATTGACAGGAATGGGGGAAAGAAATACAGTAGAAGAAGAATGGGTAGCTCTGAGGAATGAAGTAGTGAAGGCAGCAGAGGATCAAGTAAGTAAAAAGATGAGGGCTAGTAGAAATCCTTGGGTAACAGAAGAAATATTGAATTTAATTGATGAAAGGAGAAAATATAAAAATGCAGTAAATGAAGCAGGCAAAAAGGAATACAAACGTCTCAAAAATGAGATCGACAGGAAGTGCAAAATGGCTAAGCAGGGATGGCAAGAGGACAAATGTAAGGATGTAGAGGCATATCTCATTAGGGGTAAGATAGATACTACCTATAGGAAAATTAAAGAGACCTTTGGAGAAAAGAGAACCACTTGTATGAATATTAAGAGCTCAGATGGAAACCCAGTTCTAAGCAAAAAAGGGAAAGCAGAAAGGTGGAATGAGTATATAGAGGGTCTATACAAGGGCGATGTACTTGAGGACAATATTATGGAAATGGAAGACGATGTAGATGAAGATGAAATGCGATATACGATACTGCGTGAAGAGTTTGACAGAGCACTGAAAGACCTGAGTCAAAACAAGGCCCCAGGTGTAGACAACATTCCATTAGAACTACTGACGACCTTGGGAGAGCCAGTCCTGACAAAACTCCACCATCTGGTGAGCAAGATGTATGAGACAGGCAAAATACCCTCAGACTTCAAGAAGAATGTAATAATCCCAATCCCAAAGAAAGCAGGTGTTGACAGATGTGAAAATTACTGAACTATCAGTTTAATAAGTCACAGCTGCAAAATACTAACGCGAATTCTTTACAGACGAATGGAAAAACTGGTAGAAGCTGACCTCAGGGAAGATCAGTTTGGATTCTGTAGAAATGTTGGAACACGTGAGGCAATACTGACCTTACGACTTATCTTAGAAGAAAGATTAAGGAAAGGCAAACCTACATTTCTAGCATTTGTAGATTATTGAAAGCGTTTGACAATGTTGACTGGAATACTCTCTTTCAAATTCTAAAGGTGGCAGGGGTAAAATACAGGGAGCGAAAGGCTATTTACAATTTGTACAGAAACCAGATGGCAGTTATAAAATTCGAGGGGCATGAAAGGGAAGCAGTGGTTGGGAAGGGAGTAAGACAGGGTTGTAGCCTCTCCCCGACATTATTCAATCCGTATATTGAGCAAGCAGTAAAGCAAACAAAAGACAAATTCAGAGTAGGTATTAAAATCCATGGAGAAAAAATAAAAACTTTGAGGTTCGCCGATGACATTGTAATTCTGTCAGAGACAGCAAAGGACTTGGAAGAGCAGTTGAACGGAATGGACAGTGTCTTGAAAGGAGGATATAAGATGAACATCAACAAAAGCAAAATGAGGATAATGGAATGTAGTCAAATTAAGTCGGGTGATGCTGAGGGAATTAGATTAGGAAATGGGACACTTAAAGTAGTAAAGGAGTTTTGCTACTTGGGGAGCAAAATAACTGATGATGGTCGAAGTAGAGAAGATATAAAATGTAGACTGGCAATGGCAAGGAAAGTGTTTCTGAAGAAGAGAAATTTGTTAACATCGAGTATAGATTTAAGTGTCAGGAAGTCGTTTCTGAAAGTACTTGTATGGAGTGTAGCCATGTATGGAAGTGAAAAGTTTGGACAAGAAGAGAAAGAAGCTTTCAAAATGTGGTGCTACAGAAGAATGCTGAATATTAGATTGGTAGATTACATAACTAATGAGGAGGTATTGAACAGGATTGGGGAGAAGAGGAGTTTGTGGCACAACTTGACAAGAAGAAGGGACCGGTTGGTAGGACATGTTCTGAGGCATCAAGGGATCACAAATTTACCATTGGAGGGCAGTGTGGAGGGTAAAAATTGTAGAGGGAGACCAAGAGATGAATACACTAAGCAGATTCAGAAGGATGTAGATGGCAGCAGTAAGTACTGGGAGATGAAGTTTGCACAGGATAGTGTAGCATAGATAGCTGCATCAAACCAGTCTCAGGACTGAAGGCCACCACAACAACAACAACAACAAGCTTATGAGCAACATTCTGGGGCATCCTCAGTGTATCTGCAAATTTTCTGTGAATTTCGGGTTTTAACTCATTGACATAGGTGCTTATGGAAACAAAAAACGGCACTGTGGAGTCCCTTCAGTACAGGAGGTGTGTATTTTAATTGCCTCATGGAAATCTACTTTTCCCCTCTTTAATCAAACAGATGAAGAAATTTAGAGCAATGAGTCTGCATTACATTTAAAGTTTGCTTCACCTATTAATTCTAACAATGGTTTCCAACATATCAAAGTATATACATAAATAAAATAGAAAGAAACATTCCACATGGGAAAAATATATTAAAAACAAAGATTCCATGACTTACCAAACGGGAAAGCGCTGGTAGATAGGCACAATAAAAAAAACACACAAACACACACACAAAATTTCGAGCTTTTGCAACCCACAGTTGCTTCGTCAGGAAAGAGGGAAGGAGAGAGAAAGATGAAAGGATGTGGGTTTTAAGGGAGAGGGTAAGGAGTCATTCCAATCCCGGGAGCGGAAAGACTTACCTTAGGGGGAAAAAAGGACAGGTATACACTCGCGCGCACACACACACACACACACACACACACACACACACACACACACACACACACACATCCATCCACACATATACAGACACAAGCAGAAGGTCTTCGTGGCAAACGAATCTGCTCCAGTCCGGAATCCCTAAACCGTTACACCAACAACCTGAAAACAGCTTTCACATCCCGAAACTACCCTCCCGACCTGGTACAGAAGCAAATAACCAGAGCCATTTCTTCGTCCCCTCAAACCTAGAACCTCCCACAGAAGAACCACAAAAGTGCCCCACTTGTGACAGGATACTTTCCGGGACTGGATCAGACTCTGAATGTGGCTCTCCGGCAAGGATACGACTTCCTCAAATCCTGCCCTGAAATGAGATCCATCCTTCATGAAATCCTCCCCACTCCACCAAGAGTGTCTTTCCGCCGTCCACCTAACCTTTGTAACGTCTTAGTTCATCCCTATGAAATCCCCAAACCACCTTCCTTACCCTCTGGCTCCTACCCTTGTAACCGCCCACAGTGTAAAACCTGTCCAATGCACCCTCCCACCACCACCTACTCCAGTCCTGTAACCCGGAAGGTGTACACGATCAAAGGCAGAGCCACGTGTGAAAGCACCCACGTGATTTACCAACTGACCTGCCTACACTGTGAAGCTTTCTATGTGGGAATATCCAGCAACAAACTGTCCATTCCCATGAATGGACACAGGCAGACAGTGTTTGTTGGTAATGAGGATCACCCTGTGGCTAAACATGCCTTGGTGCACGGCCAGCACATCTTGGCACAGTGTTACACCGTCCGGGTTATCTGGATACTTCCCACTAACACCAACCTGTCAGAACTCCGGAGATGGGAACTTGCCCTTCAGTATATCCTCTCTTCTCGTTATCCGACAGGCCTCAACCGCCGCTAATTTCAAGTTGCCGCCGCTCATACCTCACCCGTCTTTCAACAACATCTTTGCCTCTGTACTTCCGCCTCGACTGACATCTCTGCCCAAACTCTTTGCCTTTACAAATGTCTGCTTGTGTCTGTGTATGTGCGGATGGATATGTGTGTGCGAGTGTACATCTGTCCTTTTTTCCCCCTAAGGTAAGTCTTTCCGCTCCCGGGATTGGAATGACTCCTTACCCTCTCCCTTAAAACCCACATCCTTTCGTCTTTCCCTCTCCTTCCCTCTTTCCTGACGAAGCAACCATTGGTTGCGAAAGCTAGAATTTTGTGTGTATGTATGTGTTTGTGTTTCTATCGACCTGCCAGCACTTTCGTATGGTAAGTCACATCATCTTTGTTTTTAAATATATTTTTCCCGCATGGAATGTTTCCCTCTATTATATAAATAAATATATAATTTGTTAAAGACATTCACTGTTCCATTAAAATTATTTCTTTTGTCTTCCTTTCCTCATTTTGCAAATTTAATAGAAACAAAGAAAATTAATTTCACAGTATGGTAATTTGGATATATTCATCACAAATCTAAATTCTTACAACACATATACAAAAACAATTAATATCTATTATAAACATAAAACATACTTATCAGTTTTCAACTTTTCTCGCCACTCCTCTACCATTTTTAATGTAACAAGACCTGGTGGTTCTGGAACAGTTTCATCATCAGTTTCATCACTTGCCACCTATGACAGAAAATATATTTTTATGACACTTTTGAGATAATAAATCTGTCAAAACCAAACGATCTACTATCATCCACGAGAAGTTGTCATTACTTAACAACATACATATTGAGCAACACAGAGAAATTCATAACAGAACGCACCTTTACATACTGGCTCCACAGAGAACTTAGCTAATGTACACAGAGGCACAATAACCAAAAACTCTATATGCAATTGCAGTCTTTCTCGGCGTATTCCACTGATGAATTCTTCTCAGGTTATCAGCTGAGAGGTGGTGTCGTCTAGTCACAACGTTTCAATGAGTTTCATACCCATCATCTTCTGTGAAGTCAGAAGATGAGGGGTACGAACCTCATTGAAACGTTGCGACAAGACGACACCATCTCTCAGCTGATAACCTGAGAAGAATTCATCAACCAATAACTCTATTT
Organism: Schistocerca serialis cubense; assembly: GCF_023864345.2. Taxonomy (NCBI): domain Eukaryota; kingdom Metazoa; phylum Arthropoda; class Insecta; order Orthoptera; family Acrididae; genus Schistocerca; species Schistocerca serialis. The sequence continues at coordinate 371,795,482 of NC_064638.1, forward strand.
TTATAATCTTATTTTGCATCCTCAGAACTCATTTCTATTAAGAAATATTCCACATTATAAAGGATGTGAAACTGCTGCTTTGCCAAAAATCTACAGATATTCCAAGACACAAATTTGCTAATGATAAAGAGTTATTCAGTTTGCAATGACCCAGTTTGGCATGAGTTCTTTTAGGTAGAATGTTTCACATCATATGCATGAAAGTCAGCTTTATACAGATTTGAAATAAAATATGCAGAAAATTGGAATCTGTCTACACATTGCTGATACTAACATTTCAATTTTTTAAAAATTTAACTTTTTACATTGCAATAACTAATAGTCTAATTTTTTGAAAGAGATGCAACATGATATACAGGACATCTAGTGAAGAATGATTGTATCTTACAATGCAGCATTTTGTAATGTTTAATCATTCCTCTCCATCTCTATAGCTGAGTGATCAGCATGTCTGACTGCCATGTGGAGAAGGAATTTTTCCTTGGTGAGAGAACTAGAATGGGGTCCACTCAACATCATGATGACAGCTGACAAGCTACTTGAATGGGAAGTAGTGGCTCCAAGGTCTCGGAATCCAACAACCGCCAAGAGAATGTCATGTTGACCCTTTCCATACAGCATTCAAATGGTGCCATATGTCAGATGATACGTCAGCTTGGCACTGCATGGTCCTCTGGGTCTGATTGTAGAGTTTAGTTCTAATCAATACACTGAAAGACTCCCTATGTTGCCCAAACTGAAACTATCATGTATAAGCCAGTCAAAACTGAAAGCAATACTAACATTTTTTAGATATAGACTGAATAGGAGCAAACAATTCAGAAGTACTACCCAAAAGTTCCAGCCACGCAGCAACAACAAATAAGGGACAAACTACTCAATTTGTGGAGGAACAAATTACAGATTCTGTACCAGAACAATATAATAGCCTACAATGCCATCCCTGTAAAGCACTTTTTAGCAGAAGAGAGTATTCTGCACTCAGATGTCCTCAACATTTCCTTCTCAGCAAGAAAACTGTGTTGATGGTCACGCATTTTCAGTATGTATATGACATGTACAACAAAATAACAGAGCTGTTGCAAGGAAGTAACAACATTCCTCTAAACAATGGAAGATACAAATTCAATGGTGCATAGGGAGAGGAAGGTTAATGATAACAACCCAGTTGAACAAGATGGTTTTCAAGGAGATCACACCTGCACATACCAAGCCCTCAATCTCATACCCTTCACCGAAAAAAGCTTTCACAAGAAGGCTTTAAAACATATATATTATTTGTTGATTTAACTGCAATTATGAGGGGACTCCTAAAGTTCCTAGAAGTATCCCTGATACAACTCTAGCTCAGCTACTAAATAATATGTTAGGTAATATATTTTTCAAAATTATTCTAGAGGAAAATCAGCAAGCAAATGATTCTGAAGTTTGCTTACGCACATGGTAACCAAAGAAAGACTATAGATGAAACTGAAAGAATATGGAAAGACAATAAATTTTCAGTCTGGTGGCAGTTTAGTTAAGTTTTTTTGCATGTCTGTGGATCATATTTGCAACAACCTATCATGGTGCAGAACATGTCAGTAGGTCTTTGAATAAGATACTTACTTGTACTCTTGTTAGTGGCTGCTCAAGTCTACCAAAGTAAAACAACGTCCACGTTTCTATCTCAATAAAACAGGTCAACTGCCAACTGTAAATCAATTTAAACGAAAATCTGTAAAATGCAACACTACCCTTAAGTATTTGGGTGTCACACTTGAAAGGTCCTCGACTTGTTGATTGCATTGACTAACAGCAGAGCCACAATGTATTTAACAAAGCCACGCAGCTTGTGTTCACTGCAGTTAATATCTGTACATTATTCAGGAACTTGGTACTGTTGGAAACTCCCTTAATATTAGGCATAAAAGGAAAATTACATTAATAATTTTAATTAAATGAACATAGGGAATGCAGGCAACAGTAGACAGAGATTATCAAAAGAAGACAAAACGCTAGTTTTTGGAACCAGATGTTCCTTCATCTAGTTATGGCCAGTCCCAAGCTTTCCTCCCTGATTATATCCCAAGTGTGACATCTGACAAGCTGCAATCCCAATAACAAGCAATAAAAACTGCACTGTCAGGAGCACATACCGATCTAAACAACCTTTGATCTGCCTTGACATATGTGACAGACAGCTCACAGAATCCACACAAACCATGGAATATGTGAGGACTTTCTTTAGAACTAGAAAGCAGCATCTGATCTACATTGCAGTTGCAGGAAGATATCCCAGACCATCCAACACATCGTTCAGGTGTGTACTCTCACATCACATCAAGCCAATGTGAAAGACTTCCTCTGACTGACTCTGGACACTGTTGTCAACACTGACAAATTAAATTTAATGATTGTTTCTCCATTTAACGAGTGTGCTGTATATGTAATACATCTGAACTGTATGTTTTATTTTTCATTAGTACTACAGTTTTATATTTGTAACATAGTGTATAACAACACCATGTGTTCCACCATATGCTAAATAAAAAAAACACACATTTCTTAATAATTATAATTTAACACTGCATCATGTGACACAATTTAACATCGCTATTTCATAGAAAGATGTTTTATAAACCCCTCTTAATCTGCAGACAGAAGAATGTTTGTTGGTTCCTCACTTGGGGGTTAAGGGACTAAACAGCAAGGCGATGTAGTTCCTCAGTTAAGAGAGAATTCATCTACAGTTAGTGATGTCAGCTAAATATTTGATTAAATTATGAAAATAAGAGTAGTGTAAAATCCAGGCACTGAGTTGACACATCAGTCAGCTCCCCGCAAATCCAAGAGAATAACTACCCACATAGCTCCATGTCTCTTTATCAAAGAAGAGGCCTAAAAATTGGAACTGTGCAAACATATACAACTCTGGATACTCAAACAGAATTCTGGATCATGATGGACCATGGTACAATGAGAGAAATGCCGAACTCATGTTTGTATTGCGAGCTATATCAAATGCAAAAGTCAATGATGCATAACATGGGAGTGACCAGTGGTCTGATGGAGGTCACTAGCTCATTGATGGTGAGGAGGAAGAGTAACACTCAGCATGGAGCCATGTAGGTGGTCATTCTCTTAGACCCATGGGGAGCTGAATAACATGTCATCTCAAACATGAAACGAACAACATGGCTCCCCACCATCAAGGAAGTAAATATACGGCCATGGTGTGGGAAAATACAAACAATGCCCTGGAACCCACATCTGTGAACAGTAATATTTTGGATAACATTCCCCTCTCATGCTCTGTCCATTTCGTTTCTAGCCAATGATGTGGGCCCATCAACAGCAGCAGTAGTAAGTTTAACCAATAACTCTTCTTCACCACATGTACAGGAAAAATCCCTTTCTAACCTATGACTGCTGGTTACCCAATAACTCCACTTCTCCAGCACAAGTGCGGGAAAACTCCCCTTCACACGAGAAGGTGACACTGGTCTCTAACAGTGCTTGATCTACAGTGGGCACACAAGATCCTTAAGTAGATCCCAGCAGATGAGCTGAAACGTCAATTTTTTAAGAAATACACTCCTGGAAATTGAAATAATAACACCGTGAATTCATTGTCCCAGGAAGGGGAAACTTTATTGACACATTCCTGGGGTCAGATACATCACATGATCACACTGACAGAACCACAGGCACATAGACACAGGCAACAGAGCATGCACAATGTCGGCACTAGTACAGTGAATATCCACCTTTCACAGCAATGCAGGCTGCTATGCTCCCATGGAGACGATCGTAGAGATGCTGGATGTAGTCCTGTGGAACGGCTTGCCATGCCATTTCCACCTGGCGCCTCAGTTGGACCAGCGTTCGTGCTGGACGTGCAGACCGCGTGAGACGACGCTTCATCCAGTCCCAAACATGCTCAATGGGGGACAGATCTAGAGATCTTGCTGGCCAGGGTAGTTGACTTACACCTTCTAGAGCACGTTGGGTGGCACGGGATACATGCGGACGTGCATTGTCCTGTTGGAACAGCAAGTTCCCTTGCCGGTCTAGGAATGGTAGAACTATGGGTTCGATGACGGTTTGGATGTACCGTGCACTATTCAGTGTCCCCTCGACGATCACCAGTGGTGTACGGCCAGTGTAGGAGATCGCTCCCCACACCATGATGCCGGGTGTTGGCCCTGTGTGCCTCGGTCGTATGCAGTCCTGATTGTGGCGCTCACCTGCACGGCGCCAAACACGCATACGACCATCATTGACACCAAGGCAGAAGCGACTCTCATCACTGAAGACGACACGTCTCCATTCGTCCCTCCATTCACACCTGTCGCGACACCACTGGAGGCGGGCTGCACGATGTTGGGGCGTGAGCGGAAGATGGCCTAACGGTGTGCGGGACCGTAGCCCAGCTTCATGGAGACGGTTGCGAATGGTCCTCGCCGATACCCCAGGAGCAACAGTGTCCCTAATTCGCTGGGAAGTGGCGGTGCGGTCCCCTACGGCACTGCGTAGGATCCTACGGTCTTGGCGTGCATCCGTGCGTCGCTGCGGTCCGGTCCCAGGTCGACGGGCACGTGCACCTTCCGCCGACCACTGGCGACAACATCGATGTACTGTGGAGACCTCACGCCCCACGTGTTGAGCAATTCGGCGGTATGTCCACCCGGCCTCCCGCATGCCCACTATACGCCCTCGCTCAAAGTCCGTCAACTGCACATACGGTTCACGTCCACGCTGTCGCGGCATGCTACCAGTGTTAAAGACTGCGATGGAGCTCCGTATGCCACAGCAAACTGGCTGACACTGACGGCGGCGGTGCACAAATGCTGCGCAGCTAGCGCCATTCGACGGCCAACACCGCGGTTCCTGGTGTGTCCGCTGTGCCGTGCGTGTGATCATTGCTTGTACAGCCCTCTCGCAGTGTCCGGAGCAAGTATGGTGGGTCTGACACACCGGTGTCAATGTGTTCTTTTTTCCATTTCCAGGAGTGTATGATCTGACCTAATAATCCAGAAGATTTTAACTTCATAATTAGAAAGTAGCCCAGTTTAATCTAATACAGGTAGAATTTGACTGTCAAGGAAGTAGGGCTCTTTTCCTACTGTATCTGATGGTTGGTGATTTGATAAATTATGTTCAGTTTTGCTGTGTTGTTCATGAAAAGTCAGAGAGAAAGAGTAACATCCTTTAAAGTTTTGAGAAAACAGACCAGTCATAGAGGTTGGTAGTGCTTAAGAAGTACATTTATTTTAATTTTCTGGTTTCAGTTAAATGTTGAGTGTATATTTTACATATATTTTTAAATGGATATATCTGCTTGCTAATGACAAGAAAAGCTTTACACATTTTCTGCCTTATTGTAAAATTAGTGTGTTTAGAGCATAGTTGCTGAAAGATTAGTGTAATTTGTAAGGCTTTATTTTATGACATTTTAATTTTTATCAACTGGTGTTCTATTAAATTGAAAAGAGAGTTTACTTGCATGGATAATATTTGAAGAATTAATCTTTTTGATTAGAATTGAGTAATATGATAGAAAAAGGTACATTTATGCAGCAATTTTAGATTCTTGTTTGGGTTACTGATGTCAAATAAATGTTTTTTAAAAGTTTCTCTTAACTTTCAGTTAACTTCCAGTACATTCCACTTCCCTAACTCCATGTCCTATCACTGTTCAGAAAGAATTAAAACCTGCAGTAAATTTTATGTTTACTTGATTGTTCTTACCTCCAATTCATCAGGTGGCTTGTGGACATCTTCTGCTTCATCATCCGATAACTCACTATCAGACATGTCAAGTTCAGGTGGCAGCTCTCCCATTTTTTTAAGGGACATTTCATTACTCATAAACTCTTCATTGTCTGTATCACTTGTGTGTTCAGCATCAGCACCATTAGCAACAGCATCATCACTGTCACTTATATCCTCTGAACAGAAAGTTCTATAATTAGTTAACAGAGAGGAGCCACATCAAAAAGTGTGTATCAGAAGATAGCGAATTTTAGTCCTACAGTTGCAACAATATAAACATCAATTTTTTTTTACAGGTGACTTAGTAAGAGACTTGTCCATATCCGTAGCTGGGTGATCAGTGCAGCTGACTGTCACGCAGGGGATCCAGGTTCGTTTTCTGGTACTGCCAGGGTGAGAGGAATGGAACAGAGTGCACTCAAGCCTTATTGGCCAGCTGAGCAGCTACTTAACAGAGGAGCAGCAGTTCCAAGGCCAAGAAACCAACACCATGATGACATGACGGCCCTCCATATTGCATCCAATGATGCTATTGGCCGAAGATGACATGGAAATCAATTGGGCCAGAATGTGGAACTATCTTTACCTTAACTAGTAATAGATTTGACATTATTTTCAGAAGGAATCTTTTTCTCTGCACTGGAGTAAAATGAAATTTTAAAAAATGCCTGTTATCACATCGATACACTTTTTTTTAATATTTGCATACAGTAATGTCCGTCTATTGTGTTTTTGATGGATAATGAATGTAATGTATGTACTAATGGCAGAAAGAAACTTTTATGTTGTATAATTACGGTTCACCAATTTTTTGATTTTTTTAAAACTTTGCTTGTACTGTGACACCTTGCAAATTGCCAAATGTCATGGGTCTATGTCAGTGGGAAGTACACTATAGTTTTGATGAGTGAGTTTGCGCGTATCAAATCATGACATAAATGGGTGAATCTTTTGATTGTGTTAACTTAAAACATTCGATTTCTTACACTGTGAAGAGACTACAGACTTCAGATTGTCACAAGAATTTGAATTTGCTGTGCCAAACTGTTTGAGGGGAAAAGGGGTATTAACAAGCACACAGACAGCTGGACAAAAAATGACAAAAAATATTATTTTATTATTTTTGTGTGATATAATTACAAATTAACAATTTTTCGATTTTTTCCTTTATTTGTGCTGTGAAACCTTGGTTCTTGCCAAATTTCATGATTCTACATCAATAGGAAGCACTCTACACATTTTGATGACTGAGTTTTCAAGTATCAAAGTATGTGACGTAAGTGGCCAAATCTTGCCATTGCACTGACTTAGAAGGTTAAATTTTTTATACCATCAAAATTTTTCGCTCCTCCGAGTGACCACAGACATTAGTGTGTGAACATAAGCTTGAACCTCATATGGCAACCTGTGCATGAGAAAAAGGGCTCTTAACAGATGGACAGACAGATAAAAAATGACAAAACAATATTTTTTTCGTTTGACATAATTACTGATTAACAATTTTCAGATATTTTCTTTTGCTTGTACCGAGACACCTTGCTACTTGCCAAATTTCATGATTCTAGATCAACAGGAAGTACCTTATAGGTTTTGATGAGGAAGGTTGTGAATATCAAAATATGTAACATAAATGGTCGGGTCTTCTACAGCGCCAAGGAACTATCGACCTCAGTATGTGACAGTAATTTTAACTTGATAGGTCTCCCGATACCTGAGGAAAGAGTTCTTAACAGTCGGATGGACAGACAGACAGATGGACAACAAAGTGATCCTTTAAGGGTTCTGTTTTTACAGATTGATGCACAGAGCCCAAAATGAAATGTCCAAGCTTTAGTCTATCAAGAAGCTTCATTACAATGAAAATCCTGCTGCACAGTGAACAATTTATTCTGGAAACACAGCCTAGAGTATTTCTTTACTACATTTTCTCTTCCAGGAGTTGTCCTAGTCTAGCGTGACATGCAGAGAGGAGACAGTCTTTGGAGTTTGGGTGAATAAGATACAGGTACTGGGAGACTGAACCTTTAAGCTGAGCTATGAGGCACGTTTAGATCCACAACTAGTCCAGGTTTGGATCTCAGTTTAACCTACAGTTTTAATCTGGACAGAAATGATGTTACAGGCAAGCAGTACAAAATGTAAACTTTCAAGCAAGGAAATCATGAAAACAACATGTAAGTAAAAGAACAGTGCCTTTTATTAGAACTTATCCTGACCAGACACATAAAGAGTTTGTCCGTTTCCAAAAGGCATTTAACATACTTTCTGTCCATTCAAATTAGGAATTAACAGCTTCTTTGATTTAAAGTATTAGTGTAAATAAGTAATCAACCAGAAGGTTTGCTTGAACACCACACTGCCACTCTTGCTCTATGGCAGTTGAGTACCCTTGCCTTCCTCAGATGTCTGAGTTAACTTAGCCATCCAGTTACACTGTGTAGTGTCAAGTGCCCAACTGCCAGAACCATAGTTTTTAAATATTTTTCAATGTAATTTCTACTACGAAAAATATCAACTAATGTTTTATCTTTGAATCCTGAGAATTGCCTTTATATTAATAAAACTTTCACATTGCTGATTTTTTCTTTTGTCACTAGCATCAGCTTGTTTTTTAACTTGAGCCAGACAGCTTACACAGCTTTCTCCCAATAGCACTGCTTGAAGTTAGATGTATGGTCAAATTGATCTACTTTCTTATTGTAAAACTTTTACTACCTGAGTAAATCAATGGCACTATCCACTGATTCATGCAATCAATATGATGTTAAATTATTACAACAATGCAAATCAATTCACATGTGAATAAAAACAAGGTAAATTACTGATTGTTTGTTCTCATTTGTATTTACTGAACCCCCTAGTGATGAGACTACTAATGACGAAGTTCAAGTATCCCATCCATACGGAACATGGGTCTGCTATGGTCAGGCAACAGTAAGAATAAAACAAAACGTACCATTACATCATCCAATTGAAATATTTAAAAAAATGTCCCTCCCATCTGCTTGTTTTTATTATTCATGGTATATAAGAAGTAGTATCTACAATTTAACATGGAATCAGAAACAGCATACAACCTGATTCCTTACATATACACTACGGTTTGTTAGATGTGAAAGTAACAATAAGTGACAGAAAATATTTGAGTTGACAATGAATTGAATATTTCACCCAGAAGGGACAGCATTATGAGGGCTGTTACTGTTGAGAAATACAAGTAAAACAGTCTCTGCATCAGTCACTAGTTTCTTTTGCCACTACTGGTCCACACAACTATCTTCAGGTGTAGAACTGTTTATTTACATGGCTGGGGTTAGTGAAGAATACAGACATCTTTTCACAATCACAGGCTCAGGGCAGTGTAGGTTTTCTGTGTCTTATGCTAATGTTAGAAACTGTTTATCTAGAAAAGGCACTTTAGAGGTTAAAAAAAAATATGAATTTCTGACAGTGAATTGTAAATGGTCTACATACTATTGTTTAGATACACAGATTAACTGGTGTCTACATAAATATGTTTTTCATTTTTAAAATATGAACGGGCTGTGCCAGAATAGTGACATGTGCACAACTCAGTTATTATATTAGGTAGTTGTAAACACATCAAAAAAAGTTTTGCATCGCCTCGGTTCCAAGCGTTCCAGAACCTGTACAGAAAATTGGAATAGAGATCAACATAAAGATCATTTCCACCCTTTCTATTGCTCATGAAAACCATACATTGCTTGTTGTACCACCATACAGCGAGACCTTCAGAGGTGGTGGTCCAGATTTCTGTACACTACTGTACCTCCAATACACAGTAGCACGCCCTCTTGTAATGATGCATGCCTGTATTCGTCATGGCATACTATCGACATGTTCATCAAGGCACTGTAGGTTCAGATTGTCCCACTCCTCAATTGCGATTCACGTAGATCCCTCAAGAGTGGTTGGTGGGTCACGTCATCCATAAATAGCCCTTTTCAATCTATTCCAGGCATGTTCGATAGGGCTCATGTCTGGAGAACATACTGGCCACTCTAGTCGAGCGATGTCGTCATCCTGAAGGAACTCATTCACTAGATGTGCACGATCGGGGTGTTAATTGTCGTCAATGAAGATGAATGCCTCGCCAATATGCTGCCAATATGGCTGCACTATCGGTCGGAGGATGGCATTCACATATCGTACAGCCATTACAGTGCCTTCCATGACCACCAGCGGCGTATGTCAGCCCCACATTATGTCACCCAGTGTGTCTAAGGCGTTCAGCCTGACTGGGTTGCCTCCAAGCACGTCTCTGACAACTGTCTGGTTGAAGGCATATGCGACACTTATCAGTGAAGAGAATGTGATGCCAATCCTGAACAGTCCATTCAGCATGTTGTTGGGCCCATCTGTACTGCGCTGCATGGGGTCGTGGTTGCAAAGGTGGACCTCGCCGTGGAAGTCGGGAATGAAGTTGCGCATCATGCAGCCTATTGCGCACAGTTTGAGCATAACACGATGTCCTGTGGCTGCACGAAAAGCATTATCAACATGGTGGCATTGCTATCAGGGTTCCTTCGAGCCACAATCAGTAGGTAGCGGTCATCCACTGCAGTAGTAGCCCTTGTGCGGCGTGAGCGAGGCATGTCATCGATAGTTCCTGTCTATCTGTATGTCCTCCATGCCCGAACAACATCGCTTTGGATCACTCAGAGACGCCTGGACATTTCCCTTGTTGAGAGCACTTCATGGCACAAAGTAAGAATGCGGATGCGATTAAACCACAGTATTGACCATCTAGGCATGGTTGAACTACAAACAGAATGAGTCGTGTACCTCCTTCCTGGTGGAATGACTGGAACTAATCAGCTGTTGGACCCCGTCCATCTAATAGGCACTGCCCAGGCATTGTTGTTTACATCTCTGGGCAGGTTTAGTGACCTTTCTGAACAGTCAAATGGACTGTCTGTGTTACAGTATCAACAGTCAACATGTATCTTCAGGAGTTCTGGACACAGAAGTGACGCAAAACTTTTTTTGATGCGTGTGATCTCAGTATGTTCAACCTTTTTTTTAAAAAAAAAAAAAAAGAGACCAGAAGGAAAACAAACATTTAACCAATATTTTTGTATCCAATGCTGCAGCACATTCATATTTCCCAAAAAATAAAAAGTTTATATAGCTACCTAATATAATACCTGAGTTATTCATACCTCAATACTATGGTCCAGCCCATTCATAGTTTAAAATTGAAAAACATGTTTATGTACATACTGTTTAATCTTTTTTCTATGTAACCTATGTACAAACATATCTGTAGCACGCACAGTATCTTTGAAGTGACAATGTAAATGTAATGTGCAGTAGGAGTGCACACATCAATCAATAGTATGCAGATCCTTTATGACTCTGCCGTCCCTATAAATACAATTCGCTGTCAGAAATTCATATTTTTTTTAACCTCTAAAGAGCCTTTTCCAAATAAACAACTTCCATCATTAGCAAAAAATAAACTACACTGCCCTTGGTCTGTAACTTTGAAAAAACATTTGTACTCTTCACCAATACCAGCCACGTAAATAAACAGTTCTCCACCAGAAGATAACAGTGTGAACCTCCGAAACGCGTAGTGGCATAATAAACAAGTGCTGGATGCAAAAACTGTTTTATTTTTATTTCATACTGAATTGAATCCCACCTACACTTACACTGACAACTGCACCCAACAAAGCATTATAGAGTACATAAACATCAAATCAAATACATAACTGATGGAGACAATCTCAATAATGAATAGTACAGTTGACTCACCTATATTAACTAGAAAATCAATTTAAGTTCAAATGATAAAGAAAGAGGGGTTTAAATAAGAAACACAATCCCTCAAATATACTGACAATATACTAACACATGCCATAACAAGAACTGCAAATGTTGTTTCAATGGCTGTCATAGAAACATACAAATCCTGCAAATTTTCGAACAGGGATTTAATGATATTTGGAAGGCACATGAAAAGCATCGATTGTATAGTCTGCAAAAGACATTTAAAGGGAATATTTTCATCCAGTTTCTCAATGAACATGTGTGAGGTCTGTTCAAAAAATTCCAGAACATAAGTAATTTTGTGCCAATGGTGTGCTGGAGCAAAATGCGGGTGATATCCCTACATACACCTGTGTTTAACGTGTAACTGTCCGAAGTTTCATTGTTGTATGTCTGTTAGTTATTGTTTGGTGCTATATTAAGTGGAAAGTTGTGCTGCACAGTTTGCAAATTTCAAGATGGCACAGTTAGAGGAGCCATGCATCTGCATTAAATTTTGCATGAAACTCAAGAAAACCTTTACGGAGACACACCAAATGATGCAGGAAGCCTATCATGATGAGTGCTTAAGCCATACTCAGTGTTATGAATGGTTAACGTGGTTTAAAAGTGTTCGGACATAAGTTATAGATGACCCTCGTTCAAGACTTCTTCAAAGTCTACCGACGGTGCTCACGTCAGGAACATCAATGAAATTGTGAGTGCCAATCGAAGACTTATTGTCAAAGAGATAGCAGAAGAATGAAACATTTCAATTGCCAACATGCCATGAAAGCCTGACACAACATCTTGGAATGCATTGCACTGCCGCCAGTTCTCCCCACAGCTCCTGAGTCAAGACCACCAGAACTGGAAACAGTGTTGGAAGTGGTACATCAATTGTGGAGGAGAGTATTTCAAAGGAAACCATGTACAAAAAGTAAAAGGTAAGCGTAGAAAATTTTTGGGACAAAACTCTGGAATTTTTGGGACATATCTCGTACATCATAAATTGCATTACGGAGTGCTTGACAATCTGACAAACAGACAAATGCTTTCATTTTTTACCTCTTTTAGTGTGTTCAGCCAGGTGTAGTCATAGTCGTCATTATAGCAAGAAATTTCAACAACCATTCTTGCTGTCATCTTCACACCTGTACACAACTTCACTGTGCTGCCACCCCCAACCTCTCCCCAATCACACACTTTTCTGAACTACATAGATGGGGGTTATCCTTGCAACACGTCCTTCATTCCTGTAATCCTCCTGGTCTCCATCTCCACTAACCTCCTGCAATCACACCCTCTTCCCCACAGTCTTCCTTTGCTCTGTTCTGTCACTCCTTCCCAAATCTCTCCTCCATGTAATCATACTTGTGCATTGCACGATCTCACCAGATCCGGTGCCCATGCGTCACATTCCTATGCTGTACACCTGCTGCCTCCCCCTCACACATTCTTTTCTTGAACACTTGCTGCCATCCTGCAAGCTGTCTCACCACCCTTTGTTCCTGCCAAATTGGAGTACCAGGATTGTGTAGTCAGATGGTACTATATAACTGCACGCACACACACACAGAGAGAGAGAGAGAGAGAGAGAGAGAGAGAGAGAGAGAGAGAGAGAGAGAGAGAGAGAGTGTTTTCTCATTCAAAAGCTAGTGGAGGGAGGGAGGGAGGGAGGGAGGGAGGGAGGGAGGGAGGGAGGGAGGGAGGGAGGGAGGGAGGGAGGGAGGGAGGGAGAGAGAGAGAGTTTTCTCATTCAAAAGCTAGTGAAGTTTTCAGTTTTGTTTGTGGTCTTCTATTGCTCCCTATGTGGCTAAACCTAATGCAGCAATAGCAGAGAACAATATACTCTTTTCTTTGCAGTGTAGCTATGGATACAACTCAAACCAGTCCAATTACAAGTAGTTTCATCTCTTTGAGGAAACTTACTCTTCCCAGATAGGAGAAACTTGGCTTCAAAAATAGGAATACATCCAGATGAGCCAATGTGTTTTCACATAGACAAGGTTCTGCATCGTCTGACAGTTCTAAGCCACAACTTCCTGCTTCACCTCCTTTACTGCAAATCATTACAGGAACACAAATATGCAACATGAAGTACCTTGCATGCATAACAATAAAATAGAAATTGATTTCAATAAGCAAAATATGTTCACAATGAGCATACTTTATGATTACATATGCATAAGAGAAGACCACTCAGTAGCTTACCAATAACAATGATTGTGGTTTCTTGTATGTTACTAGTATTACTATCATCAGACTGAGACTGGTCACTGTTGTGTGTAATGTCAATAACACTTTTTGTATTTCTCGACAATTATACCTTGTTCAACATTGTAAATGAAATGTTTCCAAAAGGTACATATCCTGATTGGTTAACATTAATAACATCTTGCCTCACACAAACAGGAGAAAGAAACCCACCAGATAATTAAAGATGCAATACAGTAATATCAATTGATTTCTAATGTCTATGCCCGGCTGCTGCAACCACTCTTCCCCCCCCCCCCCTCTCTCTCCCCCCCCCCCCTCCCCTCCCCCACTCTTTTCAATTCTAGACAAACAGTTGCTCATCTGAAGTATGGTAGGTAGTAAAAGAGAAATGATTTGCTTGTTATAAGCCAGTACCTTACAGTTTCAGGATATAAAATGAATTCTTGTTTCTGTTTATCAGCATACTTATAACATCATCTTTGTTTTATTTTCAATAGATATAATATTGTCTTTCTTGAGTTCCCTTACTTTTATTTCCCAGAATTGTTCCTACCACTACATTTGTTATCTATGACTAAAACATTTTTTCTTTGTTTGATAACTTACCATCAAGTCTCTAACATGGGTGTGGCAGTATGGTTGTGGTCTTAAGGTAATCAGTGCTCAAGTGTGTAGAGTCTCAACAAACAGTGTACGATTACTTCCTGTGTTTCCATTTATATATAAATATAAGAGAATTGCATGTTTGGTACAACCAAATGAGTGGGTGAATTTGTTATCACAATGGCCTCAGATTATGAAGGATAAAGATCTACAAATAGATCTATAATCTGCAAACTACTGTGAAGTATATGGCATAGGGTATGTTCCATTGTACCAATTATGAGGGCTTCTTTCTGTTCTATTCACATAAGGATCGCGGGAAGAATGATTGCTTAAATGCCTGTGTGTGTAATAATTAGTCTAATCTTGTCATCGCAAACCCTATGTGAGTGACACACATAGGGTTGTAATACATTCCTGTATTAATCAGTTGGTTCTGGAAACTTTCTAAGCAGGTTTTTACACGATACTTTATGTCTATCTTTAAGCATGTGATACACTCCCATGGGTTAAAAAAACTTGTGACCATTTGTGTTCTCCTCCTTTGTATCCATTCAATACCCCTATTAGTCCTATCTGGTATGGGCCTCTCACACTTGAGCAATATTTTAGGATGGACTGCCACAGAGCTTTGCATGCTGTCTTCTTTGTAGCATTCTGCCAATGCACAATCTGCTTCTTGCTTAGTCCAGCCATTCTAATTTAGGATGTCCTAAATCATTTCGAGTAAAAACCAGGGTGGTTCCCTCAACAAACCTACAGCTGACCACCTGTACTCTTCTCGTTACAATGTGTGTATATTCTACATCTACATCTACATCCATACTCCGCAATCCACCTGACGGTGTGTCGTGGAGGGTACCTTGAGTACCTCTATCGGTTCCTCTGTGTGGGCTCTCATTTCTCCGATTTTATCCTCATGGTCTCTTCGCAAGATATACGTAGGAGGGAGCAATATACTGCTTGATTCCTCGGTGAAGGTATGTTCTTGAAACTTCAACAAAATCCCGTACCGAGGTACTGAGCGTCTCTCCTGCAGAGTCTTCCACTGGAGTTTATCTATCATCTCCGTAATGCTTTCACGATTACTAAATGATCCTGTAACGAAGCACGGTGCTCTCCGTTGGATCTTCTCTATCTCTTCTATCAACCCTATCCGGTACGGATCCCACACTACTGAGCAGTATTCAAGCATGGGCGAACAAGCGTACTGTAACCTACTTCCTTTGTTTTCGGATTGCATTTCCTTAGGATTCTTCCAATGAATCTCAGTCTGGCATCTGCTTTCCCGAACATCAGCTTTATATGATCATTCCATTTTAAATCACTCCTAATGCGTACTCCCAGATAATTTATGGAATTAACTGCTTCCAGTTGCTGACCTGCTATACTGTAGCAAAATGATATGGGGTCTTTCTTTCTATGTACTCGCAGCACATTACACTTGTCTACACTGAGATTCAATTGCCATTCCCTGCACCATGCGTCAATTCGCTGCAGATCCTCCTGCATTTCAGTACAATTTTCCATTGTTACAACCTCTCGATATACCACAGCATCATCCGCAAAAAGCCTCAGTGAACTTCCAGTGTCATCCACAAGGTCATTTATGTATATTGTGAATAGCAACAGTACTACGACACTCCCCTGCAGCACACCTGAAATAACTCTTACTTCGGAAGACTTCTCTCCATTGAGAATGACATGCTGCATTCTGTTATCTAGGAATTCTTCAATCCAATCACACAATTGGTCTGATAGTCCATATGCTCTTACTTTGTGGGGAACTGTATCGAACGCCTTGCGGAAGTCAAGAAATACGGCATCTAACTGGGAACCCGTGCCTATGGCCCTCTGAGTCTCGTGGACGAATAGCGCGAGCTGGGTTTCACACGATAGTCTTTTTCGAAACCCATGCTGATTCCTACAGAGTAGATTTCTAGTTTCCAGAAAAGTCATTATACTCGAACATAATACGTGTTCCAAAATTCTACAACTGATTGACGTTAGAGATATAGGTCTATAGTTCTGCACATCTGTTCGACGTCCCTTCTTGAAAACGGGGATGACCTGTGCCCTTTTCCAATCCTTTGGTATGCTACACACTTCTAGAGACCTACGGTACACCGCTGCAAGAAGGGGGGGCAAGTTCCTTCACGTACTCTGTGTAGAGATACAGGTCTATAGTTCTGCACATCTGTTCGACGTCCCTTCTTGAAAACGGGGATGACCTGTGCCCTTTTCCAACCCTTTGGTATGCTACGCACTTCTAGAGACCTACGGTACACCACTGCAAGAAGGGGGGGGCAAGTTCCTTCGCGTACTCTGTGTAAAATCGAACTGGTATCCCATCAGGTCCTGCGGCCTTTCCTCTTTTGAGCGATTTTAATTGTTTCTCTATCCCTCTGTCGTCTATTTCGATATCTACCATTTTGTCATCTGTGCAACAATCTAGAGAAGGAACTACAGTGCAGTCTTCCTCTGTGAAACAGCTTTGGAAAAAGACATTTAGTATTTCGGCCTTTAGTCTGTCATCCTCTGTTTCAGTACCATTTTGGTCACAGAGTGTCTGGACATTTTGTTTTGATCCACCTACCACTTTGACATAAGACCAAAATTTCTTAGGATTTTCTGCTAAGTCAGTACATAGAACTGTCAAGTCAGTACATAGAACTTTCGAATTCATTGAACGCCTCCCGCATGGCCCTCCTCACATTACATTTCGCTTCGTGTAATTTTTGTTTGTCTGCAAGGCTTTGGCTATGTTTATGTTTGCTGTGAAGTTCCCTTTGCTTCCGCAGCAGTTTTCTAACTCGGCTGTTGTACCATGGTGGCTCTTTTCCATCTCTTACGATCTTACTTGGCACATACTCATCTAATGCATATTGTACGATGGTTTTGAACTTTGTCCACTGATCCTCAACACTATCTGTACTTGAGACAAAACTTTTGTGTTGAGCCGTCAGGTACTCTGTAATCTGCTTTTTGTCACTTTTGCTAAACAGAAAAATCTTCCTATCTTTTTTAATATTTCTATTTACGGCTAAAATCATCGATGCAGTAACCACGATACGATTGCCAATTTCCTGTTCTGCGTTAACTGTTTCAAATAGTTCAGCTCTGTTTGTCACCAGAAGGTCTAATATGTTATCGCCACGAGTCGGTTCTCTGTTTAACTGCTCAAGGTAGTTTTCAGATAAAGCACTTAAAAAAATTCACTGGATTCTTTGTCCCTACCACTCGTTATGAACGTTTGAGTCTCCCAGTCTATATCCGGCAAATTAAAATGTCCACCCAGAACTATAACATGGTGGGGAAATCTACTCGAAATATTTTCCAAATTATCCTTCAGGTGCTCAGCCACAACAGCTGCTGAGCCAGGGGGCCTATACAGACATCCAATTACCATGTCTGAGCCTGCTTTAACCGTGACCTTCACCCCTATTATTTCACATTTCGGATCTCCGTCAATTTCCTTCGATACTATTGCACTTCTTATCACTATAAACATGCCTCCCCTTCATTGTCCATCCTGTCTCTGCAGTATACATTCCAATCTGAGGTTAGAATTTCATTACTGTTTGCATCTGGTTTCAGCCAACTTTCTGTCCCTAGTACTATGTGGGCATTGTGATCGTTTATTAATGAGAGCAGTTCTGGGACCTTTCTATAGACGCTCCTGCAGTTTACTATTAGCACATGAATATTGCTATTCCCTGTTGCATTTTGCCTACTCCTACCTTGCCGTGTTTCAGGAGGTGTTTTGTCGGGCTTAGGGAGGGAATTCTCTAACCTAAAAAATACACATGTGCACTCCACACGTACTCCGCTACCCTTGTAGCCACTCCCTGCATGTAGTGCATGCCTGACCTATTCAGGAGGACCCTACATTTCTCCATCCGATAGCGGAGGTCGAGAAATTTGCACCCCAGATCTCCACAGAGTCGTCTGAGCCTCTGGTTTAAGCCTTCTACTCGGCTCCAAACCAGAGGACCGCGATCGGTTCTGGGAACAATACTACATATAGTTAGCTCAGATTCCACCCCACGAGCGAGGCTTTCTGCCTTCACCAACTCTGCCAACCGCCTGTACGAACTGAGGATGACCTCTGAACCTAGACGGCAAGAGTCATTGGTGCCAACATGAGCAACAATTTGCAGTCAGGTGCACCCAGTGCTCTCTATCGCCGCCAGCAGGGCCGCCTCCACATCTCAGATGAGACCCCCAGCAAGCAGACAGAGTGAACACTGGCCTTCTTCCCTGAACTTTCCGCTATTTCCCTAAGGGGCTCCATCACCCGCCTATTCATTCATATGTCTACCTGTATGACTTATATTTCCCAGTATTAGTGACAGATATACTATTACCTTTCTTGCCCTCCCCTGGCTTTTGTTTACTAACATTTCTTGCTCCCATTACATTTGTTAAAAATATCTATATTAAATTTAAACAGAAATACAGCAAAATTGTTTTCTTTTTTGAAGAGTTGCTAGTAAGTTTCTTCTTTAAAAGTTGTGTGGTAGCTTGGATTGTGATCCTAAAATAATCTTGGGCGAATAAATCACTACTGTAACTTCTTTCAAAACATCTTCACTGTATTTTCTTTCTGTTCAACTGTTACCCTGCAGGATGGCCTTTCACGCACAGAAAATCGCCTCAACTCAGCTTTTTTCTTTCTTTCTTCAACACTGAAACAAACACTCGTAAGAAAGATACTACAACACTGGAACAACCTGCTCTGGAAAGGGCAAAATTTCTGTAAGTCAATTTTAACTGGAATGGGAACTTTCTTATTTGTTTGTTAGTTGTGACGATAAAGCCAAATGCCTAATTGGCAGTAATTATATGTGTAAGAAAATCATCTATTGAAAGACACTACAGCAAATTGCATTCAGAAAAACACAGTGAAATCGTAAGGTACACTATGGAGGAGGAATTAGAGAAGCTGCAAACCCTTGTAGAAGAGAATGCTGCATCCACAAATGAGGTTTGTACCAGTACTTTATTTTTAGATTAAAGGTCCTGCTAAACAAAATGAAGTTTGTTTACATTTCTCACAAATGTGTATTTGCTTTCGTTTTTGCCTGTATTATCCTTAACACAATCTTTTTCTCCAATTTAGGATGAAGAAGATGAAGGATACTGCAAAAGGACTCCTAGAGCTAGTTATAAAGTTACTCTATGTTTAGCAAGAGCTGAGAAGCCTTCTATGGAAGGACCACTAATAGAGAATATTTTGTTGGACACAGTACAGACAATGAATCCCCCATTAGCTCCCGTGTACAGCAGATTACCACTTTCCAGTATGACAATATCTTAGAAAATCAGCAATATTGCCAGAAACTTGCATGAACAATTAGCAGCCAAAATTGAAAACCTGTTTTGTACATCATCTCATTTAATGAGTCCCAAGCCATGGATATTAGCAATATGGTTCAGTTAGCCATTTTTTCGCAAGGTGTGGATGATGCCTACATGTAATGGAAGAGGTCCCGTACACTATTTCAATGAAGGGCTCTTCTACAGGTGCAAATAATTTAGAAGCAGTCAGAGTGGCAGCTGAAGGAATAGGACTCACTTGGGAAAAGCTGTTTTCCACTATCACAGATGGGAAACCAGCAGTGCACCATGAAGTAAAAGGGTTTATTGGCCTACTGTAGAGAAACCTTAACATGCCAAGCCGCCCTGCCATTCATTGTTCTGCACACCAAGAGAATCTTAATGCAAAAGTTATCGTTCTGCAAGATGTGATAAACTTAGTTGTACATATCTTGAACTAGCTATATTCACTCTCACAGGCTCATTCATTCTCAGTTCAAAGAATTTTTCATTGAATTTGAAGAGTAGTATCCAGATATTCCCTAGCTTGCTTAGGTACGCTAGTTCATTAGAGGAAAAGTGATTTCCTGAGTTAATCTACTACGTCACACAGTGGCTTTGTCCTAAAACTAAGGACGTCCAGAGCCACTTTTGCACGACCCAGAAGGGGTAGCTGATTTAGGATTTGTAGTAGATATTATGACTCCCCTAAATGATTAAATCCTGAAACTTCAAAAAATAAAATAATCTCATCAACAATATGGCCAGCAATATAAAAGCTGTGACTCTTCAAGCTTTCCCAGCGGATATGTTGTAAATAGTCTTCACGGGTTTGCCACCAGATCATGTTGTGCAAATTCCACAATATTTCCTCAGAGCAACTGTCCGACATCTTCAGATGGTTCAACCTTGATGGTGGCTAGGTACAACTGATGGTATCCCCACGTTGATGCCCCATTTCTAGAACACGCTAGAATGCGCAGCTGCGTACCTAGCCACCAGCAAGGTTGAACCACCTGAAGATGTCAGACATTTGCTCTGAGGAAGTATTGTGGAATTTGCACAAAATGATCCAACGGCAAACCCGTGAAGACTATTTACAATATAAATGTAAACTTCAACTACTAAACAACAACATTTCAGAGAAAAGTGTGCAACACTTTTCTGAGCTAGGTAAGCAATATATAAATTTTACCTTTAATAAGGCATCCACATTTTTGAAAGTCATTTATCCTAAATGGCACTATGGTTTCATTCGACAGTATCTGTGCAGGAAGGCGTGCGCTTTGAAATATATGTCGAGGTGTTGTAATTCCTTGAAAATCAGTTTAGCAACTGATTACAGGTAATGTACTGGTATATCATTAACAGCAAAATAAACTCAATTTTGTTAAATGTACAAGTGTAACATTACATTAAAAACAACAGACCACAGTACCTGTTTATCGAAACACATCACATTTTTGGACTTCAAAGCATTTTATACATTATCTTCGTTTATTAACATTTGGTTTTGTTTTTGTTACAGGAAATTACTAACTTACAGCAAATAACTTATTTGATTGTAAAGCCTTTTTCAATAGCAATTGAAAGTGCGCCTCCTGTTTTACATTTCAAACTGATGTATTTGTACACCGATTATTACCGAAAGTATTTGACCAGACCTTTGAGTATTACAAAATAAATTTGATGAACGAACGATTTCCTATGCAGCACTGAGAAGCAACAAACATTATTTCTATGTTTGGTTCCACATGTATGTGTGAAAGGTGTTTTTCTGTTTTGCCTTGTACAAAAGTTAGATTGCGTGCAAGTACTACAATAAATTCTCTTAGAGTTGCTGTTGCCTAACTTGTTCCAAGTCTCGGTAGCACAATTACAAATAAAAAAGGTGAAAATAGATGAGAAAATTTTCTGCTAAAACCAAACTTAAAGTTATTATCATTATTATTATTTAAATCTCTTCTGCACCAGTAATCTTGCCCACCAAACTAAGCTCTGCACCCGCTACACGTAAACATTTGACAATGATGAAGAAAACAGATAGGAAGTTTTAGGGAAAGTCGAAACATGCAGAGCTTGCGATTGAAGTGTAAGGAAAGAGAGAAAGTGCTATTGCACCAAGTCAAGGAGTGCAGATTTTCACCGTCGTCACCATAGCAAAGAAGCCTTCTGCACGTCACCATAGCAAAGAAGCCTTCTGCACTCTACACTACGTGATGCGTTGGTGCGTATACTGTCAGAGGCCCTGCTCTGTAGCCTTCTCCAAAGCCACATTTACAGCACTTTCTGTATATTATGAGTAGTATCTAGCCTTCACAGTCATGCATAAACAGACTGAAGATGAATTTCATGACAATTCTTTTCCTATATAAAAAATTTTATTCAGTAATAGTCCCCCCCCCCCAGTGAAAGCACATTTTGCTGTTGCAATTCTTGCTCAGATTTCCATTTACTATCTATTGCCTTCTATAACTGACGTACTTCAATGACAAAAGTATCAAATTTTTCTATTTTATTTTTTTTCAGCATTGTTCTCATTTTTTATTACTGCCGTGTTTAAATATTAATTTTGAGTTTGAGCCTTCCAGAATTGTTGCAAATTTATGATTAATATATTCTGTATTTTTTTTTTTTTCACTATCAACTGTCAGGGTATCCGCAAACTGTAAGGGGTGAATTGAAATTCTGTTAACAGTAACTCCAACTGTTCTTGTTTTGAAGGTGGCTGTAGATATTTCAGTTGGGAAAACGACTGTTTTAGTGGAATGTAACTCTTTCTCCATCTCCACCCCAACCCCGAAAAATTTAAAATGTGTACTATTCATGTTATGGTGTGTGGCAGAGGATGTTTTTTTGTATCACTATCATCATGGTCATTCTGCCCTCTGCCCCTTCATAACATACTTTATGTTTCTTCTTGTGGTGACCACCACCAGTTGGGAAAACGACTGTTTTAGTGGAATGTAACTCTTTCTCCATCTCCACCCCAACCCCGAAAAATTTAAAATGTGTACTATTCATGTTATGGTGTGTGGCAGAGGATGTTTTTTTGTATCACTATCATCATGGTCATTCTGCCCTCTGCCCCTTCATAACATACTTTATGTTTCTTTTTGTGGTGACCACCACCACCCCCTCCCCCCCCCCCCCCCAACCTCTACTGACTGTTGCAGGGATCATGATAATTTGTACTGTGCATTTCAATATCACAGCTGTAAGACAACTCACAATGAAAGTAACTAATATGATGTTACCTGACCCAATACTCAATTACTGACAACAACTTTAGTTCAAACGAAGTAGAAAACAGATGTGTGTTGTTTCTGGGACCTTACATCATGGCTGTGTGCATTGTCAACCACAACATCTGTATATGGGCAGGGCACATTATTTATTTATATTTTCTAATACAGGCCTACTTCCTCCCTCATGAACCCTCAGATTCCACAAAGGTGGGGAAGCTCACGTGCTCAACGATATAGACAGCAGTACCTTTGACGCAACCACGACAGAGGGGTATCTGCAGATGATTCACTGATCCAACCTCATAACATTAGAGACAATATGGCTTTGATGAGTTGGTTCTGTGAATGATTGAAAGTAAGAAGAAACTGCAGCCATTATTTTTACTGCTTGCATTCTCTTGGGTAAGATATTCTGCATGTAAAAAAGAACTGTCAGATCTTCGGGAAAGGACAACTCAGAACTGGCATTCTACAGGTTGGATTGACATGTTAGATACCTTAACTGGATAGTTAGCTCAGAGAAGTTAAAAAGGGAAATGGGTAGACAAACTAGGAACTAGTGAAGCACGATGGAGCAAAGAACAGAATTTCCAATCAGGTGAGTACAAGGTTACAACTACAAAATCAATGGGGATACTGCAGGAGTAGATCGATTAATGAATAAGAAAATAAATTTACCGGTAAGCTACTATGAACAGCAAAGCAAATGCATTACCATGACCAAGATACACACGAAGCCACCACCTACGATGGTAGTACTAGCTCCACAGATGATGAAGAAGATGAGATAGAAAGACTGTATAATGGGAGAAAAAAATTAGGCCTATTCAGATAGTTAAGGGACATGAAATGAAAGTTTAATTATGATGAGGGATTGGTGTTCAACAGCAGGAAGAGAAAGAGTAGGAAAAACAGTGGAACACAGACTGAGGGGGGTGGGGGGGGGAGAGGTATGATACAGACAGCCATCTGATAGAACTCCGCAGGGGCCTAATTCAATCATTGCTAACACTTAGTTTAAGAATCACATAAAAAGGTTGTAAATGTGGAAGAGAACTGGAGACACTGAAAGGTTTCTTAAAAGACAAAGATTTAAGAACCAGATTTTAACAGCAAAACATTTATGGGGGCTCATAGGGACTACAACCATAACTTATTGATAATGGACTGCAGGTTAAAATTATTTAAGAAATTGCAGAAATGTACAAAATCAAGGATACAGAACATGGATAAATTGAGAGAAGTGGAGATTAATGAGAATTTCAGAGGGAACATTAAGCAGTGATTGACTGTAACGAACAAAAGCGGAACAATAGCACACAAACTCGTAGCTTTGAAAGGTGAAATAGTGAACATATCAGAGGCTCAAATAAGTAGAGAGAGAATATCCAGTATGAAATCTTGGTTAAGAATAAATTTATTGAATTTAACTGAAAAGTAGAAAACATAAAAATGCCGCAAATGAAGCAGGTGAAAGAGGATGCAATCATCTAAAAAATGAGCTTGAAAGAACATGCAAAATGGATAGAGGACAAATGCAAAGCTGTTGCATGCATGACTATGGGAAAGATAGACACTGCCTACAGGAAAATTAAATTGACCATTGGAGGATACAGGAGCAAGTGTATGAACAAGAGCCCAGACAACAAACTAGTACTAAGTAAGGGAAATGAACAAGGAAAATGAAATTTAAGGCAAAATTACAGAAAAGGAAGAGAAAGTAAATGAAGATATGATGGGAGATATGATTATGTGAGAAGAATCTGACAGAGTATTGTACAACCTAAGCTGAAATACGGCCCCTGAAGTAGACGACAATCCATCAGAATTATTGAGTTCTGTGGGAAAGCCAGCCATGACAAAACTATTCCATCTGATGAGTAGGACATATGAGACAGACAAAATATCCCCAAACTTCAAATTTCCTATTTCAATGAAGGTAGGTACCAGCAGATGTGAATACTATTGAACTATCAGTTCAGTAAGTCATCATTTCAAAAAACTGATATGAAGGCTGGAAAAACTGGTAAAAGTTGAGCTCGGGGAAGATTACTTTGAGTTCTGACGAAATGTAGAACACACAAGGTAACACTAACCCTAAAACCTATCCCAGAAGCTTGACTGAAGAAAGGCAAACCTATGTTACAACATTCGTAAATCTGCTGAAAGCTTTTGACCATGGTAATTTGAACATACACTTTGAAATTCTGAATAAAATAAGGATAAAATACAGAGAGTGAAAATTTATTTATTTCATGAACAGAAACCAGATTGCAAAATTTGTAAGACACAATGGACATTAGAGGGAAGCAGGGGTTGAGAAGGGAATGAGAGAGTTGCAGCCTATCCC
Source organism: Schistocerca serialis cubense (assembly GCF_023864345.2). Classification (NCBI taxonomy): domain Eukaryota; kingdom Metazoa; phylum Arthropoda; class Insecta; order Orthoptera; family Acrididae; genus Schistocerca; species Schistocerca serialis. The sequence goes on from NC_064638.1 coordinate 371,820,754, forward strand.
CAATTTTATTCAACCTGTACATCGGGCAAGTAGTACAGGAAACTAATGAGAAATCTGAGAAGGGGACTAAAATTTAGGGAGAAGAAATAAAAGCTCTGTGATTTGCCATGACACTGAAAGTGACTCAGAGGAGCAGCTGAATGGAATGGATACATGCAGCTGAATAGAATGGACACAGTCTTGAAAAGCAATAATAATGACCATCAACAAAAATGGAAATGAGCGTTTGGCGTCATTGGCCGGGAGGCCCCTTACGGGGCAGGTCTGGCCGTCTTGGTGCAGGTCTTATTACATTTGACACCATATAGGGCAACCTGCGCGCCGGATGGGGATGAAATAATGATGAAGACAACACAACACGCAGTCCCTGAGCGGAGAAAATCCCCAACCCAGCAGGGAATCGAACCCGGGCCCTGTCACACTGACCACTCAGCTATTGGGGCAGACATAAATAAAACAATGGCAATAGAAAGTAATCAAGTTATCAGGCAATGCTGAGAGAATCAGGTTTTAGGCTAGACAGCAGTTTGAGGAACACTTGCCAGTCGATGCACAGCAAGGGAAATCAGACAGAGGTCAGAGTAAAGACACTGCCACTGCAAAAATTTTATCAGTAAACTGTCAAAGTATTCATAATAAAGTTCCTGAACATACTGCCCTCCAGGAAAGTTCTCATGCTCAAATTATTCTTGGGACCGAGAGCTGGCTGAAACCTGAAGTGGAAAGCTCTGAGATATTTAGCAAATTGTGGAACTTATACCAGAAAGACAGATTGGAAGCCATAGGACGGGATTGTTCATGGCAGTTGACAAAAATATTGTATCTACTTGAGGTCGAAGTGTACTGTGACAGTGAAATTACATGGTTACTTATAACAGGTCTAGGTGAAACCAAGTTTATTGTTGGGTGTTTTTACTGGCTACCAGACCCAGCTGTGAAAGTTATATAGTCATTCATAAAAATCTGTGGTCAGTAGTGCAAAAACACCCAGATCGTGCAATACTAGTTGGAGGAGAAGACTGGGATGCCTACGGGTTCTTTGTGGGAAGTACAGACAAACAGTCAAGTGAGATACTTTTGAACATGTTTTCTGAAAAAATGTCTTGAGCAGCCAGCTCAGCAGCCCACAAACAATGGAAATTTCTTAAATCCTGTAGCTGCAAATAGGCCGGACCTTGTTGACAATGTCTGTACTGAAACAGGGATCAGTGATCATGATGTTATTGTGGCAACAAATGTTATGGAATTTAATACATCACCAAAGCGTGCGGCAGTAATGAGTGGATGGGCAAATGTCTATATGGTACTTTACATATGTAGAATTGTGGACAGTTGGGAGTGTGAATCTCACGGGAAGCGTGCAAGGGATAAGTCCCTGCAGTCGTGCTATTCATCTGTGTTCTCGGTGGCTCAGATGGATAGAGCGTCTGCCATGTAAGCAGGAGATCCCGGGTTCGAGTCCCGGTCGGGGCACACATTTTCAGCTGTCCACATCGAGGTATATCAACAACACCTGTCGGCAGCTGAGGGTTTCAGTTAGTTAGTCATCATTTATTCCAGGGAAAAGCTGCACGGTCATCAGCAGTATCTGTTCTTTCAAGAACAGTTACTGTCTTCATATATACAGTTAAAAGGCTACCCAGCCATTGACCTCCGTCTGTGCGAATGCGCACAGGTTGCCCAAACTCTTACGGGGAATCGGAGCAAGTAATGAGTGGATGGGCAAATGTCTATAAGGTACTTTACATATGTAGAATTGTGGACAGTTGGGAGTGTGTGTCTCACGGGAAGCGTGCAAGGGATCGTCCCTGCAGTCGCGCTATCTATCTGTGTCCTCGGTGGCTCAGATGGATATAGCGTCTGCCATGTAAGCAGGAGATCCCGGGTTCGAGTCCCGGTTGGGGCACACATTTTCAGCTGTCCACATCGAGGTATATCAACAACACATGTCGGCAGCTGAGGGTTTCAGTTAGTTAGTCATCATTTAATAAATCAGTCAAGAAGACTAGGAGAGTGTTTCTGCTAGAAAGAGCAGATAAGCAGTTGTTAGCATATCATTTAGACAGTATAAATTCAAATCACTTAAGTTCCAGTAAAATGGGAATTATGGACAAAGTTCACACAGACTGCAAATTGTGGTCTGGGGAGTTACGCGCCTAGCAAATGGATGTTGTTGTCATTGTGGTCTTCAGTCCTGAGACTGGTTTGATGCAGCTCTCCACGCTACTCTATCCTGTGCAAGCTTCTTCATCTCCCAGTACCTACTGCAACCTACATCCTTCTGAATCTGCTTAGTGTATTCATCTCTTTGTCTCCCTCTACGATTTTTACCCACGACGCTGCCCTCCAATGCTAAATTTGTGATCCCTTGATGCCTCAAAACATGTCCTACCAACCGATCCCTTCTTCTAGTCAAGTTGTGCCACAAACTTCTCTTCTCCCCAATCCTATTCAATATCTCCTCATTAGTTACGTGATCTACCCACCTTACCTTCTGCATTGTTCTGTAGCACCACATTTCAAAAGCTTCTATTCTCTTCTTGTCCATACTAGTTATCGTCCATATTTCACTTCCATACATGGCTACACTCCATACAAATACTTTCAGAAACGACTTCCTGACACTTAAATCTATACTCTATGTTAACAAATTTCTCTTCTTCAGAAACGATTTCCTTGCCATTGCCAGTCTACATTTTATATCCTCTCTACTACGACCATCATCAGTTATTTTACTCCCTAAATAGCAAAACTCCTTTACTACTTTCAGTGTCTCATTTCCTAATCTAATTCCCTCAGCATCACCGGATTTAATTTGACTACATTCCATTATCCTCGTTTTGCTTTTGTTGATGTTCATCTTATATCCTACTTTCAAGACACTGTTCATTCCGTTCAGCTGCTCTTCCAAGTCCTTTGCTGTCTCTGACAGAATTACAATGTCATCGGCGAACCTCAAAGTTTTTACTTCTTCTCCATGAATTTTAATACCTACTCCAAATTTTTCTTTTGTTTCCTTTACTGCTTGCTCAATATACAGATTGAATAACATCGGGGAGAGGCTACAACCCTGTCTCACTCCCTTCCCAACCACTGCTTCCCTTTCATGCCCCTCGACTCTTATAACTGCCATCTGGTTTCTGTACAAATTGTAAATAGCTTTTCGCTCCCTGTATTTTACCCCTGCCACCTTTAGAATGTGAAAGAGAGTATTCCAGTCAGCAAATGGATATAGGATGGAAAGGACCAATAATGGTTTCATAACGAAATTCGGAAGATGTGAGGAAGCAGAGCTGTTGCACTCTCGGTTCAAAAGAGAACACACAAGTAACGACAAGCAAAGGTTCGTAGAGATTCATGCATCTGTTAAAAGATATAGGCCTATACTCGAAGCATATAACTACTGCTGTCATACCTTAGCAAAAGATCTGGCAGAGAACCCGAGGAAATTCTAGTCCTATGTAAAATTGCTACGTAGGTCTAAGGTTTCCATTCAGTCCCTTGTTGACCAGTCTGGTGTTGCAGTTGAAGACGACAAATCGAAAGCTAAAGTTTTAAATTTCACATTCAAGGAATTGTTCACACAGGAGAATCTTGCAAAAATACTGTCATTTGATCTTCGGACAAGCTACCACATAGTAATAAGCATCCCTGGCATAGAGAAACAACTGAAAGATTTGAAAGCAAAAAAATCATCAGGTCTGCACGGAAACCCAACTCAATTTTACGAAGAGTACTCTGCAGCATTGGCTCTTACATATCCTGCGTTTATCACGAATATCTCACCCAGCACAATGCCCTGGGTGATTGGAAAAAAGCACAGGTGATTCCAGTATATAAGAAGGATAAATGAACAGACCTCCAAAATTACAGACCAATATCCCTAACTTAGGTTTGCTGCAGAATACTTGAACATATTCTCAGTTCGAATGTAATAAAACTTTCTTCAGACTGAGAAGCTTATGTCCATGAATCAGCACGGCTTTAGAAAGCATCACTAGTGTGGTACACAGCTCACCTGTTTATCACACGATATACTGTGAACCATGGATGAAGGTCAACAGGCAGATTCCGGGATTACACAAGAGTCCGATTCCACCCATCTGCTTTGACGCATGACGTCACCAGTATGGCGGAAATGATCAATCTCATCATCTCCAATATGGCGCCTATGACATCATTACATAAACACGACAACAAACACTAAAATACGTACAAAACCAACACCTCTCCCTCCAAACTAATGGGAACAGCACATGAATTTGGGGGTTTTTGGGTGGGAGCAAACTAAATATAAACACACACACACACACACACACACACACACACACACACACACACACACACCACAATCCCAAACCACGCAAAACGATGACATCAAAACACCACAAAATTCCCAAATTGTGCTTCACTTACAATATCAAAAGGAATTGATCACTTCCCTTCACCTACATAGCTCAACCGCAATTGTCGATACCACAAAATTAAAAGCAACTACCACAAAACCGATGCCTAAAACAGCAAAAATTGGAATCTGACACTTCCATTGACCAGTATAGTTCAACAGCAGCTCACGATTCCAAAACACAGCTATAGCGACACATTGGAATCCGACACTTCCCTTGACCTATATAGGTCAACAGCAGCTCACGATACCAAAAAACATATCTACAATGACACATTGGAATTGGTCACTTCCCATGATCTATATAGCTTAAATACAACTCATGACACCAAAAAAATCGAAATCGAGTACTTCCCCTACGATACATAAATCAACCACAAGTGCCGATACCGAAACATCAACCACCAACACATGCAGTAAATAACACTGACTCAACAATAATCCACGCCAATCTATCTCTTCTCCCCCCCCCCCCCCCCCCACACACACACAAAACCCAACGCGCATATTCTGCTTGCATACGCTGCATTTCACTATCTCCACCACAAGCCCAAAAAGTTGCAGAAACTTAATGACAGACAACATGTCGTCCCCCATTTCAGCCTGCAGACGTGCACTATTAAACTTAGAAGTCATATCCATACCTAACACGAGAAGCCAAAAACTGTATTAAATGACTTGCCGTGCGACAAACAGCATACCAATAACACCAAACGACACCGCAATAACACAAACACAACGAAAACTTAATTCTTAACTCACTGAAACTAATTTCAGTTCTTCTATAACAGTCACGACCGATAAATGCACACTTCAACCCCCAACACCCAAATGAACCCAATACACCACATAACATGCGGACCCTACACACACAACCAGAGGACACCTCCAACCGCAACAAGACGACATCTACAAACACAACATACTCGTAATCTAAACTCGGTGCTGACATGACGTCACACACCACAACACCCGTACGTCACGGGTCAAACCCGATGGGTAGGATCAGACGCCTCCACTGACCCCAGATTCCATATGTCTAGATTCCTGGAAAGTGACACAGTGCCATACTGCACGTATGAGCTACGGAATACGTTCAGAGATATGCGAGTGGCTAGAAGACCTCTTAAATAATAGAACCCAGTACGTTGTCCTCAATTGCGAATGTTCATCAGAGACAATAGTATCATCAAGAGAACCCCAGGGAACTGTGATAGGACCTCTGTTGTTCTCTATAAGCATAAACAATTTGGTGATGGTGGCAGCAACCTGTTGTTGTTTGCTGATGATGATGTGGTATACCGTAAGGTGTTGAAGTTGAGTGACTGTAGGAAGATAAAAGACAACTTAGACAAAATTTCTAGTTGGTGTGATGAACCACAGCAAGCTCTAAATGTAGAAATATGGAAGTTAATTAGGATGAGCAGAAAAAACAAACCTGTAATTCACACTTACATTATTACTAGTGTCCTGTTTGACATAGTCAGGTCATTTAAATATATGGGCATAACATTGCAAAGTGATATGGAATGGAATGTGGTAGTATAGGTGAATGGTCAACTTTGGTTTATTGGGAGAATTTTAGGAAAGGGTGTTTCCTCCATAAAGGAGACCACTGGTGCAACCTATTCCTCAATACTTCGAGTGTTTGGGATTCGTACCAGGTTTCATTGAAGGAAGTCATTGAAGCAATTCAGAGGCGGGCTGCTAGATTTGTTCCTGATAGGTTCAAACAACATGTGTTATGGAGATTCTTCAGGGCTTCAAATGGGAATACACAGAGGGAAGACGACTTTCTTTTCGATAAACACTAATCATAAAATTTAGAGAACCAGTACTTGCAGCTGACTGCCGAATGATTCTACTGTTGCCAACATACATTATGCTTAACGGTCACGAAGATAAGATTCAAGAAATTAGGACTCATATGGAGGGATAGATGCAGCCGTTTTTCCCTCTATTTGCGACAGGAACAGGGAAGGAAATGACTAGCAGTGGTACAGAGTACCATGCACCGTATGGTGGCTTGCAGAGTATCTATGTAATGTAGAAATAGACTGATGTTGGCCATAGTCGAGAGTACATAAAATTGAGACTGGCAATAACTAGAAAACGGTTTCGAAAAAACATGTATTTGTTATCTAACATATATTTATGTATTAGGAAGTCCTTCCTGAAGGGATCTGTCAGAGTGCAGCACTGTATGGAGTTAGTAGTTATGCAGAGATGAAGAGACCAGCAGGGATAACTGCAGCGACCTGGTTTTTATACTTATGGCCACCACTATCAACACATAAAACATTGTCTACAATGTGGGTTAAAGGAAAAATACAGTGCATTAAATCCTGATTATGCAACCTGGTCATCCGGGTTGAGTGGTGGGGCAGCTAACTAGTAACCATCATAAAAATTACTGACTTTCAGCCCTCGAATTTGTCTCAAAAGACCAGAAGCTAATCAAAATATGATGATAAATACACAAGTGGCGACGCAATTAACTGGAGAAGTAACCACTGGCGCTAAAAGGTTCACAGTTTCTTTCAATAGAAATTGAAAGGAATGGAAGATAAATGATATCTTATTGCAGTCAACTACAAATTCACAGTTGCGAGCAAACGGTGGAGACTAGCTTTCAATCTCTTTGAAGTATCAAACGACTTTAGAAATTAGATTAACAGCTTATGATATATACCAGTACAGAAAATGTAGCATACTCGAATATGGCTTCTTTTTGTTGGACTTCATAATTTCGCTGAACTACTTCACTAATACAAAGTCTGTCGATACCTTACAGGTATAATTTCCCAATTAGAGAATATCTGGAAAGTCAATCTCGCTAGTAAAGTATTTACACATCACTTGGTTTACGAGACACTTTGATGGTTGTCATTCGAAAATGAAAGACGCATAAGCAACTACAAACCACATTCAAATACATGTTAGGCACACATATCGGCCACTTGCAGATTGCAGACACCTTGCCATACAAACAGCTTCATATCTACACAATGTAAATCCACAGTTGCTGCAACGCTATCTGAAAGGACAATACAATTTTTTACACTGTGAAAAACATCTCATTGCATTGTCACGCAGTCTTGAAAGCTTAAGATGCAATCCGTTTTAGCTTTACATTACATAGCAGACAGCAAAATATAAATAGATTTACGCAAAAATCTTGGGTTCTACACCAGTCTCTTATCTCATCAAGTAATAATTAAAAATCTAGGGGCTATTTCACACGTTACGAACCATTGTTAGAAAACCTAGGTCTGGCGAAGCCCTTTGGACTTGCATTCTTTGAAGACGTTGCTTTCTTCTTCACATATTTCGCTCTCATTTCGGAAATCGCCTCTTCTGCTGCACTGTCACTTTCTGGCTCAAAATTTTTCACTTTAATATTTGTTTGCGGCCGAAAAGCGCCAGATTTCTTCTTTTTGGTCTTCAAATTGGATTTCTTGACAGTGGATAACCGTTTCGTTATTGGTTTGCCTTTCGATTTTATGTTCATTTTTTATACTGTCACATACACTACTAAAACGCAAACTTAACCTCAATTACCGCGTGGACACGGACACAAAACATAACAACAAACAACACGCTCCTTATCACAGAGCATAAGCACTAAGCAGTGCAGCCAAGTCATACCAAGGAGATAAGAAAATAACTTCCTTCAGTGATACAAAATATATGTCCCTTTCCCTTTCATAATCACATATTTGGACTGATGTATGAAAAATATCAGAAACGATAAAAAAATAACAAGGAAAGAGGAGTACGTCAGAATTAAACTTATTTATGTTGGAATTGTGTGAACAATGTATTTCGTGTGAGACAGCGGCTAACTGCATCATGTGAAATATAATAGGCCTCTCTGGTGCTATTGTAAGCTCCGAATTTTGTGGGTGTAATAATTTTCCTTGGTTTTTGTGTTCGATGTAATTTACCTGGAAGTGCAAATATAGTTACTGGCACTAGATGTCTTTTATTCACTATTACTTATTCAACTGTGTCGACTCTAATAGGTTATGGGACCAGCGATGCATTTGGAATAAGGGTCCAAGTAGTACACTTGCGTCAAGTATGAGTTATCCTTACAAGACTAACGCAACCCTTTTGTATTATTCTTCGGTATTATTCTTTACGTCAAGAAAGATCAAGTTACCGTTAAATTGAGCGCTGCCCAAATTCCGCAGATTGAAAGACTTATGCGTCGAGAAAACTATGCATCGAGAAAATTTGCAGTAGAAGCGTATTTACATTTGGACGACCTATGGGATGTGGTGGATGGACAATGAAATCCACAGATCAGAATTATTCAAGTAAGGATAGGAAAGCAAAATCACGTTGAAAAAGATGCAACAGCAAAATAAGCCTGGGACCAATTACGAAGTGCATTTCAGGATGGAGGTCGTACAAGGAAAGTAGGATTATTATGTGAGCTAATTACCACTCAGCTGGACAAATGCAAGAGTGTAGACGGATACGTAAACAAAATAATAGCCACGTCGAACCGACTGAGAAACATTGGGTTTGAGATCGCTGACGAATGGATAGGGACACCACTGTTGGCAGGACTGCCTGAAAGGTATCCGCCTATGATTATGGGGCTGGGAAGATCAGGTATACTGATCATGGGCGACAGTGTTAAAGTGAAGATCCTACAAGATGTAGAGTACTTCAAGCAGTCACATATTGAAGAAGGAGGCTGCATCTGCTCTTTATTCAAAAACAAAAAGAAGAATTCCGTGAGGTGCTATAGATGTCAAAGAAAGGGACATATTGCATCTTGGTGCAGACAAAAAATAAACCGACGGTCAGACATGCAGCAAAAGGGGTATGTTGTTGATAGCACAGAGAGAGGGACCAATAATAAAGGTAGGGCACTCTCCTGTTTTTACTATTTTGGAGATGTGGATAATAGCCAACTGGAATGGATTTTAGACTCAGGTGCATCTGTGCATATTGTTAGAGACAAATCTCTTCTTTATGAAGTTAAAGATAAGACTCATATGGGAATATTTACTGTTGGCAGCAATCTCCAATGTCATTTGGTTGGGAAACTAGATCTATATTTAAGTGTAAAAGGGGAATCTGATATGGTTATAACACATGATGTTCATTATGTAAAAAACGTTGCGAGTAGCTTACTGACTGTGGGGGAAATTCTCAAGAAGGGAAATACAGTCGCTTTTGACATGCATGGAGCAAGAGTAATCAACAAAGATGGTGAAATTATAGCTACAGCAAGTAACGAAAGGGGTACTTTTAGTTGGATACCACCGACAGTAAATATAGAAATGTTAGTCGTTTAGTATACTCAACGGAAGGTTTTTTTATGCCATCACAGACTTGCACACCTAAATAAAGAGTATGTCTTTAATAAGGGATACGGTAAAGGGAATACATAATTACAGTGTATCCAAGGACCCTTGTAAGATATGCATAAAGGAAATCAAGCAAGGCTACCTTTTACGACTAGTAAATGTAAATCTACAGAGGTCTAATAGTTAATACATACAGATGTATGTGGCCCGATGAAGAGCAAATCCTTAGATGGGAGTTATTATTTTCGAAAGTTTATTGATGAATATTCACGATATACTCACGATTATTTTCTTAGTTCCAAAGACCAAGTGAGTGACACTTTTGAGAAATATCTAACATGGTCGAAAAGTAGATGGGAAAGATGATTATGATCATCAGGTCTGATAACGAGAAAGAATATACTAACCAGGCATTGGAAACACGTCTGGCAAAAATGGGAATCAGGCATCAAACTACCATAAGGTACAGCCCATCTCAAAATGGGGTTGCCAAGAGGGCTAATAGGACCATTGCTGAAAAAGCAAGGAGCATGATAACTGATGCTGGATTATCAAAAGATTTTTAGGCAGAGGAGGTATCAACATCCGGGATACCCTACAAAAGCATTATGGAATAGAACGACCTACGAGATATTGGTAAGAAGGAAACCTGACATAAACAAAAGAAGGATTTTTGGGTGTGATGCAATGGCGCACACTCCAAAACAGCTGAGAGGAAAATGGAAATTAAAAGCTAAAAAGTATATTTTTGTAGGCTATTGTGAGAATTCAAAGGGCTACCGACTAATGGATCCATTGGATAAAAGGATAATTACAGGCAGAGATGTAGTATTCTTTGAAAATAGAAAGGACTCCGAAGAGGGCAAGACTACTAAGATAACTGCACCTAGTTCCATGAGTAAAACCTTATGTGAAGAAAGAGAAAGTGAAGAACAGGAAGAGGACAGTCAAAGGTAATTGGAGACTATTTATGATGACAATGACTTTGAGGACAAACAAAATGAAGAGAACAATAAAAGACGTTCTTCTCACGTACCAAAATCGAAAGAATATCCGGATTTTCAGATGTATGCAGCCCAGTCTTTTAAAGATGAGTCAGCAACAGCAGAAGAAGCAATGAGCGGCCTAAACTCTCAAGAGTGGAAAGAAGCGATGGATAGGGAATTGGAATTTTTTTTCTCAGAACGAAACCTTTGAATGGGTAAATATGCCAGCAGATAAGAAACCATTATAGGCAAGACAGGTATTCACTTTGAAAAGCCCCCAAAATTCATCACCAAGGTATAAAGCACGACTTGTAATAAAAGGATATTCGCAAAAACAAGGGGTAGATTACAAAGAAACTTTTTCACCTGTAGTCAAGTATGCATCATTGAAATATCTTTTAGCCTTAGCAGCAAAACAAAATTTAACAATTCATGATATGGATGTAAAAACAGGATATTGAAATGGGAAATTGGAGGAGGAGACATATGTCATTTCACCAAGAGAAGTCATGAAAACGAGATCAGAAAGTGAAAAGATTTGGCGTTTGCGAAAAAGTATTTATGGACCTAAACAGAGTGGACATTGCTGGAATCGATGTCTACATAAAACTCTAATAAATATGAATATGAAGCAATCTAAGAAAGATCCCAGTATATACTATAAAAGAGGAAGAGAAGGGACAATAATAATGGCAATATGGGTGGACGACTTCTTTATTTTGACTGAAAACAAAAGCCAAATGAGAATTTTTGAGAAACAGCTGCAAACCAAGTTTAAGGTGCTTGATTTGGGAGAAGTTAAACGTTATTTAGATACGCAGATCACTAAGGATCAAGAGAGATAAGAATCGAGCATAAATCAATCATCATATACAGAAAAACTCTTAAAGAAATTTGGCATGAGTGAGTGAAGTTAAATATAAATGAAGCAGATGTGGAATGTGATAAGAACATTCCAAATTTAGAAGCAGTAGGGAGTTTGTAGTATTTGTCTCAAACGTCACGATCTGACATTGCTTTTGCCGCCAATGCAGTGAGCAGGTATTGCAGAGATCCAAAGGAAAACCACTGGAAAACTGTGATAAGTATATTCTTTTATTTAGGAGGAAATTCAAACCACAAATTGAGATAGCATAGAGAAGGTAAAGCAAGACTAGAAAGCTATAGCGATGCAGACTGGGAGGAGTGAATTGGGAGGTAGGCACTACTGGCTGCTCCTTTAAATTAATGTCAGCCCTCATTTCATGGTCCTGTCAAAAGCATAAACTGTTGCATTGAGTACCATAGAGGCTGAGTTTATGGCGCCATCTTATACCACACAGGAAACATTGTGGCTAAGAACATTAATATGTGACATAAAACCCATATTAACTGTGGAACCTATAACAATCTTATGTGACAGTAATGGAGTAACCTAGCTAAAAATGATGTCACTATTGCTAGGACAAAACATAATGTTATGAGGCACCATTTTATCCAGAACCACACAGAGTGACAGAACATCACCATGCCCACCTGTACATAGAAGACATGTTGGCTGGCCTGACAAAACTCTTGGACAAAGAGAAATTGTGGGGCTATTTGGTTTATCTTGTGAAGGCAAACCACAAAATATATATTCAAAGAGGGGTGTTGGAATTGTCTGAACAATGCATTTCGTGTGAGACAGCGGCAAAGTGCATCATGCGAAATATATGAGTAATAGACCTCTCTGGTGTTATCGTACGCCCTGAACATTATGTGTGTAATATAATGTTCCTTGGTTGTTGTGTTCGATGTACTTTACCTGGAAGTGCAAATATAGTTACTGGCACTATATGTCTATAACTCACTATTACTTATTTGACTGTGTTAACTATAATAATTTACATACAGCTTCCTCAAATAAATAAACTAGATGTATATTTCTGCTTCATATTCTAAGAAAGGATTAAATAAAGATTTTGGCTAACTATAGAGAGAAACGACCTGAGGCCCTTCTGCGCTTTGGGGATAATTATTGTTAGTCAGCATCAGCAACACTTTGCTAAATATTATCACAATTAACCATTATAATTTTCATTAAGCCACCAACATATTAAACACCTTTAACTTAATTCCAGTACTGGTCATAGTCCAACACAACATTCGCAACACTTCGCCTCGATTTTGTTATATTCTGCACCAGCAAAGCGCCAGTAAGTAAGCAAAACTGGCGAGTTCGGTGCGATCGTGAAAGCAAATTCTGGTTGTTTATTTTTGTTTGTACAACGGTTTGTACAAACGGAAACGTCTGTGGCGCAATAAATGGCAGCAGCAACAACAAGCAGAAGGCACCACATTGTCTTTCTTTAGGTTTCCTAAGGATGCTGGGAGGTACGCTATGTGATCAAAAGTATCTGGACACCCCCCAAAATACGCGTTTTTCATATTAGATGCTTTTTGCAGCCACCTACTGCCAGGTACTCCATATCAGCAACCTCAGTAATCATTAGACATCGTGAGAGAGCAGAATGGGGCGCTCCACGGAACTCACGAACCTCGGACGTGCTCAGGTGATTGCGTGTCACTTGTGTCATAAGTTAGTACGTGACATTTCCACACTCCTAAACGCCGCTAGGTCCACTGTTTATGATTTGATAGTGAAGTGGAAATGTGAAGGGACACTTACAGCACAAAAGGGTACAAGCTGACCTCGTCTGTTGACTGGCAGAGACTGCCGACAGCTGAAGAGGTTCCTAATGTGTAAAAGGCAGACATCTATCCAGACCATCACACAGGAATTCCAAACTGCATCAGGATCCACTGCAAGTACTACCACAGGTGAGAAAACTTGGATTTCATAGTGCAGCGGCTACTCATAAGCTACACATCACGCCAGTAAATGACAAACGATGCCTCGCTTGGTGTAAGGAGCATAAACATTGGACAATTGAACAGTGGAAAAACGTTGTGTGGAGTGACGAATCGCGGTACACAATGTGGTGATCCGATGGCAGGGTGTGGGCATGGCGAATACCCAGTGAACGTCATCTGCCAGCGTGTGTAGCGCCAAAAGTAAAAGTCAGAGACGGTGGTGTAATGGTGTGGTCATGTTTTTCATTGATGGGGCTGGCACCCCTTGTTGTTTTGTGTGTCACTATCACAGCACAGGCCTACATTGATATTTTTAAGCACCTACTTGCTTTCTCCACTGTTGAAGAGCAATTCAGGGATGGTGATTGCATCTTTCAACACCATTGAGCACCTGTTCATAATGCATAGCCTGTGGCGGAGTGGCTACATGACAACAACATTCCTGTAATGGACTGGCCTGCACAGAGTCTTGAACTGAATCCTATAGATCACCTTTGGGGTATTTTGGAACGCTGACTTAGTGCCAGGCCTCACCGACCGACATCGATACCTCTCCTCAGTGCAGCACTCCTTGAAGAATGGGCTGCCATTCCCCAAGAAACCTCCCAGCACCTGATTGAAAATATGCCTGCGAAAGTGGAAGCTGTCACCAAGGCTAAGGGTGGGCCAACACAATATTGAATTGCAGCATTACCGAATGAGGGCGCCACGAATTTGTAAGTCATTTTCAGCCAGGTGTCCGGATCATTTGATTACATAGTGTATATATATACACATGATTACATAGTGTACATATATCTCAGGATTCGCTTGCAAACTACATGTGTGTATTAATGACTAATGTTTCATTTTAGTAGCATACAGTGACTAGTGAATAGCAGATGAGAATAACTAATGAAAAAAGACCTTATTTACCTTTATAATGATGTTAAGTTTTGTTTGCTGCATTTCGAATCAAACCAGTTCATGAATGCAGACACTAATAAATTCGTGTGGAATACAGTACCCACAATGTTCGACGTCCCGCATAAGCCACCTCAGCTGACAATGAAGAGCAAACTGCCACAAAGGTTTGGCAATTAGTATAAAGCCATAAAACAGTCCCACGCATAGAAACAACCACTTCAGCCCTCCATAGATCAGAGTCAGATACATCTGAATCATCAACTCAGACCTGTGTTTGGATTAAGAGCAGTTATTCATCTCTTGCAAAAGCGCGTGAAGCATCAGAATGTGCAGATCGCTAGACTTCGTGCATAACTATTATGGGACCACGATAGTGCCTATGATTTTAAGTACAGACAGTAACAGAAACTGTATCAGAAGGATCAAGTGAAGAAGCAGAAACACAATTTGAAGACTATAGGATCATGATATTTAAAAAACGATGCCATTTACTTATTAGTAAGCCAGATTAGCATGCCACTGGAGGAGAAATGTGCTGCAAGACTGAAAGACAAAAGTAAGCTGTTTGCTCTAAATTTATTGTATTATAGCACTCAGGCATACAGGTTTTGTCAGAATGTTTTATACTTCTACCAGTGCATATATTATAGAGGTATATGGAAGTCATACAAATAAAATTTGGGATAAGTGACAATATATTCCACCTTTTAAAGCAGAAGGTTCAGTATTTATCCGATACTGATAAACTAGTAAATATGTCATTGGATGAAATGTCTCTAATGGCAAATTTAACATATGACAACACCTCTGACTGTGTTGTTGGCTTTGAGAACTTAGTGTTTAGATGAACAGCATATTTCTCGCACTGTTTGGCAGTTGCTTGTCCCACTTAGAATAATATAATGTGGCAACAGGTGACATCTGTGTATTTATATATTGTTTATATCAATGTGGTAAGCTGCAGTTGTATCCAACTTCACACAAGTGTTTCTTCAGGAACGTGTTGTAGCTTACCACTTGCCTACTTGCACTTATTTTAGAATAATTTTTAGAAACATCTGTCTTCTGATATTACACAAACTCTCAAAGACAAAAAAATTCAAATATTTCGTAAATCACGAAATAAAGGGATGCTATTTCCGTAACAGTAAGAAAATATTTGTTCGCTCCAGTAGCTATCCTCTCTGGAAATATCACCAGGGTCTACGACCTTTAACTGGGGTCACTGATTCAGGAACACAGTTATTCCGTTACCTACTTTCAGGTTACCTGTAGTGACAGCCCGTTAACTGCCAGAGAACGGGAACTGTAAGCCAATAACTGCCAGAGAAAAATATCTATCTCTGACAGTTATTTCCGTATGGTAACCCTCGTACTACCCGCTCAAACTAAATTGACATATAAGGCGGTGACTCAAGGGAGCAACCGAACTTGTTAATTCCTGTACTGCAGATTCTATCAGCCACCGCTCTGACATTAACTTTATTTAATTGTTTGTGCTAAAAGTAACGAAGGCGCACGAAATAATACACAGTTCTATCAACAGATGGGGCGCAGTCTCACAGTTATTCCAATGACATACAGAACGCACTCCAAATGGTCTATCCTCTCCTTCAGAGCCAGGTCTCAGATGAGTTCACGCGAAAGCATAGTACGGTCATCGGTCAACAGATGGAATGGGGCACTGTTGGCAGTTATTGAAACAACTGTCAGTATCAGATGAGCGGTTATCACAGTAACCGTTACTTCCCACTAACCGGTTATTTCTATCAGTTACGTTATTGGGGAAATGGGATGAGAAGTTCCGCCTTATGCAAGACACCTTTTTTCTTTTTGTTTCACACATACATGTTTCAGCACTTTTGTGCTATAGTCAGTGGGTTCTATTTTTATATTTTACTGTAAATTTGTTGTTAACATATTAACATTTGCGTCGTTTACAGCATTATGTGAAGGTTGCATTTATAACTTAATTGGCGAAAAGTAAAATACCTTACATGATGTTATTGTCCTCTTGTTCTGGTAGCTGTTCTGCTACACAATATACAACTTTTCATCTGCAAACAGCAAAAATGTAATTTATTTTCTGTTTGTTATGCATTTACGAACGGAAATAAGACTGTATCAGGTTTTCTTTCTGTTACTTGCAGTTTTGAAGTTGTGGTGCGTTTTCCTGTGTTGTTGGCGAAGTAAATAGGCTTACTTCTTTGCCTGTGTTCGTGTGGCAATGCAGTTTTTCCGATTACTCAAAACATAGGCGGAGTTTTCGCTGCCATTACGTGTTGTTGTGGCTGTGTGGCGTTCATTTGTTTTGTAACGTGTTCTGCTGGGTGAGACGCGCGAGTTTGAATTGTATTTGGTGCCACCTATAGTTTACAGCAATGAGTGTCGTGACTGTTATGTTAGATTGTGGTACCGGAAGTTGAAATACCTGTTCGAGTGACAGATAGCTGCATAAGCCTTACTGACTGACACTCATTTTATTGATTAGTGTATGAAAAATCCTGTAGTCCTTTAAGTCAAATACTCAGTGGATTGTCTGACCACGACAGACAGTAGCTTATTCTTAAGCCTGGTTCACACATGCAGCTAATGTGGCGCCACAGCTTATGGCTTTCTGTAGTGTGCTCGAGAGCTACCGTTCACACAGAACGCCACAAATTCTGTGTAGCCGCACAGCTTTCAATATGGCGTCAACTGAAACCATATGAACAGGTATTAATGTTACAGTGCCGGTTATGATATTAGAGCATTGACAAGAGTTAAATACAAAGAAGATGGAACCCAAATGCTGGATCCCATGGATTTTGCACAAGGACAAATTAGGAGCGACAATCACATTTATAAAAGAAATAACACAGGAGACGAAAATGGGGCATTCCATCCCCAGTAATCACATTTTTCAAAAGTTTACTACCCTTCCACTTCCTATTTTGTTCATATTGGCGATGGGTATGGATATACCATAGAAATGAACTCATGCAAAATTTGAGTTCATAATACCCAATATGTCGGAAACTGTGGACTAATATCTGAGGAGCTCCTCGACAAGGATGTGGTAGAAGCGAGCTAACCACAACGATTGAACCTTTCTTAGTACAAGGGAACAGCAACAAGGAACCTCCTGTTTTCAAATCTTATTCAGCTTTTGACCTTGAATCAGAAAAATAGAGTAACCCAAGAGTAAACCGAAACATGCAAAAAAATTCAAGTTTTTTGGCCTTCTTTCGAGTCAGATACCTCTGGAAGAAAAAATGCTAAAGAACTAGTACTTGGTAGAAATATTAACAGAACCCAGAGCAGGACTCTATCAGTTCATGTCCCTGCCTAAGCACTTATTGAAGATCATACTCAATCCTCTCCTCAAATCCAGCCAGTTTCCTGAAGTCTTAAAAAGAGCTTAAGAGTACAAGCGCCAGTTCCACCACGAATCGAAGGCAACGGTTCCTCTTCGCCATATCATGAGCAATATAGAAACCCCGACATATTACCTGGCAAAACACCTGGCTTTTCTTCTAAGCCCACTGGTAGGAAAATGTGAGCATAACATTTGAAACTCAAAAGATTTTATACAGTGACTGAAGACTTTGCGTCTCGAACCAGCTGACATTTTAGTGAATTTAGATGTTGTCGCTTGTTCGCACGAGTGCCTTTGGCGGATTCATTACTATTTATAGGAACTAAGTTGGAGGAGGACATCTTATATCTTTTCAAACATTTGCTTACCCCGACGCACGTTTTATTTAACGAACAATATTTTGAGCAGACCAACGGTGTTGCTATGGATTGTTCTTTGTCTCCCGTACTAGACTTCGAGGATAAAGCACTTCAGGCAGCGGTGTTGAAACCTAAATGTTTCTGGAGATATGTGGACGGCACTTTTGATGTTTGGCCGCATGGAGCATGAACGTTTCCTGCATTTCTGGAACATCTTAACTCCCTCCATCGTAGCATTTGCTTGACCATGGAAGCGGAGAAAAATGGAGAGATCCCGTTTCTTGATATCTTGGTCCGCAGAAAGGAAGATGGTTAATTGGGTCACAGTGTGTTTCACAAACCGACTCACACTGACCTATATTTACGAGCTACGAGCTGCTGTCACCCATCTCAACGCAGTGGCGTGTTGCGGATTCTCGTTCATAGGGCCAGGATGATCTCTGATGCAGAGAGCTTATCAGCAGAGATTAGCCATCTTCGCTATGTGTTTGTACAAAACGGGTACTCTGATAAACAGATCCGTAGTGCATTTAAACCTGCGCGCACTAAAGCTCTAGAACAGTCAGAAGAACTGAACTCCAAGAGGATGGTTTTTCTACTGTATGTTGGCGGCGTGTCCTTTAAGATTGGCAGGCTGTTCGAGAAACATCAAATAAAATGTGTCTCCCGCCTTCCAGCGCGAGAGCAAACTACGCTGGGTTCTGTAAAAAACCACCTAGTACTAAGGAGACCAGGGATATATATAAAAATCCATGCCACCCAAGCTGGGTCAGCCAGAGAAGTCTGCTGTGGCTGAACACTGTCTTCACACGGGCACAGCATGAACTATGGAGAGACAAAGATCCTTTCGTCCGCTTCCACGTACTAGGATTCCATCACTAAAGAAGCAGTCGAAATTCGTGTAAGTAACGACCTGATCAATAGAGAAACGGGATTTTAACTCAGGAAGGCATGGGAACCAGCACTGGCGGTACTAAGGTATCGTCGGCCGCAGCCGAACGAATCCGAGTCAATACAGGCGGAGAATCAAAGTCTGCACACTTAAACAGGGCGCCAACAATCTGCCAGCAGGCGCGTTGTGCCGCTATTTGTGGCTGAGCTTTTCCCGCGTCGCGAATGAGAAGCCCGTGGTCCGTTTGTAGGGTAGGGGGCCACTGGAGGAGGAGGAGGAGATTTAGTGTTTAACGTCTCGTCGACAACGAGGTCATTAGAGACGGAGCGCAAGCTCGGGGTACGGAAGGAAGTGGAAGGAAATCGGCCGTGCTCTTTCAAAGGAACCATCCCGGCATTTGCCTGAAACGATTTAGGGAAACCACGGAAAACCTAAATCAGGATGGCCGTAGACGGGATTGAACCGTCGTCCTCCCGAATGCGAGTCCAGTGTGCTAACCACTGCGATGGGGCACTGGAGGTCGCCGAGCTGTATGATTCGTCTACAATGATGTTATAGCCTTAACCCTTAGCGTCTGCGCATCTCTAGGGAGACAGTGTATATATTGGCGAGGCATTGCAGCAACACGTCACCTCACCTGGATCCCTCATCTCCGCTCCATCCAATCCAAAGCCCATAACCGCCTCTGACTCCTCAAACTCCTCTCTGGCCGGACATTGGGGTTGCACTCCCCTACCATCCTCCACACCTACAATTCCTTAATCCATCCCATCCTCTGTTACGCCAGTCCCGCCTGGATATCTGCCCCCCCCCCCCCCAAATTCTATAAGTCTCTCCAGATCCTCGAGTGCCATGCACTGCGCCTCGCCTTCCGTATAAGCCTCCTGTCCCCCACGCAGATCCTCTATGACTCCATTCCTTTCCCCCCATCTGCTCCTATTCCTCGAACATATCTGCATACCCTACACCTCCCGCCGCCTTGATCCCCCTCACCCCCTGGTTGCTCCTCTCCTCTCCCATCCCTGCCCCCTGCCACGTCTTCACTGTTGTGTCCCCCTACCCCCCATCTCTACACCCTTCATCTCCTTTCCCAAGATAGCTTCCATCAACTCCCCCTCCCGGATGATGCCCTCTCTCCCTCCATTTATCCCTCCTATCAACTCTGATCCTCAACCCCCCTCCTTTCCTCTGTCCTTTTCCTGAGCTTCCTCTCCCCCCTTCCATCCTTTTTTTTCCTCGCCTACCCTCTCTCTGCCCCCCTTCTCACCCCCGAGTCCTTTTGCATTTCCCTCCTCTGCCTTTTCCCATTCCCTCTCGAGTCTGCCCTGCCCCTCCCCCTTATGAGTCCCCCACCTCCTTCGGTTCCTCCCCCCCTTTCGTTTATCCTCTCCTCCCTCCTTGTTTTCCCCCTCATCTGTCCAGGTCCCCCCCCCCTCCATCTGCCCTTGGCTATGGTGTGTCACCTTTGTGCTGACATTTTAGTGCAGTGTTTACAGTGTGTTCAGTGTTGTGTGTCTTTTCCGCAGTGTTGCGAATGGAAATCATACTGTCACTGGGTGTGATTTTTCTATCTCTTGCGAACAGAAACCAGACTGTCGCCATGATTTTTAATTGTCTGTCTACTATTTTACCTGTCTGCTTCATGTGTATTTTATAAGCATTGCCAACCCTTTGTTTTATGTCTTAACTTTTGAAACGTCCCCTTTGAACAATTCTACATGACTGTGCTTAAACTGACACACAATATTTTGTTAGCGCAACGCAATCTGACTTTCAAAATTCCCTACAAAAGAATGGCCCTGACTAACATTAAACTATACCTTTCACAAATCACTTACCTCACAAAAATCTTCGCTGCTCAAGCTACTGCAATACACAAGCACCACTACTGCCAGCTAAATAAAAGATTCAAACTACTGAAGGCACTAACTACTGATAGGGGTAGTTAGCAAATGAAAGATATTAATAGAGAACAAACAATGTATTTACCTTGATATCATCATATATAAATATAGCAGTTCATGACAAATTTCAAAACTCCGCCATCTCTCTCCCCACATCCACCACTGCTGGCGGCTCACCTCCAACTGCGCAACGCTACGCGCTGTTCACATCCAGCTGCCGCTGCCCAACACTACAATGGCAGACAACAATGCAAACTAGCCACAGACTGCACACAGCACAGCCAGTGATTTTCATATTGAGCGCTACGTAACGTTGCCAATAAGAAAACATAAACAGCCTACTTACATAGAGAAAACATAAACAGCCTACTAAACATAAACAGCCTACTTACATAGACATAAACAGCCTACTTACATAGCCCCCATGCTCCCCACAAAAATTTTTACAAATGGTGTTGGGCACTGGCAAATACAGATTTGACAAAAATTTTTCACAATTACAGTAACAAAGATATAAAATGCACACACTTATTGATACAACGTTGGTCAAAAGCTCAAATTTTCTCACAGTCCATAAAGACAGTCCTAATCATACATAACAGTAGAATAGCAGTGTTTTTCTCAAAGTCTGAGCAGTAAAAGAAAATGCACACGGAAGTAGTGGATTTCCATGCAGTCTTGAAGAAGTAGTGTTGTCCTTCCAACGGAAAGACAGTGCTGACTCTCGACATGCTGACAGGTAATGGGCCACAACAGAGCAAACCCACTGCAGAGTCATTCGAAGTTTTGAAGAATATTGGTAGGTAGGTCATCACAGAGCAGACCCACTGTAATCCTGGTAGAGATTACGGTATTGGTGGGCCACCAGAGGTGCAGACCCACTGTAGTCCTGGTAGAGATAATGGTATTGATGGATCATCAAAGATGTAGACCTACTGCAGTCCTTGAAGAGATGGCCAGCAGCCATCTGTTGTGACTGTGCTGGTGCACAATCACCACTGAAGAGTCTTGCGGACAATATAGCAAGTCCATAAACCACCACTTGTGCACTCACAAAGTTTTTGAAATTGTTCTTAGAACCAGCAATGCTGTTATCCAGTCCCTTGCTGAATTATTAACACACGTGCAAACACTAACAGTCCCTACTTCTCACATATTGTCTATATACTATGACCAACAGAAACGTGTGCAGTGAAATGTAACTTAATTTGAAGAACTGGTAACAATTACAATTTGGTAACATAAAAATACAATAACAAAGGTACAAAATACATCATTAAAGAACATAACAATACAGATAACATTTGTAGTACAGGCTTTACAAAAGAATCGAAATAACATATACATCAGTGTTACAGGAATTATGACATGAGTACATACATAAAAGATCACAATAACTTTCGAAACATCAACTTCACACATGAGCATTAAACAGAATAAATAATGTGTAAGCATATTTATAAGGTAAATAACATATTATGAATGCCAATTATATTTGAGGATAACAGTATTCCTCATCATAGTGAATGTAGCTTAATATTAATAGAAGAAAAAATTCTATGAAATTACACAGAGACAGGAAGAAAACAAATACACAAGGGTACACAAACACATAGTGGGATAACACCAATAGGAAAGGACAGGGTTCGTTTTCAGTGTAACATTTGGTACTGCAGTCCAACCCAAAACTTCATATATCTTTCCTCTTATTTCATCCTTTGTTTCCACCAAAAAAATTCTATCTAAGCATGCTTTCTGTATTTATATGTTCACACATTTCTTACCTCAACATTTATTTCCAAGAAAATCCTACCTAAACCTGTTTTCTCAATGCATTTCTTCCAATTCATCGCAACTCATTCTCTTAGAGGCTACCCCCTCTTAAGCTAACTTAAATCTACTGAGCTCAGATGCTAAACTAAGGGACGGGGCAATGCAGCATCACATAACAAATCAACACAAACAGCAATGCAAAAAATGCAAATTGGCAAAGCTAGCAGCATAAATGAGCAAAAGTCAAATTCAATAACACTATGCCTGGCAAACAGCAGCAACTTATACCTAAACATGACATAGCTCAAGCAGAAAAAATATTACACTAAAATGGCCATGTCTAATACCTATGTCACATCTTAACATTAGAGTGATGCATCACAATTTATTCTACAAAAGAAATTACCAAGTACTTGAAAAGAAAATTATGTGTTACTGTTACTAGTTCCTTCTTATTGTTCTTTCCTTTCCAAGTGCTCTTTTTTTTAAAGAATGTGGATCATAAAATAATTATTTAATAGATCTGTTGACAGAAAGTGTTCACATTAGCAAATGCATTTCATTTTATAAAAGCAATGCTGCAACACAGCTGAAAAACAGGTATCAAATGAAATAAGCAATTACGCAAACCAAAGCATAAAAATATCATTCAATAGTCATGTGACATTTCATAAGTTAGTAGAAATTCTCTCAACTCTCGTAGAAAGACGCTTGTCGTAATCAGGTGTGCAGATGTACGAATATTTCCCATCAATTCATAAGCATTTCAGTAATTAGCACAAAGTGCGAGTAATCATATGTTTTCAAGTAACGAGGGTGTCGCATTAGCGATGAAAGGCACACCCTAATGGCTTGTTCTCCAGGTGTTTGACACAGCTGTGTGCCCACAACGCATTACAAAAATCATATGTTTTCAAGTTCGACCGTGTCGTTTTTGCGATGCTTTCTACAAAGGAATGTCGGAAGCGAGGTTAATGGCGTCCCCTTTTTTTTCTACCTGTGCCGCTGAAAAGGGCTCGCAACAATGGCTTTTTCTCCAGGCGTCTGACACAGCTGGGTGCCCGCGACGCATTACGTGCAGGTGGTCACTTAACTTTCTTACGGAAATATTTACCGCTACAGTGACAGTCTCACATAAAAATATTTCACAGGTCAAGAATTAGCGTTGCAAATCTGTAGAAACAAAATCCTATGAATATAACAGTGTCCAAAAAATGTTCAGTGGCATTGTGATACATTCACACATGATTCACACATGTCATAACTCTTAAAGTACGACTCTTGGTTTCCAACATCCTTTTTCACAACTCAAGAGTCCCTACCCACTATTCATTACTCCTTACCTTATTACACATATACGTATCCATCGACACTCGTCAATATTTCGTCATTATAAATATGAAGCATAATCAAATAACTCATATAGCCTCAGCCTATTAATCATAAACATACCTCAGCAGCATAATACACATCGTCGTCGTAAAAATAACATCATAACACCTCAGTCAAATCTCAAAATCGTCGTAGCTTCCCCCAATAATTAAAAAAATTCTCTGCTCATGTCAAAAGTGTCATCTGCCTCAAACGTACTTTAAAAATCATAATCCCTTTACCAAATACATCATTCAAAGCTCTCATAGTATCACAATGGTTCCGAAAAAATATGAACAGTTTACAAAGTACAGACAAAATACAGTTTCATAAGTGTGAAGTTATCCAACTGTGTAATTACGTAAACATCTGTCACTGATATAGTAAAAATAAATGTTTGTCTCTCTCAGTTAAATGATCAGATAGCTGTGTAATTTGTGTGTTAGAGAAATATGGTACCGATGTGTAAAGTTGTATAAGCAAATACCATATTAGCTAGGGTTCCTTGTGCTTGCCAAACACATGGTACACAAAGTAGGCGTGTACCCCCCTGAGGATTAATGTAATTATACCCTCAGGTGTTACAGATTACAACAATGGAATGAAATGTATCACGGAAAACTTTCTTTGTAATTCAAAACTCTTTAAAAATAAATGTTTTAAGTACAAAATTAATCACTCAAATACGTGTACTGTAGCGCTAAATGTGCGTCTTGTTGCAACATAATCTCTGTGGAAGTGTCGTAGTTATCGTCCTCCGAAAGCTAAGTTCTGCAGAAGTCAATGTACTTACCTCATGATAAACAAAAGTGAAATGCTTTATGTATAGATATCTTAGTTATTACGCTTATTGCCATGATGAAGAAAGTACTGTGCTGTAACGTATTGTTGTGCTACGGAAAAGGCAATCTCATTGTAGCTATACCACAAAAGTTACTACTAAAACCTGTTTTACTTTCCAGAAGAATTCAGAAAAACTGTGCAGATATAAAACAGATACACCGCAAAAGCAACATTGTAAATTGTCACTCATTAGTAGCGTCGTGATAAAATCGTGTAGCTGTCACATAAACTAACCACTGTCTCATCTGGTATTTCACAGAAAGTACTTTAAATCCAGAATGTATTTTCAAGTGAACCAAAATGTTGCATTAAAATCTCATTAGCAGTACTGGTAAATGTTCTAAGTATGTGAGCCTTATAGTCGTTACGTAATCGTGCAACTAACAAGCAAGAATGTACAAATACAACACTGTGTCATCTGTTCACTACAACAATGCATTCGTAATTTCTGTTTAAAAATGTTCCCTAGGTTCTAGACTGGATATTTAACTTCAAACATAGTTGTATGTTAACAGTTTCTTAAGTCTGACACAGCATACTAGTAATGTAAAGTGAAAAGTTATATGGCAAAGACAAAGTTAAAAAGCAGATTATCTTTCAATAAACGGTTTTACATGTGAAATGTGGTGTAAACCTTTACTCTTCCTAGTACGCAGACTTTCAACTTCAAAGCAATTATCATGTTGTTTACATCGGTAAAGAATGCTAAATCTTTTCTCAAGGCTAGCGTCTTTGTTATTTTTCCCTGAGCCAGCGGCCGCACGCAGCTGCCTGCTGTGCGAGTCATTGTCTGTCTCTTTGTTGGCGAGCGTCGTTATTGGGATTTGGAGACCTAACTTCTACAAATTCGCCTTGCCGAGAGGGCCCAGCTCTGTTAGAATCCCGCCAGTTCTGATGAAATTCACGTCTGTCGTTTTGTCGGTAGTTTACATAGTTTCTTGTTTGTCGGTCATGTGGTGGAGAATTTCTCCCTGAATCGTAACTCTGCGCCGAACTGTTGCGTCTGAAGTTATTCTGCCTCCCTTGATAGTATTTATTTTGGTTCCCATATTGTCTGTTTCTCTTATTGTCTCTGTGATAGTCATTACCACGGAGAGGTGATCTTTCCCTGTAGTTATTACTACTCTGCCAACGGTTGTCATATGGGTGGTGTCTGTTTTGGTCACGATTTGCGTTGTAAGAATAGGCTTGTCGTGTCCAGTTATTGCTTCTGTCGTCACGGAATTGTGACGGATGTGACCTGTAATTGTTGTGTCCTTGTTTTCGCGTTCCGCGATTATCAGTGTCAATTTCTAGTTCTTGTAACAGTCCCTGAAATGCTTCAATGTCGTCTTTGCAACGTCCTGCCAAAATAATATGTCGTAAATGTTCAGGTAATTTGATTAAGCAAATGCGGATGAGTTCTGAGGTGCTGTATGGGTTTGACAGGTACTGATTCTTGTGCAACATGTCTTCAAAAGACTGTAGAATTCAGATTGTTCGAAATGTTTCATCATTATGATGCCATGTTTTACGCGGTCTTGTGTGGCTTGAGACCAATATGCTGAGAGGAAGGCATGATAAAATTCTCCTTCACTGTGACAATCGTGAATGACCGATCGCATTCTTACAGCTGGTTCATTCTCTAAGTAGCCACACATAAATTCTAATCTGTGTTCTAACGACCAGTTGGGAGGAAAACAATGAGAGAATTGATGGAGCCATGCTTGTGGATGAATGTCGTTGCCTGAATTCTTAAATGTTTTGAATTTACGTGTAGTAATGAACAGCTTATAGTCAAAATCATCATGTCGGCGAGTCGCATATCGGTCATTTTTAGGTCGTGTCGGCCGTTCCATCTCGAAATTCGGTGCACATTGCCAGTTTCTTTCATAACTTCCGAAATGCCCTGTGTTATTATTTTGCGTCTTTTCCGTATTTCTAAGTCCCTCTTCCCGTGTTGGGGCGCGAGTGTCCTCTGAAATACGTAATTCTTGTATTACCTGTGTCAGCTGATCTTGTACTTCCCGGATTTCTCTTTGGTGTTGTGTATTAATTTGATTCTGATTTTGTTTGAATTTTCTTATTTGTTCATACTCTTCTGTGTCAGTGAAGCCTACGGGTCTTGTGTCATTCAGATCATCATCTACCTTTGTAGATAAGTTAGTGACCTGATCCGAAAGTTCGGCTACTTTCTCCGATAGTGTACTTATTTCTTCAGTGTGTTTTTCTGAACCAAGTTTCAGAGTATCTACTGTGTCCTTAAAGTTTTCCTGAGTTTTTGCAAGTTGTGTAACCGAATCGGTAGATGCAACTGAGTCAAATTTAGCTTGCAAGGTCTCATGATTTTCATGAACAATAATTTGCAGTTCTTTTATGGCTGATTCGTGATTCTGTAATGCATTTTCATGCCGCGAAAAAATAGGTTGAAAATGCTCACAAATTTGTGTTTTTACGTCATTACAGACTTTTTGACATTTCGATTCAATGTTATGTAACTCAGTAGTTAAACTTTCACGTGTTTGTTCAAGTGTAGTGTCTAACTTTTGAAGATTTTGTCCCATTGCGTCTAACTGTTGCTGTGTTTGTCTCTGGTGTTGTTCCATTGTGTCTAACTTTTGAAGATTTTGTTCCATTGTGTCTAACTTTTCAAGCTTTTGTCCCATTTGTTGCATTAACTGTAATAACAATGCACTGGTGTCTGAAACATGTTCCTCAGTGCTTTTCGGCAGTGAATTTGCACCGGCAACATTCACATTTTGACAAGCGGAAAATGTGTCTTGACTCATTTGAGAAAACGGTGAGGACGCAAAACCTGAATCTACAGTATTTGCAAAATTGTGTCCTGTCATTTCGGATTCCTGAGGCGAGCTGTTGCCGACCGATCGATCGATAATGCTTCCCTCTTCACTAATTGTTTCACTGTCCGTGCCATTGTTTGCCGCCCGCTCCATTTCCCTATGCACGATTACCAAATTACTACTTTGAACATCAGTTAATTCATTACTCGGTGGCGCTAACACACTGCTTTCATTTTCACTGTCATTTCTCAGTTTACTTTGGAGCCTAGTATTACGTTTTTCACACGCCATTATTGTCACAGTATTTCACACGACAACACAGAAAAACACAATTTGAAGATCAAAAATAAGAGAACACATTAACATAGCACTGAAAATAATATCTAGTTAATTACCAGCGCAGCTGCGAAATACTTGGTGCAAATCTACATGCATGCCACAACTGTTTTACTGTACAACAATGAAAAACTACAACTACAAAGGAAATTCTCTCTACAATTACGCGCTAGCAATAAACAGAATCTACACTAATTACACAAACTACAAGAAAAAATCAGAAGATTCCAGTGAGGTATCCTAGGCGAAGGGTCGACATATGAAACGTCCCCTTTGAACAATTCTACATGACTGTGCTTAAACTGACACACAATATTTTGTTAGCGCAACGCAATCTGACTTTCAAAATTCCCTACAAAAGAATGGCCCTGACTAACATTAAACTATACCTTTCACAAATCACTTACCTCACAAAAATCTTCGCTGCTCAAGCTACTGCAATACAGCGAGCACCACTACTGCCAGCTAAATAAAAGATTCAAACTACTGAAGGCACTAACTACTGATAGGGGTAGTTAGCAAATGAAAGATATTAATAGAGAACAAACAATGTATTTACCTTGATATCATCATATATAAATATAGCAGTTCATGACAAATTTCAAAACTCCGCCATCTCTCTCCCCACATCCACCACTGCTGGTGGCTCACCTCCAACTGCGCAACGCTACGCGCTGTTCACATCCAGCTGCCGCTGCCCAACACTACAATGGCAGACAACAATGCAAACTAGCCACAGACTGCACACAGCACAGCCAGTGATTTTCATATTGAGCGCTACGTAACGTTGCCAATAAGAAAACATAAACAGCCTACTTACATAGAGAAAACATAAACAGCCTACTAAACATAAACAGCCTACTTACATAGACATAAACAGCCTACTTACACTTTCCACAATTTTCCGCCGTTTTACAATTTACATCACCATTTTATCGCCTGCTTTTATTGTTTCTTATCTTCTTCTTACGTTTTAAAAAGTCTGCATGCTGAAGAGCATCATACTAAGCTGCTACCAGACCGCCCCATTAGGGGGGAATCGAAATTCAATAAAGGAAAAAAAAAACAGCAACACGTCAGTCAGTACCTGAAGATGACGAGCAGCTGTGTAGTCGAAATATTGTGCAGCTTCTACAACATTATCCGACGCAACGTCCGGGAACCAAGGAAGCAGCTAACTTTTAGTTTAACAACTTCGACTTCACACTCATTAACTGTTTCCTGTATAAAATTCACAACTTATACAATACCTGGTCTCACAAATCATGAAGTTTATACAACTGGCCTAATGGTTATGTGTATTAACTTTATTTATTTATTCATCCAAAAATCTTTTAAGATTGTGGAATACATCATTGGTCTGCAAATATTGCTCCCCCCCCCCCCCCCCACACACACACACACACTGCTGCAGAAAATCAAACATAGGTTTCTCGAACAGTCCACAGGTGTAGAGCCAGTCCATAGTGTCCAATGGTCACAATATTTCGGCGATCAGACATGTCGTCATCGTCAGGTCCACTGACGAACTGAGCTCCTGAGGACGGGCGGCCGTCTTAAACCCCTCCCCCCTGCGAGGCGTTCTCTCCGTGGCCGCGGCCGCGCGTCGGCGGTCGCTGACACGCTGGCGTTGGAGTCTGTGGTGGCTTCGGTGTGACTGCCTCGTCCGCCATGGTCGCCTGTTCGTTTTCTTTGCTGAGCGTTTTTTTTTAAATTAGATTCAATGCTGGTTCCCATGCCTTGCAATCTCGGTTGATGAGTCCGTCCCTGGTACAAATTTCTATAGCCTCTCTAACGACGCTGTTCTAGTATTTAGATGTCTGTGCGAAGACACTGGAATGTTGGCAGTCTATTTCGTGAGTTTTAGACAAAGAGTGCCCTGCAACCGCCGACTTGTTGGGGTACATAAGTCGAGTGCGCCTCTGATGTTCTCGGCAATGATCTTCGATAGTGCACACTGTCTGTCCCATATAAGTCTTCCTACACTGACGATGAATCTGGTACATGCCGGCTTTCCGCAAACCGGGATCGTCTTTGACACTTCCCAATAATGATCGTGTTTTATTGGGCGGGCAAAAGAAGTACTATATTGAGTATTTCGAGGAGGAAGCTTTGGCGTCATCCAAATGGAAACCTACTTGGTTTCTCCCTAAATCAGTTTTTAGGTGATTTAAAATAATCAACTTTTACACATTAGAAACTTTCAGTCATCAGTTGCAGCAGACTGACCAAAGCCCAGTGTAAAAAGAAAGAAACGTTAAAACCAAATTTAATCTATTCACTGCTGAATCCACACCACTGTTTGAAGCAGTACTTTCTAAGAAAACTTTAAAAATTAATCCCCAGGTTATCGAAATGAAACCCCAGATTACAAAAGGAATAAAAATTTTATTAAGGCAAAAGAGAGTTATATATATATAA
The DNA here is from genome assembly GCF_023864345.2 of Schistocerca serialis cubense. Classification (NCBI taxonomy): domain Eukaryota; kingdom Metazoa; phylum Arthropoda; class Insecta; order Orthoptera; family Acrididae; genus Schistocerca; species Schistocerca serialis. The sequence goes on from NC_064638.1 coordinate 371,851,250, forward strand.
AGTGTACATGAAGTCCAGGAATACTTTCAATTATTTATTGCACAAGAACCAAACATTGTACAGATATCACACAGATGTCATTTTGAAAAGAAACCCTGAATGGTTTTTTTTTCATGTATACTGCCACAGCTTTGTTTGGTAATTTGCCGATAGGCAGAGCTAGTCGCAAACATGGCGAGTTCAGGTGCGAAGCGAGCTTTTTGTGTGATAGAGTTTGACAAAAATAATTATGCTACAGCTGTGAACAGGCGCAATTGCCGAATCTGGAGGACAAAGAATCCACTCAAATGCATTGAATTCGAGCGTGATTCCCCAAAGGTAAACGTTTTTTGTGCCTTGTCACGTTGAAAACTGTATGGGCCATTCTTCTTCACCGAGAGCACTGTCACTGGATATTCCTACTTGAACATGTTGCAGCAATGGCTGATACCTCAAAAGCAATCGGACTCTCCATTCATCTTTCAGCAGGATCGGGCTCCACCCTATTTTCATGGTGAAGTTCGTGGGTACCTGAACACGGAGCTGCTGCATCGATGGATCGGCGATGCTACAGAAGGAGAAAGGGACAGCTGTTTCATGTAAAGGCCTCCCCAATCAGCAGATCTCACTCTGTCTGACTTTTTTTGTAGGGACACATTAAAGATCAGGTGTATGCACTGCGTCTACCAATTGATGTAGCATAGCCCTGGGAGAGAACACGGGAAGCGACTGCCACAGTCGAATGTGCCCTGCTGGGATGGGTATGACAAGTATTCGATTACCGTATTGACATTTGCCGGGTCACTCATGATTTGCATATCAAATGTTTGTAAGAAAAACTTTCAGAGTTTCTCTTCAAAATGCAATGTGTATGACATCTGTACAATATTTAGTTCTTGTGCAATAAATAATTGAAAGATTTCCCATACTGTATATTATATATATATCACGAAGACTTTCTGATGAGCTTGAAATAAAAGAGCACTATAGATTATATAGTAAAATCTTAAAAAGAAATACAAAATGCTCCAAAATCATACATAATAAATTGAAATTGACAACTCCAAAAACAAAACAGTAACCATCTGGGGTATTATTAAAAGGGAGGTGAGGAAGGATGGTGAAAGTCAGCCCAACATTGAAATTAGATATGGTGGAAATATGTTTAAAGAAATTGGTGTAGTTGCAAGTGGCTTTAATAATCAATTTCTAACAATTGTTGAGAAAACTGGCTGTATGGGCTCCGTCTAAGAGGCAATTTTCTTCTGAAAGGAAGTGGCTTGAAACTTACTCGCAGATTAAACCTGTGTGCCAGACTGAGACTCGAGCTCGGGACCTTTGTCTTTCGCGGGCAAGTGCTCTACCAAGCACGACTCACGACCCATCTTCACAGCTTCAGTTCTGCCAGTACCTCGTCTCCTGCCTTCCAGACTTCACAGAAGCTCTCCTGCAAAACTTGCAGAACTAGCACTCCTGGAGGAATATCAGCACTCACTCCGCTGCAGAGGGAAATACTCATTCTGGAATCATTCCCCAGGCTGTGGCCAGGCCATGTCTCTGCAATATCGTTTCTTCCAAAAAGGATCATCAGTAAAATGCAAAACAAAAATTCATCTGCCTTTGATGTTATTTTAATTGGTATACTTAAATTTTGTCACATTGCTATTTGTGTAATACTTTGTCATATATTTTATGAACCTCTTTAATGTAGAATCATCCCAGCCAGGTAGAAGTATGCTGATATGAAACCACCATTCAAGAAAGGTATAAAAACCGATGCTTCAAACTACCACCCTATCTCCCTTTTAACACGAGTCTCAAAAGTTCTGGACAAACTTATACTTAAGGGAATTGTGGAACAGCTATTCACAAGTCACTTGGTCATTGTCAGTTCAGTTTCCAAACAGACCTATCAACTGATGACGGTATATTTTCCTTTACCAATAATGTTTTAGAAGTGCCTAACAACATATTGACTTCAGCTGGGATATTTTGTGATCTAAACAAGGCTGTCAGCTGTGTGAACCATGTAATTTTCCTTATAAAAGCAGCCTTTATGGCTTAAGTGATATAGTGGGAATGCAGCTTCGATTGTACCTAACTGACAGAGAACAGAAAACATCACTGAATCATGCAAACGTACGATAGCTTCATCTAATTGGGAAGCAGTAGGTATAGGAGTGCTGCAAAGTTCTATACCGAGCTCCCAACTCTTTCTTACTTTTATAAATTACCTTTCAGTATGTGCAAAAGCTACAAGCAAATTTATTTTCTTAGTAGAAAAAAACTTGTATTTAACTGGAAAAACGGCATTTCAGCATCTGCCAACTATGTTTTCATGGGTTTCAGGAGGCTATAAGATTGAAATGTAATTAATAATCCACACGCCAAGTTCATCCTTCAAAAATGTTAACGCTCCATATTCACAATAAATTAAATAAGTTATGACTTAATCTGAATTGTCAAAACATTTAGTTCAGCAATTTATGCACTACATATTATAGAAAGAACTGTTGATACTCATGTTGTTAAGGCTAATTATTACATCAAGATCTGATTTTAATACATTTATGAAAAACTCATCACAATATTCTGTCATTTCCCAATGATTTACAATGACTCTGTCACCTGTATAATTTGTGAGGTTTTTCATTTCCATTTCCCCCTCCTCTCCCCACTCTCTCCCTCCTGCCCATCTACTCTATCCACACTCTCTCTGTCCATTTACACCTCTCCTTCTCTCTGTCCATCTCATTCTTCCCCTCTCTCTGTCCCTCTAGTCCTCTCCATCTCTCTGTAGTGCACATGTAATAGCCATTGATTTTCTTCATTTATTCAGTAATTTCATGTTGTTTTGTTTTGTGTGTGTTCGTTGAAGTGTTTGGGTTCAGTACCACATTACATTCCGTTGAAACTGACAGCATTGAAATTATTTTGGAGGGGTTGTCTTATCGACATTTGTACTCGTGGGTCACATTTTTTTGTAATAGGACTAGATTAGTGCAATTTTTGCGTCAGGTGTTATATGGGGTTTTCGCTGTTATATATTTTGTGGATTTAGCATTAATGAATGCTAACTCGCAGCAGGGCGCGACTGTTGTCGAACGCAACTCAAATAAATAGACCGCACACAATGGAGCAGGATCAGGGTAGTAGTAGGGTTGAGCCAAACGAAGAAGTGCTGAGCTTTCCCACGGGATGGGAGGTGTGGAACACAGACGATAGGAGCGAATCGGAGGCAGACTGAGAACAGGAGGATCTCAGTGGTGAAATCAGTGAGAAAGAAGAGGAGATAGAAGTGAATAGGCAAGTGAAGGCTCTTGTTTGTATTAATAAGACCACAGATGAGAGCACACTGAGGAAAATTCGGCCACGACAGTATAACAGTGCTCAAGTGTCTACAGTAACATCATCAGTTGGTGAAGAAGGGCCTAGTCAGACAGGGGATTTATTATTAGAGATTTTGGGGGTGGTAAAGGGCAAAAAGCAGGACCTAGAAAAGAAAATGGATGAAATAGGGAATAAGACACTTGCGAATGTGAACGAAGACAAGAATGAAACAGCAGAGGTCAGTAAGACGAGTGTTGAAGAGAAGAAAAGGGCCGTCGAAGCCAAGAGAGATGCAGAGTTGGCAAGGGTAGAGGCAGCTGGCGCCAAAGAATTGGCAAAAATCTCAAATAACAGTGCAAGAATCGCTAGGCAAACTGGAAACATCAATGCGGTAGAAATTGTTGTGGTATAAACCCAAGAAAAGAAAGCGCTTGCAAGTACGACGCAAAGAATGGAAACGCTTTGTAGGTACCACCCAACGATGCGAAAGCATAGAAGAACGTGTGGCACGCCTGTAACACCGGGTACAAATTGGTACATCGCATCCAGAGGCGACGACCGGCGGACATGGAAACGTGGCGCCGGACAACGGCCCACTGTGCTCGGTGCAAGGTAGTGGACTACCAAGCGCGCACAGCAGCCCAGAGAGCGCACGGACGCCAAATTATAGCCTGATCAAAACAACTAACGCTCAGTTACAGTATCATTATGGGGCAAAAAACTTTTCCATCATTACTTTTATCATCTACTCAGCCTATTTTTCTTCAAAAATGCTATAAATAAGACTCTTGAACTTAAATTCTTGTCTGTTGATGTAAGAGGAAACTTTGTTCCTCTATTCATGTAGTTATTTTAATTCCGCTGTTTGTTATTCTATATAAAAACCACTCCGTTTCCAGCAAACATTTTTAAGTTTAGCATTCTTAATTTTGGCATGATTCCTCCATGTATGATAATTTTGTAATGTAACTTGAATGTAATTGTGGTGATTTTTGATAATTTGTTTTCATCTTTTGTGAGAGAGATTTCTGACAGATATGGTACACTTGTACTGAGGAAAACCATGACAGTTAGAAAGCGACGTCATGCAACATATTTAAATGCACATATATCATGCAATAATGGTTAGTTATTTTTGCAGCTGTCATATCTTAAAGGAAACTATCTTGGGTTTAATTGATTTCTTTCATTACAATGAAGGAAAGGGAATCCACTTTTGGTTTTTCTTTTGACAGATATTGTGATTTTTTGTGGCCGAGCTGACTGCAAAGCGAGAGAAAGGACAGTTGCTGAGAGACAGGTTAGAAATGTGGACACATCTCACGTTTTGTATTTTCATTGATGTTGAGAATGATCAATTCATGCACCCACTATTAATATTCATAATCAGCAGCAGCAAATGATGGGGTAAAGTCTTCTCTATCATTTAAGTTTCGGAATACAAGAATTTCGAAACATTGGGTGTGGGTATTATGGCATCCACAACCAAAATGGCTTGTTTCAATAATGGGCACTTATAGTGAGACCTGAAGACATGATGCATCTATCACCAGCAGCAATTCATCAAGTAAATATGCAAAGCAAAGAAAATCTTGTGTTAATTCACTGTATCAGAAGTGTAGAGAGCTCTGTCAGTTTCCCTAATGTGAGATGCTGATTTGAGCAATAGAGTAATTGAAACTAAAGGTTTAAAAGTGCTACTAACCTAGACAAATTCCTGTTTCCACTATGCAAGTAAATCCAGGTATTAATCTGAGTATAGAAATGTGCTTTTTTAAAGATTCCAATTACAAAAAATTCTTGTCCTCATAAATAACTTAAGAATACAACACTGAATACTACCTCAGAGCTAAAGAATAATAAATGAATGCAATGGTCGCTCTTCTAAATATAAATTTGCTGGAAACACTTTTCAATTAAAATAATGTCTTGAGTTGGCTTATACAGAAGTGATTACTAACATAATGACTTTTTTGAACAAATAAAAAAAATTCCCCCTAATGTTCTCAAATAAACCTATCATGGCCCAGCAGTGGTTACCATGCAAATCATGTTTTCTAGCAAGAAGATCCGATCTTCCTCAACCAATCACAGCAGTGCAGTACACATTCTGTTCTCCGAAGAAAAAAATCAGCACACAATGCCTGGAGGTCCTACAGCCAAACCCCTGGCGCATTTCACACGATGAGGGAAGCTTCCTAGTGAAAACCAGCTCTGCCTCATCCATAAAATGATATAGTGGGCCCCATCTTGACAGAGCGCGGCAGCAAAAATGGTTCAAATGGCTCTGAGCACTATGGGACTTAACTGCTGTGGTCATCAGTCCCCTAGAACTTAGAACTACTTAAACCTAACTAACCTAAGGACATCACACACATCCATGCCCGAGGCAGGATTCGAACCTGCCACCGTAGCGGTCGCGCGGTTCCAGACTGTAGCGCCTAGAGCCGCTCGGCCACCCCGGCCGGCAGCGTGGCAGCATCTAAGAAACGTGACATCCGGAGAAATTCATCATCCTGTCACACAGGGTACGCTGTTCTTATAATAAACACATTAGCTGGGCGCCAGACCGACGCTGCTTTGCCTGAACCCACACACGGGATAAGGAGACCAGACTCTAACACCACACCCACTCACTAATAAAGCAGTCAAGCGCCAGGATGCCTGGCGCCGCCAGTTTCTGAAGGAGTGTCATTTCGCATTCAGCCATGGCGTTTCTACCTTCTTGCTTGGCTGCTAGCGGAACAATGTCGGCCACCAGAATATAAACCACTGCCCTGCCAGGCCCACGGCCCGTTTTGGTGACTCCAAAGGAATCTGCGAACTGGCATGCTGCCTGGGGAAAGTTCTAAAGCTGCCCCTAATGCAATGGTCACCTCCAGCGTCCAAACATCTGTCTCTACAGCTGAGTTCAATTCTATTACTGCTACTCCAGTCATGTAAGTACTGTGAGATCAACCAGTGGTTTACGCTAACCCTAATAGTCCATCAGACTAATATCAATCACAGAAAATTTCGATACACCAAAGATGAATGAAATTGTATGTTACTCATTGAAACATAATGAAAGGGGAGGTGTCTCACAGGTATTACCTGGCAGTGGCCTGCCAGGAAGGCACCGCAATCTTTCAGTTTAATTTCCACAATGGGAATGGGAAACAGAGAAAACGAACACTGTTGGTTGTATTTACCCCACATTATTAAGTGATAGTTTACTTTGCTACCTTCTTCTCCTAGCAATTCACCAACATTTGGTGCAATTCCGTGCCATATGACCAAGGCGTTTGCAGGTGTTACAAACCACCAGATTGAACAACACATAGACTTATGTCAAATTCACGTGAATTTCCTCTAAACTAAGTTAATTCCTGACTGCTGTATTCCTAATTGGAAATGGAGGAAAAAGATCCCATGAACATGTGTCTGGAACTGCAACAGTGCCAAGGTATATGGCACTGATGAATGAAAGTTCCTCTGATAGTGTGTTGTGTGTTTCTTGTGTGGTGCAAACTGCGTAATTGATGCATCATACGGTAAACAGCAGAACGGTTTGGTATTCACGTCGGGAACAAGGCTAGATGACGTTTGTGTATGGCTAAGGAGACAGAAATGGTTGAGAGACATCGTGCCCATACAAAACAAGTACCCACACAGACACCAACCACATCATATGACACACAACATTTCGACCCCTCTTTGGGCGTCTGTATGATCATGGGTCCTTTCAGACAGACTGATGTGCATGGAGGTGGTAGACTGTGCGTTTACCGGATCTGGAGGACCTGGTTCTACAGAATATTGAGATGCAAGCTAGTACAAGCTCCAGGTGAGTGGCCCGTCCAAACGGTGTAAGCCAAAGAAGGATTATGTGAATGCTGCAGTGAACCGCTAACATCCCTAAGTAGTAGGCCAGTGAGGTCACGAGTGGAATTTTGAAATAAAATTGATATACAAATTAATTAAATTGATAAATTAATCATCACCGCCCCTGCCGAACCTCGCTCACCACCGCCCACCCCGCCTCAGCCACGCCCACCCTGTCCCTGGATGATGTATTGTGTTTTTCTCAGCCTGCACATGTGCCCGAACACTTCCTCCCCCTCCCCACCCTCCCCCTCCTCCCAATCTACCCTATTGGCGGAAATTTTGAATTTTGGCGGGAATTTCGAATTTTGGCGGGAATTTCGAATTGTGGCAGTATCTCTTTGTCCCAGGGCTGTTCTGACATTCCCCCCCGGAATTGATAGGAAATTGGCAGTACCCTTTCTGGAGCTTGAACCCTGGTCCTCCTGGGCAGAAAGCCGAAGTGTATCCTCCTAACACAATGTAACCACCAGAGGCGCTTGGAATTGACGGGAAATTAAAAATGGCTATGCCCTTTCCAGACTCAAACCCTGATTCTACTGAATGGAAAGCCCACGTGCACCTCATAACACACGGAAACTGATGCGGGAAAGGAAGGTTAGGTTAGTGTACTTTATTTATTTTGGTTGGGAAACTGACACAAAGATCGATCGTAATTATGTAATTAATCAAAATTATAGGGCCTAATTACACAACTGTATGCATAGCGCTACACAAGGATGGCATAAAAGCTCAATACAGCTCATAAACTGACGATACCATACAACTGGTGTTATCCTTCTGGGAAAAAATTTCACAATATCACTCGAAACTAGAGACAGACACACTCATACTCTACTCTACACGTACAAGCTGATGGGAGGATGCAGGGGTGTAAGGTACTATCTTTATTCTTTTTGGCAAGAACAATATTCAACAGACGAGATGCTGGTATTGGACAGAAAGGAGTTTAAAAAGTGCATTACCTGTAGGCATACAGTATCTATCGTTGTTTGACGTCAGAGATCGCTACTGACGCCTTCTCAAAAACCACCTACAGCCCAGGTAACCGGTTTCAAAACGTGATACCACAACTGCTGGAAGAAATGCGGCATAATTTTAATTACACTTCGAAATTCTTGTGAAAAAACCAGCACTCATAATGAATGGGTCATAATGCAGCACATGCACTGGGGAAAATCGTCGTCCTGAAAGACTGCAGAGGGGTTGGTAGTTGAACATGCGTTCTCCTTGATAGGCGTCCACAAACTAACGAAAATCGAGGTTCCCTTACTCCCTCCCTCCACCCGTCCCTTCCTCACTGGACGCCACCTTGGGACAACGCCCCTACACCAACAGAATAAAGTGCAACTACTTCATCTAAAATGTAACGACAGAGCCCCCACGCACTGCCCCCTAGGCAGAGAGCGGCTGTTTCCAGCGACCACTCACAGCAGACGCACTGGGGGTCGGCAGGTAAAATTTATATGATGAGTGATAGTTGGTTTTACACTGTCTTTCTCACGCGAGCCTGGCAACTAATTTTGTGGTCAGCCAGAAAGCGAAGGAAAACAAACTGACCTTAGTTTCCTGTCCGCACAGCCACATTCTGATCCAGCCCACTGAAAGAAATGTTTCTATTCTCCTACTTAGTGGGATCAGGACTATGATTTTAAATGAAAGTATAAAGTTATAGTTCATAGATACATTGAATAAAGTCTCTCACGTACAACACTTTGAATTTCACTATGTGTAATTGGCACTAAATCTTACTATCGTAAATAGCACAACTAGCAGTTCAGAGGTGACCTCTACGGTATGTTCTTATCAGATTGTCTTTCGACCTGACTAATAAAACTCAAATGAATGTTTGAAATAAATGCTCGCCATAAAAGTGGAAATAATAGTCACCACTTGCCATGCGGATTTGAAATTATCACGGACGGCACGCTATCAGTTACTTTGCGAATTCTAAGCGTTCCAAGACGGTGTACAGTCCTCGTGTGTTCACTATCCATTCTTGCCGCAAATACGCGATTTGTCACAGTCCGTCTCTCAAGGAATCTTAATAAAGATCTTAATAAAGAATCTTTAATAACATAGCCATGAATTAATTCAGAATCTTCTTAATTTTTACATGTTTTTAGATAAGTTGTTTGAAAGCACAGAAAAAGTTTTAGCTCGCTTGAATAAAAACTTTGCCTTCTAGAATTTTTATAGTGAAACTAACAGTAGATCGTTACTTCTGAACCATACCTTTACTAGAATTTCTAGTAGCTGTTAGTAATACTACAATTCTAAAATTTGGTATAGCTCTATTATTTAGTAGATTATATCATGTGCTGAAATCAAAATTCTCTACTATTAAAATTACAGGTACTTAATCTACTACAGTTGGGTATGTTTTAGCTACAAATCTGGTTTTCATTAAATTACTCAAAAACTGTAAGAGGTAGCTTAACGTGGTCTCTTAGTTATTATTTTTAGGGTGAACTGAAGCATAAAACCAAATTTTACGTTTCTAAGTCCAGTTTATAGCGCTTTCCTTTTTCCTTAAGAATGTGGATTCCGGGTGTAATTTTCGTTCTTTAGCTTTGAAACTTGCACCAGTCATTTCTGAGCTTCATAGGCATTCTGACAAAATTCTGGCTTTCTAGCTTTATTATTTAGCGCCACTTCTTTGTTTTCTTAAAATGGCATTTTTATGGAAACTATCAAGTCTAGGTACATAAAGACTTGATATTTGAAATGTTATTACAATAAAATATATGATAATAAAGTTTTAAACGTAAATTTATACTTAATTGTCGTGCAATACTTTCACACTACGCGCAGACACGTTAAGGTGACGTGGCGCTACTAGCAGTAAACTGGGGTTAGTCCCAGCAAACTCGCTCGCCTCTGTATCTCACACGCAATACCGCACTTGTTTTGCTTCAGCGCCCCCACTGCCGCCCCTTTTGCGCCACTCGCAATACGCGGCATGCCTTCAGGCAGCGGTCCTAGACAACACAAAAAGGAAATTTAAGTAGCTTAACCCTGCCCGTCCGGAGAATGGTCCAGATGGCACGCAGTACTCGGTTTTCCACCATCTGGCCGCCGCCTTAAGGCGGCGCTCCTACACCAACATAGTAGCATGTATAGTCATCTAAACAATAGGATGGCTACCTCGAGTGCAACGTGTTCGACTAAAGTATAATGTCACAACCACCCCTAATGGTTAGGGAGTGCACCTATGGTGGCGACCTGACAGACTAGGCAGGCCCCCAAGGCCTCTCGCTCTGCGATAGAAAACACTTTCATTTGACATCAACACATCTACAATCAAGCATGTGCCCTCTGCCAGGCACATAAATGTGATTTGCAGAGTATCTATGTAGATGTAGGTGTATTAAAAAAAGAAAACACATTTGCGACCATAGTAAATGTCCTCCTTCCACGAAAATAGGCAATGTCCATTTTCTTTTAGTTTTATGAGCAAACTCGGTACAATTTTTACATTCGACTGCAGAAAAAAATCTATATTAAGAAATTTCTTTCAGCTTGTTGAACAAATTACACGACCTGAGAGCGTCACTTCCTGTCAGTGTCTCTAAATAAAGTATGCACATGTGTATGTGTTTCTGACAATATTTCACGCCATTGCCACACATGTCGGAAAAAACACATTCATTTTACGTTTCACAACAAGAAGCTATGATTCAAGAGAACATAATTATTTTACACTATGACAGGTCCCCTTTTACCAATGTGATATAGTACTAGCGTTTACGAAACAAATCGTGAGAGCTTGTCTCGCCCTGCGTAGGTGAGAGATTGAAATTTCGTTAAAAGATATCTCTGCAACGAAAAAGAGAAACGCTTTTCAAGAATCATTCCGTGGCACCGCAGCCATCTCTTCCACCCGCCAGGCGGCACGTCATTGATATCAATTTGATAGGTTAATTAATTAAATTGATCATGAGAGTCACTTTGTATGGCGAGTAATTTGTTTTTCAGCAGTCGGATTACACTTTCCAAGTAGGGCAACTAGGAATCCATGGAGGGAACATGTCGTTCTTTCTTAGAAACACTATTGAGAAATGACATCTGACCATAGATGGGTTCTACAAGCCACAACATACATTTCACTTAAGGACCGCGCTATTAAAAACACGATCATAACGCCTATGTTACCATCACCCGGCGTAAAAAGCGGTCTTGAGTCTATAGGCACACACGGTCGCTGATAGTGTTACGCTTTCAGGCAGAAATGCTGACCGCAATTTCAAATCAAGTCTATCCATTCAACCACATATTTGCGTTGGATCGTGCAGAGACGTCTTTTAATTATTACAGCCACTGGTGAATCATATTCGTGCCACTCTCGTACCTCGAAACGAGTCACCTTTTTTCGAACCTATCTGCTAAGGATTCCATACACCAAGAACTCCAGCGCTGTTTTTAGAAAGTCCCTCTGCATCTTGTAACTACTCTTTGTCCTGTCCTCCCTGCAGCTTAGTCTATGTGATCGTCCCAATTTAAGTCTGACCTGTATGGAACTCGGCCAGTGCATTATCTAAGACCTGCATCCTGTGGGGAAATGGGATGAGCTGATTTAATGCGACACGAGCATGTTTTGACCACTCGGTGGAAATGGGAACATGGTGTCATAGCTCCGCCAACTGTGTACAGTGTGTAAGGCCAGCACCAAACGAAGCTTTCTCCTGCAACACGAGGTAGTAGAAGAGATAGTACAAGCAGTTATGGTGGTGTTTCTTGTTGGGAAACATCATACATGGCATGGAGGAAGCATGAAGATTTTGCTACTACATTGCGACACATCTCCAAACTACATACAGGTACTGCAGTCCAAAGGAGATCTGTATCTCTCAGGGTGCCATTCATGGCTATCACTCAAACACAAGTGGTGATCCCATTAAATATACAGGTATTCGTTCAATGGAGCAGGTGGTTCATGATTGAAATTGCTTCCACAGACTGATGTAAAGTTTCATCACCTGTACGGTAGGATGACCATATCCAACAGACTATCAATCACACAAGAGGATTCCTGTATTCTTCTTTCATGTGCAGCTTAATACATTGTTTTCTTCTGTTATAACACACCCAATCAGTGTACACCGCCATACACATTGTTTTTTCTACCATGACTTACTGGAAGAGTTTGCGGTATTGTAGAGTGCTTCCAACAGCTATCAGAAGGTCATGACCTGTACAGTTCATCTCATCCTTCAATTGACACGGTAGCAGATGTCTCTTTGCTCCATTTCTAAAAGCATTGTTCCTTTATTTTGCAGTCATATACATGATTAGCGTTCCAATGTTGACCGTCGCCGGGAGGTGCTGTTCACAACATGCATGAGGTAGCACAAATCAAAAGAGGTACTGTTATCTTATTGGTGAAAAAAATACAAAAATAAATATAAAAACATGTGGAGGGCATCACAGCATATGGAAGTAGGACGAGTCTGTAGCAATGAGGAGCGCTTTCAAACAACTGTATTGAGGTGATGATCTCTACATTTAATCCCATGTTCCCCAGTGACAGTGTTCCACCAGGATTTCCTCCATCTCAATGTGTGGTGTCAGGCAATCATTATGCGATAATCAGCAGCGTACTCAGTGGACGGTCAGGATGGGAAAGATGTCATGATATAGAGCGAAGTGCTGTAATACACACCGCAGTTGCTAGCGAGATCAATTTTACCCGTAAGTCGGAGATAGCAATATCTACCGCATTCTGCAACCTGTCTAAAAACAGAATGAGCTGAGTTAATGCTATAGGAGCGTGTTTTGACCACTCGGTGGAAGTGGGAACATGTTATCGTAGCTCCGCCGCCCTTGCACGATGTGTAAGATCAGCGCCAAATGAAGCTTGCCCCTGCAACACGACGTAGTATAAAAGACAGTGCGAACAGTTAAGGTGGTGTTTCTTATCGGGAAAATTAGGAACACTCAACATCGAAGCATATCCACATCCCTCACGATCCATTCACGTCTATCAACCAAACATTCTATCATCCGTTATTCTGTACCATCCAGCAGAGAAGAATTACGAACTATAAAAGCTCTATTAATTTCGTCCGACAGATTTTTACCACATGTCTCTCTTCCGATATATTGAAAACTAATACCGTCTGCATGACAGCATCGAGCATATGCAGCGATCCTATTAAATATACAGGTATTTATCCATTGAAGCAGGTGGCCATTGATCGACGTCGCTTGCACAGACTGGTTCAAAGTTTCATCGCCTGTACTGTATGAGAACATTCTCCCAGTTATCAGTCGCAGGAGAGGGTCCCTGTTTCGTTGTTTGATATACCGTTTTTACTGCTGTAACACGCTTTGTACACTGCCATACATTTCATTTTTTACCGCCACGACTTCGATGTCTGTGTCAGATTCTAAACTGACATTAACACGTTTGGTCCCTTGACTCCCCCAGGACACTAGACATCGCACAATGTAAATCACATTATGTGGTAATCAACAGCGTACCAGTGGACTGTTGGGATGGAAAAGACACCGTCGATGTACTGTAATAATAAGCATTGTTGTTGATAGTGCGATCAATTTCTGCAATTTTATCATAATTTAACATCGACCAATGACACGGGAGCATGCTTACCAGTTTCTGTATCATCACTGAACAACCCCTCCATTACCTTGAAGTACCATTGCAAACGTAAGTAGAGAATGTGCAGCACATTCATTCATTGTTAATTCTCGAACACATACACCAAAGTATACCAGACAGCGACCTACATAGCTCTAGCACTTCTTTCATAGTGAGTAGCTTACGATCTTTCTCTATGTGGATGGGAGTCACAGGGCGTTCTCGCGTTCTTAGGATAAAGTTGGACACCGAAAGATCTTCTTGCATTGTCTTTGACCAACTCCCTCTGCAGCTGACCAGAAGTAGACCGCTACATTCCACGTTTCGTGTAGGAACAGTGTGAACCAAGGCTGTAACTGTTATCCTACACCCATCCAAGAGCACACGATTTCTCCAGATGCGCGAATGTCGAGGAGGTTAGCACCCCTTATCGGTGTACAGGAGATATCAAACTGTTGTTATGATATAACAGACGGTTAAGAAGAAGAAACGGGTGGTTTTTACGCAAGATGGAGTTCCAGATGGACGAAGTTAGCTGCGTTTTACGTAAATCAACTGTCCTTGCAATTCTGAAGTATTGTTCTAGTGTCTGGGGTCATTACCAACAAGGTATTGGTAAGAGAAAACATAAACACATGCACTCCAAAGGCTACTATTTTCTGCACTTAAAACACAATATAATATTAGATCGTTGCGTGTTCCGACCTATTAGTCGAATGCAACAGTGTTACTATCCCAATATAAGAAATATATTTTCAACGCATGACATACATTCCCCTTGCAGGTTTCTCTACGATGAACGATCGTCATAAACTGCAAAATGAAAAGCTACTTCCTTAAAACATCGATTCCTTAGTTTAACGCCGACAACAAATTAAATACGTGCATTAGTGTATCGTTTAGTCTTGCCGTTAAAGGTTTGACTTTTCTTTGCGTATTTTTTCAGAAAACGCGAAGAGATCGTAACTTCGCGAAGTCGCACTTAGGCTTAAATTTTGTGAACGTGTCTGCTCTTGTTTCACGATAATTTAACTGGTTTCTCGGTAACAAATAAGTAAACTACCGTAAATAGCGTATAACTTCATTGTTTTAATATAGATTTCAGGATAACAGCGTAACTTTATATAAAAAAACTTGCTTATATACATTTGTTTATAGGCCTAATTCTCGTAACGTTTTTGGAGAATCAAACTTAAAGTATCTCGTTTAATTGTCCTTTTTTTCATTCCATCTAGTGAAATACATAATAAATAGCGTATACCTTCTTTGTTTTAATACAGACCTCAGAAAAACAGCGGAATTTTAAATCAGAAACTTGCTTATATACACTCCTGGAAATTGAAATAAGAACACCGTGAATTCATTGTCCCAGGAAGGGGAAACTTTATTGACACATTCCTGGGGTCAGATACATCACATGATCACACTGACAGAACCACAGGCACATAGACACAGGCAACAGAGCATGCACAATGTCGGCACTAGTACAGTGTATATCCACCTTTTGCAGCAATGCAGGCTGTTATTCTCCCATGGAGACGATCGTAGAGATGCTGGATGTAGTCCTGTGGAACGGCTTGCCATGCCATTTCCACCTGGCGTCTCACTTGGACCAGCGTTCGTGCTGGACGTGCAGACCGCGTGAGACGACGCTTCATCCAGTCCCAAACATGCTCAATGGGGGACAGATCCGGAGATCTTGCTGGCCAGGGTAGTTGACGTACACCTTCTAGAGCACGTTGGGTGGCACGGGATACATGCGGACGTGCATTGTCCTGTTGGAACAGCAAGTTCCCTTGCCGGTCTAGGAATGGTAGAACGATGGGTTCGATGACGGTTTGGATGTACCGTGCACTATTCAGTGTCCCCTCGACGATCATCAGTGGTGTACGGCCAGTGTAGGAGATCGCTCCCCACACCATGATGCCGGGTGTTGGCCCTGTGTGCCTCGGTCGTATGCAGTCGTGATTGTGGCGCTCACCTGCACGGCGCCAAACACGCATACGACCATCATTGACACCAAGGCAGAAGCGACTCTCATCGCTGAAGACGACACGTCTCCATTCGTCCCTGCATTCACGCCTGTCGCGACACCACTGGAGGCGGGCTGCACGATGTCGGGGCGTGAGCGGAAGACGGCCTAACGGTGTGCGGGACCGTAGCCCAGCTTCATGGAGACGGTTGCGAATGGTCCTCGCCGATACCCCAGGAGCAACAGTGTCCCTAATTTGCTGGGAAGTGGCGGTGCGGTCCCCTACGGCACTGCGTAGGATCCTACGGTCTTGGCGTGCATCCGTGCGTCGCTGCGGTCCGGTCCCAGGTCGAAGGGCACGTGCACCTTCCGCCGACCACTGGCGACAACATCGATGTACTGTGGAGACCTCACGCCCCACGTGTTGAGCAATTCGGCGGTACGTCCACCCGGCCTCCCGCATGCCCACTATACGCCCTCGCTCAAAGTCCGTCAACTGCACATACGGTTCACGTCCACGCTGTCGCGGCATGCTACCAGTGTTAAAGACTGCGATGGAGCTCCGTATGCCACGGCAAACTGGCTGACACTGACGGCGGCGGTGCACAAATGCTGCGCAGCTAGCGCCATTCGACGGCCAACACCGCGGTTCCTGGTGTGTCCGCTGTGCCGTGCGTGTGATCATTGCTTGTACAACCCTCTCGCAGTGTCCAGAGCAAGTATGGTGGGTCTGACACACCGGTGTCAATGTGTTCTTTTTTCCATTTCCAGGAGTGTACATTTGTGAATAGGCTTAATTTTTGTAACGTCTTTTTTGATTTTCGGTAATTTAATTGATTTATTCTAGCTGAAGTATTATTTTTGCCATGAGTGAGAAGTGCCTGACTTGCAGTAGAATTGTTAGTTCCGGGGTTTGGTGTGATGGATGCAGTAGTTTTTTTCACTGGGGGACTGCAGTGGCGTGGGTGTCGGGAAAGTGGATCATGCTCATCAATAGTTATGTAGGATTTGCAGCAGAGATAGGAAGAAAGTGGAACAGGAGGGGAAAATTGCTGCCCTTCAGGCTGAGCTAGATCAGGCTGGGGAAGATCTGGACAGGTTAAGGAGGGAGAAGGGAAAAGAGAGATGGGAAGTGGCAACAGGTATCGGAAGGAACAGGCCTAGAACTAAGTCTGACAGTTTTGTGGTGAATGTCAAAAATAAGTTTGACCTGTTGCTTCAGTTAGAAACTGATGAGCCTCAAGCGGAGGTAGGTGTAGACAGGATACAACAAACTTTCAATAGGAAATTGAAAAAGAATGTAGGAAAGTCATCGAAAAGGAAGAAAGTTTTGTTGTTAGGCGGCTCTCATGCCAGAGGTGTAGGCCAACTTCTGCAGGAGGAATTAGGACCAGAATATCAGGTCGCAAATTTTTTAAAACCAAGTGCTAGTCTGGATCAGGTGACAGAGGATTTAGGTTCACTCTGTAAAGGATTTACCAGGGAAGACACCGTGGTTATTGTGGAAGGGCCAGGGAACAGCATTGACAGAGATCCTGGGTACAGTATAGAGTGTGACCTGGTAAAGATTGCGTCGCCATCGAGACACACCAATGTTGAATTTGTATCTGTCCTGAGACGCCATGACCAGCCTCATTTGAATTCTTCTGTTGGGAGAGTTAATTTCGAGTTGGAACGGCTGCTTGGGTTGGGTGCGGGGGCTCATATTGGTGTGGTTCCTGTTGATTCTCTCAGTAGGTGGGACTATACCAGGCATGGCCTACATCTCAACAGGAAAGGGAACGGGGAAACTGGCTGGGGTAATAGCAGGAAATCTAAGGGGGGGGAGGCACTGCCATGAATGGTAAAATACCAGTGGTTACAGGTGTTGGAGCAGCACCTTTTTTAGGATAGGTAAGACAGAAAGACGTCAAGTTCTACGAGAGGTCAGGATTGAAACAAATCTTCAGTTTAGGAAAGAAATTAAACAGCATAATTCTAGCACATTGGATTACCAATCACAGCTGTCAATTATAAATTTTCACTAATCACCAGAAATTTTATCTGCACCAAGTTGTATGTCAGTCCTAGGTAATTGCATTGATGAATTAAAGTCACTCAACCCAGTTCACATAATCTGCATCTCTGAACACCATGTGACCACTGGTATAGGAATTAGGCCTAAGCACAATGAGAAACTCAGATGGGAGAGTACTGTAAATGTTAGAATAAGGAAAGGTTCTCATAAAAGTATAATTAAAAATAATGTAAGTATATTTCATCAAAATATTGGGAGTTTAAAGAATAAAATAGATGAGCTTCTGGTTTGTTTAGAAGATTTAGAAGCTGAGGATGAAATAGATATACTACTGATACGGATAAGGTAAATGTAAGTGGATATAAGCTCTCTGCACATGTAATGAGAGAAAATATGGAGAAAGGGGGAAATGCCATATATGTCAAAAGTTATCATTGTGCAAAAAGTATAGAAACAAAAGAGTTTTGTGTGGAGAAACATATAGAAGCATGTGCCTGTGAGCTTAAATTAAATAAAGGCACATTTATAATTGTAACTGTATATAGGTCCCCATCAGGAAATTTTCATCTATTTCTGAAAAATTTGGACTCCTTGTTGTGCTATCTGTCAGACAGGGGGAAGCAAATTATTATTTGTGGGGACTTCAATGTAGATTCTCTGAAAGAGGGTAATAGAATAAATGACCTTGAACTATTACTCAGTTATTTCAATTTGACACCCGTTATTGACTTTCCTACTCGGGTGGTAAAGGATAACAGCTCACTGGTAGATAACTTCTTTATAGACCAAGATAAGTTTAACCAGATAAATGCTCAGCCTGTTGAGAATGGTCCTTCTGATCATGGTGCACAGCTAGTTACAATATATGACATAGCTCCATTCAGCAATACTAAACAGTCCTCCAAAGTAGTACATTCAGTCAATGATTTAACAATTGCAAATTTCAGGGAATGCCAACAGCAGTTAGACTAGGATGATGTGTACCGTGAACCTGATGCCAATTTAAAATATAATTAATTTCATGACATTTTTCTAAATGCATTTGAAAACTGCTTCCCCAAGAAAATAGTTAAATATACTCGTAAGAAACCTTGTAACAAACCATGGCTTACTAAGGGTATAAAATATCTTGTAACTGGAAAAGGGAAATGTATCTGACAGCAAGAAAGAGTAGTGACCCAGAAACTATTAAACATTATAAAAACTACTGTGTTATATTAAGAAAAGTTATTAAAAAATCCAGAGGTATGTGTATCATGTGTAAAATCAGCAACTCTGATAATAAAATTAAAACAATTTGGAATATTAGTAAAAGAGAAACAGGTCAACCAAGAGCACAGGAAGACAGTATTACCATCAAATTGAATGAAAACTTTACGAACAAAAAGTCAGAAGTTGAAAATTTTTTTAATAATCATTTTCTAAATGTTGTGGATATAGTAGGATCCAGGTGTTCATTAGAAGATGCTAGGCTGTTAATGGAAGAGGCCATACCTATGCAATTTGATACAATTGAAATCTCACCCACTTCTCCCTCTGAAATTAGGAAAATAATAAACTTGCTTAAAAGCAAAAACTCACATGGAATTGATGGCATTTCCAGCAAAATACTAAAAGCTTGTTCTCAACATATAAGTGAGATTCCCAGCCACCTGTGTAATAGCTCTCTGGAACAGGGCATTTTCCCTGATAGACAGAAATATGCTATTGTTATACCTTTGCAGAAAAAGGGGGATAGATCTGATGTCAACAATTACCGTCCAATCTCCCTTCTAACAGCTTTATCCAAAATTTTTGAGAAAGTAATGTATTCAAGAGTAGCTTCACATATCTGTAAAAATGAAGTACTAACAAAATGTCAGTTTGGTTTCCAGAAAGGTTTTTCAACAGAAAATGCCATATATGCTTTCACCAATCAAATTTTGAATGATCTGAATAACCGAACACCACCCGTTGGGATTTTTTGTGATCTCTCAAAGGCTTTTGATTGTGTAAATCATGAAATTCTGCTAGATAAGCTCAAGTATTGTGGCATGAGTGGGACAGTGCACAAATGGTTTAATTCGTACCTAACTGGAAGAGTGCAGAAAGTTGAAATAAGCAGTTCTCATAATATGCAAAGATCAGCACATTCCTCAAACTGGGGAACTATCAAGAATGGGGTTCCACAAGGGTCAGTCTTAGGTCCTTTGTTGTTCTTAATATATATTAATGACTTGCCATTCTATATTCATGAAGAGGCAAAGTTAGTTCTCTTTGGTGATGATACGAGTATAGTAATCACACCTGACAAACAAGAATTAACTGATGAAATTGTCAATACTGTCTTTCAGAAAATTACTAAGTGGTTCCTTGTAAATGGACTCTCACTGAATTTTGATAAGACACAGTACATACAGTTCCATACAGTGAATGGTATGATGCCATTAATAAATATAGACTTTAATCAGAAGCATATAACTAAGGTAGAATATTCCAAATGTTTAGATGTGTCCATTGATGAGAGATTAAATTGGAAGAAACACATTGATGGTCTGCTGAAACGTTTGAGTTCAGCTACTTATGCAATAAGGGTCTTTGCAAATTTTGGTGATAAACATCTTAGTAAATTAGCTTACTACAACTATTTTCACTCATTGCTTTCATATGGCATCATATTTTGGCGTAAATCATCACTGAGGAATAAAGTATTTATTGCATAAAAGCGTGTAATCAGAATAACAGCTGGAGTCCACCCAAGATCATCCTGCAGACATTTATTTAAGGATCTAGGAATATTCACAGTAGCTTCTCAGTATATATACTCTCTTATGAAATTCGTTATTAACAACCAAACCCAATTCAAAAGTAATGCAAGGGCAGTTCAATAAATAATGCAACACATTTTT
Organism: Schistocerca serialis cubense; assembly: GCF_023864345.2. Taxonomy (NCBI): domain Eukaryota; kingdom Metazoa; phylum Arthropoda; class Insecta; order Orthoptera; family Acrididae; genus Schistocerca; species Schistocerca serialis. Next base: position 371,871,901 of record NC_064638.1, read on the forward strand.
TTTTCGGCCAATTTTGTTTGAAAAAACCGGACATTTCTTGTGGAATATTTTCAAACATTCTCGCTTCGTCTCGTATAGTTTCATTGACTTCCAACAGGTGGCAGCGCTGTACAGAGCTGTTAAAATGGCGTCTGTAACGGATGTGCATTGCAAACAACGAGCAGTGATCGAGTTTCTTTTGGCGGAAAACCAGGGCATCTCAGATATTCATAGGCGCTTGCAGAATGTCTACAGTGATCTGGCAGTGGACAAAAGCACGGTGAGTCGTTGGGCAAAGCATGTGTCATCATCGCCGCAAGGTCAAGCAAGACTGTCTGATCTCCCGCGTGCGGGCCGGCCGTGCACAGCTGTGACTCCTGCAATGGTGGAGCGTGCGAACACACTCATTCGAGATGATTGACGGATCACCATCAAACAACTCAGTGCTCAACTTGACATCTCTGTTGGTAGTGCTGTCACAATTGTTCACCAGTTGGGATATTCAAAGGTTTGTTCCCACTGGGTCCCTCGTCTAACCGAACACCATAAAGAGCAAAGGAGAACCATCTGTGCGGAATTGCTTGCTCGTCAAGTGGCTGAGGATGACAATTTCTTGTCAAAGAGTGTTACAGGCGATGAAACATGGGTTCATCACTTCGAACCTGAAACAAAACGGCAATCAATGGAGTGGCGCCACACCCACTCCCCTACCAAGAAAAAGTTTAAAGCCATACCCTCAGCCGGTAAAGTCATGGTTACAGTCTTCTGGGACGCTGAAGGGGTTATTCTGTTCGATGTCCTTCCCCATGGTCAAACGATCAACTCTGAAGAGTATTGTGCTACTATTCAGAAATTGAAGAAACGACTTCAGCATGTTCGTAGGCACAAAAATCTGAACGAACTTCTCCTTCTTCATGACAACACAAGACCTCACACAAGTATTCGCACCCGAGAGGAGCTCACAAAACTTCAGTGGACTGTTCTTCCTCATGCACCCTATAGCCCCGATCTCGCACCGTTGGATTTCCATATGTTTGGCCCAGTGAAGGACGCAACCCGTGGGAGGCACTACGCGGATGATGACGAAGTTATTGATGCAGTACGACGTTGGCTCCGACATCGACCAGTGGAATGGTACCATACAGGCATACAGGCCCTCATTTCAAGGTGGCGTAAGGCCGTAGCATTGAATGGAGATTACGTTGAAAAATAGTGTTGTGTAGCTAAAAGATTGGGGAATAACCTGGTCTATTTCAATGCTGAATAAAACAACCCCTGTTTCATAAAAAAATGTGTTGCATTACTTATTGAACTGCCCTTGTAGCGGTGTGCATAACTACAATACTAGGAGAAAGGATGATCTTCACTATTCAAGATGCAATCTAACTTTGGTACAGAAAGGGGTGAATTATACTGCCACTAAAGTCTTTGGTCACTTACCAAATAGTATCAAAAGTCTGACTGATAAGTATTTAAGAAGAAATTAAAAGAATTTCTGAATGACAGCTCCTTCTACTCCATAGAGGAATTTTTAGATATAAATTAAGAAAAAGAAAGAAAAACAAAACAAACAAAAAATTATAAAAAAATAAAAATAATGAAAAAGACACAAAAAATAAAAAAGTTGTTATATTAACTTAAGTATGTTGTTAAATTAACTTAATTATGTCATGTATTGGAAAATTTGACTCGTTCCACAACATTACGAAATATCGTATTCATGATCCATGGAACTAGTATTAATCTAATCTAATCATGTACAATATAGCTTTCCAGAGGTGTATAGCGCCCACCATTCACATCTGATCACAGTTCAGTACAATGCTCGCATCAGTCCTACATAAAATGATCGTTAGTAACGGGAATGCCTCTTACAAAGAAAGGGCCAAACGCATACCAGCAGTGTTTGACATATGAAACTAAACGTCATTCCGCCACTAACTCCGAAAACAGGACATCTGTCAAGTAGATGTATACACAGGGATTTTAATAGCTCGCAAGCAACTGTCACTAACTTAGAATCACTACAGTTATGAAACTGAAGACTCGATTTTAGCACAAGATGCGGCAGGGGACTGGCAGTTTTTGGACACCTATCGAGGAGAACGCATGTTCAGCTACCGACGCCTTTGCAGTCTTTTAGAGCGACTATTTTCACCAGTGCATGTTCTGCATTGTGACACATTCATTACGAGTGTTGGTTCTTTCACAACAATTTCGAAGTGTAATTAAAACTGTGACGCATTTCTTCCAGCAGTTGTGGTATCGTGTTTTGAAACCGGTTACCTGGGCTGTAGGTGGTTTTGAGCAGGCGTCGGTAGCGAACTCTGACGTCAAACAACGATGGATACTGTATGTTTGTAGGTAATGCACTTTTTGAACTCTTCTCTGTCCAATATCAGCATCTCATCTGTTGAATATTGTTCCTGCCAAAAAGAATAAAGATAGTACCTTACACCCCTGCCTTTCTCCCACCAGCTTGTACGTGAAGAATAGAGTTTGAGTGTGTCTGTCGCTAGTTTCAAGTGCTATTGTGAAATTTTTTCCCAGCAGTATAACACGAGTTGTATGGTATCGTCAGTTTTTGAGCTGTATTGCGCTTTTATGCCGTCCTTGTGTAGCGCTATGTATATAGTTGTGTAATTAGGCCCTGTCATTGTTATTAATTACATAATTAGGATCGATCTTTGTGTCAGTTTCCCAACCAAAATGAATAAAGTACGCTAACCTAGCCTTCCTCTCCTGCATTAGTTTCCGTGTGTTACAGGGTGCACTTGGGCTTTCTATCCAGTAGAATCAGGGTTTGAGTCCTGGAAAGGGCACAGTCATTTTTAATTTCCCGTCAATTCCAAGCGCCTCTGGTGGTTTAATTGTGTTAGGGGGGTACACTTGGGCTTTCTGCCCAGGAGGACCAGGGTTCAAGTCCCAGAAAGGGTACTGCCAATTATAATTTCCCGCCAATTCCAGGGTAGGGTGGGATATCAGAACAGCCCTGGGACAAAGAAATCCCGCCAAAATTCGAAATTCCCGCCAAAATTCAAAATTTCTGCCAATAGGGTAGGTTGGGGAGGGGGAGGGTGGGGAGGTGGAGGTGGTGTTGGGGCACACATGCAGGCTGAGAAAAACACAATACATCATCCAGGGGCAGGGTGGGCATGGTAACAGTGGGGTGTCTGACGATGGGCGGGAGGGGGCAGTGATTAATTGATCAATGTAATTAATTTGCATATCAATTTGATATTGAAATTGCTCTCGTGACCCCACTAGCCTACTACTTCCATATCATCCGTCAACATGGTGTAAGCCAAAGTACGACTATGTGTAACCTGGAGACCGCTGCTATCCCTATCACCTGCAGTCCAGTTTGGACCACTTCGAGCATGTGTTGTTACATCGATGCATACTAGGTTCTGGGACGATTGTTGTCATTGCACACACAGTGTTCATTTCCAGAATCAGGTTCATAGGACATTTTTATCTCCATTTTCAGTCAGGAATCAGTCCCTGTAATTTGTTGGTTCTACTAATGTGCACCCTGTATATGAGTACAGGAGGAGAGTCGTAACAATAGTTCCATGGGAGTTTTCACTATGTAATGATTGATATATTTACTATATGAATAATGAATTCTTAACAAGATGACATTTCTTGCCATCTTATAGATCTTATAGATCTTTTGATGAAAAGGTTTTAGTGTTAAGGTTTTACAAGTAGCTATATTTGTTGAGTACAAAACTGTAAGAGTTTGGAAATCGGTTTCAAGCTTCAAAGCAGTTTTCCAATATCATTAAGTCATAAGCCTGTGTTTTCACCTGGAAAATTGACTCTTTGTAAGTCACCAAGAACTGACTTTACTACTCTGTGTGAGTACAACTGGATCATTAAGATCGCAAAGTAATGGTGATCCAGTCATTCTATGAATACTGTAAAATGATGACTTAACCTCAGGGAGTCGTTTTTGTTTATACAAGGTGATAATCTACCAGAAAGTCAGCATACATTTATTGCCCATATTTTATGTAGTTATGAATGAATTAGAGGATGTCTGGGCCAGTGAAAGCGGTTTATAATGTAAAGAGTTGGACATAACTGTAATAGGAGACTGTGGATAATATGCTTTGTCTTGTTTATATGCTGGCTCTTTTCTATATCAGGATCTCCAGACTTCCGCAACTGTGTGGGTAGTACTACATTATAGACTCATTCTAGAGAAGTGCAAGTATTTCTTGTGTAAACTAGTTATTTGTATTCCATATTAATACCTTTGCATTAATATTAACCAAGCGAGGTGGTACAGTGGTTAAACACTGGACTCGCATTTGGGTGGACGACGGTTCAATCCCACGTCCGGCCATTTAGGTTTTCTGTGATTTCCCTAAATCGCTCCAGGCAAATGCCGGGATGGTTCCTTTCAAAGGGCACGGCCAACTTCCTTCCCCATCCTTCCCTAATTCGATAAGACCGATGACCTCGCTGTCTGGTCTCCTTCCCCCAAGACAATCCCAACCCATTAATATTATTTGGTCTGGTTTCCTTTTACCTATTGCTATTGGATCTCCTGTTATCTACACACAGTATTTTGTCTCAATTCTAATACATTCTAGAAAATTTCTGATGAATATTCAAGACATCAATTTTCTAGTGCACTTCCTGCTGAATGGAGGCTACAGAGAAATGTTCGTCTTCTACATTGTTTGTAATTGAGTTTTTACGAATCCAACTGAAATATTCTTTTCATTTATGGGTTCAGGACAGTTTACTGATAATTACTATATTCTGACTTCTATTCTTTAAGAAGGGAAAGCAGAAAGGTGGAAGGAGTATATAGAGGGTCTATACAAGGGCGATGTACTTGAGGACAATGTTATGGATATGGGAGAGGGCATACATGAAAATGAAATGAGAGATATGATTCTGCGTGAAGAGTTTGACAGAACACTAAAAGACCTAAGTCGAAACAAGGCCCCGGAAGTAGAAAACATTCCATTAGAACTACTGATAGCCTTGGGAGAGCCAGCCCTGACAAAACTCTTCCATCTGATGAGCAAGATATATGAGAAAGGAGAAATACCCTCAGACTTCAAGAAGAATATAATAATTCCAATCCCAAAGAAAGCAGGTGTTGACACATCTCAAAATTACCAAACTATCAGTTTAATTAATCACATCTGCAAAATACTAACACGAATTATTTACAGACAAATGGAAAAACTGATAGAAGCCGACCTGGGGAAAGATCTGTTTGGGTTCCGCAGAAATGTTGGAACAGGTGAGGCAATACTGATTCTAAGACTTATCTTAGAAGATAGATTAAGGAAAGGCAAACATACGCTTCTAGCATTTGTAGACGCAGAGAAAGCCTTTCGCAAAGTTTACTCGAAATTATGAAGGTGGCAGGGATCAAATACAGGGAGTGAAAGGCTATATACAATTTGTGCAGAAACCAGATAGCAGTTAAAGGAAGAGAGGGGCATGAAAGGGAAGTAGTGGTTGGGAAGGGAGTGAGACAGGCTTGTAGCCTGTTTCTGGTGTTATTCAATCTGTATATTGAGCAGACGCTAAAGAAAACAAAAGAAAAATTCAGAGTAGGAATTAAACCCCATGGAGAAGAAATTAAAACTTTGAGGTTCACCAATGACATTGTAATTCTGTTAGAGACAGCAAAGTACACGGAAGAGCAGTTGAACAGAATGGACAGTGTCTTGAAAGGAGGGTATAAGATGAACATAAACAAAAGCAAAACGAGGATAATGGAATGTAATCGAATTAAGTCGGGTGATGCTGAGGGAATTATATTAGGAAATGAGAGACTTAAAGTAATAGATGAGTTTTCCTATTTGGGAAGCAAAATAAGTGATGATGCTCAAAGTAGAGAGCACATAAAATGTAGACAGGGAATGGCAAGGAAAGCATTTCAGAAGAAGAGAAAGTTGTTAATATCAAGTATAGATATAACTGTCAGGAAGTAGCTAGTGAAAGTATTTGTATGGAGAGTAGCCATGTATGGAAGTGAAACATGGACGACAAATAGTTTAGACAAGAAGAGAATAGAAGCTTTCGAAAAGAAGTGCTATAGAAGAATACTGAAGATTAGACAGATAGATGACATAACTAGCGAGGAGATGCTGAATAGAATTGGGGAGAAGAGAAATTTTGTGTCACAACTTGACTAGAAGAAGGGATCGGTTGGTAGGATATGCTCTGAGGCATCAAGGGATCACCAATTTAGTTTTGGAGGGCAGTGTGGAGGGTAAAAATAGTAGAGGGAGAACAAGAGATGAATACACTAAGTAGATTCAGAAGGTTGTAGGTTACAGTAGGTTCTGTGAGACAAAGCTGCTTGCACAGTTTACAGTAGTATGGAGAGCTGCATCAAATCAGTCTCTGGACTGAAGACAACAATAACAACATTCTTTAAGCAGGTATTTAATGACACAGCTATCGATTAATATTTTAATCAGGGTTCCATACTCCAATGACGTCGCCGAATTTGCATTTGAAAACTCCCATGTACAGGCGACATAATGCGAGTTATGTCACTTTATGGCAACCCATTAAATATAAAAGTCATTATAACTTAGTGTGCCACTAACCTGCTTGAGAACTTATCAACATCATTCATTTGCTTTTTAGGCGCTGTATTTTGTAACATAAACAATCTATTTATTTTCTTTCCAAGTAGCATACTAAGAAAATGAAGCAATGATTAATGAGAGTACCATATGGCTCAGTCTGAAGCTGTTTGTTTTGTGCAGTTACGTGCAAAATAACCTTTCAGAAATGCTTATCTACAATAACAATAAATTAAAAAGGAATTAAGTCTTTCAGGGAGAAAACTGCAAAATTTTAAATAAAACACTTCGTCTTAATGAAAAATGTAATGCAGTGTTTAACATAGTTATTGGTTACTTTGAAAACTATTCTTTCTATGAAATTAATAAGTTTAAAGTGATAAACTGCACCTAAATTCTAGGATACATACGTGCTCAGAATATCATCCAAAGCTAAGAGTAGAGTCAACTTAGCACAAAAGATGGAGATAGTGATAAATCATATTGCGAAATGTACAACAAAATTCTGTGGAAAGGAATCAAATTAGTTGCAATCAATAATTTTTTTCTGATTTGGCCAATTCCAGTGCCTATGATTTGAAGTAAACAGCCCAACGAAGTTTGGAAGGTAGTAGATGAGGTAGTGGTGCAGTTAAGGCTTTGAGTATGGGTTGTAGGTCGTGCTTGGGTAGCTCAGATCATAGAGCATTTGACCACGAAAGGCAAAGGTCCAAAGTTTGATTCTCAGTTTGGTACACACTTTTAATCTGCCATGAAGTTTCAGCCCAACAATATTTTTTAAGGCATCGTGTACACTAATAGATGTGGTAATAACCAGTATTCTTCATAGCAAGCAAAACACATATGGGTACCTATCTGATGGTGCAGAGGAGAAATAGAAATATTTCTGTTCACCTCTAGGTTGGTAAATAAATACAGCATGCCCAGTTGTACACATAAATTTAGCTGGTAATTTTAGTATGTTACTAATTACAGCAATTGCTATCAGTACAAGGGGAAGACTTAAAATGTCATTTTACATTTCCCACATAAATAATTCCTATATAGCTCATGACACTTACAAATCAAAGTAGGAAGCTTATGTAGATTCACAAGAGAAACAGAACTAATTTTGCTCAAAATACGTCTTTACTACAAATAATGTCTAAGGCTGTGTGGTCCTATATAAACATTAGTGGAAAAGGTACATAGGGTAGACAGTGGCAACATAATACTATCGAAGGATGCAAAGTAAAACAAATACCCCAATGAAATGCTTAATTTTTTAATCAGAATGACATTGAGGTAGTGCACAAACACATAAAATAGAAATCCAGTAGTACAAAGATCAAGTAGCATCCTCAGTGTGGGAGAAAAAATTTTCGTGTCATCAACAAATGAAACAGATATAGGAAAAATAGTACAAAGTCTTCCATGCAGGAACCCTGGGGGATTGTATAGTATTTCTACTATGGTTACTGGAAGTTTTTGTCATTGGTTTTTGAAGGCTGTAGCATTTCTTGTAAATTCATCTGTGGAAAAAAGAAAATTTCATAAATGGCTCAAAATCAGTAAGGAGCAGATAAGAAACATTTCAGGAATTATTGTACTATTGACATACAACTGTCATTTCTAAAATTATGGAAACCATCTTGTTTTTGGAAATGTAAATCTACAAATACAGATGAACAATAGATGATAAATGTTTTATTTGTCGATCTATCTAAGGCATTTGATTTTGTAGGCCATTGCAGCCTAATACAAGAACTTAGTAACTAAAGCATATGCCAAGTAGTTTTAGGAAGTGCAAGTGTACTAAAATATTAATAGCAAACGTTTTAGATTTTGTAGAAGAAGCATTAGAAAAACATAAAAAAATTTGTTGTTTCTTCATTGACCTTTGTAAGGTATACGACTGTATAAGTCATATCAAGGTAACACAAAAATACAGTAATTCCTGCTGTTGTTATAAAATCACACACGGAAAACAGTGAACAATGTGTGAAGGTAACCGATGCTATTAACAGTACTGACAAAAGTGAATTCTCAAACATTAAACTAGAGAAACAGGGTATATCACAAGGCTCTTCATTACTGAGGATGTGATCATGGATGTAAATGATGTACCTCTCAGAGCAAGTGCTAATATAAGAGACAAGCTAGGAGAGAGAGTTTCTAAAAATATAGCTCTTTGCAAATATTAAAGAAAATATATATTCGTTTAAGTACAAAGAAAACAACTAAATCGAATGACACCAGTGGCTCAGTTAGAAATTGGTACACTGTCACAAATTCTTGGGTACTGTTGTTGATATACACATGAGATTGGGAAGCCATAAAAACGAAATTTCCAAAAAAATATACTAGTGTATGCCGAACGTAAGGATAAATGTAACTTTTGCGTGATGTATCACTGCCAAGTAACATAGCTCAAAAAACTCGAAATATACATAAAAATGACTTGTAATAATGTTACCTTTAAGCTTGAGGATGTCTGGATGCCAGCTAAGGAACGATTCTATATCACTAAGCTGGAATGGAAAAGTTTGCAGTCACGTGGGTGGTATTGAAAAGAAATATACTGACCTGGAAAAAATAAGAGACGAAATAGAAGAGGTTACAGATCTTAGCACTAGTGATTTCTATGACACAGATGATGACAAATAGTGTTGGCATTTACATGATAATTACAATGAGTAAGCAGAATGTCAGTAATTAGTACTGTATGTATTCTTTATTTCAAATTGTCAATGTCACTTACGTGACATTATGCATTACACATATAGCCTGTTTACCATATCCATTGTGTTCTTTGACCCCAAATAATGTCAGAAATAGCTGTAATTTTCTCCTGAAATAGAGCTGAGTTTTTCACTTACACACAGATTATTTCATGAAATCTGCTTGATCAATCTATGTTCTTATTTATATACACTATATATGCTCTGTGCAGTCATTGTAAAACTTTGCTTGTGGAAGAACATTAATTGCAAAATATATCCAAGTCGTCATAGAATATTTGCAGTCTATCTTGAAAACAAAAGAATAAATTAAATTAAAGACTAAGAAGACGCAAAAGCAGTAAATACATTAGTACAACATGAATGAGTGTGGCGAACACAGGTTAACTTCCGATATTAGCAGATGATGACACTGCTGCCTCTAACAATGTCAACGTGACAACTTCCTCCCCAAGAACGGTTTCATCTCCTCCTGTTCCTTTTCGCCGGCCGGGGTGGACGAGCGGTTCTAGGAGCTACAGTCTAGAACCGCGAGACCGCTATGATCGCAGGTTCGAATCCTGCCTTCGGCATGGATGTGTGTGATGTCCTTAGGTTATTTAGGTTTAAGTAATTCTAAGTTTTAGGGGACTGATGACCTTGGAAGTTAAGTCCCATAGTGCTCAGAGCCATTTGAACCATTTTGTTCCATTTCATTGATGGCTATTTGAAATAAATTGTGGAATGTTCTGACATTCTGTTCCTTCAAATGTAAATCGACTTTATATCTTATTTGTGAATGTCACTTGTCGACTCAAGCTCTTGTTAATAGGACTTGAAACTCTAAAAAATATCTTTTTATTACTGGGTATTTAATGACTTAATAAGTAACGTTTTATTTTTATAAAGTTGCATGAAGTATAACAGCTGAAAATATGTTGCAGAATAACAAATAAGTCATCATGTGTTTAATAAATATATGTTATTCTTAATGTCATTCACTTCTGAGCCAAATGTTTGTGTTCTCTACTCTTCTTTTCTCGCCCTTGGCTCAATGTTATTCTGCAAGATGCCTGTTCTTATGTTTCCAGTTGCTACCGTACTGATAAAAGCACCTCTAGAATTTTTACCATTGTATGTAAAGACAGCAGCTTTCGTCTCCACTGTAGTTTTAATCGTCATGTCATCTGCTGTGACATCACTTGTTTGTGGAAACATAATAGTCTGTGTGTGACAACTACAGTTGAGGCTGTATGATGGAAACCGTAGACCAGAGGTTGGCAAACATCAGCAGCAAGAGCCATAGAGTGGCAAAATGAAATAAATGTGGGCCACATCTGATAAAAATTTTTGTGAATCTGTAACTGTATCGATGATATTAAAAATATAAAACACAAATATTTCATTTTAATTTTTACTAAACAATGGCAAAAAGAAAACTAGAATAAAAGTAGGCAAATTAGGTGTGAATTTTGAAATAATAATACATCTGTGACAAATAAAAATTTAATGAGATTTTGGAGGCTGTATTTGAGTGGCTGTTTGTGGAATGATTGCTTTCATTTCTGAGGTAGAAATTCACAAAATGGTTCTCATATAGTCATCTGTGAGACAATAACAATATTCATTTTCTCTGTACCTAAGAATTTTAAAAGTTTGCTCACATAAGTGAGTGCTGACAAAAACTGTAATTATCATAATTATTTGATAAGCAAAAAATTTCAATTCTTCAACATTAGAGATGACAGTCTGTCATAAAATTTACAAAATTATTAATTTCATAGAAAGAGGTTTTTAGAGTGTCATTACACTGAAAACCAATCAGATTCATTCGCAGATTTCTCCATACATCCTCAATACCACTTGAAAAAAGGTCTTCAGAATCTGTGGTTGAATTGATTTTGTAGCTGTATTGAAATATGTTTCATTTTATCATTTTTCCAAAGGAAATTTATTCCAAGTTCCTCAACAGGTTTTTTTACAATTTAGGAAATGGGAAAGCTTTTGCTCATAAGCATGTATTAATGAAGAGCTTGTTTCTTATTTGGAGTGGATTTATGTCTATGTCCATGTAAGATGGGAATTTGTTGTTTCCTTTAAACATAATATTCAATATATTTAACTTATTCGTTAAATCTGTCAAAAATGCACGGTCTATTAACCATTGAGGATCACTTAGTTCTGAAACACATTTGCCTTGTTCTATCACAAATGTGTTGCTTTATTTGCTGATGTCAAAAACCTTTTGAGTACTGCATTTCTACTTTGTTACAAAACAAGTTCTGTATCATCTGGAGGCGAGAGAGTGTGTCAGGATTTAACCCCAGTCCACTGTTAGTAATGCCATGTCATCATAACGTGCCTGTGTGTAGCACACAAAATATTGTGCCATAACCTAAGAGTGAAATTAAAAATTGAAATAGCTTTTCCAAAGTTTGTCTGTATATAGAAACCAAACTCTGCCCAAACAGGCCATGAAGGCCCAATTATACTGACTGGCTGCCATGTCATCCTCAGCCCACAGGCATCATAGGATGCGGATATGGACGGGAATGTGCTCAACACACTGCTCTCCCAGCTGTATGTCAGTTTACGAGACCAGAGCTGCTACTTCTCAATCAAGCATCTCATCAGTTTGCCTAACAAGGGCTGAGAACACCGCACTTGCCAACAACGCCTTTTTTATCAATACATAAACATTATTTAATTGCATTATGTATAACTAGACATTAGGTATGTTTTGAATCCATTACATTTCGTTTTCTGTTTTCCTTTTATATAGTTATCTTTTATTTAAAGTCATTCCTGTGTACTGAGTTCGTTTACTTCATTTCCAGGAGAGTAAATCTGTTTTCATTTAATTTTAATAGATATTCAGTCTCTATGTTTATGTATGTGTCATGATGATTGACTGGACCGTTTTTAATTTTAAATGAGCTGTTTTGGCAATGATAAATACGAACAAATATGCAATTTATATTTGAATACATAGAATTGATTATTGACTTACTATTGGCTTTTTTTTAAGTTAAAGTGAGTAGTATTTTTGTTGATTTGATAGCATTTGGTAAATGATATTTTATTTTTCCATGGGGGGGGGGAATTTTTGCTTTTTCATTCTACTTGTCATTAATTATTCCACTGGCAAGAGCATTGATAAAACACTGAAAACAAACTAAACTGCACTCAATACGGAATGAAAACTTCACTGAAGCACTTGACAGTTTTTCTGGGACGGCTGGTGGGCGGTGGCCTGGGCTTCAGTGGTGAGCTTGGGTGGCGGTGAGCAATGCTGTGGGCTGCCGTTCTCCCTCGAGTGGGCTTCATCTGCACGGGTGTGGCAGGCAGTGAGGTCAGGAGGATGGTATGGCTCTCCAAAAGATTGCTTGTAGGGCGATTTTGAGGAAGTTCGAGAATTCTGTTTTGTACTTTTTGTACTTATTGTTTTCCTCCATTAAGTTTGAGGTATTCCATAGCCTCTTGTTGGTTCTGTTCTATTGCATACACTGTTTGGCCTATAATCCATGTGGTGGTTTCTTTCTTTGATCAGGGAATGCTTTTATGTCTGGAACAATCAATAGTTCGATGTTTATCCATTCTAGTGTACTTCTGTTTATCATGCCAGCATAGTCTTGTATGTCTCCCATATTTGTTTCGTTTCTCCACATTGGAAACGGCGTTCCAAGGTGTCGTTTGCAATAGAAGTCGGATATATTCCTGATGGTCTGAGGTGAACTGCCACTAACCTTTCATTTGTGAGTACAGTGTTGTTGATTGCCTTCTACCACGTTTATCTGACTTTCGTACTGACTGCACCTTGATGTGGGTTGAGCCATCCTTGTTTCCAAATATTTGGGTTTCTTTGATTCTGTATTGTTCCACTGCGCCTCTCCTCTCAATTTCGCATAGAGCTTCTTGATCGTCCTCATTCTTCTGCTGTGTCTAATACGTAACCTTTTTGTACAAAGTATTATCTCAGGTTTTTCAGTTTGTAGGGTATAGTTGTTATGTTTATTGGTGCTTTTTCTGAGGCTGGTCAGTATGTATGTATGAGGGGGGCTCTCAAGGTGTTTGGGTTGTTCTCTGTTGTGGTACTGAAGCAGTGTATCAGCAGTGTGGTGCGTTCTTTCTAGACGTCAGTGAGGCCTACTCCCTCATGGATGTCTAGCGTGCATGTGGAACCCTGCACTTTGAATATTTCCCGACGCAAGAGGAATTAATGTATTGCTCCTTCAGTGGACCTTGCTGTTTCCTTTGGCGGTTTAGACACCTGTGCGAGGAACCCTACTTTAGACAGGAGTTCGTCGTTAATGGGTCTCGCCTTCTGCAGTAGGTCCAACTCTCTGTTGCCATTCGTTCTGGCGAGACCTCTTATTACGTGCAACACTTCTCTCAATTTTGCGCCACCATTTTCTTTGGGCATGAGTACATTTTAAGCCCTGGGTGCTTAAGTGTTTCGTCAACTTTGTTCCAGGTACTTCTTTCATATAGCTTTTTGCTCCCATTCGGTAGTAGGGCAGTTTTTTTCTTGTCTATTTTGGCTCCTGCTGCTTCTGCAAATGTTTGAAGGCTTCGTTTACTTATTTGAGGGCCTCTTTATCTCTCACGAAGAAACCAACGTCGTCAGCATACGCTTTGCATTTTAATGTAGTGCCAAGCAATGTGATTCCTGCTGTGCTGTCATCTATTTTTCCCAGCATAGGGTCCAGTCGAAATGCGAACAATCTCATCGAGAGGGGACATCCTTGGCTTACCGATCTCTGTATTTTTATGGGTTTCACATTTTGGCCATTTACTAACGCTCGGGATGTGGCACTGCAAGAGGTTACTTGCCTCATCATGTATACATATGCCCAAGTGATGCTAAATGTTATCTTTACATACAGAAAAGTATTATCCTCTCAACAATCTTCAAATCATGAGCTACACCCTTCATTTTTATATATGAAATTAGTGAATTTACTCATGACACTATCGTTGCCTTTGTCTGCAGTCACTTTCAGAACTCAAATTAATCATCAGATTAAATAATTTAGTAGAATTGCATTCTGAATTGCTGGTATATCCATGTATCAACACAATAAAATGTGATTGCCTGTGGAAGATTAAATGAGTACAGTGGCGTATTTAAGTTTCCAAAAATAATGACAAGTTTTTATTCATCTTTTTATAACTGCATTCAAGCTAATAAATCTCACAAAAAATGACAAACATAAATCAGGAAAGGAATGATGCTTGATTGGCAAAGCATTCATTGGGGTGGAAACTATACAAGTCCTCCCCTGAATTAATTCCTTTACAGCACAATCAGACTTCGTTTACATGAATCCACTGTGAGGCCAAATTTTTTTCAAATGGAATCAACTACGAGTGGGCACACCACAAACAATGGTTCACGGGGAACAGGGAACTGTGAATATCATTTAACAACCCTACGGTGGTTCAGCAATACTTAACTCTTTCACCTTGATTCAGGTGGCAGCAGAAAACGGCACATTGTGGGCAAGGGGCGGAGAGCGGCGGCAGCTGTAATGTTCTAACGTGGCCATGAAAACTTGCAAACTACATGGACTGGCGTGCTGATTATTAGAACGTGGGAAACTTCCCTATCAGATTGAGATGCACCCGTTCGCTGGACTGGTCAACCAATTTGAATCACAGGCACAACGGTGTGTGCTGCAATTGTCAAACGTCCTACTCAGGACGAATAAGTTCGCTCTTGTGACACACGATATATCTAAGATGACACACAGCTCCACTGTCGGTACAGTTGGAAACTGCCACTAGCTCTTAGTCCACCACACGTTACATATCACAAGTCTCACCAAATAGGCAAAGACTCAAGGTTCTCCACTAGAGTAGGACCAGAGGATGACGAAGCAAAGAATCGCAATCAGTTTTAGGAGCCAAATTAGCAAAAAAAGTTCTGCTGAGCTGGTAGCCAATACAGACACATCAGCAGGGTTCCCACGCTGGTGGAGCAAGCCTCTGCTTTGCACATCCTGAAGGGAGCCAATCAACGACTCAAAATCTCCCTTGTCTGGAAAAGAAGATTTTAGACTAGGGAGGCGTCGATCTCACGGTAAGAATGGCCATATTTTGGAGAAAGATGTCTACCAAGACAGGACCACAATCCATCATTGACAAAGAAATCTAATCTTTCCAGGCCAACCATTTCCAACTTCTGAAAGAAGGCTGTTAAGCTTCCCAGACAGTCATGCCCACGATATATATTCGCTTGCTAAAAGCAGTTGGCGACTTCCTGGCATCACGGGAGTTACAGTCCTACCTCCACTAGAAAAGTGCACCAGCTGCTCTGATCGTGTTGTACCAGCTTCTAACATGAGAATGCTTATAGCTTTATGACCATCCCGCCATTTGCACAAAAGCTCAGATTGCAGCAGTCTCTCTTAAATGGCTTCTGCCACCCACATTCCGCCATCTGGACACCCTTGCAACGGACATTCGCCTGGCCCATGCAAAATGTTTTGTGAGCCAGTGCCCTCCTGCTCCAAACCTAAGTGAGAAGAGTGGAGTGCTATGGCCCGAGGTCACTGTCCAGGTACAATTTACAGAGTGCTGCTTCCCCAAATCACTCGCACAGCCAGGTCGCTGGACACAGCATTTGTTGCCCACAAGCCATCTTTCTCCCTGTTCTCCATAACCTTCACTACAGCCCCTCAGGTACAAGTTCTTGGCAGGCTACACATGCGCTTATAAGGACATTCTGCCCACATTCCCTCATGTAAAAAAGTCGTAAACCACACATAAAAAATGTAGTACTAGAGAACATGGAGATCATGGCCTAAAATACGATTATTAATCTGACTGACAGAGTAGTTAAAGTGAGAGAGTGGCTTGTCACCTTTCAGCACTGTTTAGGATGTTCTAAACGATTTTCAGGAAGGATTCGCCGAGATCGAATTTTTCATGTTTTTGAATAGGAAATGGTGGTCTACGCGGTCAAAAGCTTTATGGAAGTCTATCGACACAATCGATACTTCTCATTTATTTACAGCTGTAATGATGATGAAGTCCCTATATTTAACAACAGCCTCAAATATTGTCCGGCTGAGTACGGCACATGTCTAGTGGGGGCATATTATTTCTCCCATTAGTGTTTTTAGTTTTTCCACCATGCACCACACTGCTGTTTTCTAATTTGCGTTTAGCAGCGTGATTCAATGGTAGACTTCCACCCGGCAGACTGAACGGTGACCGATCCAAGTGTACCATTTCATTGGCGCGTTGCGTATTCGGCACTATCGATAGCGACTTGTATTTCTGTTTCCGTCTGATTCGGCCTGTGCAGGCGCTGAGGCGGCTGCTGGCCTCTGATCCGTTTTTCGCGGGGGGCCACGCGCGCTCGGCTTCGGAGTTGGATTCGCACCGAGCTGGTGGTATTTTGCCTTCCGCTCTGGCACAGAGGTGTGGTCTCGTTGTTGGCGGGCCTCGTTGATTTGGGCGTTGGGTAGTGTGGCGTGTTGATGATGTGGTGTAGTGGACAACTGATGGATCCCCGCACGCGATCGCTCGCGGTTCTCTGCCTCTGAAAAGGGTGCCATGATATCACTTGGGTTTCCATTCCCAAGGGTTGTAAGGACTGCAGGGCAGGCTTTCTGTGTGTTTGCTCTGTCCAGTCTGCGTGGCGGGGTTCGTTTCACCTTACTTCACCTTACTTCAGCTGTTGTTTATATTTTCTGTGTGATTCCGTTTTAGCCAGAGTCTGGGTGTCGAGTTTTCTGCTGGTGTGTACCCAGTCGTCACCCCTGTTTTCCCACCCGGGGGGCAACCGTATCTGTTGGTGGGAATTATTTGGCAGTGTCTGTTTTGCATGGTTCCGGTGTGCTCACGCGATCTGATTCCGAGTTGAAATTACTGTGGTCAGGCTGGCTCGGTTGCTGGAGTGTGTGTTATTGGTTTTCTGGCTTGCTGGGGACTGCGCGCGCGTCTATTCCGTTTGTGATGTGGCAGGAGTCTGATATTTTTTATATGTGCCTGTTATGTTGCTAGCAATTGCCTTTAGCCTTGTGCTTACTTATTTTTATTTAAATTGCTGGGCATTGTCATTTGTCTGTTCTTTTACCTTTATTTACTTGTAGTTTCAATTAAGCCTAAGACGATGTCCAAGGTGCTAGCAATTGATTTTAGCCTCGTGTGTACTTAACCCTACTTAAATTCTTGGGCATTGGCATTTGCTTGTTCTTTTACTGTTATTTATTTGTTGTGCCAGTTAGCCCTAAGATGATGTCAGACCTTGGCATCTGCAACCTTATTTTGGCTACAAGCGCCCAGGTGCAATATTGCTGGGCATATCCCGGATTTATCATTAATTGAGAGCTTTTTATACTGTATTTTTAGTAGCAGGTTTGGCAAGTGCACTTGCGTCTGGTATTTAATGTGTTCCCTCCCACCTTCTTCCTCCTTCGTGTAAATTGATTTTGGCAAGATTGCTAGGTGGCCTGTGTTATTTCCTATGTAAGTTTGCCCGCTGCTTTAGTCGTAACATGTTTTGACCGGCAAGCGGCCCATGTTGACGAGAGTTTGAATGTGTTTTGTGCTGTTGATGCTGGGCTTTGCCGTACATATATTTAGTCATGTACGTGTTGTTGTGCTAAGGATTTTAGGGCATTTTTAATTGGGATACCTGTTGAAAATTTTATCGCTCTTTTAAAGAAGGTATAGGAAGAAGTAACTTCAACTGAAAATTTAATTGTAAATTATACTATTGTGCTTCACAAAATTTAACTGTATTAGGTGAAAGTATGTAGTTTAATGCACAATGATTATTTGTTAATGTATCAAATTGTAAACAGTTTTGAAGTTTCTCTGTTTACCTGTGGTATATAACATTTTTATTACCTCATATTGTAAGCAGCTTGATTTGTTTGTAACACTGTAATTTGTAAGCCACAGTGTAATTTATTACAATTAATTAATTGTTTTGTGGTAATAAACCTTGAATTGTATGTCCCCTTTTCATTAACCGAATCCCATCCAAATCGTCCACTCAATGGTAGCAGAGCTACCATCCTTCCTCTGGGGGGTTTTTGCACGCAAGTAGCTTTAATCATAAGTATTTTGGCCTTATTTGGTATTGTACTCATTTGTTCTTGTACTGTGTTTTCAGTTCAGACTGCTGTCATGAGTGCCCCACCAGTTCCCAGACTAGGTTATCTGCGACGCGATCAGCTGCGTAGTGAGAGCTATGCATTCGCGACCAAACTTTAGATGGCACCGTTCCCGAGTTGGCATCGCGATTGCGCACGGCGCTCGGATTACCGGTCAACATTGTCGCGAACAATTTTCCGGCATTGGGTGAGTCCTTGGCAAGTGTAGCACGTAATCTTCAGCAATTAGAGCCGGTTCTGGATTTCTTTATGGGGGAGACACCCACTCAGAAACAGGTAGTTCATATTCAGGCACACTTTTTGCATTATACGCAGTTTCTTATAGGCTAGATCTTCTCTCGTTGGGGCAATCTGGTGAGTGTAAGAAGCAAATTGAAGACCTGTTGATGTTGTTGCAGTCATTGCAGACGCGCTTGTTATCAGTATCTTTGATTGAGAATCAGCCCCTCGAAGGTAGTCAAGAAGCAGTGGATGTGTCGAGTTGTGCTTCTTTGGTCAGAGATCGGACAGCTTCCTTCGATAGTAGTTTTGCCCGTTTACCGCATCCGCTAGCCTTGTTAGTTCAGAGGATTCAATTTTCAGATGTTGATTCATTGCAGCAGCTTAAATATCTGCTTGTGCTGCTGGTTGAGTTGCAAGATCATGCTAATGCTTTACAGATTTTACATTCCTTGATCCTAACGGTGCTTTACCCGTTAACTAAGGGTCGTCCAACTTCCGTCTTGGCTGAGTATCTGCAAAATGGGGGGTCATTGGTGGCATTGAGGAGACGTATTCGCACTGAGTTTCTCTCAGCACGCATGTGCAACCAGTTATTGTCTGATTATTTCTGGAAGGTGCAGGGCGCGGAAGAAACCTTAGCTCAATATTTTGAAAGAGTTGACGTAGCTAGGCTAGCCTTGGACGTTGATATTCCGGAACAGGAGGGAGTTGCTATGTTACTTGAAGGTATGAGGCACAGGGATAGGGTATCCGCTGTGTGGCCCGAGCGTCCAACTTCATACGAACAGTTTAAAGCTCTAATTTCTACGGCACAAGAGTTAGCTTTTGCAGAATCACAACGGGATCAGAATAATCTTATCTCCCATATTACTCCCTTGTGCACTCCACACAGCTCGTCTGAGTGTCATGTTGAGAAGCCCAGGGAGCGGCGTTGTTATCATTGTGCTTCTTCCGAACATTTGGTAGCACAGTGCCCGGTACAATGGAAACCTCGTGTTTCTCAATGACGCCAGGTTATAGGGAGGAAAAGGAAGCGCGTTAGGAACTGGCCCGTTAATTGTAGAGCCATTTCCTACCCAAAAAGGCGCTCAGTACCGTATTTATGCCTTGCTATTGGGCAAGAGCCCCTGTGTGCTCTCTTGGATTCCGGGTGCGCTCTGTCGGTCGTTGATAGACGTTGGTATCATGAATTTAGACGTTTGTGTGGTTTTACTTTGCCCAAAACTTATGAAGGTAGATGTCGGCTCGCAGATGGGCAATGGTTACCTA
Organism: Schistocerca serialis cubense; assembly: GCF_023864345.2. Classification (NCBI taxonomy): domain Eukaryota; kingdom Metazoa; phylum Arthropoda; class Insecta; order Orthoptera; family Acrididae; genus Schistocerca; species Schistocerca serialis. The sequence continues at coordinate 371,891,773 of NC_064638.1, forward strand.
TCTTCGGTTTGGTGAAGACAAAGGTATCTATACAAGGTTTTTCATGGCCGACCCCTTTCTTGATTGCTGAAAAATTAAGCACCCCAGTTATTTTGCGTTGTGATTTCATTCAACATACGGGTTTGGTTATGGATTTCTCTCGGAACACTTTTTATTTTAAATTCAGTCCTAGCACTTCTGTCGCCCTGTGCTCCTGTAATCGCGAGAATCCCACCAAAACCCTTTGTGTTATACAAGATGAGGCGTGTGTTGATCTGGATCATCTTGAGCAGGTGTCTGCTAGCCAACTTAAACACTTAATTGAGAAGTTTCCTGAGGTAATTACTCAACGCTTGGGTATGACTGCCCTGATTCAGTATGAAATACAGTTAACTGATAACGTCCCCGTCCATCGGGCACCTTACTGCCTTTCTCTACCAAAAGTGGGCATTCTTCAGCAAAAGATTGAAAAGATGTTACAACAGGGAGTCATTCGCCCTTCTATTTCGCTTTATGCTGCCCCGATGTTTTTGTACCGAAAGACGGCCAAAAGGACTTTAGGCCGGTGGTACATTATCGAGAACTTTTGGAGTCCATTCCTTTACCCGATTTAGATAACTGTTTTTGCTGGTTCAAGGGGGCTGCCGTTTACTCGGTACTGGATCTTAACCAGGCATCATCCAAGCGAGTAACAGCATTTTGTACGGACTGGAACCTATTCGAATTTAACCGGGTCCCTTTTGGTCTCACGACCGGTGCAGCTGTGCTTTCACGCTTGCTCGATAATGTACTGCACGACTTAAAGTTTAAATGTGTGTACAATTATTTAGACGATGTTGTTGTCTTTAGTATATCCTTTCCTGAACACCTTCACCATCTTGAACAAGTCTTTCAAAGGCTTAAAGACGCCGGGTTAACGGTCAGCCCCGTCAAGATGACCCTACGTAGAGATAGGATTTCGTTTATAGGGCATATTGTTTCAGCTAAAGGTATCGGCATTGATCAGGAGCGAACCAGAGCCATTAGGGAACTTCCTCCGCACCGCGATCAACGCGGAGTACCTCGTTTTGTCGGCATGGTTAATTTGTTTCGTAAGCATGTCCCTAACTTTGCTCAGTTGGCTGCTCCTCTTAATTATTTAATAAAAAAGAACGTGCCATTCGTTGGGGGGGGGGGGGGGGGGGGAACAGCAGCTAAAAGCCTTTTTGGCTCTTAAGAACGCTATCAGCAGTCCCCCTGTGTTAGCGATCCCAGATTTCAATCTCCCCTTTGTGGTTCAGACTGATCCTTCTCATGCGGTCATAGCAGCTGTCTTGTTGCAGGAGGAAAACGGTGAGAGGCGTCCTGTAGCCTACGCCTCTCGACGTCTCACTGATACTGAAAGTAAATACTCTGTGTACAAATGTGAAGCTCTGGCTGTTCTGTTTGCCATTGAGAAATTTGCCTTTTTCCTTGAACATCGAGAATTCATTTTGGATACTGATAACTAGGTTTGAGCTGGGTCTTGGCTCGTCCATGTAAAAAGGTCGTATTGCTAGATGGGCTATTACGTTGTCGGCATTTCGATTTAGGGTTCGTCACATCAGAGGTGTCGATAACGAGGTGGCCGACGCATTGAGTCGTATGTTTACTGAAGAGCCCGAGGTTGAAGTACATGAGTTGGCCGTTAACACCACACTGAGCGAAGTGCCAGACCTATTTTGTGATTTACCTCAAGAACAGAAACAGGATTCTAAGTAGAGTGATATTTATACACGTCTTCAGAGTGGAGAGGGGGTGTCTGGCTTTTCCTTGCATCAGCGGGTCCTCTGTAAACAATGTACTCCCGGAGTGGATTGGAAAATTTGTCTTCCTAGTAGACTCATTATGAGTGTTTTGCACTATTTTCATAACTCTGCCCTGGGTGGACATTTTGGTTTTTTTAAAACCTTGGGAAAAGTCTGCGAGAAATTTTTCTGGGAGGGCATGTATCGCGATGTTCGTTCTTATGTCAACAATTGTTATGACTGTAATAAGGCTAAACCCGAGTCCGGGGCTCGGAAAGGTCTCCTACAGTCTACTCGCGAGCAGTATCTTTTGAATCGTATATACATTGATTATGTCTGACCTTTGCCACGTACTAAGAGAGGAAACAAGTACATCTTTGTGGCCGTTGATGCCTTCTCTCGCTTTCTCTGGTTGAGGCCTACCACTGGAGTTACTGCCTCTGTCACCGTTCAGCAGCTAACCCAGATTTTCGCCTGGTTTGGACCCTCGAAGAATTTGGCTTCCGATAACGCGCCGGCCTTTTTGTCTCGCCACTTTAAGGAATTTTGTTTCAATCAAGGTATTAGGCATATTACCACCACCCCTTATTATCCCTGTCCTTCGTTTGCAGAAAGAGTTAACCGCAATTTGAAGGCGGCTCTTTGTATTTATCACGCTTGGCCCCTACTAAGTGGGATACCACCTTAGGTTGGCTCGATCAGGTGTTCAATTTCGCCAGGCACGAATCCACCGACTCTTGTCCCAACAAGTTAATGTTTGCGTATCAGGTCAATTCGCCACTCTCTAATCTCTGGACCATCAATGATATTCTTCCGGAGCAATTTACTCCTGCGATTCTCCGGGAAAATTGGGAGAGAGCGAGGAGAAACGTCTTCGCGGCCCACCAGAAGGAGGCCGACAGGTATAATAAGGGAAGACGGCCATTTAATGCTAAGATTGGTGATTAATTTTGTTCGTACGATTTCTGAGACTGGTGGACACTGTTTGGGAGGGAAATGTACACTGCGGTTTCGGGGGCCCTGTCGCATTGTTAAAATCTTGGGACCTGTTACTTTTGAGGTAAGAGATCTCTCTTCCAGACGTATTTCCAGGGTGCACCTCAGCCAACTTAAATGCTCGTCTTATATTCAGTAGTGTTCCCCTCCGAGTTTGGCCTTTGGGGGAGGGAGATTGTGCCATTCCTCTGGTGCGGCGCGTATCCGGCACTATCGATAGCGACTTGTATTTCTGTTTCCGTCTGGTTCGGCCTGCGCAGGCGCTGAGGCGGCTGCTGGCCTCTGAACCGTTTTTCGCGGGGGGCCACGCGCGCTCGGCTTGGGAGTTGGATTCGCACCGAGCTGGTGGTATTTTGCCTTCCGCCCCGGCACGGAGGTGTGGTCTCGTTGTTGGCGGGCCTCGTTGATTTGGGCGTTGGGTAGTGTGGCGTGTTGATGATGTGGTGTAGTGGACAACAGATGGATCCCCGCACGCGATCGCTCGACGTTCTCTGCCTCTGAAATGGGTGCCATGATATCACTTGGGTTTCCACACCCAAGGGTTGTAAGGACTGCAGGGCAGGCTTTCTGTGTGTTTGCTCTGTCCAGTCTGTGTGGCGGGGTTCGTTTCACCTTACTTCACCTTACTTCAGCTGTTGTTGATATTTTCTGTGTGATTCCGTTTTAGCCAGAGTCTGGGTGTCGAGTTTTCTGCTGGTGTGTACCCAGTCGTCGCCCCTGTTTTCCCACCCAGGGGGCAGCCATATCTGTTGGTGGGAATTATTTGGCAGTGTCTGTTTTGCATGGTCCCGGTGTGCTCACGCGCTCTGATTCTGAGTTGAAATTACTGTGGTCAGGCTGGCTCGGTTGCTGGAGTGTGTGTTATTGGTTTTCTGGCTTGCTGGGGACTGCGCGCGCGCCTATTCCGTTTGTGATGTGGCAGTAGTATGATATTTTTTATATGTGCTTGTTATGTTGCTAGCAATTGCCTTTAGCCTTGTGCTTACTTATTTTTAATTAAATTGCTGGGCATTGTCATTTGTCCGTTCTTTCACCTTTATTTACTTGTAGTGTCAATTAAGCCTATGACGATGTCCAAGGTGCTAGCAATTGATTTTAGCCTCGTGTGTACTTAACCCTACTTAAATTCTTGGGCATTGGCATTTGCTTGTTCTTTTACTTTTATTTATTTGTTGTGCCAGTTAGCCCTAAGATGATGTCAGACCTTGGTATCTGTCAACCTTATTTTGGCTACAAGCGCCCAGGTGCAATATTGCTGGGCATATCCCGGATTTATCATTAATTGAGAGCCTTTTATACTGTATTTTTAGTAGCAGGTTTGGCAAGTGCACTTGCGTCTGGTATTTAATGTGTTCCCTCCCCCTTCTTCCTCCTTCGTGTAAACTGATTTTGGCAAGATTGCTAGGTGGCCTGTGTTATTTCCTATGTAAGTTTGCCCGCTGCTTTAGTCGTAACATGTTTTGACCGGCAAGTGGCCCATGTTGGCGAGAGTTTGAATGTGTTTTGCGCTGTTGATGTTGTACTTTGCTGTACATATATTTAGTCATGTAGGTGTTGTTGTGTTAAGGATTTTAGGGCATTTTTAATTGGGATACCTGTTGAAAATTTTATCGCTCTTTTAAAGAAGGTATAGGAAGGAGTAACTTCAACTGAAAATTTAATTGTAAATTATACTATTGTGCTTCACAAAATTTAACTGTATTAGGTGAAAGTATGTAGTTTAATGCACAATGATTATTTGTTAATGTATCAAATTGTAAACAGTTTTGAAGTTTCTCTGTTTACCTGTGGTATATAACATTTTTATTACCTCATATTGTAAGCACCTTGATTTGTTTGTAACACTGTAATTTGTAAGCCACAGTGTAATTTATTACAATTAATTAATTGTTTTGTGGTAATAAACTTTGAATTGTATGTCCCCTTTTCATTAACTGAATCCCATCCAATTCGTCTGCTCACCAAGTGCTAGTCCAGCTCGACAGCGCTTAACCTCAATGATCTGATGGGAACTGATGTTTACACTGCAGCAAGGCCATTGACTTTGTCAGTATATTCAATATATTAAAGTTAAAGCTGTTAAATCTCAGAATGATCAGATGAATAAGTTTTACTAAATATGTTATCTTAACAAAATATAAGTGGCGCTAAATAATGCAGCAAGATAGCTAAAATTGTTGAGAATGTGAAAATGTATGTCACAATGAAATGTCTCAACTTGATCGGTGCAATTTTTTGGTCGCAATGGGCGTTTTTACAAAAATTGAAGATCGTAAATACTAAACTGACTAGGGGAGGCCACGATGTTGGGATCACAGATTAATTTCAAAATTTGTACACCTTTAGCCGGCCATTAAAACAACGCAACGCGCAAGTAGTAAGGTGCTCTACTCAGGCAATTCCACTGGAGTTCATGGTGAGCACACTTAGCGTTCTAGCTTTGTGGGACAAACATCTATGAGGTGATGGTTCGGCTCCCGCTCAGAATTAACTATCAATCTATTTTTTCACCACTGGTCATATTATCGAATATATATGACATTTGAGAGGTAATATAATTAAAAAAGACTACTTGTATTTGTATGAAGTTTCAATTTATGTTTTCCATGTCTGTATGACAAATAACATACTACAACATGTGACGTCCAGAGCACATCTGACAAGAAATGCTACATAACTCTTGTGGTCTGGGAGACAGTGACTTACTATATTACTGGTTGTAAATAACACCATTCCCATAATTATTTATTGAGGTTTGACTTGTGCTTTCCAATCCTGCCCCTCATCATTGAAGATTTAGTTACAAATAGCAAATAGTCAAATAACATATGAAATTCACTACAGCTCCATGTAAATGCAAGTGGTTTTATTATATTTCCTCTCAAATTTCATATATACTAAATAATGTGACCAGTGATGAAAAAATATAGATTAAAAATAAATTTTAATGGGATTCAAAACCTGTGGTATCCACCACTATTGAATCTCCACACCGAGCTGCGGCATGTTCCCTTACTCATGGCCAAGAAATGCATCATTGGCCACACTTCTCCATGTGAGGTCCGCAGCCAACATCTCAGGCATCCTCCGCATGCATGCACTTCGAAACAAAGTGATTGGCCACCCATAACACTCAGCGGGTGGCTGCCAAGAAGATACAGCTACCCGAGCTGCCCACTCCATTAACTATGGAGCTCTATTTAACGCCACTCCTGACGGCCACAAGCCAATTATCATCATGCTAGTTTCTACTCCACTACTTGGAGGTGCTGCACTGCGATGTTGATTCGGCTGTGCTCTGATCTTAGAATCCGAAGGCTATACTGGAACTTGAACTTCAATGTATCAAATCAGGCTCAGTATTTCATCGGAACTGTGATATCCACTGGAATTCTGCATTTCACTTGTACTTCCTGAACATTAGTATAACTACGATCTATTTATATAATTTTGCATTAAGTGTTCATCTACAGCTTGGTACTTGGTAACAGAATTATTTGTATCAGTGTTGTGTCAACAAACCATAGAGCAGTGATATATTTATTGTGTTATTCCCAGTTATAACGGAACGATTCGTGCACAGAGCGTGAGTGCTAACCACTTGACCACATTACTCCTTATGGTAATCAAATTCGCACAGAAATATGTCATATAATACATGCATAAAACTTGCCATTTTCTTGGAATTGTCGGAGTAGTGCATCTTATTACTTGCACATTATGTTGTTTTAATGGCCTCCTAAAGGTGTGCAAAGTTTTAAGTAAATCTGTGATCCTAGTGTTGTGACCTCCCCTTATCAGAAAGATGAAAATTCGCATGTAGCCTCAGTTTGATATAAAAGTATCAACTATGTGACTCCACTAAGCTACCTCTAATAGTTTTCAAGTTATTTAGTAAAAACCAAATTTGGAACGAAAATGTCCATATTTGTATTAGATTAGGTGTCATTTGTAATTGTTGTAGAAGTTGTTGTTGAGTTGTTGCTCACTTTTGTTAACATTGAGGGACAGACTATTAGAGGTGAACTAACTTAGTACATAGCGTTTGCAGAGTTCTGTAGATTTCAGTTTAGTACTTTCTCTAAGATACTGTTTGTCTCATTCACAAACAGAGTGGAGTGTGCTCTTTGTGACACAAATCATGGCAGATCATTGTTAAACATTAGGAATAGTAATGGATCGACCACTGAGCCCTGTGGTACTCCATATTTCACTGTGTTCCTCTCAGAGCAGGCACGGTGCCTACTTTACCATATAAGCCACAGTGCTCAGCCTTCATAAGTAGAATTTTGTGATCTATGCAGTTGGATGCTTTAGACAGATCACAAAAAATTGCAACTGATGACATTTTATTGTTTGTTGGTTGGCAAATGCGAAAATGGCATGTTCAGTTGAAATACTCTTTTGGAATCCCAAGTGATTTTTATTATGAATGTTATGTTTATTAAGATGATCTTTGTTTCTCTTGAACATAAGTTTCTCTATGATTTTAGAAAGACATGTTAGCAATGAAATTGGCCAGTAGTTAGATATCTCAGCTAAATCAGCATGTTTGAACAGTGGCTTAAGAATAGCATATTTGAATCTATTGTGGACAGGACCTCTGTTTATAGACTCAGTAAATCTGTAGGGATTGCAAGAATAAGTTTGCAGCAATGCTTCAGTAATTTCATAGATATAATATTAATTTTTCATTTGCTTTATTACCTTCCCAGTCTTATTGGTTGAAATGTAAGGTGTATAGATCTGACTATTTATGATCTTGTTATGTTTTTGAAGAAGATTCTTTACAACCAATTTGATCAGCTGCTGTCAAAAAAGGGTTGTTGCAGATATTGACAACTATATCACTTTCCTTTACCATGCTTCTGTTATAACACTGTTCAATACTGTCTGTATCTACTGAAATTTTTGCTGACTCCCTTTTGACCACCTTCCAAATAGTTTCTATTTTATTTCTAAGGTTTAAATCTCGGTTTTGATAAAGGAGCTCTTGGATTATTAATGACATTCTTTAGGATGCAACAGTACAACTTGTAGTGCTCCCTATCCTGTGGTTTGTTATAATTCCTGAGTAAAACATTACACATTCTGAGACCTTAACTTTTCTCAGCGAATTGAACGTTCAAATAACTTACGGGTTTGCTGCCAGGTGACGTCGTCGACCACCGCCGATGTTTCGACAGAAGTACACCCTGCCATTCTCAAGGCACAAATGCAAGGAGGAAGAAATGTGCAAGGGAATTTAATACCTCAGTTCACAGAGGAGAAACAAGGAAGATACCACACACAGAACAAGTGTCAACACAAACAAAGATAACCAACATTAGAAATATCGATAGTGGGTGAGGTAGCACTAATTCTGTCCCTCTGTTTTTTGACGAGAGACAGAGCCGAATTCCAAGCAGCATTTAAACAAAATCCACCATCTCTGTTTATAAGGTTGCTTTATAGCTTGATTTCAACAGCTTCCTTAATAACACTATGCCAATAGCTGGATATGCAATCCAGAATCTCCGTGTTGTTGTATTCCATAGGATGACCGGTGTCAATGCAATGTTCTGCAATAGCGGATTTGCTCGGCTGTTGTTAGCGTGTGTGACGCTTATGTTCAATACACCGGTCTTCTACAGTCCTGATTGTCTGACCAATATACGACATGCCACAACTCCAAGGAATATGTTAGACACCAGCCTTACGCAAACCGAGATCATCTTTAACGGACGCGAACAGGGCCTTAATCTTAGAAGGTGGTCGAGAAACACATTTCACATCATATTTTCGCAAAACACGTCCAATCCTGTTGGAAATTCTTCCTGTGTAAGGCAAAAAGGCCGTAGACTTGGGTGCCACTTCGTTGCTATCGTCACTCACCCGTTGCACAGAAGGCTGATAGCGTAACTCACATTTGATCTGCCTCTCACTGTAACCATTCTGACGAAAGGTGACTTCGAGATGTGATAGCTCAGCTGCCAAACTTTCAGGGTCTGAGATAACGTCGGCCTTGTGAACCAAGGTACGAAGTACTCCTTCACGCTGAGGTGAATGGTGACAACTATCAGCTCACAGATACAAGTCAGTGTGAGTAGGCTTCCTATAAACAGAATGTCCCAACGTACCATCAGTCTTCCTTCTGACTAACACATCAAGAAAGGGAAGGCATCCATTCTTTTCCACCTCCATAGTGAACTGAATATTCAGGTGGATTGAATTCAGATGTTCCAAAAACCGGTTTAAATTCTCTCTACCATGAGGCCAAACAACAAAAGTATCGCCTACATATCTGAAAAACACGAAGGTTTCAAAGTCGCTGACTCCAATGCACGTTCCTCAAAGTCCTCCATAAACAAATTGGCCACAATAGGTGACAACGGGCTTCCCATTACAACACCATCATTTTGTTCATAGTACTGACCATTGAATAAAAAGTAAGTGGAAGTCAGCATATGTCGAAACAAATTTGTTAACTCGACACCAAAGTTAACCTCAATTAGCTGCAACGAATCAGAGAGAGGAATGCAAGCGAAAAGAGAAACCACATCAAAACTGACTAAAATATCAGAGCCATTCAAACACAATCCCTGCAATCAACATACGAAATCTGCAGAGTTCTTAATGTGGTGTTCACACCTTCCTACTAGTGGGCTCAACAAACTAGCAAGATGTTTAGCTACACAATATGTCACATAACCAATATTAGAAACAATAGGCTTGAACGGGACAGCCTCTTTATGGACTTTAGGGAGGCCATATAATCTAGGTGGTACAGCACAGTTAGAATTAAGAGTCTTGATAGTCTCCTGTGGCAAAGAACTTTTCTTCAGGAGGTTATTAGTCTTTCTCTCAACACTCTTAGTAGGGTCAGTACCAATCTTGCGATATGCCAAATCAGAAAGTAGACACATCATCTTTTGAATGTAATCGTGCTTGTTCAACAAAACCGTGGCATTGCCCTTGTACACTGGTAAGATAACAATATCAGGATCCATTCTGAGTGAACGTAAAGCAGACACCTCAGCTGCTGTAACGCTACACTTGGGTGGACGGGCCCCAGTCAACACACGACAAGCTTCCCTCCTAAGCTCTGCCTTGAGAATGACAGGGTGTGTTCCTGTCGAAATATCGGCCATGGTAGACGACGTCACCCGGCAGCAAACCTGTAAGTTATTTGGAGATTACACATTCTCTTTGTTTTATGTGTGTTTTGATTTCCTTAGTGAGACACTGTTTCCTGTACTCACTCAGGTGGGTGTTCTTTGAAATTCTCTTAGGAAATACACCTACGAAAGCAGTAACAAATTCATTCAGGAATAGGTTAAAATTATCTCTGATATTTTTAAGCTTATATACAGTGTCCCATTATAACTGTTGCAAATATCAGCTGGAGGTTTCTAGATCCTCAGTGTTAATTAGTCTACAAGATCTATTGATAAAACTACTCTTGTTAACATGACTTACTTCATTCATTTTTAACAGTTGCCCATCGTGGTCAGAAAGGTTTTCTAAGCTATGTGTTACACATATATCATCAATCCTGTAACAGTGTGCAAAGATTAAGTCAGTCAGGTTTCTGCAGTCCTCTGTAACTCTTGTGGGGAAGTCAACAACTGCCATTGAATTAAAAGACCTCATTATGTTTTGAAAATCTGTTTTATCTTTACTACAAGTAAGAAAATTTACGTTAACGTCACCAAGCATGATAACTTATTTGGTGTTTGAGAACAGGCAAGTTAAATGTAATTCTTCTTGTTTCAGGAATGTATTATGCTTCCCTGAGAGAGATCAGTAAACAGTAAGCAGATAAAAAGGTAGAGTATTGACGTGGAATTCAATGCAACAGGCCTCAAAATGTTGATCAACACAATAATTTCTCACATCTATAGACTTGTACACTGTATTATTTTCAATATATATGTTATTACTCCATCTTTATCCATTGCATAAGTAGTGTAAAAACTGCTAATTTGTAGTTATATAGTTTTACAATATCAGTCATTTCCTTCAAATGATGTTCAGTAAAACATAACATATGGACATTGTTTACTGTATTGCTGTTATTAATGCAAACAGGCAACTGGTCCAGTTTGTTTCTTAGAACTATTCTGTTCTGGTGAAAAATGCAAAGCTTGCCATTTCCTAAACTCTTTATTATGAATTGTTGAATTGTGTTTTATTCAGCTCATGATGTACATTTCAAACAGTTTGGTTTGTGTACAGGAAAAATGTCAAACATTTATAATTCTGTTACAATGAATTTTACATTAATAAATAATAGCACTACAGTAAATAATAACACTAATAGGGTATTTCTTGGAATATGTAACACACCGTATCCAGCTCAAATTTCCAGTTTATCCTGCATGAATTCATCCACTGAGTAATAACACTTCAGTGTCAGTACCTCATTCCCATCTACAGAGGTCCCTGGGCGTACAGTCTGAGGTAGTGGGTGGGGAACATAAAATATGCTTTCTTTCTAGTCTCATGTGAATGGACAAAATGGTTTGCCTCAAATAATTCATGTCTGGTGTACAAAAATATAATAATCTCATATATGTATAAGGATGGCAGAGTTAATATTTTAAGTTTTCTAAATAATGGTCGACATGGTTCTTTGTGATTTGCAGTGCACATATTCCAAATGATTTTTTCTGTATTTTTAGTATCCACAACAATGTTCGTTGAGTTACCTCAAAAAACAATACCATACCTAATAATGGATTCAAAGTAGCTTGTATATGCTACTTTTCATGTGCCCATATCAGCTGCAGTTGATAATATTCGCATTGCAAACGCAAAGTTGCTCAGTTTGTTTGCCAGGTATTCAATGTGTGCCTGTAAGCTCGAATATTTATGTACATTTATACCTGAGAATTTGACTGAGCTTACTTCTTCTATATCTTGATTGTTGTGTACAATCTTAATGTGCTCACATTTTGACTGTTTGGTTTTGACCTGCATTACGTCAGTCTTAGATATGTTTAGATTCAACCCAAATAGCTGAAACCAAGTTTCTTAGGCGCTGAGCGTACTGATCACAGATTTGGGAATTTTTCCTGAATCCTGATCTTCAATTAAGACAGAAGTATCATTTATGAACAGAACTGACGGGGAGTTGATATTTAAAGGTAAGTCATTAACAAAAAAGGGAAATAGGGCTGGGCCTAATTTGGAACATTGTGGAACACCCTGAGATATTTTTTTTTCCAGTCAGAAAAATAATATTTGCCATTTGAAGAGATGCTATTTCTTTGCTTTCTGTTGCATAAGCAGTATTTAAGCCATTGTAGGGCACTGCCAATAACGATATACTTTTCAAGTTTGTAAACAAGCAATGCATGGTTTACAGAATCAAACACCATTCTGAGGTCGTAGAAAATTCCTACCACCTTATTTCTCTTTTCTAATCATGTACTTATTTTCTTAGTGAAACTGTTAATTGCATGTATGGTGGTTTTCCCCTGCTGAAAACCAAATTTATTGTTTAAAATAACAATATTTTGTAATGTTTTGGATTTGTACAATAGCAAGTTATTAAAATATTTTAGATAGGACTAGAGGAATCGAGATAGGACGATAATTTCCCATGATCCTTCTTGATCCTGTCTTGAAGAGTGGTTTGACTTCACCATATTTCAGTACCTCTGGGAAACAGCCCTCTTCAAAACATTGATATGTTATTTGAGCTGGTGGGTTTGCAGTTCTATTGCGTATCACTTTAATAACCTTGGTGGGTATTCCATCCCAATCTGCAGATTTTTTGTGTCTTAATGTTAGAATAGCATTTCTACATCCTCCACAGACACTTTTGAGAATTTTGTAAAGTTTTCAGATTTTTCACCTAGGCTAAAGGGATTAACTTTGTTGTGATAATCTGTTACATCTACATCAGACTGCTACATTTATAAAGAATTCATTAACGTACTCTGGTATTTGAGTTGGATTTACAATAGTGTTTCCTTCAATGTCAATTTTTGAAATTTTTTGGTCACAGGCTTTAACACCTAACCCAGATATAATGGCTGACCGTACAGCCTTTGTCATATATTTTTTTTATTTAAAATTAGCCTGTTACTTGCCAGTTGTTTTCCTGCCCTCACAACTCTTTTAAGTATAGTTTTATAGAGGCCAACATATTTAATGAAATCAATATCTTTATTATTATATTTTAGCTCTCTGTGCAGTTTTTCCTTACACTGGAAATTTTTATGCCCTGGGTAATCCTCTTTACTTTATTTGTTATTTTATTGCTGCAGAGTCTAGGTGGAAATGTTTCATTAAAGACACCAAGAAAACTATTTAAGAATTTCTCCAAGTTTTTTTCACTTGATTTACAATGATCAAAAGGCAATGTTTTCTCTTTTAGCTTTTCACTAAATGTTAGCAAGTTTTCTTTGCTAAAGTTCCTGCTCATATGGGTTCTCATACATGAAATTTTCGTGTCTGTCTGTGGCAGCTCAATGAACAATGACCTGAAATACCTATATCTAGACAAAATTTGTACACATCTTCCTGTACATAATTAGTTAGAACATAGTTAATACATGTTTCTGGTTACCCATTGTCTCTGGTGGATTCAAAGAAATTCAGTTTGAAACCATATTTCTTTACTAAGTCAGTGAATCTTGAAGTGTGGCTACTATCACATGTGATATCAATATTAAAATCAGCAACTATTACTTTTTTTCTCTACGAAGGTCTTCTAGCATAATTTGAAGCTTAGATAAGAATAGTTCTGTTGTTGATGTCCCTAGAATTCCGTATATTGAGATTATTATAACATTTGCTAGTGAGTCCACTATTTCTACACAACAGCTCTCAAACACACATTCTTCATTTAAATCATTAAAACAGTTCTGGTCTCATAATTTTTAACATTGTGTAGAAGTATACATGAGCGTCCACATGACTTGTTTCTTCTGCAAAAGCTACTTGCTAACCTGAAGTTCCCTATCTTGTTTAGAATTTTAATTGTGTCCTCAGTAAACTAGTGCTCATTTAAACAAACAACTCTAATATATGCACATTCTGACAGAATGATTTCCAGTTCATCTATGTTGGAGATTTTACTGTTTGAAACATCAGTGTTTAAACCATTTATATTCAAGTGGATAACATACCTACTTTGACTATTAGTTATGGGCTTTAGCACATTTCTTTCCAGATATTGGTTTGGTTTTGTGTTTCTTAATGCTACACAAGTTTTTTCACCCCCATCACTACTTATCAGTTTACCTTATTTTTTAGTACCTGGCAAGTATCAATGAACATCTTACTGAATATTTTTGAGCTCAACCTATTCATTTGTAGATCATCTTTGGCAAGACACTTTGCACTTGTCGAGGCATGTACACTAAAATTCGTCATTTATAAATTTCAGACACATGTTTGCGTGCTTCTCATGTAACCAAAAGTTGCACTTAATGCGCCGAATTCCTTTGACTACACGTTTTTTACACTTTCTGCGCGAAGAACCATTCCATTTCAACTGATTTTGCAGTATCCTATCACCACAAAATCCTACCGGCGCCATCTTTACAGTCACTGTTTTGTTATAAATTGCAATTAGAGGTTATATGAATTGTACTTGCAGGTTTCTGACTTAAGTTAGTTCTGGAACTGAGGCCAGGTACCAATAATCTTGTAGAGGTGTGCGTTTCCATTGCTTCGTCTGCTTGCCTCAGTGACTGCTGATGGTGGTGGAGGCACATGAGATGGCTAAGGGTCTTGCACTTCTGAAGGCTGCGACGAGACTAATACTGACGAAAGGTCTTGAGCCACTGATGGAAGGACAACAGCAGATGAAGTTACTGACACTGCTGCTGATGAATACAGGGGGACAGTAGTAGTAAGTTTGATGGGTATGTTTTGAGATTTCAAGATCACTGTTGCTGTACCTGGTTTGTTGTAGTACCGTAATACTGTTGATTGATTTGCACAGGTATTGTTGGGTCTACGAAACTTGCCACTGCTGGCAAGGGAATTAGAATGTTGTGTACTTTACTTGTTGACATAACAGCTTTTATTATTTTGCACACATGGCTTCTTTATCCTTGTTTTGAGTTTTGAAGTGCTCTCTTGCAGAGCTGTCAACTAGTATAATAGTGGGATTGCGAAATAATTTATAAGTTTTTTGTAGTTTCCTGTCAATGTTCTTTATTTCAATATTAACACACGATTTTTCTATTAAATCATGCCTCGGTGGAATGGCAACAAGAAAGAACATAATCTGTGGGTTATTTCGAAGTTAATCTTTCAAAACCCTCATTGCAGGACTGCTTTAGTTGCAGTAAACGTCATTTGCACCGCCTATCACAATACACTTGATTCCAGATTGTAAGTGCTACAACACCGAAATTATTATTGTGTTGCACACGCGCTATTTAGCTTTGTGAACTCGAGTGCGTTAAATAAAAAAACCCTCGTACTTTCCGAAATTGAAAACACAATAGTTGTTGCGTGTAGCACCTTAGACGCAGAATAACTTGTTTCGCTGGATCGGCCGACACTTGTGGCGCACTGGTGGTAATTGACGTCACGATCGGTGTTTCTTCAGTTGTAGTTGTGTAGTTGTTACTCGTATTTCAGTTTTGTCACTAAATTAAAATAATTCCGAATGATAAAACAATCGCGGGGCAAAGGAGAAAGCACGCGGGCCGCTTATGCCCGTGTTTGCCTCCTGCTGCCCCAACTTCATCTACTTCGATGGGTCGATTGCCGTTAGTGACCTCCGTCAAGTCAATTGCGTTTACCTATACCAGGCAGAACGCAGAAGGCACTGTGTGAAGTTTGGAGATAGGTCAGGTGTAGCTGTTAATAATGAGAGGGAAGCAGGTGTTTCGTATATTTCTGCTGAGCTTTTGCTTGCAACTGGGAGTTAATGCTGCAGTACCGAGAATAGGTACGGTTCAGGGAATCGAATGCCGATTTTCTGTAAGGTGCAATTTGAAACTATGTACTGTATGCTAGTATGCCGGTAAAACGAATAGATAATGACAGCTGAAGTTTACAACTGCAACCGAATCTCATTCAGCCTTCGTAAACTTTCTTCTGTAGTATCCACAGTGGTTTAAGAGATATGTTAGTAAGGCGTTCTGCAGATACGGGCACCCCTAAAAGTAAAATTGTGGGAGCCGAATGGTAGAGAAATGAGAAATAAGTTCCTAACCCGCGCCGTCATTCGTTGGACACTCAGGCCGTAGAGGACAAGAGAATATACTCTATTAGTCGGTGTCAAAGTTTAGAAACGTGACGACAAGTGCACTGTGTGTTAAAAAAATAGAAAAATACATTTACCACCTGTGGATTTTCGTATAATTTCTGTTCCACGTAACTGGTGAACTGCCGTTGCTTTGTATGTGTTACAGCTTGATACGAAATGCATGTAACACCGTTTTACCAGATACTACAGACAGTCCAAGCCTTTTGCTTTTGTCCGTTTTGTAAGAATTTTCACCATAATTTTGCATCATGCAAGAAACAATAAATTCACCAGCCTCTGGTCATTTATTTTCACTCAGCAGTACGCACATCCACAAACCATATTCAATTTCTAAAAGTTTGAATTGTTTAGTTGTTTGGTACACATTGTTTGTACTTGAATTACAATAATCCATGTTAATTTACAGATATGAATTATTTGGGTTTAAGTCTGTTATTAGATTAATTTGGAGGGGAGGGGTCAACTGGCACTTAGTTTTAAAGCGCTTAAAAATTTATGCTTCATAACAAGGTACAGGATATAGTGTCCTGCCAAAACAAATCAAAAATTTTTCGAAAACTTGCCCTTCTTTGTCACTATTAATCTGTTGTCAGTCTGATGATTAAAGAATATGAACTAAAGCACATCACTCACTTGCAGGAGTTATTGGTGGAGGTATTGGTGGAACAGGAGCAGCGTATTTCTTAAGAAAACTCTTTGGACCAAAAGGAATTAAAATAGACGTTTATGAACAAGGAGCTATTGGAGGCAGATTGGCAACTGTAAATGTTGAGGGTTTTGAGTATGAAACTGGAGGATCTGTAATACACCCAAAGAACCATTATGTTGTGGGGATAATGAAAGAGTTAGGTTTGTATCTGCATTATTATCAGCACATACTCTGAGCAACCATAAATACTTTAATTACTGAGATACCATTATGAATGAGTTTGTTAAATAAAGCTAAAGCCTTACTTGTTAATTTGCAGCACTAGTTGATGTAGTACATATTTTCAAGTTAGATAAGTGTATGGTGTGCTTGTCACTGGCCCAGGTCAGATCTGATGGTGAGACTGGTATTTTTGTAATCCTTTGTTTAACTCTGAATGCTGACATAGATAAGTGGTATAGGTAACTAGTTCCACTAATACTGGGTACTTCTGTTGCTGCTCACTCTCCCTGCCCCTCCCTCCCTCCTTCCCTTCCCCCATACTAACCCCACCCACCCCTACCACCACCATTACCTCTATTTTCCTATCATATACATGAACTGTCTGTGGAAATGATGAGTCAGAATGTCTTTTTTCCAGTTTCCTCATTATGATCATTCTGTGAGGTGTGTATTGGAGGAATTAAAATGTTGCTTGATACTTCATGAGTGTATGCTCTTAGAATTTTAGCAGTGAACCTTTGTGTGATAAAATATATCTGTTGTAGCCTTTAGCATTAAAGTATCATGAGTATCTCTGCAATTCTCTCACACTTACTAAACAAACCTGTGACCAAACAGTAAGCAAGATGGCACACTGATCAGACACCAATTCAAATTCAGGTAGACTGCAATTGAATTTCCATCAAGGCTCAGGTTGTCCATGGTTTCATTAAATCGCTAATGACAGTTGCCTTTGGAAACAGTATGGCTAATTTCCTTATCCAAACCTAGCCTGTGCTCTGTCCCTAATGACCTGATTGTCAATGGCAATTAAAACACTAATCTTAACTCCTTCCTTTTCTTCTCTCTCTAAGATTTTGAGTTTGTCTGGACTAAATCTATGCAAGCTGTTCCTGGGGAATAAGTCATTACTCCCCCACAAACCTCTCAGGTTTTTTGAGCGTACAAGCCTCAAGCCATTGTAGTACTTCTTCCTTTTCTGTGCTACCATTTTACTCTGACTATATCTTTGTTCCGACTTAATCTCTAGGTCCAATTCTCTGCTTGCTTATAGGAGATCAATTCTGGCTTATCTCTCATCGTTCCCTCACATTACACCATGTAATTCAGTTTGACCTCCACCTCTTCAAAATTGTTTTACAGATTGTGTAGGCTGTATGGGGAAACTTGCTCAGTACGCAGTATGGTATGGAGGGAGGGGGGATCGTCATCAGACGCTCAAACGGTTGCAGCCCTCCTGTACAAGCAAGAATTACACTATTAATGCCCAAGCTGTCATCTCCCCTCACATGCCAAAGAGCAGGTGTTTGTCCATATGGAAGCACCGACCCTCTATGCAGTGACCATCATGCCAGGTGGCCTTTGCTCTGACTGGGTGGGAAGAGATCTCATTTGGAGTAAGCGGCATCATGGCAGATATTTGGTGTTATGAAACAACCAAAGTTATCAGCTAGTGTGTGCAAGATCCTTGCATTGTTGTCAGACCGACCGCAGTTCATCGCCAGTTTTTATGACTCGAGGAATTTTCCATTCTTGGCTGTGCCATGGGAGAAAAACAAAATCAAGTGACTTGCACACAGTCATTGCCGTAATTGGTCTTTGTGCCCAAACAGATGAAGGGTTCTCTCTTAAGTGATTTTTTTGTGTGGAAAATACTCAAAATGTACTTGACAAACTCTCTTTCCTTAAAATTATGAGGCAGTTCCATCTTAATTAATTCGGCATATCGTACCCAGTCCTAGGTGCTTCTCATCAACAACTTGGTGATGCACCTTTTACCATCACACGCTATAAGATCCTCAACATGGTACATGGATTAATTTTTCTCTGGGGCCTTTCACTAAAAATAATAATAATAAGTACTCGAACATTTATAGAGCAGAGAGATCTACATCGTAGGTTATATGCAACAAGGCCTGTTGGAAAACAATGTAGAGATTAGCAGTTTCATCCGTTCTTTATTTCACTTCCAGAAAAGGTTGAAATCATCTGTGTTGTGAACCCATGTTTCCCACCCACAATGTGGTGTTTTAAATGCCAGTGCTTCAGGCATATGCCTTCCTGGCATACACACTACACTGTCAATTGCGGAAACGAAATGACCACCCTCAACAACCCAGAAAGTGTGCTAACCTCCATTTTCTCTGTGAAAGTACTTATCATTACCAGATATAAAGTTTTACGTACTCGTACGTCCTTTGCCAGCTGTCTTGATCTTGTCTCTTTGTCACTATTTTAACTGCTTTTAGATGTAACTGTCAGTATCAATGAAATCCTCCAACTGCAATCTTACTAAGATGTTACTTTATTTTATTTTGGAGCGTACCAATTTCAGCATTTCGCTATGCCATCTTCAGGCCCCATATGCATCTCTCCAAATAAACGATAATGTTATATAGCTCAACTAATTTCTGGATGATGTCAAATTAAACACCTTTCAACCATCTATTGTCAGCTTTATTTTATTGGGTTATTGGGAAACCAGTTTCAGCATTTCACTATGCCATCTTCAGGCCCCTGAGCTGAGCGACATGTAGGAATAATCTACCTTGCTTGTGATTAAAAACAGGGACCAGCAACACTGGTAGTAGTAGATATTTGTTACAGTGACCACTTCAACCATCACCTGCCTCAAAGTCAGCAGGTGAGGGTTGAAGTGGTCACTGTAACAAATATCTACTACTACCAGTGTTGCTGGCCCCTATTTTGATCACAATTGAGGTAGAATATTCCTACACATCGGTCAGAGGCCTGAAATGGCATAGTGAAATGCTGAAACTGGTTGCCCAGTCAAATAAGGATGACAACTGAAAGGTGTTTAATTTGACATCCTCTGTTGAACAGCTGAGTCCCGCAACCATTGCTAAAAAGACTTGCTATCAAGTCTTCAAATGAAGGACCTGTGAAACGTTTGAATTCATGACATCCAGGGATTTGTGACACTATATGACATTATTGTTTATTTGGAGAGATGCGTATGGGGCCTGAAGACGGCATAGTGAAATGCTGAAACTGGTAGCTTCCAAAATAAAATAACATCTTAGTAATACGGCTTTCGGAGAATTTCATTGATATTGACAATTACTTAACCAGCCAATGTCTCCTGTCCATGATGGATCTAAGGTGTTGGGTTTTCTGCCTTACCTATTTTCATTTGTAGGGGTAAATCTCCGATGGATAGTGTTCTTTCTCTTTTTAGCACTGTGACTGTTGTGTTTTGTGGGTGAGATGGCTGTCGGAAGGATGGCCTCCAACATATGCAGAACCACAGGAAAACACTCCCCTGGCCCCATCCACATACCTGACGTCCTGATTATTTCTCTGACTTTATGTTGTTATTTTCTGTCAGACTAATGCCAATTACAGTTTTTAACCTCGTCACTTCCTCTGGCATAAGATATTCTGTACTCTCTAACTGCCTTTCTCATAACTAGATTGACAGGAATTGGATGTTGATGAGGTTTCTCCTGCCACAGAAGCCCTGGTAGGCTTATTGTTTTCTCTGACTGATGGAATAGCTCGACCCATAACATTTTGCTTCTCCCTAAATTATTTTTCAGTCCTGGCATCAATTTTGCATTCAATACCTTGATTTTAGCACTGCTACATACTTTCATAATTCAGTTAAATTTCTGGCAGATGTCACTAACTCCAGATGAACTTCATGTTAACCAAGGGTCTGATGAGCCTGCTGTTTAGACCCCCAACCAGCCCACATGGTGTTGATCAACCTGTGGTGTGTGTCTGAGTAGTTCGAGAGGGGGTGGGGCTCAGCAGTCCTAGGAATTTTCAGCACCTTAGACATCAAAAATTAAGATGGAGTGTATTATATTTGTGAAAGCATGTCAGAAAAGTATGTATAAACTAAAATTTATAACAAGTTTTTGTTACCAGTTTTCATGTATTGCAGTGGGACTTGGATCTTTTATTTGAATGCAATTTAAGTTTGAACAGAAAGAAATGTAGATATTCATGTTCATAGTGGTAGAGATTTTGGGGGGGGGGGGGACTTCAGAAACTCCCCGATAAAATAAAAACACTGAGACAAAAGAAATAAACCTTCCAGAAATCAGCCGTGGCAGAAATAACACTTTGATATCATTAGCAATCAATTTTAGTCTTTATGCCTACTTCTCCACAATGTCATACCACAGTGAGCCTTTTAGTACAGTTCTGAATAGAATGCATTTGTTTTGGTAGACAGTATTTACACCACTGACGTTGGTTTAAAAAGCTGAAATACTGTTGAGATTCTAGTAATTATGTTGGTGAAATGAACTAAGCTTATGTTCCAAGCAGAGTATTAAAATTCTGCTTCATATTAGGACA
Source organism: Schistocerca serialis cubense (assembly GCF_023864345.2). NCBI lineage: Eukaryota > Metazoa > Arthropoda > Insecta > Orthoptera > Acrididae > Schistocerca > Schistocerca serialis. The sequence continues at coordinate 371,912,936 of NC_064638.1, forward strand.
ACTCTTGGTCTATCTATTGTTGTAATTGATCAGTGACACCTATAAGAAGCAGATGTAGACAAGTAACCCCTATTGTCAGACCCCTTTCACATTTGTATTTTCTCGGAAATATTTGGAGACAGTTTGTTTCATGCTCCATAGATCATTTACATGATAAATGATGATGAAGTGGAACAGGGTCATTTTAGATTCAGATAACAAATTAATGTGGAAGTATAGCTGAATGCTGCTTTTTTAAAATATACAGATTTGAGTTAGTAATTCTTGCCTGCTACCTTTACACATTACAGTAACAGGAATTCTTCTACAGCATATGAGTAGTAGACCAGGAGACAAATTTTCAGTTTGTTTTCAAATTTTACTTCACTGTATGTCAGACATAATATGTCATTGAGTAAATGATCAAAATTTTGGGTGCAGAATTGTGCACCCCTTTTTTGCTGAAGGCAACCTTATGTGGATTAATAAATGTTTTTTTTCTCCTGGTATTGGAATTATATAATTTATTGTTTGTTTTGAACTGTAATGAAACAATAACTATACTGTGAAGCAGTAGTCAAAATATCTGACCTCTTAAACAGATGTCTGCAAAACTGTAGGTGAGTGCCACATGTTATTCTTACAGCACCTTGTAGAGAAATGAAGACTTTGTTAAAGATGGGTTAACCTAGAACATTATTCTATAAGATATTATTGAATGAAAATTTGCAAAATACATCAGCTTACTGGTTTGTCTTTCCAAGATTTGCAATGATTGCAAGTGCAAATGGAGCTGAACTAAGTGTTTTTTCCAGTTTAAACTCTCATCAGTATGGATACGGAAAAATTTATTTATTATTTCTTGACACTAATCATCAGTGCAGCACCTCTAAACGTATAGAACTGAATATGCTGTTGTCTATTTTAAACTGAGAGACCACTTGCAGAGAACCAGTTGATGATGCTTTTAAGAACAGTGGATATCATTTCTTCAGTTACTCTATGTATGCTTGGATTGATTACAATACTAGTGTCATATGCAATAAGAAATGATTCTGTTTCTTGTATATTAGACGGAAGATCGTTTATGTGTGCGAGGAACAATAGCAGACTTAAGATTGAACCTTAGGGAACCCCATATATGATTTATCACTAGTCAGGAGGCTGTTCCCTGATTACGTTGGTTGAATTACAAAGTACAACTTTCTGCTTTCTTTTGGTTAGATATGACACCATCCATGGATTGGCTACTCCATCAGTTGCATGAAATATCAATTTATCTATGAGAATACTGTGCAGTACCCAGTCAAATGCTTTAGATAGGTCACAGAAAATAGCTGTTGGTGCTATTTTGTTATTTAATACTTGTAAAATTTGGTGAGTGAATGTGTGTAAAAAAAATTGCATTCCCAGTTGAGTAAAACTGTTTATTATTGAGGGACTACCTGGAACCCTTAAACATTACAGCAATAATGGGATAGCAGAAAATAGCATGTCAAATTGTATTTATTCCCCCTTGCATACACACACATATCCATCCGCACATACACAGACACCTGTCCTTTTTTCCCCCCTAAGGTAAGTCTTTCCACTCCCGGGATTGGAATGACTCCTTACCCTCTCCCTTAAAACCCACATCCTTTCGTCTTTCCCTCTCCTTCCCTCTTTCCTGATGTAGCAACCGTTGGTTACGAACGCTTGAATTTTGTATGTATGTTTGTGTTTGTTTGTGTGTCTATCAACCTGCCAGCGCTTTCGTTTGGTAAGTCACATCATCTTTGTTTTTAGATATAAATACGTATATAGTACAATTCATACATTTAAATATTCTTCATTGGAGTAAAAGCAGCTATGTTGTAAATATGACTTTAAAGATTTTTCAATGATTTTGACCTCTGTGTTTGCATTTATGTTTTCAGGAAGTTGGTTGTATAATTTAACTCTCATGTGAAAAGTATTGCTTTGGCACAGGACTGTGTTGATTTGGGTCATATTCTAACTACTCTGTAATCAGATGACTGAACTTTGATTTTAATCCCTCATTGCTGCAGTTAACATTTTTGTAGCCTGAACTCTTTTTCTGTGACTGCTCTCAACAAAAACTGTTCTAGAACTGAGCACACAACCAACTCATAACAACTGACTTATGTGTTAACTGTCACACAGTTGTAAGGAATATTACAATAACTGACAAATGATTTTACATTATTGGAAAGATAGTTTTGACAAAATTGCTATTAAAATTGTAAAGATTTATGAAAGTTGCCCAAGACATAAGTTACAGTGTGTTACACATCATCTCGTGCCGCACTTATATTTCAGAATATTTTATGAGCTTTGTGAGAAATTATACTACATTACTTTTTATAACAGTGTTTTTGACTAATAAGCACATTACTTCCAAATTACAGTAGGCAGTTTGCTTCTAATGTTACTTCAATATCTGCATGTAAATTGTTGACCTAGTGTATAAAGACATTAAGGCTGAGTACCTTGACAATAATGCCAGAATGTTTTTATCCGTTACTAATTTGTGTAGTGATATTGTGGATCTGGCTCAAAGTTACATAAATATAAAATAGAAATTGAATACATAGTTCATACAACTTAATCATTGCACCTTGCGTGTGTCTAAAATACTCTATTGTGGTTTCCGTTATTGAAACTGACTTGGACTTAGTTAATTTGGTAAATGTTATACCACTCTCAGATTCAGATTCTTTATTTGTCATTGACTACATGCAGTAGAATAGGCTTTCTTAGTGATAGCAACTTATAGTTGTGATCGAAGTATTAAAATTAGTGTTCATATATGTACAAATTAAGTTTCTTATATACAGTTATAATTTTATATAAATGTTAGCATGGGCTGTATCATAAAATGCTTTCATATGGCAGCATGGACTTTAGGTAGACAGTCATAAAATTTTAATTTTAATTTTTTTAAAAATAACAAGGATTGAGCAGTGAGAGGAAACTTTATGCAAATTTCATGTTATTGCTAGCATGTGTCTTGGAGTGTTAATATTTGCCTCATTTCTAGTGTTATATTCATAATTGTTTCTCTGATGACACATTCTTTAATGTCGTTTCAAGAAAGAGTGCAGACTCATAGATATACAGATTTACCACTGATAGTATCCTAAGCCACTGGCGGCAGGAAGGCCATATGGCCACCCCTTAAATTAACCATGCCAAATCCGACCTTAACCATGCCGACCCTGTGAAAATATTGCGCAAAGGCACAAGAAAAAGAAGAAGAAGAGTACCCTAAGCCTGGTGAAAAGAGGGTGACAGTGCTATTTAGGACCAGCCTTGTAGATTACATATCAATATTTGTTTGGGCTTTTAAAATGTTACTGGTATGAAGAGAATGTCCCCATATGAGTAGGTTATATGATATATGTGACTGAAAGGGTGTGAAATATGTCATACAGAGATAATTGTTGCTGACCATAACTTAGTTTCCACATTAGGTGGGATGCTTATGAGACTTTTTACACACTTGGGTGATACACTTTTCCCAACTGAGTTTGTAAGAGTTTGACACATTTATTATCTACATTTGTAGACAGTGCTAACATAATCTTTTGGGTTTTATCTGGATTACAAAAAAGTTAACTAGCTGCAGGCCAATTGAAAGCAGAGTCAAGAATTCCGTGCGTAATCTTATCAAGAATTGGGAAGCCGTGATGTGAAGTAAGTGAGGTTGTATCATCAGCATAGCAGATTGTTATACACAGTGAAGCACGTCAGTGACAGCCACAATGAAAAAGAAGGGGCCAAGGATAGAGACCTGTGGAGCACCTGTACCAGTTTCTACTAAGGGGGTGTGTCTATTGCTAATTGAGACAAACTGTCTTCTGTTGTTCAGGTAGGAAGAAATTAGTACTAATATAGGTTTTTCTACACCGTAATACTCCAATTTTGTTATAAATATGTTAAAAATGAATGCAGTGACATGCTTTACTTGATCACATAATACAAGTAAGCTATTAATGTCTGAGTGACAATTTGCAGAACAGCTGCAAATAGATTGTAGTAAAGGAGGTCATGCTTTTCAAAATAATTGCTTAGTTGAATGCAAACGAGCGATTCAAATATTTTTGAGAGTATTGGTGCAATAGAAAGTGGTTGGTAGATCTGGGGTAGTTGTTTATCACCATTTTTGAATTTTAGGGATAACTTTTGAGATAACTTTTGAGATTTTGAGTGGATTCGGAAAAACCCAATACTCTAAACATTCATTAAAAATCAAACTCAGTCGCTTACTTGTAATGTGAACTCTTCATTTAACAACATAATCAGACATTAAGTAGCAGTCCATACTTGCGGAAGTAGATAATTTGGTAACAGTTTTACAGGTGTCATTGGGCATGATTCTATCCCAATGAAACAAAGGCCCTTCAAGAAAGATCCCTTGCAAATGTGTTTGTGGCCTTAATTTTGTTTCCAAATTCTCTGACTGATGTGACAAAGTAGTCATTCAATTCTTCTGGACCTAGCAGAGTTTGCCATACCTGTGTGGAACAATTGTTTTGTATAATAACTTCTCAAGCTGCCTTACACGTGTTTGGAGCAACTTCTATGTGCCTTTCACTTGCTGCTTGTTTGCATGTATGAGCTTAGCTTTGTAATACCTTTTTATTACTAAGGTCAGCATTGTAATCTAAATCCTTCTGTTGAGCCCCTCGATTATCCCTACTTTTACACAGGATGAGTCATAAACGAGGAAAAATATGTTGAGGACCGCATGCTGCTATGCGTAACACGTGACGCACCACTGTTAGTTTCGTTCTCCTCGGTGAACTGTGTACTTATAACAAAAACACCTGTTAACCATTGAACAGGATACTGACAAGCCTCACGATAATCACGACACGTCATTCACCCATAGATACAACACATGACACGCCAATGAGCTGATGTGTATCTGCCAGCATTTGAAAGATACGAGAAAGAAAAAAATCTCTGCGTAATGCATGTGAATATATATCGGAACTTGTGAATCACATGTTGCCGGCGGTAATGGGGCGTGCAATCCCATTTTAGGGAACGTGTGTCCTGTAAGTGGAAAGAGTGGTCAGCGGCAGAAGTAAGACTGCGGCGTGCATGACGTGTTTACAACACCTCTGCACTGCTCACTGCGCCCAACACTCACCGTGTCGACAGCTGCTAATGGCTGCGTCGCAGTGTTACTACAATACCGTGGCAAGTTTCACAAACGAGGAATACGCTGACATCCACCTCACCTACAGGCTTGCTGATGGGAGAGCTGACATTGCAAGGCAACTGTATCACTAGAGGTTTCCTAGCCGGTGCCTTCCATCCGCAAAAACATTTTACTCTGTGGACAAGCACTTGAGGGAGTATGGTGCATGTGTAGCACCTCCAGGATTTAGTGGTCATGGCTGACCATCGGCATACAGTGCTGATGACGAACAAAAAGTGTTACAAACTGTCGCGGAGGACAGAACAATAAGTACCAGGTCTCTCGTCACTGCGGTCGGAATGTCACAATCTACTGTTATGCAAGTACTCCATAGAACCCGTTACAATCCCTTTCGCATGCATAGGTACAGGCATTATTGCCGGAAGACTACCAAAGGAGGACTTCTGCAACTTTATCCTATGGCGTCAGATCCATGACCAGCATTTTTCATGAACAATATTGTTCACCGACGAAGCCTACGAGGGGCGTTTGAAAAGTCCATGCAAAGTCCAAGAGATGGCACCACCGGCACATATTGAGGTCATGTTTAGTTAGTAGCATCTTTGGATAGAATGCACACCAAGTTTCAGCCATATTGGTCTATTTCTTTGTGTTTGGCATTCGTGTGAAACAAGGAAGTCGAGTAATTGTCAAAAAATGGATGTAAAAGAATTTTGTGTGGTGATTAAACATTACTTCATGAAAGGCAAAACTCCTCAGGAAACTAAAGAGAAGCTTGATGAACATTACAGTGACTCTGCACCTTTGATTAGAACAGTTTATAAGTGGTTTCAAAATTTTCGGAGTGGCCATATGGGCACAAGTGATGCTGAACATTCTGGAAGCCCTGTGGAGGTTACGACCCCAGAAATCATTGATAAAAATCCATTATATGGTGATGGGTGACCGAAGAGTTAAGATGCATGAGATTGGTAGTGCTGTGGGCATCTTGAATGAATGGGTACATAATATTTTGCACAAACATTTGGACATGAGAAAGCTATTCGCAAGATTGGTTCCGAGATTGCTCACACTTGACCAAAAATGGAATCATGTAAAGTGTTGCAACGATGCCTTGCAGCTGTTCAGGAAGAAACCACAGGACTTTAAGCATCATTTTGTCACTGTGGATGAAACATGGATACATTTCTATACTCCTGAGACCAAAGAACAATTTAAACAATCGGTTACCAAGAGAGAATCTGCAGCAAAAAAGGCAAAGACCATTCCTTCGACCGAACAGGTTTTGGCGACTCTCTTTTGGAATTCTCAAGGTATAATCCTCATCAAATATCCGGAAAAGGGTAAAACTATTACAGGTGCATATTATTCATTACTATTGGACCGTTTGAAAACCGAGCTACAAGAAAAGGGCCGGTGATTGTACCACAAAAAAGCCCTTTTCCATCACAACAATGCACCAGCACACACCTCAGCGGTTGTGGTCACAAAATTAATGGAAATAGGATTCCAACTCGTTTCACATCCCCCTATTCTCCAGACTTGGCTCCCTCTTACTACTATTTGTTCCCCAGTTTGAAGAAATGGCTGGTGGGACAAATATTTTATTCAAACGAGGAGGTGATTGCAGCAACTAATAGCTATTTTGCAGACTTGGACAATTCCTATTATTCGGAAGGGATCAACAAATTAGAACAGCACTGGACAAAGTGTATAAGTCTAAAAGGAGACTATGTCAAAAAATAAAAAAAGGTTTACCCCAAACATACAAGTAATTTTTATTTTGCACGGACTTTTCAAACAGCCCTCGTATTTCACAAAGGAGGTATAGTGAATTTGCATAATTGGCACGAGTGGGCAGAAGAAAACCCCCACAGCACAGTGATGTGAGGGTACCAACAACGATGTGGTGCCAAAATCTGGTGTGGTATTATTGATCACCATCTCATAGGGCCACATGTGCTACCACAAAGGCTTACAGGAGAGCGGCACTTTCATTTCCTGGATGCTACATTACCGGAAATGTTGGAAGACGTTAGTTTGGCCTCTGGTATGAACCTGTGGTACATGCCTGATGGTGCCCCCACTCACTTCAGCGGCACAGTGTGATGACACCTGAACAATGCCTTCCCTTCGAAATGGATCGGTCATGGAGGCCCTGTAGCATGGCCCGCAAGATCGCCAGATCTGAATCCCATGGATTTCTTTTTGTGGGACCATCTGAAATCTGTGATTTATGAAGAAGAGGTTGTTGATGTCAACACCCTTCAACGCAGAATACAACATGCCTGTGATATTACGCAAAGAGTACAGACATGTTGGATCATGTTCAGCAATCCTTCATGCGAAGAGTTCAATTTTGCCACACACATCGTGGCCATCATTTCGAACAGTAATTATAAACCACCACTGCAGCATCTGGTCATGTATTTTTATGTTAGTTTTGATTTTTACAGCTGTATTGTGTTTGTTTGTATTAACTGCTACATACCTGTATAGTTGTATTTTGTATTCTGCATCTCTGTACTTGTTTCCTAAAACTAAGTCCAGGACACAAAAACCAAATTATAAAACATACATGTACAGTAGTGCAGCCCCTCCTCGTGTTCCTTTCCCTATGCCAACTAGCCACAATACGTAATACCCGGCTAGCATAACCGGTATGAGATAGATGTGGATGCTGTCATTGCTCGCGTTGTCACGCAGACCGTCGCTTGAAACTGCATGTCTCGCCTTCTCGTGAGCGGATAGACTACCTACGACACGCGCATGTTATGCCCTGTTGCCGATCTATCCCCTTGGCCAATGTCGGCACACAGTAACACCCAAAAGTTCACTTCATATTTCCAGGTTTTTACCATTCAATTGCACCATCATTTATTGACATAGGAACATGTGGAAAACGAATTTATGTTTGTAGCTCAGTGTGTGACAATTTGCACAACATATTTTTCCTCATTTATGACTCTCCCTGTATACAGGGTGTTACAAAAAGGCACGGTCAAACTTTCAGGAAACATTCCTCATACACAAAGAAAGAAAATATGTTATGTGGACATGTGTCCGGAAACGCTTACTTTCCATGTTAGAGCTCATTTTATTACTTCTCTTCAAATCACATTAATCATGGAATGGAAACACACAGCAACAGAACGTACCAGCGTGACTTCAAACACTTTGTTACAGGAAATGTTCAAAATGTTCTCCATTAGCGAGGATGCATGCATCCTTCCTCCGTCGCATGGAATCCCTGATGCGCTGATGCAGCCCTGGAGAATGGCATATTGTATCACAGCCGTCCACAATACGAGCACGAAGAGTCTCTACATTTGGTACTGGGGTTGCATAGACAAGAGCTTTCAAATGCCCCCATAAATGAAAGTCAAGAGGGTTGAGGTCAGGAGAGCGTGGAGGCCACGGACTTGGTCCGCCTCTACCAATCCATCAGTCACGGAATCTGTTGTTGAGAAGTGTATGAACACTTCGACTGAAATGTGCAGGAGCTCCATCATGCATGAACCACATGTTGTGTCGTACTTGTAAAGGCACATGTTCTAGCAGCACAGGTAGAGTATCCCATATGAAATCATGATAACATGCTCCATTGAGCGTAGGTGGAAGAACATGGGGCTCAATCAAGACATCACCAACAATGCCTGCCCAAATGTTCACAGAAAATCTGTGTTGATGACGTGATTGCACAATTGCGCGTGGATTCTCGTCAGCCCACACATGTTGATTGTGAAAATTTACAATTTGATCACGTTGGAATGAAGCCTCATCTGTAAAGAGAACATTTGCACTGAAATGAGGATTGACACATTGTTGGATGAACCATTCGCAGAAGTGTACCCGTGGAGCCCAATCAGCTGCTGATAGCGCCTGCACACACTGTACATGGTACGGAAACAAACGGTTCTCCCGGAGCACTCTCCATACAGTGATGTGGTCAATGTTACCTTGTACAGCAGCAACTTCTCTGACGCTGACATTAGGGTTATCGTCGACTGCACGAAGAATTGCCTCGTCCATTGCAGGTGTCCTCGTCATTCTAGGTCTTCCCCAGTCGCAGGTCATAGACTGGAATGTTCCGTGCTCCCTAAGACGCTGATCAATTGCTTCGAACGTCTTCCCATCGGGATACCTTCGTTCTGGAAATCTGTCTCGATACAAACATACCGCGCCATGGCTATTGCCCCATGCTAATCCATACATCAAATGGGCCTCTGCCAACTCCGCATTTGTAAACATTGCACTGACTGCAAAACCACATTCGTGATGAACACTAACCTGTTGATGCTATGTACTGATGTGCTTGATGCTAGTACTGTAGAGCAATGAGTCGCATGTCAACACAAGCACCGAAGTCAACATTACCTTCCTTCAATTGGGCCAACTGGCGGTGAATCGAGGAAGTACAGTACGTACTGACGAAACTAAAATGAGCTCTAACATGGAAATTAAGCGTTTCCGGACGCATGTCCACATAACATCTTTTCTTTATTTGTGTGTGAGGAATGTTTCCTGAAAGTTTGGCCGTACCTTTTTGTAACACCCTGTATATGATACAACATGTAAGTTTTTGTTTAGTTTGGTTGGTGATCATGAATATCACAATTTTTCCCCAATCTGCTATCCTTGATTGTCATTTATAGAGAATATAAGGGTTTTCATAATGTAGATACATGATAAAGGAGGGGTATTAGAGATCTTAGACAGAGCTTTACAAGAATCTCTAGATTTGCAACCAAGCATAATTCTGATGACCTTTTTTGCAGTGTGATAGATGCCTTAGAGTTTCGCTAAAATGTGACCCCACATGTGAGTTGAGAACGTAAGTTGGAATGATATTGCACTCTTTACTGTTTCCTCACTACAGCAGGATTGTAGTAAGCAAAGAATATAGCAGGTATTGCTCAATTTTATGTTAAGATAGTCTATATGCTTATTCCATTTTACAACACTTTGCAGCCATAATCTTAAGAATTTGGTTTCTGTACTGGTACCAATTGACACAACATTGGTAGGGAGAAATGAGATGTACATATCGTTATTCAGTGTGTTGTGAAATTTTTGTGCATTATTTTTTTACTCTTTTTAAAAGCTGATTATTCTGTGCCTGGTTGCTAAGTTGTTTTGTGACATTGTTTACTGATTGCTGTTATTCTATCATGCCTTCCCCTTTTAAAAGAATTGTGGTGTATACTGCAAATATGATCATTTTATGAGCACCCACATTTAAGCTAAAGTTGTTAACATCAAAAAGAACAGAAGTGCTTCCATTGCTGATCCTTGAGGTACACCATATTTAATTAGATTATGCTCTGACAAGTGTTTAGTTGTTGGTTTGCTGCCAATTGTGGAAGTCGTAATCCCACAGAGACTCATATTATGCAACTTCAGACAAATAAAAATTACATAGAGGCACTACAAAATGATGTTAATAGTGGCCAATTAAATGGAATACTCTGAGTAAAATTCATAGGGATCCAGTTGAATACAAGCTAAACTGAAGTTAACATACAGATGAACAATCAAGAACCTGATTACATGGTTTGTTCTTAAAAATCTCTCTTGTTGTGTTGACTTGAAGATCAGGGTGCTGACTTATTTTGCTTCCTTCATGTCCCAGTTTGTCTTGTAGGATAATTTGGAGCAATTCAGTTAAAGTAAACAGCTTTTTCAGCCATTAAGATAGTTCTTAATGATAGGATACAGGAGTTGGCAGTCATATGTTGATGTTTTGGGCAAAGTACAGTGTGTAATTTACCTGTGAAACTCAATGTAATTAGAATACACATCCCTCCCTCAGACACTGCTTCTTCTATAGATATGATTTTCCTGCCAAATGTCCACTCATGTAACTGTAAGTGGTGTGTTAGTGGCAGATCTACAGGAGTTGGATTAAAATATAGAAACATTGCAAGAAACATGTTCTTGAACATAAATGCAGGTGCCAGTAATCCTGCAGTTTGTGCTGTAGTATTTGGCCATGAACATCACCTGTGCAATGTTCTTGGTAAATTGCAAGTGTTAGTCACGGTCAGAACAGTATTCAGTGAAGAGTTGCAAGTGCATTATGTTGGTACTAAGTGTTCTCGAATTCGGGTAACTTGTAGGCACTCGTATGGTGAGTGCTTCTGTAACCAAGGAAGCCGAAGTATGTGGTGTTTCAGAAGACTCTATATCGAAGATTTATACCACATACAGGGAAAGCAGAAAAGCATCATCTGCTAAATCACAATGTGGACGGAAGTGTGCATTGGCTGATTGTGACGGGTGGTCATTGAAGAGGACTGTAATGAAAAATGTGAGGAGGACAGCTGCAGAAGTCACTGCAATATCACACACATGAATGCTGTCAGCATCTAAAAAACATGAAGGAAGCTCCATAAACAGGGAATTCCAGAGCAAACTGGAATTCCGGAACTACTCAACAGTGATGGGAATGACCATATTAGGTAAATGTGGCACTGAAGCCATAAAACCTGGTCTGTGGAGCAATGGAAGAAAGTCATTTGGTTGTACGAGTCTTGTTTCACACTGTTGCCAACTTCAGGTCAAGTTTGCAATCCAAGAGTGAAAGATGGTGGCAGTTTGGTGATGATTTGGGCAACCATATCATGGTATTCCATGGCCCCCATGAGTACTCTGTAAGGTTGCATTAACACCAATGATTATGTGACCATTTTGGCTGATCAGGTCCACCACACGATACAATATTTGTTCCTCAGTGGTGATGCTGTGTAAAGATAGGGCCACTGTTCATACAGCTTGCGTCATCCAGTACTGGTTTTCTGAGCTTGAGGTTGTATTGTCACATCTCCCCTGACCACCACAATCACCAGATGTCAATGTTATTGAACCTTTTTGATCTACTGTAGAGGGAAGGTGTAGGATTGCTATCCATATTCACTTTCATTACCTGAATTTGCCACTATTCTCCAGGAAGAATGGTATAAGATTCCCTTGAAAAATGTACAGGACCTGTATTTATCCATTCCAAGATGACTGGAAGCTGTTTTGAATGCAATCAGGTTTCCTACACCATATTAAGCATGGTAATGTGTTTTCGGCAATTCTGTATTTTGGCCAACCCTTGTATGTGCTCTATACAAGAGAAGCAGGGCAAGGGAAAAATAGTATACTACATCCATCCCACATATCAAGAGATACAAATTACATTGATCAAACACATTACCTGGCCTTGGACATAATATATGTTTCCTTCTGACAACTGTTAGAGAACCAACCCCTCTTATGGTGATTCAAGCAGATATGCACTGTGCATCACTGTTGTTAGAGGTGACCAGAAACCTCTGTATTTGAGCAAAATGAAAGCCCTGGCCCAGAGACTTTAGTGACTCTATGACAGTCTAAGATATGTTTTGTTAAACTTATCACAGAATTGAAATCTGTATAATTCTCCTAAATGGCACAGTGGCAGTTAAAAGTTTTGTTTATTGTTATGTGGAAACCATGTCAGGGCTTTTTAGATTGTGTGACTGCTTGTTTAAAATAATTCTATTCACAGAAGCCTTCAAAACACATCAAACCAAAAGAAATGAGAGCATCGAGGTAAAAATCAGAAACTAACCTAGTCACATATTTGAAGTAAACATCAGTGTATACAAAAGGACAGATTACTTGGAAAAGCTCACACACACACACACACACACACACACACACACACACACACACACACACACACACACACACACTTTGTCTCACTCTGTTACCTTTGTTTCCCCTCCTGCAAGTCCAGGGGTTAGAATAGGCGCGAGGTATTGCTGGCCTGTCGTAAGAGGTGACTAAAAGGAGTCTCACGCGTTTCGGCCTTTATGTGGTGGTCCCTTGTTAGGTTTGACCTCCATTTTTCAAAATTTTATCGAAGAGCGAGCCAATTGGGAAAGGGCGCCTAACATGGTGGATCGTGTCCACCATGTGCTGAGACCTCTTGTGTCCTTTGTCACCATGGATCTGCATTTCCGCCCATTCTCCAGGTATTGGGCGAGCTCAACCTCCTGGGTGTGTTTTCCTCTGTCCAATGTGCCGTGTTGCTTTCTGCGCTGATGACTATAATGGACTTCTTAGCTCGTTTGCACCTGATATCCAGCATGGTATCCAGTCCGTTGTGGTGGGGCTGCCATGTACCCTGTTGGTTGTAGCCCCCCTGACCCCAAGGGATCGCTCTGCTGATGCCTGCTTGGTTGCTCCTGACGTATGCCAAGGAGTAGATGCCCATCCCCCGGGATCGTCAGGACTCCCGGCAATGGCCATCCTGACAGGTGGCCTTTGCTGCTGCTGGGTGCCACCTGTGGGGAAGACCCCTGGTCTTAGTGGGTGGCATCAGGGTGGTGACATGCGACGAAGCTCTGTACATCATCTCTTGTGCTGGATAAACACCAGCAGTCACTAATCATTTATGGGGTCAATTCAGTGCACAGAAATACGACCCCAAATCATTCACCTCCCTGACCACACCATGGGAGGAATGCCAGGTTAAGGATGGCAGCGCATCTTATTTGCCCCAGTACCTTGTATGTTGAAGAGCTGATGGGAATCTTTCGTGCTTCTGAAACCTCAGTTTTTTGTTGAGCATTTAGAGAACAAGTTTGTGGAGGTGGAGGGATTGTCCAAAATGTGATCGGGTCAGTCTTGATCAAAACAGCATCCTCTGCCCAGTCAAGGGCACTACTCGCCTGTGACAAGCTGGGGGATGTTTCTGTTTCCATCATGCCCCATAAGAACTTAAACACGGTCCAGGGTTTCATATTTCAGAGGGAACTGCTTTTGCAGTGTGATGATCAACTTGTGTGCCAATTTAATGCAGCGAGGTGTTCATTTTGTCCGGTGCATCCACCTGGGTCCGAGGTATAATCAGGTTGCCACCGGTGCCTTCATATTGGCCTTCGAGGGTGACACATTACCCGAGAAGGTCAGGGTGATGGTCTACCGCCATGATGTGAAGCCATATATCCAATACTCCACGTGCCCCACCTCCCGCCTGTGTCAGCTGCAGAGAGCCTTGCTCGCCATACTGCAGGATTCTCCAGAAAGAAAGGAAAATAATGAAATACAAGAGCCTGGACCAACTGACCTTCACCGAGACTAAGAGAAAATATAAGGGGCTACATCCTATGCATATGACTTAAACCTATGCTACCGATACGACAAAGGTTCTACCATCTTCCGTTCCGCCGCGTACAGTTGGCTCTCAGAGTCATCAGATTCCACCTGCCACCTTTATGGTGGGGAACACTTCCCTTCCTGTTGCTCCTGCACCATCTACTTCAGGAACAACCCTCCCCCTCCAAACATCGGGGACTTCAGTCCCCACTTTTCAGACAGAGAAGCGAATGTCTTCTTCGGTTCCTCTCACTAGGACGTGGTCCCTTGGGTCACTCCCTCCCAGGTTCCTACCAGCGGCAAAGCTGACACCTGCCAGTGGTTGAAGTGACCACAGGTCAGGGCTTCATGATCCTCCTCATTCCCTGAGACTGAATCACTGAAGCCATCCCTGCCGAACAAACCTAAGGAGTAGCAAGAGAAACCAAAAAAGAAAAAGACCCCCAAGAACCAAGGCACTGCGGTGGCACCCACACCACTGCCGCCTACAAGCTCTGCATCTGAGGATGAAGTGGAGATTCTGGCCTCCGCTGATGACATAGATCTTACTGGGCGCTCAGACCCAGGTACTCATCTGGTGGCAGCAGGTGACCCTGAGGCATAGACTGCGTCATTGAGTGTTTCATGCCTTCCCAGTCTCACGATCACGTCATCCTCCAGTGGAATTGCAGCAGTTTTTTCCACCATGTGGCTGAGCTATGGCAACTGCTAAGCTTTACACCTGCTTTCTGCTTTGCCCCCCAGGAAACCTGGTTCCCAGCAATGCAGACCCCTGCCCTTCTTGGCTACAGGGGATATTACAAGAATTGTAGCGAATATAATAGAGCGTCAGGTGGAGTTTGCATCTATGTCCTGAACTCGGTATGTAGTGAACCTGAGCTCCTTCAAACTCCTCTTGAAGCTGTGGCTGTCAGGGTACGGACGACACAGGAAGTAACTCTCTGCAAATGGTGCAGTACCACTGAATGTATTGGCTGCACTGATTGAGCAACTCCCTAAACCTTTCCTACTTTTGGGAGCTATTAATGCCTATAACCCCTTTTCAGGGTGGCACTGTGCTTACTGGCTGAGATAGAGATGTCGAAAATTTACTGTCACAACTCGGCCTCCACCTCTTAAATACAGGTGCCCCCACACATTTCAGTGTGGTACATGGCACATATTCAGCCATTGATCTCTCGGTTTGCAGTCCTGGCCTTATCCCATCTATCCACCGGACAACCTGTGTGGCAGTGACCACTCCTCCGGCATCATGCCCATGGATGCCTACCCAGATGGGCCTTAAACAAGGCAGACTGGGTAGCCTTAACCTCTGCTGACACCGTTGAATCTCCCCAACATGGTGCCATCAATGTTGTGATTGAGCAGGCCACTAAGCGATCGATTCTGTGGTGGAAAATGCGATTCCTCATTCTGTAGGGTGTCCCAGGTGAAAGACAGTCCCTCGGTGGTCGCCGGATGTCGCTGAGGCTATTAAAGAGTGTCGGCGAGCTCTACAGCGGCACCCTGCCCTAGAGCACCTAATAGCCTTTAAGCAGCTCCGTGCCTGTGTTTGCCAGCTTATAAAATGATGGAAACTGGAGTGTTGGGAGAGATACATGTTGACTATTGGGTGCCATACATCACCTCCCTTAGTCTGAACGAAGATCAGACATCTTTTCGGGTACCATATGCCAACAGGTGTCCCTGGCGTGAACATCAGTCGTGTGTTTTCTACCGACAAAAATGTGATTGCCAAGCACTTTGCTGAGCACTATGCTCGAGCCTCTGTGTCGGAGAACTACCCCCCAGCCTTTCGCACCATCAAACGGTGGATGGAAAGGAAAGCCTTCTCGTTCACTACATGCCACAGTGAACTCTACAACGCCCCATTTACAGAATGGGAGCCCCTCAGTGCTCTTGCACATTGCCCGGACACAGCTCCTGGGCTCGATCAGGTCCACAGTCAGATGATTAAACATCTCTCATCTGACTACAAGCGATCTATCCTTGCCATCTTAAACCAGATCTGGTGCAATGGTGTATTTTCATCGCAATGGTGGGAGAGCACCATCATTCCGGTGCTCAAACCCAGTAAAAACCTGCTTGATGTGGATAGCTATTGGCCCCTCAGCCTCACCAACGTTCTTTGTAAGCTGCAGGAATGAATGGTGTGTCAGCGGTTGGATTGGGTCCTGGAGTCATATGGCCCACTGACTCCATCTCAGGGCGGCTTCCGCCAGGGTCTCTCTACCACTGATACTCTAGTTTCCCTCAAGTCTGCCATCCGAACAGCCCTTTCCAAATGCCAATACCTGGTTGCTGTCTTTTTTGACTTGTGTAAAACATACAACACGACTTGGCGACATCGTATCCTTGCCCCATTGTATGAGTGGGGTCTCCGGGGCCCACTCCCGATTTTCATCCAAAACTTCGTGTCATTCCATACTTTCCGTGTCCAAGTTGGTGCCTTCTATAGTTTCTCCCGTATTCAGGAGAAAGAATGGCATTCCGCAGGGCTCTGTATTGAGTGTCTCTATTTTTAGTGGCTATTAATGGTCTAGCAGCACCTGTAGGGCCGTCAGTCTCACCTTCTCTGTATGCGGATGACTTCTGCATTTCATATTGCTCCTCCAGTACTGGTGTTGCTGAACGGCGCCTACAGGGAGCCATTCACAAGGCGCAGTCATGGGCTCTAGCCCACGGCTTCCAGTTTGCAGCTGCGAAGTTGTGTGTCATGCACTTCTGTCGGCATCATACTGTTCATCCGGAACCATAACTTTACCGTAATGATGATCCATTCACTGTAGTGGAGACATATTGATTCTTAGGACTGGTTTTCGACACCCGATTGACTTGGCTACTTCACCTTCATCAGCTTAAGCGGAAGTACTGGCAGCATGTCAGTGCCCTCCGCTGCCTGAGCAACACCAACTGGGGTGCAGATCTCTTTACACTGCTGCAGTTCTACAGAGCCCTTGCTCAATCCTGCCTTGACTATTGGAGTGTGCTTTACGCTTCAGTGGCGCCCTCAGTGTTGTGTGTACTCGACCCAGTGCACCACTGTGGCATTCACCTAGCAATGGGAGCTTTTAGAACGAGTCTAATGTCCAATGTTCTGGTGGAGGCAGGAGTCCCTCCATTGCAGATCTGACACGCACAACTGCTCGCCAGTAATGTTGCACATATTCGTAGTTCTCCAGAGAATCCAAATTACTGTCTCCTTTTCCCACCCGTGGCAGTTCATCTCCCGCATTGGCAGCCCAGGTTAGTGCTAACAATTGCAGTTCATGTGCGATCCCGTCTGTCTGAACTGGAGTCCATCCCTTTACCACCTCTGCTTGAGGTCATTTCACTTACACCTCCATGGTGTACATCTCGACCGAAGCTTCTTCTGGACAGCATAACAGTAGGCAGAATAAACTGCGTGTCGTTAAGGAGACTGTGGATTTGTGGATCTCTTCCTTGCAGGCTTCTCACATGGAATCAGTTGTCCTTTGTCGGCTCCACATTTACCATACGTGGCTAACACATGGTTACCTCCCCCGTTGTGAGGACCCACCTCAGTGTCACTGTGGCTCACAAATGACAAGTCGTCCACCTCTTGCTGGACTGCCCACTTTTAGCCACTCTGGGGCTGACTTTTAACTTTCGCAGCACCCTACCTTCGGTGTTGGGAAACAATGCCTGAACAGCAGCTTTAGTTTTACATTTTATTTGTGAGGATGTGTTTTATCATTTGATCTAAGTTTTTGCACATGTCCTTCATCCCTCTGTGTCCTCCACCCTAGTGCTTTTTGGGTGGAGGTTTTAATGTGTTGCAGAGTGGCTGGCTTCTTCTTTTTATTTTCATGGTCAGGCAGCCGTGCTAATCTGCTTTCTTGTTTTAATCTCTTCTACCTCTTTCTTGCTTCTCTCTGCAGTTTTGTTGTCCTCTTTTGTTCTTTGTAGTGTTTGTTGCCTTTCCTTAGTTCTTGTCATATTTCTGTCCTTTTGGTATTGTGCTCTATGTCTCTTTTGTTTTCTTCTTATCCCTGTATGATTGTTTTAACAGGAACAAGGGTCTGATGGCCAAGCAGTTTGGTCCCTTCCCCACCTTTTAAACCAACCAACCTACCTAACCTGTGTTTTAGTAGCCAGTGATGCTAACTACTAGAGTGCAATGGAGCCTAAGGGACCAGAGATTTTAGTAGGGATCTTGTTCCAGCTGGCACACACGTCCACGTACAGGAGGCTGTGATATATTCCTAGATGCCTAATGTAATACTTGTTCTCAAAACTTTCTAAGTAAGTTTTTGCAAAATGGATTGTGTATTCTTCAGGTGTCTGCTAGTACGTGTTTTGCAGCATTTCCTTGACACTCTCCCATGGATCAAACAAACCTGTGACCATTTGTTCTGCCCATCTATGTATATGTTTAATATTCACTATTAGACTTATTTAGAATTGTTCAAGAACGATTTCATCGATCTTCTTAAATGAAATAATACAGATGGGATCTGTAACTGCCCACACATACTTTCATTCACAAAATATGATATACCTTACTTGAATAATTTAGAGAGTGGTGGAAAGACACTTGCATCATATCATTTTCAAGAAACAACTAAAGCTTTTTTTAACCTTTTCTTAAGTCACTGGATGAGCAGGGAAACAGTAAATTTACAGTATAATGCTTACCATGTAGGAATACTTTTATCGTGGACCTACTGTATTTATACTGTCATTTGCTTAAAACATGCCTCCTCTCTAAGAGGTGCTTTGTTCCATTTTATACTTTCTTTACTTTTGATGTTTTTGTACCAATAACATCTTTTGCTGTGTGCATAATTATTTTTGCTAAGTGATTTCCTCTTTCAGCTACGTCTGTGGATTGTTCATTTTCTGAGATGTTGAACTTGTTGCTTAGTTTAATTTGGTACATCTATCTGTTTTAAATAAATTCTTGTGATTCTATGTTTCTGACTTCATGCCTTGTGAGATTTTCTTTCTACTTTTATATCTATTTTTATCTGTGCATTATGAGTCTGTGGTTCCTTGCAATTTAACACCTTTTAAACCCATCACATGGTGAAAATTTTCTTTGTTTGAAAAAATTTAATCAATTTAATTTTTTCCGCTTGAAAAGTCCATTTTCTGTTTGTTATCTTCTGTAGAAATGGGTTATGGACAAACTTATTGATGTCGTAAACTCTACTAACATATGACCTTGATAATTTCAAGTATCATGCACCCATTTTATTTATTCATCAGATTTTGTGAGACTATGGGAGCAGAGCTGTTTTGGCATGGAATAAGTCAGTGTGTAGTTTAAACAGTGATTGAAAAATTTATGAACAAAAGAAAGAAAATAATTAATTAAAGAACAAGAAATGAGAGTATATGAAAAATAACAAATCACAGAAAAAGGTTCTCAGCTATTGTGAGGAACTCTTGTATAAAATAAAAAGAATGTACCACAAAAAACCTTTCATGTTAGATTTGAAGACTTGGCACTATTATTTTTTCTTAGTTCTGCTGGAAGCCCGTTGAATGGCGAACACCTATCTGTACAATTTGGTATCCCAGTGCAAATCATTTTTCAATATAGTATTCATTGTATTCTAATACAATCATTTTCTGGTCTAAGAATTTTGTTCTTTAGTGCACATGTTTGCCCCATTATGTGATGACATGAGAGATAGTAGAGTAACAGTAAACAAGTGTTTGCATTTCAGTGTTCGAAACATTTAACCTTGGTCTAGTAGTGAAGGTAGCAGAATTCAGTTTCTGCACAATATCTTGAACATAATACTTCCAAGAAAGCTAATTCTTTCAAGAGAGCTCTCAGTCCTAAAAGTTCAAAATGACCAACTTCACTGATGTTTGCTTTTACAGAAGTTCAGTTTCAGAAACTTTATGTGTTTTAATTTTTTTGCAGTTACACTTTAATCTGTCCTCTAAAAGTCATGTGTTGATTTTATCTATTAACCAACTTGCTTGTTCATTTTCATTCCATTCCATGCCTTTCACAGAAACACTTGTCATCTGCAAAGATCAAACAAAATCACTGGTCATCTGTAAAGAGAGATTTTTGTGACAGCTATCATTTTTAGTGGCAGATCATTGTTACACTTATACCAAGGAAAGCAACTGATATGTGTATGGTGTCTGTTCTTTTGGACATGTCCAAAAGAACAGACACCATGGAGGATTGTGACAGTCGTGAAGAATCAAATTTCAATGAATTACAAACATCAGCTAAGCAGGAGATCTCGGGTTCGAATTCCGGTCAGGCATGCATTGTTTCAACTTCCCCATTGATTTCTATCAATCAGCTAATGTTTGTAATTCATTGGAATTCCATTCTTCACAGCTGTCGCAATCCACCGTGGTGTCTGTCCAAAAGAACAGACACCACACACATATAATTACAGTGATCACAAGCCAAATATCATTTCTGTGTGGATGCATACCTATACTCAGGTAGGGAGCACTACTTTTGTAGTGTGTGGAATAAGTTGCAAATGTGAATCTGCTGGAGAGTGTGCTTGGGATAATTCTGCGCAGTCGCACCAGTTCCTGTGTTGTCGTTCCGTATGGGTTTGAATGCCTGCCTAGTAAGCCGGAGATCCTGGGTTCGAATCCTGTTCGGCCACACATTTTGTCAGCTCTCCCTGTTGATTTCTATCAATGTCCCGTACACAGCTGATGTCTTTGATTCATTGAAATTTTAAAAGCAGTTGACCCAGAACAGAACCTTCCACTTTCATAGATTCAAATTGTTTTCCCTATTTGTCTCGCATACAAAACAATAAATTTCATTTCATGTGGATACTCCTTTCTTTCAGTCATACTGTAAATCTGACAACAGATTATGTGTACTGAGATGTGCCTTTACTCTCTTATACACTGCTTTGTCAAAAAAATTTAAAAACACCGATAACAAAGGAATTGAGTGGTAACTGTCTGCATTCTCACTTTTTCCCTTTTTACAAAGATGTGTCACTAATGAAAATTGGTCTGTCAGGAAATTGGCCACATCTGACACATTGCTCAGATGGCTGTGCACACAATTAATACATGGTGCGTCAATTCTCATAACCTTACGTGATATTTCACTATACTCATGGGAGCCTTTACTCTTTGGTGATTTAGTAATTGATTCAATTTCATCTTTGATTGTTCCTTGTAGCTGCATGTGGTATGTCTTAGAGCATCAGCTTAAGGGTTCTGCTTACTTATCTGTACATATAAAATTTTGGTGCAATTTTCTGGCTGTTGTGCAAAGTATTTAATAATGAATTTTTGTCATCTCTGTGGGTCCCTAACAGTTTCAGTCTCCCACATGAGAGGTGTAATATCGAACATTCAGCATTCTGCCCTTGTACACTTTCAAAATTGACCATATAGTTTTAATTTTGTTCTGAGAGCTTGCTATTAATTTGGTGTAATGCATTGTTTTAGTCAATCCAATGATGCTACTGCACGTTTCAGTATTGTCAGTAGCAACTGGGCTCTGACTGCCCTTCATACTTCCTTGAAGTGACCGCCTGAGTGTTCTCAGTCCACTACTTGTAATATTCTTTCCCCTGGCTGAAATACCAATGTCCTAGCAACAATCACTCATCAGCAGGTCCTCAGAAACGGTGCACAAGTCTGCCAGGCCCCAAAGAGTAGAAACAGTAGTAAATATTGGCAGATATATTTTCACATTGGTCTCAGCCCAGGCCTGTTTGCTTGCTAAATTTCAGTAAAAGTCTTAATGCATGACCAGTTTGCACAATAATAACATATTAGGAGGGACATCATATCGGTATTGTTATTTGGCTGTCTGTCTATCATGGCTCATAATGTAGCTTGCTGAATAAGTTTGAAGTGTTTTCCCATAAATGTAATAAGCATACAGATACACATAACAGAGACCTTAGTCATTAGTAGTATATTCTCCTTTACTATTTACAACAGTCCACCAATGCTGGGGTAACTTTTTGATTCTGCTACTATGAAATCACATCGTTTTGAGGTGAAGAACATGTTGACCCATGTTCAGAGCAAATTTTCATCCAGGAAGGAAGTTCCTTGAAGGTTGTCCAATAGAAAGCAGGAAAGGTGAAAGCATCCAAGATGAGGTGAATAAGGGATGTGTGGAATATCTTCCCAACCCAACTCCTGTATAGCATTTTTCGGCAGTGTAGTAGAATGCAAACAAGCATTATCATGGATTAACATCACTACACACAGTTGTCCTGGTCACTGTTCTCAGATTACATCTGCAAGGTGCCTCCGTTGTCAATAATAAATATCAGCAGTGATGGATACACCTTGGGGAAGCAATTTATAGTACACCACACTGTTACCTAACATTATCTTTAGTGGATCTGCACAGGTCTTTGTACGGAGAGTTGCTGCTTTGTTTGGGCTCAACCATTCCTTTCTTTTCCTTATGTTAGCATAAAGACACCATTTCTCACCAGTAACAATACAGTATAGGAATGATTGATGTTATTCATGAGCCACTTGATGATGAGCAAGCAGAGATGCATGTATGGCCACCCGCTGATTTTTGTGATTTTGGCTTAGAGCATGTGGTACCCAACCACTCAATCTTTGAATCTTCCCCGTTGCATGCAAATGTCTCATGATGGTGGAATGATCACAGTTCATCACATTTTGCCAGTTCTTGAGTACACTGAGGTGGATCATTGTGGATTAATGTGTTTAAACGATCTTTGTGAAACCCAAAGGTCATCCTGAATGTGGAGAGTCACTCATGTCAGAATGATTATCCTTAAAACAAGGAACCCATTTTCTTGCTGTGCTCTGTCCAGTGGCATTATCCCCATACACAACGCAAATTTTTTTCTGGCTGCCTTCACTGCTGTCGCCCTTCTATTGATTCCAACAAAAGAATTTCTCCAATTGGTTCTCCATTTTCTAGCATCCACAGCTTCACTTATTCTCCCCAAATGACAAAACGACAATATGTACACTCAAAGAGCACCAGTGAACTAAAAATAAGAAATGACAAACAATAAATAAAGCCAAAGCAACATGTGAAACAAAAACACTACAAACTTATGAACCAATCTAATACATTTGGTCAAAAAAAGAAGCAGACTTGACTCACTGTGCTGTCTGCAGTGTGGGACAGTTGGCAGCTCATCCATATTTATTCCCTACAAAGTGAACAACCAAGACTATCTAATGGTTGCTGAGTGCTGCATCCAGGAGCTTCTAGACTGGATATTGGGATCATCTTTGGTTGTTTCTTTTAATCCTCTCTAAGATGCAATTAAGCTCTCTCCTCCTAGTTCTGCTCTCCTCATTTTCAACCTTTCTATGCATAAAATCATAAAAATATAAAATGACTATACAGATATTTACCTACTTATTAATACAGATGTACTTGCCATGAAACCTCTCTGTACTAGATGGCAGTTACAGTTTGACCTCCTTTTGATATAAAGGAAGCTGCTGCAGTAAAATATTTCTGATAGTGGTAATAAATTTTGACACTGCATTTTTTTATTATTATAATTTTTGTACTTTTAAGTCTCGAACGATGATGTTATGTGTCTTTGTAAGTTGTAAAATAACTAGAACACATATGGCAGAAAGCTTTATCTGATGTACATCTATAAAAAGTGTGCACAGAGCACTTTATCTGCTGAATAACATGTGGTATGTTTTATAGGTTTGGGACGAAGAAAAACACATGAATCAACTTTTGGTCTCTATGATGGTAACAAATTTCTTTTTCGTGAAGCAAACACTTGGAACTTCATTAACACACTTAAAATATTGTGGCGGTATGGTATCAATGTAATCACTTTACAAGACTATGTAAGTGACATGCTTGGAAAATTTGAAAGGTAAAGTTTTCTTGAGAATATTATTTTAAATTGTGTCATTGCAAATGCGGTGTGTGTGTGTGTGTGTGTGTGTGTGTGTGTGTGTGTGTGTGTGTAACAGTTAAAGGCATTCATCAGTGATGAATATTGAATAATCATGAGGATTATGAATGGAACATTAAAGATTCCACTATATTTTTCCCATGTGCCATAAAAGCCCTAGGGATCCTTTCGTGATGTGATTTAGGTTTTCTGTGGTTTTCCTAAACTGATTTAGATTTTCTGTGGTTTTCCTAAATCAGCTGAGGCAAATGTAATGATGATTCCTTTAGCAAAGCCACAGCTGACTGTTGTCCTCTCTTCATTAAATACATCTGTATTTATTCGCATGTCTGTGTGTTTGTCTTATGTTTCTTTCCTTTATTAAGCTGACAAATTCTATATCATTGTAGAATGACCCTGGAATCATTCATTCATTCATTCTGCATGCATCTTTTCCATAAATCTCATAAGGAAGTAGAGCTCTTTGCATGTGAAACCAGCTGAGTCACACGTTAACAGGCAGTTGCAACCACTGATAGTTACTTCTGCAAAGTACAGTAACATCAAATTATGACTAGTGCTAATCTCATCAAATTGATTATTTTGTGTAGACTGCTTTATGTAAGTATGCAAGGAGAAAAACTCTCACTAGAAAAAAAAAGAAAGAGCTCAAAATTTGTCATTTCTGTGTGCACACTAATCCTCTACAGGTAAGTCATTGCCTCTCCCTTATTTTACATATTTTTTCCATTAAGGAGAAAAACAGCTACTTTGGGCAAAACCACTGCTCCTCCTCCAGTACTACTCATCTCCTGTTATTACCTACCATTTCACCTGCCTGGATAGCTGCGTGTGTTAACACGACTGCTTCCAGAATGGTAGTGTACTCTGGCCACTGACAAATCCAGCCGGTGGATTAACAATGATGGGTTGGTGTACCAGCCAGCCTGAATGTGGTTTTTAGGCAGTTTCCCACATCCCACTATGTGAATATCACTCAGATGTATGCTTTGCAAATATTTGGAATGCTTTCTTGCCCTTGCTCACAGAATTTAATCTATACTCAGACAGATTGGACACATTGTTTCTGTCTAGGAGGTGAATAGGAGACTGATGACCTTTGCTGTTTGTCTCCTTAAACACGTGAACAGCAACTGCAACATCTAATATTTCAAACAAAGCATTTATTTAATCTTACATGGATCACTAATGGGAAAATTAGGATCTTTCTAATACAAATATTAGAGTTATGTGGAATTTGCAGGACCTTTCTAATACAAATATTAGAGTTATATAGAATTCGCATTCTTGGATCCATGTAATCTTATAAGTTGAAGGAGGAGTGACTTCATTAGTCACTCCTCCTAAAGTGGTGTCCCATTGCCCACCCAATCTCCACAACAGCCCAGTCCATCCCTATGCCATTCCCAATCCCAACCCCTTGCCACAAGGATCATATCCCTGTGGAAGACCCAGGTCCAAACCTGCCCGATCCACCCACACAGCACTTCCTTTCTCAGTCCTGTCCCAGGTTTATCCTAACCCATCAGGGCTGGGCCACCTGTGAACGTAGTCATGTCATTTACCAACTCTGTTCTAATCATTCACAGCTTTTTATATTGGTATGAATACCAACTAGCTGTCCACCAGCAAGAATGGCCACCGCCAAACTGTGGCCAAGAGCAAAGTAGACAACCTTGTGGCACAACATGCAGCTGTGCATAACACACTTGATTTAATGGCTGCTTCATTATCAGAGTCATCTGGTTCCTTCCCTCCACCACCAGCTTTTCTGAACTGCACAGATGGGAGTTATCCTTACAGCACATTCTCTGCTCCCTTAATTATCCCGGCCTCAGCCTTCAGTAGCATACTGTCCAAACACCCTCCACCCAACAGTTTCTACCCCCTCCGTCCTACCATCTCCTCCTCATTCTCTTCTCCTACCCTGTTTATTTGCAGTGCTCTGCCAACACATCCACATGTCTTTACCCACTCCTCTCCTTTTTTCCTCACATCCCTGCCCCACAACCTCCTGATGCTACACCAGTTCGCAGTCTAGTCTCTGCATACTCCACCACGCAGCATTTGTCTCTCTCCCCACCCATACACTACTATCCCTTCCACCACCCCACCCCCCACGCCATCCAGATTGCTGTTTCCATCCCACATTATGTTGCATTCCAGCCAAAGATACTGGAGTTGGTGGTCGTGTGTGCATGAGGTGTGTGTGTGTGTGTGTGTGTGTGTGTGTGTGTGTGTGTGTGTTTTACTCTTTTACTGACAAAGGCTGTGGCTGGAAGCTATATGTGAGTGTCTTTTAATTGTGTCTGTCTGCAACTTGATGTGTCTTATTTATGGTAGGGTCTAAGTAACAATCTGTCTTTCCTATATTGTTGATATTCCTACTTGAAATTTCCATTGTTTGATAATGAAGTATTCTTTTACTTTATTTTTAAACATTTGAGGATATTCTTTCCTGCATAACATGCGCTGGTAGTGTGTTATAGACTTTTGCCCCAGAATATAAAACTCCATTCTAAACCCTAGAGAGGGACGTAAAGTCTACATGGACATTATTTCCACTTTTACTTTTGTGGTTGTGAATTTATCTTCAATTCACTCTTGTTTTTAACCACAAATATCATTAGGCAGTATTTGTATTGATGTGTACATGTAAGAATTCCTAGATCCCTCAGAAAGCTTGCGCCAACATGTTTGGTTATCAAGTTTACAAAATATTCTTATTTGCCACTTCTGTAGAAGGAACACTTTCCACCTTAGCTGCAGTGCCCTAGATTATTATCCCAAGGATAGAACTGAGTGAAAGTATGCAAAGTATGTTAACAAGTCGTCCTCCAGTTTGACATAGTGAGAGACATTTCTAAGTGCCCAGTAGACAAAAACTGAGCTTGTTCATTAACTTGTTCACATGCTGGTGCCACCTCAGTTTGTTATCCATCTGGATACCCAGGAACATGACATTTGAAGCCTTATCGAGTATAAACACACTGATCTCTACTACTAGTACCTGGAAGTCATTTTTATTTGTTTGGAACTGCACAGTATTAGTTTTTTTTTTCAATATTAAGGTTTTAGTTGCTGATTGTGAACAAGTAGTAAGCATGTTTCGTTATTGTCCTGGCTTAATCTGAAATGGAAGTGCTTGAGCCTTTTATCAATATACTTATCATCAGCAAACATCTGAAGAGACCTCAGATTTCCCCAATAAATCATTTATCAAGAGCAAGAACAGCAGCGGTCCAAGCGCTGAACCTTTCAGCATGCCGTAGTTAATGTTTCCCCCACTCTTAATTTAATCTTATTCCTATCATATTATTTGCTAATGTGACACACTTTTTTTCTATTGCTAAGATATGGCTCCATCCATAGGAGGAAGCCCTTTAATACCATAACATTTTAATTTCCATAGCAGAATTTTATGATCTACACAATCAAAGGCCTTTGCAAATTCACAGAAAATGCGAACAGAGTAATTTTTGTTGTTTATTTCCATGCAGAGTGGAGTGCACTTGATAGGGGGTGTGGTGGAGTGGTAGGCTGGTGTGTCCAGTTACACACAGGTGGCAAAGGGAAATATTTTGTTTAACTTCAAATATGTATCATATCATTAGCAATGAGAGGCAGACACGTCACACATTGGTGGCATTGGCTCGCAGGTGGCTGGCTCCTGCTATGGAGAAGAGATGCATGCATCGACACCCTGTGTTGCTGACATCAGCAATGGCTGGTGGCTTGGCAGTAGGCTGTAACTTTGACATCAGCAGCCCTCTCCTAACAAATTTCACTACACACTGGGTAGCAACACTACAATTCCTCTCTCCATAGGGAAGACTCTGCCGTTCGGTACTTGTTGAGGACTGCCTCCACCCTTGATGCATTATAAAAAATTACACACTCTCAATATTATACTACAGTAACAATTTTAAAGCGTATACATTTACATCAGTAAATTACATAGCTGTTTCCCAAATTCCTTATGTGCTAACAAATTCATTTTTAACTGATATCAATACTACATTATTTCTCATAAGCTTACTATAGCTGTTGTTACCTTGGAGTGTCTCCTTATACTGCTTAATCTCTCAAGAGCCCCCTGCTGTGTTCATTATCTCAAATACTACAAAATGTATTTCAATGATAGGTCTCTTGCCATGCCCATGCACAAACATTCCAGACTTAAAAACTAAAAATGACACTTATGTGTATACTGCTGATGAAGATTTCTTCAGTAAAAATGACACTATTTCTTTCTTAATAAATTATCCTTAACATGTCACCTTTGACAGTACACAGGCTGGCTCTATTAAACCATTACACTTGGCACCCCATTTGTCTATCTGGTGGTTTTTTAATTGTTTGTTTAGGAACAACTTTCAAAACTTTGTCCTTGCAACAGATTCACCCTTTGGCTTCCCAGCAAATATACCCCCAACAGTATCATCATAAGAAAACCACAAACAGCACTACCATTCAAAATACATTGACAAGTTGTCCCATTTACTCCTCCCCTGTAGTACTTATTACAGACTAAATTTCCCTTGAAATGCTTGGTTTTCTGGTACTTCTGCTCATCCGAAACAACTTCCTGATGCCTAGTGGCACTATATCATGCAAATCGTGCCTTAGTGTATTTGTCCATGGTTTAACTGGTTTATCTTGTACAACAGACAATCTTTGCGACAGCTCTACACTGGCAACAGCTTTCTGTTGCCGAAGGTTAACTTTGTCATGATATTCAGTCAGAATGTTTACTTTCACATTGTACCCTTCACCCACTTCATATTTGTCATGTACATCAGTTGTCACTGTGCTGTAAAAAGCTCACTGCGTACGTCAGCTGCTTGCCGTTTTTAATCAGCTAGTTATTGTACACTCTGCGCAACTTCTCTCCATTTTCCGGAGATTTTTGATAAGCTATTTCCTTCTCCTCGGCATCAGGCGCTTCTAATATCTTAGACTGCTTTGCATTGTCAGATCGCACCTTATCTGATTTGTCTCTTTAAAATTCTCAGTACCTCCTATTTGGTAGCACTCTGTGGTACTGAAAGCCCTGCTCCCTGTGGTACTGACCATGAGATGATTACCTCTTATCAGTTATGCAAAACATAAAAGAAAAGATACAACTAAACATGCCACAATCCCAACACTGAATGTTACTTCATTAAATACTGAGCCATATTCCTTGCTCTCCACGAAACAAAACCAGATTATGAGAGCACTTAACTGTAACTCTGTCATGTCACTTCTAGGTATAACTTAACTACTGTCACCTGAGTGGCTGCTTGTAATTAGCACTACACATTGAAATGATGACTGAACTCAGCTTCATATCCTGAACTGCTACTCACGGTTAACACTTGTATACTGCTAGACAGTGACCCATGCCTCTTGCCTGTGACACTCATATTGACCATATTAACCAGATGAAAACTAACATTTATCTTACACCTCCTCAAAATATGGCCTGCGTTCATAAAATCCACTGACTTACCATGACACTCACAATGAAAAGGGTGGTATTGGGGGGGGGGGGGAGGGGGGGGGGGCACCAGGGGGTGGGGGGGTAGGGGGGGGCGAGGAAGGAAGACTCCACCATGTATCACTCCACCTGCATCCCTGCAGCAGTAGAGTCAACTTCTTCATTTATGGATGATGGTTGTTGGCATTGTCTGCTCCCTCTGCTGTCACCAAATGGTGTGGTGACAGGCTCGAAGATCCCACTCTGTAGGGTACGGTCAGCACTTGGAAATGTGAGTGGTGGAGTGACAGACTAGTGAGTCCACTGACACACTGGTGGTCAAGAGAAATGTTTGATTCAACCTCAAATACACATCACATCATTAACAATGTGAGGTAGATGTGCCCCACTTCAGTGACCATGGCCAGCGCCGGCTAACAGATGGCAGGCTTCTGGCCTGGTGAAGATATGCTTACATAGGCATCCTACATTGCTGATGTTGGGCTAAGCAACATCTGGCGGCTTGACATGAGGCTGCAGCATTGATATCAGCAATGCTCTCCTAGTCCAGCTGCGACAGCATTCCACTATGGAACGGCCTCAGCAGGCAACTCAGGCCCCTCTCACATCTACCATGGAGGCAGGTGAAGATTACCATGCACAGAACATGACCCGCTGCCCCCCCCCCCCCCCTCCTCCCCCTCCTCCGGCAGGATTCCAGTGACAGCAGGTGCAGACGGCAGGTTGGCACCAAGTCGAGTCGTCGTCATCGTCGTGGTTGGGTCTTCAGTCCGATGACTGGTTTGATGCAGCTCTCCATACTACTCTATCCTGTGTGAGCCTCTTCCTC
Organism: Schistocerca serialis cubense; assembly: GCF_023864345.2. Classification (NCBI taxonomy): domain Eukaryota; kingdom Metazoa; phylum Arthropoda; class Insecta; order Orthoptera; family Acrididae; genus Schistocerca; species Schistocerca serialis. The sequence goes on from NC_064638.1 coordinate 371,943,403, forward strand.
TCCAAGTAACTACTGCAACTTATGTCCTTTTGAGTCTGCTTACTATATTCATTTCATTGTCTTGCCCCCAGTGCTAAATTGGTGATCCATTGATGTCTCAGAATGTGTCCTATCAACCAATCCCTTCTTTTGATCAAGTTGTGCCACACATTTCTCGTCTCCCCATTTCTATTCATTACCTCTTCAGCTTTACTGTATGATTACATGATGATGGCGTCCTCTTGGGTAAAATATTCCGGAGGTAAAATAGTCCCCCATTCGGATCTCCGGGCGGGGACTACTCAACAGGATGTCGTTATCAGGAGAAAGAAAACTGGCATTCTACGGATCGGAGCGTGGAATGTCAGATCCCTTAATCGGGCAGGTAGGTTAGAAAATTTAAAAAGGGAAATGGATAGGTTGAAGTTAGATATAGTGGGAATTAGTGAAGTTCGGTGGCAGGAGGAACAAGACTTCTGGTCAGGTGACTACAGGGTTATAAACACAAAATCAAATAGGGGTAATGCAGGAGTAGGTTTAATAATGAATAGGAAAATAGGAATGCGGGTAAGCTACTACAAACAGCATAGTGAACGCATTATTGTGGCCAAGATAGATACGAAGCCCACACCTACTACAGTAGTACAAGTTTATATGCCAACTAGCTCTGCAGATGACGAAGAAATTGAAGAAATGTATGATGAAATAAAAGAAATTATTCAGATTGTGAAGGGAGACGAAAATTTAATAGTCATGGGTGACTGGAATTCGAGTGCAGGAAAAGGGAGAGAAGGAAACATAGTAGGTGAATATGGATTGGGGGACAGAAATGAAAGAGGAAGTCGCCTGGTAGAATTTTGCACAGAGCACAACATAATAATAACTAACACTTGGTTTAAGAATCATGAAAGAAGGTTGTATACATGGAAGAACCCTGGAGATACTAAAAGGTATCAGATAGATTATATAATGGTAAGACAGAGATTTAGGAACCAGGTTTTAAATTGTAAGACATTTCCAGGGGCAGATGTGGACTCTGACCACAATCTATTGGTTATGACCTGTAGATTAAAACTGAAGAAACTGCAAAAAGGTGGGAATTTAAGGAGATGGGACCTGGATAAACTAAAAGAACCAGAGGTTGTACAGAGATTCAGGGAGAGCATAAGGGAGCAATTGACAGGAATGGGGGAAATAAATACAGTAGAAGAAGAATGGGTAGCTTTGAGGGATGAAGTAGTGAAGGCAGCAGTGGATCAAGTAGGTAAAAAGACAAGGGCTAGTAGAAATCCTTGGGTAACAGAAGAAATATTGAATTTAATTGATGAAAGGAGAAAATATAAAAATGCAGTAAGTGAAACAGGCAAAAAGGAATACAAACGTCTCAAAAATGAGATCGACAGGAAGTGCAAAATGGCTAAGCAGGGATGGCTAGAGGACAAATGTAAGGATGTAGAGGCCTATCTCACTAGGGGTAAGATAGATACCGCCTACAGGAAAATTAAAGAGACCTTTGGAGATAAGAGAACGACTTGTATGAATATCAAGAGCTCAGATGGAAATCCAGTTCTAAGCAAAGAAGGGAAAGCAGAAAGGTGGAAGGAGTATATAGAGGATCTATACAAGGGCGATGTACTTGAGGACAATATTATGGAAATGGAAGAGGATGTAGATGAAGATGAAATGGGAGATATGATACTGCGTGAAGAGTTTGACAGAGCACTGAAAGACCTGAGTCGAAACAAGGCCCCCGGAGTAGACAATATTCCATTGGAACTACTGACGGCCGTGGGAGAGCCAGTCCTGACAAAACTCTACCATTTGGTGAGCAAGATGTATGAAACAGGCGAAATACCCACAGACTTCAAGAAGAATATAATAATTCCAATCCCAAAGAAAGCAGGTGTTGACAGATGTGAAAATTACCGAACTATCAGTTTAATAAGTCACAGCTGCAAAATACTAACACGAATTCTTTACAGACGAATGGAAAAACTAGTAGAAGCCAACCTCGGGGAAGATCAGTTTGGATTCCGTAGAAACACAGGAACACGTGAGGCAATACTGACCTTACGACTTATCTTAGAAGAAAGATTAAGGAAAGGCAAACCTACGTTTCTAGCATTTGTAGACTTAGAGAAAGCTTTTGACAATGTTGACTGGAATACTCTCTTTCAAATTCTAAAGGTGGCAGGGGTAAAATACAGGGAGCGAAAGGCTATTTACAATTTGTACAGAAACCAGATGGCAGTTATAAGAGTCGATGGACATGAAAGGGAAGCAGTGGTTGGGAAGGGAGTAAGACAGGGTTGTAGCCTCTCCCCGATGTTGTTCAATCTCTATATTGAGCAAGCAGTAAAGGAAACAAAAGAAAAATTCGGAGTAGGTATTAAAATTCATGGAGTAGAAATAAAAACTTTGAGGTTCGCCGATGACATTGTAATTCTGTCAGAGACAGCAAAGGACTTGGAAGAGCATTGAATGGAATGGACAGTGTCTTGAAAGGAGGATATAAGATGAACATCAACAAAAGCAAAACAAGGATAATGGAATGTAGTCTAATTAAGTCGGGTGATGCTGAGGGAATTAGATTAGGAAATGAGGCACTTAAAGTAGTAAAGGAGTTTTGCTATTTGGGGAGCAAAATAACTGATGATGGTCGAAGTAGAGAGGATATAAAATGTAGGCTGGCAATGGCAAGGAAAGCGTTTCTGAAGAAGAGAAATCTGTTAACATCCAGTATTGATTTAAGTGTCAGGAAGTCATTTCTGAAAGTATTTGTATGGAGTGTAGCCATGTATGGAAGTGAAACATGGACGATAAATAGTTTGGACAAGAAGAGAATAGAAGCTTTCGAAATGTGGTGCTACAGAAGAATGCTGAAGATTAGATGGGTAGATCACATAACTAATGAGGAAGTATTGAATAGGATTGGGGAGAAGAGAAGTTTGTGGCACAACTTGACCAGAAGAAGGGATCGGTTGGTAGGACATGTTCTGAGGCATCAAGGGATCACCAATTTAGTATTGGAGGGGAGCGTGGAGGGTAAAAATCGTAGAGGGAGACCAAGAGATGAATACACTACGCAGATTCAGAAGGATGTAGGCTGCAGTAGGTACTGGGAGATGAAAAAGCTTGCACAGGATAGAGTAGCATGGAGAGCTGCATCAAACCAGTCTCAGGACTGAAGACCACAACAACAACAACAACCTCTTCATTAGTTACATGATCTATCCAACTAATCTTCAACATTCTTCTGTAGCACCACATTTTGAAAGCTTCTATTCTCTTTTTGTCTAAACTGTATCTTATCTATATTTCACCTCCATATATGGCTGCACTCCAGATAAGTACTTTCAGAAAAGATTTCCTAACAATCAAATCTATATTCAATGTCAACAAATTTCTCTTCTTCACAAATTCTTTTCTTGCTGTTACCAGCTTACATTTTATATCCTCTCTACTTCAGCCATTATAAGTTTTTTTGCTGCCCAAATAGCAAAAGGTATCTGTTACTTTAAGTGTCGCGGTTCCTAATTTAATTCCCTTAGCGCCACATGATTTAATTCATCTTATGTTAGTGTTCATCTTATATCCTCCTTTCAAGATGCTGTCCGTTCCATTCAACTGCTCTTCAAAGTTGTTTGCTGTCTCTGACAAAATTACAAAGTCATTGGCAAACCCCAAAGTTCTTATTTCTTCTCCCTGAGCTTTAATTCCTAATCTAAATTTTTCTTTGGTTTGCTTTACTGCTTGCTCAGTGTACAGACTCAATAACATTTGGGATAGGCTATAACCCTCTCCCATTCCCTTCTCAACCACAGCTTCCCTTTCATGCCCTTCAACTCTTACGACTGTCGTCTGATTGCTGTACAAGTTGTAAATAGCCTTTTGCTCCCTGTGTTGTATGTTGCTACCTTCATAATTTCAAAGAGGGTATTGCAATCAACATTGTCAAAAGCTTTCTGTAAGTCTACAAATGCTACAAACGTAGGTTTGCCTTTCTTTAACCTACCTTCTAAGATAAGTCATAGGGCCAGTATTGCCTTGCATGTTGCTACATTTCTCCAGAATTCAAACTTATCTCCGAGGTTGGCTTCTATTAGTTTTTCCATTCTTCTACAAAGAATTCATGCTAGTAGTCTGCAACCATGATTTATTCGATTCAATTCAGTTTATTGCTCGTAACATGTAATTTTACATGCATGTGCATTTTCAACTGTGTAGAAAGTTTTTACAATTGTTGTTGTTGTGGTCTTCAGTCCTGAGACTGGTTTGATGCAGCTCTCCATGCTACTCTATCCTGTGCAAGATTTTTCATCTCCCAGTACCTACTGCAACCTACATCCTTCTGAATCTGCTTAGTGTATTCATCTCTTGGTCTCCCTCTACGATTTTTTCCCTCCACGCTGCCCTCCAATACTAAATTGGTGATCCCTTGATGCCTCAGAACATGTCCTACCAACCGATCCCTTCTTCTGGTCAAGTTGTGCCACAAACTTCTCTTCTCCCCAATCCTATTCAATACTTCATTTGGGATAGGCTATAACCCTCTCCCATTCCCTTCTCAACCACAGCTTCCCTTTCATGCCCTTCAACTCTTACGACTGTCGTCTGATTGCTGTACAAGTTGTAAATAGCCTTTTGCTCCCTGTGTTGTATGTTGCTACCTTCATAATTTCAAAGAGGGTATTGCAATCAACATTGTCAAAAGCTTTCTGTAAGTCTACAAATGCTACAAACGTAGGTTTGCCTTTCTTTAACCTACCTTCTAAGATAAGTCATAGGGCCAGTATTGCCTTGCATGTTGCTACATTTCTCCAGAATTCAAACTTATCTCCGAGGTTTTTTACAATTACAATTTTTTTAGTTTACGTTATTTTTCATTACATTGTAATTCATGATAAATTCAAGTTATAAGGGCATTTTTGGATAAGCCACTGCTTGACTCGCATTTTAAAAGTATCCACTGTCAATATCGTAACTTCATTTGGTAACAAGTTATTAAAAGCAGCTCCTTTGACATAGGGGCTTTCTCCTGTTAATCTTCTGTTAACCATATGAAAATCTTTTCTATGCCTTGTTTCATAGCTGTGAATATCCATGTTTCTTTTTGTGATGTTAGTGTCTTCTTTCACTAGCATTATAGTTTCTAGTATATACATGGCATATACTGTGAGAATATTGTGTCTAATGAATAGGGGTTTGCGTGAATTCCTGGTTTTACTTTTGATATGGTCCTCAAGGCTCGCTTCTTCAGTATAAAAATCCTTTTCATATTAGTTTGGCATTTCCCCTTCACACAATACTATTCCATAGGACAAGAAAGCATACAATAATCCACAATATACGCTCCTTAGGGTTTCAGAATTAAGATATGGTGATAATCTTCTTAATCCATGAAAGTCAATCATCTATGCATAAACCCAAGAATTTACAATCTGTACAGGTTTCGAGCAGAATTTCATCAATCACAGTAATTTGTCTATTTGGACCACTTGGTTTAAAACGAATAGTATTATTTTTTTATATGTTTACTTTTAGGTTCTATGTTTCAAAGTGAGCTCTTGCTTTTTCAGTAGAGTTACGTGTCTCTTCAACTAGGATGGGCTCATTGTCTGCATAGCAGACACCAGTTGTATCGTCTGCATACATAGTGATCAATTGCTTATTGTCAAGAGAAATTGGGAAATCATTTACACAGCGTATGAATAGGACTGGACCATAAATGGAGCCCTGAGGAACACAAAAATTTATATTTCTTATACTTGACCTTCTCCTCTCCAGTATTTCTCCATTAGAGTACATAATATCCATGCACCATTGTCTATCCTTTAAATATGTTTCTAGCAATTGCATGAGCTTTCCAGTGACACCACTCTTCACAATTTTTGATAAGAGCGTGTGATGATGAACTCTATCAAAAGTCCTTGAGAGGTCCAGGAATACTTCTGCTGCTTGGGATTTTTCATTTATTTTTTTAGGTACATGATGGACAAATTGTACTGCTGGCGACGTGGTACTTCGACCTCTTCTGAAACCATGCTGGAAATCACTTAATATGTCAGCATTGTTGTAATGTTCAAACATTTCTTAAATATAATTTTCTCTATCAGTTTGCTGAAAGTTGAGATTAGGGCAATGGGTTTGTAGTCCTGAACATGCTTTATTTCCCCCTTTTTGTGTATTGGTTTCACTACAGACAGTTTCAACTTGTCAGAGAACACACCGTCTTTGAGAGCACAGTTTATTAGATGAACTTATGGTTTCATTAGTTCATGGTTGTTTTTCTTCAATAGATATGGAGAAATTTCATCTAATCCTGCTGATTTTTTGTTTCTCAGGTTATCAATAAGTTGCAGGATGTCACATATGCTTACTGCGAGTAGTGTACTGCAGTTCTGTTTGTTACAGGACTCAAGTGTTCTGTATATCCTGTTTCATAGACACATCATTTTTGATAGAATCTATGAAGTAATTATTAAAAATATTGCTGACTAGAAGAGGATCAGAGATATATTCGTTACTCACAGTTAATTGTACATTATTAATTTTAGTTTCTGTTTCATTGTTTCTGACTTTATTTACAATTGACCAGCAAGCCTTTGAAATGCTATCTGAACCTCGTATCTGTTGGCTGATTCTTTCTGATTTTAATCTCCTGACTTCTTTGAGGTACTTATGTTTGTACTGCTTGTAGAGTTCTTTATGTAACTCTGTTTAGTCAGTTTGTGTAAGCTATACATGTTTTCCATTTTTTCTCTCAGATCTTTTGTTTTAAAATCTAATTGCGAAGGTTTTGATTTTGAGGGTTGATTTTTCTGGAAACTCACTTTTTTTAATGGCATGGCTCTAGGTGCTCAGTCATAATTTGTGTGAACATGTTCCATTTATTGTTGACCCCAGTGGTAGTCATAACTGATTCCCATGATTCCTGGCTTAAACTATGTCTTAGTGTAGCAATGTTGTTTGCAGATAATATTCACCTGTGCTTGTACATTTTTCTTGGTTTGAATTTGGTATTACATTTTAGCATGCTTGGCCTAAATGATCTGAGAGGTGACTATTTATTACATCTGTTGAGATGATGTGGTCATAATTTGTGATAACATGATCTATTGAACTACTATATTTATTAACTATTCTGGTGGGTACTAGTCCAAGAAGATCTTGAACCCCATAAGGCAGGATACAATCTGTAAAACACTTTCTTTCCTGACCATCATGTAGTGTTGATGTTCAGATCACCCTGTATGACAAGATTTACACTTCTGCAGCCTGGCATTAATTTACTTAAAACTCCATCAAGTGATTTCAGAAAAGCACCAAAGTTTCCACAGGGCGATCTGTGTCTTCAATAGATGTGGAGAAATTTCATCTAATCCTGCTGATTTTTTGTTTCTCAGGTTATCAATAAGTTGCAGGATGTCACATATGCTTATTGCGAGTAGTGTACTGCAGTTATGTTTGTTACAGGACTCAAGTGTTCTGTATATCCTATGACATAGAAAGGAACAGTCCAAAATGTGATTTTAAGAATTGCAATTTCGAAATCTTTGTCAACACAGAAATTGTTCCCCCATAGCACTTTTTTTCCATGATGGCTATGAACTTACATTTTCTTGAGTAGATGGGAACACCACCACCTTTATTGCATGTTCTGCAGTAGAACGTAGCTAGATTGTGGCTTTCTAATTTGCAATATTGAATGTTGTCCACTGTTTTCTAGTGTTCTGTAACTATTACTACATATGGATATAGTCCTGTGATAAATTATTCAAAAGCATCTGCTTTGTTTCCTAAACCCTGTACAGCATAATACAAAAGTAATAAATTATTCTCATGTGGAATGACTTCTGTTTGAGGCACATATAAAACACTTACATTTACATCTGGTGGTGTGCTGGTGGAAGGTTTTATTGTCGTAAAAAAATATTCCTCTTGTCCTGCCAATGTATTGTTTTACTGACCTGGCATTTCTCCAAAGTATTTGTTATTTTTGTCCTTGGAGGGATGGCCTCTGTTGCACAACACAGTACATTCAATTTGCTGTTCTGTACTTCTTGGATCCATTTTATTACTGAGTCCTTCCCTAGTCTATTGAGATGTAAGCCATAGTATGTGTGGAATCTTCTTCCTACGCAGCTTATGTCCACAAGTGCAGCATTTTCAAATCTTGTGCATATATTTAGGATTGGTTTATTTGCACTTCTTTATTTACACACAACCACATTGGCAAGTCATCTCAATGTGGAACAGAGAAGACGATCATGTTTGAGCTTCTCAGCTCATGTAACCTTCTTTTAAGTGAGATTACTAAGCCTTTCATTTTGTTTTTTGCTACGTCATTTGTTCCCACTAAGAACACGAAAAAGTTGTTATTTGTTGTTGCTGTTTTCATGTCATGGTTCATGGAAGTCACTACTTGAAATTTTGCTCCTGGTTTCACTATGCTAGTTATTTTTTGACTGCTTCTAAACTGAAATTTGGCTGCTATGTTCCACCCTTGACTATCTGCAAACAGGTGTATTGTACAAGCTTTTGCTGGTTGATGATAACTGTTTTTAGACCTGCCGGTACTTGGATGTTGCATGGTGTCACTGTCTGTTTTGTCTTTTTTGTCTGTATCAGTCGATTATCCATCTTGGGGAACACTAGATTTTGATTCACTGTCGGCGACTACACTGGCGGTTGAATTATTGTCCCCCCCCTGTGGTTGAAAATGACTGTGTCATTCTTTATGGTGTCCTTTTTCTCTGCATGCAGTTTGATGCAGCTTGTTGAAATATCACAATCTACAGTTAAAAGCTCTTCAAAAGGGTTTTCGTGCACAAACATTGTGTCATCGGTCCTTTTACCATTTATACGATTTTGCAGTTCTTGCTTGCTGTTTCTGTAAGTGACTTTAGTCCACTTTTCGCTAGCAGGCGCAATGCATTATGGAACTTGTCAAGTATTCCGCTCACTTTTTCCAAGCTGAAAATTTGAGAGATCCACTTTGAGAGCACTGATTATAAATTGTAAGCTTGACACACGTTCGTTTAACTTCCTGATTTCACCTTTAAAATTTGCACCTGCCTTCTTTTTAACACCAAAATTAACACTTCTCCTCAGAGAAACATGTCGAACTTCCACATTGGCCGCCATGTTACAAACATTGCCAATTATTAAACTGATAGCTCAGTAAGTGTCGTACCTGTCAGCAACTTCTTTCTTTGGAAGTGGAATAATTAGATTCTTCTTGAAGTCAGATAGTATTTCACCTTCTCATACATCATGCACACAAGTTGGAAGAGTTTTGTTGTGGCTGACTCTTCCAAGACTATCAGTAATTCTAATGGGATATCCCAGGGTCTTGTTTCGGCTAGATCTTTCAGAGCTCTGTGAAATTCTTCTCAGTGTTTATCATCTTCCATCTTATCTTCATCTAGGTCCACCTCCCATTCTATAATGTTGCCTTCAAGTTCATCTCCTTTGTACAGACCCTCTATACAGGATGTTACATAAAGGTACTGCCAGACTTTCAGGAAACATTCCTCACACACAAATAAAGAAAAGATGTTATGTGGACATGTGTTCAGAAATGCTTAATTTCCATCTTAGAGCTCATTTTAGTTTCGTCAGTATGTTCTTCCACCTACGCTCAATGGAGCACGTTATCATGATTTCATACGGGATACTCTACCTGTGCTGCTAAAACATGTGTCTTTACAAGTACGACACAACATGTGGTTCATGCACGATGGAGCTCCTGCACATTTCAGTCGAAATGTTTGTACGCTTCTCAACAACAGATTCGGTGACTGATGGATTGGTAGAGGCGGACCAATTCCATGGCCTCCACGCTCTCCTGACCTCAACCCTCTTGACTTTCATTTATGGGGGCATTTGAAAGCTCTTGTCTACGCAACCCCGGTACCAAATGTAGAGACTCTTCGTGTTCGTATTGTGGACGGCTGTGATACAATACGCCATTCTCCAGGGCTGCATCAGCGCATCAGGGATTCCATGCTACGGAGAGTGGATGCATGTATCCTCGCAAACGGAGGACATTTTGAACATTTTCTGTAACAAAGTGTTTGAAGTCACGCTGGTACGTTCTGTTGCTGTGTGTTTCCATTCCATGATTAATGTGATTTGAAGAGAAGTAATAAAATGAGCTCTAACATGGAAAGTAAGCGTTTCCGGACACATGACCACATAACATATTTTCTTTCTTTGTGTGTGAGGAATGTTTCCTGAAAGTTTGGCCGTACCTTTTTGTAACACCCTGTATACTCCTTCCACCTTTCAGCTGGCCCTTCTGTACTTAGAAGTGGTTTTCCTCTGAGCTCTTTATATTCGTACAGCTGTTTCTCTTTTCCCCAAGGGCCTCTGTAATTTCCTGTAGGTGCTATTTATCATTCCCCTAGTGAAATATGCTTCTAAATCCTTACATTTGTATTGTTGGCAACAATCAGATGAACAGTCAGTTTAGACAGTTGTTGGAAAACAATCAACTCATTTGGTTGTAACTTTATGTATCATTTAAATTATTCATTTGTTCTTTTGAATGAAACCAGTCTTAGGGAGCAACCAAATGGAGACACGCAAATCAGTCGGTTGTAGCTCTGTGTATCGGTTGGATTATTACACTTTCATTTCTTTTGAGTGAAACCAATCTATGGGAGCAAATGAATCAAAACAGTCGACAATCCTGCATACTGGCCCAGTTATTTGTTCTTTCTTTTCAAGTGAAACCAGCTAGTCTTTTTAACTGTAGCTAAGTGTCCTGCACATTCAACATCAGCATCCTGCTGCTGCCAGGGCCAGGGTAGCAGCTGGCATCGCCGCTAGCACAGATCCTAGTAGTGCTGCTTGTGCCGGCCACCACACTACCTTCTTGTGCTGGCTGCACCCCTATCCCTGGCAGCAGCAGGAGGCGGCTATGCCAGCAGCGCCACCCACTCGCCCCCATTGGCCATCATACCCATGGAAAATCGTGAAAAGTATTGGAGTTAAATCACTCAGTCTCTGGGACTGAGTGATTTAACTCCAATACTCATATAACTGATGTAACTGACAGACACTTGTCTCAGTCATTTGTCTCGCATTGAATGAAATCACTCAAACCAGGTGTGTGAGTGAAAACATTCATGTAATGGCCACAGTTGACAGATTTGTGTCAGTCGGTTGTCTTGATTTTGAATGAAATCACTCAAACTAGATGAGTGAGTGAAAACATTCATATAACAGCCACAGCCGATGGAGACTTGTTTCAGTCGGTTGTCTTGCATTGAGTGAAACCACTTAAACATGGTGAGTGAATGAAAACATCTGTATAGCTGACATGGCTCCAGAGACTAGTTTCATTCGTTTGTTTCATCTGACTGAAAAAACCGACTGAAGAAACAAAAAGCAATCAGCTGGCCAGTGTGTTGTTGAAAACAGTCAGTTGCCCCATCACTATACATTTGTCCTCTAGCCACTTTGCATTTCCTAGCAATCTAATTTTCTAAACATTTGTATTCCCATTTTGCCTGCTTCATTTGCTGCATTTTATTTTTTTCATTTCACCAATTAAATCCAATATCTCTTGTATTATCCAAGGATTTATACTAGGCCTCGTGTTTTTACCCATTTTATCCTATGCTGCCTTCACTATTTGATCTTTTAAAGGTACCCATTTTTCTTCCACTGTATTCCTTTCCCCCGTTCTCCTCAACCGTTGCCTAATGCTCACTCTGAAGTTCTCAGCAACCTCTGGTTCTTTCAACTTACCCATGTCCCACCTCCTTAATTTTGTATCTTTTTTCAATTTCTTCAATTTTTATCTACAGTCCACAGCCAATAAATTGTAGCCAGAGTCCACATTTGCCCCTGGAAGTTTCTTACAATTTGAAATCTGGTTCCTAAATGTCTGTTTTACCATTATATAATCAGTCTGAAATGTTCTGGTGTCTCCAGGTCTCTTCCACATATACAATCTTCTTTAATGATTCTTAAACCAAGTGTTAGTGATGATTAAATTATGCTCTGTGCAAAATTCTACCAGGCAGTTTCCTCTTTCATTCATTTTCCTGAATCCATATTCACCTGCTATTTTTCCTTCTCTTCCTTTTCCTACTATCAAATTCTACATCTACATCTACATCTACATTGATACTCCGCAAGCCACCCAACGGTGTGTGGCAATTCCAGTCCTCCATCACAATTAAACCTACTATCTGAATAATTTCTTTTATATCATCATAAAATTGTTCATTAGCTGCAGAGATAGTTGGCATATAAATGTGTACTACTGTAGTGGGTGTGGGCATCACGTCGTCATAGTGTTCTCACTATGTTGCTCATAGTAACTTTCATGCATTCCTATTTTCTTATTCGTTACTAAACCCAAATGTGAAGTATGGAAATGTAAACAAAAAGGATGTTTACTTGTTCATGAATTTTGTGAACCCCTTTGACTTGATCTACAGGCGAAGCCTTTGGAATGTAATGATGAAATTTGGATTTCTGATTAAACTTGTAAATCTTTCTAAAATGTGTGGATCATAACATATGCAGGGTGTTGCTAAATGAAATAAAATGTGACCAAAAAGTTTGGACCAAGACAGGGAAGAGTCTCTGCCCCTCTTCTTCTTAATGTAGCTTTGGAGAGAGTTGTGAGAAACTGCTCACTGGGATCATCCAAAGAAATAAAGGTGTTAGAATACGCAGATGGTATTAATAAAAGATCTGTTATCAGATTAAGCCCGGAGAATAATGGTACATACTAACAAATGTTTCACAATGGTTTATCCTTAATCTGGAAAAAAAAACATGTATTGTGAAATTTCAAACAAATAAAAATTACTTCTAGGTACCAGATGTGTAGAGTTGAACAAAACAACCAATCATGTCTGATAATCAGAAAACATAAATTCGGACCCACTGAACTGTTCAAATTTCTGCATGCAATGATTGATGAACAAAATCAGAGAAAGTAGAATTGAAAATGAGACTACAAAATGCTAACTGTGTTTACTACTCCATACAGAAATTTCTAGGTTCTGATGTGCCTAGGCAAACTAAAATGAAGCTATGTAAAGCAACCCACAGATCAGCCCTAACCTAAGAAGCAGAAACAAGGAGTTTAAACTGAAAGAACACCGGTTAAAAGTTTTTGAAAACAAAGTTTGTAGGAAAATTTGCAGTCCATATTATGGTAATGAACCACAAAGCTGGAAGAGAAGACACAACACAGAAACCCACATGTTATCACAACAAGCAATAACAGTGAGACTAATAAATTCCAGAAACTTAAGTGGAAAGGCAATGAGATGAGAAGGCCATGTGATCACAGTAATATTCAAGAAGAAGACCAAGCAGGAGACTCAGGAGAATATGACTATATGAAATTAAAATAATACCCAAAGTGTGGCCATTAATAATAATAGGCAAGAAGTAGCAGAAGACACAGAAGCTTTTGAAGGCAACATGTCAGATTGGCATAGGATCGTCAAGTCCTTTAGCAACCAAGAAGTACAAAAAGAAGAAGAAGAAGAAGAAGAAGAAGAAGAAGAAGAAGGACATTCTACTAGAATTAAGTTCATGAGGTCATATATTGCACACTCTTGAAGGGAAGCCACTATGGAAGCCAGACTGAGCTATTGTTAAAAGATTATTCTCAGAAGGTGGTTCAGTATTCTGTTTAAAGCTAGTTTCTCAAAAAAATTTGAGAGCAGGAGAAGGAGGGAGACTGGTTTCCATTTTTGCATATTGCTGTTACTACTACATATTTCAGCTTTCAGGAAGTATTCCTTGTCTCATTGACTGATTACAAAAATAAATCAACCATCAAGTCAGCATATGGTTTTGGTACATTGTCTAGTAATATCATCATTGCCAGAATAGTTAATATTTTTTAGTGAGCTAATGAACAACTCAATTGGCAAAACTGATGTTTGATGGTGGAGTACGCACTGCCTGTCTAACAAGAAGACCACAATGGCAATCAGATTTTTGTACTTTTTTATATTTGTGGTACATGAAGTTGAGAACTCAAATATCAATCACCCAAAGCAGTCAATGCAACTCTCAGTCATTCTCAAGAAAATTGGCTTTGAAATTTTTTGAGCATCTGTTGTTATATCCTAAAGCAAAGCCAATTTTTTGTCCAGTAGTGTGGTTCTGTGGTAGAATGTTTGCCTGCCACATAGAGGGGCCTGGGTTCAACTCTTGGCCAATGCCAATTTGTAAAAAAAAAAAAAGGTGCATGTTCTGTGAGCATTGTCCTGAAGCCTAAAATATATAAAGATGGGGAAAAAATCAGTCTTGTTTCAGCATTCTTGTTTCTAGTTCCCTGCATCATTTAAATATAAATTTCATCAAATGTGCACTGATTAACGCATATCTGTCATTTTTATTAATATAATTATTTCTAATTACATATTGCACACAAAAATCCAGTATTCACTGCAAACATAAATTCTTAATTACCAATTTTTTATAAAATATTATTAACAAAGATTATATAATTGGATAGATAAGAAATCTACTCACGAAGTGGCAGCAGAATACGCACATAAAAGACTGTTGGAATTGGCAAGCTTCCAGAGTCAGTGGGTCATTCTTTAGGCAGAAGGGTTGCTGCCTTTGTTGATCAAGGCCTGCAACCCACAGGTCAAAGACTCCCCTGCTAAATCAAAGATACCAACCATTTCCTAGATCGTCTGAAATCCATGCCCATCCCACTCCCGCTACACACCTTGCTTCTCACCACTGATGCCACCTCCCTCTATTACAATATCCCCCACATACATGGTCTGTCTGCTGCTGAACATTTCCTCAGTCAGTGCCCACCTAATTCCAAACCTATGACATCCTTCCTACTCACCTTAATCAACTTTATATATACCAACAACTACTTCACCTTTGAGGGGCAGACATAGAAACAGACCAAGGGTACGGCCATGGGAATCAGGATGGTTCCTTCCTATGCCAGCCTTTTCATGGATCTCTTGGAGGGGGCTTTCCTGGGATCTGTGTCTTCAGCCCCTGGTTTGATTTAGATACATTGATGACGTCTTTCCTATATCGACTCATGGTGAGGCTGACCTGCTAAAATTCCTGGAATCTCTAAATACCTTCTCCCAATTAAATTTCACATGGTCCTGTTCTGAATCCCATCCCAATTTCCTTGATGTTGATCTCATCCTCACTGAAGGCCAGCTACACACTTCTGTCCACATTAAACCTACCAACAAACAATAGTACTTACATTTTGACAGTTACCACTTCAAAGTCAAACATTCCCTCCCACACAACCTTGGTATCTAAAGCAAACGTATTTGTTTGGATGCAGACTCTTTGCAGCAATACACCACCATTCTCACCTCAGCCTTCACTGCACATAGTTACCCCACCAGCCCATTTAAAAAGCAGATTTCCCGAGCCATCACATCCAATCCTGGTACTGATGATCCCTCCACAAAACAGCTTCAGAGCACACCATTGGTGACTCTGTATCACCCTGGTCTGGAATGTGTTAATCATGTACATTGACAGGGCCATGACTTCTTAAAATCATGCCCTGATATGAGATCCACCCTGTCTGAAATTTTGCCCACCACACCTAGAATAGCTTTCTATCACCCTCCCAATCTCCACAATATTCTGGTCAAACTCTATCCTCCTCCCGCACCCATCTCCCTACCCTGTGGCTCCTACTCCTGTGACTGTCCCCACTGCAAGACTTTCCCTATGCACCCTTCTACCACCACCTATAATAGCACTGTAACTGGCAAAATATATATTATCAAACAGAGAGCAACCTGCAAAATGACACGTCATATACCGGCTATTATGTGAACCCTTTTCAGCCTTCTACATCGGCATGACTATCACCAAATTATCAATTAGGATAAATGGGCACAGGCAGAGGGTGCATACTGGCAATTCACAATGTCGTGTTGCAGAGCATGCTCTACAACATGACATTCATAACCTTGGCACCTGTTTCATCACACACACCATCTGGATTTTTCTCCCAGACAGCACTTTCTCAGAACTCCGCAGGTGGGAACTAGCACTACATGATGTCCTTGATTCTCGCCACCCACCTGGCCTTAATTTACATTTATTTATTCACTGTAAAACTACCCTTTTCTTCACTCTGTTTTATTTTTCTATATCTTTCATTGTCTTTCCCATCTATTTTTCACCGCCCACATCTGTTCTTTACAATGCACTTAGCTTTTCACTCTTATAACTTCACAATGTCTTAGTAGTAATCTCTGTCTTGCATATTACCCTGTCTTCCTCCTTTAAGCTCTCAGGTTTTCAAATCTCGTCTGATGCAGTTCAAAACAATCAGTCTTTCCTTCTCATCCCATACAGTTAAGTCTCCCCTGACTGCAGTTCTGGGTGACTTTCCCAAAATCTACCCCTTTTCCTAGACTTCTCCAGTCCTTTTCCTTCACCCTTCTTCCTTCCTCTTCAACCCTTCTGTCTGAAGAAGGAGCCACTGGCTCTGAAAACTTGCTAATTACAAGTCTTTTATGTGTGTGTTCTGCTGCTGCTTGGTTAGTAAATTTTTTGTCTATCCAATTATACAACTTTGTCAATAATTGATTGTTTCCACTGTTATATTAACAAAGATTGTTTTTAAAAAAACTATGAATTAAGTTTTTTCATATTTATGTAGTCTAGCTTCATGAAAATGCTCATGTAACATGCACTTTTGTTTAAAAATTTACCAAGGCTAGGAATTGAACTCGGGCCAATCATGCTGTAGGCGAGCATCCTACCACAGAGACCCATGGGGCATTGAAAAAATAACCTTGCTTTGGGGCATTAAAGGTGATTTACTTGAGAATTTTTTAGATACACACTAAACAACTTTGTCATTGATACTTGATTTCTGAACTTCATATACCATAAATATTTAAAAAGTACAAAAATCTGATTCACAAGCTGCGACATTGTTGCGAATAAAACAGTGACCCATATATACAATAAGTTTCCTTTAATTTACTTCTTTGGTCACAAACTTTTTGTTAACAGATTACCAGTTTCGGTCTACAGATTACCAGTTTCGGTCTATAATGACCATCATCAGATCTGCAGCAAAAATGGGAAAAAATGTAAATACACCACAATGAAAAGTACTACTGACAAATATATGCATTTGAGCACTTTTTAAGTATGAAGAGGCATACCTGTTTTATAAAAACAAAGTCCTAATGTACTGCAGCCATAGTGCCATCGTCAAATGTTAAATGCAAAATCGGCACCAGCATCATCAAATATAAATAAATAACATCATATGTATGAGTCATGTTGTCAGTATCACTACTGTTCAAAACAAGCTGCCATACAGTAGCCACAAGATGTTTGTGTTGCAGGTTCACCAGATGTCACTTATGTCTGCATAAACTAGTTTTCAGTAATTAATTGAACAATGTAAAATAAAGGGAGTAGAATAGTTGAAGTCTGTAATGAGCTTATAATGTATAAAAGGCATTACAGTATCCCCCTTAGACTGTCAGAAATTCTGTTTTGTATGTTTCCAAATCTGTTACTGAATAACATTGCTCAAATAGCTTTTCAGTACAGTATTTACTGAGATCTGAGGCCTTGGACTTTTTTTCCACTTTTTTGTGTATGCAGCTATTCCACCTTTCCTTATATTACACCTACAGTAATGTGCTACTAACTTGTATGCATCTAGGTACATCTGTTCAGTTTCTCTGACTTTCAGTTGATGTTCTGCTGTGCGTAGCACATCTGTAGAAATACCTGTAGATTTTTCAGTGACTTGTATTGGTATTAGAAACTCATTTTCCTAATGAACAACTTCTTATATTTTATATATCTAAAAACAAAGAAGATATGACTTACCAAACGAAAGCGCTGGCAGGTTGATACACACATACACACTGTGTACACTGTGTATGTGTGGATGGATATGTGTGTGTATGCGAGTGTATACCTTTCCTTTTTTCCCCCTAAGGTAAGTCTTTCCGCTCCCGGGATTGGAATGATTCCTTACCCTCTCCCTTAAAACCCACATCCGTTCGTCTTTCCCTCTCCTTCCCTCTTTCCTGATGAAGCAACTGTTGGTTGCGAAAGCTTGAATTTTGTGTGTATGTTTGTGTTTGTTTGTGTGTCTATCAACCTGCCAGCGCTTTCGTTTGGTAAGTCACATCTTCTTTGTTTTTAGATATATTTTTCCCACATGGAATGTTTCCCTCTATTATATCCACTTATTATATATTTTAATGGACAAGTCCTTATTATTATGACTGTTAACTCTTTGTAGCAACTGTGTCTATAGTTATTCAGCAACTCTATCTTTTAAAAACATCCATCTTAAAAAACGCACCGTGAAAATGTTGTAAATTGCAGGGATTGGACAGACAGTGATCTGGCTGTACCGAATGTGTCTGGAAATTAGTCATGCAAGTAACAGTCTTTTGCCTGACACATACAGGTACAGACTATGTCATTTGGGGTGCAACTGCATGGGGGTGATGTATTGATCATATCCACTTGTGATGCCCCAAACCATTTTGTTGAGCATCTTGTGAAGCTCTGCATTTACACATTCACCCAGGCATGTCATATACTCTTAAGAGTGCCACAATCTTCACACAAAACCTTTATGAGGACTGTTGAATCAATTTGATCCTTCATGAATCAGTTGCTGTGTACTGTACTTTTTACTGGCTTACAAAGGAGACAAAACAACCGTGATCTTAATGCACTGTTGCCCACACCAAAACTGAGTTTATTGTGTGATTTTTCTCCCTGTAATTCTAGTAAAGCTGGTACCTTTTAAGAGTAGCAGGTCTTTTACCAGTTCTTTATTAGTAACAGTTTCTTCAGGAATTAATGACCTGAATATTCTGAGCCTTTCGGTCTTTTATTGGATGATTAAACATGATGCAGTTTTGACCTCCTCACTGCGGTGTCTGCACATAGGGACTTCTTTCTGCAGGTATTTCCTTAACTTCCCATGGCCAGTCAATGGCCCTCCCTTTAGTTTAATCTGTCTCCTCTTTTAGTCCAGGATGACGAACTTCTCTTGAAACGTGACTTTGGCATTGTTAGCTTCCCACGTTTCTATTTTGGATCTTAGTCCAATATTCTGCATGGTGCTTCCTAATCCAGCTACTTAGTTTTCTTCTTACTGTCTTCTTAGTAATCTGATGGAGTTGTTGCACCTATCCTGGCCAGCCTGTCAGGTTGTTCGTTGCCACTGTTTCCTGAGTGACAAGGGACCCACAGCAGGTTTACACTGTTGCTTATTCCCTAGTCTCACATGTGCTTCATGGCAGTCTCCAATAATCTTTGATCTACTTACAGAGATTCAGAGCTGTTTGAATGAATGTAGATGCCGTGATCTTGTAGCAACTACGCAGATTTTCCTCTACTTGCACTCTGATAGCAAATATTTCCACCTGGAATACCATGAGCAGCTTCCCTAAATTGGTTGCACTTTCATCTGTTTTCCATCCGTCACTAAAGTAGACTCTGTCTTGTGGAAGGTATTTAGGTTTGTTCTTCCACTGCTCCTTACTTCCAATTATTACCTTGAAAGGTTTATTGAAGCAGCTGGAAGTAGTTGTACAATCATCTGGCATTTTCCCTGACAATTCCTATCTTTACTGCACCATTCACAGTATTGGTGTGGAATTCTGAATTTTCTAAAGGTTTCCAATTATTTTGAGTTTGTAACTCCATGCCCATTCTGCTGCCTCCATTGTAACTCAAACAGCATATCCAGCCTGGTCTCCATCCCAGCAATGTGTCTGTTGCTATTTCTACCTGTTACGTCTAAGTGGGCCAATCTCTTTACCTTGCCAAGCTCCTTAACAGCTGCCTTCTGTTTTACTTTATTCCACTGTACTGTAGCCCCATAACTCATCATACGTCTTACTACAGTGGTGTGTATCTAGTACAGGACTATTACAAATGATTGAAGCGATTTCATAAATTCACTGTAGCTCCATTCATTGACATATGGTCACGACACACTACAGATACATAGAAAAACTCATAAAGTTTTGTTCGGCTGAAGCCGCACTTCAGGTTTCTGCCGCCAGAGCGCTCGACAGCGCAGTGAGACAAAATGGCGACAGGAGCCAAGAAAGCGTGTGTCATGCTTGAAATGCACTCACACCAGTCAGTCATAACAGTGCAACGACACTTCAGGACGAAGTTCAACAAAGATCCACCAACTGCTAACTCCATTCGGCGATGGTATGCGCAGTTTAAAGCTTCTGGATGCCTCTGTAAGGGGAAATCAACGGGTCGGCCTGCAGTGAGCGAAGAAATGGTTGAACGTGTGTGGGCAAGTTTCACGCATAGTGATGTGGAAGATTCTCTACCAAGAAACGTGCCAGAACTGCGAGCTTGCATCAACAATGCTTTCGAACTCATTGATGGGGACATGCTGCGCCGAGTGTGGGAGGAACTTGATTATCGGCTTGATGTCTGCCGAATCACTAAAGGAGCACATATCGAACATTTGTGTATGCGTAAAAAAACGTTTTGAGTTTTTGTATGTGTGTGCAAAGCACTTTGAAAATATCTCAAATAATAAAGTTATTGTAGAGCTGTGAAATCGCTTCAATCATTTGTAATAACCCTGTACATGAGGCATTTTTAGCCAGTAAGTTCTTTATTCCTTTATCCAAATAAAAGTATTAATTATGTAATGTGTGTGTGTAATTCATTAATTAGTGAGCTATTCTCTGTTTGTTCTTTCAGGATCTATGGACTACAAAAATCAGGATTTGCATTTCCAAGTGTAAATGATTTAATGGCAGGAACAGATTTAGAACTTGCAGAGGCTCTGCATGTGTCACTTAAGGAAGCTCTTCTACATGAGGGATTTTCCAAACTGCTGATTGACGAATTAGTAACAGCAGCAATTGTTGTAGACTATGGTCAGACCACAGATGTCCATCAGTTTGTAGGTGAGTTAAAAGTTAATTGCTCATAGCTGTTAAGAACCCACAAGTTTGATGTTTGTTACAAATGTTAGGTATCTGTTTTGACACACATACACTAACCTTAGTTAGTAATGTTATTGAATCATGCAGATATTAAGAGCATATCATAAACCTTTATAATTAAAAAATATCTCATGTGTAAACATTTGGTCATACATTTTGCCCAGTCTTGCCAATGGTACACAGTTCATTATTGTCTCTATGCTGCTCAACAAATTATTTTCTCTCGTAGTAATAGTAGCACTAGTATAAAATATAGTTCTTGTTAGTATGAAAAGCGGTGTGCATATTGGAATGAAATTTTCCCATCACCTTGGCTCAGAGTTTAAATGTGAATCATTCCAGCGATTGGCGGAGAAGGCTGAGAAGACCAGTGTGTTTCACAGAATTTCAAAACAGCTTCAGTCTGCAGCGTTGTTCCCAAGACTGACACTGTCCCTCTGGCCCTGAGTTAAGTGGGAGGCATGTACCAGAGACTTTCAAGTTTCTGTACTGTGTCAGCCCCATGCTGTGACTTCCTAGACTTGCATGATAGGGCTGAGAACCATAGGGTCCTCCTGAATGGGT
This sequence comes from Schistocerca serialis cubense, assembly GCF_023864345.2. NCBI lineage: Eukaryota > Metazoa > Arthropoda > Insecta > Orthoptera > Acrididae > Schistocerca > Schistocerca serialis. The sequence continues at coordinate 371,964,930 of NC_064638.1, forward strand.
CAGAGTTGCACTTTAAGCTCATATTTTGGTTACATCCCATAAAAATGCTGATGTGTTGCACCTTGCCAGCATTGTGGAAGTGTCTCCTTTTATTTGGTATTCGAATATTATATTTCATTTGAAAAGGGGCAATGTTTGGTAATATTTAAAAGAAAATATGCTTCACTGAACATTTTTTGTTGGATGTCAAGTCTAACGAGTCACAGAAGTCAGACTGTAATTAGTTGTTTTGTCATAACAATGGCGGATGCCACAATTTGCCTAATAGTTAGACGTACAAACAACACAAAAGGTGTAAAGCTAACTCTGTTGTTGTCATTCAAAGGTGTTATTTGTTATGGACATAAATCTTTATAAAACACTAATATCACATGTTTAATTTATTGGTTTTTATGTTGTTATTCACCATGTGCTCAGATACATTGTCGAACCTCTGAATGGTACTTTCATTTCATTGTTCATTGTTATAGTGTTTACATTGGGGCTTCCCGTCATGTAGGAAACAGTCATGCTTTGTTGCCTTGTACATTTTTCAAACAATGCATCATTTATGGGGTTGTGAAAAGTCCCTGGCGATCAGTGCACCTGCTTGCTTTGAGGCCAGAAAAGAAAAGTCATGAGCAGTTCAGTATCACAGCTAGTAATGAGAGCATCTGAATGTTTCAGTATTAGTGAAAGTACACTGAAAGGAATTTCAAGAGGATATAGAAAAACTTCTACATCTATATGACTACTTTGCAATTCACATTTAAGTGCTTGGCAGAGGGTTCATTGAACCACAATCATACTATCTCTCTACCATTCCACTCCCGAACAGCGCGCGGGAAAAACGAACACCTAAACCTTTCTGTTCGTGCTCTGATTTCTCTTATTTTATTCTGATGACCATTCCTACCTATGTAGGTTGGGCTCAACAAAATATTTTCGCATTCGGAAGAGAAAGTTGGTGACTGAAATTTCGTAAATAGATCTCGCCGCGACGAAAAACGTCTTTGCTTTAATGACTTCCATCCCAACTCGCGTATCATATCTGCCACACTCTCTCCCCTATTACGTGATAATACAATATGAGCTGCCATTTTTGTGTCTGTATAACCAAAAATGAATTGTGGCAGGAGACAGATGTTTGCATTGGATGAGTTTACACAAAGGAATCATAGAAGGAAAATCTACAACTCCTGTTTGGGAAAGCAGTTTCTATCCATAGTGGGCGTGTTGAAAAAGTTGAAGACTGAAATGTAAGACTTCTCTGAATGCTATTCAGAAATAGGCTTCAGATACAAACTGAGTTGAGGGAAAATAACTGAGTACCAGGAAAAAAGAGATGAGTTCTTGCATAAAGTAAGAGACTTGTGAAACACTGAATGGGCTGTTTATTACATTGATGACAGTTGGTGTAGTGCAAATCATTCAAGAAAGTTTGGATGGCAAGAACAAAAAAATGCCTTATGCGTCAGAAAATGTATACAGTAAAAAATGCCTTATGCATCAGAAAATGTATACAGTTGACAAGGAGAAATAGAGCATTTGACTGTTTTCTGGGAATCGCCTTAATGGTTAATTACATCATTTTATGCTCATAACATGGTTATTTCCCCTCTTGAAATTCTGTATTTTTTTATAAAAATGGAAATCAAATTCAAATAATTTGAAAGCCCACTAAAATGCTCCACTCAATTCATATGATACCTGTGACATTACTGCTACCTCGCTGCTCCTATTATCATAAAACTTGTTCACAGTGATGTCTTGTTGTGGAATTTACATTTCAGAAAACTGATTACAAATTGTGTGTATTGCCACACTATACAAGTACATCCATAAAAACTCTTGAAAAGTTGTTTTAGTGTGTCCCAAAGGATGAGAAGGTGTGTAAAAAGTGGCTGCACTGCTCCAGCAAAATGCCACCACATTGATGCCCAAGTTCCCTTGGTTAATTAAAAAACACAATGACATCAAATTCTTAGTAAAACTTATTATACTCGCTTCATTGTGCATCATTTGGTAGCTCGATTGGTAAGAGTGATGGACTATCGAATATGTGAAGATGATATCCATAGGTTGCTGGTTCGAATCCAGCTATCAGAAATATTTTAACATTTTGTAAAACAAATTGACAGTCCTTTTATATGAAAACCAAATCACAATTACAAAACTTCACCACACAGGTTAGAAATGTAGTATATTGTTTTTTCTTGGCATTTGCATGTGCTTACATTTGCAATAGTTAATGTGACCACACACTATTTCCTTTTGTGAGAAACCATGTGTTCTTTTAAAATCTTTCTACTATCTAATTAGGATCCTTATTGTTTAAGTTTTTGAAGTTTCATCAGCTTACATAAGATGAAGTTAAGTCTGATGTTAGCTTACACTCACAAACAGCACAGCCCATATTTTGTGTGTTGTATGTGCTTTGTATCTCTCCGCATACAAAACTTCATCATCCTTCACCACATTGTACTGTGGGAGCATGTTGATATCTTCACTAATAGCAGTGCTTTCCAAATGAGGTAATTGTTTTTGAGCAAAGTAAATGCATTTGTCCTCAGTTGTTTGCAGTCCATTGTACTATATGTTGCACCACATAGTGCATGCTGCAGGTAGCACATCTGTTGAGTGTCTTATATAGCGGAAATGAGCACTAAGATTTGTCAAGAATAATTTTATTGTTCTTTGTCATAATTCATGACTGATAGTCAACAATCTACGTCTAAGATATGGGCATATTTCCTAAAGTTCTACATTTGCCTAGTTTTGTGTGAGTATAATTATGTTCCAGGGAACAGGGACAAGAAAGTCCATCCTTGCACATATTGCTGATCTAATTGAGCGGAGCATAAACACATCAACTTTCGTAAGGTTTCCTCTATCAGCATTCACAATATTCCTCTCTATTGTTACTTAAAAGTTGTAAATACGTTTTTCATCACTGAATTGAAATGGAAATGGAAATGAAGTTCCATGCTTCTTGATGGAGCGTAGGGGAACAATGCTAGGCATGATCCTAATGGGTGGTTTTCCGTTGCCTTCCTCTGACCGTAATGGGGATGAATGATGATGATGAAGATGACACATCAACACCCAGCCGTCTTGGGGCAGGTGAAAATCCCTGACGCCACCGGGAATCGAACCCAGCACCCCGTGCTCGGGAAGTGAGAAGCTACCGTGAGACCACGAGCAGCGGACCATCACTGAATAGCTAAACTATATGTAAAAAAAGTACATAAAAACCTAGTAACTTCGGCTAACACTCCTGTAACACACACATAGCTTTGTCTGTGACATCATCAGAGCTTTAGCCAATAACAGAATTTTTTCAGTCACATGATGAAATCTTGATATTTAATGATTTTTAAGCTTTAATTACATAAAAATACCAGATAATTTTTAAGAATATTGACTGTAAATGAGAGTTACATATTATAATCATTCAAAATCACAAGTGAAACTGTATTTTTAACGTAAACTGTTGTTGAAGACTGGAATGGCTGGAAAGGAGGAATTCAAACACCATCTAGGTCTGGGATTATAATGTGCCACATTGGGAATGAAGATGGGTTTGTGTAAAATGCTGGCTTAGAATTTATTGGCCAAAAAGAAGATGCAGATTATCATTTTGGGATAAATAGCTGACACGGCAACAAGTGGTTTAGGAACATACTTGAAGAAATTACCAAACAGATCTGTAATTATTATAGATCAGACTCCATAACACACAACGATAAATCAAGTACCATGAAATCCACATGTGAAATAGAGGAAGGATTCTATTATTGAATGGATAGAAAGCAATAATGTGACACTTTCATCTAGTGCCTTGTGATATGAGTAATTTACTAAAGCAAGCGTACTGCAACTCACACATTCTCACTTACAATTTCATGTTTTATTTTCCTCTACTCGAAACGTCAACTGTATGCTGCAGTGCTGTATTGGAATGCTGGTACAAAGTTGCCATTCATTGCTGGTGAATAGACACTTTTCAGATATTATAGTAGTGGCAACGCACTGGTGCAACAATTATGTTCCATGATAGCCTTGCATGGATTGCAGCTGCTAACGCAGTTCCTTTACAAACTTTTAATGACACACACAGAGAGTATTCATTAGTAATGACATACGATGTAACGAACAAAAGCTCAGACTTTACTCCCATGCTATGCTGTCTCTGCTGCAATAGCTGCAGTGATAACTCAATTGCAGCATCTTTCATTAGACATTATAGCAATGAAATGAATAATCAGAAATTAATGGAAATCTGCCTGCAAGTAGAAAAAGAATTTCTCTCCTAATTGTGGTCTGGCTTCTGTGACTCCACATTGTTGACACTTGCGAAATAATGCACAAAATAGCATACTTTCTCTTAAATATTGCCGCACGTGTCGCCTGTTTTCAACTAAAATGTGACATTCGTACACCAAATAAAAGTAGGCCTTTCCGCTATACTAGCAAGGTACAACACATCAGTGGTCGTCATGCAGTGTAACCAAAACATGAGTTCAAAGTAAGGGGTGTACCATTATGAAATGGGTAACAGGTCGCTGATTGTGCGTGGGATGTACACAAGACTTCATTTGATTAGGCAACTCCCATCCAGTCCAGATAAGAAGGTTGTAGGAGACCTTACTGTATTAGTATAAGATCAAAAGAAATACCACACTATCCTCCACCCGACCCCTTTTCCCACAAACCCCCTCTGCAGATAAAACTATTAAAATGCTAGAGATCAAGTATGTTGTGATCCTCTCTATTCATGTTGTGTATTAATGATCTGCCAGAAAATATTAATAGTAACCTCAATATTATGAGAAGGAAAGTTGCTACTCACCATATAGTGGAGATGCTGAGTCACAGGTAGGCACAACGAAAAGACTCTCACATTTAAAGCTTTTGGCTGTTAAGGTCTTCATCAACAATAGACACACACTTTGGACATTAAGGCCTTCATAAACAATACACACACACACACACACACACACACACACACACACACACACACACACAAATGCAACTCACACACACACAACTGCCGTCTCAGGCAACTGTGACCACACTGCGACTAGCAGCACCAGTGCATGATGCGAGTGGGTGGGGGTAAGGAGGAGGCTGGGGCAGGGAGGTGGAGGGACCATATGGTGGGAGTGGTGGACAGTGAAATGCTGCAGGTGGGCATGGGAGAGGTGTAGAGGGGGAAGTAATGGAGAAAGAGAGAAATAAAAAGACTGGGTGTGGTGCTGGAAAGGCAACATGGTGGATGGGTGAGGACAGTGACTAATGAAGGTTGAGGCCAAGAGAGTTACGGGAACATAGGATGTAATCCAGGAAAAGTTACCTTCAGTGCAATTCAGAAAAGCTGGTGTTGTGGTGTTGGTGGGAAGGATCCATATGGCACAGGCTGTGAAACAGTCATTGAAATGCAGGATATCATGTTTTGAGCAACAGGGTGGTCTACTTGTTTCTTGGCCACAGTTTGTCGGTGGCCATTTGTGCGGACAGACAGCTTGTTTACTGTCATGCCTGCATAGAATGCAGCACAGTGGTTGCAGCTTAGCTTGTAGACTACATGACTGGTTTCACAGGTAGCCCTGCCTTTGATGGGACAGTGATGTGGTGACCGGACTGGTGTAGGTATATGGGACAGATCTTGCATCTAGGTCTGTTACAGGGGTATGAGCCATGAGGCAAGGGATTCGGAGCAGTGATTGTGTAAGGATGGATGAGTATATTGTGCAGGTTTGGCGGACGGCAGAATACCACTGTGGGAGGGGTGAGAAGGATAGTGGGCAGGACATTTATCATTTCAGGACACGGCGAGAGGTAATTGAAACCATGACGGAGGATGTAATTCAGTTGCTCCAGTCCTTGGTGGTACTGAGTTACAAGGGGAATGATCCTCTGTGGCCGGATAGCGGTTTTGAGGTGGTGGGAGACTGGAAAGATAATGTGTCCGAGATTTGTTTTTGTACAAGGCTGGGAAGATAATTATGGGGATGAGAAGATAATTATGGTCAGTGAAGGCTTGAGGTACTGATGTAGCCATCTTTGAGGTGAAGGTCAACATCTATGAAGGTGGCTTGTTGGTTGAGTAGGACCAGGTGAAGCAAATGGGGGAGAAGTTCTTGAGGTTCTGGAGGAATGTGGATAGGGTGTCCTCACCTTTGATCTAAATAGCAAAGATGTCATCAATGAATCTGAACCAGGTGGGGGGTTTAGGATTCTGGATTCTTAGGAAGGATTCCTCTAGATGGGGTTTGGAATCTGCCGGGCATTGGGAAATATAGTTTCAATAGCAGTAAGGCCATGGCCATTAGGAATGTTAGTGTGCAGGGAGGTGGCATCAATAGTGACGAGCACCGCACCGTGTGGTAAAGGGACAGGAACTGTGGAGAGTTCGTGGAGGAAATGGTTGATATCTTTTATATAGGAGGGTAGGTTCTGGGTAATAGGTTGAAGGTGTTGGTCTACGAGAGCAGAGATTCCCTCATTGGGGGCACAGTACCCGGCCAGAATGGGGCGTCCTGGGACCTTAGGAAGCATGTAGAAGGTAGGAGTATGGGGAGTGGTAGGGCTGAGTAGAGAGATGGACTCCGGGGAGAGGTTCTGGGATGGGCCTGAGGATTTGAGTAGTGACTGGAGATCCTGCTGGATTACTGGAATGGGGTCACTATGGCAATATACTCATCCATCCTTACACAATTGCTGCTCCAAATCCCTTACCTCAAACTGTTTGCAGATGGTTCACTTATCTGTAATGAAATATTGTCTGAAACAAGCTGCACGATCATTCAGTCAGATCTTAATTAGTTTTCAAAGGGGTGCAAAGGCTGGTAACTTGCTTTAAATGCACTTAAACGTAAAATTGGGCAGTCCCCGTAACATATAAGGGTAGTCTCCTATAACTATTACATCAGTGAGTCATAGTTCAAAATAGTCAGCTCATACAAATACCTGTGTGTAATTACTTTTGAAGATATAAAATGGAATGGTCCCATAGACTCATTCATTGGTAAAGCAAACGGCAGACTTCGGTTCATTGATATAATATATGAAACATGTAGTCAATCTACAAAAGAGATCCATTACAAAATACTTATGCATGCCATCCTTAGAATGTTGTTCAAAAGTGTGGAACCCGTACTAAACAGGTCTATCAGGATATTGAATATGTATAAAAGAGGACAGCACAACTGGTCACAGGTTTGTTTCGCCCACAAGAGTGTCTTGTGGGAAGCTGAAACGCCTGAACTAGCAGACATGGGTGGTAGATGCCAACTATCCTTCAAAAACATACTTACAAAGTGTCAAGAATCAGTATTATTTGAGGAGCTTAGGGATGTACTATAGCCTCCTATATATCATTGTCATAGGACCCACGAAGACATGATGAGACTAATTACAGCGCACACACAGAGTCATTTAAACAATCAGGTTTTTTTTTATTTTCCATACGCAAATGGACTGGGAGGGTATCATAAAATGTGGTGCAATGGAAAGTATCCTCTGACATGCACTTCACAGCAGTTTGCAGAATGTAGATGTAGACATTGAGGAATATCTGTAGCATTGTCTCAGTTTTCATTAGACTTCATCAGTATTGTGAGCAATTCAGAATTGGAAGAGGAATTGGGCATGGGCCTCTTATATTACCAAAACTATTCTCAACATTCTTAGAGGAAGTGTTCATATTCTTAAAGAATGCAGAAAGAATATGTGTCAATAGAACATATCTGTATCATCTTAATTTTTTATGGTGTTGTACTGCTTGTCTCCAATGCAGATAAGCTTGTTAACAGAACAAGTGTGAAAGTAGACCTGAAATTCAGTTATAATGAGAGTTAAATAATGTACAGTGAACACATTGAAAAGAAAATTTTACAATATAATAACCCCCCATGAACCACGGACCTTGGCGTTGGTGGGGAGGCTTGCGTGCCTCATCGATACAGATAGCCGTACCGTAGGTGCAACCACAACGGAGGGGTATCTGTTGAGAGGCCAGACAAACGTGTGGTTCCTGAAGAGGGGCAGCAGCCTTTTCAGTAGTTGCAGGGGCAACAGTCTGGATGATTGACTGTTCTGGCCTTGTAACACTAACCAAAATAGCCTTGCTGAACTGATACTGCGAACAGCTGAAAGCAAGGCGAAACTACAGCCGTAATTTTTCCCAAGAGCATGCAGCTTTACTGTGTGATTAAATGATGATGGCGTCCTCTTGGGTAAAATATTCCGGAGGTAAAATAGTTCCCCATTCGGATCTCCGGGCGGGGACTACTCAGGAGGACGTTGTTATCAGGAGAAAGAAAACTCGCGTTCTGCGGATCGGAGCATGGAATGTCAGATCCCTTAATCGGGCAGGTAGGTTAGAAAATTTAAAAAGGGAAATGGATAGGTTAAAGTTAGATATAGTGGGAATTAGTGAAGTTCGGTGGCAGGAGGAACAAGACTTTTGGTCAGGTGAATGCAGGGTTATAAATACAAAATCAGATAGGGGTAATGCAGGAGTAGGTTTAATAATGAATAAAAAAAATAGGAGTGCGGGTAAGCTACTACAAACAGCATAGCGAACGCATTATTGTGGCCAAGATAGACACGAAGCCCATGCCTACTACAGTAGTACAAGTTTATATGCCAACTAGCTCTGCAGATGACGAAGAAATTGATGAAATGTATGAGGAGATAAAAGAAATTATTCAAATAGTGAAGGGAGATGAAAATTTAATAGTCATGGGTGACTGGAATTCAAGCCTAGGAAAAGGGAGAGAAGGAAGCATAGTAGGTTAATATAGATTGGGGCTAAGAAATGAAAGAGGAAGCCATCTGGTAGAATTTTGCACAGAGCATAACTTAATCATAGCTAACACTTGGTTTAAGAATCATGAAAGAAGATTGTATACATGGAAGAACCCTGGGGATACTAAAAGGTATCAGATAGATTATCATAATGGTAAGACAGAGATTTAGGAACCAGGTTTTAAATTGTAAGACATTTCCAGGGGCAGATGTGGACTCTGACCACAATCTATTGGTTATGAACTGTAGATTAAAACTGAAGAAACTGCAAAATGGTGGGAATGTAAGGAGATGGGACCTGGATAAACTGACTAAACCAGAGGTTGTACAGAGTTTCAGGAACAGCATAAGGGAACAGTTGACAGGAATGGGGGAAAGAAATACAGTAGAAGAAAAATGGGTAGCTTTGAGGGATGAAGTAGTGAAGGCAGCAGAGGAACAAGTAGGTAAAAAGACGAGGGCTAGTAGAAATCCCTGGGTAACAGAAGATACATTGAATTTAATTGATGAAAGGAGAAAATATAAAAATGCAGTAAATGAAACAGGCAAAAAGGAATACAAACGTCTCAAAAATGAGATCGACAGGAAATGCAAAATTGCTAAGCAGGGATGGCTAGAGAACAAATGTAAGGATTTAGAGGGTTATCTCACTAGGGGTAAGATAGATACTGCGTATAGGAAAATTAAAGAGACCTTTGGAGAAAAGAGAACGACTTTTATGAATATCAAGAGCTCAGGTGGAAACCCAGTTCTAAGCAAAGAAGGGAAAGCAGAAAGGTGGAAGGAGTGTATAGAGGGTCTATACAAGGGCGACGTTCTTGAGGACAATATTATGGAGATGGAAGAGAATGTAGATGAAGATGAAATGGGAGATACGATACTGCGTGAAGAGTTTGACAGACCACTGAAAGACCTGAGTCGAAACAAGGCCCCTGGAGTAGACAACATTCCATTAGAACTACTGACAGCCTTGGGAGAGCCAGTCCTGACAAAACTGTACCATCTGGTGAGCAAGATGTATGAGACAGGCGAAATACCCTCAGACTTCAAGAAGAATATAATAATCCCAATCCCAAAGAAAGCAGGTGTTGACAGATGTGAAAATTACCGAACTATCAGTTTAATAAGTCACAGCTGCAAAATACTAACGCGAATTCTTTACAGACGAATGGAAAAACTGATAGAAGCCGACCTCGGGGAAGATCAGTTTGGATTCCATAGAAATGTTGGAACACGTGAGGCAATACTGACCCTGTGGTGTCACCCCCAGACACCACACTTGCTAGGTGGTAGCCTTTAAATCGGCCGCGGTCCGGCAGTATACGTCGGACCCGCGTGTCGCCACTGTCAGTAATTGCAGACCGAGCGCCACCGCACGGCAGGTCTAGAGAGACGTCCTGGCACTCGCCCCAGTTGTACAGCCAACTTTGCTAGCGATGCTACACTGACGAAGACACTCTCATTTGCCGAGAAGATAGTTATCATAGCCTTCAGCTAAGTCAATTGCTACGACCTAGCAAGGCGCCGTATTCAATTGATATTTATTATACGAAGCATGTATCATCAAGAGCGATGTTATACAATTATGGATTAAAGTTAAGTATTCCAGAAGCTATGTATTTTTCTTTATAGCATTCATTACGTATCCTGTTTCAGACCTCACGCCAGCCTGCGTGAGTTTAAGAGCGTGCCTTTCGGCTTCCTCTCATTGTGTCTAGGCTGTCTTGTCTAGACACAACAGACCCTACGACTTACCTTAGAAGAAAGATTAAGAAAAGGCAAACCTATTTTCTAGCTTTTGTAGACTTAGAGAAAGCTTTTGACAATGTTGATTGGAATACTCCCTTTCAAATTCTGAAGGTGGCAGGGGTAAAATGCAGGGAGCGAAAGGCTATTTGCAATTTGTACAGAAAGCAGATGGCAGTTATAAGAGTCGAGGGGGATTGAAAGGGAAGCAGTGGTTGGGAAGGGAGTGAGACAGGGTTGTAGCTTATCCCCGGTGTTATTCAATCTGTATATTGAGCAAGCAATAAAGGAAACAAAAGAAAAGTTCAGAGTAGGAATTAAAATCCATGGAAAAGAAATAAAAACTTTGAGGTTCGCCGATGACATTGTAATTCTGTCAGAGACAGCAAAGGACTTGGAAGAGCAGTTGAACAGAATGGACAGTGTCTTGAAAGGAGGGTATAAGATGAACATCAACAACAGCAAAACTAGGATAATGGAATGTAGTCTAATTAAGTCGGGTGATGCTGGGGGAATTAAATTAGGAAATGAGACACTTTGCTATTTGGGGAGCAAAATAACTGATGATGGTCGAAGTAGAGAGGATATAAAATGTAGACTGGCAATGGCAAGGAAAGCGTTTCTGAAGAAGAAAAATTTGTTAACATCGAGTGTAGATTTAAGTGTCAGGAAGTCGTTTCTGAAAGTATTTGTATAGAGTGTAGCCATGTATGGAAGTGAAATGTGGACGATAAATAGTTTAGACAAGAAGAGAATAGAAGCTTTCGAAATGTGGTGCTACAGAAGAATACTGAAGATTAGATGGGTAGATCACATAACTAATGAGGAGGTATTGAATAGAATTGGAGGGGAAGAGGTGCTTATGGCACAACTTGACTAGAAGAAGGAATCGGTTGGTAGGATACGTTCTGAGACATCGAGGGATCACCAATTTAGTATTGGAGGGCAGCGTGGAGGGTAAAAATCGTAGAGGAAGACCAAGAGATGAATACACTAAGCAGATTCAGAAGGATGTAGGCTGCAGTAGGTACTGGGAGATGGAGAAGCTTGCACAGGATAGAGTAGCATGGAGAGCTGCATCAAACGAGTCTCAGGACTGAAGACCACAACAACAACAACAACAACAACAACAGCAACAACATGACAATGAAATCATAGAACCAGGCAATGATCTCGCTTTATTTTGGGCAGTTGAGGACACTGATTAGTAAGAGAAATAAACAGAAGACTGAAATCAGCATGTTGTTTCTTCGGTAAAAAAAAGTTTTCAAAATTAAGCTTCCAATGTGTCTAAAACAGGAAATTTACAATCATTGTGTATTAACACTTTTTATGTACAGCAATAAGACACAAACTTTTAATTAAAAAAAAAAAACTTTCAAACTCTAAAACCAGACTGTAAAGAAGTGGAGAGATAAATGTTAGAAATTATTAGGAGAGATACGCAAAGAGTGGAAATGAAATGGTGATTGTTGGAGAATATAGTGAGATGAGTGATGATTCCTGGACGAAGTAAATTCTTTGCTGAATTCAGAAACATAAGAAATTCCCAACATGATGGTTTAATGGGAAGGGAATAGATGACATTACAAAGTAAAGCAGTTGGAAACTGAGCATGAACAAAACAAATTATCATTAATCTTTATTAAATTTCAGAGGAACTATGTTCTGTTGTTTACTGAGGCAATGTTAAGGGAAATATTAGTATTAATCTACTAAAATTGGGAAGCATGTAATTTCAGATAATTTTATTGGTCTCAGAAAGTTTGTTCTTTAAACAATTTTACAGTATAATAACCTCTGGTCACACTTATGTGTTCATTTTTGCTGGTGATGAGCATTTAGTATCATCACAGATTGAAGTTGACAGGGCACAACCCTATCATATGCTATTGGCCAATGCCTAGTAATACCCATAATTTCATAGATGCCAGCTACTGTATAAAACTAACAATGCGTAAGACCTCCTTTTGATGTAATATTTTTCAGTCACCTTATAGCATTTCTACTATTTCTGATCCAATAAATGCTGAATTTGTTTCAATTTTCCCTCAAACATAGTGAGTAGCTGTTGCTTTTTTTCCCCCACGGTTATAATGTAAATTAATGCTCTTGGTTATGTTTACTTTGTGTTAATGCTTCATACTTCCATTACTGAGAAGCATCTACCTGCTCCATCCCAATTTCAAAGTATATTTTTGTCATACAGGTCTGTGAATCTTCACACTAACAATAACTGCATCTCCTACCAATCAAATAAGTTAATAGTCACAAAATATAACTTTCAGGTTAACTTTCTTCTACAATACCCACATGTCTATGAACTTGTCACATCAGTTCAGAAACTGCTATCTGCAGCTTTGGTGTAGGTAACCAATCATTACCTCTGACATTTTACATAATGCACAAATTCTAATAACCACAACTTTCCCTCAAGGTGACAAAAGTCATGGGATACCTCCTAATATAGTGTTGAACCTCCTTTTGCCTAGCATAGTGCAGCAACTCGATGTGGCATGGACTTGATAAGTTGTTGGAAGTCACCTGCATAAATATTGAGCAGTGCTGCCTCGTAGCCATCTACCATTGCAAAGGTGTTGCCAGTGAATGATTTTGTGCATGAACTGACCTCTCGATTATGTCCAACAATGATTCAATGGGGCTCATGTTGGGTGATGTGGGTGGCAAAATGATTTACTCAAATTCTCCTGAATATTCTTCAAACAAATTGCAAACAATTATGGCCCATGACATGGCACATTGTCACCAATAAAAATTCCATCATTTTTTGGGAACATGAAGTCCATGAATGGCTGCAAATGGTCTCCATGTAGCTAACTTCATTGAGGCCCCAGTCCATTCCATAAAAACACAGCCCACACCATTATGGAGCCACCACCAGCTTGCACAGTGCTTTGTTTACAACCTGGACCCATGGCTTCTGGGGTCAGTCCACACTTGAACCCTACCATCATCTATTATCAACTGAAATCAGGACATATCTGACCAGGTCATGGTTTTCCAGTTGTCTAGGGACCAACCGATATCGTTACGAGCCCAGGAGAGTGCTGTTAGAAAACTCGCTCACATTGGTCATCTGCTGCCATAGCCCATTAATACCAAATTTTTCTGTGCAGTCCTAACAGATACTTTCATTGTACATCCCTCATTGATTTATGTGGTTATTTCATGCAGTGTGGATTATCTATCGGCATGGACAACTCTACTCAAGCACCACTGCTCTCAGCCATTATGTGAAGGCCACTGACCACTGCATTGTCCATGGTAAAAGATAATGCCTCAGATTTGGTATTCTTGGTACACTCTTGACACTGCAGGTCTTGGAATATTGAATTTCCTAATGATTTCCAAAATGGAATGCCCTACCATCTAGCTCCAACTACCATTCTGCATTTGAAGTATGAAGTATGTTAATTGCCATTGTGTGGCCATAATCATGTTGGAAAACTTTTCAGGTGAATCACCTGTGTACAAATGAGAGCTCCACTGCCCTATTATACCTTGTGTACGTGATACTACTGCCGTCTCCATATGTGCATGTTGCTATACCATCATTGTCATCTCAGTGTATGTCTATTAATCAACCACTTGTCTCATGCCAGGCTGATTCATAACATGGTATGCATCAGTACTAATACAGGTGGTTGTGCAAAAACTAATGGTCCATCTCCGAGGTATATGGGGCTTTAAGTTGCCCAGATGTGATTATCTGATTCCACCCAACATCTAATAGCCCAGGACCTTCATACAGCCACTGCACATTCAAGTAAATGCTGTGTTTCAGGCATTCACCAAATTCTGTACATTGACTCATCACTACATAAAACAGACATCAACTGCTCCGCAAACCAATGACAATCTTTTTATATTATTCTAAGGGAGATCACACACAAATTCTTGTGACCAGTGGTTTACAAGCAGCAAAGTGCCAATGATGACAGATACCTATTTCTCTCAACCATTTACTACGTTATTGTAAGTACCTGAGCATTGGTTAAAGTGCTTTGCAGCAACTGATAGGCTACCCAATGATTGACTTTTACAGTATGATGGTAATTAATAATTTTAATTCATAGATGTAATGGAGTGATTGGGTTTAATGCTTTTCTTTATGCTCCCACTGCAGCTTAACAATCCATAATGCACATTGTCCCATCAATTCCTGCACAATCTCAGACCTAATGCCCAAACTTGTGGGCCCATACATTCTCACCTCATTTGAACCCTTTCTGGGAAACAGGTAAGCTGATACACTGCCATAGAAACCTGTAATTATTAAAAAAAAATTAAGAATGCTATATTGTCCTATTAACTGTAATCTTACATTTGAATGAGAAGATTGTGCACCAGTGGAAGGCAGCATGGCTGCAGGTGAAGGACAAGAAGCTTCATATAGTAAAAGAAACAATCTGTAGGTAGCATTCATCCTGCTTGCACTTACCTTTCTCTATGTGAGAAATTGACCCTTTATGCATGTCTTTTTACTCTGATGGGAGATATTATCTGATGACAATGTATGAAATTCAGTACATTATTTTTTTAAAAATCAGTTTCATATTCTTTTTTATTTAAGGACATTAGTAAATTTAACCAACCAACCTATCCTCTTATTGTACCTGAAAATGAAATTGTTGTAAAAGTTTGACAATTTTGACTACTGTCTTGATTCCAGCCTAAGCTTTCAGGTTGGAGAGTGTAGTGTTTCGCAGAAACTGGTTATTCCTTTTTTCTTTTAATTTTTTAAATTTTTTGTGGGACCAGTCAGTCTTGCATTTCTGTTGTGTGTGTGTGTGTGTGTGTGTGTGTGTGTGTGTGTGTGTGTGTGTTTTATCTTTTCCCTATAGACTGATATAGTGTATGATTTATCATTGCTGTAAGTGCATATACTCCTGTACACCTTTTAAGAATTTTAGTGAACTTAGTGATGTTGAGTCCCCTAAATCCCATCACCATTCTACCTGTGATGTTTATGCATTATTCCTGTGGTTATATACCCATTGCACATTCAGTTTGATGTTACACTGGTGAGTTTGGTAGGATGTACAGGAGCAGCCTTTGGTTTAGTGTCATTGATATGCACATATGTGACTTATTTTAAAATAGATGTATACTTTATTAGAGAGTCAGTGTGAAATTAGTTTGCTTCAGCACTGAGTTAATAGAAACAATGTAAATAATAACAAGATCTTTAAAGATGCAGTAGAATATAATAGATTCTGGACATTGGCTAATGGTGGGAAGGTCACGTGCTGGACGCAATGAGTCATTAGTTTGCTGTGGTGATGCAGGATGTAATGGGTTACAATGATAACTTTTGGAATGTGACCAAGCCAGCTAAGATTTCAATGTTTTTTTGAAATATCATCATAGCCAGAAGAGCTACTGCTGTTCAGTGACTTAATGATCTTTGTGATCTCTCTAACAGATGATTTGGCAAAACTGATGTCTGACAGTGGAGTATGCAGTGCCTGTCTAAGACTAATGGATCTGATTTTGATGGCCCATTTTATGCCCCTATGTTTTCTTTTAGTGTTAGAAAGAATTTTTTGAATTTAGTGACAAATTATTTGAGTTTAATATCATTTCATGTCTGATAGTACTCCATATTGCCTCTGCTTTATCAGAATATTCAATTTTTAGTGCATCATGCACAAAGGTTTGGTTTTTTGAAGTGAAAGTAATGAAATTTGCTATACTGTTAAACTGCCCTTTTAATTATTGATTAGAGCTGGCCTTTTGCATTAAATGAAGTTGAAGTTCTCACCTTCTGTCACTAGTGCTTAGGTACCATATGTTAGTCTCTCTTTTGTTGATTCCCACTGTAACTGTTCCAGACCCATTGCAGAAGAAAACTGAATTTGTAGTATTGTAAGAATATTTTTAGGAAAGAATTAAATTCCCATCTTCTGTGTCTCATTCATAGTGTAGTCTTTCTGGGTTCATGACTGTATCAGCATTTATGATTCTATGAAATTGTGTGTTCTTTTTTAGTTAAACTTGTTTTATGGAGTGCTTTATTCTTACCTTTTGACCACCATGGTTTACCTAAACCATTTACTATGGCACTCATATCTATTTCATGAAAGGCAGTTGGATTTAGATGTAAATTCCCAAATGCTGTTCCACTATGTTCTCTTGTTCTTGTTGGGATTTTTCTATGGGGACTTAACATAAGTTGGACATTGGCAACTGTCAGACACCTTCAATCAAAGCTATCTGAAAAAAAATCTATAATTGGTTAATCAAGCTTAAAATATATGTTTTTGGGGGTGGGTTTGTAGACTGTCAGAATTCATTGCCTTGTGTGTAAATTGCATTAAAAAGAGAAACTAGAGGAAAATAGAAACTTGTTAGAAAGCATGTTGAAAATGGGTTCTACATCTGTCAGTGTATTTCAGAATAAAGAAGAGTGGGCTGGAGTTCTTCAAAAAACAATTCTTCATTTTGGGCAAAATTTCTAATACACAGGGTGAGGCATTTAAAACTGTTTGTTGGAATACTTGTCAAAATACGCATAGGATTAAAAAAAGTGGAAGTCAAATCAGGTGAACGTGCAGGCCGTGATTGAGGGCCTTCTCGTCCAATCCATTGACCCAGGTACTTTCGATTCAGATCTCGAGCTAGTCATGAATAATGTGCTGGATGTTGAAACCACACTTCCAGTCTTGTTTGAAGTGCAACATTGTCCATTAGTATGGTAAAACATTATCCACAATGTTGCTGTGCATTTGACCAGCCAGATTACCTTCTGTGAAGTATCGACCAATTACCTGGGTGCCTAAAATACTGCACCAAATGTTGACACTCCATGGGCATTGACATTCAACTTGCCTTACCCAATGGGGATTCTCCAAGGACCAATAATGCATATTATATCGATTCACTTGACCACGATTCGTAAAATTTGATTCACTGGAGAAAAGTATCTGTGAAATGAAATTATCATTGACTGTCAGTTGTTCCTGTATGCAGTTGCAGAAATTCAGGCAGTTGTGAAAATTGTCACCATGCAGTTCTTGATGCAGCGATAAATGAAATTGGTGTCATTTGTATGCATGCAGTATGCGTAGCACATTTCTTTGTGAAATTCCTGAACCTCGCACAATTTTCTGAGAACTAACGTGAAGATTTGCAGCAACCACAGCTAAAACATTCACTATGTTGTTTTCGTCATGGGCCACGGTCGGACTCTTTCTCTAGGTTTAACACTTCTCATTTCAATAAACAGGTGGACAGTACTGTGAAACTTCATTGCAGATGGAACATTCATATCGGGGAACAGAGTGGCATTCCTTTGACAAGCTCTTCAACATTTCTATGGGCCTCAAAATACGCAGCAATGATATGGACTCTCTCTGCAGTCGTTAACATCATGGAACAATTGCGATGAGATGTCTACAGTCCAAATCATTGAAGTAATGTGCACAGGCTGAGCAGAGTCTGTGCTTCGTTTGATTGTGGGAGGTGTCACATCATAGCATTACCAAAAATATCAAAAAGGACTTCAATTGTCATAATATGATGTGTATTTGTTTGAGATAGTACCATTCTGCAACAGTTGTTACCTCATTCTCATGTTTGCTGATTTCAGTACCATCTCTCATGCAATGAAAGAAATATTTCATTCAAAAGGTACATATTTTTTCATGGGGAATCCAAATATGCAATAAAAAATAGGGGCTCTTATTTAAGATTTCCAAGTAACCCCTCCTGCCCCTGGGGGTGATGCATGGGGGGTGGAGCGTCATGTTAATGGATGCCGCTCTTCAATTTAAACATCATTTATTACCACTTTTTTTTTATCCGATGTGTATTATGCCAAATATTCTGACAAACAGTTTTAAATGCCTCACTCTGTATGTTCAGTTAGTGTACTGTGTTCACATTTTTGTGCCTGATTATCAAAGGAACAATAACTTTTTAAAATTATTGATCACGTGATTCTTAGTACAACATCGGTTTGATGCTGAGTACATTAGTTCAATTTTCTGTTTGGCCACTATAATCTGAATTTTAAGGTAACTTTACTCATCTTTGCAAAAACTATGTTAGTGCACCATCTGTTAACACTCTCGATGTTAGTGAGCATGTTGTATCTAAGTCCCGTTGGGATAGAGTTTAATAACAATCTCATAACAAGGCATTCAGTGCACCCTAAGAGGTCTACACTAAAAAAATAAGTGGTGAATAGAATAAACATTTGTTTAGTCAGATTTAATTAATGTTACATTTCATTGTGCATATGGAAATGTTTTTTAATTTATTTACGTAACAGCTCTTAAGGTTTATTATATGAATTAACCACTGTTAGTTTGTGTGTTTTTGTATTTCATGACTTACGCAAAGGGCTTGAATCGAACTCTGTGGAATTAAATTATGTTTAGGAAAGAAATTAAAAAATAGTCTTATGTCCTTTCTTTGACTAAATGTGAACCTTTATAGTTCTTATATACTTTTCAGTCTAATTATGTGAATGAATTTTTGAATCAGTGAATATTTTCAGGATCCGTTGCTCTTGCTGGGGCTGGTGCTGGTTTGTTCGCAGTTGAAGGTGGGAACTTCAAGTTGCCAGTTAAAATGTTAGATGCTTCCGGTGCTACTTTAAAGAAAGTACATGTGTCATCCATTGAGCTGCTCAATACAGGAAAATATTTAATACATAGCACAGGAAATCATTCCATAAAATATGATGCTGTTATTATGGCCTTTCCATATGCTGAAAACATTAATTCCAATTTTACATTTAGAAATTTCCCGTCTACATTTATATATGAACCCTCTGGTAATTATCATCGTACAGTAAGTACAGTTGTAAAAGGAGAACTCAATCATACATTCTTTGGTTTTGAAGATGCTGCAGATGTTGTTGATGAGATTTTGTGTGTGAGAACTGACTTAGCATTTAATTCAATTGGTAGGATCTATCCTGTAAGTGGTACGCCCAACAAAAAGTCTGATGTATGGAAAGTTTTTTCTCAAGTACCTTTGTCAAGAGAACAGATAGATAGTTTGTTTAAATCAGTAGATAAAATAGTTGTGAAAGATTGGCTGGCATACCCACACTATCGTGCTGATTGGAGACATGATAAATTTCGAATACATGATAATCTCTATCATATCAATGCTATAGAATGGGCTGCAAGTGCAATGGAAATGAGCTTGGTTGGTGCCAAAAATGTAGCACTCTCATTTTATCATGATTGGGGAGAACCCATAGTGGAAGCCACTGTTGAAGAAACTGTTAAGCTGAACCTAAAAGTAGATCTGTAGTTCCAAAACAGAGTTTTTATACTCCATTTCATTGTCAGTTATCTACAAATGTCATGAAAAACAAGTTATAATTTGAGTCTCTGTAAGTCCATCTTTATACCGGATGGTCGAGGGACTTTGGCTGTTCAGTATAAAAGTCAGATCAGAAATACCTTTAGCTGCCTATATTTCAAATATAATTTTACTTAGGTGACCAGTTGCATAATTGGTGTCCATAGATTACTTTTTTAACAATGTGACCCACTGCAGTTAATGAATGAAGGGATCACATTGTTTTAAAAAAATGGTCTATAGGTACCAGTTACTAAATGCAATTCCCTATTTCAATTGTGGGCACGACTGGATTCTTCCTAAATGTAGGTCAAGGGGCTTGAAGATGATGTAGTGAAATGACGAAAGTGGTTGCATAAGTGAAATAAAATTTGAACTGTAGACAGTTGAAGGTGATTCTGATTTAACGCTTTATAGTTGTAATTTGTGATCCACTTCTGTATTGGGATGGAATTCATTTACTCTTGATAGAGTGCAAATTTTGCGGATCATCTGTGACAAAAGTAAAACTGTGGATCATGCCAGGACTTGAACTGGACATTTGGCTATCACAGGTCCTTTTGTTTCAGTTGGGGTTTGAATAGCTCCCCACGAGTCAAATCAGAGCTTCAGTTTTGCCACTAGCTGCTCTCTGTTCCTTCCAAATTCAAAAGAGGCTCACATGTGAAGAAGTGGAGTTTGGAGAGGAGGCAGTGGCAAATTGTAGCCTTGTGGCAGTCTAGAAGTCCCTATGTGTGACAACTGGAACAGCCCAGTTCACACAAGACAGTTGTCTGGATTTGAGTCCTGGTTTAGTCTACAGTTTTATCTATAATGTAATATTATATAACATATGTGTTATGTAACAAAGAAAAGCTCTTAATTTGTTGAACAATATATTATCCACAAAAGTTTGTCAACAGTGTCTCCCACTGTTCATGTATGGTTGTGAAATTTCATAATGAATCACAATGCATAGACTACACCTTATCAGTATTAAAAGCTTAAGTATATATTTTTTTTAATTTACCACATTGTAATACAACTAATTATGCCTGTGAAAGTCCCAGTGAATCGAATTATTCTGGAGTAAGGCTTTCATTGGAATCAACTGATACCAAAAATGGTTTTAAACAGCTGATATCCTACCATAATTAAAAAGACTTTTAATTAAGGAAAAGCTCTTACCTTATCCTTTCGTGCTAGACTGATTGCAGAAGGTATGCCTATATTGTCTTTCACATGTTGGCAGGTCTAAACAGCATTAAACACCAAAGAGAACTAACATTTAAAAACTGTTAGCATAATCTTCATTTTTGTGTTGTGATTGACAAAGACCCCTATAATATTTGGAAAGGGAATACTATTATCTAAGAGAAAAAAGAGTATAATTATCTGTTAGCATTCTACACTAAAAGAAATTGCAACACACTGAAGGATCAATAAATTAAATTTATACTTAAGAATATTTGTGTTTTTCCTGAAAACCAGCGACAATTATTGTGACAACACAGGATGTGTGACAAAGTCCGGGATGACAAATTTTCACCTTTTTAAAATGTGTATTTTGTTATTGTCAGTATACATTAATAATATAGCATCTGCAACATCAGCCTTCAGTACAGAAATAAATGACTCACAATAAGAATTTTTGTGCTGCGTATTGTGTTACAGTAATGGAAATTCCAGATGGAAACCATAAACAAAAATCTGGAAAGGCAAACACTCGTCTATACCTGATGAACATATGTTGCATAGAAACAGGTAATAGCACAGAGACTATAGTATCTTGTGCACTACACCCAAGTGCTCCTACCCATAATCACAGTGGCACTCAAGGAAAGCATTTTTTGTTTATCATAGTCAGCATCAAATACTGAAAATAATTTGGAGAGATATGTTTTGATAAGTACATAAGACATGGGTTAAATTATTAACATATAGTAATACCATGAAACAATATATGCAGTTATGTCAAAATTGTAACAGTGACTGACTAGATTAGACTAAATTGATGTAAATATATTACATCACCACAAACCTGGGTCAAATTTACAAAGCACTTGGCAGCTGTGCCTCTCCAAAACATGGGACCTCATCCCACATCACTGCCATACTCACCTGTGATGGCCATTGGGGTTATGCAGAACTGTGATTCATCGCAGTAAAATATTGTCAGCAAAAAATTGGACCAACTTAAAAATTATTCACTTGCTAGTATACCAGTTCCACTTGAGCATCATTACATTGAATAACATATCTAATACGTCAACAGGTCATAGAAATTCAATTCTTCTCCCAATTACTATAAGGAGTTGTGGCACAGTTGGACAAAATTCCCCATTAAGTAGAAATATAGTAACTTACATTTTTCAGATATTTGAAACATTTTACCAACAGTACCAATAAAAGATTTTAATTTGTTTAATATTTTTAAGTTGTCACATACACCAACAAAAGTGCCAACTTGTAGACTACTTTATTTTATCAGACATTTAAAATATCTGCCTTTGTTTCCTGATTATTTGGTTTGATAATATCCTTGTTCACTTCCCTATCCTCAGTATGAATCTTCTATACTTCCTTATCAGGGAGACAAGGTAGTGGCATAATAAATAATCAGTGAATTAAACACTGTTCTGAGTAAAGGCAACCAACATTGAAACAAAAAAAAATACATTGTAATAAATAAATGATGAAATTTTCTGAGTCATTAGACCACATCATTGACATCCACTATAACATGGTCAGCTAAGAATGTAAAGATCAACTGGGAAACAACTGATGTGGCAGCAATATTATTTGTATTTCCCCTCTCTTTAAGCACCTGTTTCATTATTTACCCCCAGCTCACCAATAGCTAGAGGATTTTTACTCAGTAATTACACTTCTCAAAATGGTGAGGAAAAATGGTCTTTTGTAAGTGCACATGACTCTCTTTATCCAGTGTTCAGTCAGTCAGTGGAACCCTGAAGAAGATCCCAGCAGACAGATTGAAACATCATTCATTAAAGAAGTTTAAAGACAAATGTGATGCAGGCTAATGACATAGAAGATTTTATCATTAATGACAACCACCACAAAAGCCTGCATATTTAATAAAGGTATAAATAAGCATAAAAATAATACATTTACAAAAGAAAATCTGAGTATACACTGCGTGAAAAAAAAGTGAAGCATATAGAAGGGTATGATGGAACAAAATGAAAATCCATCAGTCGAGAAGTTATGTGATGTTATTTTTGTGCACTATGAGCGCTTATTACTATGACGTTGCATCCCCACTGACTTGGGGTATGCAGGGAAGAGTGTTGTATCTTCTCCTGAAGCAAGCTAGCCTACTACGTCTGTTGTAATTGATCCTCGATATCATGGAACTGGGACAGAATTGACATCCGAGCTGGTCCTACACACGTTCTGTTTGGTAACAGATCTGGAATCTTACTGGCATAGGAATACCTCAGCCTCATGCAGATAGGTCATAGAGACAAGTGCAATGTGTGGACGAACATTGTTATGTTGATAAATGACACTATGTTACTGTCACACGAGAGGCAGCACATGAGGGCACAGGGAGTTTGTGAGTTACCATTGTACCATCAGAGTTCCTTCAATGACTACCAGCTAAGAGCTGAAGTCATACCTAATGGCTCCCCACAGCTTTGGTAATTAAAACAGGTATATGTATGACACATATCCTCTCCAAAACACTGGAAGAATCGGACCTCTCCTCAGGTCACCAACATACTTGCTGATGATGGTCAGAACTGTGATTCATCACTGAACACAGTGCAGTGCCATTCATCAGCAGTCTGTGTATCCAGTAATGGCACCGATTCAGATGCAGCTGTTTGTGTTGTGTTAATGACAGTCTATGAAAATGATGATAATCCCATTGTCCAGCTGCTGCTAGTTTTTGTCCAATGCTGCAGGATGACAGACTGTCACAGGGATTCTATTTCTTGTCCTCAGGTAGCTGTGTTCTCAGGTAGCGGGTGCAGATTTGAAGGGTTTAAGATGTGATTGGTGCGCAATAAGATGACCTTCCCTTGTTGTGGTCAGATGTGATCAGCTGGAACCTTGACGAAAAGTATGTTTGCCCTTATGTTCCCATGCAGTGTAACATTGGGCTGCTGTCACATCTGAATGCCCCACAAATCTGTATATTGCACACTTCTACCAACTGGCCAAATGGAGACCGACAATGAAGCCCCTCTCAAATTCTATCAGGTGCTGAGAATATTAGACAACATTGCTGTATCCTTCACAGTGATCACTCAACATCTGATGCTCTTCACACCCCTTATATACCCTAGAGGGCCTGGTAACAACACTGATACTCTGTGCTGCTCATGCAGCAGAGAATTGAATCATAATCATTTACCTACCAATTGATGATGTGCAAGTGTATGAAGTGACACTACACATTCAACCATGTCTTCTAGGTGCTTCACTTTTTTTTGTCTGACAGTGTATACAGCAAATAATGAAGCCTAATGAACAAGGGATCATAAACAATCTTGATGAAAGTTGGCAGGTGTGTAGAGGGCGAAAAACAGCACAATAGATATTTTTTGTTTTTGCCCAATTTCACTCTTAACGGTACATCCAGAAAGGTAATCTGATGTATTAGGTTTGGAGGGAATATCTTCAAAACAATGACACATAAAAATGTTTCTTGTATAAAAGTTGAATGCAGTTAACATTCTTAAAAACTATGTTATAAAATTTTGTAATAATTTGAAATTTCACAAAGTACCCCACCACCATTAATTAATTTTTAAAAATAAAAACTTTTTTATAACAAATTAATGAAGCTTTCAAGCTATTTACATCCATGTGCAATAAATCTGATTTGTGGAATACTACTTCTGGAAAATAAGCCATACACAATGTGCTGTCAGAGTATTTTCAGCGTACCTAATTAAAATATCTAAACATTCATTACTAGTCAAGCTATTTATTTTACTTATGCTTGTTTTATGTTTTAAGTTGTTATCTTATGTTGTACATTCATGTTTGCTTGATTTTGTTTTATGGTTTCACATGAACATATTTTGTCAACTGAAAATAATAACTAACTCTAATTACAAAATAATTACAATATGATAATCCGTAAATCAATGTTTGAAACACAATGTTTTCTTACACCATGCACAAAAGAATGATTTTCTTCACATTATATACATGACTGAGAACATAATATAAAATAAAATTCCCCCATCTCTGCACATCCGCCAGTTTTATCAAGATCATTTACTGACACCTGGGAATGTTCCCTTGTCAGCTGTGCTGACAATATAACTACAGCAACATTTTTGAGACCGTCAGTAACAGAGCATGGGCAGTGATGGGGTGGAAATGAGGGAGGAGAGGAAGTACTATTTCCTTGCTCCTGTCATCACTTCACTCGGGCATTCTTCTGAGGTACGAATTGTATGTACACAGTGAATCTTGTCAGGAACTCTGTGACACCAGTAAGCAGCCATTGAAATTGTCTGTACTTCGTCATTTTCTTGTCAGTAAAACTAAGTTGTGATTCTTCCTTATTGAACAAGATATTGAGGTCAGCTTTCTCAATGTATTATTACAATAAGTCCAATTTCCATTTTTAGGTGTTGAGAAATATGTCTATGTAAAAACAAGATTCCAGGGCACTGACACTTACACATTGAAGGCATCATACTGATGTATTTTGTATTTACATTTTTGTGTGTTCCTTTCAATGTAGTGGACTGTTACTACTCATACCCAAACATGTAAAATTTTAACCATTTACAGAAAGGTCATGCATTGGTTTTCCATATTAAAACTGGCATCAGTAATCATGGAATAGATGTGACAACAAGGATTACTGAAATACAAAGGGCAAAGAAACAAATAGAAAGATGTGGATGCCCTGTAAGGTGGATAAGGAGGCAGTTATAGCATATCTTAAAGAGGAACAGTGGTTGTCAATCTTTATTGCTCAAGAGCTAATACTGACATTGTGGGATGGACCTCGGGCCACATATGTACTGTGACACCAGTAAGCAACCATTGACGTTGCCTGTACTTTGTCATTTTCTCGTTAGTTGATAACCTACATAAATTAGTATGTTAAGAGCTCCCACTGGCTTAACTACAACAAGAGTGTGATAATTTGGCTGAAAGCCCGAGTACTGATCATTAGACATTGATATCATTCACCACAATGTGTGTCGACTTTTCAGATTGCTGCCAACCTCAGGAGCGCCAAAGCTGTGACAATGTAATTGCTTGATGAAATGTTGTTATGTTGTCTATGTCAGCTGATGATTAACTGATTAATAACAGTAACTGTGCTTATATTTCCGTCCATTGTACATTATGACATAAGATCACTGCAAGTAAGTGCTGCATTTGAAGATGACCATCTCTGTAATTCACATTCACGAATCCATCTCACTTCAGTACCAAAATTTTTACCATAGCAGCTAATCAGTATGAATCACACATTCCTGTGAGTTGTCAGTACTGGAAGACAAACAATGAAACATTCCCAGGCTCACATATTCTAGCCCTGCATTAGCTACACTGCTTAGCCTCCTATCCCTGAGGTAAGCAGCCAACCTAGATCAGGGCCGAATTCACCAGTGTCAGTTTCATCTGTCTGTAACTATTTTTGTTTGTTACTGAAAAGGAAAACTACTCTCTCACGATGCCCTTATGTTAGTTGAAGTTTTTGGTTTTGGCTGTTAGTTGCTAGAAGCATATTGTAACAAAGTATGAATGTACAGAATATCAGACCAACTGTGTGAGTGAATTGAAGAGTTTCTTGCAAACAGGACACAGCATGTCATTCTCAATGGAGAGAAATCTTCAGAAATAAAAATAACTTTGAGCATACTCCAAGGGCTTATTATAGGGTCCACTAGTTTTCACATTAAGTAAGGAGTTCAAATGAAAATATTGAAATGTTGTAACAATCAAACTGTTAAAATTTGCATTTTCTGCTTTGGAATAATGTAGTGAGACATCTAGGAATGTGAATGTATAGTGTTGTCATCTCCCCCTAAAAATTCAAAGCTGTGTCCTCAACAGGCAAGGTGATGCTCACTGTCTTTTCCGACATCTGAGGTCTGATATGCAACAAATTCCTTGAATCCACAAAAACCATTAACAGTGACATGTACCCTGACACACCATGTAGCCTGCACAAGTTCATCAAGAGCAAACGTCCTGGGATGCTCATGGAAGAAGTGATTCTGCTCCACAATAATGCGTGTCCACACATCTCCAAAGTCGTACAAAGTGTAATGGCCAAGTTACGGCCAAACCGGTCATCCTGTGATTTCCATGTGTTTGGTCCACTAAAAAAAGAACTCAAAGAGAGCACTTAAACTTGGATGTTGAAATGAAGGACACAGTGGAGGACTTGCTTCCATCGCAGCCATAGGGATTCTGGGAACAGGGAATCCTTTGGTCTGTGAAACAGTGGGATAATTGTCCTCTGACATCTGTTAAGTACTTTTGAATGAAGACTTCAATTACACCAACAGTGTTGTTTTGTACCATTTCTTTTGAACACCTCTCATATATAAATGATACAACATTGGGAAGTTCCACGAGGATTTTTGCGGATGGTATTGTGTACAGAGAAGTCGCAACTCTAGGAATTGTATTAGCAGTAATTTTTAAATCTGTTGAACCAGACAAAAACATTTGACTGGCTCATAAAATTATCTCCAAAAGCTGTTTTTAATAGTTCATGAGTCTCAGAAGCTGATTTCCTGGTTTTAAAACAAAATTTCACACAAACTCGTTGCTACATTTTTACGTCCATTTTCATGCAGACTGAATACGGCAACAAACCCTAACAGACCCACACTCAACCAGCTGCCACAATGAACTGAACAAAGGAAACACAGTTTCCTGTCAGAGGGTGTTCAAGTACAAGGCAATGACTCACTCCTCATCCTCCATGCACCTGCCCGCCAAAGCAGTAAGCAGTAGTGGGCCCATTCTTAAAACTTTCCAGCTCCACCTCATATGTTATGACAGTAATTTGGTTTACAAAATATGTTATTGCAATAATTTTTATGCCTGTGTTAGGAATAACATATTTGTGAGTACAGGTGCCATCTTAAAAATTATGATGAATTAAGCAGTTTCTTAATAAAAAGCTTAATTACTTAGTGAAGGGTGTCATTCTGTTCATAAAAATTAGGGCAACAAAAGGACAACTGGAACCCAATAAGTACAATTGCTAAATCTCCAATGGAAAATCTAGGTAGGTTATCTGGTAGATTAATTAGTTTCAGGAAAATCAAAATATGGTACTATAAATTCTCAATACCAGTCTCTCTGAATGATGCCAATATGTCCTAAATAACATTAGCTCACTCATAGTCAAGTGCTGCATACTGTAGTAATAAGTTCAATTGTTAGTCTCTTTCAGTTAACTGGTTTTACCATAAAACTAGAAACACTAATGGGATCAACATGTTGAAAATAACAATCTGAATAATAAATCTAAGTGAGACATAGTCACATTAATGATTTGATAAATTCAGGTTCATACTACATATGCACTATGTAGATACTTGGACAAAATGTGAAAAATGAGTAAAGAAAAAAATTATTATTACCAGGAGTCCAGTCGTAGCAGATTTAATAGTTCCAGCTTGCTGTGTTATAAGTGCTGTCCCTGTTCAAATGTCATACTACTGCAAAGATTATTGATATAGGTATTACTGTAAGTGGGATTCAGAAGCAGCAGAAATCACTAAAAAAGCTACAGTGCTTGAAGGAACTTTCTTTCAGATTCTATACAGAATTAGCAGCCGAGCTAGTTCCCATTTCAATAATAATTATCATAGATCACTCTCACAAAAAACTATGCTCAGTTGCTGAAAGCAAGCACAGGCCACACCTGTCTACAGGAAGGGTAGCAGAAAGGATCCACATAACTGGCAACCAGTCTCATTGAATTTTTTGAGTTGTAGACTCCTGTAACATACTCTGAGCTTAAACATAATGTGGTATCTCAAATGGAATAATATTCTCCTTTCCAACTAGCATGGATTCTCAAAACATTAATAATGAGAAACCCAAATCCTATTTTTCTCACATGACCTTCTGGCAGCCATAGAGCAAAGCATTCAAGAGGGTGCAGTATTTCTTGACTTCCATAAAGCATTTGACATGACACACATCAATCATTATTATCCTAAGTACAATCACATGGGGTATCAAACAAAATTTATGGCTGGACTGATAATCTCTTTGGAGGAAAGATGCTGCATTTTACCTCGAAAGGGGAGTGATTGACTGCAATAGAAGTAATGCCCCAGGGAAATGTATTGGGATCCTTGCTGCTCTGCTACACTTATGACCTAGTGGACAATACTAATAGAAAGCTCAGAATTTTAGCAAATGCGGTGATCTATAATGAAGTAATATCAGAGATGCCCAGTCCACACATAGAAAATGTTGTGGGGAAACCAAATCAAAGACAGCATTTTATTGACATAAAACTTAGAAAATGCTGCAAATCTACTAGAGATACTGCCTACACTATGCTTGCCTGTCCTCTTCGGATTAAGGCTTTTTTCTTGCAGTGAGATCTTTTCACACAGTTACAATTGTCAACTTTCTACTCTGAATGCCAAAACATTTTATTGACCCTCACCTACACAGGGAGAAATAACCACTATGAAAATATAAGAGAAATCAGAGCTTATGCAGAAAGATTTTGGTGTTTGTTTTTTCCACATGCTATCAGAGAGTTGAATGATACATAAATAGTCTGAAACTTGTTCTATTAACCCTTTGCCAGACAGTTAAGTGTGAATTGTAGAATGTATATGTTGCAGCAGAGTGGAATGAAGCAGAGTTTGGAGCCAAGAACAGCATGCCAGGAAATGGAAATCGGCCACTGCCAGCTGTTGCCCCTGCTTGATCAGCACCCCTCAGTAGCAACAAGACATTTCCATGACATCATTCCAGGCTTCAATGACCTGAGCCATCCTTCCAGAAACCACTTAGCTTGACTGACTACTGCGTCATCAATGTGTGCTGCCGTTTGCAACAGCTGTCACGGAAATTGCCTTTGCTCCATATCATTCAGAGTGACATACAAACACAGCCACTACTATCAAATCAGCAGGGAATAGCAGTGTTTAAGCTCCTCCCAGACCAGCCATATCACTGTTGAACAGCTGGGCACCAATGTAACATGCAGTCCATGTTGTTCAGCACTGTATGGATGATGCTGCTGCATCTACTATCACCAAGCTCCAAACCTCTGCCCACCGCCTGAGAATTCAGGTGCTCAGGCACTTCACTGCCTTCTCAGGACTATAATCAGGTCTACCCAATTCCACCTGTGCAGTAGGACCAATTAAGGACTTCCGTGTCCTACACCACTGGATGTGGCACAGTCTGAAATAGTCACTGTAGAGCAGCTATACTGGACTGGTGTGACAAGGGCCCTGTCTTATGCAGCATCTGTAGTGGTGGCATCTGCTCAGTGCAATTTCCTTCAAACCATGCCAGAGGTTGGTGCACTGGGTGATGCTGAGTGACGTATTAGCTTCGTTTACCAGTGACACTAGCAGCTTCATAGTCTAATGATTGTAAACAAATAGCATAAAATTTGTATTGTAAATAAGAATTTTACAGATTAAATGTTATAGGATGAGTAATGATGATGGAAATAACATGTGTATTAGTAATTAAAGATAGGTGTCATGTAGAATTGAGGTTCATGGCTAAGTCAGGCATATTAGCAGATGTAATCTTGGAAAATGTGACCCCCAGGCAAAGCAATATATATATCTGTGTGTGTGTGTGTGTGTGTGTGTGTGTGTGTGTGTGTGTGTGTGTGTGTGTGTGTGTGAATCAAATATTGTAACATTTATTGCTAGATTTCAGAAATAAAATGTAAGTAATATAGTATTAATCCTCATTTATTTCATAATATTTGTAAAATGAAATAAATGGCAAGAATACTTACCAGAGAACGTTATGTGAAATCCAGTGTCACAATTGTTCTCTGGTAAGTGTACTTACCGCCCCATAGGACACCATGCATTTTGAAAATCAAAAAATGAGTATGTTATACAACCAACGTCTTGTAATGGATATGAAATAAAACCATTTCTTATTTATTTTTGGACGTACATAATACTGCCCTGTGAAAGATTAATTTGGCCCACATCTAGAATGTTCTGGACACTGCTGCCTTGCATATATGAGACAGAGGCAGATACTTATACCTTCACATCCCATACTACTACATTTACTGGGTACAGCTGATACTCCCCAGACCACAACAAGATCTGAGAATGTATGCTTATATGCAAACTGCTGTGCATATTGGTACAGACATGGTACACAAGAGATATGTTTGACGCTAAAATATTTTGTGGTCACAGAGCTTGGAAGTGTGTTTGGTGGTCATCACCACCAGTGGGTGTGCATATACAACCTGACATTAAGTCTGTAGAAAACGTAGAATAAGAGAAAAACAATCACTCGCCTATAGTGGACTGACGTGTGGCACATAGACACACATAACAGAAAACAAAGTTTATAAGATTTTGAGCTCTGGCTCTTCATCTAGTAAAAAGTACATATACTCACTCACGCAGCCACATAGACACCCAATTGCACACCACTGCAGCCATAGTAGTGTGTGTTTGGTTGTCTATGTGGTGGTGGTGGTTGTATGTGTACTTTCCAGTAGGAAAGGAAGCAATTGCAGCAGTGGGTGTGTGTGCACATTCTACTAGATAAAAGACCCTGAGCTTGTGTGTGTGTGTGTGTGTGTGTGTGTGTGTGTGTGTGTGTTCACATTCTACTAGAAAAAAGAGCCCGAGCTCAGAAACTAGTGAATACTGTTCTGTGTTGTGTGTGCCAATGGATCACGCATCAGTCTGTTATAGGTGAGTGGTTATCTTTCCCTTATTTTACGTATTATTTCACCCAAGAATTTCCATTATTACTATAAAGCCTGTAGAGTTTAATAACATTCAAGAGATGGAGGATGAAATGTTGGAGGAAAATCATTGATCTTAACAACAATGTTAACAGGAATCTTTACTGGTCTCCCTGTTAAACAAACTGCACTATCTTGCTTGATCCCTGCCTGTAGAAGAGGAGAAAACTACATGAGAGAGAAGTTAATGAGATATTGTTATAACAGACAAAATGAATGAACCATGGAGAAGGTGGATTGGGATAACTAAAGTGTGTAAGGTTGGAAATACAGAGAGAAAAAAACTAAGATAAGAGTTAGGAACTGTCTCAAACACCACGGCATAACTAATATTTTGATATTTTTTCCATTCGCGTAAAAGCAATGAGCTAAAATTAACTTCAGGCAGTCTCTATTTATATTTACCTTGGAAACAAATGGCATTTCAAACTCAAATATTCAGATTAGATCACATCTGTTTGCTTTTAATTTATAAGGTTTTCAAAGCTGGATTCTACCATTTCATTTATGTGATTTACAAGGAAAACAATTTCTCCTGGTTACAGAAACAGATTTTTTTTTTTTTTTTAATAAATAAGTTACAAATCATGATGTTTGGGTAAAGCAGGTGATAGACTTCGGTTTATTGGTAGAATACTGGGGAAGTGCAGTCAGTCTACAGGAGACTGCTCACGTATCACTCATGCGACTGGTTCTAGAATATTGCTAACTGTGTGGAACCCATACCAAATAGGTCTAACAGGTCATATTGAATGTATACAGAGAAGAGTAACATAAATGGTCACAGGTTTGTTTAGCCATGGGAGAGTGTCACAGTGATACTGAAGGAACTGAACGGGAAGACTCTTGAAGATAGATGTAAATTACCCTGAGAAACTCTATTAATGACTTTTCAAGAACTGACTTTAAATAATGGGTCTAGGAATATACTACAATCTCCTATGTATTGCTCACATAGGGATTGTGAGGATAAGATTATAATAATGCACAGAGGCTTTAAACAATCATTCTTCCTGCACTCCATATGTGAATGGAACAGGAAGAAACCCTAATAACAGGTACATGGGGGCATATCCTCTGTTACGCACCTCACAGTGGTTTGCTGAGTACAGATATAGATGTAGATGTAGATTTGTGAATTCAGCCAAGCAGCTACACTTACTTTGTTGAAAGATTATCTTTTTATCTGAGGAATTTTTATTCACAAAGTCCCATACTGAAGGAGCTGGAGCAATACCATATTCTCATCATAGAGCATTTTCTGCTCTTTTCACTACAACATATTAGCCTTTTCTTAAATGTAATACATTTTGGTGTAAAAAGCTCACGCGTGTATGTGAATTTCCACCTTGACAAATAAGATAAATCTGCCGATTAGTCTGTGTGTTTTTCCCAAAGACTGATACACCTCCAGTACCTTCTAAATCTACTTCTACATTATTATGGGTCACGGGGGGAAAATGGTTCATAGATACAAGAACATCTGTATTGCTGTTTGTTTGCAATCATTGGACTTTGAAGCTACTAATATCACTGGCAAGTGAAATGAACACATCACTCAGTGTTACCCAGTGTGCCAACATTTGGCACGGTACAAAGGAAATAGTGCTGAGTAGGCATCAGCACTGTGGCTGCTGCGTAAGGGAAGGCTCACATGTCCTGGCTCATGTCAGGCTGATCCAGCATAGTTGCTCAGTGATATGGGACATAGAAGTGCCTAGTTACTACCCAACCAGGGTTGGTGGTGACTAGACCCCCACATTATAGTCCTGAGAAGGCAGTAGAGTGCTCATGCCAGGATACTCAGGCAATAGACAGAGGTTTGCAGCTTGGCGACAGCAGAGGTGGCAGTGTCAGTGATGTAGCACTGAACAACATGCACTGCACATCACATTGCTGCCCATCTGTTTGACGACGATGGCTGGTCCGGGACGAAATTAAATTCTGCTGTTCTCTGTTGACCTATTCCTGATTCAGGTTATCAGTTACACTAGGAGTGTACAATGCAAGATTCTCAGCAACCTTCTCAGAGTACATTTTAGAGATGTCTTCATCTCTGAGAAGGTTGCTGAGAATCTTGCATTATACACCCCTAGTGTAAGTGATAACCTGGCTCAGGAATTGAACACTTGCAGGGGTGCAGTCATTGAAGCAGCAGAAGAAGTGCTAGTGAAAGAAGGAAAATAATTGAGGAATTCCTGGTTTGATGAAGAATGCAAGAGAATAAGTCAGGAGAAAAATCTGGCATACACATAAATGCTTCAGAAATCATATACTTGTTTAGCGGTAAGGAATTATCAAGATAAAAGGAAGGAAGAGAAGAAACTGCATCAGAGAAAGAAAAGGGACTGGGAAAGAAAGCAGATTGAAGAACTGGAGACTAATGGAAAAACAAATGACGATAGAAAATTTTATCAGAAAATTAATAGTGAAAGAAGAGCATTTAAGCCACACATCAACCTGTGTAAAAGTAAAAATGGGACACTACTAACTGATGACCAAGAGGTGTTGGAGCATTGGGTGGAGTATTTCAGTGTGCCCTATCGAAGATATCCCAGTCACTTCAGAAGATAATGCCATAGTACCTCCCCCTTCCCAAGGAGAAGCGAACAGAGCAATTGCCCAATCTGAACTATTGAAAGCTGGAGGAGTTGAGCTAAATCATAGGATATACAAGATTGTGTACCTCATCTGGGAAAAGGAAGAGTTACCAGAAGAATGGAATGTAGGGATAGTGTGTCTGGTGCATAAGAAAGGAGATCTATTGCATTGAAGGAGTAAGTTTTTGTCTAGTGTGTAGCTTCATCTTACAGTTTTTTGAGTATTTATGAGTAATCTATTTGCATCAAACCAAGATTGCAATTGACAAGTAGTTTCATTGACTACATCTTGCAATGTGTCACCTCTACTGGTTATCAGGATATTTGTTTCATCAGCATCCAGAAAGCAGCTGGCATTTGGTATGTGTTCTGCGAGATCATTTGTATACAATCTGAAAAGAACAGGGCTAAGAACAGATCCCTGAGGGACGCCATTTGTTGTATGTAGTGTATCTGCCCTGCCCTGGATATCTTCAATTTTCTTAT
The DNA here is from genome assembly GCF_023864345.2 of Schistocerca serialis cubense. Taxonomy (NCBI): domain Eukaryota; kingdom Metazoa; phylum Arthropoda; class Insecta; order Orthoptera; family Acrididae; genus Schistocerca; species Schistocerca serialis. Next base: position 371,999,838 of record NC_064638.1, read on the forward strand.
TTCTACACATTGCTTTCTTTCACGGAGGTAGCTACACAACCAATTGTGGGCTACACCTCTAATATCATACTTCTGGAGTTTCATAAGAAGCAGCTTGTGGTTGACCATGTCAAATGCCTTGCACTGATCAAGAAATATACCAACAGCACATTGTTTATGGTCAACGAAACTTGAGCACTTTTCTAGAAATGCATACAAAGCATATGTGGTGGATCTATTTTTCTGAAATCATATTTTAATGAAGTAAAGAACATGGGGCAGTTTATAACAAAACATTGTGTTTCTTAGGATTAAGCAGCTCTATGATGAGAGCTGTTTTACATGGCATTTAAATTGACATAAATCTGTATCTTGTATAAGTGTAACTCAGTTTCCACATTGCCAACATCAAATGAAAAGAAGAGACATTAAGGTTTTCATTTAATTCTTCAGAATTCTGGTTTGTGGGGTTGAAGGGACCAGACTGCTACGGTAATTGGTCATCAGAATTCTGGAAACAGATCTCAAATTCGTTGAGAAGATCACTGAGTATATTTTGATAAATGAACATTACATATTTTGCTTTTCACTAAAACAGCAATACCTGTTACCAGTTTTGAGCACTTCTAATTCGAAGGCAAGCTATTAAATTGAAGTCTGTCAGTGAGCTTCTTTGGGCAACTTTCGTTCTCTTCACAGTGGAAAGAAGTTCCTCATGTACATATATTGTTCCAAACTTCGACTTAATCATAACTGTAGAGTTGTAAAGTCATGGAAATTTGTCTCGAGGAAAAGTTTTATAAAAGTCTGTGTGAGTAATTTTATTATCAAACATGTCATATAACTGCCTGTCACACAGCAGGTCTAGAAGTTATAATGCAGCTCAGTTTCCACATTGTCAAGGTCAGCTGAAAAGAAGAGACATTAGTGTTTTCATTTAACCTTTCAAAATTCTTGAAATGGATCTCAAATTTATTGAGAAAATCACTGAGTATATATTGATAGTATTCAAAATACCAATCTGTTCTCATTCGTAAATATGACAGCTTGGAAAAATGAGCAGTGTTCCCACTTCCTAGCTGTGTATTCCACAAAGAGACTTACACCTTAAAGCCCTGAATACAGTGATACATCTCTGAAATTAACCTTTTTCTTACCCCACAATGATATATTCAAAGCATTCATATGGTATGTAATGTTACAGATGAAGGCCACATTTGCTATACACCATTCGTTTTTCAACTGAGCAACAGGATTTCCACTCATGACCTTAGATATATCTATAAAATCTCTCAAGGACTTCATCTTGACTCAGTCAGCGTATTCACTGTGATGTGGTGCATCGCCATAAGTGTTTTCCAGGTCTTCCAAAGGCTTTGAACTGGCCATATTTAAGAGCATGACTATGGATGAAATTTGTTGTGTAGGTCAGAACGCTCAAATACGTTGCTGCGGTAATGGACTCTCGAGTCCGGTATGACCAGTGAGTGAGTGAGTCTGAGTCAGAACACTCATCACTTCTCTCAAGTTCTCTTGGTGGAGAATACAATGAATTGAAAAAAATCTCATATCGACTGGGCAATGATTTTAGCATCTCTCATAAAAGAGCCACGAAACTGATATTTTGACCAATATTTTGCCGCGATGTCTGTAGACACAGGAAGCAAGATTCTTCTATTGTAGACCCATATTTTCAACACTCTCTTTGACACAAGCGAGAATATCTACCACTGTTGTTGTTTATATTATCAGATCCACATGTTGTAATTTTTCTGGGGCGATCTACTTTGCAAATGTAAACTACCAACTGAGCAATGTCAGAAACGTCTGTGCACTCACCCAGTGCCATAGAAAGGCCAATAACTTTTTTTTGCAAGAACCATTACCTTATCTGCAGTGTTATTTACTATTTCTTGAATTGTGGTCGATCAGATGAATGAGAAAGATTAACTGTCTGAAAGTCTTTAAGTCTCTCACGAGCTATATGTTCAGCAGTAGACATCGAACGTCTCCTTGCAAACTCTCATTCAGCGAAACTGCACATTGTTATGGCAACTTTGAAAAGCAAAATAGTAACTATCTACACACATCAAAAAAAAGTTGTGCATCACCCCAGTTCCCAGAACTCCTGAAAATAGACGTTGACTGTGGAATATTGTACCACAGACAGTCCCTTTGACTGTTCAGATATATCACTAAACCTGCCCAAAGATGTAAACAACCATGCTTGAGCAGCGCCTATTAGACTGAGGGCATCTGACAGCCGATCAGTTCCAGTCATTCCACCAGGAAGGAGGTATACAGCACGTGTTGTCTGTAGTTCATCCATGTCTAGACGGTCGATACCGCTGTTCGATCGCGTCCGCATTGTTGCTTTGTGCCAGGAAGGACTCTCAACAAGGGAAGCATCTCAGATAGAACCAAAGCGGTGTTGTTCGGACATGAAGGAGATACAGGTAAACAGGAACTGTCGATAACATGCCTTGCTGAAGCTGCCCAAGGACTACTATTGCAGTGGATGACCGCTACCTACGGATTATGGCTCGGAGGAATCCTGACAGCATGGCCACCATGTTGAATAATGCTTTTTGTGCAGCCACAGGACGTTGTGTTACGACTCAAACTGTGTACAACAGTCTGCATGGTACGCAACTCCACTCCTGACATTCATGGTGTGGTCCAGCTTTGCAATCACGACACCATGCAGTGCGGTACAGATTGGCCCAACATCATACTGAATGGACCGCTCAGGATTGGCATCACATTCTCTTCACCAATGAGTGTCGCATATGCCTTCAACCAGACAATCGTCGGAAACATGTTTGGAAAAAAACCAGTCAGGCTGAACGCTTTAGACACACTGTTCAGCAAGTGCAGCAAGGTGGAGGTTCCCTGCTGTTTTAGGATGGCATTATGTGGGATCGACGTACGCCGCTGGTGGTCATGGAAAGCGCCATAATGGCTGTATGATGTGTGAATGCCATCCTCCAACTGATAGTGGAACCATATCGGCAGCATGTTGGCGAGGCATCCATCTTCATGGGCGACAATTCGTGCCCCCTTCATGCACATCTTGTGAATGACTTCCTTCAGGATAACGACATCGCTCGACTACAGTGACCAGCATGTTCTCCAGACATGAACCCTATTGAACATGCCTGGGATGGATTGAGGAGGGCCGTTTATGAACGACATGGCCCACAAGCTACTCTGGGGGATCTATGCCGAATCGCTGTTGGGGAGTGGGACAATCTGGACAGTGCCTTGGTGAACTTATGGGTTGTATGCCACGACGAATACAGGCATGTGTCAATGCAAGAGAATGTGCTACTGGGTATTAGAGGCACCAGTGTGTACAGCAATCTGGATCACCACCTCTGAAGGTATCGCTGTATGGTGGTACGACATGCAATGTGTGGTTTTCCTAAGCAATAAAAAGGACAGAAATGATGTTTATGTTGATCTCTATTCCAGTTTTCTGTACAGGTTCCGGAACACTCGGAACTGAGGTGATGCAAAAGTTTTTTGTATGTGTGTAATTTTACACGTCTGAAACTCAGTGTATCTATGAAATTATGAGTGTTTCCTATAAGCTATAGATTAGTTTTTTTCTTAATTGGGATATTCATTTTCCTGGCTGAACGACTCTGCAACTTAACCTCATAGCTTAAAATACTTAACCTTTGTTTTCTAACATAAAACAATGCACTACAATATTTTCATCTGACTGCAGCACGTACTTAATAATAATACGATTCTACATTCTTTACATCAATATTCGTCTACACTATAAAATCATCTTCCATTAAGTAATCTTTTAGATAGTTCTGGAATGCCCTTCCACTAACACTGTCCTGTAGACTCTTAAGGAAGTTGCTTAACCAATTGTATACCTGAGTATCAAGGGCCATTTTCAGCAGCTCTCAGTCTGTGAGGTACACTTCTCAGCTGACCTTTATGTACTGTGTCATATGAACGAACATTTGCATTTTTTCTAATTCCTTTTGATTAATGACATTGTTGTGTTGTACATGGGAGGAAAATCAATATTTTTAGTTTGCTGAAGGGAGTTCTATGTTAGTCTGTTTTTTTTTTATTCAGAATGGTCCTAATGGCCTTTTTTCAATCTAAATATTCTTTCTGTATTATTAATGCTGGAGGTTCCCCAAACAGTAATTTCATACTGTAAGTGTACTTCATATAGAGCATTGTACACTGTGAATAGAAGGTTTGTTAACATAAAACTGCAAGCTGTTCCACAATAAATACTACTGAGCTTAATTTGCAACAGACATTGTCTATAGATTGTCTCCATGGGAGCTTATTGTCAACAGTACTTCCCAAGAATTTTGTAGATGCAACTACTTCCAACCTTGTTTCAACTATGAACATAGCTAGATGATCTTCCTTTTCTCTATTCGTGAACACCATGAACATTGTCTTTTTTAGATTTACAGTTAAGACATCGCGTATGAGTCGCTGTACAGCAGAATATAAAACTTCATTGTCATCTCTAGAAAGGGAAACAGTCTTTCTGGAAAGTTGAACTTGTGGTAATGTGGAAGTGAATTCTACAGTTCACTTTTAATTCACTCTTGCTATGAACCATATATTAAATTAGGATTTCGTTAATTTGATTAGCTCTTTGTGATAAAGGGGCCACAATGAAGTTTTCTCTATTGTTACCATTTCCCTTTTTTCCATAGGGTCAACCGCTCGAATTTCCTGTATTAATTCTCGAGTGTGTGCATCGTTTTCCATATCACAAGCGGACACATGGTGCACTTTGTACTCGTGTAAAGAATAACTGTCTTTATGTTACCAAGGTAAACATGTATGAGCAAAATCATAATTTAATCTTAGTTTAATTAAACAACGATAAAATAAACTTACATCATGTGTGATAAATGACCATTTGATAAACAACAATAAAATAAACTTTTCATTACATCATTCTGTTGCCACATGCAGTTATCATTTATTCCGCAGTAAAGACACACTAAACACTACCATTACATTAGATCCCTGCGAATCACTTATTTGATTAGTAATTATCTCACAGATAATTGTCTCTTTGTGGAATGATGCTCCTAGTTCTGAATCTGTGTCATTTTCTTGCACAGATCGTAATTTTTTTCTCACCAGCTCACTGTTTACTTTATATTACTGTTGTTCACTTGCACATATGGCAGCATAACTTTTTATGGTGGTTGAAGCAATAATGAAGCAATAGGTATGCCCTGACAGTCGTGAAACAATAATGAAACGGTACAAGGCAATGTTATTTGTGGTTGGCGCACTTTATACATTGACGTTCCCCTCGAGGTTTAAAATTTTTTTAATCTCAATCGCTGTTTTCCTAGCTCTTAGTTATCCAGAAGACGTGTGTTACTCCCATGCATTTCAGTAAATTCCGCAATGAACTATCTAAAGCACTTATGCGTATCTGCCATTTTAAAATACACTGTGCTTACACAGAGGAGAAATAATAGACTCAACAATCGGCTGACTCAAACAAGTCTTGCGCCCCAGGTTTACAGCGATTTCTTGTCCACACACAACGATTTGTTTGCGTGAAGGTGGTTGTTGCCTAAAGGTCCACCATATGCAATGATTTGTCTGCGCACAACACAGATAGATCGTTGGGTGTGAAAAAGAGATTTGTGCAGGTATGAGATATGTGCGAACCTGGAAGTTGGAGGTTTCATCGAAATTGCTCGAATCACATCTGTGCAGATATGTTAGAACGTGTGGGCAGGATATCGCAGCAAATCTGACACTAAAATGTGTTTGAGTCAGCTGTTTGTTCAGTCAGGTGTTTTCTTGTCTGTGTGTGGACAACGATTTTTAAAATGGCAGAGTCACACCAGTGTTCCAGATAGTTGATTGCCGAGTTTATCGAACTGTATAGGAGTCACGCATGTTTGTGGAAAATTAAAAGCAGGGAATACAGCAATGTGGATAAAAAGGCAGCTCCTTCTTTAACAAATAAATACGATAGGTTGACCCAACACCAGATAGGGAAATGGTACATAACAAAATAAATAAAGGGATCGATACAGACTGTTTACCGACCTAGTGCTGGGGGGACTCCTAGCATGCTTTCACTAAGTACTGTCATATGCCACAATAAGCTCTGTTTGTGCTACAGAAGAAAGCGATCATAATATTATGTCAAGCTGATGATGGAAGATCTTGGAACAGTGTCTTCAGGGACACAGTTATTATTAAACTTATTTTACCTCATAATGTAATACATGGTTTATAAAAAGAGTGATTTGGAGGTTTGCTGTAGCACTCACTACCACAATACTGGAAGTAAAACTTTCCAGTTGCACTGGAGGTATGAATTAAAAAACGCCGACACGAGTGGCCGTGCGGTTCTAGGCGCTACAGTCTGGGACCGCGCGACCTCTACGGTGGCAGGTTCGAATCCTGCCTCGGGCATGGATGTGTATGATGTCCTTAGGTTAGTTAGGTTGAAGTATTTCTAAGTTCTAGGGGACTGATGACCTCAGCAGTTAAGTCCAATAATGCTCAGAGCCATTTGAACCATTTTGAACCAATTAAAAAACGCCTTCTGTCACAACTTCTCGTATTTTATTAAATACACGACGAATTTCGGACCCTGTGGGTCCATCATTACGCGTAATTTGTCTTAATGAATGTTTTATTTTTCTCTTGAATGAGGTGAAATGAATATTCCACAAAATCTAAGAAAAGCGTTTTTAACGTTTTAGAACCTGCAAACATTATTTTCTCCATCGTTTTCGTACATGCACTTCATTCAAGAGGCACATTGGTACAAACACAGAGGTGAAGGGTTTACAAACATGTGTGTGCAAATGTGCCCCTTGAATGAAGTGACATGTACGAAAATAAAACATGTATTGACAAAAATTATTACTGATGATGGACCCACAGTGTCCGAAATGCATCGTGTATTTAATAAGACACAAAAAGTTGTGAGTGAAGACGTTTTTTAATTCATACCTTCAGTGTGCTGAATACAGTCACGTTTGAAGCTGCAAAATATGGATAAAATTAAACTTTCCAGATGTACAGAATGGAGTTTTATATTCTGGTGCAAAAGTGTTGGTAGACTTCAGGCAGGGAACAGGAAGTCCCGACGTCGAAACAAATTGAACTATATCTTATTAGCCATGTATCTAACTTCTAAAAATATACTGCGTCTGAGACACGTCTAAAACTGTAAAAATATTATCTCTAACTTGGCAGAATTTATATACACTACTTTAATTGCTTTCGTGAGATCATCCTTCACGACAGAGTAAATAGCTCGCGTGTATTGGGTATAACTTCACTCAATGCTTATTTAAAAATTGCAGTAACAGTTTCTAAATCCTTGTAGTTCCTATTGCCAGGAATCTTATCGTCACCGTCAACCACTCATGTGACGAAATTGCTTTCTTCATACAAGTTATATATACTAGGAGCCATCAGCGTCAAACAATAATCACACTTTTTAACTCCAACCTCTAATAGTTACACCAGTCCCCGAGTCCACCTTGCAACTCGTGAAGTAAATTTATGTGGAGAACGCCTTCACTTAAGCAGCCACTGGTCTTTCTGTTTCCCGCATTTTGTTTACAAGTTTTCAGCAACATAAACTGCAAACACCGTCAAATAAACTTTGAGGTTACTGGACAAGACTGCGGTCGCTTGCCATGAAATTTTGTAGTGTAGTGTGTACACTAACAGATGGTATGTGAGCAGTAGATTGGAACATAGGTCATGTGAACGTACCACATTTGCAGCGATTTAATGCGTATACAGACTTTCCAGTTTCCACAACTATCTATGCAGGCAGATTGTTGCATGTGGATGGGGATTAACTCCAGCTTCCAAGTTTGCGCACATCTTGTTTGTCTGCATATCTCCTACCCGCACTTACCGAACTGTCTGTGCAGACGTGATGTGCGCAATAATTTACACACATAAATCGTTGTATCTTTCTGGGCCTTCAGCAATGAATTCTATGGCAGCTACGAGAGGCAGGTGTCTTTGGTCGCCAGGTCCCAGGGGACAGTCTCGCGCCAGTAAACCGCCTGGCTTCGTTGACCACTTTCACGTCACTAACTGCCGTAAACTCCTACCGGCAATTGCAGATGAACAGCTTTCGTGGAGCACTGTGCTCGAGTAGCTATAAAACTCGTATAATTTTCCTCATCTTGATCTCTCAGTTATCTATATGCACTAAACAAATTAGCGAATATACTAAAGTGCCCGACTGCTATTAAAGGAAGAAAATATGGTACCAATTACATTTCAGTTGTGCTTAAGAATTTTCACTTGAAAGAAAGCATGTAATTACTATTTTTGTAAGACTTATGTGTGACTCCATTGTAGAAACAGACGCAAGATTAAACAGTAGTCGCCATTTGTTGTAACGTACATGGTCAAGGCAATTGTCATTCTAAACTAAATACTGATGTATGTTTTATGGTATTGAAGCTTTTCCTACAAACTTAATACAGTAAGACCATAGCATCTGCTACTGCTACTTTGGGGATTACTTTAATTACACTCAGATATTTTAAATGTAATTATTATTCCCTGCCCAAAAATTACTTCAATGTCGTATGATTGTTTGTCTAAACCAAGTAAAAGACCTTCAAATTTCATAAACATTTCTCTGTTAGTGCTTTGTGTAGGACAGCAGACTCTCATATTTTTCTAGGCTTCTGTATCACTGGTAAAGGTCATTCACGGGTATCTCCATGCCAGCGACGAAAAAACAATCGAGTTTTACGCAGTCTGGAAACGAAATCTAGATTACTAACAAATGCAGGATCATGTCTGTGTACATAACGTCTTTGTGATAATGACTCACTAAACTTTGATTTACTGTTGGAATAAGGCATCTTTTTAGCATACAGTTAAGTTGCAAATTACTGAAAAGGACGGCCTGTATACTCAGTCATGTACAGTATTAAATATTCCTTTCATAACTCTGTTTAATGTAGGACTAATGTTACTGTACATTAATTTAAGCAGAGACTAATACAAAGGAAAAAATGTTAACAGAAGAAAGTGTACATGTAAGCAACTGTTTTTCACTTATAATGGTTTCTAATTTGTGAAGGATGAAACCGTAGTTAATAGCTTGCTGCATATCTAATGAGTGTGTGTTTAACATGTCAATTTGAGGCCTGGATGAACGACTAGCCATCTGACTCAGCGTACTTTTTAACTCTGTCACTGAGTTTGCAATGGAAAATGTAAATAGCATCAGCTGCAACGTTATTTGCAATATAGACGTCACGTGAAAAAAAGAGAGTACCTATTATGCCTAATTTTTTCCAACCTTAAATGTGGGATAATATTCTAGAGTGATTTGGCAGGAGCTAGGCGAGTTTTCAAAATTCAAAAAAGGCCATTAGAATCACAAAGGACGTGAACTTAAAAATTCCTGTAAGCCCCTGTTGAAGAATCTAGGTACTCTACCTTTACTGTGTATTTATATTACGGAAACTCTCGTCTACTTTAAAACTGATGTAACGGGAAATGTATAGCAGACTATTTAAACAGTGACAATCGTCGCCATAACAATGTTGCTGTTGTTATGATCTTACGTCCCAAGACTGGTTTGATGAAGTTCTCCAAGCTACACTATCCTGTGCAAGCCTCTTCATCTTTGAGTAGTTACTGCAGCCTACATCCTTTCGGGCCTGCGTACTTTATTCATCTCTTTAACAGCATTAACTGTGTAAGATGTAAATAAATTCCAGCAACAAATATCAGACAACAGAAACAAAAAATGACAAAGAAAGCAAGCATGTGAGAAAAAGTAAGCGTTATGTGAGTATACAAGTATAGCATATACCCCCGACGTAGCCAGGCGTTTTACTGGTGCGAGAAATTCCCGCACGGCGTTTCACTGGCGCGAGACATCTCCAGGGGTCAGTCTATCTTTGTTGCAGTGCTGCCACTCATCTTTGCTCTTGTTTACGTTTGGGAATGTGTACAGTTGTACACCAGTCAGCTGATACGGGTAATGTTGCCGAAGTCGCGCGTGGTTACGTTTCTTGGCGGTCTGTTACCGACAACGATAACATCTTTAGACAGTGTTGACAAGGAGAAACATGACTATTTATCACTTTACAAGTCTTCGAACGCTGAAAATGGATGGGATAGAGTACGGATGATGTTCAGCACAGAGTAAGCAAAGTTTGTTATGGACTTCGTCATTTGTAGTAATACGTATATGACATTTACCAAAGACGTGGAAGTGAAACGTAGGCGATAGAAAGTTGACAAGAAAAGAAACTTTTTAAGTGTGGTGCTACTGAATAATGTTGAAGATTAGATGGGTTGAGCGCTTTGCAAAGGACGAGGTACTAGATAGATCTGGGAAGAAAAGAAATCTGTGGAATAACTTGACTAAAAGAAGTGGTTCAGTCTCTTAGATTTATTTTATTGAGTTCAGAAACCGTGGGTATCGTACACACATATTACTAGAAGAGGTATAATTTCTTTCGGATTTGTAAACTGCGTAGTGTATTGTTGATTATAATTAGAACGCAGGTTTCAAGAGCAGATACTATTCGAAATGTTGTTAGCATACTTTCCCAATGCTGGGTAGGTGCATTAACGGAATGACGTATTGTATGTGCTATTCCACCGTGGAAAACCACAGCAAATTTCCATAACAGATTCAACTGTAGCGTTGATAGAGGTATAGATTAGGCTGGAAGTTGACATTTTTAATGAGAGTTTGTGAAGTTATTGAAGAATGTTGTGGTAATTGTTTAATATGTAACGTAACGCGATACCTATGTTCGTGCAATATTTAACTCCCTTTTGTTATTAAAACAGAAACTGAAAGGAAAATTTGAAAAAAAAAATAAAAACTGCTTCTACCACGATGTTTGTGTTGATGATTGTGTATGTGATGATGGTACCCAGATTAAAATTTCACTCTGCAGCAGAATGTGTTCTGATTTAAAACATCCTGGCAGATTAAAACTGTGTGCCAGACCAGGATTCAAACCTGGGTCCATGACACAGTTTTAAACCACCAGAGTCCGCAACTCGTGGTCGTGCGGTAGCGTTCTCGCTTCCCACGCCTGGGTTCCCGGGTTCGATTCCCGCCGGGGTCAGCGGTTTTCTCTGCCTCGTGATGACTGGGTGTTGTGTGCTGTCCTTAGGTTAGTTAGGTTTAAGTAGTTCTAAGTTCTAGGGGACTGATGACAATAGCTGTTAAGTCTCATTTTTTTAAACCACCAGAAAGTTTCTAGTGGTGTGTATTTGTTGAATCCAAGTTCAGGTGACAAACTTTTGGGAAGGTTAAATACGTTATCGACAGATGGATGTACGGTGGGTTTGAAAGAGTTTTGAGAACAACAAAACACTTGGTTTTAAATGTGCTTAAAAATGTGTGCTACTATTTAGGAACAACTGTCATTTCCCAGTGCTTCCAGTCTATGATAGCCTGTTGGAAAAAGGATTCTTCCAGTTATGTGTGAATTTTAGTTTATTTTTTCCAGAGATCACACTTTATGATGATACACCGTCATATTGCAAATTTATGCATAATAAACAGCACACATTTGCCCAATTCCAACATATCAAAAATCACAGCTGCGTACACAAACAGTGTAAAAGTGATATGATCTGTAATAAAGTTTTGTGTGAATGGTATGAATAATTGCAAGAACCTTTTTGCCTCATATTTGTTTGAATGCATGTTGTGGCGGAGGAGATACAGTGGTGAGAATTATTTATTTATTAAATTTATAGAATAATTTTGTAGAGTTTATAATAATGTATAAAGTTTGTGTTCTGTTCCATTTTGTTGTTTCTGATTATAACTTCATAGTAGCCTCAGGAGTAAAGGAGCTTATTCACCAAAACGCAGAAGCATTGAGTTGTCAACACGCACTCACAAATCACGCGCGCCCACTCGTTGTGCAGTGGACTAGACGTTGTGTGGTAGGGAGGTGTTGAAGGGGAGAGAGAGAGATAGAGAGAGAGACGGGAGGCACGAAGAGGGGTTTGGGGTGGGTAGCTAATGGCTTGGAGGGAGGCAGCTGCTTTACTGGCTACGAATGCGGGACGGAGAGGTGACAGGTGCGTGTGTTTTGGAGCTGATGGGGACTGGTGCACAAGGAAGGTAACAGGAGTAGGAAATGCTGGATGGGTGGATTGGGCAGGTTTTGGACCTCGATTTTCCACAGGGATATGATCCTTGTGGCAAGGGGTTGGAAGTGAGAGTGGCGTAGGAGTGGAATAGGATGTTGTGTAGGTTGAGTGGGAGACACCACACCACATAAGGAGGGGTGGAAAGGATTCTGGGTAATATGTACCTCATTTCAGGGCACGATAACAGATAATAATCAAAACCCTGGCAGTTGTTCCAGTCCAGGATGGTAATGGGTGGCGAGGTTGATGCTTATTTGTGGCTGATTCTTGGGGGGAGATTGGAGGACAAGGGTGTGTGAGGATATGGCATGGAAAATCTGTTTGTGGGCTAGGTTTTGTAGGGTATTACCTGTCTGTGAAGGGCTTCATGAGGCCTTGAGTATACTGTGCAACTGAGTTCTCTTCACTGCAGATATGCCGTCCACAAGTTGCAAGGCTGTATGGGAACTTTTTTATGTGGAAAGGATGATCGTTCCCAATTGCAGATACTGTTGGTAGTTGGTGAGCTTAATATGGACAGAGATGTGACTGGAGCTATCAGAGAGGTGGAGGTCAAGATTCAGGAAGGTGCCACATTGTGTTAAGGAGGATCAGGTAAAGTGGATGGGAGAGAAGGTGTCGAGGTTGTGAAGGAATGAGGATAGGGTGTCTTGGCCCTGAGTCCAGATGATGAGGATGTCACCAATGAACCTCAACTAGACAATGGGTTTGAGGATATTGGGAGACTAGGAATGTCTCCTCTAGATGGCTCATAAAAAGTTTGGCTTAGGTGGATGTCTTGTTGGTGCCAGTGGCTATACCGCAGAATTGTTCATGTACCTTCACTGAAAGGAGAGGTAGTTGTGTGTCAAATAGGTAGCACAGCCATAACAACACAATAAGGCAAGTACACTGAGGTGATAAAAAGCATGGGATAGTGATATGCACATATACAGATGGCGGTAGTATCATGTACATAAGGTATAAAATGACACTGCATTGGCAGTTGTGTCATTTGGGAAATACGGAAGCGTCCGATTCCACCCGTCTGCTTTGCCCCATGACGTCACAAATATGGCGGAAACAAAAACAAACACACACACTTTCCACAAGAAGCCTAATGACACTAATGGGACAAGCGCGGGAAATGGAGTGTTTTGGGTGGGGGGCAAACTAAATATAAACAAATTTAGACGCCTTGCGTAGCTACAACGTGTAAATTAAGACAGCCATGCATGAATACCACCTCCCCAGGGGTCGTAACCTCTGCAACCCATAGAAGATAAAGATGCTTCAGTAGCTGATTAGTGTTTTTTGTCTTTAAAAAAAAAATCTCACGGGATAGAACGAACAAATCAGAAAGATAAATATAATAAACTAAAACAGAAATTCGAGGAAACAGATAATTAAAATAAGTAATAAGTGTTTTTAAATTAAAAAAAAAAAATCTCACGAGATAGAACGAACAGATCAGAAAAGTAAATAAAATAAGATAAAACAGAACTGGAGACAGCCACACTCAAACCAAACTCCGCGCCGTCATGATGTCACACACGACAACACCCTTACATCACGGGTCAAAGGCGACGCGTGGGATCAGACGCTTCTGTCGACCCGTCATTTGTACTAGGTGATTCATGTGATAAGGCATCTGACGTGACTGCGGCTACACATTGGGAATTAACAGACTTTGAAACCAGAATCGTAGTTGGAGCTAGATGCATGGGACATTCCACATTGGGAATCATTTGGGAATTCAATATTCTGAGATCTACAATGTTAAGAGTGTGCTAAGAATACCAAATTTGTGCCATTTCCTCTCAACGCAGGCAATGCAGTTGGTGACATCTTTCTCTTAATGAGCAAGAGCAGCAGCACTTGCAAAGGGTTTTCAGTGCTAACAGACAAGCAACACTGGGTGAAATACTAACAGAAATCAGTGTTGGATGTAAGAGGAATGTATCTGTTAGGACATTGCAGCAAAATACGAGGTTAATGGGCTATGGCAGCAGACAGCTGATGTGAGTGCCTTTGCTAAAAGCACGACATCGCCTGCGGTGCCTCTCCTGGCCTCGCCACCATATCATTTGGACGCTATATGACTGGAAAACTGTGGCCTGATCTGATGAGTCCCAATTTCAATTGGTAGGGTTCGAGTGTGGCGCAAACTCTAAGACACCGCTGATGGTGGTTCCATAATGGTGTGGGCTGTGTTTACGTTAAACTGACTGGTTCCTCTGGTCCAACTGAACAAAACATTGACTGGAAGTGGTTATGTTCGGCTACTTGGAGATCTTTTGCAACTATTCATGGATTTCGTTTTCCCACACAACAACTTAATTTTAATGGGTGATAATGCACCTTGTCATTTGGCCACAATTGTTCACAACTGATTTGAAGAACATTCTGGGCAATTCGAGCAAAAGGTATGATCCCCAGATCACCCGACAAAAATCTCATCAAACATTTGTGGGACATAATCAAGAGGTCAGTTTGTGCACAAAATCCTGCACTGGCAACTCTTTCGCAATTACGGATGGCTATAGAGGCAGTATAGCTCAATATTTATGAAGGGGACCTCCAGAAACTTGTTGAGCCCATGCCACTTTGAGCTGATGCACTATGCTGTGCAAAAGGAGGTCTGACATAATATTGAGAGGTATACCATGACTTTTGCAACATCAGTGTGTTACTGTTAGAAAATGTATATTTATCTTAAGGCAGAATAACTGATGGTGCACAAATACAAAGACTTTATTCATCTATTATTTGAGAGTGAGAGTTCGTAATAACTTCCAACAAACTTTACACACAGTTTCAATATTTAACACACTAACTCATTTGTAAAGCAATCAAGCATTTGATGTGGTTTTATACATGGGAGTTGGATTCTTTAAAGAGACAGGATTTATTGGTTGTAGCCTAATAGACTAAGATACCTGCTGAATTCATTTAGGATGCATAGGGCATTACAAATGAGCGCACAGACTGGTAACCGAAAGCTGACTCATGAATAGTCATATTCAATTCCATCATTTGTCAACTGATCTGTTCCCAACATTGTCATGCATTGGTGGATATCAGATTAAAGGTCTACAGGGTTGTCAGGTGATCCGAGGACTTTTCTGTGTCACTTATCATTTCTTTAACTTCTGGAAATGATTCGTTGATGTTAAAAAGGCTAGGCGGGGTATCAGTTAAAATAGCAGAGGGAAAGGATATACCTCATTCATTATTCTGTGTCATGTAAAGCACTGCAGTGTTCAAACTAATCTTTAGTTTGAGGACAGCTTCACCTTTAAGCTGGCAAAAGTCGCTGTCCAAACAGGCATATGCTGTTCAAGTGAGGGTGTCGTTTGTCAGTGAATGGTATGTACAAAACTGCTGGTTCTGTTCATGTGCCATTGACTGAGATGGGCCAGTCATAAGAACTGGACTCTTATTCAAAAGGGCGGCAGTTCGAAACTCAGCTGGATTTGGGTTTGCTGAATTTTTAAGGCAAATACTGTGATGGTTTGTTTGAAAAGGTACGACCAGTTTCCTTTCTCTTTCAGAGCTTATGCTCTGTCTCAAATGTGTATGCCATTGCTAGGATGTTAAATCTTAATCTTTCCTTCAGGTGATATCATCTCAAATCATACAGGTCATGTCGACTCACGGTCATGAATTTCTCTGGAAAAAATATGTATTAGACGTCTGTATCATAAGTGTTATGAAATAAAATATTTTAGTTTTATCTTAATTTTTGTAAAGGGATGACCCTTTGAAAAATATTTATTTTGTAAATAACTCTTAAAACAGTAGAGGGCAAAAAAATATAACTAATAAACTAAAAGTACTGAAGACCTGGCGGATGTTTTGTGTTAAAGCTCCCTCTTAGTGTGCTAAAATTTAGCTGACACCCACATGCTTACGGGCTTCCTTTAACTTATAAATTTAAGATGAAAATATGAGATTTAAGTTAATTTTTCCAATTAAAAAAAAAATTTTTTTTTCTACTTTGGAAAGTCCCAGAACACTATCTTTTCTGTCATATTACCAGAAATGACTGGTGTAATTATAAACAGTATCTTCTCAGTTCCAGCTATCTGTATTATATAAATATTTGTTACTAAAAATGTGAAAAATTGCATTTTTTTTAGTTTTTATGGATCATTTACTTTAAAACCACCAGTGGAAAACTTTTGAGAATCACGCAAAATATTGTTTGCTTAATATGTTAGTAGTCAGTGCAAACACAGTGGGCAATATTTTTCTGTGTAAAGTGTTAATAATTTTTCAAAATTCTGCATATTTCGTATCACTGAATTTCTAGTGTAAAATATGTATGTTGAAAACACTGCTTCCAATGCTCTTCTGTTTATAACGAATGAGTGAGAACTTGCACATAAGCCATTCTGCATTGAGTATTGTGTTTGTTTGGTTTAACTTTTTGTTAGATATGGTGTCAATGAGTAAATACAGTAGGCTAGTGAAAGAGTGTGGTGTATGGACTGTGAAAAAAAGACACAAGAAAATAGTGTTTAAGAAAAGTGAAAAACACTTCACAGTTGTTGGAAATCTGTCAGATTTATTGCAAAAATATCTTGGTCTTCAAGTAACGGTATTAGCATCACATCCTTTCTACAGGAGTTGCTATACTCACTACAAGAAGAAATTTAGTGACAATCCACCTGAATGATCACCACCACTCGAATATGAAACTGAAGAGGACAGTGCAGATGTTTATATTCCTGGGTGCGAAGTTGTTGATATGTTGAATGTTAGCATACTATATCCCCGCTAGAACGTCCAGGAAAGGTAAGAAGCACAAGAAGAAAACAGTATGTAAAAATAAAAGTGGAAGAAATTGAAACAAGTTTTACACAAGCAATGGCTTCAAAACTTTGTGAAGTGTATAATGTAGATGCCCTTGGTGCAGAACCTGGACATAGTGACATGAGTACGAAATGTGATGGGTGGTTTCAAAACCTACATACTGCTATGACAGCAGCCACCTATAATGAGGATGCCAGGTAGTTGCTCTAAGCAACTGATACAGAAATATATACCCACTTCCTCCCATTATTTGATTTCAAAAGCTCATAAAATACAGAATGGTTAAAGGTATTTGGGAATGCCCAGATTGTTGCTGTGGGCATCCGTTGCAAGAATATATGCTTACTGTTGCTCTGGAATATTACCTAAGTGATGTCAAAGATTGCAACAGGCAAAGCCCTAACAAGGCTGACATTATCTCTGTTAGTCAAAATGGTGAGACACTTAAAGAGATATATTACAAGATCAATAAGAGAAGCATACGTATCTCCTAATGAAGAAGGAGAACCCGAATTTAAAAATTGGTTTCACAAAATTCTACTCCATGCGACCGAAATGGGTGAAATGCTAGGAGGTGAAGGGAGTTTGCACATGTATTTACTGCACCAATTTGAAACTTGTTTGTTTCGCCATGGGCAGTGTCAGAGGAAAGGTGTACACAGAGATGGAGGTGATCATTTTGTGCACATGTCAAGAGCTGCAAGATAAATGTTGGTTCCAGGAGTGTGCACTGTGTCCTGGTGCTGAAGCGATGGCTGTTTAATTATTACACCTTCAGGATACTGACAATGATGTAACTTATGCATTGTGGAAGAGAGGAGAGTTGGTGAAGAAGTCAATAGAGATAGTGAAGTTTGTTACTGAAGTTAGGCATTGGGTCATGAAAGGAATAGCTCACCATCATATCTGTAGGATTCAGAGACAGGCCATAGCACAAGCTAAATCAGCTACATCCCACAATATTGGCACATTAGTTCTTCATTTGGCCTTTGCTGAGAATGGGTCTGTCGTTTTGCAGAACAAAATTCAAAGTTACCACTGGCACACACCACAGGTATCAATATTTACATGCGTTGCTCATTTCCTTGGAACATCATGTTGTTTGGCTATTGTCAGTGATGATGTCATTCATGACAGCTGCACATGCATGCTACATCTACATCTACATGATTACTCTCCAATTCACATTTAAGTGCTTGGCAGAGGGTTCATCGAACCACAATCAAACTATCTCTCTACCATTCCACTCCCGAACAGTGCGCGGGAAAAACAAACACCTAAACCTTTCTGTTCGAGCTCTGATTTCTTTTATTTTATTTTGATGATCCTTCCTAGCTATGTAGGTTGGGCTCAACAAAATATTTTCGCATTCGAAAGAGAAAGTTGGTGACTGAAATTTCGTAAATAGATCTCGCCGCGACGAAAAACGTCTTTGCTTTAATGACTTCCATCCCAACTCGCGTATCATATCTGCCACACTCTCTCCCCTATTACGTGATAATACAAAACAAGCTGCCCTTTTTTGCACCCTTTCGATGTCCTCCGTCAATCCCACCTGGTAAGGATCCCACACTGCGCAGAAATATTCTAACAGAGGACAAACGAGTGTAGTGTAAGCTGTCTCTTTAATGGACTTGTTGCATCTTCTAAGTGTCCTGCCAAAGAAATGCAACCTTTGGCTCGCCTTCCTAACAACATTATCTATGTGCTCTTTCCAACTGAAGTTGTTCGTGATTTTAACACCCAGGTACTTAGTTGAATTGACAGCCTTGAGAATTGTACTATTTATCGAGTAATCGAATTCCAACGGATTTCTTTTGGAACTCATGTGGATCACCTCACACTTTTCGTTATTTAGCGTCAACTGCCACCTGCCACACCATACAGCAATCTCTTCTAAATCGCTTTGCAACTGATACTGGTCTTCGGATGACCTTACTTGACGGTAAATTACAGCATCATCTGCGAACAACCTAAGAGAACTGCTCAGATTGTCACCCAGGTCATTAATATAGATCAGGAACAGCAGAGGTCCCAGGACGCTTCCCTGGGGAACACCTGATATCACTTCAGTTTTACTCGATGATTTGCCGTCTATTACTACGAACTGTGACCTTCCTGACAGGAAATCACGAATCCAGTCGCACAACTGAGACGATACCCCATAGGACCGCAGCTTGATTGCCAGTATGATGATTGATGTTGTAGCATCTAGAGCCCATGTATTTCCTAAACATGTGTATGTGACTGATGGTGCGGCATCTCATTTTAAAAACTGCCTTCAGCTTTGTGAGCTTGGTAAGCACTGTACTACAGGAATTAAGACAAAAAATTGATATTTTCAGCGACAGGTCATGGAAAAAGTGCATGTGATGGGGTAGGAGGTCCCTGTAAACATCTTGCAACAAGATTTAATCTCCATCATGAAGCTGTTGACACTATAAGAGATGTTACTGGATTTGTACACGCTATGTCAACATTAGTAACGTACATGAAATTCTTAATTCTAAATGAAAGTATGTTAAGGGAATTCCATTTAAAAATGAGTGGCACATACATTACAAGAAAGGTTCTCCACAAAATGCAACCTGTTACTGTGTGTGAATGCTGAGACCACAGTATACATTAGAAGACTTTGTAGTGAGCCTCTTCATTTCTGATATGCATGATAATCAGTAGTGGGTGGGACAGATAATAAGTGTGTCTCATGAACTGCTAGATATAACCATCTCCTTTATGACAACTGATAGTTCTGTTAATGCTTTCAAAAGATCAGTGTGCAGTTCCTGTTTCCAAAGTACTGGTCTTGTTGGATCATCCTAGTCTGTGTGCAAATTCAGCTCGGCTATACAAGTTCAGTGAGAAGAGAAAAGAAAACGAATGAACTCTTTTTCAGTGGTGCAGTGTTGATTGTTACATTTTAGGCGATTTTAATTAATGGAAAATCATGAATAAGTGAACTCATGGCAGAAGACAATAATAATTTGTGAATAATATCATTAAAAATGGGTATAAATATTCTGTATCTCATTTTCGTTATAAAACACTTTCAAACAAAACTATGAATTGTTTTCCCACTCATTTATAATGTAGTACAGTAATTATTTTGATACGGAAATACCAGTTTTGCATGACATTTACTTAAAATTAGTAGTCAATTTAAATAAGTATTGCCCACTCTGATTGTACACTTCATAAGTAAAATGACCCACTACTGTACCATAAAATTTTTACAACATTTAGGATGGGGTTTTTGAAGAAAATAATTTTTCAATGACCAACAAATTTCAAATTCTTTCATCTTTATGTTCAAATATTTTGACAGTTTAAGAATTTCATGCAGTATTGTGATAGCTCACAATCAGCAGTCCTTACACTTTATAATTTCTAAAGGCAGATAACATGCGGTGACTATTCATACTTTCAAACCATAATTTTGAAATTAGTACAATTCTCAAGGCTGTCAATTCAACTAAGTACCTGGGTGTTAAAATCACGAACAACTTCAGTTGGAAAGAGCACATAGATAATGTTGTTAGGAAGGCGAGCCAAAGGTTGCATTTCTTTGGCAGGACACTTAGAAGATGCAACAAGTCCACTAAAGAGACAGCTTACACTACACTCGTTTGTCCTCTGTTAGAATATTTCTGCGCAGTGTGGGATCCTTACCAGGTGGGATTGACGGAGGACATCGAAAGGGTGCAAAAAAGGGCAGCTTGTTTTGTATTATCATGTAATAGGGGAGAGAGTGTGGCAGATATGATACGCGAGTTGGGATGGAAGTCATTAAATCAAAGACGTTTTTCGTCGCGGCGAGATCTATTTACGAAATTTCAGTCACCAACTTTCTCTTTCGAATGCGGAAATATTTTGTTGAGCCCAACCTACAACTAATTTTCATAGTTTATTTTTCTTCATATCTCTATCACTGTTGGTTTCTTTATTACAATTTCTCAGTTTTCCCTTTCATTTCAACATTTTCACAAATACTCCCTTTTGGAGAGGTCTGTAGCATTTTAACATGTCATCAGAAAATCAAAATATTGTAGCTTTGGAGAGCTGTCATGTGGAACTTCAACATATATTTTTTCAGAAAACTGAAATAGTGATGTGTGACATCCGTTATTGACCCGTGTGATTTGAGGCGAAATCACCCCGTCATAATTCATGTATCTCACAGGGGGCTCATGGCTTGTGAACACAGCAATTGAACAGTTGCAGCGTTATTTCCTTTCCCTTATTGCAGTCTCTCTCTCTCTCTCTCTCTCTCTCTCTCTCTCTCTCTCTCTCTCTCTCTCTCTCTCTCTCTCTCCCACCCTCCCTCCCTCCCTCCCTCCCTCCCTCCCTCCCTCCCTCCCTCCCTCCCTCCCTCCCTCCCTCCCTCCCTCCTTCCCCCCTCTCCCCCCTCTTTCTTTCAGAATTAATACACCACAGCACAATAGGGGCTATAGTATGCCTGTGGTAACACCTGCCTGGAAATTAATACAAGGTTATCTTTCATGACCGCAACTTGGCATTCGTTTTACAACCTGGAGGGAATGCTTTACTTGAGATGACATTCTCAATTTACCTCATTAATTAATCACTTATATCTTTTTGCATTGATACATTTTTCAAAACTTTACAGAAGTATGAACCAGCTGCAGAGACACACTTATTTAGCACAGTCCCTATCCACTGTGCGTGAAAACCTAAATCACTCATCAGCTGAATGGCTTAACACTATAGCCCAGCACCCAATTTGGTACCCACCTATGTTGGGGCGGGAGGGGGGAGGAAAGTTCCTCTACAGTTGCAGCCACCTTACTGTCAGTGAAGAGATCAAAATGCTGATGTGTGAGCTGTAAACTCTTGATGTCAGGCATGCCAAGGAGTAGGTGCATATGCATTCTGGGGCACTAGGACTCGCAGAAAAAGGCTACCATGCCATGTATTGCTAAGGCATGTCCGCACACATGTGAAGGGATTCCAGTCTGGACTGTCTGCAATGAAATGGGTAAAACTAACACACAATGGCAGCCACACTGAAATGGGTCTCTAATTAAATCATTAGCAAGGAATGAGAATTTTAATACAGAGAACTATAGTTCCATGGTTTGTCTGTTCTTATCAACAGCATGGGAAGATGGTCAGATGAGGAGAAGTTGATTCAAGGAATTTGCCCAGTACCTTGTTTGCTCAAGTAATAATGGAGAATGCTATGGCTACAAAATAACATTGAAGATAGGTTTACTGAAGTTGCTTTTGTAGAGGAGATGGGTAGGTGCTCTCAATTAATCAAGACACAAAATGCTGCTTAGTCAGATGCTCTTCAGTCTTGTGACGAACTAGGCAACATACCAGTCTCCTTTACTCCTTATAAAATATTGAACATAACTTGGAGCTCCCATTTCATCAATATTTCACACTACAAACTGCTGAGGAACTGTACCCTAGTTATGAGTGCTGATGTGTTCACTTTGTTCATCAGGTATAGTGAGGACTTTAGGAAAATAGAGTAAACACCAGCACATTAATCCTTTACCTTTGAGATGTGCATCGTACCATAAAAGCCTAAGGTAATGATGTACAGATGTGAAGTTAAACCCTTCTCCTATGAGGTGTTTTAAGTTCTAAGGCTTAGGCATATGTCTCCCTACTGGACCTGCAGTCTTAACCGAATTAGGCTAATGTACTAAGAAACGCCATTCTAACAGTCTCCATATACGTGAACTGCGGGGCAACATTACCCTCTTTTGCTAACCACCTCTGCATTCAAAAAGAGGATAAATGTAAGAAAATAAAACTCTTGACTGCCTCCTATAGCAAGACACCAGAAGGAAATAGGAGACATACTGTCCAGTTGACACAAGTTCAAGCTTTGTGGGAGCAGTAATAAAACTATCTTTAAAATCTGCATGAATATTCAGACAGGTGATGATTGTATTTCAGAGTGGTGCAAAGCTTGAAAGCTTGAGATAAGTACTGAGAAATATAAAATTGTGCATTTCACAAAACTAAAAATGT
The DNA here is from genome assembly GCF_023864345.2 of Schistocerca serialis cubense. NCBI lineage: Eukaryota > Metazoa > Arthropoda > Insecta > Orthoptera > Acrididae > Schistocerca > Schistocerca serialis. The sequence goes on from NC_064638.1 coordinate 372,022,785, forward strand.
AGTATCTTGTAACTAAAATATCTTTGAGTGATAATTGGAACCGGTCAACCCATACAAACAATTTGTGGGTACTTGAAATGGGATGATCACAAATGTTCAGTATAGGTAAAGCAGGTGGTAGACTTTGTTTCATTGACAGAATAATGGGAAAATGTAATCAGTCTACGGAGTAGTTCTCTTATAAGATGCTGGAGCAATCTGTAATATCTTTGAAGTATGTGGGATCTATATCAAATAGGTCTAATGGGAGGTATTGAATAAATTGTCACAGTTTTGTTTGACCTACAAGAGTGTTACAGAAATACTGGAAAACCTGAACTGGCAGATACTTGGAGAGAAATGTCAACTTTCCCCCAAAAGCCTACTTACAAAGTTTCAAGAACCAGTATTAAGTGAGGAATCTGGAAGTATATGATTGCCCCTTTACATTGCTCCCATAGTGACCAGGGAACAAGATTAGATTAACTATCGGACATTGCATTTAAGTTGTCATTCCGTCTGCAATCCATACACAAATGGTGTACATGGTACTGTGCAAAGTACCCACTTCCATGCTCATCATTGTGGATTCCAAAATATAGATATGGATGTAGAAGCTTAAACTAAAATTTCCTTCAAGACAAAGTGGAGCTTAATGTATTTTACTATCTTCTAGCTGAGTACCCCAACTGAGCTCTACTTATCCTGCTATCTTTGTTGCACTATAAGAAACTACACTCTAAGAAAACTTTAATGCATTCAATAAGCACTGTTCTAATTCTAACACAGCATTTGGGGGAATTTGAAGACTGGTTTGCTCTTATATCTATTGTGAGCATGTGTTCTTGAACACTGTATTAGAAACAGTTGCATCCATGTTCAGATTCACAATATCGTAACATTATGCTGTGCCTGTATTCCACCAGACATGGAAAATACATCCCAAGATATAACAGGCCTTATGGAACAGCTTCTCCCAACCTTATAACTTCTGGAGGACATAGATGTTGACAATCCACTATTGGGTAGTACAAATAAGTCTAGAAGACATAAAATAACAGGAAAATAAGGACAAAACTCAATCTGTGCCTATAGAATTCTAGAGCTCCATCTCATTTTAGTACAATTCACGCCACATACTTTGCCATAGGCCTCACAATTATGTTCCAACCCTCAAACATTTATTTCAATAGAGCACCAATGATGACCTATGCCACAATGATAATTTTCTCATTTTTGATCCCTTTTGATCTAGCAACCAATAGAAAGTCCAATGTGATGGTTATTCAGAAAAGCAATTTGGCCAGCTTTCAGTATTTAAGTAATATTCGAAGTTAAGCAGAAGAAGGGAACTGGTGATATCACACACAAAAAATAGAAACAATAATGCATGACATGGAAGAGAGAATCCCAACCCCTTGGGGGCCATTCCATCAGTAACTTATGCTCTGGTGGTCTAAGGAGATCACTACAGTCATCAAAGTGCACAGACAGGAGCCTCATCAGTTCAAAAGTCCTCTTTCCACAGCAAATCTTTTTATCTTTACAAGACTTTAGGTAAAGGCTCACTTTTTAAAAAGAACAGGATATAATGAATGCTGGGTGCAGTGTATGTTATTAATGGTGGTCACACACATTTTCACTATTATGGGCTAAATATGGCCATATTTGTGTCCAATAGCTCTCTGCAACAGTTTACAGTGCCCTTCTGCCATAGAGAAGCTCTTTGTGTTGCACTTAACTAAAACGTCCACTCTCAGAAATTTCCATTCCTCATTCTTCTCCCATAACTGCACAATGGTGTCTGACAATATATCACTTTGTACTCAACATCTGGAACTGCATAACTTTCCTTTCAGTGAATGGGAGCTCCATTTGCACTGTCTCGAGACATGCCACCAGAGACAGACAGAATTCATTATCAAATGTTGAAAACATAAGCAGTTGTAGCAAAATCTAGTTTCTTGGGGTCTTTAATAACATGTTGCGAGAAGGGGAATTTCCCTACCAGTGGTGAGAGAGTATAGTTTCCCCAGGCTTGAAAGGACGTGCGTCTTTTGAAAAAGTACAGATTGATTTGTCTCATGTACAAGATGTGTAAACTGCTACTGCTCAAAAGGTTGGTGAACTGATGACTCCTCTGATGTTTGAGAATTCTGTGACAATACCAACCATCTTATACGGAGCATAATTTGAGAGTCATTAATGTACCACCAGCATTTAATCACAATATTATTTTATTTACAGAAAGTGTACAAAACTACCTGTCACTACCATATCCTTTCAATAAGTGGAGATTGCAGAGTTGCTTACCAATATTTATCCTGAATATTTTGCATTCCAATGGTTTTGTGTTTGAGTTGGAACATCCATCAGCAACCAATAACAAAAGAGAATGGAGTCCCCCAGCGATATGTCTTGAGTGCCACCAATGTCACCCTTTCTGCAGTCACTATCAATGGAATCGCATTCACAGTGGATGCCTTGCTTTATGTGGGTGACTTATGTCTACTTCACAGCTCCAAATCAATGGGTACAGCTGAGCACCAGCTCCAGAGAGCCATTCGAAAGGCTCAAGATTGGATGCTAAACAATGGCTCCCAGTTTTCCTCTGTGAAAACCTTCATTACATATTTCTGTAGCCTCTGAAGTATACACCCATATCCCAAACTTTACCCAGGTAATAAAATTTTAGAAGTGTTGATGTAATTTTGCTATATAGGTCTTATTTGTGGTGAGAAACCAACTTGGTTACCACACACAAGTCATTTATTTTCATCTACTACATCTACATCTATACTTGACAAACCACTCTGAGGTCCATGACAGAGGGTATGTCCAATTGTACCAGTTACTAGGGTTTCTTCCCATTCCATTCAAGCATGGAGCGCAGGAAGAATGATTCTTTGAATGCTCCTCTGAGTGCAGTAATTATTCTTATCTTATTGTCACAATCTGATACATAAGGGGTTTTAGTATATTCCTAGAGTCATCATTTAAAACTGGTTCTTGAAACTTTGTTTATAGATTCTCTCCGAATAGTTTGTCTATCTTCAAGAGTCTTCCAGTTCAGTTCCTATAGTATATCTGTGATACTGTCCCACTGATCAAATGAACCTGGGACATTTGTGTTGCTCTTCTCTGTACACATTCAGCAGCCCCTGTTAGTCCTATGTGGTAAGGGTCCCACACATTTGACCAATATTTTAGAACTGGTTGCTCAAGTGATTTGTAAGCAATCTTCTTTGTAGACTGATTGCACTTCCCCTGTATTCTGCCACCTGCTTGACCCACAACTGAGCCTATGTGATCATTCCATTTCACGTCTCTACAAAGTGTTACTCCCACGCACTTGTAAGAGTTGGCCAATTCCAGCAGTGACTCATTGATATTATAGTCATATAATACTACAGTTTTTTGTTTTGTGAAGTGCACAATTTTACATTTCTGAATATTTAAAGCAGTTTGCCAAACTTTGTACCACTGTAAAATCTTATCAAGATCAGACTGAATATTTATGCAGCTTCTTTCAGACAATACTTCATCATAGATAACTGAATTGTGTGCAAAAAGTGAGAGGTTATTATTAATATTACCTACCAGTTAACTGATATACAACATGAACAGCAAGGATCCTAACACATTTCCCGGAGGGACATCTGAAGTAACTTCTACATCTGATGATGACTCTCCATCCATGATTACATTCTGCATCCTTCCTACCAAAAAGTCCTCAATCCAGATACAAATTTCTTTTCATACCCCATATAATCATACTTTTTACTGTAAATGTAGGTGTGGTACTGAGTCAAATGCTTTTTGGAAATCAATAAATACTGCATCTTCCTCGCTGCCTTGATCCAAAGCTTTCAGTATGTCATGTGAGAAAAGTGAGAGTTGGGTTTGACATCATCAGTGTCTTCCGAAATCTGCTGGTTGACATTGAGGAGGTCATTCTGTTCAAGATAGTTCATGTTTCAACTCAGACTATGTTCTAAGATTCTACAACAAATGGATGTCAAGGATACTGTACAGTAGTTGTGTGAATCACCCCTACTACCCTTCTTGTAGAGTGGTGTGACCTGTGTTTTATTCCAAGAACTGGTCATGGTTTTTTGTTCAAGGGAGCTATGCTAGATTAGAGCTAGAAGAGGGTCTAACTCAGCCAAAAATTCAAAATTCTATCAGGCCCTGGGGCTGTGTTTGATGTTAACTATTTCAGCTGTTTCTCAACGCTACTGACACTAATACTTGTTTTGTTCATCTTTTAAGTGGCACAAGGATTAAATTGGGGCTGAAAAAACTCGGTACTCTCTGATTCCTCAGACGTATATCCCACAGAGCTGCTTGTACTGTTCTCATATGACTATATAAACCCTTAATCCTCCCTTGTTTAGATTATGGTTATGGGTGCATAGTGTATGGATCCAAAAAACTGTCAGTATTAAGCTTGCTAGATCGTGTTCACTGTAACTGTATGAGGCAGCCACGTGATCCTTTTGCACAAGCCCCATTGACAACTTTCTGGCAGAAACAGGCATACCACCATTGTGAGTCAAGTGTTAGGCAATAAAAATTTGGTAGAAGCCTAGCCACCCATGCCACCAGTTTTATTTGGCAATGTAGAATCTATACACAACATTTCCAGAGCCAGTAGATCAAGTGGAATTTGACCAGAATTGTTAAAAAGTTATCTTCAGATTCCTCCATCTGACTGCTTACACAGATTCTCTCCTCTTACTTCTTCTTTGTAGCTCACCCAAAGGGCTGCTTTGACCTGGTCTCTGGACCTACGGGGAATACAGAACCTACATATGAGTATTTATTACAGTCCTTATTGAGTATCCGAATTCAGAAACCATGTGCACAAATGGCCATGAATTGCTCTTAGGAGCTGTAATTGTGACCATGGGCTGCTATCTGTACCAAATCCATGCAGTCTGTTCTCTGTGGAACTGACAACCAGCACCCAAACCTTATTATACATTAAAAGCCAAGACGGTAAATAGTTGTTGTCATTTTGTGTGTGTGTGTGTGTGTGTGTGAGAGAGAGAGAGAGAGAGAGAGAGAGAGAGAGAGAGAGAGAGAGAGAGAGAGAGACTGAGACTGGATGGACACACTCTGCTCTCTGACCATCCCAGTTTTTCTAAAAACATTACTTCTCTTTCATGCACTAAAAATTAGAAGCGTGTATTATATGTCTGGACATTCTTCCCTCTTGTTATGGCTTTATTTGACTCTGAAAAAGCAACTTTTTATCACTATATTCCTCATCATCATTAACAGCAGAGTTCACCAAGGATGGGCTTTTTTATGGAGGCCTCATTCAAAAGTCATTCATGCACAACCAAGTTACTTACTGGTGGATGATGGTAGCATGTCCAGAGCCCCATACCAGGAATCGAGCTGTGACCTGTGCATGTGTTGGGTCACTGATGATGCTGTTGAGTGTAGTGTGGACAGGAGTTAAACTAAAACTGGTAGTTAAGTGCATCCTCCACTATGCTGTGACACAGCTATCATCAGAAACTTTTGTATTCCTCTATGGCAGTGCTGTGTTTCAGGCTGTACTGAGTCCCTTTTTATAAGCCTAACAGTATCCCAAGCCTCCCCCTCCCCCCTCTGCCCCAGTTCCTTAAAGAATTGAAGTCTCATGTATAAAACAGCTTCAAACGTCTGATTGCTCTACAAATGATTGACATTGTGGTTGGAGACCCAAAATCCTAATTATGGTAGTTTTATTAGTTTTGAGTTATTCACCCATTGACTATTTGAAGAGTCAAATCTAAAACCATCTGCAGAATATTTTGTGAATATAGTTAGTAGTAAAGAAGTAATAAAGTAAAACATGCCTGATGCTGAAGTTTTGCTGCAGGAACAGTGAAAATGTACCAAGTGATAAACTTTTTTCCTGTTGTCGTTTTGTGGGCTGTGTCAGTGGAGAAAAGTGTCAAGTATGATTGTGAAATTATGTGTGAAATTTGCTAAATGCTCTCATTCTCAAATACTAGATGAATGTAGACTGCATAGTTTGAGCAGTGTGTATTATGGTGCCTCAAGACCTATACACAGTTTCTAACATTAATAACTGACTTAGTGTGTTAAGCCTTTAATGCAAGACTCTCTCTTAAGGAACAGATTATGACAGCATTTTAAATTTCTAAATTCCGCCAGGAATTGTATGAAATACTAAAAAATCAGATTTTTGTTGCCCCTGGAAGCCATTTGATAGGCGACCTGCAACTGTATGTGGTGACTGTGTTAGCCATTCGGCAATATAGATCTGTCATGAGAATATTATTGCCTTCATTATCACAAAGTTCCAGAAGCGAGAAACTGGTGATGTAATATTTATCGTCTCATACATTATGCACTCACCTGCATACAGTCAATGCTATATTATTGCAGATTTATATGATATTGGCCTTTATTATGCCGGTTTTGCACCGTATGGTGTGTCTGGCCAATATGTCATTCCATACTGTTGCAGAATCTTTTATACATATAAATCTTTTTCCCTAAGGCTGAGAGTATATTTGACGGGACCCAGTAAATTCCTCAGTTTTGTAGGTCGACAAAAGCTACATCTGATATTATGTTTGTTGAGAACTCTTATAATTCCTAAGGAAATTCGGATGATGTACAACAAGAAAGCTATGGCAATGTGTGCCTCCATTTATTCATTTTATTCCCTTGGCTGGACTTGTTTTCATTGGAATGCACAATGAATTTATGTTTTGAAATATGTGTTTTGTCAAAAAATGCCTTTAGCTGTTCAAGTTCACTCAGCAGGCTATAAACAACACTTGCTCTGTGAACCAGAGTGCAAAATATGCAACTGCGCTATGCTGTGTAGTGACAACTTCTAGCCCGAAAATATGTATTGGCGTGAATGGGTTTGCTATGCCCCAGTGTTCTGTCAGCTTTCCTTTGTGCCAAAATTTCCAGGAAGAGTAATTTGCATCTTTTTCCATGTACGTTGTAAACTGAATATTTGGAAGGAGCAAATTTAAATGTAGAAGAAACATGGGTAGTGTTTCTGTTCCAAGAGTCTATACCGCAAATGTGTCATCTACATACTGCAAAAAGCAGTAAGGTTTTAAGGCTGATGAATGCCATGCTTTCTGTTCAGAGTCATCCATTCAATAGATAGCTATCATGAGAGATAGAGAATTACCCATGGCCATCTGATCAATTTGCTCAAACTACCATTTACGAATGGTAAAAGACATAACTATCCCTTGTTTCTTCTGTGTCAGGTTTGTGTCATCTAGAACTAATTTGCAAAGTGTATGTATTTTTATGAGTCTAGGAGCTCCAACAAAAATAAGCCAAGAAGAGTAATGCAACAACTGTAGACAGCTATGAGTTGTGCAACCCACTTTCAATGTGTGTGGGTGAATTTTCATTCTCTCTCTCTCTCTCTCTCTCTCTCTCTCTCTCTCTCTCTCTCTCTCTCTCTCATTTTTAAAACTCTTACATGTGGAACCATGTTCACATTTTCTTCCACAGTTTTTTTTTTTAACCGCTGAGCTAATAGATCTCATTTGAGTAGATTGCTGATTCTGGGAAACATTGAGGGGTTAAATAGTAGGACTCGGATGATATTCCACATTTTTGTACTAACACATTATTTATTGCCAGAAATGGTACATTATAATGCTGAGATGCTGGACTTTACATTGGAAATAGTCAAATTGATCTTCTCACATTACTTAAAAATTTCTGTGATTCTTTTTTCTAAACTGCTGTAGATGGATATCAGGATGAATTTTTCGAAATCGTGACAGCCAATACTTCCTACAGTTATCAAATGCTGATTTCATGAATAACCTCGAATGTTTTCACTATGTGTGGTATCCTTAAGAATGGAGAATATTTGCAGGAATCAGTATCTTCATCCATGTTTATGTACCAACTAAGTTTGTTTGTTCCTATGCTTACATCCACAGAAATATTTTGGAAAATGTGGTAGAAATAATGCAGGTATAAAACTGTCATATATGGTCCACATTTTGAACAGAAAATAAATAAACTAATTTCCGAGGAGCTAAGTCCAAATCATCCTGTGACCATCAAGATTGAAGGTTTCCATGGCACCTGTAAATCAGCGGAGGCAAACTCTTTGGTGGTTCTTTGTGTAAGAATTGGTTGTTTGCTGTCCCCATCCTTGTCCAATGAACATAACCTTCCTTCCATTTTTGAAAAAAAAAAAAAAAAAAAAAAAAAAAGATGAATTGTGAATTGTGGTTTATTAGTCTCATAACGTACATAATCTAAATCATTTGATTTAGGTACAGGAGACACGTCAAAATTTTGGTAAAGTTTTACCATATACATACAACACCTGATTTTGACAAATGGTACCATAACAATAATACAATATAAAAATACACATACAGTAAAAAAAACTAACAATTAATTACAACAACTTATTTTAACAAATGGCATCAGATGGTTACAGGTCAGATAAAATCTCCTGTACCGCATGTTACTAGATATTTAATTCACCAGTTTTTGTGACAGCGTGGAAAGTTATAAAATCTTCATAGTGGAAATATCAATAATTTAGGAAAAGACAGATTGCTACTTATCGTAAGGAAGACATGTTAAGTTGCAGACAGGCACAGTTAAAAGACACTTACATAAAGCTTTCGGCAACAGCCTTCATCAGTAAAAGAGAGAGACACACACACACACCATTCATACACACAAGCAAGCACACCTCATGCCCACATGATCGCCTTCTCCAGCATATTGGGTCAGTGCAAGATGCTTGAGTTTGCAGTTATGTGGGCATGAGGTGTGCTTGCTTGTGTGTGTGAATGGTGTGTGTCTCTGTTTTCCTGATGAAGGCTGTGGCTGAAAGCTTGATGTAAATGTCTTTTAGTTGTGCCTGTTTACAACTTAAGGTGTCTTCTTTATGGTAAGTAGCAATCTGTCTTTTCCTCTGTTGTTGATACTCCTACATGGAGTTTCCATTGTTTCATACTGGAAGCATGCAGACATCACAGTATACACTAACCTGAAGCTATTACACTATAAATCTCTTTTCCAAAGATTTATTTTTTACTGACCTTCTTAATTAAGCATGAAATTACAACAATGTTATGGAAAAGGGTAGATTACCATTTAGAGCAGAGTCGCAGGCATCCACAATAAAATGACTGCTACTCATTTTAGCTTTTTGTCAAAAGGCTTTCTTCAGAAGTAGAAAACACGCACTATTCACACAAGCACAGCCAACACACACATTACCACTGTCTCTGCCTCCTTACCCCACAAACAGATTCCTGTTCCCATCAGGTGGATTTACGACTCAGTCCAGCTACTGAAGCCAGAGACAGCGGTAATGTATATGTGAATTTTGCTTGTGTGAATGTTGTGCGTTTTCTACTTCAGAAGAAGATAATTTGGCCAAAGGCTGAGATGTATAGCAGTTATTTCATTGTGCATGTCTGCAACTCAGCATCTCCTCTATGCGATGAGTAGCAATCTACCCTGTTCACAGTGTTGTTGTTATTCTATCCTGGACTTCCCATTGTTTAATTAAACATCAAACTTCTTTTTATCTTTCAGTGAATTTGGAAACATCAGTCCAGAGGTATTTAGTGTTCTTCAGACTGCATTCTTTGGTTCCTTTCTAGGAGGTTGTTATGGAGGCTTCCTTTTTTCACGAAAAGCATATGTGGAATTCATTGAACGCAATCAGGCCACATCATTTACAAGTCACTTAGAAGCAAAGGTAAGCTTTCTTTTTTAAACTCTGTTTAATGAATAACCTATATAAACCAATAATGCTGTTGCTTTTCTTTTTTCTGTTGAAGGTTTATATTTCAAACAAATAAGTCTATTCTCATCTGGTTTTGCCTTGCAGGTATCTGTAACCTACTGAATGTCTGAAAACAAGTTCCCCTCAGCTCTTGCTTCTACCTCTTTTGTTAATGAAAGAAAACCCCAGTGTCTGAGAAGTGCCGTCTTTTGTGTGTCTGTCACTATCTGATATGTGGTTTTTGAATTTTATTAGGTGGTAAAGATGATACTAAATTATTTGTACAATGTACAGGATGTACCATTTTTATCTGGTTAGTATGTACTTTTTATAGATATTTGAAGACAAGTTATCATTTAGCAAACAGGAGAGACACTGAGAAGCAGATACACATATAGTAAAGGCAGAAAAATGCTTAGTGTTTGGAGGAAGTTCTTTGATAGAGTTGACAAACAAATTTGACCCTCACACACACACACAGCTAATGTTGTCTTTCATATGCCTACCATCTAGTATTTGAGCCTACTAACTGTTATTTCTTACACGAAGAAAGAAAGGGTTGTCTGTGAAAACGCCAATCATATACTAACTTTACTGCAGCCATTTTAGAGCTTTCTCACTATTATGACCATAAAAAATTATCTGATTGCATGAACTGTCATCGCTACATTATGGGCAAAGGCCAGTTGGAACACCTGGTTGAAGAGCATGCTGAACAACACATTTGGCTGTCTCCAGTTGCTGCTTGACTTTCCCTGCAACCAGTCCAGCTGTTCTAAGTCTCTGCTAATGCTGCTACCCAGTTGCTTTTCCATCTACACCTATTCTCCTCCCTCCCCCCCCCCCTCCTCCCCCCTTTGTATTCCTCCTAGTGGGCGTCTTGCACACATATACTTCTTTCGCCACAGCACCACATTTACTCCCATTGTCCCATTCCTCCCTCCCACTGCTCCACACAGCCCCAATCTATCTTTATTATGTGTCCATTTGCTGCTGAAAATCTCTCCCATATTCCATCATGGATTTTCTGTCAGTGCTATAAATAATTACTTGTTTTGTGTTAACAGTGATAGGGTCTTACACAAGAATTTATTGTATTGGCATAATCTTATAGTTCTGATATTTTTACAGAGACAGTTACAGAACCATGTAACAGTTAATTTTGCAAAAGGTGCACTAAAATGGGCTTGGCGTGTTGGATTTTTTAGCAGTTCATATGTGTAAGTATTTTGATGGATTTATTACATTTCTTATTAAGTATTAAAGAATTTTATTTAACATTAAGGTCCCTTTCTAGTGTATAATTTTGGTAGGTGTCTTGATATGAGACACTGAAGTTTTTAATGTATGATTATGTCTGTTAGAAGAAAATAGGTAAATAATTCTAACACATAAACAGAAGCTCCATACTGTCACATGTTACGATGCTCTACTGTCTAGGTTGCTTTCCACAATGTTCCAAACATACCGGGGAGAGTCACGCCTAGTTGATTATGTGGCTGCTGGTGGAATTACAGGAGCTTGCTACAGGTTACATCTTGGTGTTCGTGGTTTTCTGGTTGGAGGATTACTAGGTAAGATTTTATGAAATTTTTGTTTGTTTTTAGAATGCAGCTATATTATTTACAAATGCTATTTGGTATGTTGTTAAATATTAGTTTGCAGGTGATTATATTTTTCTGTGTTTGCAGTAGGCGTAAATACTCTGTAAATATAATTATTGTAGCTACATTTTTCTGTGTTTCCAGTAGGTATATATACTCAGTAAATATAATTATTGTAGTAGAAAGTGCAAAAGACTAATATGATAATAGGAGATTACTTATCAAAAATATATATATTGTGGCATTAAGGTAATTGCTATTTTTGTGAACTTTGTATATCAGTCACAAATAGTGATCATGTTGTAAATGAACTCGTGAAATGCCATGGCCAGTTTCATGTCACATACTTGTCAAGCTTAAATGTGTGATTTATCTCTAATAACTTCATTGTCAATGGGACATTAAATCCTAATCTTTCTTTGATTTAAGTTTTTTTTGTTCCCATCTTCATTACTCCATTTTTGTATTTTTTGATGAAATTTTGGTACATGTGTCCACTTTATTTTCTGTTTGTTATGCAGACATTTTTTTGTGAGCTATGAATAATTACAGTGTAAATATCGATTTGGGTGTAGACAATACCAGTACCAAAGAATGTTATCATTTATGTAGAATGATCATAATTGTTTACAATAAAATTAATGTTCCTTTAAAAAGAAATGAGAGTTGGACTTCCTAAATCTAAGGCAACTGGATAAAATTATTAAAGCCCACTTTTGAAGACTGTGATGATTGGAAACTATTTTATGTGAATGAATCACATATTTTCTGTTTTCTATAGGACTGTAGGACGCTGTATTTGGCTTATGACTGCTGAGGAATACTGAATTGTTTCCTATAGTTAGTTATTGCTTGAAAGCACAAAATGTGAAAAGGGCTTTACTACACTGCAAAATGCAATGCGGATAGTTAAATGCGTTGCCGATCAAGATGTGATTATAATCAAAATTAAACTTCCAAAACGCTGTATAACTAACACTACAGGCCAGAATGGCGTCAAATTTCAATGGAATATTATCTACAGCTGCATCTACATGTACATTTATACTCCGCAAGCCACCCAACGCTGTGTGGCGGAGGGCACTTTACGTGCCACTGTCATTACCTCCCTTTTCTGGTTCGCGGGAAGAATGACTGTCTGAAAGCCTCCGTGCGCGCTCGAATCTCTCTAATTTTACATTCGTGATCTCCTCGGGAGGTATAAGTAGGGGGAAGCAATATATTCGATACCTCATCCAGAAACGCACCCTCTCGAAACCTGGACAGCAAACTACACCGTGATGCAGAGCGCCTCTCTTGCAGAGTCTGCCACTTGAGTTTGCTAAGCATCTCCGTAACGCTATCACGATTACCAAATAAACCCTGTGACGAAACGCGCTGCTCTTCTTTGGATCTTCTCTATCTCCTCCATCAACCTGATCTGGTACGGATCCCACACTGATGAGCAATACTCAAGTATAGGTCAAACGAGTGTTTTGTAAGCCACCTCCTTTTTTGATGGCTACATTTTCTAAGGACTCTCCCAATGAATCTCAACCTGGCACCCGCCTTACCAACAATTAATTTTATATGATCATTCCACTCAAATCGTTCCGCACGCATACTCCCAGATATTTTACAGAAGTAACTGCTACCAGTGTTTGTTCCGGTATCATATAATCATACAATAAAGGATCCTTCTTTCTATGTATTCGCAATACATTACATTTGTCTATGTTAAATGTCAGTTGCCACTCCCTGCACCAAGTGCCTATCTGCTGCAGATCTTCCTGCATTTCGCTACAATTTTCTAATGCTGCAACTTCTCTGTATACTACAGCATCATCCGCGAAAAGCCGCATGGAACTTCCGACACTATCCACTAGGTCATTTATATATATTGTGAAAAGCAATGGTCCCATAACACTCCCCTGTGGCATGCCAGAGGTTACTTTAACGTCTTTAGACGTCTCTCCATTGATAACAACATGCTGTGTTCTGTTTGCTAAAAACTCTTCAATCCAGCCACACAGCTGGTCTGATATTCCGTAGGCTCTTACTTTGTTTATCAGGTGACAGTGCAGAACTGTATCGAACGCCTTCCGGAAGTCAAGGAAAATAGCGTCTACTTGGGAGCCTGTATCTAATATTTTCTGGGTCTCATGAACAAATAAAGCAAGTTGGGTCTCACACGATCGCTGTTTCTGGAATCAATGTTGATTCCTACAGAGTAGATTTTGGGTTTCCAAAAACGACATGATACGCGAGCAAAAAACATGTTCTAAAATTCTACAACAGATTGACATCAGAGATATAGGTCTATAGTTTTGCGCATCTGCTCGACGACCCTTCTTGAAGACTGGGACTACCTGTGCTCTTTTCCAATCATTTGGAACCTTCCGTTCCTCTAGAGACTTACGGTACACGGCTGTTAGAAGAGGGGCAATTTCTTTCGCGTACTCTGTGTAGAATCGAATTGGTATCCCGAATTATCGGAGAAGTGGGAAAATGTATGCCAGAAGAAAAAGAATAGTATGAAAATTGATCAGTTGGTATAAACATGCTGGGTAGAGGGTTTTCCTCCTTTGGCCTCTTAACGTTTTCCATGTCTGTCTCAGTGCAGGAGCGCGCTCTGCTTGTAAAGCTGTTTTACAAGAATGATAACTGTGCACATGTCGCTCTGCAGAAGTTCCGGACACTGAAGGGTTTGGAAAAAGGTATTGGTCTGATCACTGCCATGAGTCTGGAGAAAATGGAGAAAATGATTCAGAAATTCGAAAAGATGGGTTCTTTTGGTGTGCAACCTGGTAGAGGGAGGAAACGAATTGATTCGACATCAGTGGAAGCAGTGCCCACAGAAATGCAGAGGAGATGACTGGTGGTGTGCAAATGTGCCTGAACATTGGACATACCCATGAGCACAGTGCGTAAAATCCTACGTAACATCCTTCTTTGCTATCCATTCAAAATTGTCCATGTGCACGAGTTGCTTCCTGGTGACCTGCCAGCGAGAGAGACCTTTGCTTTAGAATTTCTTCATCATCATCTTGGACAGTTTCCAGCCACTGCTTGCAAATAAATGGACAGTGATTGGCCGTGGAAGATTTTGTGGACATATGAAGCCCACTTCCATCTGACAGGATATGTCAATACACAGAATTGTCGATTATGGGCAACAGAAAATCCACACGCAAATCTACCAGTACCACTTCATCCTGCAAAGGTCACTATGTGGTGCGGTTTTACATCATCATTTATCATAGGCCCATATTTTTTCGAAGGGACAGGTCCTTCCAATCGTGTTACCTGTCCCATCACTGCTGAGCACAATGGATGTCTTTGCTGCTGCACCTCTTCTGAAATTCTCAGCCTCTAGAGGCTTTCTGCTATGGTGAAAAAGTAACATTATAGTGTAAAGGCTGTGGAAGTGAATGGCTTGTTTACATACAACATTCTTTCTCTCAGCTGTTGACTGATGCTGAAATGAAGTTTTGTAGAGACAACACTACTTTGAGTGGCACAAGAATGATAAAGGAGCTGTAACATTAAGTTTATTCATTAGGAGAGCTTTACTTGCTCAGCTGACAGAGCAGTGCCTATGAAAGCCAGTGGTGCATATTTGAGTCTCTCTCAATTCAGAACAATTTTAATGTCAGTCCTGCTTCAGCAGAAACTGCTGCCGAATGGAACACATCATTTAATAATACACTGCTTACAAAAATGCCTGTACCCTTTGTATAATGTTCAATGATCTTTCTGATCCTATTGAGTGTGATGATGTGACAGATAAGTCAGTGCCTCCTGTTTAGGAGAATCCCAATGTGATCCACTAGATTTAGTTTTTTTTTGCGGTTTCTTTCAGTTAAGACAAATACCAAGGTGATTCCATTGAACAAGACATGCCACCTATCCAAGCTTGTGCACAATCTCAGTGGTGCCATCACTGAAGGTACATCCAACCATTCCTTCTTCATTCTTTTTGCTCCAACAGCATTTCATTGTAACTTTCTAAATTTTTCATAAATTGTAATTTTGTTCACTGATAGTTGATGTACCTGAAAATAATTAGAATCTTCAATTAGCATATGTGATATGTATTAACTGGGGGATGGGGACACTGCTGTATAACTATTGATTTCCAGAACCGAAGAGCAATAATATTGCAGTGCAGATGAAATAATTGTGGATTGTACCTTAATTTTGCAAGTGCTTTTCAATTATTTGAAACCTCAGAACATGTGCCTACTGTCTTCTTGATACTATTTTGATAATTTTAAGAATAACTCTGGTTATTTAAATTTTTGTTTGAAGTATCTGAACGGTAGTAAATTATTGTTTTCTTTAACAGACAACTACCAGTTATATGATGATAGCTAGATAAATATTTGAAATTTTGTGGCAGATTAAAACTATTTTGCCGAACAAAAACTAGAACCTGGTAAATGCTCTATTGGCTGAACTATCCAGCCACAACTCAAAGTCCATCCTCTCAACTTTACTTCTACTACCTACTACATCTATACTCTGTGAAGGGCATGGCAGAGGGTACATCCCAGTGAACCAGTTATTTGGGCTTTTTCCCATCCCATTGGCATATGCAAAAAAAAGACTGTTTAAATGCCTCTGTGTGTGTTGTAATTAATCTAATCATATTCTCATAACTCCTATGGGAGCAATATGTAGAGGGTTGTAGTATATTCCTAGAGTCATAATTTAAACCTATTTCTCGAAACTTTGTTAGTAGACTTTCTTGGGATAGTCTGTCTTCAAGAGCCTGCCCATTCATTTCTTTCAACATCTCAGTGACACACTCCTGTGGATCAAACAAAGCCCTGACCATTTTTACTGCTCTTCTCTATATATGTTCAATAGTCCCTGTTCTATTTGGCATGGATGCCACACACTTAAGCAATATTCTAGGATGGGTCACACGAGTGATTTTATGCAATCTCCTTTGTAGACTGATTACATTTCTCTAGTATTATACCAATAAACTGAAGTCTGCTACCTCATTTACCCAAGACTGAGCCAATTCATGTCCCTTCTAAGTATTACAACCAAGATTACAGAGTCCAACTGTGACTCACCAGTATTATATTCATAGAATACTGCATTTTTTTGTTGTGTGAAGTGCACAATTTTACATTTTCATCAGTATCCCATCTCCTACCTTCCGGACTTCACAGAAGTTGTGCATACCTTGTGGGACTAACACTCTTGGAGAGATACCATCACAAGTTAGACTTTGAGCATTTGCTCATGAAAGGCAAAGGTTTTGGTATTAAGACTTGGTCCAGCACACAGTTTTAATCTGTCCAGAAATTTCAAACCAGTGTACATCCTGCTGCAGAGTGACAACTTGTTTTGTAAACAAATATTTGCTTCTCTTGATTTAGCAGGGCGAGCAGGTCCTTCTTTCAGAGTGAAAAAGAGTGGAGAGATAGAATAAGTGTTCAGAGGTTACAGCGAGAGTAAAGAACCAGTGGAAATAGTAACTTAGGAGACAAATGAAGTCATAATGAAAGGTGTTGTACTTTTGCAGTGTAAATAAATGTGTTAAACACTTTTCCTATGGTCATCATTTAAACCCATCCTGGGATTTGTTAGCTTACTATGTGTGCTTTGTTCAACTTTTACAGGTTGCGTTTTAGGAGTTATGGCTGGTGGATCATCAATGCTATTATTGACGGCAGCTGGTACTTCAGTGGAAGAAGTAAGGTTCTGGCAGTACAAATGGAAGACATCGAGAGATATGTGAGTATCCCGTATTATAAAGCCATACATGGTAACAGACTTTTTTCAGATTTGTGGTGAGAATTTTATGTGCTTCAAACCGCATGGTGATTGCAACACTTATGTCAGAACTTCAAAACTTTTCTTTTCTGGATCACGTGTTTCTTTTGTATATGAAAAATCAAGGTGGCCCTAATTTTAATCTGAACTGTCCACAAAACAATGATTTATTTTGTTTAGTCTTTGATAAAAGTCCTGCCTTCCAGATGGTTATACACATGCTTCTGCCAAACAGTTATTTCCATGCATGCATTGTTACTGCTCGCAGACTTTTATTTATGGAGTTGTTTTTTGTTAGACTCTTAGTTATTTTACCAATGGTTCTACTGAGTGACTACAAGCTAAGAAGTGTGTCTCTCTTGACTCCAACAGTGAAAAGTTTCGTACATCTCTGCGTTCAGTTTCAACTGTAAGCTGACACACCACTTAGTGAAATTAAAATTAAAATTAATGGTACCGACTGAGTAATATTCAGCCACTTGATGTAGCAGTACCATCTCAGAAACTGTTAGTATTCTGATGGTGGCATATTAATAATGCATTTTAGGATACCAAGTATTAAATTAGGAACATACTGCACTAACTTTGGGGCACTGAATAGAAACTCCACTTCTAGTTGAGCATGGGAAGCCTCCTGCACTCATTATTTATGTTGTTTTTCATTTTAAGTGCACAAATTGAAAACCTCATTCACCAGATGGTTTTATTGAAAAAGCATTCTCTAGTGGTCATGTGGAAAATGTTTCATATATTATTTTTATTATAGACCCAAAAATTGACTTTCTTTAGAATTCTCCCATTGGAACTACCCTCAAAATAAAAATAAAACACCACTATATGTGCATTCTAAGAAACTCTCAGTGATATGGCAGATGGAAGTAGCTGAATTGATACATTGATATACTGTTTCCTGTTGTCTCTATTTTAACTAGCTAGACACTACGTTTAATTCATTTAACATGTCTGTAACTAAAATAATCAGACTTAGTTACTGTTAACAAAATGTGATATAAAAAACTTATCTAATGAGTCGCGTTGCATTTAAGCTGCACACTGTTTAACCACAGGACCACTAACACATATACCAAAGGACAGTTCAAGGGGAAGCGAACATTTTATCCACAAACTATCCCAGCAGCCATAGTTACTTGCTTTTTCAGATTGCTGGGCAAATTTATTGTAGCATGTAAAAGTTGACTCCGACTTAATCAGTGTGATGGCCACATTACAGTCAGGCACTTGTGAAAGACTACATATATGTCACTGGCAGGAGAAAAAAAACCTTGGATGACCTATGGAAGAGGTGGAAAAGAGGAATTCAGGAAAATGTACCTGAATGTATACCGTATTTACTCTAATCTAAGCCGCACTTTTTTCCCGGTTTTTGTAATCCCAAAACCCGCCTGCGGCTTAGAATCGAGTGCAAAGTAAGCGGAAGTTCTGAAAAATGTTGGTAGTTGCCGCCGCAACTAACTTCTGCCATCGAATTATGTAGCGCTACACAGGAATGCTTTGCAGGCACAACGATAAGCAATGGTGACAAAACCTCTGCGTCAGTAAAAAAAAAAAAAAAAAAAGAGAGAGAGAGAGAGAGAGAGAGGTGGAAGACGAGCTTTTTTTTCTCCGCCCCAAGTTTCGACCACTGCATTTTCATACATTATCCAATGAAGTAAATACAAATTCCGTATTGTTTATCTTCAAATTTAGCAGCATTTCAGCGTACTACAAAAATCCGACTGGCAAGACTGTTTGAGATGTTTGTCAATATGGCCAACTCGACGTTCTGAATTTTTACCTACCTGTGACAAGAGATTGTTGCTAATAAGAACTTTTATGAATCGTGAATCACATGCAGTATTCTCTTCACCATAAGAATAATATGAATATAAACATTTTGCCATGTATTCTTTCGTGTTTGCTGCTATCTCATTTAAATCCTGTCTGCCTAATAAACTACGAAACTAGAGTGAGACAACAGCAAATGCGGAATAATATACATATCATGTCATGTTTATATTCTATTATTCTTATGCCTAATATTGATACAGTCAGAAATGAAGCATGTCAATTGACAAGATTTTTAAATCTAAGATGACTAATTTCTGTGCAGAATGTAATGTACTACAGAGGCGTCTGCAAAGATTTTAAAACGGAGAAAAATTTTCGCTAAACTCTTGTGCAGAACATCTTCTATCATATGCAGTCTATTATTTGGCTCTTGTTGATCATTATCAAAGAAAGCAGCAGTGTAAGTAACAAGAAATAGCAGTCTCTTGCCATTGTTTCGCTAATGAGATGATTCCTCTTTTCTTTTTTGTTAAATTGTAAGCGGCGGTAGCGCGCACAAAAGCAAGCCATGCCGCAAGCGGTGACAGGTCGTAAACACTAATTATCAGAATGCAACAAACAATGCATGACACAGTACAGTAATGCATTTTCAGCTTAGAGTGACGTAAACACCTATAACAAAGAGAATGGCACTAATCAGATCAAAGAAAAATAAGCAATAAATTCAAAGCAGATGAAGCACATGAAAAAGGAATGGTACCCATATAAATACGGACGGAGCACCTGACGCATAGCAATGGCTACATGGTAAAGCTTAACTGCTAAGATTAAGACTCGAACCAAACTACTGTAGCTGTATCTTCATTCATTCGACCTAAATTGTGTCTCATATTACAGTGGACCAACTTTGTTTCGATTTGGAGGTGCGGCCTAAAACTTTCCTCTCCCCTTGAATTTCAAGTCTCAAATTTCAGGTGTGGCTTAGATTCGGTAAATTTTTTTTTCTTTATTTCGAGTCTCATTTTTCAGGTGCGGCTTAGATTCGAGTGTGGCCTAGATTTGAGTAAATACGGTAATTAAATAAGAAATAGAGCTTTCATGTATTCATTCATCTAATGTGCATTACGGTCTGTTGAAAAGAGGTGATAAGTAGATTAATTCTTTAGTTACAAATACAGCCCATATTTTTAATTGTTAGTATTTAATGAGGTGGTGTTGTGGTTAAAGTCTTCCATTTTTTCCCTAAATTATTTAAGGCAAATGCTTAGATGATGCCTTCTCAAAGGTTACAATCAATTTCCCTCCCCATCCTTGCCCAATCTGAGGTAGTGTTCTTTTTATAATGAGATCATCATCGGCAAGATTTGAAATCCTCATTTCCCTTTTTTTTGTTATTAGTACTTTAATTACCTGCATCCGTAGCCAAGATTGCTAATGCAGTTGTGTTCAATGGTGTTTGACTCTGAGGTTCTAATCCTGCTGGCAGAAGAAATCTTCTTCATTAACATTTGGTTGGCAAAGGAAAGAGTGGTGACGGTGTACGGTTATTGATCACCAGTCTTTGTGTCTGGATTAAATTCCAATCATCTCCATGTTGTCTTATGGAGTGTGAGGACATGTGATACTGTTGATGGTGATACATCCATCGGATGGAAATTTTAAGTTTGATGGTCCCCATGGAGCAAGTAGATTATATATTGGCACTGGATTTCATCATACTTGTTCCTTTCAACCGTAACAACACAACTGCTTGACAGTGATGTGCAATAGTTGACAATTTGTAATGGGTCAGAGGAAGGCAAGGCAATCCACTTCTACTAGGACCTTGCCCATGATGGAAATGTGAGATTCATGCATCTGCCACAAATACACATTTCCAGAGAATCTGACTTAAACTTGAATTATTTGAATACTTTAAATTTTTGCAATGACTTGGTGAGTTTGTTAATTTCCATTCAAATGTCATGAGCAACCATTTCAAAAATTCATTTGAAATAGAAAATATTTATCCTTATAAATGTTAGTAATTTCAGTTTGTTCATGGCATGAGGAGGCGCTTCATGCTTGCTTCTTTTACTGTCTAGCTACTGCTGGTAAATGGAGGACAAGTCAGCCATGGAAGGAATCTGTCTCTTTACATGAATACACTCTCACATTGTTCAAATTTTTTGTTGTCTGTCTCCACAAATCACCGTCTCTGTTAAATTTCACCAAATGTCACGCCATTTGTTTTGGAATTATAAGAACTTTACCCTGATTTTAAAAAGTTCTGCAGTGTGTTTGAATTCTGTCCAGTAGAAAATACATTACAGTGTTGAACACCTTTCAGAAATCTACCTGTTCAGCAACACCTTTTTACAAGATATGTGAAGTGATTGGTTTCCCCAGATACAGAAAAGCAAATTAAAATTGTCTCCCAAATTCAAATTGTGTCTTCTGAACAGCTCCTTGTTTATATTACGTGATTCTAAGAATGCAAATCTCTGCAAAAATTAAAGTGCACATACTGTAGCCAACAAGAATGTTGTTGTTGTTTTCTTTTGCTTTGTAAATAATGATACCTCATACTTTCTTTCATTTGTAGAAATTTAAGTTTTGATATTAATATTCATCTAGTGAATAACATTGTAAATTAATGTGTGTTTAAAAATTACAGCTATATGTTTATGACAATGAACACTATAAACATCATAAATGAGCCGTACTAAGTGCACTTCAGTGCAGTTGTAGTTTTGTGAAAGTGTCACATTTTGTAAAAGTGCTTTCAGTGTTGGTGTATTTTTTGCAGCATGCTAATACCCACATGGCTTTGCATGCTCATGTTGAACAAGCAGTAAAAATATTTACAGTCTTGCTTGTCAAAAATACTGTGCTGTTTTTCACAAATATGTCACGATTTCTGAACGTGTTGTTAGACAGGAACCTCAGAGCACGACTTAATTTGTTGCAAGTGAAATGAGCAGCAATATTTATGTAAAAATGCACTTCTGAAGTTGCATATTATTATGCCACGAAAAAGCTGTTCACAGTGCAAGTGTACTTTCACCACTGCCAAAAAATGAAGCTTGATTCCTTGTATTAATTTGTTGGTTTTCAAATATATTTGGCCATTACTTCCAAACGTATGATTTTTGACATTTTTTTTATGATGCTTACTGATAATATAAAAACGTAAATTGTTTTGATTTTCCGTGGTTAATCATGCCATTACCAATAGCTGCGTGTCATGTGAAAAACTGCCAATTTGTAATTGTACTTTTAACCTCTCTTAGGGACCTATATGTATAAGATGTTAATACTTTTTACTGCAATCATAATTTTTGTGGTTAATGTCACACAAGCAATTAACAGTGAAGGTGATATGAAGAAGCAGTTTGGACTAACAGTTTTTCCGTATTTATTTTGTTCTCACATCAGTACTGAAGAAATGTGTGAATGGATGAAAAGCCCATTCAGTTCTTTTTTCACTCTGCTGTAACTTAACATTCCATGAAACTGCCATGTGTAAATTTAACTGATGCTGATGGTTTAGTTGAAAATAAAGAATTGCAACCATAGTTTTTGTTAACAGCTGAGTATGTTTACATTGCTAGATGCCTAGCAGTGAAGGATTTCTAACAATTTTTAACTTTAATCGGCTGTGTCACAGCTACTTTGAATCTATGTGTATGTTACAGGATGAAGAAAGAGCAGGCAGGTGCTGCCAGAGGTTACGACGATCCTCTGATAAAATGGCATGACGAAGTTCACACAAAGGACTCAAACGAGTCGACTCAGAAAAGTGAGAAACAGTGACTGTAATGCAGAGTAACATGACTGTGATAGTTGTGAATTGTTGATACACTTTACATTAAAATGTGATGTTCTTATAATGTTTGCTCTGTCAAGAGAATAAAGTAAAACCTGTGTAGGATTATAATGGTGTAACCAATCAAATATCCTCTGTAAAATACCCTGTTACAATGTGAAGTTCATTTCTTCTGGAATTCAGCAGCCACAGAAATAGTATAGCACACATTTAAATACTGAAACAGTTCTCAATAAGAGTAAAGAAAAAGAAAATTGCTTGAAACAAAAGAAGTTACAAAAATTTTTGGTTTACTGTTATTTTGATATAAATTGACTTATTACTTGTCTAGAAAGCCAGCTATTTTCTGATTATGTTCTTATTGAAATAATCTAGCAGTTGCTATTAGTAATAGACAGAAATGTTGTTTTATGATTAGAGAATTCAATCTTTAAATTTCGATGAAGAGTCAGAATTTGTGTTTAATTATTGACTTTCTCCAGCAGGACAAACAAAAAATATGTAAAAGAAGGGGCACTACTCCACTTCTGCTGTATTTATTTTATTGATTCACAACTAGTTTCTGCCTTCTAGGCAATTTACTAGCGATTTTCTATGTACAAATAAAAGAGAGCACACTATATTTCCTCCTTGAATAGAAATGCAATTACATTAGTTTAACTTACTAGAAAGATAATTTTCTGCA
Source organism: Schistocerca serialis cubense (assembly GCF_023864345.2). Lineage (NCBI taxonomy): Eukaryota > Metazoa > Arthropoda > Insecta > Orthoptera > Acrididae > Schistocerca > Schistocerca serialis. The sequence continues at coordinate 372,046,193 of NC_064638.1, forward strand.
ATAGAAAATATCCTTTATGCATTTAAATGGCGTCATCATACATTTTCTACTTGTTGTGGTTCACGTATATGCCGTCTTGTTTGTTTGACAGCTTGACATTTCAACACAGCGAGAAATTTTGAAAGTTATTACACTGAACAAAGAATAAATCTAAGCAAGTAGTAATAATTTCAGACAACAGTGACTGTATATTTATATGTATTTTTGAGAAAGTTATTCCAATATTATAGTTTCGTTGTGAGTTGTCGAAGCCAGAAAACGTGATTGGAAGAAAACAGGCTGCGGTAACAAACGGATCTTTAGTGTAGCCTGAGATCTAAAACAAAATTAGGTAGAAATGTTAGATTGGTGTAACCTGAGGTATGGATTAGGTTAAAATGTTACAATTTGGCTGTAAGTTGATGAGACCTACCAATGTGATTGAAGGAAAACTGGCTGTGGTGTTGCACTGATTTTGTTGAGTATTTTCAAAATGTTCTTGTTTCCATGGTTGCAGTTATACAAGACCCTAAGAGTGCAGATTAAATTTTGTGGAATATTCTGTTTTACATGACAGCATTCTACACAATATATTCCATTATGTTGCCATGTAATTTCATACACTGCAGATTGTGACAACATTTTTTCAACCGTGTTTTGTCATTGGTTTTGCCATCTTTCTAATCATACAGCTCATGATTTTTCATGTTCACTTCCCATCATTCACTAAGCGAACAGTTATTAAAGCTGTCAGTGGCTCTGTTCAATATGCAGAAACAAACATTTTTGATCTTTTGCCCAGTAACATCATTTTAATAAAGCATTCATTCTAATGATATATGGAAAATGTAGATAACTGTTTTACTAACTGCAGAATATAGCAGAAGAGCTGCTGACACCTTAAATGCACTTCTAACTAAAGGTTTCAACCATGTTGGGGATCCCAGTTACCAAGTTGTAAAAGTAACCTCTTTTGTCCAATATCCTGTATAAGATCCTATCATTTTTCTTTTTATGACTGTATGAGTTTGTAAACTCTCGCACAGTTATCATCTCCCTCCCCTTCCTCATATCCCCTTTTGCATGTAACTTGCTTTCACTTAGCAAATAAATGACAAAAATTATAAATTACATTCTTTTCTGACATATCTTCACCATGTGAAGATTCCATTGCAAACAGCACATCTCTTAACATTGGTTCTATCATGAGCAGTTATGACATGCATTTCCTTTGAAAGTACTATAATTTAAAATTATACACAGCTCTAATGGCTGTATAACAGATGTTACATTGGTAATGACCCTACCACATTCAGCAAAGAATTTGTCGGGTCAAATTGTGACATTAAGAAACTGAAATGGCAGACACTTGAAGACCCGTACCAGATAGGACTAACAGGGGTGATTGAACATATACAGAGAAGGGCAGCATGAATGGTCACAGGTTTGTTTGAGCCATGGGAGAGTGTCACAGAGATACTGAAGGAACTGAATTGGAAGACTGTTGAAGATAGATATAAATTATCCCGAGATAGTTTATGAACAAAGTTTCAAGAACTGGCTTTAAATGATTAGGGTTATACTGCAACCTCCTACGTATCACTCACACAAGGATTGTGAGGGTAAGATTAGAATAATTGCTGCACGCCCAGAGACATTCAGACAATAAGTCTTCCAATGCTCCATATGTGAATGGTACAGGAAGAAACACTAATATCTGGTACAATGGGATGTACCCCCTGCCAAGCACCTCACATTGCTTTGCAGAGTATAGATGTAGATGTGGGTTGCTACTTACAGACACGTCAAGTTGCAGACAGGCACAATTAAAAGACACTCACATATAGCTTTCGGCCATAGCCTTTGTCAGTAAGACACACATACACATGCTCCATTCTCTCTCTCTCTCTCTCTCTCTCACACACACACACACACACACACACACACACACACACACACAAAAGCAAGCAAGCACACCTCATGCACCCACAACCGCCAACCCCGACGTCTCACTCAGCCCAAGATGCTGGGGTTGGCAGTCTTGTGTGTGTGTGTGTGTGTGTGTGTGTGTGTGTGTGTGTGTACGTGCGCGCACTCACATGTGTGCATGCATGTATTACTGGCATAAACTGTGGCCGAAAGCTATATGTGAGTGTCTTTTAATTGTGCTTGTCTGCCACGTGACATGTCTTCTTTACGGGAAGCAGCAATCTGTCTTTGCCTACATTGTTGAATTTCTACCTGGAGTTTCCATTGTTTGATGTAGATGTAAGTCATTACCTTTTTTTAATGGCATACACAAGCATAATCAGCCATTGTTTCATGATTGTACCTGTAACACATTTTTTTATGGTAATTCTTGTGAAAAGGTAAAGTATTTCACCAGTTTTTCCTTTCCGTATTCACACAAATGAAAAACAATCTAGATTTTGCAGCTAAAATTGGAAAGAAGTATTCAATTTGATCCCCATTATGAAAGTTCTAATTTGCAACTTTCAGTAAGGTGACTTTCTCCTCCCAGTTTTAGTATCCCTATTGTTTTTACTGATTGCTTCATATTATGAATGTGGGAAGTGTTGAATTGTTTCTTTCCTGATTTCTAAGCCGTTACATGACCCATTGGTACTAACTTTGGAATTGTCCAGCTCGTGCATTTCTAAATCATTCCCTGGTGGTCGAATTTATTTCTTTACTGGATGTTGCTTTTCTCAACCATTCTTTCCTGGGATTACCATAAATAGTTTAATTGTTGCTTTCTGTTATAGTGTAAGCAGTAATTTTCAGTTTTAAATTTTTGCCTATATTTTTGATCACAATTTTTGTTCTTTTGCTCTGTGTTTTATCAGGATATAAGGCCTCCTATTATCACTACAATTGTACATACTTTATAAACATCAAAATGCTCACTCCTATGATTCATGAGCATGGCATCCGATGCAGCTGCAGGAACTCCACAGTACTCAAGAACATAGGAATACAAATGGGAAAAAATGAACCACATGTGCTTTGGTCCACAAACCAATCATTTTATTTGGTGGAAATAGAGAAACATTGATCTGTATCTGCAAGTCGCTGTGTATTGGTAAGATATATATTGAGACACGTTAGTGATAAAATTCAACCTATACTTGGGTAAAATAAGACTGTGGACAATTAATCAAATACGATCATCTCATCTGACATCAGTGGCATTCCTTGAGGAAGTGGCCACATTCTTCAGAAACACAAAAACGCATAGTTTTGTTTTCATAAGGATGAGCTAAGTCTGTGAAAACAAAGGCAATATTACATTGCTGGGATGTATCGCCTTCAACTGTGGGCAGCACTTTGAAGAATTGTATTAAAGTTGAATATTCTCAGAGACAATATGTACAAAAAAAAATCTTTCATTGTTCGAATAGTCCACAGGTGTACTGCCGGTTCATAATGTCCAACGGGCACTGTATTTTGGTGATCAGACATGCCGCCATTGTCAGGTGCACTAATGAACTGACCTTCTGAGGGCACATGTACAACTAATGTCCCCTGCCTCGATGAGCCATTCCCTCCCTGCCTGTGGCTGCATGTTAGTGGTCTCAGAGACGCAATCATCAGTGTCTGTGATGTAGGTGCTCGATTCACTCTGGTCACCTTTTTTTCTGAGAATCTCCTATCTTAAACTCAGTGTTGGTTCCCAAGCCTTGCTAAAACTATAACTGCAATCTTGGTTGCTGAGATTGTTCCTAGTAAGAATTTCTATGGCCTCTCTAGGGACGGGTGTCCCGGTATTTGGAAGTCTGTGCCAAGATCCTGGTATGTTCATACTCCATTGCATGATTCTCGGACAAACAGTGTTCTACGACCACTGACTTCTTGAGATACATCAGTCAAGTGTGCCTCTGGAATTCGTGGAAATGATCTTCGATGGTGTGCACTGTCTGTCCAATATGTCTGTCCACATTGCCATGGAACCTGGCATATGCTGGCTTTCTGCAAACTGAGGTCATTTTTGATGCTTCCCAATAATGCTAACTTTTTATGGTGTGGGCAAAAGACAGTTTTTAATCGGTGTTGCTTCAATAAGCATCTGATTTTCCCAATAGTCTGCGAGTGTACAGTATAAAGGCAGTTGCTGCTCCTTCCTCCATGACTTTATCCGTCTCCAGAGGTTGCACTGTAGTGTTGGGGCAGAGCGCACACCTAATCTGCCATTCTGAGTACCCATTTTTTCAGAATACGGTTCTGAGGTGTTCCAGCTCCGGGGACAGACTCTCTGCATGTGAAATGATGCACGTCCTATGTACTAGTGTTTTAGTGCCCCATTCCTCTGCGAAGGGTGGTGACAGCTGTCTGCATGCAAATACAGGTCAGTGCACATTTTCCTCTGGTACACTCTTTCTTCTGTATTGGTCTCCATAGTCAATATGATGCTGGGATGTATGGAGTTCGAATGTGTAAGGAAGTCAAGGGGTTTCTGCCTTCCATGGGGCCACGTGATGAATGTGTCATCCATGTAACAGAGGAAACACATGGGTTTCCATTTAGATGACACCAGAGCTTCCTTCTCAAAGTATTTCAGATACACATTTGTGACCACAGGTGAGAGTGGGCTGCCCATTGTGGCTCCTTTCATTTGTTCACAGTCTTCTCCATTAAACAGAAAATACATGAAGGTCAAGACATGCCTGAAAAGCTCGGTGGTCTTGTCAAATTTCTGACCATTAAGCTCTAGTGACTGTCATAGACCGTTATTGGGGAGCATCAAAGATGATCTCAGTTTGTGGAAGGCCAGTGTATACCAGATTCCATGTCACTGTTGAAAGACATATACTGGACAGACAGTGCACACCATCGAAGATCATTGCCGATAATACCAGAGGCCTACTCAACTGATAACAATATACGTGGCTATGGGCACAGTCCATGGAGGAAACAGCTCACGGGGACAGGGGATATTAGTCGGCCGTTCGCCCTCAGGAGCTTTCATCAGCAAACCTGACAATGGGGCGTTGGACACTATGAACCAGCAGTACAACCTTTGGACTGTTCATTCAACAAATACTTCAACAGAAACTGAAGAATCACACCATATACCTATATGGGGAGGAGATGTATTGCAGCATGAAGAAATTTGACAAGTTGTGCCACCAAAGACGCCATCTGCTGAATGCTCTTGCATTTCTCAAGAGATGTCATGCCCAGCATGTTGTGCCAAACTTTGCTAAGGTCAAGCATCACATCAATTCTGCAGCAGCTGGGAGAATAGGAAGTGGGCCAACCTTGTCTTGGTACATGAGAGAGTGCACTTTACCCACTGGAGCCTTGAGTACAACTCCCTGGAACTATTTAGATTACATTTACAACTGGCCAATCATTTTAATTCATGGACCTGGAACTGGATTGATGGTGTTACCTGGGTGGTAGCAGATTCTGCCCATAGGAAGGCCACAAGGTGTCAGATATCAAAATTCTTACATCTCTCTGACAAACCATCACTGGAGGCACCATGCAAGACGGTGATCAATCTGACTGACATGGAGCTGAGTGACAACGCTGTTTCAGTTGTGGAGAAGGGTGTTAACTTTGATCCCACCCATAAGTTCACTCCAGTCATGGACATTGTCAGTGCAGTTGAACAGGGTGTGATGTAACTATCACCTGAAGCAGCTGAAGAAGTATGTCGTGAAACCTGTAGTGCTCTGATGAGAACTAAGCCTGTGAAGCTGAACATTACAAGCAGAGATAGGGTGGCTGTTCGGGATCTGAGCGAAAGCCCAGAGAGTGTTGTCTTACCTGTGACAAAGGCAACATTCTTGTTGTGCTTTCCCGCAAGGACTACATTGCAAAGCCTGCTAGATGACTCCTACAGGAAGATCAGCGCTGACCCCACAAAGAAGGTGGAGAACAATACTAGGGCTCTTGTCAAGGACATGGATTTACTGAAGGTGGTCGCCATGGAACTGTTATCTCAAGGACCTGTACCGCCTACACTTTATGGAGTCTCTGAAGCCCACATAAGTGGGGTGCCATTGCACCCCATTGTCAGCAACATTAGGACACCTATCTATTTGCTGGCAAAATACATGATGGAAATACTAAGTCCTTATGTGGGTAAATGTGCTCATCATATCCTCAATTCTGTGGATTTTGTAAAATGCATTGACAACTTCAGGGTGAAAAACTCAGGTATCCTACTGGGTTTTGATATTGTTTTCTTCACCAGGGTATCTCTGCATGAGTCACTAGAACTTATTCTTCAGGAATATGATGAGAAGACCACTGACCTTTTCACACGTGTCCTGACCTTCACATATTTTCTGTTTAATAGAGAATACTAAGAACAAATGCAAGAAGTTTCAGTGGGGAGTCCACTCTTGTCTGTGGTTGCAGATTTGTATATGGAGTACCTCGAGGAGGAAGCCCTGGCATCATCCAAATGGAAACCCATGTGTTTTTTTCCGTTATGTGGATGATACATTCACCATGTGGCCCCATGGGAGGTAGAAACTCCTTGACTTCCTTGTACATTTGAACTCTGTGCATCCCAAAATCAAATTTACTAAGGGCACTGAAGCAGAAGGAAGATTACCATTCCTGGATGTCATTATCAGGATATCCATAGCTCATGGTCTAGTTGCTACTGTTGCTGCCTCTGGATCGTGGGGTCCTGGGTTCGGGCCCTGGCCGGTTTGGGGATTTTCTCTGGCGGGGGACTGTTTATATTGCCCTCTTCATTTCACCATCAACATCATCATCATCATTCGTGGTGGTAGTTAAACTGAACTGTGTAAAAATTGGGACTTTGTACGGGTGCTGATGACTACACAGTTGAGCGCCTCACAAACCAATCATCATCATCATCATTATCAGGAGGAGAGTTTACAGCACCCTGAGCCACTGTGTGTACTGGAAGAAAATGCATGCTGACATTTATTTGGCATGTAGACAGCTGCCACCACCCTTCACAAAGAAATGAGGTACTAAAAACACTAGTACATAGGGTGCGCACCATTTCAGATGAAGAGTCTGTAGTAGCCACCAGAAAGTTCGCGGGAGGCGCACACTGGCACGGCACGGCGCGTCACGGACAGTAGTTGCTGCAAGTAGAGTCCCGTCCACCAGAGGGCATGCGAGAATTCGGACGCGACCTCTGCCGGCATAACAACAACAAGAACAACTCCGGCAGCACGGGCCGTGCCCAGTCAGTTAACATCGAGCATGCCTAGGACACAGTCCCGGTCTACGCTAAGTGAAGTGCTACGTAAACGTGAACAGTGTTACTACACAATTGGCGACGAGTAGGGTGGTTCTTTCGTGTGTTGCGTCGTTGTTCCGGTTTCGCAGCTTCTCCAGGGCATGGAGGATTTGGTGCGGGTTTTGGTTGCGCAGCAGACGGAGCTCATGGCCACCATGAAACAAGTGCTTCCAGCGTTGCTCTCCACGCCGTCTGCTCCGGCGCAGTTCCCTCCTCCCTTTCCCCCGTATGACGAGACGGCGGAGGATTGGGACGCATATGAACATCGCCTTCGGCAGCATTTCCAGGCGTTTCATGTTGCCGATGCGGAGGTATGTCGTGCTCTCTTCTTGTCTTGGATATCTCCCTCGCTGTATCAAGTTTTGCGGCAGCTAGGGCCGTTGCAGGAACCCTCGTCCTTGTCTTTTGACGCATTGTGTTCATTGCTGACTTCATATTATCGCCGCCGCACACATGTTGTGGCGGCTAGGGTCGAGTTCTATCAATGCAAGAAACAGTCCCATCAGTCTTACCGGGCGTGGGCCGCTACCCTGCACGGTCTTAGTCACAAGTGTCATTTTGTCACGGAGCAGTCGCGAGAGTCGTATGCCCACGTTATGGTACGCGACATCATTGTTTGTTCGGCCCCTGATAGGGAGGTCCGGCAACGAGCCCTGCAGCTAGAAGACCCTTCCCTCGAGGAAGTCCTGTCCATTGCTCAATCGTATGAAGTCTCTCACGCAGCAGGTCAACAGCTGGAAGTGTGGTGCGACGTTGCGGAAGTTCAGGGCGGCACGGCCGCGTTCACTGTGTCCAGGGTGGACGACGTGCGAGCGGTACCATCCGGCCGTTACGGCCGCTCCCGCACGGCGCGTAAACAGAATTCCAGCCGCCGGCCCCTATTGCCGTCCTGTGCGTCGTGCTATATACATCATGATCGGTCAGAGTGCCCCCAGCGTTGGGCTATTTGTCGCAAATGTCATAAAAAAGGTCACATTGCTAAAGTTTGCCGCTCAACCTCAAAAGAATCGAAGGAAGCAGGTACAGAGGACATGGACGTTGACATTCAGGAAGTTTCATCGGGCCAGGCACCCGACGCATCGGCACGCAAACTCTTTATCGAGGTGTCGGTTCGGTCGTGCCGGTTACAACTGCAAGTAGATACAGGCGCGGCAGTTTCGTTGTTGAATGCACAAACTTATTCCGACCTTGGATCACCCCCGTTGGCGCCAGTTTACCGGCGTCTACGCGGTTATGGTAAACAGTTCATTCCCCTACTGGGTCAATTCACTACCGACGTGACTTACAAATCAGTTACTCGGCCTATTACTTTTATTGTTGTCAGTGATGTGAGCTCCGCTAACCTTTTTGGCCTGGATGCCTTTCAAGCTTTCGGTTTTTCTATCGCTGACACCATACAGTTGGTCTCCGAAGACGTTCCCTATCAATCATTGGAATCTTTGATCTCAGTCTTTCCCGATATTTTTGAAGAGGGCCTGGGGCGTGTTTCAGATTTTGAAGCTCACTTAACGTTGAAGGCGTTGGCTCACCCGCGTTTTCTACGCGCGAGGCAGATCCCCTTGGCTCTCCGCCCTCAGGTAAAGGAAGAGCTAGACCGGCTGACAGCCCTAGGGGTCGTTCTTCCCATTTCTTCCAGTGAGTGGGCTTCGCCCCTCGTTATTGTCAGGAAACCCTCGGGAAAATTACGTCTTTGTGGCGATTTCAAGGCCACCATTAATTCCCAATTGGTGGTGGACACCTATCCTTTGCCTCGTGCTGATGAATTGTTCTCCGCCGTGGCGGGAGGCCAATATTTTTCGAAAATCGATCTGTCGGAGGCTTATCATCAGATACCACTTGATGAGGACTCCAAACGGCTGGCGGTCGTCAACACCCCGTTTGGCCTTTACCAATACCAGCGGTTAGCCTTTGGAATATCCAGTGCCCCGGCGATATTCCAGTGTTATTTTGAGCATGTCACGTCGACAATCCGTCATTGTATTAATTACCTGGATGACATAATTGTCACAGGCCGCAGCACGATGGAACACTTGCACAACCTTCGCACCCTCTTTCTCAAATTCAGGTCTGTGGGCTTGCGTTGCAACCTGCATAAGTCAACCTTCTTCCAACCGTCCATTGAGTATGTGGGCTATACCATCTCTCGGCACGGCATCCAGCCACTAGGAAGTTTGATCCAAGGTATCGTCAACCTTCCTCGGCCCACTTCGCTGAAAGAGTTACAAGCTTTTTTAGGCAAGATAGCCTATTACCACTGGTTCATTCCCAGGGCTTCCACTATAGCCCACCCCCTGTACTGCCTTCTGCACAAGGGTGTTCCTTTCGATTGGTCGCCTGCATGCGAGGGAGCGTTCACCTTGTTGAAGAGCCTCCTCACGTCAGCCCCTTGTTTGGCTACTTTTGATCCCCATAAGCCATTGGTCCTGGCTACAGATGCTTCACAGTATGGGGTGGGGGCGGTCCTGGCCCATCGCAACGCAGATGGTTCCAAGCAACCACTGGCGTTTGCGTCTAAAACGCTTAGTCCCGCTCAGGCCCATTACTCCCAGGTGGAAAAAGAGGCTTTGGCCATTGTCTACGCTGTTACCAAGTTTCACCCTTTCTTGTATGGCACGAAGTTTCAGTTAATCACTGACCATAAGCCGTTAATATCGTTATTTGGCCCCGCCTCTCAGATTCCGGATAGGGCGGCCCACAGACTACAGCGCTGCGCCTTGTTCCTCTCTAAGTACCATTATGACATTCATTTTCGCCCTACAGGACAGCATGCCAACGCCGACGCTCTTTCCCGTCTTCCGGTGGGCCCGGATCTTACGTTGGATCGAGATGAGATTATGTGTTTTCATTTGGATGTGGCGGCCCGCCAAGCGGATGATGGCTTCCCGATCACTAGTTCTCGAGTCGCCAGGGAAACGGCAGCTGACCCGGTTCTCTGGCAAGTAGTTCACCTCATTCAGCAGGGGTGGTCATCCCGCCCTCCGGGCCGGGCCTCGGACCCTCTTCGTAATTATTTTCTTCTACGAGACCGCCTCTCAGTCTTGGAAGGAGTTCTCCTTCTGGCTACCGATGATACAGCTCCTCGCGTGGTTGTTCCTGCAAGTTTACGAAGGGAGGTCCTCACGTTATTACATGCGGGGCACTGGGGTGTTTCCCGTACTAAAACCTTGGCTTGCAGACATGTGTACTGGCTCGGTATTGACAGAGAAATTGAGCACTTGGTGGCCGCCTGTTCCCAGTGTGCGAGCCAACAAGCATCTCCCAGGGCAGCGTTCTCTTCATGGCCGCCGGCAACCCAAGCATGGGAACGTGTTCACATCAATTTTGCGGGCCCGTTTCTCAATGGCTTTTGGCTCATTGTCATTGATGCTTATTCCCGATTCCCATATGTAGTTCGCTGCTCCTCAACCACTTCAGAAGTTGCAATTCAGGCACTAGCAAAAATCTTTTCTGTGGAAGGTCTGCCAATCACCCTGGTCTCGGACAGTGGACCGCAGTTTATTTCGCAGACCTTCCAGGATTTTTGTAGGCGCTTCGGTATTCGGCATGTTTGCTCTCCCCCCTTCCATCCACAATCGAATGGGGAAGCCGAGCGCATGGTGCGCACATTTAAGACGCAGATGAAAAAGTATGTGCACGAATTTCCTGCGGAGGAAGCATTGACGTTTTTCTTGACGGCATACCGGACCACACCAATGGGAGAATGCAGCCCCGCAGAGCTCCTCCATGGGCGTCAACCTATGACTCTGCTGCACCTCCTCCGGCCTGGTCCTCGCCAGTCTTCACAAAACGGAGTACCTGGCTTTCCTCTGGGTATGTCGGTCTGGGCCTGTGGGTTTGGTCGCAATCCACGTTGGATACTGGCGGTGGTCCTGCGCCGAAATGGCCGCCGGCTCTACACTTTGCAGGCGGGGGACCGGGTGGTACGTCATCACCAAAATCAGCTACGTCCACGTTTGGGCGCCCACCCTCCGACCTCTCGGACACCGGCTTCCCCATTGCCGGCACCGGTGTTGGTTTCACAGGGGACGTTACCTCCTCTCCCCGCTGTGACTCTGCCGCACTGCGAAGGTTCTCAGCCTTGGCAGCCTCCAGTAGCTCCAGCACCAGCATCGCCATCGTTCGAGATGCCCCAGCGAGAGCCGGCCCCCCTAGCAGGCCCGGTTTCTCAGTAGGCTGGTTCACCTGTGGTCGTCCCTTCCCCTTCATCCCAGCCACTGGGTCTTGCCCCTCCCACGGTGGAACAGGATCTGGAGTTCGACAGCTTGTCGCCCGTTCTGTCCCGGGCTCCGGTTGTGGGACGACGGGGGCCTCTTCGTGTGGGTCACTTCCAGCCGTATTCGAAGGTTCCGGCTCGAGGGTTGGCAGATCCCCTCGACTCTGGCCATCCAATGGATGTGGAGGTCATCGCTCCTGCCCGACGCTCCACCTTCCGACGCAGTGGATCACAGTGGCTTCACCCCCCGAAGGAGGAGGAGTGTAGTAGCCACCAGAAAGATCGCGGGAGGCGCACATTGGCACGGCGTGTCACGGACGGTAGTTGCCGCAAGTAGAGTCCCGTCCACCAGAGGGCACGCGAGAATTCGGACGCGACCTCTGCCGGCATAACAACAACAAGAACAACTCCGGCAGCACGTCAGTTAACATCGGGCATGCATAGGACACAGTCCCGGTCTACGCTAAGTGAAGTGCGACGTAAACGTGAACATTGTTACTACAGAGTCTGCCCCAGGAGCTGAAACACCTAAAAACTGTATTCTGAAAAAACGGGTTCCCAGAATGGTAGATTATGTGCACTCTCCTTCCCACCACAACAGTACAACCTGTGGGGATGGAAGAAGACACAGTGAGAGAGGCAGTCACTGCCTTTATACCATACACTGGCATACTATCAGGGAAAATCAGATGCATATTGAAGAAGGATCAAGAAAAAACTGTCTTTTCCTCGCCAAATAAAACACAAGCATTATTGGGAAGTGTCAAAGATGATTTCGGTTTGTGCAAGCCCAGTGTATATCAGATTTTGTGTTAACATGGAAAGACATACTAGACAGATAGTGCACACTGTTGAAGATTTTTGCCAAGAACACCAGAGCCACACAATTGACTGATTTATTCCAACAAGTCAGTGGTCGCAGAGCGCTGTTTGTCCCAGAATATGAATTTACCAGGATCTTGGCACATGCTTCCGAAATCAGGGACAGCATCATTAGGCTGTATAAATTTGCACCAGGGAAATATCATCAACCAAAATTGCAGCTGCCATCTTAACAAGGCTTAGGAACCAGCACTGAACTTAATTAACAAGACTGATCTGGCAACCAGGGTGAGCAAAGCACCTACATCAGCGCCACTACAGATGTCGACACCAGCATCTCCGAGACTGCCGATGTGCTGCTGAGTCCACTCTGTGGAGGGAATGGCTCGCGGCGGCAGGAGATGTTAATTGGCTGTACTCCCTCAGGAGTTCAGTTCATTAGTGCACCTTGTAATCTTCCACCTCCTTCCTTCTTCCATCCATTGTCTACATTAAACAATGTCTAGTCCAAAAGTCTGTTATGAATATTTTGAGAGGAACAAAGATCACAATAAACTTTCAAGTTTACTTAGCTTGTCATGTTGAGATGGCTCCAGCTCTTCTTGTCTAGGGATCTGATTCTTGAAAATGAAAATCTAACATCAGGTCCTCACATTTAGTTTGAACTAAATTAATTTGAAGATTGTTGTCGCAGAATTTTTTATGTAAGTATATTTTCCACTGATTTTCTCACATTTTAGTATATCACACAGTATTTTGATTTTTCACATTAACAAAGCCAAAATTATGTTGTTCACACCTATTAACCAAAAATATGTCCGATCACACAAGAGGCAAGTATACGACTCACACGCTCTGCAGGAATAATAATATTCCAAATGATTTACAATTTTTCTTAATAAATGAATTCCCACTAGTGTTTGTTACATTATTAGTTTCAATTATTATTTCATAAATGAATCCAAAAATAAACATTATAAACAGTACAGAATTGCATAATTAATAATAGAAATTTTAAGTGTGCAAATAATTTGTAATTTCAAATGTTTCTAAAGAAAAAAATTAATTTTAACTGTACGTTCAGAACAAGTAATTATCAATTAAAACACCAAAACTAAAATATTTCATAAAGTAATTCTTTTTCCTAAGTTTTAGCGTGAATTATAACATACTGTGTATACAATTATATGGAAGTTTTCAGAAAAGCAAGTGAGATAATATTGTGCTGTCCAAAATTCAAAAAATAATACTGGGATCGACAACTACTATTCGTGAAAAGTAATGCTAGAGGAGGATATCCTGTTACAACCTGATGATGGTGGCATGACTTGATCACCAAAATATTGTGTCCATTGGACACGAACCGACTGTGCACCCGTGAACTGTTTGATCAACAAACATGTCAGGAAAAACTGAAGAACGACATCTTTCATTGTTTTTGCAAACACTTACGAGGAGTGTTCACAAATACAGTGAGGTGGGATTGGAAATTGGTAATTTCCTCTTTTGCTTTTGTTTGTCTATTTTGAAAACAGGTGGCAAATTGAATAGAGTTGTACAACTCCATCAGGTTTTTCAAAAATTGTCACACATGCCAGGCCAAGAGATGGGGAAGACAAGGAGAATATCAACAGCTGAGCTGCTTCCATAATCTCACTTAATTATATTGTCTTGGTTTTCTATTAATGTAAGAATAGCTGCACCATTTATGTTTGTTGACTTACAGCCCAATGCTAGAACACAGGAACTATGCCTGTCACAAATTAAGTAAGGTGACTGTCTGGGAAATTTCCTGATATGTCATGTGATATGACTGGTTTTGGTGGGTAGTGGAGTCACGTGATTGTAAATGAGCCACCTTGTAGACTTATACATGCTGTCACAAGCTGGAGTGGTGATGGTAATATGTGTTGTACTGTGAATTGACAGTATGCCTTAATTTTATGAATGAATAAGGTGGTTCCACCTTTCCTATCAATTCAGTCTTCTCAAATCATATTGTGTCTGGTGAATCTATCTTTGAAGTAATGCTTAAACTATGTGTCTGCAATTATCATAATTGATGGATGAATAATATGCATCACATGGAAGAGACTGTCTCTTAGATTGCACATGTCAGGAGGGGGTAAGAACATTAATTTCACGTTGTACTGTCACTAACTCTTGGATATGAGTATTACACTATTGCCTTTCAGACAGTCGTTCTTCCCGCGAACCATACGCGACTGGAACAGAAAAGGGAGGTAATGACAGCGGGACGTAAAGTGCCCTCTGCCATACACCGTTGGGTGGCTTGCGGAGTATAAATGTAGATGTAAATGTATATGTAGATTGTACATTCCATTGGAGGATTTTAAGTTCCATTTGTAGACATGATTCTGTTCTGAGTGGTTGGTGTGGCATTTGGATCCAACTGGCCTTAGGCAACATCATGTATTAAAATAAGACAAGATGCGATGTGTTGTCGGTCAGGTTTTAGGTGTTATTTTGTGTGAGTATGGTCTATAATATGCTCCAAACTTGGCTGATGAATAGCTGCAGATTGTACCATCTCCTGTGGACTGGTGAATGTTGGTTCTTAACAGTCATAGAGCTTGAATATGGCAGACAGACATGTAAAAATATTTTGTGGATAATTGCTCAACTTCTGAGCCATTATATTTCTGTGAAATTGTATGCGTGATACTGTGGCAAAATGTTTGCCACATTTGGAAGACATTATTTGGCCCTTGCATTGTTTGCTGATGTGACCAAATTGGAAACAATTTAAGCATGCTTTTCAATAGCAATACACGATTACTCCTGGCATCATACCCCACGAATAACAATATAAGTCAGAAAATCTTGAGAAATGTTAGCAAGAATGTCTGAATTTCAAGAAGAGGAACAGATTATCTTGCACCAACTTCTTGGTGGATCTCCTTCAAGAAGAGGAACAGATTATCTTGCACCAACTTCTTGGTGGATCTCTTAGCACTGACAGCGAGCACATCTGATTTTATGATGTATTTAATTTCTATCAATAGTTGTGGTTTTAGCAACATTTCAGATGATTCCTGGTCCACGAACCATATCTGCGGGAATATGAGCATCTAAATTTTTTCTCACCTTTCACTTGTGTTCATGAACATGTTTGCATTTGCAGCCAGTTTTAACTCTATTTGATGCCTAATGCTCCCAACTTTACAAATGTTAACTGTAAAATTGTTTGCAAAAGGCTTCTTCGGCTATAAAGTAGTTTCTCAATAACCACATGGTGAAGTTCTCTATATTCTTGTCTTTTCCTTCCATGTAAACCTTAAATCTTCCTGTGTCTGTGATTCTGTATGTGAGCTTCTAAAATACTTTCAAAGAATCAGTACTTCACGTGGGTCTAGGCGCACTGCACACAATCACATCTTGGTTATTGGATAAGATTTTGCTGGAAACAGTCCATGAGTTGTCTTTTCGCCTCAGAATTTCTTGATTTTGTACTGAGTTGCACAACAATTTCCTCATTCTGTTATTTCAGCATTGATCTTCTGTAGTAGGGTTAAGCATGAAAATGTCTGTGGTATGACTGATTTGTCCAATGCACTCCAGTTGGTTGGCAACCCACTGAGTTCCGCAATATTCTTTTGTCAGTGAGTTTTGAAGATTTTCTGCCGATGACTGTGCAGTGTTATAAGCATGTTCACAGAGGACAAGAAGCTTAGCTCAAATTTTCGAACTTCCCCATAGATGTATCATCAAACATGGTGAGTTGCTGAAGGGGTAAGAACATTAATTTCACGTTGTAGTGTCACTAACTCTTGGATATATTACACTATTGCCTATTGAATTTAGACCGCTCACTTTCAGTGACTCAAAGTGAGCTTGCTACTGTGGACCATGCCTGGGAATAAGGCAAACTAATACTTCCTGAGTTAACCGATATAATTAGAGGCGATTAGAGCAGTGACTTTATAAAATGCCATTGCTGGGCAACTCACAGAAATATGGTGAAAGTCTTGCAACATGCAACCCAACTCCACCCCTAACCCTCCTCCCCCCCTCCCCCCACCCTCTCTCTCTCCCCCCTCCCCCTCTCCCTCCTTTCCCTTTTTATTCTGATTTCATTTTTAATTTGAGAAATGAGCCATGCCTCAGCTGTTACATGCATTTATGAAACTGAGACAGAGTACAAGCAAATGAAGGAAAAAATGAAACACACAGTAACATCGGGAGTGGTATGTCCACTACATATAAATTCATCAAAGAACTGGGGGGCTTAGTTGAGCATCATGCAGCTGGCAAGTTTTGCTAGATCGGGTAGGTTGGCCTGTAATTATTCTGTGTTAAAACTAAAACTTCAAATATTCACCAAAAATTCTAAAATCTAATGACAGGGTTGAAATTGCAATAGAGTGATGAGTCCAATGAAATTATTATCTTATTTATGCAACAAATATTATAAAGGTACAGTATTAACATTTGTGTGTGAAGTTGTTCATAACAATAGTAACGTAAGTTACATGGTTACAACACAGTGTCTGATAGTGCTTGAAGTCAACTACGTTCATTATAGTACAGAAAAGACTGGCTAATTGTTATGAATAAATTGTGTGAATGCCAAAACAAATAATTCTCTATGTCTACATAATGGATTAGCTTCAGCACGAAAGATTTATATTATTGTTCCAATCTGTTTATGTTTGCTTAAGAAAATTTGGAAGTCATTGTTTATCAGTATGTGTTTGAGTAACATAGTGAGGAAGTGGCAAACTGAATAAAGTAGTGTATTTGATTAGCACTTGCCAGTCTGTTCTGTTTCGTGTGAAACATAAAATATTAGTTAAAGATGATTATCCTACAATATTTAATGTATAAGGAAGTAATAGCTATCTGAAAATCACTTAGACATGTATATTTGAAATATTTAAAATTGTAAAAACTTGTATCCAATAGAATGGTGGTCTAACTTCCAGATATTCACTTTACATAGTCAGTCACATATGATGGAAGTGATAAAAGAGGCAAGCAGAGCAAATTTTATGGTATTTTGATGTACATAGCTGTGCACCTACTAGTAACCTACTCCTTTTGCTGTATATCAGCTTGTGGTTTGAATGTATTTGAACACTGAGTGCTAGTTTAGATGACTCACTGAACTTTGCTGAGGTGAATTGGTTATTACACACAGACTTGGACGAATTGTTGAGCATTGCAAATTTGAGTTTAGGTGATTTTGGTGCAATGCACAATATGTTCTGTTTACATTAGTCATTGTCTGTGAATACTCTAGTAAGTTGGTTATTTCATATTTTATTTGTTTCACTGTGTGTAATATTATCCTCCATAAGGCCGCCATTCAAAGTAACGTGTGTGTGATTCTGTGATTATGGCACACTAATATTCTGAGGGATCACCCTTTTATTTAATAATTTCCATCTTCATTTGTGTGCTTTTGTATATTATTCACTGATTGTTCATTAGGCTGGCTTATAAATATTAGATGTCTTCTTAAGGGCACAGTGCAACAGTGCACAACCAAATTACTATGTATGCAGATGAGCATTCAACAGATTTAAGGTTATGTATTCACCCGCCCTCTAGTGATCTGGTGCTAATGAAGCAACAGCTTGATTTCAAATTATGATTGATTTCACAAAATTTATCTGTTACTTCAACAAATTGACTGCCACGAGGTCGCCAGCAGCATAGCAGAGCTGCCTGCTATGGCTGCGACATGACCGTGAACATGTTAAACCCTCAGTGCAGTTGGTTGGTCTCATCTGGGATCAATCAGCAGTCGCTCATTCTGCCATGTCAACAAACAATTACAGTCCTTTGATTGTACACACTTCTGCAAATAAAGGAGTAAGTTTTTCCCTTACCTTACGTATAAACCTTTAAGTGGTTTTTTGACCACTGTTGCACTGAAAAAGGAACAGTACACAAAACAGTAGAAGGTAAAAACACATTTCAATTGGAATGCTTATAATCCGTCTCTCATTACTTTATTATGCAAAAAAGCTGCAGTCAGTTGCCACACTGTCAATACCAGATATGTGCCAAATGTCCTTGCAGAATTGTGCTATGAAAATGACTTGGTTCTGTGGGAGAGGTGAACAGTTGCTGTTTTTCTGCCAAAATGCAAACGTCAGTGGCTTAAGGTCTGTAAAAACTGTGAACTCCCTTGCTTCCAGTTGCTGGCGGAAGTATTTCATTGCCTCATATGTTATGAGGAGTTCCCAATTGTATGTGCTCCACTTCCGTCGAGATGGTGGCAGTTTATAGGAGTAGAGACCAAAAGTTTCCATTTACCTTTATTTAACTGTTGCAGAAAAGGCCCGATTGCTGTTTTGACTCATATCAATTTCCAGTGTCTGGGTGCTTTTAATTCAGAGTGCTGTGGTGAGTGGTTCTTGTAATGCTGAGTGTGAAAAATGTCGGCAGTAGAAATTTAACATTCCGAGAAAACACTGTAAACCTGAACGGGCATAGATCTGCAAAATGGCTTTTACTTTTTCAGGCAGAGGAAGTGAGCCTTTGGATGATATTCAGTGCCCTAAAAAACCAATCCGTGGCTGTCCAAAAACACACTTGGCTGTGTTTAGCACTACACCGTAGTTGTTTGGCCATTTCAAAACTTGCAAGTATTGCTCACGTTGTTTCACAGTTGATGAGAAGATGAGGATGTGGCTGAAATGGGAACAGTGTGTCCATTGTCATTTTGGTCTCATAACCCTGAAGCATAAAGAACAGTGTAAAGCCTTCACTACGTTACATGGAAATGTCACCTTGGACAGTATTGTGTCCTGATCTCCATGTTCAACATCAACATACATTTTGCAATGTAACCTAGCGCTGAGTGCTAAATTTTCCATAATATATGACAGGGTGCAAGAAATTTTTCATACTGTCCATATGCTCGCACCAGTAAAGCCATGACACTTACATATAAGATGTACTTCATATCAAAATGTCTATCTGCTAAATACAATTTTTGTTTATTAGTTTAATTCACTCAGTAATTGTTTTGTTGAAAATGTAATAGACTGGCACTTTCTTAGTTTTAATGTTGTCCAATACACAAAACAGTGTTCAAGTGTTACGATTGAGTGGCTTTGTGTAAGGTAAAAGTGTGGACAAAGACAGGGACCGAAACCAGTTGTGTAAGGTGGCGATGGATTGTTATGATAAGACACGCATGTGTGAATGTGAGTGAGACTCGTTCTTGTGCAAAAATGTGAAGTATGCATATTGAAATGTGAGAGGCATCACGACTGAAGACGGCAGTTTTGGATGATAGGAAAAGTAATCTCCACAACACAATTTGGAGTGCAAGAATTTCCCACTGAATTGATGGCAACATGGAGTCTGCCTAACCAGGCTGTAATGGTGTTGAGATCCACATAGGTGTACCTGTAACAATGGTTAGCAGTACAGAGACGTGAAGACATTCTAGCCACTATTCTGACTCAACTATGGCGTCTCAACTCGTAACAACAAAAGGAAATCAGAAAAGTTTTGTTAAACAGTTTTCAGTGTTCAGAGTACTGCCAGTAAGTAATTGCAATTTGTGATTGATTTAGTAGTAATATACAAGTTATTGCAATTGTTCTAAAAAGTAAATTCAATTTAAATATCAGTACTAGTATTCAACTTTATTTGTAGCACAGTATAAAGGTGAAAACTTATCATCTTATATATGGTTACATTACAATGTTATATAACCCTTTAGAGCAGCACTGTTAGTGTGTAGACAATATGGTCACTTTTTTATAGGTCATTTGTTTAAAATTATCTTTCATTTCTTTACAAAAGTTATTGCAAATAATTATTTATAGCTAAAATAAATTCATACATTTTTTATCAACATCAGAACTGCATTAGTAGCAAGACTGCTAAGAATATTAGAAATTCAGATCTGTTTTCCTTCTTGCATCTGAGTTTACAAAGAAATAAAATTTCGTTCACACAGGTAACTTTTCAGTCAAACAAGTCAGTAAAGTCATCTAAAATTTGCTAAAAAATTCAAGTTTGAGATTTCAATACATTCACATTTCTTTCAGAAACATGGAACAAAATCCACTCCTTCAGAGCTGGGACCGATCTTTGTAGAATTAGTCAACTCTTGACGGGAGATAACTTGCAGCAAGTGATCAATGCTCTTGTCAAGTCATGCTGAGGTTGTCTGTTGTTATTACCACTGACTGGAATTCAAAACGCACAACAGTGTGTGTAAGATAGGAAGTGTGAATGTGTACAAAAAGTAGTGCAGTGTTCTACCTAGGATTGAATCGCCAATCAATTTGCAATTTATTTTGTGACTTACTCAGATTAAATATTTTCTATAGGACTATGTGTCAAAAAGTTTATTATTTAGTAAGGAGTGAAGTGACAAGGAACACACAGAACAAGGCTGGCGGCTTGCATTTTTGGGAACAAGTGCTGCGTGACTATCAACAGAAAAAGAAACAACAAATATTGCGGGTGTAGTAGTAGTATGTGACTGCCGATTTTAGCAAAGTTACTAATCCCTTAATCGGGCAGGTAGGTTAGAAAATTTAAAAAGGGAAATAGACAGGTTAAAGTTAGATATAGTGGGAATTAGTGAAGTTCGGTGGCAGGAGGAACAAGACTGTCAGGTGAATACAGGGTTATAAATATAAAATCAAATAGGGGTAATGCAGGAGTAGGATGAATAAAAAAAAAAAAAAAAAAAAAAAAAAAAAAAAAAAAAAAAAAAAAAAAAAACAGGAGTGCAGGTAAGCTACAGCGAACAGCATAGTGAACACATTATCATAGCCAAGATAGACACGAAGCCCATGCCTACCACAGTAGTACAACTTTATATGCCAACTAGCTCTGCAAATGACCAAAAGATTGATCAAATGTATGATGAGATAAATGAAATTATTCAGATAGTGAAGGGAGACGAAAATTTAATAGTCATGAGAGACTGGAATTCGATAGTAGGAAAAGGAAGAGAAGGAAAAACAGTAGGTGAATATGAAATGGGGGTAAGGAATTTTCAGAGGAAGCCACCTGGTAGAATTTTGCACAGAGCATAACTTAATCTTAGCTATTTCAGATAGATTATACAATGGTAAGACAGAGATTTAGGAACCAGGTTTTAAATTGTAAGACATTTCCAGGGGCAGATGTAGACTCTGACCACAATCGATTGGTTATGACATGTGGATTAAAACTGAAGAAACTGCAAAAAGGTGTGAATTTAAGGAGATGGGACCTGGATAAACTGAAAGAACCAGAGGTTGTAGAGAGTTTCAGAGAGAGCATTATGGATTGACTGACAAGAACGAGGGAAAGAAATACAGGAGAAGAAGAATGGGTACCTTTAAGAGATGAAATAGTGAAGGCAGCAGAGGATCAATCAGGTAAAAAGACGAGGGCTAGTAGAAATCCTCGGGTAACAGAAGAAATATTGAATTTAATTGGTGAAAGGAGAAAATATAAAATTGCAGTAAATGAAGCAGGCAAAAAGGAATACAAATGTCTCAAATATGAGATCGACAGGAAGTGCAAAATGGCTAAGCAGGGATGGCTATAGGACAAATTAATCACTAGGGGTAAGACAGATACTGACTACAGGAAAATTAAAGAGACCTTTGGAGAAAAGAGAACCACTTGTACGAATATCAAGAGCTCAGATGGAAACACAGTTCTAAGCAAAGCAGGGAAAGCAGAAAGGTAGAAGGAGTATATAGAGGGTCTATACGAGGGTGATGTACTTGAGGATAATATTATGGAAATGGAAGGGGACAGAGATAAAAATGAAATGGAAGATATGACACTGTGGGAAGAATTTGACATAACACTGAAAGACGTAAGTCAAAACAAGGCCCTGGAAGTAGACAACATTCAATTTAGAACTACTGACAGCCTTGGGAGAGCTAGCCATGACAAAACTCTACCATCTGGTGAGCAAGATGTGTGAGACAGGCAAAATACCCTCAAGACTTAAATAATATAATAATTCCAGTCCCAAAGAAACCAGGTGTTGTTAGATGTTAAAATTACCAAACTATGAGTTTAATAAGTCACAGCTGCAAAATACTAACACGAATTCTTTAGATGACTGGAGAAACTGGTAAAAGCCAACCTCGGGGAAGATCAGATTGGATTCCATAGAAATCTTAGAAGATAGATTAAGGAAAGGCAAACCTAAGTTTCTAGCATTTGTAGATTTAGAGAAAGCTTTTGACAGGTAAAAAGACGAGGGCTAGTAGAAATCCTCAGGCAACAGCAGAAATATTGAATTTAATTGGTGAAAGGAGAAAATATAAAGGTGGCAGGGGCCAAATACAGGGAGTGAAAGCTATTTACAATTTGTACAGAAACCAGATAGCAGTTTAAGGATTGAGAGCCATGAAAGGGAAGCAGCAGTAGGGAAGGGAGTGAGAGAGAGTTGTAGCCTGTCCCCGATGTTATTCAATCTGTATATTGAGAAAGCAGTAAAGGAAACAAAAGAAAAATTCAGAGTAGGAATTAAAATCCATGGAGGATGACATTGTTCAAAGAGCATTCAAAAAGTTTTGCACAGTCATCTCTAATTTTTTTATTTTTTGCAGCAGGAGAATGGAATTTTTTGTGAACATACTTGGAACATTTAGCTATAAGTTGGTATATAAAAGTATTTTCATTTATTTACAGGTGAGCCATAATGGACCATCAAGTAGATGTCAGGTTACAACAATGGTCGGTGATGGAGTTACTCTTCAACACTGGCGATGATTCTGCCACATCAATTCACAGGAAGTTACTCCCTGTCTATGGGGAGGACACAGTGGATCACAGCAGTATCGAGCAGTGGTTGCAGATGTTTAAAGGTGATTTCTCTCTACTGGACAATCCACGATGTGGTAGACCATCAACGTCAGTGAGTGATGTGAATAAGGAGATCATTGATCAAATCATTCAAAATGACAGAAGTGAGACGACATGACAGCTTGCTGAAATGACTCGTTTGTCGTTGGGTAGTGTAGTATCACTGATAAACTCACTAGGGTACAGAAAAACCTGTACACGTTGGGTGCCTAGATTATTGACAAGAGAAATGAAAACGACGAGGAAGAATGTGTGCAAGGGTCTCATGAAGACCTTTACTGACAAGTGGAAACAGTGTTTTGACGGCGTCATTACCCAGGATGAAACATGGTTGTTTTTGTCCGAACCTGAGAGCAAAACCCAATCCATGGAGTGGCATCATCTGGGTTCCCCTCGGAAGAAGAAACCACGACTTTCACGAACAGCAGGCTGAAAGGTGATGACCTCCTTCTTCTGGGATCAGTGTGGTGTCATTTTCATTGACTTTTTGGAACCTGGCTCCACAATTAACTTGGACCATTACTGTTTGTCACTGGAAAAGCTATGATGTGCCATCAAGACCCACAGACCACAGCTTCAGGGTCAGCTCATCGCATTACACCATGACAATGCCAAACCCCCATACAGCCTTTATGACGCAGGAGAAAATCAGGAAAATGGGTTGGAAAATTGTTCCTCATCCTCCCTACAGTCCGGACTTGGCTCCGTCTGATTTTTACCTCTTTGGTCATTTGAAGGTCCACCTGTGCGGTAATACATTTGATAGCGAGAAAGACCTTATTTCCTGGTGTAAAACTCAATCCCCAGAATTTTACCAAAGTGCATTTACATCATGGAAAGAACAGTGAGCCAGATGCATCACAGCTGATGGAGACTACATTGAGTAGGCGCAATGTATAGCTAAACGTTCCAAGATAGTTCACAAAATATTTCATACTCCTCCTGGAATAAATTAAAAAAAAAAAAAATTAGAGATGACTGTGTAAAACTTTTTGAACGCCCTTTGTAATTATGTCAGGGACAGCAAAGGACCTGGAAGAGCAGATGAACGGAATGGACAGTGTCTTGAAAGAAGGATATAAGATAAACATCAACAAAAGCAAAAAGACGATAATGGAATGTAGTCGAATTAAATCGGGTGATGCTGAGGGAATTAAATTAGGAAATGAGAAACTTAAAGCAGTAAAGGAGTTTTGGTATTTGGGGAGCAAAATAACTGATGATGGTCGAAGTAGAGAGGATATAAAATGGAGACTGGCAATGGCAAGGAAAGCTTTTCTGAAGAAGAGAAATTTGTTAACGTCGAGTATAGATTAAAGTGTCGGAAAGTCGTTTCTGAAAGTACTTGTATGGAGTGTAGCCATGTATGGAAGTGAAACATGGACAATAAATAGTTTAGACAAGAAGAGAATAGAAGCTTTCGAAATGTGGTGCTACAAAAGAATGCTGAAGATTATATGGGTAGATCAGATAACTAATGAGGAGGTACTGAACAGAATTGGGGAGAAGAGAAATTTGTGGCACAACTTGGGTAGAAGGAAGGGGATAGGACATGATCTGAGGCGTCAAGGGATCACTAATTTAGTACTGGATGGCAGTGTAGAGGGTAAAAATCATAGAGGGAGACCAAGAGATGAATACACTTAGCAGATTCAGAAGGATGTAGGTTACGGTAGGAACTGGGAGAAGCAGCAGCTTGCACAGAATACAGTAGCATGGAGAGCTGCATCAAACCAGTCTTTAGACTGAAGACCACAACAACAACCACATTAAAACTTTAATTATTCATTAAATTTCATCAATGCTTGCATTAAACAAAGTCCATTGATGAGAGTAATAGTGAAGAGAGCCAGTTTACTTGATGTTACAGGGACTAAAATTAAATAAACATCATTTACAATATAAATGAAAGTGAAATCAAAATAACAACACCCAAGTTACAACTCTTTATGCCCCAATTTTAATTATATTACCAATTAACATTTTTTGTGCTGTTGCAATGTGGAACATATCTGCCATTTTATTAATGCATCTGTGAAAGCATTTGTCTGTGGGAGGTAAACAATTTTCATCATGTGGGTGATGTTGAAACCTGAAATTATCCTTCACCTGAAAAACTTTCACGATCAGAGATCACCACACAGGGTGCCCCATACTTCCAAATAATGTCTTCTACAAGGAAACTTGCTATTTTCGGAGCTTCGGCAGTTGGTACAGCTTTGGTCATAGCGTAATGGTTGAGGTAGTCAGTGTGGAGTGGTATTCAACATTTCCCATTTGTCAACTTCGGGAACCACCTCAAGATTTCAATTCCAATTCGGTGGAATAGCACTGCTGTAGACATCAAATGCCCTGGAGGTAACAGTGACATGTGTTTCTGTACCTGGAATTTCTTCCTGGACTCAAATAGTGTGTACTGGATTAGTAGAGACATGGTCAGTAAAGTGTAAATGTCGTGTGACTAGGGCTTCCCATCGGGTAGACCGTTCACAGGGTGCAAGTCTTTCGATTTGACGCCACTTTGGCGACTTGCGCGTCGATGGGGATGAAATGATGATAATTAGGACTACACAACACCCAGTCCCTGAGTGGAGAAAATCTCCGACCCAGCCAGGAACCTGGTCAGTGATACAGGATACCTGCAACTAATTCAGTCTAGTGTCTTATGACCTGGAACAATGAGCAGCAACCATTTCCACTCAACCGGATCAGAATTCCTCCTAGACAATGGTTCACTTATTAACAGGATTTCTCTTTTGATCAGTTCCTCTTCCTTCAAGGTTTCTATGGTTTCCAGCAGTACCGGATCTTCTCTTTCTTCAGCAGCAATATCATTTAATGCAGCAGTGGCTGAGATTTCATCCACATTGCTATGTTTTGTTACTGGATTCCATGAAAGGCAGCCAATGTCCTTGTGTTTGTGTGTGTTTCTATATACCACTGTGAGGTCGTACTCCTGAAGCCTCAATGCACATCTTACCAGTTGACCAGACAGATCCTTCTGGTAGTCAGCCAACACAGAGAATGTTGGTCCGTTGGTCCATCAAAACAGTGAATGGTTTGTCAAATATGTAGGGCTGTAACTTGCCGGTGGCTCTGTAACACAGTCGCTAATTTTGAGTGAGAATCAGCTCCATTTCAGCCGTACATGAGGCTAACATGCAGGCATGGTGGTGCTCATATGCAGTTTCACAAGCGAGTCTCTTTGTCCACAAGGTGGCCAGGTTGAACTGTGCATTGTGACAACATTGCAGAAAGGCCATGCAGCTACAAAAGCAGCCTGCAGAGAATTTCCACACCTTTGAGACACGAAAGTGTGGATCTGTATGTACCTGGGAACAATGCATTGGCCAACAAGTGTGCCATTGTAGTGCAATTTGGCAGCACTCTCCATCACCTTATGTGCAAGCCAGCAGCTGAAGGCAATATAGGCAGCCATCTCCACTGGACCAGTTCATGATTAACCATTCCCCAACTCCACACTAGCAACTAAATTCCTGCCTTGGAAGGCAGTGGTTCACAGCTAGGGCGATACTGCCAACATCCATCTGCACCATGTAACCCAATGGTGATAGGTGCCTATTATAATTCAGCGGGCATTTGCATCACTGCCACTGCTTACTTTGGTTGCACAGTGCTGACTCAGGCATGCACTGCCAACTGAGGTAAAGGTCAGCAAAGGATGCTAACGTCAAACGGCCATCCCGTCACTGCGATATTTTGACATCAATGGCACCGCTGGTAGACCACATGCCTGCAGAGTACATATCCTGGGGTGTCACAACACTTCAACGTTGTACCTCAAGACTAAATAAAAGATATTAAACGTTGAAGCTGAGTTTTTCTAGCCCCTCCCATCAGTGCCATTGCCTCCTTAACCTACTATCTCTATACCGAAGCAGCCCCACTCACCCTGGATGACTACAGAGTGGTGTCAGAAGTATTTTAGTATCAGTGGACCTCATCTGAAAGCTGGTGCCAACACAGTTATCTCCACACAACATGACTTTGCAACCGCAACATACAGTTTGGTCAGTGTGCAGACTTAGTTTTTGTGGTGTTTTCCTGTTTTATGTATAGAGGCATGAAGTCTAAGCAAGTAATTTTGAAGGTATGTTTGTGCAGCCAGGTGAACCAGCTGATATTTCAGAATTCCGTGGTAATGCAAAGGAGCATTATTTAAGACTTGTGAGATGTAATCAACATAATTTGCCCAGGGTGTTCAGCAGCATGTAGGAGACGGTATCAGTAGCTTGTGTTAATTGTCGTTGGAACGGGCTTATGGCTGTTCAGTGCAAAGAGTCAAAATGGATGATGATGATGATACGTAAGATGTAAGTGCATATTGTGTCATAAGACCATTTGTGTGTGTATTGTGTGCTTCTTATGCATTTTGTAAATTTGGGTTCTGAAATGGTACAGTCTCAATAGGTGTCACTAGTCAGGTGGCAGTACAAGCATTGGCTAGAGAAATGACACAACTGAGAGCAGATAATACAGACTAGTGTAACAGATTTGGAGCTATGTATAGAGAGCTGAAATCAGCAGAGCAGTGTACTTTTTTATTAGATCCAACCATAGCCAGTGTGATCACAGCCTTCTCTGGAAAGCTGACTGACGATATACTGTATTTTTTGAATGACATTTAGTTAGCAGATAGTATTGAGGGGTGGTTATGGTATCAATATTACAGTTGCGGGCAGTTGGGTACTTAATACGTCCGTAGAGAATTTTGTGGATAGAACAGAAAAGTGAATATGCTGACATATGAATAAGAGGAGAGTGACAAGGCAAATGGAGTCGTACTCCATGAAGCAGAACAGAGGACACTGGAGGCATTTTTAAGGGTGAGAATGCATGCCTCAAAGGATTTATACTCTGCTGTCAAATTAGCTATGCAGTTTGAAGAAATTAATATAGTAATATAGTAGGGTAAGAGAGGAATATTCTCCACTAACATGTTATAGGTGTGGGAGGACAGGACATGCAGAGGCAATGTCGCCAACCTTAGTAAGGTAAGTGGTGTGGTTGGACACCAAAACTGAGATTGCATAAATGGTAAGGGGAAACGGGACGAAAGAGCAGAACTTAAATACACACAGAATTCTCATTAAAGTTTGATGCAATTAAAAAGGATGCAAAGATGGAATGTAGTACAGTGGGATTTTTTTATTGGATACAGGGGCACACGTGTCGATGGCAAGTATGGGCCTAGTAGGCAGAGACGATTAAACCTTCCAACCAGGGTGAATGATGGTTACTGCATGATCCTAGGATTATACTTTCTGATATGGTCAGTTTTGACATGCTGTGTTAAGTGACGTAGGACAAAGTTCCAGCTAGAGGAGACAGTCATCAGTAAATTACAGATGCAAAGTGCCTCAATCTTAGTGAAACACTTCAACTGTGGCCAACAACACTAATGATTATTTCACATATTATTGTACCTTATTGGGACTTGAATGGCCTGTTACTACATTGTGCTTGGCAGAACAACTGGCGAAAATGATGTTGCTTTGTCAAGAGGAACATTGTACTTGTACGGGAGGAACCTGATGCAAAAGTAATGCCCTCGTATTTTGATAATTTTGCACCGATGGAGTTGAGTTCACCAAAGGAATGTTGGTAGCTAATTTGGAAGTCATGGATGGTGTAGATAGGAATTCAGTCAGTTTGCAACACAGTAGTGTGCCAACTGCATATAAGACTACACTGTGCAGGAAGTTGGAGCATCTTAGAGGTACAGATAGGTTGGAGAGGGAGAAACTCCAACACTTTGACTGACGTACATTTAATCCCGAACATCACTAAAACTATTAACAATTTGGGTAGTGCAAGTACTTCTCTACCTTAGATCTGAGGAGTGGTTACTATCAGACAGAGTAATGCCCAAAATTAGTGACGGCATTACAGCTCAAATTTGCATGGCACTCTTTCTCGGATCTAAAGTAGTTCATCTCCGACTTGGAGATAGTTGAAATATAAGCCACCAGCTTTTCAGTACCTTCCTGAATTTGCACAAGAACTACACCTATTCTATAACTGCAAGTGTAAGTGTAAAGTTCAAGCTTGGCATTATCTTCATAAAATGCTAAGCAGGCCATTTTAAGGACAAGGAAAGATTTTTCTTGCAAATAGTTCCTGGAAAATTTGGCATCTCCCTGAAATAGTTCTTACAAGGATATGACTTGATACAGAAATCCTTTATAAATTGCTGCCAGTAGTATGAGCACATTCCGATGAAACTTCTTGCATCAGGAATGTGCCAAAGAGGTGGAAAATCTATGACTGCTCTCATTTTCTCTCAATAGTTCATCACCATTAACCAAGTACTCCAAGATTTTTATGGCTTGGGCAATGAAGAGGCACTTCCTCAGATTCAGACAGACGAATGCAGTCTGAAAAACAACAACACTGTTATCACATGGCTTAAATGTTTTCTAAGAATGACAATGTCAACCAGATGGCAAAGACATGCTGCCCATATAAGGAGTCAAAGCAGATTGCCCACCACACGTTCGATGGTAGCTGTTGTGTTACACAGTCCAAACACCATAACTTTGAACTTGTAGAGGCCGCCAGGTGTTAGGAAGACAAGTCTTTTCCCAATCAGTGCCATCAACCTCTATTTTCCAGTAGCTTGTATCCATGTCTTTAGCTGTAAAATACTTTGCCCCTTTCATGTAGTCTAGGGTGCCATCAGTCCTGGGCAACGGGCACATCACGTGGAACAACCAACGGATTGCGTTCAGCAGCACTCCTTGTTATTTAGGCGTCACCCTTGATCGCACACTTACTTACAGACATCATGTAGACAAGGTCAGGGGCAAACTATCAACAAGAAACAACTTTCTGAGTAAGCTCATCTCCACAAAATGGGTTACCGACCCACATACTTTACGTACGTCGGCACTTGCACTCTTGCTACTCGGTTGCTGAATACGCTGCCCCAGTTTGGGAAAGATCAGCGCATGCGAAACGAGTGGATCCTCTGCTGAACGATGCCTGTCGCATAATCATGGGATGCCTAAGACCCACCCCGGTTAGTCAACATTATTTGCTTAGTGGCATAGCTCCACCCAACATCAGACGAGCTATAGCAAGCGAAGCAGAGCGCCTCAAGCAGCTGCGCGACCAGCGCCATCCTCTCTTCGGACAAAACCCTCCACACACACGTCTAAAATCAAGATGGAGTTTCCTCACCTCAGTTCAACCGATCGAAACCTCAAAACAAAAGGCCAGTTTGTCAAAATGGAAAGCAACACTGCCTATGGGAGACCAAGCACCTCTAATCTCACCCAACGAACAATTGGCCTCTGGAAATGAACTAAAATGGCCATTATGGAGAACTCTCAACCGCCTACAAACTGGGGTGGGCAGATGCAACGTAAACATGTGTAAATGGGGATACCGAGACGGGACGGACACGTGCCAGTGCGGACAGACCCAAACAATGGACCACCTCCTGGAATGCAGCAACATGGGGGAAGTGTGCAGGATCTGGCAAACACTACGGCAGTGGCAGTTAAATGCGCTGAATTTGGGCGGGACGTGATATGATATATATACTATGTTTGTCTTTATATTGTAATGTGACTCCCCATTTTGGGTTTGTTTTACTTATACATATGTGTATTGTATTTGTATGTATATGTAATACGTGGGTTGTCTATGGCTTGGACACGATTAAATAAATAAAAATAGGCAGACATCTTATTTCATGATTCTGTTCAGTCATTGGTAGTGAATGCAGAAACACCATGTGTCATCTTCCTCCTTCATAAGGACCACAGGAGAGGACCAAATAGTCTCTGAAGGTTCAATGATGTCATCATGTCCACTTCCTCAGAATTATGTGCCGTTCAGCCTGCAACATTTTTTGAGCACTGGATAATTGGTGGATGATAGATACCACATGATGCTTCACCATGGGTCACTTGGTCTGTCTTCTCTCCACTCCACTTTCAAGCATCCGAAAAATGATTCAGAATAGGAACACCTGCTGATGTACTTCACCACACCAGATTGATAGAAGCTTCCTCCACTGCACTGTCTGCAATGGTAGCACAGCATAGTTCATGAAAAACATTGAGCTGCTCATCCTGGACCCCCTCCCCCTCCCACACACACACCTTTAAACATAAGTTGTGGCTGCTTGTGACAGTTATTGATCTAAAGATCTCTTTACCACCAGCAATGCTTATGATTGTAGCTGATATGTAGATTTCTTTTGAGAGCCTGAGAAGCTTTTTACAACTGACAAAAGCTTCACAGTTTAACTCAGAATCTACACTACTGACTGGAACTCGCAGCAGGATTTCACTCCTGACGTGGGGGTCAGCATTCATGGCTGCTATGTCTTGTGTACTCAGTCCGACATTTCTGGCTGCCATAAATAAACTAAGATCTCTTATTATCTGGTGTATGAGAGGGGCAACATTATGGGGTCTTCCACAACTGCCACGAGACCATATTTGGGAGTCAATCATACTACTTCTGTCCACCTCTTTTTATGTTGCATTTCCTTGATGTGCTGGCAACACTTGAGAACTTCCCCTGTTGTGACAAACTTGGCCAGATGAGCTTGGTAAGTGTCTTTTGTGACTCCTTTCAGCAAATGTGAGATTTTCTCAGCTTGTCATTTTTGGATTCACAATGTGGCAAGGGGCAAAACATTCTGTATATAAGACTGTCATTTTTACCATGGCACCACGCCCTGTACTTCAGTTCTTGCGCTTAAGTGGATTTTCTGCTGGTTATCAGCAAATGTTGTCTTCAGTTTGGCCTGGAATTTCTCCTAGCTATCGGGGCTTCTCTTTGTTGTTCTTGAATCAATGCTGGTCTGTGCTGTTCACGTCCAAGTACACATTTTCCACATGTACAATTTCATCCATCATGATCACAGGTTCTGGAAAACACTGGTGGAGGCTTGATGTGCAGGAGGCTTGCTACTGTTTTGGAATCCACTGGTCTACCAAATATGAAGACCTTGGGAAAGACGTACTGCTTGTATTCCAGTACCTGTCCGTTAGGGAGGAACCAGTGATTTACATATTTTGAACTATTCAGCATCTCCTCCAAGCAATATCACATTATGGCCACAATCAAATCCAGAAGAAGGACCATCAATGAATATTTCAGAATATTATAAAAAGAAATTCCGAGAACCTTCTAGAAATGGCAAATACTAAACAACAAATATTTGCTGGAAATCAGATTTGAACTGGTCATTCATAGTACACCAGCCAACGAAAGTGGTACTCTACATTGCATGCAGCACAGCTCTCAGCAATATGGTTTTATCAAAACCAAGCATCCACTGTTCCCTGCCAACAGACCACCTACAATATCTGTACAGTACTTTGACAGTCATCTTTTTGTTCATAATTTGTTGAAATGGTAGATTAAATCTATATGGTTAATATGAATGGAATGTGGACCTATGATTTATATGGCCTTTGCTGTAGCAATGAGTTATCTCAATGCATCTCAAAGCCCAGCAGTCCCTTTCAACTGACTTTTTAATATTTCAACTATTTTTTTAAACTATTTTTCAACTATATTTTTTTTAAATGCCTGCAGAGTAAATGAGCATAGACAGAATAAAACATTGTTTAGCAAGTAAAACTTCACTAAATGTACAAATCATGCAGTTTTTACATCAATTTGTCTAGTCAAGATAACTTCAAAAGTAATGCAATGTGAGGAACAATGAAAGTAACCTACATTAACATTTTGTATAAATATACCACCTGATTGAACAAGCCAATATTTTTCCTCATTTTTATCTAGTTTTTCCATTTGAGAACTACTGCCCTTATGTTTTACAAAAATAACACTTAATAATGAAAGGAAGCCCAAGAAAGTGGAGTGTGGGCCTCGCGATGAGGACAGCACTGTGGCATGGTGTTTTTCAGTTATTTTTGTAGTACATTCCACCTGAATTAATTCTAAAATGCCCCATTCTCCTTCCAAGACACATGCTTCCCTTGAATGGGTGTATCTATGAAAAATCCAGTGCAGCACCAGCATGAAATGGAGTGAACTTCAAAAGTACATTATGAACCCAAGCTTTGACAGCATTCTTGTATTTCCAATTTTCTCTTATCTCTGTACACTTTCTAATAAAGAACAGTTACTTCCTAAAAATGTTTCTGAACAAAAGAAATGATACAATAATGCAATGAATCACAATAAAATCATGCAATGGATCATACCAAATATTTTATAATGAAAGGATATTTTTTCTTCAGAAACAGTTTTATTTTGAATAAAGCAGAAGCTACAATATAATAAATATAACTTTTTGCCTATCTTTAAAGACTGATAAAATATTTATAAAGAAAGTTTAAAAGCTTAAATATTTACATAATAAATAAGGTACCACTATTATATTTTTTTCAGTATTAACGTACTGATGTTCCCATAAGGAGAATAATTGCAATCATAATTTACTTTAGTGCCTTCTGAATAATATCACAGAAATATATGCATCATTACATTCACACACACAAATATTTTATACGTAATCAGCTTGTTACATTATCAAAAATACTGTTCACAGAAAAAAATATTTTTTCAAGGCTTTTCCGCAAATATTAGCATGATAGTTTTGAAGCAGTTCGACCATGTCAACTTTCACACTTCATGTGGTCCAGCAGAACCATCACTTCCTGACAGGCAGCATAACCATGCTGCCCGATGTGAATGTTACTCAGCTTGCTGGGTTCGAGTTAATCTCTTAGCTCCACGATTTGGTGGGCCCTTTGGTTTTGCAAATTTTGGCTGGTGAAGATTTGTTTTTGGATGAATCGCATCATACAACGCAGCTTCTGTGAGCTCATCCCCACCATCTATTTCCATCTGAAATTGAAATTTCAACATGTATTTCCAGAACACTTTCCTTAACAGTTATGCTTCTGGTCACGTACAATACTTGGAGGAGGTCCCCCCCCCCCCCCCCCACACACACACACACAAGTGACTGAGGCCACATTTCTATTCCCTGGTGCAATAAAACCATCAGCTCCAAAAAAATTATAACTAGGGACATAAAATTTTGAGTGAACAATAACGTGAAATTAGAGTGTTAATGGAATGCTGATAATGAAAAATTGGCAGGTTTATGGCACACTGATAATACAAAATTTGTAGATTTTATGAAATAATGCAAAATTAAACATTTTCCCTGTACTGTGATATAGTATCATAAATCTGAGGACAGCAGTTCACTAATACTGATAAATGATAGATATTTAATGTTGAAACTGGTTGTTGACTTTTAATGCCAAGGACACTCGTTCAGCTGTCATCACAAACATCATTCACAAAACAGTAAAAATATTGCATTAATATAAAAAAAAAAAAACATTCTCAGTGTTCTACAGGACATTATTAGTTGTTCCTATGATGTGCTGAGGTACAAGCAAACAGAGAAGGCGCTATGTTGATTTATGTGTTTGCAGAGAGAAAGTGCTGCATCTGGTAGCTTTTGTATTTACATTTGTGTAATATGAAAGCAAAAAGTTTAATTAATTATTAATAATATAATGTAAATGGATAGATAAAAGAATCTACTCACCAAGCGGTGGCAGGGGAACATGCACACAAAAGGATTTAACGTTTACAAGCTATCGGAACCAATGGTTCCTCCTTTGGCAGAATAGTTGAAGGGGAGGAAGAGGGGTGAAGGAAAAGTACTGGAGATGTTTAGGGAAAGGGGTACAGTTCAGGAAAGTCACCCAGAACCCTGGGTCAGGGGAGACTTACTGGACGGGAAGAGAAGGAATGTATGTTCCTTTTGCCATAAACTAACTGAATGTGGTGTGTAATACAAATAAATACAATGTAGTTGATATGTTGAAAATGAAAATATATCTAACTTTGAAAAGCAAAAATACAGTGCTTGCAAAATAACCTGTCAAAAAGAACACCAAAATTTGTGAAAAATAACATCAAAGTTGGTAAAAAAATATAGGAATTTTCAATAAAACATGATTTTTCTCTGTCTCTCATTATACAGAATCTAACTTACAATATTATTAATTCAGCATTCAGAATTCTGTAAAGAGCGTTACATTATTCTGTGTATATTATTCTCGTGCGCACATTTATGGAGATCAGTAATTCCTCGGCTAATCAATTGCTGAAACATGGAGGAATGAATAAATGACTAAATAAAGCACTCATGAACTCAAGGATTGGTTTGGTTGGTTTTACATCACAATACTTTATTACCAGGCCCAGTTCTATGGGACAAGATATTCCCTTGTTCCCTGATCCACCAGACTAGTTACTGGCATTATACAACACAGTTTATGGTACAATCCTATTCACAGTAAACCATGGCATTTTTCATGGTCTCAGAGATAAAATGGTGAAGTGATAGAAACAAGCCAAAGATTAATTTAGGATTGAACCAAAGTATAATCATTTGGCTAATGGAATATAAATTTTGCAACGTGACTGCTAAAACTTGACAGACCAATGATATGTCACATGTGCACACTAGCAAATTTACACACACACACACACACACACACACACACACACACACACACACACACACACGCACGCACGCACGCACAAAAATGCCACAACTAGGCCAGATACGTCCATTCCTTGGTTTTCCTCTAACAGATTCTGTGGCTCTGATATACTGAACACAAGATTTTGTACTAGTGTTTCTACAGCGTACACCATGCTTACTTGAGCTTGTTTGATATTGAAACACAACTCGTAAAACCTTTATAGCTTCTCCAGCATTAGGAGGCAAAATGTTAGGTATGCCTTAGTTAACTGCTTATGCCACACAACAAAACCACCAAGAACATAAATACTCGCCCTGAAGGCCTTCACTGTATGATCTTTCTGAAATGATCAGCAACTTTTTCCTGGATAGTGTATTTGAGGAAATAGTAATTAATACTTCTGTACTTCCATCATCTCCATTTCAACAGGTCTTCTGATCTTTTTCTTTTAAATGTTTGGAAGTGGATTTGAAAGACTGAAGGAGAAGCACTACTTTACTTTCACACTCTTGTGCCAAAGACCAAATTATTTTCAGTTATGTAGTTCGAATATTTTGCATACAGATGCCTCTTTCTCAAGAGAGAATCAAACTTTTTCCTGTATCATGGGAGTTTCTCAATGATTCAATTGATTGTGAGCATGTAATAAGTTCACAGAACATGGGCACAGCAGCTGCAATCCACAAAGTCATTTCTTTTCTACAACTACTGAAAGATATTTATCTAATTGTTTACGGCTCAAAGCAGGAATTGTTCTAATCACACTGGGCTCAAACCAAATACCAGCTTCTGTCAACAAAAGTTCATGAAGATCGAAGGAATATTTTGCGTATTACTGACACAGTGTTCATTTCAGATAGGTCTGATTGCTGCACTGAAGTTTTGAAATCCTTGGACTCTGCAGTTGTAGGAATGGAACTGACAGCACATTGCACTGCGATTCTCAGAGAAATGTCTTCAAATCAGACAGTAAAAAAATACAAAAAAAATCATTTGTTGGGAAACTTTATGACTCATTTATAATTCTTGCAATTAAAATTTTCAAGTTTGTCTTTCTGTTCTAAATGAATTTACTGATATGCAGAGTGATGGAAATTGCAACGTTTGTGACATCTGCAGTCTCCAACTACCTAATAAACTGACTTTAATGGATAAATATCAGAAAATATTTTGGAGAGCTCTCAATTAGGATATGCAGTTCAACTGGAAACATGCAGCAAAAATGACCAAACAAAAATTGTGCAAGAAAAGTTTCTCAAAATAGTTCTTGAGTGATGTTTTCTCCCCTGTCTGATGAAATTATTGGCATGAAATACAACAAAAAAATCTATGAGTCAGATTTTCCAAGTAGACCAATAGAGAATATTGTGACTGTGTATTGCTAACCAGACAACTAACTAGTGGAAAATCAAAAGTACTTTGTTTGAAGTTTTATCAACAGTTCTAAAAGTTGTTTACCACCCTTGGAGAGCTCATAGTTACAGTTCTGTCATAATTCCAGGACAGCATGAAACAATATAAAGTATATAACAATTCTTCATGGCAACACACTTCAAGCTGCATAGGTGGGGGACAAGGGGACACAGCCCAACTAATTCAGTGCTAATGAACAAAACACGTTTAAATGGCTATCTCAAGCAAATCGAGAAAGAGAGTGACTAAAAAGATGTTACTTTTGACACAATACAATGTTCTGGTTTATAAGCACCAAAGAAAACCTCTGAATATTATAATAAAATCTGAAGAAGTCTTCAACATAGACCTCTCTGCACAAAGACACCTGACAAGCAGAATAAACAGTGTAGCAGCCGATCTTAACATTAAATAACTACTTTTCGAAACAGCACTGCACACTGAGGT
Organism: Schistocerca serialis cubense; assembly: GCF_023864345.2. Classification (NCBI taxonomy): domain Eukaryota; kingdom Metazoa; phylum Arthropoda; class Insecta; order Orthoptera; family Acrididae; genus Schistocerca; species Schistocerca serialis. The sequence continues at coordinate 372,083,646 of NC_064638.1, forward strand.
GGCCAATATTTTTGTAAAAGCCATTCAAAAAGAATGAACAAGTATTACTCCAGAAGAAAGATGCTCACATTGCCAAAAGCATATCCAGAGTGTAAAACAAGGCATTGCCTTTTCGTTTTGTGCCAAAAATTAAAAAAAGTCTTTTAAGTTTAGTAGCTTTTGCCAATGACATCGTGATCTTATGCAACTTCATAGAAAACACTAGGATCCAATTCAACCTGTTAAAGGAAACTTCAAAACACAGTGCAGTTTGGCCAAATTGCCTAAACACAGTTAAGGGATTTTTATTTACAAAACAAATAGTTTAGGGATTCTGTGAAAAGTTTTTATTTCAAAGGTACCAGGCATATCTTTCAAACACTATCCCAGCACCAGTTCCACAGTGCCTACAAACCACAGAGCTACCATCACGCCAAATTTTGCTTGATGGTTAATGAAGTAGACAACATGATTCAGCACCTCCCTTCTGATGTTTACCAATCCTACTCCATATCCTGTGCAACACACTGTCTTATGGATGTTGTTTTTGTGGTCATCATTCTGAAGACTGCTTTGATGTCCTCCTCTATGCTAGTCTACTCTGTGCAAGCCTCTTTATCTCTGCAACCTACATACATTTTAACTGGCTAAATGTATTCAAGCCTTGGTCTACCTCTATAATTTTTACTTCCACACACTTCCTTTCTTTACCACTTTGACAATTCCTTGATGCCTCAGGATGTGTCTTATCAACCGATCCCTCCTTTTCGTCAAGTTGTGCAATTTTTTTCTATTTCAATTCTGTACTTCTTGACCAGCTATTTGATCTACCCATCTAATCCTCAGCATTCTTCTGTTTCACTGCTATTCAAAAGCTTCTATTCTCATTTTGTCTTAACTGTTTTTTGTTCACTCTTCCATTTCCCTACAAGATTACACTCTAGACAAATACCTCCAGAAAAAGACTTCCTAGCATCTAAATTTACATATTTTGATAAATTTCTCTTCTTCAGAAATATTTTTCTTGCTATTGCCAGTCTGCATTTTTCATCCTTTCCACTTCGGCCATTGTTATTTTGTTGTCTTAATAGCAAAACTCACCTACTTCTTTTAGTGTCTCATTTCTCCATCTATTTATATCAACACCACCAGATGTAATTAGACTAGATTCAATTTCCCCTGATTTACTTTTGATGGTGTTCACCTTATAACACTGTCCATTCTGACAACTGATCTGTAACTGCTGCCCGCTTTCTCCAGAAGTTGTAGATAACCTTTCGTGCTCTGTGTATTATTTCTGCTGACTTCAGAATTTCAGAATTTATTCCAGGTAACATTGTCAAAACTTTATCTAAACTTACAAGTGTTGTAAAACCTAGGTTTACCATTCTTCAGACAATCTTAAAAGCCGCAGTACTGCCTTGCACATTCCCACATTTCTCCCGAATCCAGACAGATCTTCCCCAGGTCAGCTCCTGTCAGTTTTTCCATTCTTTCATAAATAGTTCTAGTGAATGTTACGAAACCACGATTTACCAAACTGATGGTTTAATAATAACTGTATGTCAGCACCTGCCTTCTTTAGAATCAAAATTACTACACTGTTCTTCAAGTCTGAGAGTATTTAATCTGTTCTGAATTCCCTTGCATGTCCACCTAGGTTAATCTCCTTGGTGGGAAGATTGGAAAACAGTCCTCTCAGTCTCATGATGCCAACTAAGAAGCTAATTGAATGAGAAGTTAATGGCTCCTAATTTTGGGAAGCTGACAATATCCATGAGAGCTGTGTGCTGACCACATGCTTCTCCACAGCCCATGAAAGTTATGCCAATAGCAGAGGATTACATGGCAGACAGCCAGGACTGAATGGTACATCAGGGTCAGAGTGTGGAGCTCATCATAAATCTTGTATATTAGGTAAAATAGTTTTGTCAGGTCTGGCTCTCTGAAGGATTTCAATAACTCACAAGAATGTCATCAACTCCAAGGGCCTTATTTTGACTTAGTTCTTTCATTGATCTGTCAAATTCTCACCATGCTATCTTTTAAGAAAACAGAAGTAATGGAGAACATGAAAGTTACCCCAGCAGAACTCCCAAGGTCGGTGATTGTAATGAAGGGGATGCCTAAATATATGGGCTATCTCCTCATATGATTTCTCAACAACCAGCTTAAGAGACTTACCCTTCATGAAAAGGAAAAACATCACAGCTGACAAAATGTCCCAGTCCTTAAGCTCATATCAACTATGCTACTGTATGAAGTCCAGAGAGTTAGATATGCGGTATCCTTATTTCCTAATGTATGTATTGAGAATACTCTACAGGTATGGCATAGTGATTTGTCAGTTGGATTGGGATGTTGAGCTCAGCAGCGCACTTGGTGCTATTTGAGTGGAGTCAGCTGTGTGCTTGAAGAGTATGCTATGCATAGGCACCGGGTTTCACCCTCTTCTTTCACTTCATCCATAAAAACACAAACCCAACATTATACACTGTACAAGCACTCATCACAGTCCATCTACACGACACAGGTACACATCTGACACTTCAAAACAGGTCGCAGCAAGGCAATGGAAAACCATCTCAACAAGAACCTTGCCCACAGAGATGCAGGATTCCTGCATCTACACCGTACACTCATTCACTGTATATGTGACTACATTATGATTATATACATCTTGGCAGTGACGGTGCTTTTGTATGAACTTGCTGGTAAATTCTTTCAGAATGTTAGAAGCTCTGAAATGTGTCAGTATTTCATATTTAGATGTTCTGTCAAATCCTCCTGTTGTCTTCTATGGGCAAGATTGGCTAGCATGCATTCAATCTTTTCCACACAACACTCTTTCAGTATCCATACAATTGTGTTGCCTTTATCTGTCTTTCAGTATTATTATTGTTCTCTGATGTTGCAAAGCTGCACATTATTTTCTTGAGAGATGATGTTTATCACCAGTCATGGTGTCTATCAATACAACATCTCCAGTCTGATCTCCTTAGCCTCTCTACAATCCACTCCTGAAGTGCCCCATTCCACCGAACTGATGAGTCCATGGATGGGTGCACGCAGCCATCGACACTGGAACGCAGTTGAGATCATTGCAGTGTAGTTCCTTAGCAGTCCAGGAGCAACTGCTCCAGCCTCCTGGTATTAGTGCACCTGGTGACAATAATTCCGTCTATATTTCAAATAAATGATATGAATATAATAGAGGGAAACATTCCACATGGGAAAAATATATCTAAAAACAAAGATGATGTGACTTACCAAATGAAAGTGCTGGCAGGTCGATAGACACACAAACAAACAAACACAAACATATACACAAAATTCAAGCTTTCGCAACAAACGGTTGCTTCATCAGGAAAGAGGGAAGGAGAGGGAAAGACGAAAGGATGTGGGTTTTAAGGGAGAGGGTAAGGAGTCATTCCAATCCCGGGAGCGGAAAGACTTACCTTAGGGGGAAAAAAGGACAGATATACACTTGCACACTGGAGGTAGGTGTGTGTGTGTGTGTGTGTGTGTGTGTGTGTGTGTGTGTGTGTGTGTGTGTGTGTGTGCGCGCGAGTGTATATCCGTCCTTTTTTCCCCCTAAGGTAAGTCTTTCCGCTCCCGGGATTGGAATGACTCCTTACCCTCTCCCTTAAAACCCACATCCTTTCGTCTTTCCCTCTCCTTCCCTCTTTCCTGATGAAGCAACCGTTTGTTGCGAAAGCTTGAATTTTGTGTGTATGTTTGTGTTTGTTTGTGTGTCTATCGACCTGCCAGCACTTTCGTTTGGTAAGTCACATCATCTTTGTTTTTAGATATATATTTCAAATAATGTGTACATCTGCTATGACCAAATGGCCAGTCACCGAATAACTTCTTGTTCATTATACAAACTGGAAAAACTGAAGAATCACTGTTGAAATGTCCAAGTCTTTCATAATTTCTTGTGACTTTCAGAATCCTCCAATATTCCCTAGAATTTTCACAGCAAAGTCGAATACTCTGCAAATTTTGGAATTTTCAGAAAATTTGCCACCCCAGGTAGTGCAAATAATTTAATAAGAAAGAAGTATCTGACCATCAATGGTTATTGAATATACCAAGCTTCATTAGGAAATATAGTATCGGGGAACGATATCAGTACTCACAGGAAAGTTTAACTGATGTCTGAAATTGGATCTCACCTATAAGCAACTGCACATAAACCAAGGGACATAAAAATGTACGTGCACACCAAATTTTAACAGTGAAAAACACTGTTGGCTGAATCTACAGCCATGGACAACTATCTCATGAAGCGAGAAATCACTTTCCCTGTTGTGGCATTTTGACAAATGTGCATAATTTCGGCAAACTGTAGTGCATCGTACTTATGAAGAAGTGTGGAAGACCTGGGCTTGATTTTCTTGATTTGTCTTCACCAGCTGCTGAAGCATTTCAGGCAATTTGGTGCATTTGTACTACAATAACAATCTGGAAAGGGTCTTTTCTTTCCTTATATGATAGTACCTCCCCACGAGTTAATTAATAGCCAAAATTCAGTCATTTCATGAATCTGAAATAAATCAAATCAAATTACCAGTTCAGAGACCACATTTCAGACTGTAGTGGTTAATAAAAAAGAAAAAGAGAAGAAAAGAAAAGGTTGAAAATGTGGGAAGAAATGGTGAATAAAAAGGGGTTTTAAAATCGTTAATGACTGTGAAAAAGGGAAAGAATGAAATGCAAATCGGACTTCGTATTACAGAAAAGCTATCGGACTTTGTGATTCGGAAAAGCTATTGTTGGGGTGGTCCTTGTGGCGTTTCTGAGCAAAAGTCAAACCAATTTCCACTACAAAATTATTTGAAAGAGAACAGAGAATAACAAAATGTGATTAACAGGGGATAATGGCGTAGATAAGAGTTCATTCATTACCAAGTTAATATGTCTTCTCTCATGCAACGTTCAGGTCTTGTTCTCCAACAATCTCCTGCTTCATTTCTGCATGAAAAAGTTGTAGCTGCTCCAAAATCTTGCAGTAAATTTCATCGTCCAGGAATTACTAACGTCTACGAGTCAAAACCATCTTGATATTGAATGCAATGTATTTTACGGCTGCTTCCATCCTCCAAATTTCATACAAGCTTCCACAATACAATATGTCTGCACATCAATAAGTTTTTACGTCTTAATCAGACCAAGACTAACGAATAAGTTTTTACGTCTGAATCATACCAAGACTAGCGAATAAGTGAAGTTAAGCTTCCGCTCTCATGAGACAACAGCGGGTAGAAAACAAAAAGAATTTCCATTTTTGTACCTTCATTTTATTATAAATATTTTCTCTGCTGTCGAGCACTCATACAGCTCCGATGGTATAATTTATATCTGAGGGAACGAGTGTAGCACGGCGAAATTCAAAGTCCCGCTACTAGACTAACTGAGCATCTCTACAATGAAGTGTGGTGTCAGATGATGGGCTGATAAGGCAGAATTGATCAAGTTATTTAGGCTCTTGCACATTGGTTTTATGTAAACCAATAAACTACAAAGAAATCTTTGATAGCCATTCCATTAAATGCAGCAACATACATCAATACACTAATGAAGAATAAGATACTAATTTTCCTGCAGTGTACACTGCTGGCTATTAAAACTGCAACACCAGAAAGGATAAATAACAGAATTTTATTTATTGTGTGTATATAAATGGTTTAAAAAATACATTATTGAATTTGTAGATGATTTGGGGCATACAGGGTGCAAATTCAGTAACACAACTGCCACCTCCTGCAGCAACTGTGCATCAAATTGAACCAAGCTCTGATGACACATATGGGTACATCATTCCATTTTAACTATAGGCCAGCGTTCATCTACTGTGGCAGCTGATGAGTGGTGATGTGCCAGTCTCTCAGCAAAACATGAGCAGATGTTTTCAATGAATGAGGCACTTTAAGGTCATGTTAGCCAAGGTAGCTGTTAAATGCCCTCTGTATTAATGTAGGTCACAACAAAATGGGACACTGTGTAGTCTTATATTGTCTTGTTGAAAGATAACACCAAGGAAGGCTCAAAGATAGGCACAGCCACCAGCATATGTCATACCCACTGTCCAAATTATTGGTTATGAGAACCAAAAATTATCATGTTGCATACCCAAAGACATCCCATATTATGATGCTAGGTGTTGGGCCCCATACGACAATGACAAATGCAATCTAGCATTGTTAGTTCTTGGAGCATGCACAAACAGATACATTTATCAGCCAGGCCACCTACCTGTTATTAATATAAAGCTGCCCAGGTGATAGCAGTGTCATCTGGCAAGGAATAGCTGCTAGCCAGACACACAGATGGCGCATGTAGTATCAGTGAGCATGCGGCCCATGTGTAAATGAGAAAGGCGCATGTTTTATCTGAGATTGACTGAACGCAGATTGTGATGGCCTGAAGGCTCGGCATGAGCATTTTGGAAACTGTACAACTTGTCACGTGTTCAAGGACTGCTGTCGTGAGTGCCTTCAACACATGGCGAAACCAAGATGAAACCATGTCCAGAGTTTATAGTGTTGGGCTGCCACCCATCATTACAGATGTTGGACATCATAGGCTGGGCAGACTTTGTAAACCAGAACAGGCAATGAACTGTAACGGAACTGACATCAGGCATTAATGCTAGGCGAAGTACAAATGTGTCTGAACACACAGTGCACTGAACACACCTAGTGATGGTCCTCCACTGCCAATGACCCATGCATGTGCCAATGTTAACACCACGACATTAGCAACTATGACTGAAATGGGCACGTGACCATCAGCATCGGATGTTGGCGCACTGGCAGAGTGTTGCACGATCTGATGAATCCTGATACTTTCTTCATCATGCCGATGGGAGGGTGCGAGCCTGTCATCTTATGGGGAAACAGCTCCTTGACATCTTACTGCAGATGGAGACATGCTGGTGGCAGCTCCATTACGCACTGGGGAATATTCACGTGGCCATCCATGGGTTCAGTGGAGCTTGTGCAAGGCACCATAAAGGCCAAGCAGTATTGTACATGGTTCCACACCACATACTCACTTAAATAATGACCATGTTTCCCAATGACAGTGTCGTTTTCCAGCACGATAATGTGTCATGTCACAAGGCCCGGAGCGTAATGGATTGGTTCAAAGAAGATCCAATTGATGTGCTGGCCCCCCAACTTGCCAGATCTGAACCTGATCGAACACATCCGGCATTTGACTGAACATGGCACCAAAACTCCTAGACCTCTTCCCGCAATTTAGATCACTTGTGTGTGCAGATGTGATGCCAACGCCCTCCACCAACCTACCAAGGCCTCACTGGTTCCATGCCATAACATGTCACTATTGTTATCCGTGCCAAAGGCAGTCATTCCGGCTATTAGGTAGGTGATCACAATGTAGTGGCTGATCAGTGCACTTTCATAAAGATGCTGTACACAGTATTGGGTTTGTCTTAAGACATTGTTCATTGCTGTATCCTGTGTTGTCATTAGTGTGAAACTGCTGACATGCCTCGTTCTGCTGCCATGTCAAGCGAAGCCACAAATGGTTGCCATGGTGACAGTCTACAGGACTCAAGACTTCATCACAATGCCTGTGTGGGTGATTGTCTCACTGCAAACTGAGCAAACAATATGTCTGTTCTCTCGGGTGCTAGTAATGTGGGGCCTTAAAGATCCTGCAATATGCTGTGTATATGGCCCTCCTGAAACCAATGATTCCATATGCACATGAGCCTGACCAACGCAAGCACTCTCACATTAACAAATTGCAGTCCCGATAGTCCACAATCCTGCTGTATCTAATACCAACATATACTGATAGACATTTATCCTCCTTACACACATGATGATCTCTCAAAAGTCTCGACATTAAAATGTAGTTTCTGAATGAGAAACATCCTGCATAATCATTCTTTATAGAGAGTGCCCCAGTATTCAGGGATATGACAGGGCAATCAGTCAAAGCAGAGCTAGAGGGCATGTGTTTTATGATAGCGAAGATGAACAAGGGCTCATAGCTCTTAAAGGCATGCATTTTGGAGCCCACATGTTCTAGAGAACTTTTTCTTGTTTTGGTTCATACCACCACCTCTTAAAATATGGAAAGCAAAGAGCTTGTAGTCGAAGAGACTTGTTTCACAGTACTGAAGAAGTAGTGCTCATAGCTCTGCAATCTCAAATCCAGGAGAGATTGCAAATCAAAATTAACATTTCACACTGTGATAAAATGTGAATGCACTTATTAGACTGAAACGGAGGGTAAATTACCTTTCCTTGACGTCTTGGTCAAGAGAAGGGCTGACGGCACCCTAGGTCATGGGGTGTATCGGAAGGCTACGCACACTGATCTGTATTTGCATGCAGACAGCTGCCACCACCCTTCACAGAGGAATGGGGTACTTAAAACTCTAGTACATAGGGCGCGCACTATCTCTGACGCAGAGAGTCTACCCCAGGAATTGGAACATCTGAGAACTGTATTTCGAAAAAATGGGTACTCAGAGTGGCAGATTCAACGTGCTCTCCGCCCAACCACTGCAGCACAACCTGTTGAGATGGATGAAGTCACGAGGGAGGAGGTAGGCACTGCATTTATTCCATACACAGGCGCACTCTCGGGAAAAATCGCCCGCATTCTGAAGAAACACCGGGTCGGAACTGTGTTTTGTCCTCCAAATAAAACTCGTGCACTGGTGGGGAGCGCCAAAGATGACCTCGGTTTGAGGAAGGCCGGCGTGTACCAGATTCCGTGTCAATGTGGCAAGTCGTATATTGGTCAGACGATGCGTACCGTCGAGGATCGATGCCGTGAACACCAGAGGCACACTCGACTGATGTACCCGAGCAAGTCGGCGGTCGCTGAACATTGTTTGTCGGAAAATCACGCCATGGAGTATGACCGCACGAGGATTCTGGTACAGACGTCGAGATACTGGGACAGCGTTGTTAGAGAGGCCATCGAAATTCGCACCAATGACGACCTCATAAACCGTGACTGTGGCTATAATCTTAGCAAGGCTTGGGAACCAGCGATCGGGTTAATCAAGAGTAAATCGAGCAGACGTATAATTGTGACGACCACGGCGGACAGAGCCATCACACCGACGTCATCTCAGACACCGTCGCAATCTGTTCCACCGCGCGACCGTGGCGCTGGGCGCGGACGGCGGAGGGAGCGCGCCGCGGGCGGAGGGTATTTAAATCGGCCGCCGCCGCGACCGAACCCAGTTCCCTCTGAGCAGCCATAGCGTACGGATCTCCGTGCCGGCACGTTCACAGGAGCTCAGTCCGTCAGTTCACCTGATGATGGCGACATGTTTGATCGCCGAAATATTGTGCCCGTTGGACACTATAGACCGGCAGCATACCCGTGGATATTTTGATCACTTATTAGATATTACAAGTGGTAACCCTCCATCTCTCTCTTTCTCAATTATGCATATTCAACAAATGTCATACGAGCAAAGTGAGTTTGCAAGAGAACAGTACACACATTCTTTACTAAAAGTGGCCACATTGCCTCCATGACACTTTAAAAAAAGTGGTCAGTAACTCTAGAATGATATGCTCGGGCATAACTTCCTAAGATTTTTGAAAGAATCTAGAAGAACCAGCCATAAATGAGCTTGTGCTAGACTTGGTTCCACCAAAAGGCATCTCTTCCCAAGATTAGGTGTCTAATCTCTTCTCAAAAACGAAAAAAAGAATGTTAAGGAAACATTAATTCAGGTTGAATAACAATCTGAAAGAAAACTGACTGCATTCTTTTAAAACCAACCACCCAGGCAATCATCTCATGTGTGTTATGGAAACCATAGAAACAGAAAGGATGGATTGCAAAATGGGATTTGAAAACCATTCCTTACTGACCATCTAGAGCCTTTAAGCACTATGCTTAAGCATCTAGTACAAAACAGAAATAGAGCATTCTCTGTCATCATAGACTCTCAACAATCTCATCAAGGAGGCATCATGCAACCACTACTACATAGTTTTAGAGGTCACATTGGTCCACAAAACTTGAAAGGGGATACTTTGAAAATACATCAAAGCAACCTCCAAGAAAACTTTCAGATGACCCCCCATGGGTAATGATAAAGGGCATATCTCATTCCTACAAGGTCTGTTTAAAAAATTCTGGAACTTTGTCCACAAAATTTTTCTACACTTACCTTTTACTTATTATGCTTGGTCTCCTTCAAAATACTCTCCTTCACAATTGATACACTGCTCCCAATGGCGTTTCCACTTTTGGAAGTAGCCTTGGTAGCCTATTGCTGGATCACACAAAGCCCAGTCTGCGAATTTTCTTTTATCTCACCTATTGTTGCAAATCTTTGCCCTTTCAATGAGATTTTCAACTTCAGAAATATAAAAAGCCTACAGAGACCAGATCTGGAGAGTATGAAGGATGAGGCAGCACAGTAATTTCGTTTTTTTGTGCAATAGTCATGCACTGGATGAATATGCGGGTGCATTATCGTGATGCAAGCGCCATGAATTGTCTTGGCACATTTCAGGCTGTTTCCTTCTCACATTTTCTCGCAGGCATCTTAACACGTCCCAATAGTACCACTGATTCACAGTTTGTCCCTCTAGCATGAATCTACAATGAACTAATTCTTCAAAGTCAGCAAAAACTATTCTTCAAAGTCAGCAAAAACTATCAGCATGGTTTTGACTTTTGACCTGACCTGATGAGGTCTTTTTGGTCTTGGAGAACATTTTCTGACGATTGTGAAGTTTGAATCTTGGCCTCAACATCATATCCATAGACCCACATTTCATCACCAGTTATGATTCTCTTAAGGAACATGTCATTCTCATTTGCACAATCCAAAAGCTATTCACAGATTGCGAGTCGAATGATTTTCTGGTCTTGACCATTGAGCTGTGGGACAAACCTGGCGGCAACACAATGCATTCCAAGATTCTGTGTCAGGATTTAATGACATGATCCATAGATGTCGAAGGGCATCCTGAATGAGGGTCATCTGTAACTTCTGTCCAGCAATTTTTAAATCATGTGAACCATCCATAACACCGAGTACGACTTAAGGACTTATCACTGTAGGCTTCCTGCATTGTTTTGTGTGTCTCTGTAAAGGATTTCTTGAGTTTCATGCAAACTTTTATGCAGACGGTTGCTCCTCTAACTACTCATCGCTCCTCTAACTCTGCCATCTTGAAATTCGCAAACTGTGTGACACAACATTCTACTCAATACAGCACTGAACAATAACTAACAGACAAACAACAATGAAACTACTGACAGTTACACATTAAATACAGGCGTGTGCAGGGATACCAACCCCATTTCGCACCAACACACCATTGGCAAGAAATTATGAATGTTCTGGAATTTCTTGAACAGACCTCGTACTATAAAAACTCTTGATGACCTGGTTCTTATTGCTGTCTTGCTATTAAATGAGAACATATCATAGGCATAAACACGTTAGCATATGATCTCGCACACCAGATCATGAATTTCAGCAATTCCTCATGTACTTCTGTAACTGCCAACAAATTCTGAAAACAAGTTTCTTTCAGACATAAACACGTGACAATGTTGAACATGTTGGGTGCGTTAGGAATGGAAATGAAGTGATGTTGCTAATACGTGCTGGAATTTTCAAGATCAATAAGACTTTTCATACTACTAGAACATTCATTATTCTTATATGAGAAGAAATAGTAGTCTTGGTAAGCTGAATATCTACAATTGTAGTGTAAGCATAAACATCCTCACCTTTTTTGTTACTGAGAGACCAATTTCTGTCTCAATCGTTTCCAGGAGAGGACCTTTGCAGCTTGAATACAACATTCTCTCCTTTATTGAACACGAGTACCCTGGCATTGAATATATGAACACTGTAACACACAAAAATTTTAATTTCAGAAATAAGAATTTAATACATTCTAAAACCACATTCTTAAATTTATGTAAAGCGCACAAGAATTACAAATAAACAGGGAAACACTTTGCTTTTTGGTAACAATAGCAAATTTGTAATAGTTTTAAGTTTATACATACATGCATATATACATAGATGTATCACACTGAATACCTTATAAAATAAAACGTAACACCCCCACTCATATCAAGAAATGCTCGAATGTAGACAAAAGGCGCAGCTATGACAAAGGCATTTTAACAATACACAAACTTTTACTCCCTAATGGCAATTCAACAAAAGAAAAATATACTACTAGAACATTCATTATTCTTATATGAGAAGAAATAGTAGTCTTGGTAAGCTGAATTCCTACAATTAATGAACGGTCACAATGCCCATATAGTACTAGGGACAGAAAGTTGGCTGAAACCAGACGTAAACAGTAATGAAATCCTAAACTCAGATTGGAATGTATGCCACAGAGACAGGCTGGACAGTGAAGGGGGAGGGGTGTTTATAGCGATAAGAAGTGCAATAGTATCGAAGGAAATTGACAGAGATCCGAAATGTGAAATAATTTGGGTGAAGGTCACGGTTAAAGCAGACTCAGACATGGTAATTGGATGTCTCTATAGGCCCCCTGGCTCAGCAGCTGTTGTGGCTGAGCACCTGAAGGATAATTTGGAAAATATTTCGAGTAGATTTCCCCACCAGGTTATAGTTCTGGGTGGACACTTTAATTTGCCGGATATAGACTGGGAGACTCAAACGTTCATAACGGGTGGTAGGGACAAAGAATCCAGTGAAATTTTTTTAAGTGCTTTATCTGAAAACTACCTTGAGCAGTTAAACAGAGAACCGACTCGTGGCGATAACATATTAGACCTTCTGGTGACAAACAGACCCGAACTATTTGAAACAGTTAACGCAGAACAGGGAACCGGCAATCATATCGCGGTTATTGCATCGATCATTTCAGCCGTAAATAGAAATATTAAAAAAGGTAGGAAGATTTTTCTGTTTAGTAAAAGTGACAAAAAGCACATTACAGAGTACCTGATGGCTCAACACAAAAGTTTTGTCTCAAGTACAGATAGTGTTGAGGATCAGTGGACAAAGTTCAAAACCACCGTACAATATGTATTAGATGAGTATGTGCCAAGCAAGATCGCAAGAGATGGAAAAGAGCCACCATGGTACAACAACCGAGTTAGAAAACTGCTGCGGAAGCAAAGGGAACTTCACAGCAAACATAAACATAGCCAAAGCCTTGCAGACAAACAAAAATTACGCGAAGCAAAATGTAATGAGAGGAGGGCCATGCGAGAGGCGTTCAATGAATTCGAAAGTTCTATGTACTGACTTGGCAGTTCTATGTACTGACTTAGCAGAAAATCCTAAGAAATTTTGGTCTTATGTCAAAGTGGTAGGTGGATCAAAACAAAATGTCCAGACACTCTGTGACCAAAATGGTACTGAAACAGAGGATGACAGACTAAAGGCCGAAATACTAAATGTCTTTTTCCAAAGCTGTTTCACAGAGGAAGACTGCACTGTAGTTCCTTCTCTAGATTGTCGCACAGATGACAAAATGGTAGATATCGAAATAGACGACAGAGGGATAGAGAAACAATTAAAATTGCTCAAAAGAGGAAAGGCCGCTGGACCTGATGGGATACCAGTTCGATTTTACGCAGAGTACGAGAAGGAACTTGCCCCCCCCCCCCCCCCTTCTTGCCGCGGTGACCATAGGTCTCTAGAAGAGCGTAGCGTTCCAAAGGATTGGAAAAGGGCACAGGTCATCCCCGTTTTCAAGAAGGGATGTCGAACAGATGTGCGGAACTATAGACCTATATCTCTAACGTTGATCAGTTGTAGAATTTTGGAACACGTATTATGTTAGAGTATAATGACTTTTCTGGAGACTAGAAATCTACTCTGTAGGAATCAGCATGGGTTTCAAAAAAGACGGTCATGTGAAACCCAGCTCGCACTATTCATCCACGGGACTCAGAGGGCCATAGACACGGGTTCACAGGTAGATGCCGTGTTTCTTGACTTCCGCAAGGCGTTCGATACAGTTCTCCACAGTCGTTTAATGAACAAAGTAAGAGCTTATGGACTATCAGACCAATTGTGTGATTGGATTCAAGAGTTCCTAGATAACAGAATGCAGCATGTCATTCTCAATGGAGAGAAGTCTTCCGAAGTAAGAGTGATTTCAGGTGTGCCGCAGGGGAGTGTCGTAGGACCGTTGCTATTCACAATATACATAAATGACCTTGTGGAAGACATCGGAAGTTCACTGAGGTTTTTTGCGGATGATGCTGTGGTATATCGAGAGGTTGTAACAATGGAAAATTGTACTGAAATGCAGGAGGATCTGCAGAGAATTGATGCATGGTGCAGGGAATGGCAATTGAATCTCAATGTAGACAAGTGTAATGTGCTGCGAATACATAGAAAGATAGATCCCTTATCATTTAGCTACAAAATAGCAGGTCAGTAACTGGAAGCAGTTAATTCCATAAATTATCTGGGAGTACGCATTATGAGTGATTTAAAATGGAATGATCATATAAAGTTGATCGTTGGTAAAGCAGATGCCAGACTGAGATTCATTAGAAGAATCCTAAGGAAATGCAATCCGAAAACAAAGGAAGTAGGTTACAGTACACTTGTTTGCCCGCTGCTTGAATAAATGCTCACCGGCGTGGGATCCGTACCAGATAGGGTTGATAGAAGAGATAGAGAAGATCCAACGGAGAGCAGCGCGCTTTGTTACAGGATCATTTAGTAATCGCGAAAGCGTTATGGAGATGATAGATAAACTCCAGTGGAAGACTCTGCATTAGAGACGCTCAGTAGCTCGGTACGGGCTTTTGTTGAAGTTTCAAGAACATACCTTCACCGAGGAGTCAAGCAGGATATTGCTCCCTCCTACGTATATCTCGCGAAGAGACCATGAGGATAAAATCAGACAGATTAGAGCCCATACAGAAGCATACCAACAATCCTTCTTTCCACGAACAATACGATACTGGAATTGAAGGGAGAACCGATAGAGGTACTCAAGGTACCCTCCCCGCCACACACCGTCAGGTGGCTTGCGGAGTACGGATGTAGATGTAGATGTAGAAAACATTCCCTCTTCCTCTCAGTTTGCATGCCTTCGTCATCCAATCCCCCCTCTCGCCTTTCCACAAACACACATACAGAGTGGTTCAAAAGCGATACAAAAGTTGACAACTGTAAGTAAAATGTTAACATTTCTACAGCAAGGAATTCCCTGGAATTTTGTAGTAAAATCTTGTAGCTGGTTGTAAACATGGAGATGCTACAATCTAACAACATAGCAAGCAGATTTTATATTACAAAATAAATAAATCGGTAGCACAAATGTAGAAATTTCAGAAAAATTTAAGTAGGATCAAAACATTCTCATAAACTAAAATTTATGGGTTACCATAAAATGTCAACAAAACATGCAATACATGACATAAAATAACCACAGATAGATATTTGTAACTAATAAGATGCTCTGTGGTGAAAGATGATGTTTCTGGAAATAAAATGTGAAATCAATTTGCCAGAAATATAAATCACATTTTCCATTGTACAAGTGATGATACAAACAACTGTTTGATTATTAATACGCCAACTGAGGACCAAACAGATCGAAAATAAGTGGTAGTCAGCAAGCAAACAAACAAACTGCAACTCATTATGTTGCCCTATAAAGAGGTACTTGCTTACAGTGATTAATCGACAAAGAGAATCATAGACCTGGCTGCAGTGAGAACTTGACCGTATGACTAGGTACAGCGAAGTTCCAATTCCACATTGCAGGCATTGTTTTCTCACACAGTAAACACACAATGATTGCAGAAAATATTGCTGCAGGCAGGCATGATGTGTTGCTGTTAATAGCATTAATTTTATTGATGCTGTGGAGGAGAATGGTGTGATAGTGTCAACAGAGAAGTCAATGGATTGTGGTGCAAGTGGTACACAAGCAAAAAGTAAGTGGTCACATTTTTACTTGCAATGGAGTGTGCACAGATGTGATTTCTTGCCAGATTAAAACAGTGTGCTGTTTATTCTCCTGGAATAAGTTTTGAAAGTTAAGTATGTCGATGATGTGCACATTATAGATAGAGGGATATGGTGCCAACCAAAGTGGGAGTCTGGTATCTGCTCCAAGCTAGAAGCAGCACAATGCACAAAACTGATATGGATGACAGGCAACAATTTCTGCATCACTATGAACAGTACAAGGAAATACTAACTTTCTGAATCTTTTCAGCTTTTTGCGCACAGATACGGACTTTAATGGAAGGAAAGAAATTCTGAAAGAGACTGTTCTATCACTGGGATTCAGATTTAAAAGGTGAAAAAATAAACAAGAGGGCACATCTGAAAAGATGGAATATACTACATTTTTACAAAAAAATGAAGCACCAGAATTAAGGCAGCCATTGGTTTAATTAGATGAAATATGAATTCATACACATCACACTGTCAATAAACACAGGAACAGTGACAAAATCAGAATGAGTACTGCCAAAAAAAGCAGCACCACCCGAAGCATCCTTGTCATGCATGAAGACAGTGATACGAGTTATGTTTCATCTTCACTTCTCCTACATGACTAAAACAGTAAAACTTTAGAAAAGCATAGAGATAAGAACAGAACGAATTTTAAAAACCTAGACAATGAAAGTTGAAATTTTAAAATTAACTATATATAGCCAAACAATGGAAAATCCAGGATGGAACGTAACAATATTATGAAAAGGAAAGTTGCCACTCGCTGTATAACAGAGCCGCTGAGTCGCAGATAGGCACAACAAAAAGACTGTTCCAAATAATGCTTTTGGCTGTAAGGCCTTCATCAAAAATAATGACACGCACACGCGTGCGCACGCAAACACAACTCATACACGATTCCAGTCTAAGGCAACAGTTGTGACTACAATTGCTTTAGACTGCAGTCATGCGTGTGTGCATTGTGTTTGCGTGAGTGAGTGAGAGTGTGTGTGTGTGTGTGTGTGTGTGTGTGTGTGTGTGTGTGTGTGTGTATTTTTGACAAAGCAAGCCAAAAGCTTTATTTGGAACAGTCGTTTTGTTGTGCCTATTGCAGCTCAGCATCTCTGCTATATGGTGAGTCACAATTTTCCTTTTCATGATATTGTTATGAGAGTGCCAACCTTCTCTTGTTTATTCCAAAGACAAATTTTCCAAGAAAATGTTTCTCGTCCTACTGTCATCATATCATCTAGACCAGAGTCCTATAGAACTAGTGTGAAACCTAACAAAGATCCTTAATCGTAATATGTCAAATAATGCATCCTACAGGCTTGGGGAGGGGGTAGTGGTGGTGGTGTGATATATGCTTTTTCTGCTAACAAGTATACCTCATTTGCCATCCAGCCTGGTTCAAGCCCTTTGACGTGATGCCACTCTGACAACTTGTGTGCCAATTTGGCTGCTTTTATATTCAAGAAGTTTCTCATTAGGCGTCACAAAGGTAAGTGGACCTCCTTTCAGAATTTTCCACCACAAAAAATCTGATGTGCACAACAGGGAATCAAACCCAGCGAGCTGGTGGCACCAGAAAAAATGCTAATCAATATGAGAGTGGCCTGTTTTTTAGCTGTGACATTGGAAGACTATAGAAAATAACATGTCATTTCAAAAAAGTTCATGATGATGATTGGAGAAAACAATATTTGACAGACGAGGAAACTGAAAATATAATAAAATCAGTCTGCTTGGATATGAACAAAGAGTTAGATTATCATCCATAACAGAAACAGCAGATGATGGACTGGCATAGCTTCAAAACAAGATAGCAACACCACTAGGGTAGTGGTGTTATGAATGCTGCCAACAGAGGTGAGATGTACTATATGTTACATTTCTATTCATGTTATAAATGGGCATTTCATTCAGTGACACTTAGAAATGTAGCTTGTGAGAGCATTCCACCTGTAAGAATACTGGAGTGCCTGCTATTAACTAACTCCCCTCCCTGTTTCTCAGGCATAAACACACCGATGTTGCCATCCTGGCCTGGTCTTTGGTTTCCTATGGCAGGTACTAATTTTATTAACTGTCCCTTTAATCAGTGTCTGCAAAATTTTCGTTTTCTAAGATACTGGAATGGTTGCTTATTTAATCTGTTGTATCTCCCACTCGTGAAATAAATTTTCATAAGTTATGGTTTTTACTTCTTGGTTGAGAAGTCAGTTTTTCCCCTACCTTTGTGTCTATTTTTGCTCTGTATCTTATGAGTCTAGAGTCACTTGTAATTCAAAAGCAGTTTGGGATAGACAATCCTAGGTAAATTTCTCAATGCTGTAGTTTGATAAAATAAGCACAAATTTAATTTTTAAATCCATTCAGACCTTGCAAAGTCCATTTATTACTTTCCCTTTGTTGCAGAATGTTTTAAGAACAACATGATGTCTTTCTTGGCATTTTCTACTAATGTATGACTTCAGTCATACCCAATCATCATGGCCAATGCCATACCAGTCATCATGCCCAATGTTTTCCCACCAAAGAATCATTCTTTAGAGCTTGTCCTGCTTTTGTATTAAGCTCTGTTTTATCCTCTTGCTGTGAAAGCTCCCACCATTTATCAGTGTTTGAAATTCTTCATAGGTGCAATCACCCCCTAATCAGAATATGAACGTGGTGGTGCACAGACGTGAATGATTTACATGAAATTTAAAAAAATCCAGAGTGAATGAAAGTATTAAAACTATTACTATACTCTGATAAAAATTACTCGTTAGTTGATACTTCGTACACTGAAGCTACTTTTCTCCAATCACAGCACTCAACATCACGCCTGAACGGTTTTCTGTTCCAAACTGCCACAGCAAATGGTCCACTCACTTCCAATTCCTTGTCTGGTTTGTTTTCTTGATTTGTTTCAATCCTGAATTCTGGGTCTGGCCCAATTATTTCATATTTCATCAAAATGATAACTGCACCACAAACAACACACAATCACAATGATGGTACTGAAATATGTTTCATACACGTCACTATGCAAACACTGCTGGATTCTTTCACCCAAAATGTGATTCAGCATCATATATTCAATCATCATCATCACAGATATCAGGCTCCAGCAGATAAGCTTCAAATGGCACTGCATGAGGCTGAACATTTTGAAGGCACCAAATCATAGTTGCATCTAGTTCTGCACAGGAACAAATACAGTGCTGTAAATACAAGTGGTTGTATGGTCTGGTGGTAAAGTTTCGATCCTGATGTACAGAATGTGATGGGTTTGAGTCTTGATATGGGATAAGAGGTTTTGTATTCTTAAATCTTTAGCAAAATGACTGATTATTGTTTTTATTCAATTAATCAGTTGAAATGTAACTTTTTTAAATTTTAATCCTTTGCCATATATTTTTTTATCATTGTATTGACTTTATGTGTGCTGATTTTTTTCTTTCTATCATTCTCTTTTTTGGTTGAAACCAAGCTGTGTCACCTATCACATGTCACCAAAGTGCCAATCAGGACTGCTCATTGGTTGGCAATGTGTCAGCTTGTGTAGCCAGCATGAGGATAGGTTTAGGTAAACAATGAAAGTGAGAGATTACAGTTCACTTTCAGAGATGAAACTGAATTTTTTCTGTCTTTAGTTTGCTCATAGAGGTCAGCTTTAATCACCATGATCAATGCAAGTGTGATTAATAGCTGGTTAAGTTAGGACATTAGTGTAAATTCAGGGCTACAAAAAGTGTTGTCTGCCATAGTTCAGTCATTGGTCACTTAAAATCACCTGTGGATAGAGAAACTTGCATTTCCATCATACCTGACGGCAGCAGTTTATAACATTGCTCTAAGTTCCCTCTTGTAAAGTGACCTGCCACATTTGCATGTTGCCTTTAAACAAGTGGAAGCCAATGTCGCTATTCTGTACTGGTAAGTTATAGACATCAATGAACAGGCAATTGTCACCTTACTGCGGTTTGATACGCACAGAATCACAGCATGTAAGACATAAATGTTATTCTCACCTATGGTTTCCATGTAATCACCTTCATGAGTGTGCTTGAAATTATATAAGTGATAGCGGGCACTATCAGTAGGAACTTTCTGGCTTAATTTAGCTACAGGAACGTTTCCAGCACTGGCAAGATGTATCTTTTCTTCATCGAGATCTGCAAAAGTACACAAGAAAATCATACAATATTCAAGAATTTCCAATGCGAAGCATATTGATACTCCTAAACTATGACTATATAGTTTATGACAACATTATGTGAAACTTTATAAAAAATAAAAGGAAACAACTGAAATCAGGAAAGAGAGATCTTTATCTACCACACTGGTTAACCAAAATCGCCTTACAAAGCAAAACAAAGTTTTAGGATGGTTCCACCACCACCACCACCACTTACAGTAATAGTAGTCAGCAGTAACAGTCGTAACTTTTGTTTTTGCACCATGACAAGCATACTATTTCTATTCAGCCCGGTTTACACCAGGGCAAATGAGTATCAGCAAATAAGAATTCTCTCTAGCAAGGTGGCAGGCAAATCAAGCAGAGAGCATTTGGGAACTTCCAACATGCAGGAATAGCTTGGGTCAGTAACTTTTGAAGTCACTAGAATCAAAAACCAGTCCAAGTTGCAAATTTTTACTTTTTATTCATTTGATAAATAGTTTTGGGTTGAGACCCATTTTCAAATCATCATAACATAGTCATAAATGGCATTTCTGAAGATTCAAAAATGTGCTCTGAACATTTACAGTGTGTATAGATAGCAGTGATTTGAAAATGGGTCTTGGACCAAAACTATTTATCAAGTGAATAAAAAGTAAAAATCTGCAACTTGGACTGGTTTTTCGTTCTACTGAAAGAACATTTGGTCATGTCAGGTTCATTTTCACTGGTTTCCACCTCTGCCCGTGGCCGTAGGTGTTTCAATATATCATCAAGGGAACTATCTGTCCCCTGCATTTCGGTACTAACAGTGCACAGAGCAGCAGTTGGCTGTTTTGTATGCAAACTCATTTTGTTGCTGACTTGAGTTGTGTGTGCAGTGGATGGATCAAAAGATAATGCTGTTCATAGAAGAATGGAAGTATATGTGTCTATGGGACCCAAGAGATCCACAGCACAAAATGCTGCACAAAATGAAATATAACTGGTAGGAAATAGCTGAAGCACTCAAAGGTTCAACTGGGAATGTGAGAGAGAGACAATAAAATCATTCAATACTTCCAGAGGTGGAAATGAGTGCATAAGAACTATAAATTTCCTTAAAAGTAAACAAATACAAAGATGAAGCTATTGCGCAACCTGAAATTAAAATGTACAAAAGACCTAGTCATGCTTGCTGCTTAGGTTTATGTTAAGCACAAACACACTGTTCATGTATCACTATTATTTTAGACGTTTCTAACGGAATAACTGAGTAAATAAAATCCCTTTCCTACAACAAAGCTACCTCTGCTCTAACAAATTATATAGCACTTATTATCAAGTGACCTGTTACAGGTTTATGTACATAGCACACTTCATTAATCATATTTTGACATAGTCTTTCTTTTATGCACTTCAATCAAACCCTTGAAGTACTTTGCATGTGTCACTCAGAAATCAGGATCTATCTGAGATATAGCAGTTATTGAAATGCGAAAAAATTACAATGTCTCCAGTAGTTAATAACCAGAATGTAAGTGCTAACTTTCCTCAGGTTAAGCTCCCTGTCAGCAATCAGTGTTCTGCTTTAAACCCCCTCCCCAATTGAAATTGCAAGGATTCCAAATAATGTTCGTTCACTGTCATTTACTGATCAGAGCCCTGATAAGACAGTACATTTCTTTCTCTGCTAAAATACATTAACAAGGAAGACCGTGCCTTCCCTCCCAATAAGTTAAAATAATATAGTTACAAAATTCCTGATTTTCATAAAACAGTTAATGATATCTTTTATGTCAGACAAATTACTCTCTATCTTATTAGCGCCAAGTTTTTCATTAATCACTGTACTACTCTTGAATGGGAAGGGAAGTGGCCAAACAATTTAAAAAAGAACACAAATTTATACTTCATTTAATATGTTAAATCAATAACATCAAATATGGATGATTAAAATAAGGACATAACTTACTCTACCTACATCTAAGGGCAACATATTTTCAGAAAAATACCTATCCTTAACTGTACATAGTTGTATGTGTCATCAAGCATTCCACAAATGGCTTGGCGAGCTTCTTTTGTGATAGGAAAGGCGACTCCTGACAAAGTCTGGTGTCTGGCATCAACACTAACACCAACTTCAGTGCGTTTGAGTTCTGCTAATTCTTCTTCGGCTGTTGTCAAAGGCGCTGGTTCCTTTGCAGCTTGTTTATGACGCATAAAGCCATTTAATGTAATGTCTTCCTGAAAATCAGAAAAAGGAATAATGAAAGTAAATTTACATATACTGAATATTTACTTTAAATTAATTGAAGCACAAAATTAACAACAGAGGAACTTCTTCCCAACAGCAGCTGAGATGCATGTAAATATACAGGATGAACATTAATAAAACTGACAAAATGCATGGAAGGATTCCTGATTGGAAACGGAGGAATTTTCAGTCAGGCATCCTTCCCTGCCATTTGTCAGTCTTATTAACATTCACACTGTATTTCAACAAAAATGTGCTACAGACCCTTTGTTTAGCAATGTGAAACAAATGAGGGAATAGTTGTAGGCAATGGGATTGTTTACTGGTTCGATAGAATTCATTCCCTGCACAGTTCCATTTTGTACAATCATTTTCTCAATTTTGGTCAACAGTTAATGTCTAGCTCTCAACGCCTTTGTGTAGATTTATTTATGTTTTTTAACAGCACCAATGACAAGCTAGTCACACTCTGTGACTGGTTTCAAGTTTCCATTGCAGATCTTAAAATAATAGAAAAATATCATCTACATCTAACTGAACTATAACTGTCAAATGAACAAGCAAACAACAACCACAAATTAATCATACCAAAAGCCCAGTACTAACAACTTCATGATACTGAAGCCATGCACTGTCATCCTAAAATGACTTGTCACATGTGCACTTATTTATTGGGTTGGTGCACAAGTTTGTAATGTTTTTCCACAAGTTTAATAAACAGAACAGGTATCCATCACAGATTTTAGCCATCATCAATAACATATTCTCCTTCACTATTTAAAACAGTCTGCCAATCCTGGGATAACTTTTTGATTCCGTGGCAGTAGAAATCGCACGATTTTGAGGTGAACAACTCACCGAGCGATGTTTGGAATGCATTTTCGTCCTGAAAGGAAGTTCCTTGAATGTTGTTGGGCAGGGAGTGGAAAAGGTAAAAATCTGAGGACACAATATCAGGTGAATAAGGTTGATGTGGAATGACTTCCCAACACAACTTTGGAATCAAATGGGGGAGAAAGTGTTGAGGTTGTGAAGAAATGAGGATAGGATGTCTTGAAGAGATCATCAATGAACCTGAATCAGACTAGGGATTTGACATTTTGGGATGTTATGGAGGTCTCCTGTAGATAGCCCATGAACAGGATGGCATAGGAGGATACCACGTGGATGCTCATACTGTCCCATGGAACTGTTTATATACCTTCCCTTCAAAGGAGAAGTAGTTTTGAGCAAGGTTAAAGTTAATAAGCAGTGTGTATACGCGGACAATAAAAAAAGGTTCCCAGATTTCCCAGTTAAATATACACTTTTCCAAAGTATTGTGAGTCGGGGTTTTGTGACACTAGATACTGAGCATCAATGATAGAAGGGAGCGAAGATAATTATTTTATCAGGGATGGCATGATGGAAAACAACACTTATTGGACGGTAGAATGGTGGAAAGGGTTCACTATCAATCATTTATTGACACATAGGACCCTTTAAACAGAGTAATATACTGTGTTTTAATTTGCTCAATTCCTTGTAACAGCAGTGCAGCACAGTGTCGTAGCGTGCAGATTCCAGTGACTGCTGAAGCAGCAAAGGCTCACGTTGCAGCAGAGGGCCAGGTGGCATATTCTTCCATTCAGTACTATACCTGTGACCCACTGTAGTGGCAGCATGGTCTTCTCCTTGTGAATTTGCTCGTTGCGTTATTAACAAGCTGCTACAGTGTGGTGTTGAGTGCTCCGTCTCTGAATTGAACCAGCAACCCTCAGGTTCGACGTCTTCTGGTGAAGTTAATCAACCCCTAGGTTCACACAGATGACCCAATTGGTGAGGTCGTACTCCCTTCATCCTCACCAGCCATCTGGGTAAGTAACACACAAACTTCTTTCTGATAACACCTGGGATGTCATCTTCTGCACTGACCAATTGGCACGGTAGAGACATCATCTTCTGTCGAGCAGCATAGCAGCCAAATTGTTTCAGTGAAGTATGACGTCCACTGTCTGTCTGTCCAGGTGACGTTTCTTCATTTCTTCTTTCTTCCCTCAAAGGGTCCCCTCATGCCCATTTGTTGGAGGTAATGTCGCAATGTTTCCAGGGTGGTGACTGACTCTTCAGTCTTCAACCTACGCTTCTCACATTGGACAGAATCATGACCAATGCTGACACACGTGCTGGCTTTTCTTCTCTTACCTCTATACTGGAGTGGTCGGGCATTGCCCTGTCATCGTCCTCTGCATCGCCAGATACGTCACGCACATGAGTTCAGTATGATGACAGTTCCTGAAGCACTGACCAATGATATGCGAACTGCGCTGGTCATTACTCTCCTTGGAAACACTGCCCATCTGCTCAGTCGTTGATCTGTCGAAGTGCTGAATGCTGCTGCGCAAACTCCGCTGGTCATTGGCCTCCTTGTTCGACTGCTGCCACTTCCAAATATTGTGGCTTAATTTGTCAAAGTCTAGAATGTTTACTTAACATATGTCTTAGCGTATTTTTCTGCCAGATCTCTTCTTTGAATAACCATAAATAACACAATTATTATACACCCTACACAGGTGAACATACACTTTTTCTATGTTAAGGGACATATACTCTCTCTTGTCAATCCTTTGAATGTTTAAGGTTTTATACACTGGTTCAAAACTTCCCGGCACTTCAGAACCCCTGATACATCTAGATATGACGGACAGGTGGCATATATGTAAGGATCCTGTCTGATCACCTACTTCCATTCATGTCCATTGTGCGTTCCAACGGACTTGGCCAGTTCCAGCTGGCCACCAAACTCCCCAGACATGAACATTATTGACCATATCTGGAATCCTTGCAATGTGCTGTTCAGAAGAGATCTCCACCCCCTCATACTCTTACAAATTTATGGACAACCCTATATGATTCATGGTGTCAATTCCCTCCAGCACTACTTCAGAGATTAGTTGAGTCCATGCCATGTCGTGTTGTGGAATTTTGCATGCTCGCGGTGGCCCTACATGATATTAGCCAGGTGTACCAGTTTCTTTGCTCTTCAGTGTAATTCATCTTGCGTAACAGGAAATTTACTTTAAATGTAACACTTTTCAAACCACCACTCACAGTATTTTCCTGAAACTCGTTAGAAATAGCTTTGTCTAAGCAGCCGCTAGAGAGTATCAGAAAACAGGTGTTACTGCGCATGCGCAGCTACAGTGGTGCAGAAATCCCGCACGTTCATACACATATAGCATTAAGAGGCCTTACATTACATCATAAAAGAAACAGGACATCAGAGCATACTCCAAGAGCATTGGAATTTTGTAAACGATACTAAAATGTATAATTCTGCATAAACTGCACATTCGTATATCCAGACAGATTCACAGTGATGTATGCCTCAACCTGATATTAAGCTTTCCAGTGTGGTTAACGGGATGCAAATTTTCTTGGTGTGCCAATACTGTATTATCTCATGTTTGGTTCTTTATTATGACACAATGGCATACGCGCCAGAAGATGAAAACATGCACTTGAAATTCAGCAAAAGGTTGAAAGTAGCCAAAAGTGTGATGTGAAACACTTCTTTTCAAATTAATTAACTGCCTCTGTGGAAAAGATTAATAAATTCCAATTTTCTTAAGCAAATCAACAAAAATAACTTCATTGTTTTGCAAGGCGATTAATGCTTGACTGCCGAAAACATGGAAATATGATAAAGGCAGAAAACGGAAACCAATAACATACTTTAGCCTTTCATAACTATGTGAATGTATTTTAATTCACTTCATAGCTCCCAGCCACTGAAATTAGTTCTGTTTTCATTTGACTTGAGAGCTGTAAATGAAGAATAAACAGCAAATCCACTAAATGTAAACACAGGTAATGTGGAAAATACCCTCCTCACTCCAACTCAGATTGCTCTGTAGATTCACGAATCACGCAGCTTTGGCATGCCAAATTTTTTTTTTTTTGAGGTAACCAGAAGCAGAAGATGGTACTGCTCATACATGACTCAATTGTGCATGCGCATGAACCCACTGGCAACCACTCAAATGAACTAATGCAAACAGTTGTAACTTCATGCTCATCAAAAGCATTACGTTGTTCTGAAGTATTGCATAGTCTTCGTCCTAAAGCCTTTGATACATTTTGCTGTTGGCAGATGCTTGTGTGTGTGCACTGTGGTGGTGTTGTAAATGGTGCACTTCCTTTGAAACTTAAGTTTTATTTTGTTTTCTTTTCTCTCGTTTACATTTTATTGCTGCAGTATTATTGTGCAGTAATGGGATACGGTAAAATTCTTCGTTATTGTATCTGTTGTTACCAGTCAAAATTACAAACATTTAAACTGAGAAGTAAAACAATGATACATTCTCACAATCCTCGAAAATTTCCCAGTTTTTCACCATTTTTGCCTAGATGAAAAAATTCACAGGTTTTTCTCGGATTTCTCAGGGTGTATGCGCCCTGGATAAGGTATAAGAAGAATGAGGTAGTGGGTCTGGGGTCAGAAGGATGTTGGGAAAGGTAGTGCTCAATAGTTGTAAGACCATGGGCATGACGGATGTTGCAGTATAGGAAAGTGGAGTCAACAGTGACAACAGGGATCCAGGAGGTAAAGGGGTGGCGATGGTGGGGTGTCGGTGAAGGAAAGGGTTGGTCATTGATGTAAGAGGCCAGATTATGGGCAATTGGTTGGAGGTGTTGGTCAATGAAGGGAAAATTCTTCCAGTGGGGGCACAATAATCAACAACAACAGAGCATCCAAAATTGTTGGGTTTGTGGATTTTGGGCAGCATACAGAAGGTGTGTGAGTGGGGTGTTATAGGGGTGAGAAGGGAAATGGATTCAGGGGAGAGGCTCTCGGAAGGGTCTAAGGATTTAAGCAGGGTTAGGGGTTATGTTGGACTTCTGGGATGAGATCACACTGGTTGAGTTTATAGGTGGAGGAGTCAGGTAATTGGCAGAAGCCTTCCACCAGGTAGGCACCACGATTCATTACAACAGTGGTGGAACCTTTGTTGGCAGGTAGGATGATTAGGTCAGGACTTGTTTTGAGGTTGTGTAAAACTGTGCGTTCTTCAGATAAAATGTTGGTGTTCTAAGGAAGGCACCCCCCCCCCCCCCCCCCCCCAGCCACCAAACATTCATTGTGGCTGTTTCTTCTCTCCGCCACCTGTACTCTGCTATCCCTCAGCCTTCTTCATTGCCCCATCCAGATTACTGCTTCTGTTCTACTTGACAGCTGCATTCCAGTCCAAGCTGCCGGAGGTGGGAGTTGTGTTTGTGAGATGCGCTTGCTTGTGTGAATGAATGTGTGTGTATGTTTTTTTTCCTTTTTCTGAAGAAAGCTTTGGCCAAAAGCTAATGCGTAGGTGTCTTTTTGTTGCGTCTGACTACAACTCAACATGTCATCTTTACACTGCGTACCAGTCTATCTTTTCCTTATACTGTTGACATTCCAACTGGAGTTTGCATTGTCTAACTGTTTGTTTAATATTTTGATAATTATAACTTCGGGACCATCTAATCGCAACAGAATAAAACACATTTTTTGTTTCATACGTACTTCGCCTTTACTGTTTGCAAGACCTTCAATGGCCTGGAAGATGTAGATATTTTTGTTCATATTATTTAGTTTACATTTAGGTTGTTGTATACAGAGTTTATAAATAGTCTATCACTTTTTGCTTTTCTATGATGATGTAGTAATTTAAAGCTCTACTAACAGATTTCATGGATGCTGATATATATCTAAAAACAAAGATGATGTGACTTACCAAATGAAAGTGCTGGCAGGTCGACAGACACACAAACAAACACAAACATACACACAAAATTCAAGCTTTCGCAACAAACTGTTGCCTCATCAGGAAAGAGGGAAGGAGAGGGAAAGACGAAAGGATGTGGGTTTTAAGGGAGAGGGTAAGGAGTCATTCCAATCCCGGGAGCGGAAAGACTTACCTTAGGGGGAAAAAAGGACGGGTATACACTCGCACACACATTTAAAGACAAAGAGTTTGGGCAGAGATGTCAGTCGAGGCAGAAGTGCAGAGGCAAAGATGTTGTTGAATGACAGGTGAGGTATGAGTGGCGGCAACTTGAAATTAGCGGAAATTGAGGCCTGGTGGATAACGGGAAGAGAGGATATATTGAAGAGCAAGTTCCCATCTCCGGAGTTCGGATAGGTTGGTGTTAGTGGGAAGTGTCCAAATAACCCGGACGGTGTAACACTGTGCCAAGATGTGCTGGCCGTGCACCAAGGCATGTTTCGCCACAGGGTGATCCTCATTACCAACAAACACTGTCTGCCTGTGTCCATTCATGCGAATGGACAGTTTGTTGCTGGTCATTCCCACATAGAATGTGTCACAGTGTAGGCAGGTCAGTTGGTAGATCACGTGGGTGCTTTCACACGTGGCTCTGCCTTTGATTGTGTACACCTTCCGGGTTACAGGACTGGAGTAGGTGGTGGTGGGAGGGTGCATGGGACAGGTTTTACACCGGGGGCGGCTACAAGGGTAGGTGCCAGAGGGTAGGGAAGGTGGTTTGGGGATTTCATAGGGATGAACTAAGAGGTTACGAAGGTTAGGTGGACGGCAGAAAGACACTCTTGGTGGAGTGGGGAGGATTTCATGAAGGATGGATCTCATTTCTGGGCAGGATTTGAGGAAGTCGTATCCCTGCTGGAGAGCCACATTCAGAATCTGATCCAGTCCCGGAAAGTATCCTGTCACAAGTGGGGCACTTTTGTGGTTCTTTCGTGAGAGGTTCTGGGTTTGAGAGGATGAGGAAGTGGCTCTGGTAATTTGCTTCTGTACCAGGTCGGGAGGGTAGTTGCGGGATGCGAAAGCTGTTGTCAGGTTGTTGGTGTAATGCTTCAGGGATTCCGGACTGGAGCAGATTCGTTTGCCACGAAGACCTAGGCTGTAGGGAAGGGACCGTTTGATGTGGAATGGGTGGCAGCTGTCGTAATGGAGGTACTGCTGCTTGTTGGTGGGTTTGATGTGGACGGACGTGTGAAGCTGGCCATTGGACAGGTGGAGGTCAACATCAAGGAAAGTGGCATGGGATTTGGAGTAGGACCAGGTGAATCTGATGGAACCGAAGGAGTTGAGGTTGGAGAGGAAAATCTGGAGTTGTTCTTCACTGTGAGTCCAGATCATGTAGATGTCATCAATAAATCTGTACCAAACTTTGGGTTGGCAGGCTTGGGTAACCAAGAAGGCATTCTCTAAGCGACCCATGAATAGGTTGGCGTACGAGGGGGCGATCCTGGTACCCATGGCTGTTCCCTTTAATTCTTGGTATGTCTGGCCTTCAAAAGTGAAGAAGTTGTGGGTCAGGATGAAGCTGGCTAAGGTAATGAGGAAAGAGGTTTTAGGTAGGGTGGCAGGTGATCGGCGTGAAAGGAAGTGCTCCATCGCAGTGAGGCCCTGGACGTGCGGGATATTTGTGTATAAGGAAGTGGCATCAATGGTTACAAGGATGGTTTCTGGGGGTAACGGATTGGGTAAGGATTCCAGGCGTTCGAGAAAGTGGTTGGTGTCTTTGACGAAGGATGGGAGACTGCACGTAATGGGTTGAAGGTGTTGATCTACGTAGGCAGAGATACGTTCTGTGGGGGCTTGGTAACCAGCTACAATGGGGCGGCCAGGATGATTGGGTTTGTGAATTTTAGGTAGAAGGTAGGGGTGCGGGGTGTCGGTGGGGTCAGGAGGTTGATGGAGTCAGGTGAAAGGTTTTGTAGGGGACCTAAGGTTCTGAGGATTCCTTGAAGCTCCGCCTGGATATCAGGAATGGGATTACCTTGGCAAACTTTGTATGTGGTGTTGTCTGAAAGCTGACGCAGTCCCTCAGCCACATACTCCCGACGATCAAGTACCACGGTCGTGGAACCCTTGTCCACTGGAAGAATGATGATGGACCGGTCAGCCTTCAGATCACGGATAGCCTGGGCTTCAGCAGTGGTGATGTTGGGAGTAGGATTAAGGTTTTTTAAGAAGGATTGAGAGGCAAGGCTGGAAGTCAGAAATTCCTGGAAGGTTTGGAGAGGGTGATTTTGAGGAAGAGGAGGTGGGTCCCGCTGTGACGGAGGATGGAACTGTTCCAGGCAGGGTTCAATTTGGATAGTGTCTTGGGGAGTTGGATCGTTAGGGGTAGGATTAGGACCATTTTTCTTCATGGCAAAGTGATACTTCCAGCAGAGAGTACGGGTGTAGGACAGTAAATCTTTGACGAGGGCTGTTTGGTTGAATCTGGGAGTGGGGCTGAAGGTGAGGCCTTTGGATAGGACAGAGGTTTCGAATTGGGAGAGAGGTTTGGAGGAAAGGTTAACTACTGAATTAGGGTGTTGTGGTGCCAGATTGTGTTGCTTGGAATTTTGAGGTTTTGGAGGGAGTGGAGCTGGAAGTGGGAGACTGAGTAGGTGGGAGAGACTGGGTTTGTGTGCAATGAGAGATGGTTGAGGTTTGCTGGAAAGGTTGTGAAGCGTGAGTGAGTTGCCTTTCCGGAGGTGGGAAACCAGGAGATTGGATAGTTTTTTGAGGTGAAGGGTGGCATGCTGCTCTAATTTGCGGTTGGCCTGTAGGAGGATGCTCTGAATAGCCGGTGTGGATGTGGGAGAGAACCTTCCACAAAAGAACCACAAAAGTGCCCCACTTGTGACAGGATACTTTCCGGGACTGGATCAGATTCTGAATGTGGCTCTCCAGCAGGGATACGACTTCCTCAAATCCTGCCAGAAATGAGATCCATCCTTCATGAAATCCTCCCCACTCCACCAAGAGTGTCTTTCCGCCGTCCACCTAACCTTCGTAACCTCTTAGTTCATCCCTATGAAATCCCCAAACCACCTTCCCTACCCTCTGGCACCTACCCTTGTAGCCGCCCCCGGTGTAAAACCTGTCCCATGCACCCTCCCACCACCACCTACTCCAGTCCTGTAACCCGGAAAGTGTACACAATCAAAGGCAGAGCCACATGTGAAAGCACCCACGTGATCTACCAACTGACCTGCCTACACTGTGACGCATTCTATGTGGGAATGACCAGCAACAAACTGTCCATTCGCATGAATGGACACAGGCAGACAGTGTTTGTTGGTAATGAGGATCACCCTGTGGCTAAACATGCCTTGGTGCACGGCCAGCACATCTTGGCACAGTGTTACACCGTCCGGGTTATCTGGACACTTCCCACTAACACCAACCTATCCGAACTCCGGAGATGGGAACTTGCTCTTCAATATATCCTCTCTTCCCGTTATCCACCAGGCCTCAATTTCCGCTAATTTCAAGTTGCCGCCACTCATACCTCACCTGTCATTCAACAACATCTTTGCCTCTGCACTTCTGCCTCGACTGACATCTCTGCCCACACTCTTTGTCTTTAAATATGTCTGCTTGTGTCTGTATACGTGTGGATGGATATGTGTGTGTGTGCGCGAGTGTATACCCGTCCTTTTTTCCCCCTAAGCTAAGTCTTTCCGCTCCCGGGATTGGAATGACTCCTTACCCTCTCCCTTAAAACCCACATCCTTTCGTCTTTCCCTCTCCTTCCCTCTTTCCTGATGAGGCAACAGTTTGTTGCGAAAGCTTGAATTTTGTGTGTATGTTTGTGTTTGTTTGTGTGTCTGTCGACCTGCCAGCACTTTCATTTGGTAAGTCACATCATCTTTGTTTTTTTATATATATATATATATATATATATATGTGTGTGTGTGTGTGTGTGTGTGTGTGTGTGTGTGTGTGTGTGTGTGTGTGTGTGTACTGGTATTTACATGAATCCATATTAAAGCAAAAAATAAAGGAAACACATATAATCACCGATACCACAGAAACACATTCAATATGTAGAACAAACATTCAACAAATTGGCAACATCATTCAGAACATAATACCAAAATGCTGTTCAGTCCCTACTGGTGGGAAATTTAAACTTCAAATGGCCGTAAGCAGACAAAGAACAGGTATAAAAAAGACAGCAAATATAGATCAGCATCCATGAAATCTGTAGGTAGACCTTTTCAATGGTACAAAAGCAAAAGGTGCCAAAACTGTTTATAACCTCTATATATGATGTCCTAAATGTAAACTAAATAGTATAATCAAAACATGTATATTACAGGTCACTGAAGGTGCCTTACAAACAATAAAGGTGCAAGAGATATAGCACAATAATCATGTTTTATTCCGTTGTGATTAGATGGCCCGAAAGTAATAATTATCAACATACCATAACATTACACATAAGTGAGGGCAACAGAACTACAAAAGTTGAAAATAACTTGTTGGGTTTGCCTTCCTCATGGCTTTAATTGACTCCACTGTAAACTTTGAAAAATCCAAATGCATAAAAAATGCTGAAAGTCTAATAAAGATTCTGATTCTGAAATCTCCCTTGATTGTAAACAGATCAAGGCTGCCATAATAGGAATGTTAACAACTGTACTTCAGAGCTATATGCCTTTAACTGTTTACTTTCACATGTTACATTCTATTTGACTTGTGTGGCTTCTTAGTCTCATTAAGTGGATACATTCATGTTAGCCCTCTTTCACGTGCTATAATTTCCGCCATATGGCTACTGTTAACTTTTCACACATTCTGAATATGTACTGGATCCAGTAGCTAGATATTGGCTTGTCCAATTTCATTACTGTACAAACATTTTAACATAAATGAAAGTGTGCCAAATTTGTTTCCATAGTTAGGTTTTCTTTTCTTTTTTTTTTTTTTTTTTAAATAAATTCATTACCTTTCCTATAGCTTCTCATCATAGCTATGCAGGCTTCCACAGTTAGTATTTACAGCCTCCGTGATTTTTGGTTTTAGGCATTCAACCACAATTCAAGGCATATTTCTATGTGTAATATTTTGTCTAGTAATGTGTAACACACATTGCTGTGACTCTGCGATATAGGCAGTGATCTGAGGACATCCAAACTGCCTGTTGGATGGAGCCATATAAAAAGTTTGACTTGCTGAGCTTTCTTAAGTTTGAAACTAACATAGTTTCTGATGATGTCTCCAGCATTAAGAGACGAACACATTAAGCACAGAAACAAAAAAACATCTAGGAGACTGTAGCTTCTATTTTTAATTTTTGCAAACATTTCTATTTCGGTTGCAAAAGAAGTATTGACTCAGTAAATGTAATTCTTGTTCTTTGCATGTTTGACAATGATGATGATCATTTTGTTTGTGGGGCGCTCAACTGTGTGGTTATCAGCACCTGTACAAACTTCCCATCTTTACACACTCCAGTCTTGCCACTTTCACAAATGATGAGGGCAACAAAAACACTCAGTCCCTGGGTGCAGAAAATTCCCATCCCGGCTGGGAATCATGCTGGGGACCCCTTGATCCAGAGACAGCAAAGCTAACCACTTGCCCAGAGGTTGAAAGTACCACTACAGTTGTAAGTTTCTTTTATTTAACACACAACCGGTTTCAGGCTCTTATACGCCCATCTTCAGGTGTCATACTGAAAATAGCAAGAGGCGGGAGAAGTTTTACATGCAGCTATACACACAAAAAACAAAACAATCCATAAAAAATTTAAAAAGCTACGGGTCAGGCTAGGTGCTGTGAAACCTAGTTCAGTGCCAAAGTGACACCAGACAGTACTACTGACAACTGCCTGGCTAAATAAATACGCAAAGAATACCAGGACGCTGTGACTCTGAGCGCCGTGGTGGACATGAAGCAGGAAGCAAACTGGTAAACCAGAGTGGCAAAAGAACTGCTACCTGTTTATGGGTGGAAGGACGTGGGGCCACTAACCCGACCATTCACGATTTGAATTAGTGATTTACATTTAAAATGAAGAATAAAAAAATAAACATTACATAAAAAGTTAACATGAAAAACGTTAAAAGTGCATTATACATGGTAAAGGAACATGTTGAACACTGGCAGTACAGAACTGTAGTAAAACTGAGTGGAAGCAGTGGCATAAAATTTATGTATAAACCGTAAAACACATATGTTTCTTAAGTTCCTTCTTACTTTCTGCAACGAACTTAGCTGTGGGGTTAAATGAGTATGTTTTGAAAATAGGGCTGGAGGGGAAGTCACCTTATTTCTTTAAATAACTTTAATACCGATGAATCCGAGAATGCCCACTTTCACGGGTGTCTAGCAAGTCTCGACATCGTAAGCATGTGTATGAATATCCCCATTAAAGAGGTGATTCCTATTACTGAATTCAACTTGACACTACTAGATTCACAAAAAATGAATGAATTCCTTCATTTGCTCAGAATTTTTCTGGAGCCTTCAAAGACATTACATATGGACAAACTGATGTGTTCGCCATGGGATCCCCCATAGCCAGTATAAGAGCTAATATTTACATCAATTACATTTAACATCAGTTTTTTTTCAACCCACCCACAACACCTTTAAAGAGTAGTATGTTACAAAAGATATGTCACTGACATCATACTTTTGTATAACGGGACTGACGCCCAGCTGCAACTCTTTCATCATGACTTTAACAAAATGCACCCAAAGATTCAGTGTGTAAAGAATACCACTCTGCACTCTGGCCTTTACACTCCCATTTTTTGATTTGGAAATTTCGTTACAGGACAGTAAAGATCACTTTAACATATTTAGGAAACCAACTATGACTAGTTCTATTATTCATTGCTCGTCAGTTCATCCGAAGTGGTAAACAAAAGCAGCTCTTCATGTTATGTTTTACTGTGCGACTAGAGCCCCTCTCCCAAAACAAAACTATCAGTGTGAGTTGGATACCATTAAATTCACAGCACATTCTAATGGCTACCAGCCAAATGTTGTCGATGTTCTTCATCAGCAAATGCAGTCAATAGTAGTTTCCAATGATTTGTAGGGGATTACCCTGTCATCTACTATTAATGGTAACTCTACAAAAAAATTTTTTTGTAGGATCCATATGTAGGTGTTATATCTGACAGGATTTGCAAAAGGTTTAGAAAAGAGGGGTTCACACCCACCTTTTACACCGTGCATGAAGTCGAGCACCTATTGAAGCACCACAAAACCAGAAAAGACAATCGCTATGCACAATCGGGCATCTGTTGCATCCAGTGTAGTGAGTGTCCTTCATCATACATAGGCCAAACTGGCCGCTCCTTTAACATACGGTTCAGAGAGCATCAGGATCTTAGCAACTCCTAATCCGCTGAAGGATCATAACAATTCAATTTCCAATATAAACACAAATTGCCGCATTCTACATATCCAACATAAGGGCCTGGTTTTAAACACTTTAGAAGAAATAGAAATCATCCGCAGCATTTGCCGTGATCCGTCTGGCAGTTTGAAGGAGCAAACTGCACTTAAGTACACAGTTCTGCTGAAAAACTTTTCTTTTTTGAATCAGCATCGAGCCTCATTTCCTTCACTCTCTGGTTTCCGATTATTGTACGCTATACATGTATTTTTTTACTGGGCCAATGTTTTCCGCCATTATTTTTGTGGGTCTGTTTCCTATAGTGAGATCTTCAAGCTCCACTCAGTTCATCTTAGATAGCTTTAAAATTGTCCTCTTTTAATAGAAGTTTGCATGTTTTCTATTTTGTCCTATGACTGTGGCGCACTATTGTGCTGCATCACTATTTGTGTCCTCACTAGTTTAAAATTTACATCTTTCATGATGTAAAATGCGTCTCAGGTCTTATCTCATGTAACCATTGATTAGTTGTTGACTTTTAGTCAGCAGGTTTTAAACTGACCCCACTTTTAATGTGTCCTTTTAGTGCTATTGCTGCTAGCTGTTAATTGGCACAATAGTTTGACAGTGTGAACTATTAAGGTTTCACTACTTTCCCCTTTGGTTGGTAGAGAGATGCTTGTAAACAGGAGTGGCACAAGTACGTTCTTTTAACTGATGACCTGTGGCGTGTTGTTCGACGTCGCCACATATATATCCCCACTAAATTAAAAACTTGCATGCCACTCGTGTAAAGGGAAAAGCATCACTGCGTTTTACGATTTGTACATAAATTTTATGCTGCAGCTTCCACTCAGTTTTACTACAGTTCTGTACTGCCCTGTACAACATGTTCCTTTACCACACACAATGCACTTTTAACAGTTTTCATGTTAACTTTTTATGTAATGTTTCTTTTTCTTATTCTTCATTTTAAATGTAAATCATTAATTCAAATTGTGAACAGCTGGGCTAGTGGCCCCGCGTTGTTCTGTCCGTCAACAGATGGCAGTACTTTTGCCTCTCTGGTTATCAGTTTGCTTCCTCCTACGCGTCCGCTACTCCATGCTCTGTGCTCATTGGTAGCACACTATGTCTTGTATAAGTCCACCATGGCGCTCGGGGTCACAGCAGCAAGTGTAAGTGTCCTGGTATTCTTTGCATATTTCTTTACCCAGGCAATCGTCAGTAGTACTGTGTTGTGTCACTTTGGCATTGACTTAGGTTTCGCAGCACCTATCCCGACCGGCAGTTTTCTAATGTTTTTAAACTTTTGTTTTTTATTTGTATAGCTGCCAGTACAACTTATCTCTCATCTCTTGCTATTTTCAGGACGACACCTGAAGATGGGCATATAAGAGCCCAATACCTGTTGCGGATGTTCTTCCAACAGGATTGTTAGCTGTACGCGGACAAGTAAAAAAAATTCCTGGATTTTTCCCGGATTTCCCTGTTACAAATACACTTCCTCCCGGGTGAAAACAAAATTTTTCTGTTTCAAGTGACAGTATACTTTTCCTCAGACCTGTAAAACTTTTTAATCCTTTGACTGGTTATGTTATGGTTTTATACACTGACATAGAATTTCACAGCACTTTAGAAAAACCTCGGAGAAAAAAAACACGTTTTGGAAAGATGTCTGATGTGCAGCAGTATGTACACTGCATATTTTTGTATTACGAAAGTACAAATTCTAGTCCCAACAAACACCGCATCTTACTTTCCGAAGCATTGAAATTGAGACTGCAGTGCACTTTTGTACGTCAGTCATAGTTCATGTCATGTGATCTCGCCAGCCAATGACAGCGGTTATTCAGTGCATAGGACACGTGATGTAGTCAGCCAATAGATACATCACTGTTAAGTAGCACGAACACACGAATAGGAAAAGTTAATGGTTTAAATTAAATACATAGTGTTGCTACAAGAAAAGAAAAGCTTTCACATATAGTATTGATCTATAAGATTAATAAGCTGCAAGAGAAGCTAAGCTTTCACATATAGTGTTGATTCTTTTTGCGTGCATTACGCTTTAAGATACGTCACACAAATAAGCCAGTAAAACTTTTAACAATGACATAAATGTCTGATCTTCTGGGCTCAAATTTCTTCTAAATGGTCGTCCTCAAAGAGTTGATTTTTAAACAGGAGTCAAACGCTCTGGGTTTAAGAGACTTCTTGTACATTCACGCACATAGTTCATCTTGCATAAAAGGAAATTTACTTTGAAAGTAACACTTTTCAAACAACCATTTGCAATTTTCTCCCGCAACTTGTTAGAAGTAGGTTCGTTTCAGCAGTTGGCAGAGATCACCACATAACAGGCATCACCATGCTTGCACAGCTACGATGACGCAGGAAGCCCGTATGTTCGTACGTGTAAAACATTAAAAGATCATACATTATGTCATAAAAGAAACAAGACATTAGAGGATACTCAAAGAGCATCAGAATACTAAAATTCATAATTCAGCTTAAAGTACACATTCATATCTCCAGATCCAGATGAAAATTTTCTTGGAGTACCAGTACTGTATTATCTCACGTTTGGTTCTTTCTTCTGGCATAATCCCATATGTTCTAGAAGATGTAAAAGTGCACTTGAAATGCAGCGGACAGTTGAAACTAGCCAATAGTGTGGAATTATACTCTTCATTTTAAATAAATTGAGAGCCTCAGTGGAAATGACTAATGGAAGGCAAATCTCTTTAGCAAAGCGACAAAAATAACTTCATTGTTCTGCAAAGCGATTAATGCTCGACTGTCAGAAAGGAGGAAATAAAATGAAACCTGTAACTAATAGCACATTTTAGCCTTCCATAATTATGTGAATGTATTTTAATTCACTTGATAGCTCCCGGCCACAGAAATCCGTTTTGTTTTCATTTGATGTGAGAGCAATAAACGAAGAGGAAACAGCAAAATCACTAAACGTAAATGGGGGTCACATGGAGACTACCCACCTCTCCACTACAACTCAGACTTCCCTGTGCTCAGCCCTGGATCTACACTATTTCATAACTGGGGCAATAATAGATAGTGGCGACCCCGCCCTCGAGTGTTTGAGGAAGGATGCCAAAAATTTTAAAAAAATCGACTTTTCAAAAATCATTTTTTAGTCCACATCTTTCTGAAGAGTATGATACATAAAACATAAGTGATCGAGGAAATGTAAGACATGTTATTTGGTCTTAAGTGTGCCAAAGTGCAGTGCCATGCCTCTTCACACAGCGTTCTTCAATCGCCATCACTATATTTCGCTCCGTGGAATTCAAACATGTTATATTTTGTAATTGATGCCATCAAACTATGACAGTGGAAATTAAAATGTCCTGTAGTGCCTCTCCTGCTCCCAGTCGGCTGGTCTGACGTCCTGCCCTCCCCCCCCCCCCCCTCTCCTTTTTTTTTAAAAGAGAAAGACAAAATGCAATTAATACTGGATGGGATTATTTGTAATCGGGAGAACAACAGCTCTTCAGAAAATTTGCACTTTTTATTGCCTATTAGCCAATAACTTTCAGTTTGTACGACATAAAATTAAATACAGGATA
This sequence comes from Schistocerca serialis cubense, assembly GCF_023864345.2. Taxonomy (NCBI): domain Eukaryota; kingdom Metazoa; phylum Arthropoda; class Insecta; order Orthoptera; family Acrididae; genus Schistocerca; species Schistocerca serialis. The sequence goes on from NC_064638.1 coordinate 372,122,693, forward strand.
CATAAAACCAGAAAAGATAAGAGACAAGCAATACAGTACACATTTCTTCAATCCTGAAGTCCTAGCATTATTTTCTCTCTAATCTTGCAACAGCTTTAGATGGCATGCTTTCCTTTCTGGGAGAGAATCTATTACCTCACCAAAGTTCATCAAACGTTTAGCTGCACGAAAAAACGAAATGTCACTGAACTGGCCTTACTAGTGTAGCAGTCTGGCCAAAACTTTTCTGTCAAAATTTCATCTTCGAGGATACACCGAGAAGATAATATGTAATATTTCTTACGTCTTATTCCTGTTACTCATTTATTTCCACTCTGGATCTAAGGATTTAGCTAGTAATTGTAACAACGCTGTGATCATTCGCAAACCCAGTCAACCATACAAACAGCGACTGGCATTCACCCGTTCGACTTATTCCACACAGCTTGTATAACCCCATCCCCTTCTGTCTGCAGGAAAGTTTATTTCTAAATGCGACAGGGATTCCCCTAGCAGAGACATCACACACACTATTCAAAAATCAACTTATGATTCATTCAGAAATCAACTTAGAATGTTTTAAAAATGTTCAAAAACCAACAGGGATGCGTTTCAAAATCATATGAATAATTGGTAGACCAATGTGCACTGGGTGCTAGGCGCTTTGTGAAACAAGGTTTTACAGCTAGCTGCCACACTCCTGTAGCCATATGTGGCAGAAGGCACTAGTCTACAAGACTCAACTGCGCATGCGCATAAGCTCGCAACTGCTCAAATGAATCTAATGTAAACAGTCGTGATGTCATGCTCATCAGAGGCAATTTGTTGTTATGAAGCATTCCATAGTCTTTCTAAAGCATTTGACACTTGCTGTTGGCTGACACTTGTATGACCACTGTTTTGTTGTTGTATATGGCGCATTTCCTTTGCAACTTAAGTTTTGTTTTTTTTTTTTTATTTTATTTTTTCTTTCATTCATGTTTTATTGCTGCTGTATTATTCTGTAGTAGCGAGATACAATAATATCCTTTGTTAGAGTATTGGTTCTTACCAGTCAAAGTTACAAAAATTTAACTGAAAACTACAACAATAAAAATTTTTCGGAATTCTAAAAAATTCCTGGGTTTTCTCGTTTTTCTCCCAAATGAAAAAATTCCCGGGGTATTTCCGGATTTCCCGGTTGTCCCGGATCGTATACACCCTGTAACTACTAGACCATGAGCTGCAGATTTTTTGCATGTAACAGGATAACAGCTTTGTAGAAATACTTTACCACATCATTATAAATAATGACCATTGTGAAATCTCACCAATAATCAAGTACAGACACTTAGCAAAATTTCCTTGTTGAGGTGCGATTGCATGTTACTTACTTTTCACTATGTTTCAGACTGTACATTTCGATGTATGAAATGTAGTCGAAGGTTCAAATAAGGGTTTTAGTCTTTGAAAGACACTGATTTCTCTCCTGTTTATTATTAACTGGATGTGAGGTAAAAGTCTGAGTACTGCATTCTGTTCATATTGGTGGTGGACACCATCAGCTGCAGAACAACTGTTGGCTTTCGCTATCCACAGCCATTTCATTGTTGTCATAGTTGTATCTGGGCTTCCAGTGAACAAGCAACTAATCGCTTTGTGCATTTTTATTGGCAACATTGACAACAATAGTGCCATTGAATGCCTTGGTTTCATCCTATTAATGAAATAATATAATTGTTCAATGCTTTTCAGCTCCTGTTTGAAGAACTAAGGAACAACAAAGACAATTTTTTAAAAAAATAATATGCATGTCTATCACAAGTTTTTATGAGCAACATTGTCATTTGAAGAAACATCTACAAAATCTTTGATTAAATGCAGTACATACCACAGTTCATTAAAAAGGAAGAATTATTGCTTTCACAAGATATATACCGAACCTGCATGTAGGAAAAAGCTTTATGTACTACACAAACTAATGCATAGACTAAGTTAATGAACATGTAACTGCCTTTTTATCCCAATTCCAGGGCCTAAAATTATTCATTAAGAGCTGTACACATTTCTCTCCAGGAAATTGTAGCCACCGTGTGATCTTTGTATATGGCTGTAGGCTTATCCGACAGCACAGGCCTTCCCTTAATGCTCCTGTGTTGATATCAACATTTAATTTCCCAGAAAAGTACCATTCACACATTAAAGAATGCAAGTAGTAGTGCAGCTTGTTGCTCAACAACTGCTCACTATATCCAGCTTTCACCACATCGTTTGAAGACCGTTGCTGCCTCACAAAGGCCTCCAACACAACAGGAAGACAGCAGTTTTGCTGTACGATGGCTGGGCTCTTGCAATGGAGAAGCATGGTTACAGGTAGTTGTCAGACATGCATTTGCTGTGGTCTGTCAAGACATTCATTTGCTGTGTTCTGTCCACTTGGCACAGTGTGTGAAAACCCACATTTAATGTTGCGGATTATCAAAACCCCAGTGTTAGGAAGGTATGTCTTTTGTTTAGTTTTAAAGTCGAGTGATAAGTTAAGAAGCAAAATTACATGACTTACCAAAGTTGTACCATGAAGTTCTTCTTTTATCTGTCCACTACCGAATTCTTGTTTAAGTGTGGCTTTTGTTGATGCATAAAGCATCTTCTGGCGGATAGGAGAGTTGTCTGGTGACCAGCTAATAAGTAACCATTCATAGCCAGATGTATTTTTTGAGTCCAACCTATAAATAGAAAGTTTGTAACATAAACCACTCCACTCCTCTTAACATTTCTATTAAACGTTAACCTATTCCAAAAATTCTGCAGTGAAGTTCAGGAACACAAATAAACCCCTAAGCCACCAAGGCTTATAAAACATCATACACAACTACATTAATCACTGTAACAGATTTCAAACCAGACATACAACCTCTGACAATATCTTCATTAGTACTTACAGTACTTCCACTGCAAGTAGGTTCAACATGTATTTTCATTGTCATAAACCTAATATAACAATATGAGTCAGTCTTGTCTAATAAAGACTTGCTGTGCATGATATTCAAATTAATTGCAGATGTACAGTTTAGTCTTTCTGACTACATTCAGAATTCAATGTTGAAATCTTACATCTTCTCATCATGGGACAAAAATTTGCACCAATCATTTCTGAAGCAATTTTTTTTTGTTGTTATTTTCGTTTTCATGTTGAGAGATGATGATGATGATGATGACGATGATGATGATCATACATTCACACTGCTCTTGGATGTTTTCTAGTGTAATTTGCCCACAGAGCATTTCGTCCTCACCTTGGTCTTTTTTTACCTTATCCAGCAAAAATTGCCTTTGCATGTCTACCACCCATTTACCTGGCTACTTGTCCTGTCCACATATTTCATTTTCATTACATTGTAATTATATTCTTCACTCCAGTCTGTTCCTTCATTCACTTGTTTGTCCCCCCCCCCCCTTCTCACTCTCAACCTGCACCTCTCCGTTGTTGATGAGTTAACACCTAAGTTAGGGTCTCCTGAGTAGCAGAGAATGGTGTGAAATCCGCAAGTAATGTAAAATACCATTTTGTCTGTAGATCTCAGAACAATTCTTTTGCATGTTTCCACTCATCAAAATGTCGAGCCACTGATTACAGATATTTTTTCTGTCAAGAGTTATAAAGTGACAAAAATCACAAAATCTAATATATTATTTTAGATTTCAATATTATGTTGCGTGTGTATTACATCACTTGAGAGAGCGAAGGCAATGGCAGAGGCATCTGGCAAGAACAACAGGAACACGGACCACGGATGCTGTTGGATGTCACTGTGAAGGAGGTCCTTATTGTTACAACTTTTGCAAAGAATAAAAGCGCTGCTACTGTGTTCATTTAAGTGCCTGCGTGAGATTGTTCATGGGAATTAATCCTGAGACAGTACATCTAGCACAGTGTTGTTTTGTATTCTGGAGTTTTATGTTAAAACACAGTTAAGTACACGAAGGATGCGTGCTTCGAATTCCGGACGTTGACATGGATGTCTAATTTGTTAAACATTTTGCAAAGTAATAATGGGAAAGTTGAATACTTTTATAGGTGTGAGAGTGGTGGAGCTGTATATGATTTGCTCCAGTTTACGATTGATTGGTTGATCCATTCATTCATTCATTCATTCACTGAGCGGGGTTTTGAGAAAGGGTCCACTAAAATGGGATCAGAGGAGTGAAACTATAAAACCAGGAAATTAAAACACACACAGTAGAAGGCATAAAAGGTAGACCAAATATAAAAACTGGAAAAACAGAGGGATAAAAGAGCAGTCTTTGCACGAGGGAGTGATCATGGTCACGGGCCCCAGACAGAGAAAACATGAAGAGAGGCCGCAACCACAACCATCCTGCCCCTGTTCCAGGAGTAGAGCAAAATTTTGTATCTGAAAATAAACACCACTTTCATGGAGGAAACCATCTGCAAATTGTCTGATAATATTAAAGGTAAGAGATCTGGAAGACTATACAAACACATAGTAAGATGAGCCAAAAGTGGACATTCCATCAATATATGGGATACCATCAGTCTGTCTCCACAACCACACTATTGCAGTGGATAGTTAGCAGAAGAAAACAATGGGTGAGCATGGCATAACAAATGTGTAGATCGCATAAGACAGCGGGCTCCTTCCGAGAGGAGCAGAAGGAAGAGCACCAAACCGCATTAGCCGCCTTGATTGTACGGTGTTTATTATTGAGAGCAGTAGCACACCAGATGTCATTTAAGTTTTAGGCAAAAAGAGATTTGACATACATTTGCATAGCTGCAGCTGCAATCATGAAAGGGAGTGGGGATCAGTATCTGCTTCTTTAGCCAAGTTCTAGTTTACGTTTTATTCCTTCAGAGTAGGAAGTGTAGGTTGGAGATGGCTAAAGAATTATAGGGCTTGATTTTTACTGACTCGGCACCAAGCCAACAAGTGCAATAATTTTGAAGAATAAAATAAACAGTTATATACCACCAATACATCTATTTACCTTTAATAATAGAACTCAGCATCGATGAGACTTCTAATGATTTTGGTTCGTACGAAAATGCATTCTACTTGCGTATTTCATAAAAGAAGTAATAACACACCCAAATGATTTATGTTAGTGGTATTTAATGATTATGATTAAACAACTGTATGTTTAATAATGGTGAAATTTAAGACCCTTAGGAAACTTCCATTTTAACCAGCTCCATTTATACTGAGTGTCCTGGAAGTATCAGATCTCACTTTTTAAAAATACAGGGTGGTTATAATTAAACTTCCCCCCTTGAACCATGCACCTCACCGTCAGTGGGGTGGCTTGCGTTTCTCAGCAGTTCAGATAGCCATACTGTAGGTGCAACCACAATAGAGGGGTACCTGTTGGGAGGCCACGCATACATGGGTCCTGAAGAGGATCAACAGCCTTTTCAGTAGTTGCAGGGGTAGCAGTCTGGATGATTTACTGATCTAGCTTCGCAACATTAACCAAAACTGCCTTGCTGCACTGTTAATGCAAACGACTGACGGCAAAAGGAAACTACAGTCATCCCGATGGCATGTAGCTCTATTGTATGATTAGGGCATCATCTTGGGTAAAATATTCCAGAGGTAAAATAGTCCACCCATTCGAATCTTTGGGTAGGGACTATCTGTTAAGGATATAGTCATGAGGAGAAACAAAACTTGTGTTCGGCAGGTCAGAGTGGAATGTTAGATCCTTTAATTGGGAAGGTAGATTAGAAAATTTAAAAAGGGAAATGGAAAGATATAGTGAGATTTCTACGTCTATACTCTGCAAACTACCTTGAGGTGAATGGCACAGGGTATGTCCCATAGAACCAGTTATTAGGGTTTCTTCCTGTTTGATTCATGTATGGACTGTGGGAAGAATGAGTCTGAATACCTTTGTGCATGCAGTAATTATTCTAATCTTGCCCTTATGATTCCTATGTGATACCAGGATTGCCACAAGTTTTCCCAAGTGAAATTACCTGATATTTCCCCAATTTCCAGACAAGTTTTAGGATTTCTTCCTGACAAATTTTGAGATCTCAAGGGTAAGTTAAAACATAAGTTAAAACAAAAGAGACTTCTGTATTTCTAAATGTGTGAGAAAAAATCTTAAGTATTAACATAAACATCTTTTGTAATGAACTGTTTTTAGATGGAGAAAGCAAGCCAAACGGCATATATGTTTTATTAAGACCACTGATATTTGATTTAAATAAAGCATAACACATTTGATGACAAAAATACACATTTTGTTGGAATCGCAACACTGCTTTCAGAAATAACCTCAGAAAAAAGTAGGCCTCTTGAGAGAAATGTATAAGGTGGGGAAGAGTTGTGTAAACCAACACTATAGGTGACTGCCAATAAAATAATGGTTCTACTATGTTTGTTATTGTCAGTTATTGTCCACAGTGTTATATCTATTATTCTACAGGTATTGCATGATTTTTCTTTCAAGAAATACGTTACTACATACTGTACAAACTGCCAGAGACTGCCACAATTATTTTCTTCTTATTATTGTCCATACCTTCTAATATATAAACTACTTTTGAAGTGCTAAAACGTACTAGAATAAATAAAATGTCTGTAAAATGTTGCACTGTACAATGTACTTGTGGTGAGCCAGTCACGATTCCTGAAATCCATCGCCCATGGCCTCTAGCCTGCCAAGGAGCACCACAATGCTGGGTCCGTGGATAAACCATGAAAATCCTCCACATTACGCCACACACAGACAGACCCAGCCTGCAGGCAGATCAGTGAGATTAGATCCGACAGGCAGGACCTGCACATTAGGTGGAACCTACGGGCTTCAAATCAGCAAGCCCGATCCGTTAAAGAGATACCCACAGAAATGGCCTGTGGTTTCGTGTGAACAGCTATTCACGTGTCACAGACACCATATTGATGAAACGAGCCCACACTGATCGCCCATGCAACAGATACCTTTGACAAATACTCTGTGAACCAATACCAATGAGGTTACATAGCAACTCACCATAAAGATGATCGCTGAGCCACAGACAGGCACATAGAAAACACAATCACACTCTCAAGACTAAAGTTTTGGCCATAGCCTTTGGCAGAAAATGAGAGTGCACACACAATCACTCAGTCACAACTCACGCACAGATGAGCATTGTCTTCGTCCGCTGCATCAACAAGCTCTGAGAATCAGATCCAAACAAACCACTCCTCAGCCCCCTCCATCTGCCTCTCATTGGCAGCTGCTAAGCTAGCAACAAGTAGTGGTGGCAGCACTGACTGCAAGCTGAGAGGAAGGTTGAGAAGGGGAGATGCAGTAAGAATAAGAGTAGGGAAGCGGCACACATACTCAGCTGTGCCCAACCAGTGACGAAGCATGACATCTCATTAAACAAACAATTTCATGCTACTGAGACAAAAAAAAAGAGATTTTTCCAGTGTTTTTTCCCTAAATTTCCCTGTTACATTTGAAATTCCCTGATTTCTAGAATTTGTGGCAACCCTGGATACGTAGGGGGTTGTAGCATATCCCCTAAAGCAATCATTTAAAACCGCTTCTTGAAACTTTGTTAATAGACTTTCTTGGGATAGTTTATGTCTGTCTTCAAGTCTGCCAGTTCAGTTTCTTAAATATTTCTATGACACTCTTCCATGGATTAAACAAACCTGTGACCATTCGTCCTGCCCTTCTATGTATATGGACAATATCCTCTATTAGTCAAATCTGGTACGGGTCCCACACATTTGAGCAATATTCTAGAACCAATGGCACAAGCGATTTGTAAGCAATCTTTTTCCCAGTATTCTAGCAATAAACCTGCTTTACCAATAACTTAACCTATGTGATCATTCCACTTCATTTCATATCCCTACACAGTGTTACACCCAGGTATTGGAGTTGAGCGATTCCAACAGTGACTCACTATTATTATAGTTACAGAATACTACTTGTTTTGTTTTGTGAAGTGCAAAAGTTTACACTTCTGGAAATTTATAGCAAGTTGCCAACTATGCGCCATGTTGAAATATTATCAAGATCTGACTGAATATTTACGCAGCTTCTTTCAGATAGTACTTCATCACAGACAACTGCATCATCTATTAAAAGCCTGATTTTACTATTAATATTCACTGCAAGGTCGTTTATACAATATGAACAGCAAGGGTCCCAACACACTTCCCTTGGGGCACACCTAAAGTTATCTCTACATCTGATGATGACTTTCCATCCAAAACAACATGCTGTGTCCTCCCAACCAAAAAGTCTTCAATCCAGTCACAAATTTCACTTGATACCCTATACAATCATATTTATGACACTAAGTGTAGGTGCGGTACTGAGTCACTTGCTTTTCAGAACTCAAGAAACACTACATCTAACTGGTTGTCTTGATCCTAAGCTTTCAGTATGTCATGTAGGAAAAGAGCGAGCTGGATTTCACATGATTGATGTTTCCGAAATCCATGCTCGCCTTAGCTGAGGTGATCATTCTGTTCAAGATACCTCACTATGTTTGCCCTCAGAACATGTTCTAAGATTCTACAACAAATCAATGTCAAGGATATTGGATGGTAGTTTTGTGGATCCCTTCTACTACCATTCTTGAAGAGGGAGTGACTTGTGCTTTTCTCCAAGAACTGGGCACTGTTTTTTGTTCAAGGGATCTACAATAGATTATAGTTAGACAAGGGGCTAACTCAGCCAAAATTCAGTATAGAATCTGACAGGTATTCCATTGGGGCTTGGAGCTTTGTTCGATTTTAACAATTTTTCTGTTGTTTCTAAACACCACTGCCACTAATACTATTTTCTTCATCTTTCCAGTGGTACAAGGATTAAATTGGTGCAGTTCTCCTGGGCTTTCCTTTGTAAAGGAACGTTTCAGTTTTTGCTTTGCTATCATCAGTTTCAGTTCCGGTCTCATTCACTAGGGACTGCACACTAACTTTGATGTCACTAACAGCTTTTATACACAACCAGAATGTCTTTGGAGTTTGTGAAATGACATTTGACAATAGTCTGCTATGGTAGTCGCTGAGGGCATCATAGACTGCGCTCTTCACAGCCAAATCCATTTCATTCAGCATCTCTCTATCTATAGCCCCACACTTTGTTTTACAGTAATCTCTGTTTATTTACAGTGACTGTATACCAAGGAGGTTCCTTGCCACTATGAACTGTTTTACTATGTAAATATATATCCAGTGTGTGGTCTACTACTCTTTTAAGCCTGGGCCAGAGTTCCTCTACTACTCCTGACCCATGCTGAAAGTTTCAAGTTCCCCACCGAAATATAACACTACTGATTTTTTTAAATCTAGTTTACTGGACGTGTATATCTTTCTGCTTGTTTTAGTTGTCCTTTGTATTTTGGTAATCACTGTTGCCACGATCGCATCATGATCACTGATAGAAGTTTCGATGTGGATAACCTCATAGACATCAGGTCTATTTGTTGCCATTAGATCCAATATTATTTCCATCATAAGTGGAGTTACAAATTATTTGTTCTAGTTAGTTTTCAGAGAACGCATTTATCACGCCCACCACTAACAAAATTGTAATATTCTCAATTAACTGTTGGATAATTAAAGTCTCCATTGATGATAAGAGTATGATTGGGGAACTTACGTGTAAGTGAACTGAGGTTTACTCTAAAGTTTTTGGTTACATCAGGAAATGAGTCTGGTGAGCAATAGAAGGCTCCAATCATCATTTTATGCTCAGCCCCTGATACTGAGTGATGCCTAAACAGTCTCACATGCAGCTTCAATCTATATCTCAGTGGATTTGAGTTTCTTGACTACTGCAACAAATACACCACATCCACATCCTATTTGCCTATCCTTTTGATATACCCTTAAATTTTCCTCAAAAATCTCACTTCTGTCAATTTCAGGTTTCAACCAGCTTTCTGTACCTAGTATTAGTGGGCTTCACTGGTATCATGAGTGCTTCAAATTCTGGCACATTGTAGCGAATGTTTCGGCAATTTATAATTAAGATTTTAAAACTCTCGCCTGTGGGAGGCATTTCTTTCGATCTTACGCTGATGCTTTTGGATTTACTACAGCTACTGTTATCTTGATTGAATGGGGAGCTGCCTAATCTAAAAAACCTTGTGAGCAACCTACACACCTTCAGCTACCTGAGTAGCAGCCTCTTATGTGTAGTGCACACCTGACCTATTTAGGGGGACCCTACAGCTCTCAACCCTATGATGCAGGTCTGGAAGAGACAGCCTATGTCACAGAAACTTCGAAGTATCTGGTTCGGTCCTTGAGACAATGCTCCAAATCTGTTAGCTTCATTGGCACTCCATGCACAAGACTGGTCTTCTGCACCTTCTCTGCCAGATGCTGGAATATCCAAGAATGACCTTGGAGCCTGGATGATGAGCACCATTTGTTCCAACATGTGCCACAATTTGCTGTTGGTTGCACCCTGTTCCCAATGGCTGCCAGAACAGCCTCTTCAACATGTCGAATGAGGCCCCCAGACACACACACACACACACACACACACACACACACACACACACAGAGAGAGAGAGAGAGAGAGAGAGAGAGAGAGAGAGAGTGTCCTTTCCTGTCCCTTACGGACATTTCCCTAAGGGATACCATCATTTGCCGTATGTTTGAACTGCCAATGATTAATAGACCCCTACCCTTTTGTGTTTGTCTCTTCCTGACACAGCAGGTCTCCCCGAAACTGGTGAAGTAAGTCCCACTGGCTGCTTCAGTTACAGTGAAGGACGGCATCTCAAACTTGTAGGTTAAGGGGATCGGTACGCTACCCTGAGTCCTCCCTGGTCCCCATCCACCATGTACAGGACACCTATGTCGACCATTGACATGCCACTCGCAGTCAAGTGGACAGCTAATGACAGATTGTGTACTTTCTGCAGAGGATAGTATAGGAGAGGATAGTACTCGAGGTACCTCTGATAGAATTATCACAGGTACACGACTCTTGGAAGCTCTTCCAACACCCCTATTCACAGAATTCAGGGCAATTTACAGCTGCTTATGACAGTCAACCAACTCATTCCATGTTTGAGAACAGCATTCATAGTGGGGCTGCATTTTGACTTTAAATTAAACCTGCCAATTATCTTTTAATCTGTTGAGATAGAAAGCTGCTGATTCGCTATAAGAATTGAATTGGATATAAAAAACAAGATTTTTAATAAGGCAACACACAAACCTGTGTTAAAAATTACTAGTTTTCTAAAACGTTTTGATGTTCATTGTAGTTGTTAGCAAACTCGAAAACAGAGTCAATTTACGATAAATGCAAATAATATCTAGGGCTACTCCCCTTTAAGGATAAACTAGATACAACAACAGGTTAGCTACAAATTCTCGTACAGTAAATAAATCACAAATGCTGATTTGTTACAAATTGCTCATACATTATGTAAAGGTCAATGGAGGCTTCCAAAAATTCTCAAAAATTTATGTTCATTTGCTTCGATATACAATGACATTCAGGGGTGACATATACTTTGGCTTAACTGTGAACCACAAATGCTGATTTGCTATGAATTAAATTACATATCCAAAACACAAGAACCACTAACTTATGAAAATATAATTTTGTAAGCATTCGAAAATTCTGAAACTAATCTATTTCTCATGTATTTGTACAACAAAATTAGAGAAAGATTGTTTTAAATGAGGATAGGCCTACTGTCCTCAAAAAATTTAAAAGAGCACAATTTAGTTTAAGCTTACAATTGACGATAACAGTGCTAGTTTATCACGGCACTCGCGAATGTTCGGAATATCACAATACAAAAGAGTACAGATACAATCAAAGAAAGATTACACAGAAGAAGCGACACGAACAATAAAATATGTGAATCCAGAACTTTAAACCGTCAAACTGTCTTGTACATGCAGTCTCACACAAGGGAAAATTCCCTATATATAAAAACAAAGATGATGTGACTTACCAAATGAAAGTGCTGGCAGGTCGACAGACACACAAACATACACACAAAATTCAAGCTTTCGCAACAAACTGTTGCCTCATCAGGAAAGAGGGAAGGAGAGGGAAAGACGAAAGGATGTGGCTTTTAAGGGAGAGGGTAAGGAGTCATTCCAATCCCGGGAGCGGAAAGACTTACCTTAGGGGGAAAAAAGGACGGGTATACACTCGCACACACACACACATATCCATCCACACATATACAGACACAAGCAGACATATTTGTCACTTAGCTGATTCCGTGCACACTTCTACAATGGTGTGCCAAAGAAGAACACTGCACTGGAGCACTGGAGTGTTAGTTTATCTCTATCAAAACTGCTAAAATGTGTAGCACCAACAAACCATGTCTTCTACCTTTAGCAGCTAACAACACGATGTGAACAGATACAGAGGGAATTAGTGAATTTCGGTGACAGGAGGCACAGGACTTCTGGTCAGGTATATACAGGGATAGAAATACAAAAATCAAATAGAGGTAATAAAGGAGTACGTTTAATAATGAAGGAGAAAATAGGAATGTGAGCAAGCTACTACAAACAGCACAGCGAACACATATTTGTAGCCAAGACAGGCACAAAGCCAACACCTACCAACTACCGCAACCTCATATGCCAACTAGCTCTGCAGATAATGAGATTGAAGAATGATGGGATAAAAGAAATTATTCAGATAGTTAAGGGAGATGAAAATTTAATTGTGACTGAGGAATGGAATACGATAGAAGGAAAGTAGGGAAACGAAGAGAAGGAGAAATGGTAGATGAATATGAACTGGGCAAAAGGAATGAAAGAGGAAGCCACCTGATAGAAATCTGCACACAGAATTATTAAATCAGCGCTAACACTTGGCTTAAGAAGCATAAAAGAAGGTTGCATACATGAAAAAGACCTGGAGACATCAGAAGATATCAGATTGATTATTTAATGTTAAGACAGAGATTTTGAAGCTAGATTTCTAATTGCACCATATTTCCAGGGGCCAATATGGACCCTGACCACAATTTATTGGTTATGAATGGTAGATTGAAACTGAAGAAACTGCAAAAAGGTAGAAAATTAAGCAGATGAGATCTGGAAAAGTTGAAAAGAACCAAAGGTTCTTGGGAGTTTCAAAGGAGGCTCTAGGCAACCACTGACAATAACAGGGGAAAGGAAGACAGTGGAAGATGAATGGATAGCCTTTAGAGATGAAACAGTGAAGGCAACAGAGGATCAAACAGGTAAAAAGACAAGGCCTAACAGAGATAATCATACAATACAGGAGATACTGAATTTGACTGATGAAAGGAGAAAATATAAAAATGCAGCAAAGAAAGCAGACGAAATGGAATGCAAATGTCTAAAAAGTGAGATTTATAGGAAGTGCAAAATGGCTAAACAGGAGTGGCTAGACGGCAAATTTAAGGATTTAGAAGCGTATTTCACTAGGGGATGGATAGATGCTGCCTACAGGAAAATGAAAGAAGCTTTAGGAGAAAAGAAAAGCAGCTTTAAGAATATCAAGAGCCCAGATAGAAAACCGGTCCTTAGCAAAGAAGGGAAAGCCAAAAGTTGGAAGTAGTATATAGAGGGTCTACACAAGGGACATGAAGATGCAGATGAAGATGAGATGGGAGATATGTTACTTTAAGAAGAATTTTACAGAGCACTGAAAGACGCAATTCAAAACAAAGCCCCGGGAGTAGACAACATTCCGTCAGAGCTACCGACAGCTTTGGGAAAGCCAGCAACAACAAAACTCTTCCGTCTGGTGTGCAAGATGTATGAGACAGGCAAAATACCCTCAGACTTCAAGAAGAATATGATAATTCCAGTTCCAAAGAAAGCAGTTGCTGACAGCTGTGAAAATTATCAAACTATCAGTTAACTTGTTCACAGTTGCAGGATACTTACCTGAATTCTTTACAGAAGAACAGAAAAAGATTAGTTTGGGGTTCAGAAAAACAGGAGCATGCCAGGCAATACTGACCGTATGACTTATTTTAGAAGATAAGTATAGGAAAGGCAAACCTACATTTACAGCATTTGTAGACTTGGAGAGAGCTTTTGACAATGTTGACTGGAATACTCTCTTTGAAATTCTGAAGGTAGCAGGAGTAAAATACATGGAACAAAAGGCTATTTACAACTTACACAGCCATCAGACAGCAGTCATATGAGTTGAAGGGCATGAAAGGGAAGATGTGCTTGAGAAGGGAGTGAAACAGGGTTGTAGGGTTGTAGCCTATCCCCAATGATATTCGATCTGTACATTGAGTAAGCACCTAAAGGAAACTAAAGAAAAAATTGGAACAGAAATTAAAGTCCAGGAAGAAAAAATAAAAACTTTTAGGTTTGCCGATGACATTGTAATTCTGTCAGATACAGCAAAGGGCTTGGCAGAAATGAAATGGACAGTGTCTTGAATGGACCATATAAGACAAACATCAACCAAAGCAATACAGGAGTAATGGAGTGTAGTAAAATTAAATCAGGAGTTTGTACGGAAATTGGATTAGGTAATGAGATACTTTAAGTAGTAGATGAATTTTGCTAATTGGGCAGCAAAATAACTAATGATGGCCAAAGTAGAGAGGATATAAAATGTAGACTGGCAATTGCAGGTAAAGCTTTCCTGAAGCAGATGAATTTGTTAACATCAAATATAGACTTAAGTGTTAGGAATTCTTTTCTTGTGGAGTACTTGCCCAGACTGCAGACATGTATTGAGCTGAAACATGGACGATAAATAGTTAAGACAAGAAGAGAATAGAAGCTTTTGAATTGTGGTGCTATAGCAGAATGCTGGAGATTAGATGGGTGTATCACGTAATAACTGAAGAGGTACTGAACAGAATTGGGGAGAAAAGAAATTTGTGGCACACTGCAACTAAAAGAAGGAATCGGTTGACAGGATGCACTCTGAGATATTAAGAGATTGATTGTTTGAGGAGGGTTAAGGGACTAAACGGCAAGGTCTTCAGACCCGTGATTCCAATGTTACTTGTGGAAGAGAGAGGGCCCACTTAAGTCAGAGGAGTCAAACTATAAAACAAGGAAGTTAAAAAACACACAGTATAAGGCATAAAAGGTTAGACCAAATCTAAAAACTGAAAAAACAGAGGTATAAAAGAGTGGTGTTTGCATGGGGGGTCGATCATGGGTACCAGACCGAGAAAACATGAAGAGAGGCCCCAACCACAATCACCCTGCCCCTGCTCCAGAAGTAAAGCAAAACCTTATACCTGAAAATAAAAACTTTCAAGGAGGAAACTGAGGACCAGTTCAACCATCCGTGAATCATCTGCTAATATTAAAGATAACTTGGAAGAATACACAAATAAATAGTACAAAGGGCCAAAAGAAGAGGACCTTCCACCAACATATGGGATACTGCCAGTCTGGTTCCACAACCACATTGTAGGTGTGGCTCGCTAGGCAAGGGAAAACAATGGGTGAGCCTAGCATGAGCATTGCGTTGACGGCATGACAGTGGAGTGGAAGGAAGACTGCCAAACCACAGTAGTCTCCTTGATTGTGCAAGAGTTTATTACTGAGGGCAGTAGTGCACCAAATGTCATTCCACTTTTGCGCAAAAAAAGATGTGACGTACATCGGCATAGCTGCAGCTGGAATCATGAAAGGAAACAGGGAGTAAGTATCTGCTTCCCTAGATAAACTGTCTGCCAGTTCATTCCCTGAGATACCCATATGACTTGGGACCCAGAGAAAGACAACTGGGCAGGTGGCATGGCCAAGGGCAGAGAGGTGGTCATGTATAGCAGAGACCAAAGGGTGGTAAAAGTAGCATTGGTGAATAGCCTGCAGGCTGCTCATTCAGTCAGTACATATGAAACACTGTGGAGGGAGGCCTGAGTAACAAAATGGAGGGCCTGTTAATGGCTAGCAGCTCTCCTGTGAACACACTAAATGATCCCGGCAATAAATGGTGTTCTAAGCCAGTAGGAGATGTCAAAGCATATCCTAACTTATCCATTGTCTTAGAACCATCAGTGCAGAAGATGGTAGCACCCTAGAACTCTGCAAGGACTGAACATACAAGACACCAGAAGACCATAGGGGTCACAGAGACCTTAGGACCCTGGAACAGATCAGTCCTAATCCGTAGTATAGGCACCATCAATGAGAGGGGGGAGGAAATACACGGGGCACATTCCAGGGAGTGGGGATGGAGATCCCAACAGAGGGAAGTAAGACGCATTCCAAGCGGCAACCCCCCTGTGGGCTGTCAGGAGAGAGACATCCCCGTTTGCACAGAGGGCAGGGTACATGGGATGGTCAGGGAACTGGCGAATGGCAATTGCATAAGAAACCAGGAGTTGGCTCTGGTGCATCTGTAGAGGGTGAATCCTTGCTTCTGCAAGGAGACTTGACGGCATTAGTGTGAAAGGCACCAACAGCCAGATGCACCCCACAATGGTGAACAGGGTCCCGTGTTTTCAGAGTGGAAGGAGCCACTGACCATAAATCTTACCACCATAACATAGTCTGGACAAGATCAAAGCACAGTAAAGATGGAGAAGAGTAGCACAGTTTGTACCCCATGATGTATGGGCCAGGACGTGGAGAGCATTAAGCTTCCGCAGGCACGTAGTCTTCAGGTGGCGAATATGGGGCACCTATGTCAGCATTTTATCAAAAATAAGGTCCAAGAAGACATGAAGGGGTCATCAATTTAGAATTGAAGGGAAACAGGGGGGTAAAAATTGTAAATGGAGACCAAGAGATGAATACAGTAAGCAGATTCAGAAGGCTGTAGGTTGCCATAGTTATTCAGAGATGATGAAGCTTGCAGCTGTATCAAGTCAGTCTTCAGACTGAAGACCATAACAACAACAACAGCAGCAGCAGCAGCAGCAGCAGCAGCTGCAACAACAACAACAACAACAACAACAATAATAATTAAACTTCCGCTACTTGATAGGGGCCCCTTGAAAAAATGAGTGATTAAAGGACAATGAAACTTTGTGGAAAAATTTGTAAAGACATGGGGAAGAGAAATAATAAATTAGGTTATTTTGGTGGCCACATAGTTTGGAACAATTGGATAATGATTCAGTTTTCTCCAGATTTATTACTGAGTAACCTCACAAGCAATGTGAGGTGGTGTTCCTTCATGCATCAAAACAATTGAGTCCAAAATACCCCTCTCCCATGGAACAGGTATCACATGTTGGCAAAACAGATCACAGTAATGTATGCCATTCATATGGCACGGGCTTTGTCCTTGGTCTTGGGAACAGATTTCCTCCTGCTTCGCCATACCAGTACCTGTGCCTAAATGCATGTCATGACACTAACACTACTAACAATGCAAAACCTGCGGCACACTATCTGAAAAGTGGGGTACCCATATGGTAAATAGTTTTCTGACTACAACGGGCTCAAGTCAAAAAGTATCTGATGCTATCCTGAAGTAGTCTAAGCAAAGCTGTAGCACTGGTCCATATGTTTTTTTAGCATATAACATTTAACACATTCTGAGGTGATGTCTTGTTTCTCATAGGATGTCGGTACACATTTTGATGAAACTTGTTCTAAGCTTTTGACTCAATGATACCTGCCAAACTGATATTTCATTCTCACTGTTCCATTCAATAAATTGTTCATGACCTGAAAATGGTACACTGTGCCAAATTCACTTCTTAAAACAATCTGTTCCTTTGCCAGATTGAAATGCCATGTGTTTTCTATGCAGTTGCTGATAATTTTAATGACTATGTAGTGGTTCTTGATTATTTGGAGCAAAATGTAAAATTTTATACATTCAACTGTTGTTTACCATATCTAAAACTAGAATATAAACACACCAGACAAATAATCAATACCGATTACATTTATTGTGAGTGACTGTCACAAAATACAATAAAATTCAAATTTACTGATTATCAACAGTTTTAGATTCAGAAAAAATACACTGTTTCAATTCACTAGTTACCTAAATACTTTTAAGTATGCAACAAAAATGTCCACAGGCAAAGAGAAACAGAATATTTTGTTAAAATAAGGAGATTCTCTTAGCTTCCATTAATTGTTTATCTTTCTATGTTTTCTAAGCTAGAATTACTAGCCTTACAACACAATCCACAGATCTGGATTTGCATTAATTAGAGGTCTGTACCTCAGTTAGAAAATACGGGACCCTTATAGGATCACACTGTTGTCTACCTGCCAGCCTGTGAAGACACTTTTTTCTCAGGAATGGAAATAGGTATCAAGTTGAGATTTATGTCAGTTACTAAGGTCTAAAGTCCCTTGCCTGTGGGGAAAAAAAATTTAAGCTTCTGAGCCAAAGTAATCAAAAGATTTATGTCACATATTTAAACTCTTGTGAACTCACTCATCAAAACCTATAGGGTACTTTCTGTTCACTTAGAACAAGGAATTTTACAAGAAGCAAAGATTCATAGTACAGGGGAAAAGAGCTGGAAATTGTTAATTTGTACTTGTATCGCATAAAAAAAATATTTTTTTGCCATCTGTTGTCCATCTGTCAGTCTGTCCATCTGTTAATACCCCCTTTTCTCAGGAATGGGTAGACTCAAAGTTGCAATTTATGTCACACACTAAGGTTTACAGCCCCTTGGAAGTGTAAAAAATTTGAGCTTCTAAGTCGATGCAACCAAAATATGCAGCCAGATATGTCAAATATTTTGATACTCACTAGCTCCCACATCAAAGTCTACAGATGAACTACATATATACATGCCAGACCTGGTGGCCTAGTGAAAAAAACGTGTGCCTGGTAACTGAGGTCTTGGGATCAAATCTGGGTCAGACCACAGATTTTTTCACCCTTCATTTTAACCGAACCTTCACCTCTCAATGCTGTGAGGAGTTGCCATAAACAACACTTCATTTTAAGTCCACATTAAACAGTAGGCTCCCTTTCCTCTACCAGATAACTGCAGTAGGTTAGGGATACACAAGTCACCAAACTGGCATTCAAAATATAAGACTCTCACAATGTCACTGAGCCATACAATATTATTATCACCGCCACCACCACCACCACCACCATCTATAGAAATAATTAAGTTTGTACAGAACACTCTGAGTGAGAGTCACACTTGCACTTGTCTGGATTTTAACACAATCCACAATATAAATACAAGATTGGCAAATATTTTAAATCTGCAGCCGGCCACTTGCACGTTGTTTCCTTTCAATAATGACGATTTTGCACTGTGAAACAACTTGGAATGTGCTCTGTATCACTGCATTGCCCAGCATAAAATTCTCCTCCAACATGCCCATAGTTCTGGCATTATCCTAAACGTTATAGGTGGGTTGTTAAAGAAGTTTTTATTCAAACTTATGAATAATTTTACGTACTTGGCCCAGGGGATGAAAGACTGCTGCACTCACTGAGACGAGGACAGACACCTGTTGGGATGTTTGGAAGACATTCTGAACCAGACAGGAGTTTGGATAATTCCTCTGCTAATAGCCTTAAGGGACTCCCACAAAGCCTGGGCATAGTATGGAATTTCGAAAAGTTTTCACTGAATGAAGTATCTAGTGGATTTCTTGTGCAGTTCCAACAACAAGGGGACCCAGAAGTTAATGATTACATAAAAGAGATGGAGGTGGAAGAAACTGACCTGCCAATGTTTATTAAAGTAAAAATAGACAATACTCTTTCCAGAATTTTTGATTCTGGAGCAAATTTCTTTGAACTGTTGCACTGCGTAGTTTCCTTTGTTACGAAGTTGCAAAGAGTCAGTAGGAGGAACACTTTATTTGCCAGTAATGGTGCAATTACAGTGTACATTACAGACGCATATATCACAGTACAGACATGCTTTTGTGAAATCTTGCTGTTATGTAAGCAGCAGTGGATTGTTAGATTTGGTGACATCCAATCTAATCCCCCGGTGATCCCATTAGATGATTTAAATATGAAATGAATATTTATTGAAGATCAAAGAGTGCAGAATAAATAAAGAAAGCATAGATTCAATATGCAAAAATGAGTAAATTGTATCCATATGCATACTCCTAAGAAGAAATTGTGTTATTTAAATTTTTCATTGAATGTGCATTGGTCTCTACCTGAGCAAATTAATAATATCATATACATGTTTTTGGTAGCCTACATGCTCATGCCGGACTGGTGCTTGATGACCAATATTCACTAATGTTTATAGTACTGGTTTTTTTTTTTTTTTGGTCACACTGACATGCTCATTAGTAGTTTATGTTACAAATGACAGGGCACACTTTTAAAGAGTATAGTCTTGTCCCCCTCTCCTCATCTTTTTTGTACGGATATGATCACTTTTTGCATCGGGAAAAAACACATATCTATGGACTATACATGTGATTTAGTATGTTTTTACGTGTCCCTTGAAGCGTAACACATTATTTTAGGGATAATGATGGGTTACACTCTCAATCCATCTAAACAATGAAAGACGAGAGGACATTTAATGAATACTTTTGTTAGTAGTTAAGTTTCAGACAGCATTTCTTGGAGAAATGGTTTATTATTACATGTAGGTAAGGCAAGGTGTACGGTTGCAGCGTATCTGCAAGACTGAACAACAGGTTTAGTGGGTTCGCCTGTTTTCAGCCACTTGTTCTTCGACTTTGTGGTTTGGAAGTGTGTTGAAACCATGTAAGAACAGTCCTCATAATAATAATAATAATAATAATAATAGTGATTTTGTAGAAGAAAAACAAAAAAGGTTTTAAAACTTGTCATTCAGTCTTATGTTCTCATTCAGTTTGCTTCTCAAAGTGTAATCTCATTGCGCACAGTATTTGTGTCCAAATAATTCTGATACGATTGTAATATACAGGGTAATTACAAATGATTGAAGCGATTTCACAGCTCTACAATAACTTAATTATTTGAGATATTTTCACAATGCTTTGCACACACATACAAAAACTCAAAAAGTTTTTTTAGGCATTCACAAATGTTCGATATGTGCCCCTTTAGTAATTCGGCAGACATCAAGCCAATAATCAAGTTCCTCCCACACTCGGCGCAGCATGTCCCCATGAATGAGTTCGAAACCATCATTGATGCGAGCTCGCAGTTCTGGCACGTTTCATGGTAGAGGAGGTTTAAACACTGAATCTTTCACATAACCCCACAGAAAGAAATCGCATGGGGTTAAGTCGGGAGAGCGTGGAGGCCATGACACGAATTGCTGATCATGATCTCCACCACGACCGGCCCATCGGTTTTCCAATCTCCTGTTTAAGAAATGTGGAACATCTTTATGGAAGTGCGGTGGAGCACCATCCTGTTGAAAGATGAAGTCAGTGCTGTCGGTCTCCAGTTGTGGCACGAGCCAATTTTCCAGCATGTCCAGATACACGCGTTCAACCGTTTCTTCGCTCACTGCAGGCCGACCCGTTGATTTCCGCTTACAGAGGCATCCAGAAGCTTTAAACTGCGCATACAATCGCCGAATCGAGTTAGCAGTTGGTGGATCTTTGTTGAACTTCGTCCTGAAATGTCATTGCACTGTTACGACTGACTGATGTGAGTGCATTTCAAGCACGACAAACGCTTTCTCGGCTCCTGTCGCCATTTTGTCTCACTGCGCTCTCGAGCCCTCTGGCGGCAGAAACCTGAAGTGCGGCTTCAGCCGAACAAAACTTAATGAGTTTTTCTACGTATCTGTAGTGTGTCGTGACCGTACGTCAATGAATGGAGCTACAGTGAATTTATGAAATCACTTCAATCATTCGTAATAGCCCTGTACAATCTGAGGACAACTAACTCTATGCATGAAGGAGCTTAAATAGACTGATGTTGAAAGAAGAAATAGTGTTGGTCAATACATAAAACTTAGAAGTACTCCAGCTTTCTTTCAGCCTGTAGCACTGAAAACAGCTGTAAAGGAGTAGTAGTCTGCTAGCAAGAAAAGGAGCACAGTTATCAGGATTTTACTGGCTGGCCCAGTTACTAGTAAATTTTATGAAATAGGCTATCACAGAGATCACATTACATAAAGAGATGGTATAAACTCAAATTTAATAAAGTACACTCCATTTTGGCTCAGTTCTGCAACAGGACAGAGAAAAACTCAAACTCTCCATCTAGGCATCGTCTGTAGCAACATTACTAAATAAAATTTTCTCTGTTTTCAAAGCCATCCCAATTGAGTTGTAATTCCCAAGCTTTCAACAGTTATTATAGTCACCATATACAGGAGTTCAAACTGACTGACTCCAGCAAATTGTAAGGTAACCTTTAAAGCACAAAGCACTCTAGTCCACCTCACCAGAGACTGACCAAATATGTACACTTGCAAAGATTCAGTCCTCCAAGGAGCCATGTGATATTGTACAAATAAGGAACCGCCACCACCTCTGAGACAGCCATTTCTCTAACTACTGAGCATCATTCTTTTCTTTTTGCTTGGTGTCCAAAGCCTGCTCCTATGTCCTAACATGTGCACTCTGAACTCTATGGAAACAACTGTGCTGTAATGTAATTTTAGTTCTCCTTTATAATTAAATTTCAACATGTCAAGATTCAATTACAGCACGCTAATTTGAGCAGAGATCAGAGATATACACTTTGTACCAGCTCCCCAAGCTCTTTGATTTTACAAGGCTCTTTGGTAGGTTGAATCTGCCATGGGCAATTTAACACACCTTTCTGCACCTGTATAAAATGACTCATCTTTGGAAGATTCCGGGCTTTGTTGCTTCATGCATAGAAGGGCACTTTGCCATTGCCAGCAGCAGTTTTTGATATTTGAATCATTAGTGCTAGAAAGTTTAAAGGATGCTACAAAAATAGTTGTTTTGTTTATTATTGAGGCCCGTAATTCTTGTAAATTGTTGAAATTTCAAATTATTCTTTTCTTATAGGGATTCACGCTATACGTTTATACACTGATGAGCCAAAAGATTGACCATCTGCTTAATAGCTTGCTGGTCCATCTTTGAAATGCAATACAGCACCAATTTTGTGTACCATAAATTCTACAATTTGTTGGTAGATTTGTTGGAGGTGTTTAGCATCAGATGTTTATACACCACTCACATAATTTCCATAAACAATGGGCTGCTGATTTGTGTACGTGATGATAGCACTGTTAGTGACTCACAAGGGTTCCACTGAATTCACATCATGCAGATTTGGTGGCCAAGACATCAACTTGATTTCACTGTCATCCTCTTCATCAAACAACTGTAGCATGATTCTGCTTTCGAGACATGAACAAGCATGATGGTATGCACGTGGCCTGCGGCTGATATGATGACTTGGATTACTACCATAGGGGCCATGCAAGCACAGGAGAATGTCTTCCTTAGCATAGTACTGCACCACCAGCCTACGCCTGCAGCGCAGTACATGTTGGGAGCCGCCTTTCGCCCCGATGATGGCTTTTGTGAAGACAACCACTGACCTGGTGTGGCAAGTACCACGATTCGTTCAAAGAGCCAATATGTTTTCAATGATTCACAGTCGAATCCCTGTGGTCCCATGGCAACTGCAGTTATAATTGTCAATGTTACTGGGTCAATACGGGAACATGTATGGAGTCATTTACTGTGGAATTCTATGTTCAGCAATGTACCATGAACAATGTGCTCCAGAACACTTGTGCACGCCCCAGCTTTGTGGTCTTTCAGCTGAGATGCCACAGATCACCATCTATACTTTACAGAGCAGAAAAGCCCCTGAACCCCACACTCTGTCTAACCACTTAGTGGCTAGTGGTAGTTTCACTGTTTTTCTACCACTTTCTGTAGATGCTCATGACAGTAGCACATGAACATTCAACTAGCTTCATTGCTTTTGAGATACTCATTCAAAGGCTCTACATAATAATAATCAGCCATTTGTAAAAGTCATTTATCTCAATGGATTTCCCTATTTACAGCCCATATCTTCACTAGGGTAAACCTCCACCCATCTGCTCCGCTTACGTACTTTCCTTACTGTGTCACATGACTGCAATGTCACCAGGTGGCATCCAACATCACATGAGCAATGGTTATAATGTTTTGGCATTCAGTGTGCATTATCTTTATTTTATTAATAATCACTTAAAATTTACAGCAATAATACTTCACAATCTAATGAAGCTGCATTATTTTGCTACTTGTTCTCCTTTACTACGCTACTTGTTTTCCTTTACTACTGAGGACTTTTTCTGAGTGCCATAATTTCTTTTTCATTTACAAACGTATGCAATGTGTCAATTTTGACCACATGTGAGACATGTGAATACTCCACGTTAATACCAACCAGCTACCCTTTGATGTTGTGTCATTAATTGTTTAAGCTACTGATTTTAGTTTTCTTTTCAGTACGTGTTCAATATGTCATTAAAAAGAGGGGACAGTGTTGTGTTTATCTTCCAAGCCAACAGGTATCGATGGCTGAAGAAGGCAGGCACTTTCTGGGATTTTTGGAAGATGTCCGTAACAGCAGAGAATTTAGGATATTCCCTTTACTGACATCCTCACAATGATTTTCCTACATCCAAACACTGTGAAACATTCGGCAAAACTACATTTCTGCTATGTTGCTGCTGGGTAATGTCAACTGTATCACAGATGTATGAATTTCTGGGTTGGACTAACTGAGTGCGAGTTTTTTGCCAACAAAGGTGGAAACGCAATGTAGTAATGATCTCACGTGCATAGACAGCAGTACAGACATGCTTTTACTAAATCACACCATTAACAAGAGGAGTATATTGTTACACCCACTCCATTAAGATAATAGAAATGAGAGCATTAAGTGTGAGGAAATATGACATAATCACCATTTAACATACTTATTATTAAAAAACAAGCAATGTTATGCATGAGTACATTAACATCCACTTACAAGTAAATGCAAGGTTCAGAGAGATGATCAGACTGCACTTACAACAAGCACCGAGGACAAACCAGGGACAGGTTGAACCATGATATATGTGTTTGTAACTTTCTTTTTCATTATTGTTATTCTTCAAGCTACTGTAGAATAGTGAATGATTATGAACAGCTTAACAGCATAAATGATCATCTTGGTTACCACAATTTTAAGCTGTGATAGGGAGACTAACATAATGCTACCTTTCTATATCTAACAAAGTACAAAATACGGCCCTGTCCTCACCTGTATAATATGTATGATGGCTGCTCATCTTCGACAAGAGGAAGAATACAGTTGTCAAAATCTTCTTGCCATGTTCCAACTGCCTCTTTAAATTTTGCCAAAGAGAGTTGCTCTGAAACATACAAATGTATATCACCAGAATCGAATTTACATGTGAAGACAAATCGGTTCTTGCCTCTTCCTGCTGAAGATTTTCTAGTATATAGGCACACTATATGTTTCCAATGACCTTACACTAAATAGTAAACTCTATAGAAAATGCATAGAGAATTGGGAGACGCATAGAAAGGAGTGACAATACAGACAACATACAAAGATTAAAATACATCTACAGGCAAAGTGCTAAAACATGAAATGGAAGAGGAATTTATTTAAGCATCATGCAGTACAATTTACAAATAGTGTCAAAATCATTTTATGCTTGTCGAAGTATTGCACTGACATTTATTCCTTGAGTATCTAGTGTCATTTTGTTAATATTAAGCCCAATCTAGCAATCTGTGTGCCTAAAGTAGCAACAGAACTGTGTCATGTCAAGTTTTTAATTTAAATACTTGCAGCTATTTGAGTACTCGTGACAAAATAAAATTGCAGCACTGGGTATTTCTTATTACTATCATTATCATTTCTACATCTACATATCACCGTGAGGTGCACGGCAAAGGTATCTAAGAAGTTCTGAAGTGCTACCTCCGTTACTGATAAAAGAAATATTTTCAAGATTGTAAATTCTATTTTTCTGCATATTTTGACAATTAGATTAGTTCACAAAAACATGTGCAGCAGAATATTAACATATACAGCATTGGACACCCAGAAATACAGCTCCTAGTCTCAAGTTTTCTTCATAGATTTAGGGAAGGGGAGGAGATGCAACCAATATGGTAATATTACATCTGTTCCTGAAACTGCAGGTGGAGCGCACACAAAATAACTCTGCCCCCGTGGAGGAGTGGCCAACAGTAATGGTGGGGGTTACTATGTGAGGGGCCACCACATGGTAGGGGAGGTGTGTTTCAGCAGTTTAAGTCTATCCAGAAGCAGAACAACTACGCTGCAGCTAGTGTGCCTGCAATCAACTGTATTAACACATTATGCCAATACGACCAATAATTTGACAAGCCAGTAGTCCCAACTAGAATCATGAATAAGGAAATAGGCACATGAATATGTGAGATGGCATACTATGTTGTTAACATAGTGATACTACAAAGTAACCCCTCTCTGTGGGGCAGTTACACACAAATTCCCTGATAATTCATGATATTCCCAGTTCATGGTCACTTTGCTCTGCCTAGTCCACCAGCTGAAATGCAATCTCGCCAATGTGTCCACTCATCTCATGTCACTGTGTCTAGACAGCACAATGTAGCGTAATTCTCTGATACTTTATGAAATTCACTGATAATTCACGTCATTACCAGTATGTGGTCATATTGCTCTACCTAGTCCACCTGCCAAAATGCAATCCCATCAATGTTTATGCCCCCCCCCACTGTGTCCAGACAGCACAGTGTAGGGGTTTGTGTGTGTTTGACACTCTACCTCAACAATGAATTTATTCCAAACAGTGCTATCTTTTACTCCTAAATTAGTTACTAAATCATTACAAGATGAATGTTGCCAAAAACTATAAACTGCAAAAAAGTCCTCACTCTACTTGCCAGCCAAGCCTTGAGCGCACAGAACCTGTTGAAGAATTTTAGAACATGTTTTTTGCTCGAGTATCATGTCGTTTTTGGAAACCCAGAATCTACTATGTAGGAATCAACATGGATTCCGGAAACAGCGATCGTGTGAGACCCAACTCGCTTTATTTGTCCATGAGACCCAGAAAATATTAGATACAGGCTCCCAGGTAGATGCTATTTTTCTTGACTTCCGGAAGGCGTTCTATACAGTTCCGCACTGTCGCCTGATAAACAAAGTAAGAGCCTACGGAATATCAGACCAGCTGTGTGGCTGGATTGAAGAGTTTTTAGCAAACAGAACACAGCATGTTGTGATCAATGGAGAGACGTCTACAGACGTTAAAGTAACCTCTGGCGTGCCACAGGGGAGTGTTATGGGACCATTGCTTTTCACAATATATATAAATGACCTAGTAGATAGTGTCGGAAGTTCCATGCGACTTTTCGCGGATGATGCTGTAGTATACAGAGAAGTTGCAGCATTAGAAAATTGTAGCGAAATGCAGGAAGATCTGCAGCGGATAGGCACTTGGTGCAGGGAGTGGCAACTGACCCTTAACATAGACAAATGTAATGTATTGCGAATACATAGAAAGAAGGATCCTTTATTGTATGATTATATGATAGCGGAACAAACACTGGTAGCAGTTACTTCTGTAAAATATCTGGGAGTATGCGTGCGGAACGATTTGAAGTGGAATGATCATATAAAATTAATTGTTGGTAAGGCGGGTGCCAGGTTGAGATTCATTGGGAGATTCATTGGGAGAGTCCTTAGAAAATGTAGTCCATCAACAAAGGAGGTGGCTTACAAAACACTCGTTCGACCTATACTTGAGTGTTGCTCATCAGTGTGGGATCCGTACCAGATCGGTTTGACGGAGGAGATAGAGAAGATCCAAAGAAGAGCGGCGCGTTTCGTCACAGGGTTATTTGGTAACCGTGATAACGTTACGGAGATGTTTAATAAACTCAAGTGGCAGACTCTGCAAGAGGGGCGCTCTGCATCGCGGTGTAGCTTGCTCGCCAGGTTTCGAGAGGGTGCGTTTCTGGATGAGGTATCGAATATACTGCTTCCCCCTACTTATACCTCCCGAGGAGATCACGAATGTAAAATTAGAGAGATTAGAGCGCGCACGGAGGCTTTCAGACAGTCGTTCTTCCCGCGAACCATACGCGACTGGAACAGGAAAGGGAGGTAATGACAGTGGCACGTAAAGTGCCCTCCGCCACACACCGTTGGGTGGCTTGCAGAGTATAAATGTAGATGTAGATGAACCTTAAGCTGCCAAGTCATCGTCTTTTAATCTATTGTTGAAAATTTATACACAAACAGAAGAAAGTAAAATATCAAGTCAGCAAAATGTAGCTGGCTGGTCCCCTACACAATAGACAGAGGAACCAGCCCCACAAGGAAACACTAAGATCTCCTACACAACAATTAGTTTGAAAGTCAAATTCAGCAAAGACCTTATCTGGAACTGGATTATTTTATCAAAACGGGGTCAGATCAGTTCTTAAAACAATGGCTATCCATGTAACACATTCAGCAGTTATAATCATGTATATGAAAGACAATATGGCACAAACACTATACTCTGGGCTAGCTCCCGGGTCTCACTAAAGAGGGGATTACACTATGTGATCAAAAGTATCCTGACATCCCCAAAAACATACTTTTTTATATTAGGTGCATTGTGCTGCCAGGTACTCCACATCAGCAACCTCAGTAGTCAAATGTGAAGGGACACGTACCACACAAAAGCGTACAGGTTGACCTTGTCTGTTGACTGACAGAGACGGCCGACAGTTGAAGAGGGTAGTAATGTGTAATAGACAGACATCTACCCAGACTGTCACACAAGAATTCCAAACTGCATCAGGATCCACTGCAAGTACTATGACAGTTAGGTGGGAGGTGAAAAAACTTGGATTTCATGGTCAAGCAGCACACATCACACTGGTAAATGCCAAACAACACCTCGCTTGGTGTAAAGAGTGTAAACATTGGATGATTGAACAGTGGAAAAACGTTGTGTGGAGTGACGAATTATAGTACACAATGTGGCGATCCAATGGCAAGGTGTGGATATGGCAAATGACCGGTGATTGTCAACTGCTAGCGTGTGTAGTGCTAACAGAAATTCAGAGGCGGTGGTGTTATGGTGTGGTCGTGTTTTTCAAGGAGGGGGCTTGCACCTCTTGTTGTTTTGCATGGCACTATCAAAGCACAGGCCTAGAGTGATGTTTTAAGCATCTTCTTGGTTCCCACTGTTGAAGAGCAAATTGGGGATGGCGACTGCATCTTTCAACATGATCTAGCACCTGTTCATAACGCACAGCCTGTGGCGGAGTGATTACACTACAGTAACATCCCTGTAATGGACTGGCCTGGACAAAGTCCTGACCCGAATACTACAGAACACCTTTGGGATGTTTTACAACGCCGACTTCATGCCAGGCCTCACCAAACAACATCGGTACCTCTCCTCAGTGCAGAACTCTGTGAAGAATGGGCTGCAATTCCCCAAAAAACCTTCCAGCACCTGATTTGAATGTATGCCTGTGAGAGTGGAAGCTGTCATCAAAGCTAAGGGTGGGCCAACACCATACTGAATTCCAGCATTACCAATGGAGGGCACCACGAACTTTAAGTCTTTTCAGCCAGGTGTCTGTATACTTTTGATCACACAGTGTACACGTTTTACAACACTATCCAAACCCAATGCATGTCAAACGCATGCCCTGGTGGCTGTACCAAGCCGTGTCTAGGAAGCTGGTTTTACTGGTAGTCATCATCACAGATCATCCCCCATATCTCCCAATCCTCCTCCCCCTCTCCAACACAATGCCACTCCACCATCTTGACAAATGATCCTGTGATTCAACAACAACATGACGGCGCATAGATGGAGAGTACATTGGGCCACTAAGTCCTCAACTACATTATCCTTAGCCTTGTTTGCCCTAAATTCACATGTGCCACAGTACCCAACACAATCATTCCTGTCTTGGAAAGCAAGTGTTGTCTTTGAGAGTCTGCAATTTCTTGACTTGTCTGTTGCGTAGATTGAATGGCAGTTATTTATTTCACTCAAGGATTCTCTCACAATGATATAGGAATTTGTCATGGTTATAGAATAAAAATCAATTACTAAAAATATAGATACACACACAATACTTAATTTTGCTTTGTAAGGAGAGGACAGCTGGCCGACCAAGGCCTCGATGAAGCTGAAGATTCTCGTGACTCAAACATATCTCACTTACCAGCTGTAGTGTCCTCAGAATCGCACATAATTACACATCATAATGACATGCTAAGTGAATTTTAATGACAGAGAATAACCAAAGAAGTTCCCCTAGACCATCTACAAAGCTGTCGAACTCAAACTGTGGCCCCTAGTTCCCAAGAAAATTGATGGTGAAGTTTTGTGCATATCTCTCACACCGTAACTTTATTCATGCTTTGACTAAACCAGCCAAGGTTCACTACTATCATGCTGGCACTATAGGCTGAAATTTTAGCCATCTACTTTTTTTTCATATTACTATTCATCATTTAGATTATGTCACGCAAAATTATTCAAAAATGGTCACTTTGGCGTAATAATGTCGCTAATAAATCAATCATTGCAGAATTATTTCTTCAGATACCTGTTCAGTTTGTTATAGAACAGATTACAAAATCATCTTACTTGTTGTGCTAAAACAGAATTCTGTATGGCAGTTTCAGTAGCAGCACATATGTTGATACCATGTTCCTTAACTTCAGGAAGGCATCTGACACCATCCTACACAGCCATTTAGTGAAAAAAATATTAGCCTGTCAAGTATGGGATTGGAATCTAGACTTCCTTGTAGATACAACTCAATACTTTGTAATGATACAAAATCTATAGAAATAAAGGTAATATCTGCATATATTCATCCATGAAGGAAATGGCTTAAAGGTGCTTGTTCGAACCATTCTTGATTATTGTGGAATCCTTATCGGGTAGAACTGACAGGAGGGAGAGGGAGAGGGAGAGTGGCACAATCCATCTTTTATCGTTTAGTTGGTGCGAGTGCGTTACCAAGATGCTCAACAAACTCCATTGGCAGTCATTACAAGAGAGGTGTAATAAAAGACAGAGAGGTTTACAGCTAAACAAAACATGATTGAAATTATAGGTATAGAAGGTACAAATTAAACTTACACATTGATTTTCTTGGAAACAAGGGATTGTCACACACAACAAAGCCGCTACCCAGGTACTCAGGACATTCCCTCTACAACATGCCTGAGACTCATCAAAATCCATGATTAACAGATCTGATGGTCCCTTTGTAAGTCTCTTTAGTGAGCATAGATTGTGACCTCCTCCAGTCTCAATCGGTAGTTTTGGCCCATATGTAGTGGCACTTAAGCTTCCCCCAGCCTGCCACCTTGTTGCACCACTACACATAATGATAGGCATACTATGTGCATGGCAGTCATGGATCCCTTTGCCACATTACGAATTATATCACACAACAAATTCAACCTGTTGCGCAACAAGCATTGTCCGCATGTACCATTAGACATCATTTGCAGCAGAGAGGAACGTCTGTGAGTAGTCCATTGTTGCATTTACCGCTGAGTCAACACCACAGGCTTTTGCATCGGCAATGGTGCGATGAATGACAGATATGAACAACCGAATGGAATGACATTTTTTTATTGAAGACTCACAATTCTGCCAATACCACGATGTTTGGATTAGAGTCAGGAGACATCATCGTGAGAGATAGTTCCACTGTTGCCTTATGCATGACCATAGGATCCTGTTACCAGTATTATGGTCTGGGATGGTACTGGATTCCACACCTGATGATTGTGGAACGACTGGCCCGGGATACACAATCCGCTGCTATACCAGATCAACTATGGCATATGTGGAGGCAGCATGGACTCCAATACCCAACAACACATCCAGAGCCTTTTTGATTCAATGCTGAAGTGTGTAGCAGCAGTTATAGCCAGCAATGGGAGTAACACTCAATACTAATTTCATCTTCCTCACTTCATATGGGGCTGTATTTTCAAGCACATGATCTTTGTATAAAATGTTGTCTCCCAAATCATTTGGCTGTAATATCTCCAGTCCTACTCGGTGTTGCAAATATATTACAAAAATGTATGTATGAATGTACATAAGTGCCACATCTGCTCTTATCTATACCTGTGTGTGTGTGTGTGTGTGTGTGTGTGTGTGTGTGATGTAACTTCTACATCTCCTCTTAAGCCACTAGACCAATTTCAACTAAACTTGTACACATATCCTTTACTGTTGAGGAAGAATCACTGTGGGGTAAGAACCGACCACCTATCAAAGGGGTGGGGATGAAAAAGAAGTGTCACCCATGATGTGAGAATAACCATACTTTTGGTCGCCCTGCACGACTGGCGTGTTGTTTTGGGCCAGTTTGCGAGGAGATCCTGGACAATGGGAGAGGAGGAGGAGGAAATGGACAGAGACAGGGGAGGAGGAAATGGAGAGATGTGAGATGAGGAGATGGACAGAGAACGGAAAGAGAAGGAGAGGGTCAGAGATAGGGGCAGGAAGAGTTGAATTGACATGGAATGATCGTTCAATAAAGCGAAACACATTTGGTGACAAAAATATGCATTTCCTTGGAGCTGCAAGATAGATTTAAAATACCTTCACTGTTTTCAGAAATAACATCAGAAAAAAGTAAGCCTCTAGAAAGAAGTGTATAAGGCAGGGAAGAGTTGTGTAAACCAACACTATAGGTGGCCACAAATAAAATGTTGGTTTACCACGTACATTATCAGTTATTACCCACTGTGTTGTGCCTATCATTTTACAGGTATTGCGTGATATTTCTTTCGAGAAATATATGAGTGCATAGCCTACAAACCACCAGCGACTGCCACAATTTTCTTCTTCTAATTGTCCATGCTTTCTAATATATAAACTGCTTATGAAGTGCCAAAATGTACTACAATAAATAAAAGTCTATAAAATGCCGCACTGTACAATGTGCTTGTGGTGAAACAGTCGCAATTCCTGAAATCCATCGCCCATAGCCTCTGGCATCACAGTCCTGGATCCATGGATAAATCACGAAAATCCATTGCATTACACCACACAGACAAATTCAGCCTGCGGACAGATGGTGAGACTAGATCCTACTGGCATGGCCTGCACATAGTGGGAAATGACAGGCTTCAGATCAGCAGGCCCAATCCATTAGTGATACCCCATAGGCTTTGTCAGAAAATGAGAGCCACACACATTCACACAGTCACTCAGACACATCTCATGGACATGCGCCAACAATATCTGAGAATCAGATCCAAATGAACCAAGCCTCACTGCCTCTCGTCGGCAGCTGCTAGGCTAGTGGCAAGAACTGGTGGCAGCAATGACTGCAAACTGCGGGGAGTTGTAGGAAGGGAGAAGCAGTACGAGTGAGGGAGTAGGGAAGCAGCGCACATACTCAGCTGCCCCCAGCTAGCAATGATGCACGACATCTCAGTAAACAAACCATTTCATCTACTGAGACAAAAGCGAGATTTTCCATTTTTTTTTTTTTTTTTTTCAAATTTCCCTGACACATTTGAAATTCCCTGATTTCCAGAACTTCTGGTAAGCCTGTTAAGTTAGTTATTTCTTTCCTTCAGTAAAAGTTTTCATGAAAATATTTGGAAATTTTTAATACAAACACAATACAATGATGAAAGAAAGAGGCAAAGAATACAAAAGTTTAGGAAGCTATAGTTTCCTACCTTAGACTGGTTCATAGGATATAAGCCAGGAGCAATCACTGTACGCTCTCAGTTTTGTTCTGTTCTGTGTTAGGCACACTGTGCTCTAGATAATCTCTGTAGGCAATTGCTTTGTGATTTGTGTGTAAAAAGAAATGTTTAACAATATATATCATATTCATTTCAATTGTGTACCCAATCATTTATGAAAAGTGAAATCAGCCACTAGGATGGAAATTCCATTTCCCAAAAGACAAAGTCTTCCCCTAAAAACTGAAATTAATAAAAGAATATCACAAGCAGTGTCTTCTAGACTGGTCAGAGAAACAGAATCAGTGATAGTTAAAACATCACACTGGGTTGGGGACATAGGGCCACACTGTTAAGAAAAGAAAATCCACCTAAATATGTTCTGGGAGATTTGTACTATTAAGAATGAGGATGAATGAGTCAGATTTAATTATATCGCCAGCACCCTTTTCACAATATTCTGCACTTCTACAAAGCCTTCTTGGGTCCACTCAATTTTCAGGTCTTCTTTGGGGATATCCACCAGGTCCCTGCATGTCACAACACTTTTACTGTAATTTAATGTAGTCTCAATGGCAAATTCCCTTAAGTTTTTGGCCTTCTACAGTTTTTTCACTTGTCAGGAATTTGTGGTTTCCACCAACAGTCCCATTTTGCAACTGCGCAACAGATTTTAATGTACCTGCAATTCTCTCTAAACCATTTATCTAATAAAAATACATTGTTACTAATAGCATGTATTCAGTTACTATACAAACTAGAGTTCTGAAAGAGTTCAAAGTTGGGAATACTGGTTATACGAGTTCTCTTTGTTAGACTGGATGTTGCTACCTTCCTGAGGATCATCCTTTCCACTGGGAGCAAGAAGGGAAATTTTTCAAAGGTTCCCCCTTGAGGCCACTAGCAGCTAGGGAAATAACAGTTCACCTGGACAGAGCGCTACATGGCTGTATTAGCCTTGAATAACTTAAGTGCGGCAGGTTCGCCTGAAGTTGTCTGCTAATGATTGTTCCACCTCAACAGTCATCCATCTCATCAGTGCACAGCATACCTTGAAACTGAGGGTTTTTTTATATAGGTTTTTGCCATCCTCTTAATCCAGCTGGTCAAGCCAAGATCCCCATTCCGTGTGACACACAATGTTCTGCTGCATGGTGGTCGCTGAAGCACACCCAGAGCTTAAGAATGACAGATGGTTGGTGGCGTTACCAGTCACCAGTTCGGGAACCCTCGGATCACCAACCCAGTATCCAGCCAATGAACGCTGAATCCCTGAGGGGTAAATTTCAGTAGGAACAAGTTTGTAGCATGACATATCCCTGCTTTATTTTATGGTTATTTGTTTGAAACTAAGTTTTACTTCTGAGCTATACCAAGCCTGTCAAAAGTGCTATCCAAAGAATTAAATGGAACCACCGCTTTGTGGCACAAGCGACTTTATATACACAAGTTTCTGGATACTCCAACAAACAGAATACATGATTCAATCATATTCACTCAAAAGAATATTGGTGCGGCACAATGTGTAATCATCATTTACATATTTTCTGTTAAAAATGAAAAGGGAGAGAACTGATAGAGTTTGAATGGAGTATTCAATACAATCAACTACAACAAATGTGTTATTTATGTGTTCTCTTTTTTTGTCTAAACGTGTAGAGATATTTTTGGTTTACTGTGTTTTACTTTTATTATCTGATCTTAATTTAAATTGTTTAATATTTGTCCATTGTGGTCACATAACCATCACAGAGATCTCTGCTCTGAGAAATAAGTCACACCTACACATAAGGTGTCAAATATAAAATCAAAACAATAGCTTCTGCAAACAATGATTCCCAAAATATTCTAATTGTATGCTGGAATTTGAGGTCAATGGAAGCATTCCATTCCACCCGTCTGCTTTGACCCATGGCATAAGGGTGTTATATGTCATTAAGGCACAGAGTTTATGAGTTGGCTGTGTTAGTAGATGTTGTCTTGTTGGGTTTGATGTCGTATATGTCAAGGGAAATGACCCCATTCTAATTTGTGTAGTTTTATGTGTAGGTATTGGTGTTTTGGTATTGTCAGCTGTGGTCAAAGAAAATTTCTGATTCCAATTTTCATAGTTTTTGCTGTAGGCATTGGTGTTTTGGTATTGTCAGGTGCAGCTGACCTATATAGGTCAAGGGAAGTGTCCGATTCCAGTAGATTTTTGTAATTTTTTTTTGTTCATTTTGTGTTTATGGATTGTGGTATGTTTGTTTAACTGCTATATTTAGCTTGTCCCCTCCCTAAAACGCCCCAGTTTCCCACAGTTCTCTCGTTGGTTTGATTGTGTTTTAGGAGGGAGACATTGTCTTATTTATACATATTTTCGTGTTTGCTGCCATGTGTATGTAGTGACATCATTGGCGCCATATTGAAGACGCTTAGAACAGCCATTTTCGTCATATTTATGACGTCATGGGTAAAAGGAGACGGGTGGAATCGGACACTTCTGTAATCCCGGAATTTGAACTACTTCTTAGTGTTTCTAATATTGTCAATATCATTAGCTTTTTTTTATTCCTAGGTGGCCTACTGTGACACAGCACCTGTGTTCAATGCAGTACATATTAACCCTAGCATATACCAAAATTGGTATTGTCATAAGGAGTTTCAAGTGACAGTTATGTAGTGTCTCTTGTAGTTTATGTGTACGATATATGTACATAATATGTGAAAAAAATATGGCTCGTAGACTTGTGTATTATCTACCACAGGGTTTCTGAACTAACTTCCTAGCAAAGTGCCTTAAATATCGTGGAAAAGTGGATAGCGCAAGCACCCCTACATATCAATCTTTTGCCACAACCTTTATTTCAAAACAACATTCATTGGCTTCAATAACTTACCTTCCAACTAAGCCTAGGCTTCAGTCTATGCTATAAATCAACCACAACCACCCACTCAACCAGTATGCCCATCCAGTGTTCTAATGATTGTGCAGCTTGTTTCTGTTGGGTATATAATTTTAACTCTTTATTCAACCTGCCAACATATGGTATAACCACATTTAACAGCTAATAGCATGCCACACAAGCCAGAAGTAACCCAATTGCTGAAGCTCTTTATGGCTACTTCAGTCACATTTTCTGCAGCGCTGCTTTCAGCAAACACAAAATTCAAGGTAGTTCCACACATATTCCTTAAGAGTCAATATACATCTAATATCTGGGTCAAAGCCTGATTGTAATGGTCTGGCTGTTATGTAACTCTGACATTTATTGTCAAAATAGGATCGATAGACAACTGAATTCCCACCATAGTGGATGTAGAAAAAGAAAACAGCATTAAGAAAAAAAGACACTTCAAGTGAATACATTCCTCAAGTGTCATGTATCTGAAGTCATCTCAGCATCCACTTGAGGGCATGCACTGCAAATACAGAAATCATCAATCAGGATGGTAGAACAAGAATCTGAAGACAACTCCAGTATCTTAACGTTTTTCTGTTGACTTGGTGACAAGCCAATATTTTTAATGTTTATGGGCGATTTTGACCAATTACTTTATTTTGCTCTCCCTTGGATGGGCTTTTAAAAATTATCATTAAGTTTTTAATGAACATTTATTTTCTTCCAAACATTACAATTGTACTACAGAGAACAATATACTTAACTCACCATTCTCTATAGAGACCTTAAATACACGAATATTTCCTCCTTTGCATTTCCCAAAAAACTTTTTGAGGGCGTCATTTGCTGCAACAGAAAATACATATTTGGAAACTATGAACAAATCAATTACTCATTCTGTGTGTGGTTTAAACTACGCGAAAACTAACAATACGCGTTTTCGTTACGAGTTCTATTCAGGTCACACACGTGAATATTTCCCCTAAAGCTTTTAATAATTCTTGCATACTTCGGCTACATGTGCCCGAAATTCATCACCCAATAAACCCATGCTACCGGCCCACTGGAGTACAGTTCGATCGTGTACTGTAACTACGAGATGAAAGTCAATTACACATGAAAATTGTTACAAGTCGTTTTTTGGTAACAAAGTCATCCATTACAATCTGATGACGACTTAAGTTTAACCACCGGTACACTGAACTCAGTACTTTGTATCAACTATTCATGACGAATTTGTAAGTATTAAATATCGTCAGACTTGTAGATTAGAAGATATGAATATTTCTGAATGAATGTTTACTTCTGTAAATGCTAAAAAAATCAAAAATTGTATTTTACCGCGTATCCCCGTCTGATGAGACATTTAATACTGTGGTAAATATAAATATAGAAACAAAATACGTCCCAACCCCTCCTTTTCGGAAAACCTACCAAAGACTTCAATGCAGCAACTACATCTATGCCACTCAACGTCACGGTAAGCCGGGTTTCCACAGGCAAGAATTTCTTACACGTGCTTCCCCCACCACCACCATCGCGTAAGTCAACTTACATGTAGAAGAACTCTACATGCACACTGTCATATCAACTTACGCGTAAGTTACGAAAGTTGAAAGGCGTTTTCTTTTCTCGATGTCACTTCCCCCACATTCGCCTACGAGAATCAACAACTGCAGATTGATGGATCTGTTCTCATTCTGCTCTAGTTCGTTCGACAGCAGAGATCTGAAACCGTTTGTTAATATGCGTCAAAAGATAGCGTCATGTTAAAATAATAGCAGTCTTCAACTAAGTAAATAAACACATTTAACGTTGCAAAATGTTCTTAGACAGTGCGATAGGAATATCATTCTAGCATCCAACAACTACTTATAAACACTTATTTCTAGCAGATTACTACACCATCATTTGGAGTGATGAAATGGTTTAAAAATTGTTGAAACTTCAGAATGTAAACTAGCTGAGATTCATTTCACTGGAAAACAGTCAATACCACTGTCCAGGTATTTTTTATTTCAATATAATGATACTATTTTTTTGCTGTAGCTTTTGAGTATTAACATTACTGTGAAATGGAAATTTATTTGTGGTTTTAGGTATTTAAAAGTAATCTTGGCCCTCATTAAAGTCTTATATAAACATACGCGTTCACATTAGCTGCGGCACTGAATAATGTCTGTTCTGAGAGGTAGTACAACGTTTGTTTACAAAATTAAGTGACTAAAACAAATGTATATTTACAGCACCTGTGATCTATCAAAAGCTTGACTAACTCTGAAAATAAAAACAAAACTGAATTGTTGAGACAAAAACCTTACTTTTCATTGTACCTTCAGTGTATTGTAGATAACATAAAAATTAAAGACAGCACTTTTCAGAATGCAACACGTATATTGCAGTCACTCCAGTTACTAGATATTTCAGCGTTGCTTGTAATTTAATATGAACTGGTACTGCATAATGCATAATTATACTCGACCTTGTACAACAGCCTGAAATATGGCTTTAAAAGATTTCAAAATGTCTTTTATTCATTCAAAAATTATTTTCGAATTAAACATCGTTCTCATCTGAAACCTTCCTTATTAGTGTATTTTATGTTCTCAAACGATTCCTACAAGATGCCCATACCCGTATCCACCGTATGTATTTACGTTTTTCTACCGTAAACGTTACTATAAGCTCCTCGGCTAAATTCAGTGCAGTTTCCAAACGAGTAATTTCACTTGTCGCCATCTTGAAAGTCGCCTAAGTAGTGTTTCCAACTCAGGTGTGTGAAAACGCTAATGATAAAGTAAGGGAAATGATGGGAGGGGATGCAGATGTAAACAACTAAGTGTATCTCAGGAGTGAGCTTTAAATATTTATTAAATAATCCAAGGATCATCTTAAAATTGTGTAGGACTTTTTGTCATAATACAATGAACTTAACTCAAATGTACATCCATAGAGAATATATGAGAACAACTTATTTTTTAGAATTTTTTTTCATCTCATGTTAACCAGATTTTCAAAATTCACTACATTTTTTCATTGTCTAACAAAGTGCACTAACGTGTTTGTCGGGATTGTTTTTATTCTGTATCCTGTTCATATAGGTTTTTATTCTGCACAAAGCACCCTGTCTTGCATTTTACACAAAATAGTTAATGTAATGATCGCATACCTTTCATATCCGTGAATGTATGTTCTCCACCTAGACTTCTATATCCATTCATCCTACTCTACCAGTAACATCAGTTTCCAGCAGATCACAGAATTTAAGCGTTCTTGGGATTGGCTAGCACTTGGGTGGGTGACTATCTGGGTCTGCCAAGAGCCGTTGGCATGCAGATGCACTCAACCCTTGTGAGGCAAATTGATAAGCTACTTGACCGAGATGTAGTGGGTTCAGCGACGAAAATTGACAGCAGCATGGAGAGCAGTGTGCTGACACATGCTCCTCCATTTCCGCAACAGTGTTGCTCATCAGCCGAGAGTGATGCAGCAGTCGATCGGTATCACTGATCATGCTGAGGCCTATTCAGGCAGTTTCAGTTAACCTGCCTCCTGTACTGGCTGATGGAGAACTCATCTCCAAAGAAAATTTTAATACCTTTGCCTGTCCTCCGTCTCCTGCTGTTTCAGCTCTCTGCAGCCCAATGTACCCCTATCCTTGAGAATGGAGCCTGCTATCTCTCTTCTATCAGCATGTCCTACCTTCCTTACGTTTCCACACACAGCACGTTCTCTTCCAAGATAATTGCAACCAGCTTCCCAGTGAATTATAATGTTATTCCGGTTATCTATCAATCTTATCAACATTAACCTACCCTACATCTTCCATTTCAAATAAAGGCTCCAGAAAACCTGTTCGCCACATTGCTGCAATTCTACTCGCCTCCAATCATTTACATTCGTTTTTTCCCTTCCCAATACTAACCTCTTTCCATTCACATATTACTTAGTCCACAATCCCATATGCAACCAAAACCATTCTTACAAGTTGTAACCTCCCCACAAAAATTTTAAAAACAGAAATAGTAAATGAATAGGAGCCAAACGTCCAAACGTAACCTCCCTGCAATTAAATTTAATGACAATAAAACTGATAATCGCAATCTGACTCAAATATAAATTCTTCACCAAAAAATTTAAAGTCCATTCAGTGATAAGAAAATTCAATTAAACCGAAATATCGGTCTTTGGCTCTGTGTAAAACAATCAGAATTAAAGTCTTACCTCAGAATAACTGGATGTCAAATTTCTGCTCTTATTTCTGCGCACGGCTTGGAGGAACTGCATTGCAAATAATAATATTCCTTTTTTCTGTGAATTTACTGAAATTTTTCTTCAAAAGAAGTGGAATGAAATGGGAAGTGCAACGAAATCTTTAGTTCAATAAAAAATAAAATTTTTTTTGAAAAATGCTTTTGAAATCAAAATTATTATTGGGGGACTTGTTGGAGATTGATTACAATAAATAAGTTTTACATTGTCTAATGATTATATTAATTAACAGTATACCTCATTCAGCATCTTGACCAGTGTTGCCGACCGCCTACATCACACAACCGCACTGGGCTGCTACTACTGACCGACCGCTCTGCATGTCGACTATTAGCGTACTGCTCTGCAACTAAACAGAGCTACAGACTCGCAACGACTGACTGACAGACTGAGAACCGCTTGCAACACTCGCGCGGTCAAGAGCATACTCTCTGGTCACAGATGCTACAATGCCTCGCCATCGCTGCTATGTTACATACGTGTTTCAAAGTCTAAGGCCCACATGCATCGTCATCTCATGAAGATTAAGACTATTACTTTTATTCAATTAAATGCACTTAACAGTTTTATTCAAATGCAGGAGCCTCCCTCCCCCTAGTGAGACTGTAGATAATAGAAAAAGGATTTCTAGCAAATATGCCTAAATCCTCTTCTACTGTCCATTTCATCATAACATACCAATGACACTGCCTTACATCTCGCCCTCCAGAAATGGTAACGATCCCTTCAACTCCTCCTCAAGCAGTTTATCTCCCAGCCAATGATACCTCAAGATCTACATCTACATCCCTACTCCACAAACCAATATGAAGTGTGTGGCATAAGGTATGACCAGTTATACAACTTATTAGGCCTTTTCCCTGTTCGATTCATGTATGGAGTGCTTGAATACCCCTGTGTGCACAGTAATTTATCTAATCTCGTACTTGCCATCCTTATAGGATCGATAGGTAGGAGACTCCAATATA
Source organism: Schistocerca serialis cubense (assembly GCF_023864345.2). Classification (NCBI taxonomy): domain Eukaryota; kingdom Metazoa; phylum Arthropoda; class Insecta; order Orthoptera; family Acrididae; genus Schistocerca; species Schistocerca serialis. The sequence continues at coordinate 372,164,337 of NC_064638.1, forward strand.
ACCCTCAACTTATCGCTTAAAGTTGGTTCTAAGATCTTTCTAAGAAGGTTTTTGTAGAATAGTTCATACCTATCATCAGACGGGCACCACTTCAATTTTTTCATCATCTTGCCACTCTCCCATAGTTTGCACAAACCTGTGCCGATTTGTACTGCTCATCTTGTATCCATTCTATATTCCTGTTAGCCCCATTTAGTAGGAATCCCATACACTTGAACAATATTATGTCACATGAGTGTTTTGTACGCAGTCTCCTTTGTAGACTCAGTCCATTTCCCTGATATTCTACCAATGAGCTGCAGTCTGCTACCAACTTTACCTATGCGATTGTTCCAAACCTTTCAAAGAGCAATTCAATCATTATAGAGTGAACCACCAATAGATTCTGCCTCCATGGCTTCTTTATCACTACAGTTGCTCTATCCAATTAATTAACGTTCTAAAATACTTTAGACTAGTGCTCGCTGTAACATGACAGTGCCGGCCGTTTTGGCTGAGTGGCTCTAGGTGCTTCAATCTGGAACTGCACTGCTGCTAGAGTCGCAGGTTCGAATCCTGCCTCGGACTTGGATTTGTGTGATGTCCTTAGGTTAGTTAGGTTTAAGTAGTTCTAAGTCTAGGGGAATGATGACCTCATATGTTAAGTCCCATAGTGCTTAGAGCCATTTGAACCGTTCATTGTAATGTAACATGGAAACTCCATCTGCTAACCATGCATCAAGAAGCCCACAATAGACTAAAACTACTAGCCAGCCAAACATGGGACTGCAATCCTCCACCATCTTCCATACCTGCAAAATCACAATCTGACTCTTCCTCACTTACGCCAATGGCTTGATTTACACCTCCACCAAAATTCTAATGTTCTTCCAAATCCTCGAATGGTTTGCATGCCATATATTTTACTCTAACGTTTTCAATTCTGGGATTTGTCTGTATCAGATGTGTATATAAGACATAAATCTATATCAGATGTGTATATAAGACATAAATGAGTATTAAAATCACTGTACAATAGTGAAAATTACTAGACTAATTTACAGTGGAGAAAAATCTCTGACAAACAGTTTATGTCTGAATTGATGGAGAAAGTGGATGCATTGTGGATGGGACAACTTTGAGAAATGCATAGTGGCATCAAAAGAATTACACAAACGGTTTTCTGTATGTTTTCAGGACACTGCAAGTCTTGCGTCCATTTTTGAGCTGTTTCAAGAGTGTATGCAATTTCTTTTGAAAGTGATCCAATCATGGACAGATTTAACTGATCTATCTGCAATTTAACGCCAACTCACACTCACTTATTATGTTTACAAGTGCTTCCAAAACTGGATTTTGCAACCCAATTTACCAGTGCTGCTTCTGATTGTTCATATAAACAAACCAAAATATTTTGTGGAAATCTGTTTCTGGCTGCTGGTTTTGCACTTCGTACATAAATACATTTGTACATTAATACTTATTGTACAGATCATGAATACAAAATTTCATAATGACGTGGAATGTGTCACTTTAACATAAGTTTTCTTTACACAAAATAATTATTTCATTTATTTATTTACTTTTACAGTTACTACTTCATATCTAAAAATTCATCTATTGAGTAGAAGGAGTTGTCACACAGTTTTGCATTTACCCACGTGTCACAGTCAGTGTACCTCCATGGAATTAATCTGGGCAAAGGGTTAAGGCTATGTGGGAGACAAAAACAATACGTTCAAGATAAAATACACTGAATTGCTTGAGCATGAGGCAATAGACAACACCCCATCTGTAGTGTGGGCACAGTCTGTGTGGCTTGCTGAAAAGCTTCAGAAAGAAGGACTTTGACAGAGAAGTGATGATGGATATAAGATTTGAACGTATCATCATAAATTTACAATCAGATTGTTTGGAAACAGTCTCAGATAGAAGCGATGATGGTATTACAATTTAGACCTCGGAACAAAGTAATAATAACCCTTAGTTTTAAAGACTCATGGTTTAAAAATGTGTTTGTCAATATATCAGTTGTATGTATAATAATGAGAGCTTCCTAGCCTTTTTGATTATGACTTTGTATCCTTTGCAATATGTAGACTATAATGTTCAACATATTGCCCAAGGAGAAGTTAAGCTTCTCCCTCCATGCTGTATGCTCGAATAACACGTGAAAATGCAGCTGGATGAATTCGTCAGAAGTCCGATATTTCCACATTTCCTGTTATTTTCAAGGCATGAACTGAATGAGGCCCTAAAATGATAGTAACTGTTACTTGTCGAGGAATCGATGGTTTTCGATATTATTGACCAGCATTCCCTGGAGATATTCGTCGATCAATGGTTAACTGTTTGCTTGTTCAATGAATTATGAATGCAGTCTCTCACTGTAATGTCGAGCGAGTTAGCTTACATTCATAATGCACACTAACAGCGAAAAATATGACAGCTTAAGGCCCATTTTTACTATACTCTGATACATTAGCCTTTTCTACCACTAATTATTTTTTAAGTGCAGTGATTACACTTAACTACAGTCAAAGACACCCACACACAGACACCTTACACATTTTTAAAAACTTTGTTGACCAGAAGCAGTTCTCAAGCAAATATGATTTCGGTTTGTGCTTGAAGTTAATTTTGTTGTGTATTAAATTTTTACTTATAATACAGTTAAAATCTTAATAAATTATAATCATTGGAAGCAGTTTCAATGATCATGTGGTTAGATAATTGTCATTTTGACGAAAATTGTACTTCACATCTTCACAAAGTTGTGTCAGCTGTTCTCCCCTGCAACATCATGCAGAGTAAATTTGCGGAGCAGTGGACGTAACGTTGCAAGACGTGAATTAATATTTCTCTCATGACTATTGATCGAAATTTGTTTTAATCCTTACTATTCCCCTCATAGATTTGAACGTATAATACAAGATACCATAGACAGAAGTGACTGACTGTTATCCACAGCAGTGCAATTCGGCAATGTGGACTTTGTTTGCCCACTCTCTACTGCCGCGAATGTGCAGTTCTCATCCTTCCACACTTCCTTACCACTCCACCTCTATGTGCAGGAATACCATCCTACATGCTGTGTGCTATGATCACTTCTGCAGCAACCATGATCTGTGCAATGAGATCTTCCTCCAACTGGAGAGGGATCTCATAAACAAGACTGTCATGTGGTCTGAGAAGAAAAAGTCTAAATGGGTTTAATATTGGGATACTGGTGGCAAAGCATGTGGTTCACCTCGAATAATATGTTCAGATGGTTTCAGACTTGAACTGCAAAATATAGTGCTGTGTCATCATGATGAAACCACAGTTTGCGCTGAATGTCCAATGGCTGATTTTCCAAAAAATTCCTCCAGCCGTTTTTGTAGGAATATCATGTACCTGGCACCCAATAGGTGGAAAGAGGGATGTACAGCCCAATCACACGACTGTCACAGATACCTGCTCAGACATTGATGAGAAATGTGTGCTGAAGCCTTCCTGTATGTGTGGTTTGCGGTTTTCTTGATGCCAAAGGTAGTGATTTCGAGCATTCAAAACACCTTCGCTGTTGAAATGCGCTTCGTCGGTGCACAAAATTTGTCTTGGAAACTGAGGGAAATCCACATAATGGCATAAAAAACAACTACAGAAATTGACACATGGCTCAAAATCCGCTGGGATTGTGTTATGTACCTTCTGAGGGTGATATAGGTTGAATCACTGTTCATGCAGAACATGCAAGACAGACGAGTGAAACACATTTAAGTCATATGGAATGGCTCGAGTACTCATTGGTGGGTTCTCTTCAACTTGATGATGCACTTTATCTTCCAGTACGACAGTGCACTACCTTCTTAAAGCACCACAATTTGCTCTATCGATTGTGAATTTTCCATTTTCCCGCAATAATTGTTCTACTCTCATGAACACGAGATGCAATGGGATCATAAGATTTGGAAACTACTTGTGGTGCAGATATTCAGCTTCTCTTCCATTATGGTGAGCTTCACCATAAATTAGCAACATTCGGTGTACTCTGTGAATATGTACTCAGGCATCCTGTTAACTCAGCCATCGTAATGTCAACTGACGCATCACCAGGAAGCATGAATCCAAGGTAGATAGAAACAGAGGACATCATGTGACATTGCGCCAGCTAAAGTGGCCGAGCAGCTCTAGGCGCTTCAGTCTGGAACTGCGCGACCGCTACGGTCGCAGGTTCGAATCCTGCCTCGGGCGTGGATGTGTGTGATGTCCTTAGGTTAGTTAGGTTTCAGTAGTTCTAAGTTCTAGGGGACTAATGACCTCAGAAGTTAAGTTCCATAGTGCTCAGAGCCATTTGAACCAACCATGTGACATTGCATCATCGTAAAATTCATGTGTGTGGGTAGCCTACCATAGCAGGCGAACTGCATAAGAAGCATCTAGCATGCGAGTAAGTGGCTCGTGCTTTCCATGTAACATGGAAACGAATTTTTTCCGGCCGTGGGTACTGTTAAACTTGTCCCCTCTACAACCTCTTGAAGTGTGCAACATGAGTTGTGAAGCACCCTGTATATAAGCTACCGCTTTATATGTATGTGCACTTCCCACATACCAAAAGTTGAGAATAATCTTGCAAACACCACAGTTCACCGAAGAAAACTGTGGAGGACAGTCATGCGAGTTGTGATTACGTGACTGATTGATCTGATAGCTGAACAAAGCTCCAGGTCCCAGTGGATTCTATACTGACTTTGCGGCTGAGTTACATCCTCTTCTAATTACACTCTATCGTAGATCCCTTGAACAAAAAACCGTCCTTTGTTCTTGGAAAAAGGCCAGATCATGCCTGTCTACAAGAAGGGTAATAGAAGTGATCCCTAAAACTACTGTCGAATATCCTTGACATCGATTTTTGTTGACTCTTAGAACGTATTCTGAGGTCAAACATAATGAGGTATCTTGAAGAAAATGACCTCCACAATGTCAGCCAGCATGGATTTCGAAAAATCGATCTTGTGAAACCCAACTCCTCTTTTCTCACATGGCATACTGAAAGCTTTGGATCAAGGTAACCTGGCAGTGCAGCATTTCTTGATTTCTAAAGAGTATTTGAGTGCGTACCACACCTACACTTAGTGTCAAAAGTACTATCATATCGTGAGTTGAGCGAAATTTGTAACCAGATTGAGGACATTTTGGTACGGAGGACACAGCATGTTATCTTGGATGGAGAGTCGTCGTCAGATGTTGTAGTAACTTTGAGTGTGCCCTAGGAAGTGAACTGGGATCCTTGTGTTCATATTGTATATTAATGACCTTGCAGGCAATATTAATATTAAAATCAGGCTTTTTCTAAATGATGCAGTTATCTGTAATGAAGCGTTATCTGAGTGAAGCTGCATAAATATGAGGTGTAATAACTGGAAACTTGCTCTAAATGTTCAGAAATGTAAGATTTTGCGCTTCAAAAAACGAAAAAAACGTAATATCCTATGAGTACAACATCACTGAGTCACTGCTGGAATCTGCCAACTTACACAAATACCTGAGTGTAACACTCTGTGGGGATGTGAATTGGAATAATCAGATAGACTCAGTCATGGGTAAAGCTGGTGGTGGACTTAGGTTTATTGGTAGAATACCGGGGAAGTGCAATCAGTGTACAAACGAGATTGCTTACAATTCACTCATGTGACCCATACTAGAATACTGCGCAAGTGTGTTTTACCTGTACCAGATAAGACTAACAGAGTACACTGAACTTATACTGAGAAGGGCTCCACAAATGGTTACAAGTTTGTTTAATCCATGGGAAAGTGTCACTGAGATACTGAAGGAACTGAATGGGCAGGCTTTCGAAGACAGACATAATCTATCTCGAGTAAGTCTATTAATGGCTTTAAATGATTACTCCAGGGGTGCACTATAACCACCTAGATATTGCTCACATAGGGATCATGAGGACAATATTAGAATAATTACTGCATTCACAGAGATGTTCAGACAGTCGTTCTTCACACATAC